>NC_039359.1:121587476-122949735 GCF_003573695.1 Papaver somniferum | reverse complement strand
GGGGGGGGGGTAACAATAGTTTTTCCTGGTATGGATAGTTAATCTATCAGAAGTTTGAGGGAATTACAGACTAGGTTTTTGGGTCATAGTGGGTTTGACTAGTATTTGTAAATCTGGTGGGTTTGACTAGTATTTGTAAATATGGTTAATGGAATTGCAATTACGGTTTCTTTTTGTGTTGATTTGAATATAGTGGGTTACATTTGGTATGCTGGAGATGTCTTTGTGATTTCTAATGAAAGGAACAATGGTATGTTAAACTGTGGTATGTTGAAATGTATTATATGATCTATGAATTTACTAAAGCATTATCTAAATTCTATCCAGAACTAGAATCCTGGTACAAGGTAAGGTACAAATCCTAATTCTAGACGCTTTTCATCTAAAGTGCAGAACCTGCTTCTCAAAACATACTACAATCTTGGTTCACTAATGGTAACAATATCCTACACCCAAACACTATAATTGAGTCTAAGTTTATTAACAAAAGGTATAACAAGCAGTAGATCATCTGTCAATGCCGTAATAACTTGACTCAAGATTGAGTCCGGTGAAACCTACATGATTCCACTGACCCACAAAACTACTTGGTGCTGGTGGAGGCATATACACATCTAATTCTAATCTACAATGTATTCTGACCACTGAATTGTGTTGACTCAACGGGTTAATTACAAATGACTGATTAACAAACAAATATCAAGCAAAGAATTTAAAGAACCAATATTTTTATAAAACTAAACCAAGCAAAATAATACCAACATCCTAAATATTTAAAAAATAATTATTCAAAATAAACAATTTCTAAAAACAAAAACCACATTATTCAAAAGTTTCTTTGATAATCTGCTCAACTAAAATCATCGCATCTGGATCTGGTACTCGTGTTGCGGTGTTAGCAGGCTGTGCTGGAACTTCAAGTACCTTTTGCTCTAGAGGTGTCTCCCTGGGTATTTCTGGTGTGCCAGACACAGTTTCACCAACAGGCTCATTCGAAGGAATGGGAGCATGGACACCATCCATTTCAACAGAAGCAGAAGCAGGAAGAGTAAGATTGTCAACGTGAGATTGAACTTCAGCTAACAGGGGCATGCCAGGAACCTTACACACGCCATCAATAGTTATGGTGATCCTTAGCTTTGTAGGTACAACCATCACTATCCTTGGAGTTGTTGTAATCCTCTTATTGGAACTCATTTTCTTCCTCTAATATATCAATCTATCTTTTATGCTGGTGTGGTATATATATATATATTAAAAAACCCTAATTTTTTCTAGGTTAGGAGCATTATCTCCAATCACCTAATTTAGTCGTATTCCGCATATCACTCAAATAAACAAAATGTAACAGTTTCCATATCGATAAATATATGCTCATATACGCGTACAACACCACATTGATTTTAGTATATATATGATTTATCTAAATACGGAAAAATAGCACGAAAAAATTGCGTAAACAAAACCATGTTGATTGAATATATGGGGTATCTGAAGTATCTCTCTCCATAATTCGCCATGCCTAATCTTCTCTGAACAAATTTCTATTTTTGTTGTAATTCCCTCGGTAATTCACACCTACTCAAAGCCATGCGCAACAATTCCATCCATTCAAGCGCTATAACCATGCCCAAATTCTCTTTTGGCTTTCGTATATTGGTCAACACCACAAATTATAGCTATGATTGGCAATAGCAATATATATCATCATTTATTTTTTTTCAAAAGATTATTTTTTTCTTTTGAAGGAATTTTCAAAAGTCAAAAGATTAATATACTATGGTCATAACCCTAATTTTTAAATTTGCAATGGACACATAAATAGAATGTTGATAAACTGGAATAAATCTCACACAAACACGTGAAAATATCCGTTTCTTGTTTGGATCATGGATTTTTAAATAAGGCATGTTGATTAAGGATGTGACCATTGGCCAAACGGTGTAACGGTTCGCATCCCTTCGCATTACGCTTCACATTAACCGAATAGATTTTGAAACACCAAAAGACGTGAAAATTTTAACATGTGTGTTGTGTGGGGACACATATTGCATCCATTGGATGTCTATATAAGCATTCAACAAAAACGAAATCCTAAATACTTCTACATTAAAAAAAATAATATTTCACCAGTAATAATAATGGAAATGTTGCCGGATTTAACTCCCGAGATACTACACCTCCTCCCAAGTACAAAAAGGTATTTTGGCAAGCACATGTGTATGCAAAGAGTGGAATTCTGTCCTTGCAGACAAAAGAATTGGACTCCTTTTCGGTTTCACTCAAAAAGTGACAGAAGAAAAAGTTACGCAACTCTTCTACAGAGAACAAATTGAGGAGGAAGATTACTACACGATGATGAGAGATTTCTATCATATGTTATTTGGAAGCAATGGTACCTGGAATATTTTCCGATCCTATGATGAAAACATGTCACACCCAATCGTTGGATCTTGTAATGGTCTGGTGTATTTTTATGTTTCACACCATGGCATACAAGATCCTATCTATATTATGAATCCAACAACGGGTGAGCACCTCCATCTGCCACAAATATGTGATCCAACACCAACGCCACAAATTAGTTGGGATCCACGATTCGTCGTAGGGGGTTCGGCTATTGTCAACATACCGGTGAATACAAAGTAGTTCGAATTCAAGTGGACGGTAAAGTGGACGTACACACTCTAGGAGACAACAGGGGATGGAGGAACATCAGATATTTTCCTTTTACTTTTTGGGATTCAGGTGTGTACGCACATGGTTGTATTTTTTGGATAAAGCATTATTTTTATGACAATATTCAGATAGTATCTTTCAATTTGGACAATGAGACATTCCAGTCACATTCGCCATCCCCGCATCATATTTATGAGAATGGTGGTTTCAGTACTCCAAAACTTGGAATGGTCTTGTCTGGAGTTTGCCTTTTATTTTACAACATTCACGATATTTATGATCTCCGGATTGATTTTTGGGCACCCATTTCGGATAATGATATTCATGCACGGGCACCCGGTGTAGAATGAAATTGGGAACTTAAGAGGAGCATTGTCTTGGAAGAACCTTCGAATCTATGGTGGCCGCCTTATAAGCTTATAGCCTTGGGAAAGAATAACGACGTCCTATTGCAAAACAACCGTTGTTTAGCGCGTTATAATGAACTCACCAGAAATTTGACAGAAATTGCGGAGATAAGGTGGGAAAAGGTTAGAGTTATTCCTCACATGAGGAGCGCCGTCTCGTTGAGGAATTTTAGAGGACAATCGGAAACATGTACTGACGATGACCATGCCACAAACATATTCCGAGTGTAGTGTTTTTGTTTTTGTTTTTATTAGAGTAATGTAGTTTGGTGTTCAATATATATATACTATATATTTTTAAAAGTACTATTTCTCATTTTGATTTTTTTTTTCGTATCTTGTTTGGACTAAAAGTTGTTTTTGAAATCTGAAGAATTAGAGTTGGTCTTATTTTGGGTAATAATGGTTGGTATTTTATTTAATGGAGTTAATGCTTTTAAACATATTCCCGACTAATTTAGAGGGGGATTTTCTTTTATGGTGGTCAATTTGGTATATAGGGAGGCATTTTTGTATTCCAGTTGTATTTATGGTTATAAATTTTGCGAATCTATATGGAGACTTTTATGTGTTCATTATTGTAGAAAATCTGATATCAAAGACTTGATGAAAGGAACACATAACTAAAACTCAAACAAACTTCTCTTGATTGATGTATTTCGACTCATGGCTCAACAACCTATTTATATGAGTAACAAACTTGACTCTCAAGAAAAATAACTTTCCAGACATAATCAAACTCTAACAAAGAAACTTCTAGACAATTCTCACGTAAATAAACTCTTAAAACCAGTAATACTTGCAACCCAAATAAACTTCTATAAACCGTACCATGTCAACAAGAGTTGTTGATCCATTCACTTCATGTCAACTGTACCAGTTGACTCAACCATATTGGTTTATTCTTCATGTCAACTGTACCAGTTGACTCAACCATATTGGTTTATTCTTCATAGTATATTGGTTTATTCTTCAGCAATTATAATAAAATCGGAGAGGGGAAAAGAAAAACGTAAAAAGAAGTGAGAATTTGAGATGCAAATGGTATAAGTGATTGATAGACAAATCAATGATGATACTCTTGAAAATGCACACGCATGAAAAATATTTTGTGACTAATCGGGATTCTTTTTGTAGACGAATTATTGATTTGAAACTGGTGTTTGACACCAAAACACAAAACCAGAACATAAATGGGCAAAAAGAGAGATACATAAATTATGGTACCATTAACCCATATTTGTAGTGATAAATTCACGTTTTGTATTTTATGGATAGTTCATGTTTTATATTATCAACCAATGCCGTTGTAAATATTAAGATGTTGTCGTGACGGGTATTCTAATTCCAGGAGGTCAGCATTAGTGAATTGGTGTCTTTTCATACCTACTTCATGACGTAATGGTTATCCTTTAGATTTTGTTTCCTTTTAAATAAAAATTCAGTTATAGGTTTAAGCTATAACCGCTTATAAGATAAAACGAGCAAATATGCTTTACTTGCCTGCTCATTAAGGACGCGACCTTTCAAAGATAAAACATGCATATATATGTTACTTGTCTACTCATTAAAGACACGACCTTTCAAATAATGCCTGCTCATCAAGGACGCAACCATTCGCCAACAGGTGTATTGGATGTCTATATAAGCATTACTCGTATCTGCTTGTAGCATTCTACAATATTAAGAAAATCTTAAATGCTTTTAATTTTTTTTTTGATAATCTTTCATCAGTATAATAGTGATGGATATGTTGCCGGAATTAACTACCGAGATACTACATCACCTCCAAACTGCAGAAAGCATTTTAGCAAGAAAATGTGTTTCCAAAGAGTGGAATACTATCCTCGGGGACAAAAGAATTGGACTCCTTTTTGGTGTCACACCAAGAATAGGGAAAGAAGTTACTCAACTCTTTGATAGAGAGGAAGATTTCAGCCCGATTGTAACATCCAACAATCACGACGCCCCGAATGATGGAACCCATGAAGATTTGACTAAGTTGCACCCAATAGTTGGATCTTGCAATGGTTTGGTATGTTTTTTTGTTTCACACCATGGCATACAAGATCTTGTATATGTTATGAATCCAGAAACTGGTGAGCACCTGCATCTTCCACAACTATGCATCCCAATTATTGCACGAGATCAAGTACTTTCTTGGTATCCTGTAATTGGGGGTTTCAGATACTGTCAACGTACCAATGAGTACAAGGTAGTTCTAATTCACATGGATGGTAAAGTTAAAATACACACTCTAGGAGACAAGAAAGGATGGAGGAACATAGCATGGGAGATTCCTTATATTTTTCGGAGTTCAGGTGTTTACGCACATGGTTGTATTTTTTGGAAGGATTGTTGTCAGTGGGATAGTGGCATAGTTTCTTTCAATTTGGACAGTGAGACATTTCATCAACATTCGCGACCCCCGCATCATATTCCTAGGAGTGAATTCCCATCAGTTGGGATGGTTATGTTCGAAGTTCGCCTTTTATTTTACTACATCCATGAGGCCTGTTGTGATGAGGGGATTAATCAGCCCCGGATAGATTTCTGGGCACCCATTTCCAAAAAAAAATATTCATACATGGGCACCTGGCGGGGAATGGAATTGGAATCATAAGATAAGCATTTTCTTGGAAAAGGATGAGGATGAAGGGTGGTCGGCCTATTACCCGATAGCTTTTGGAAAAAACAAAGACCTCTTATTGTGGCAGAATGAGCGTTTATTGCGTTACAATGCACTCACCAGAACTTGGACGGAAATTTGGGGGACACAACTATGGGAAACAAGCAAGGTTGCAATTATTCCTCATATGAGGAGCGCTGTCTCGTTGAAGAATTTTTGTGGACAATCGAAATTATGCACTCATGATGTCCATGCCACTAACACATTCCTTGGGTTATCTATGTAGCTTTTTTTTTCTTGTAGTTGTGTTGTTTTTTGTTTTTTTGTATTTGTATTTGGCTTTTTTTCTATGTACAATTTATTCCTTGGATATGTAGCTTTTTTTTTCTCTTGTAGTTGTGTTTTTTTTTTTGTTTTTTTTGGTGTTTGGATTATTTTCTATGTTGAAATGTACAATTTAGTTTGGGTCATTGTTTAACTAGACAACCTTTGTTTTTTTTTCCTTTTTTTGCGTTACACCTATGGTCCAGCCGTCCGGGCCACCCCAACCCACCTAGGTAATTAGTCGAAAAGTAGAAAAATTATTTGGGTGTTTCATAAGAGATCATGATTTATTTTAGTTTGTTATGTTCGGAATGTATATATTATATTAAAAAGGAAATTAGATAAACATGAAAATATTCACTCCGTATCTCATTATACTGCTACAATATCTCATTTTTTAGTAATATGAAAATTAAAATATTCGGTGTAAATACCAAAGAATCGTGATTTAAGATAATGATGGAAAACCTAAAAAATTAGAGTTTTCAAATTACACCAAGCATAGAAAAAAAACTAACATAGAGTATTAAGAGGGATTGTTGATATGAAATTGACGAGAGGATCCAAAAACGTCCTAGACTGACGCGACCATTCGCCAACAGGTATATTGGATGTCTATATATATATAAGTTTTATACTCGTATTTTCTTGTAGCATTCACAATAAGAAAATCCTAAAATCTTGTAATTTTTTTTTTTTTGACAATCTTTCATCAGTATAATAGTGATGGATATGTTGCCAGAATTAACTACTGAGATACTTCAGCGCCTCCAAACTACAGAAATCGTTTTAGCAAGCAAATGTGTATGCAAAGAATGGAATACTATCCTTGGGGACAAAAGAATTGGATTCCTTTTTGGTGTCACACAAAGAATGGGGAAAGATAAATTTACCCAACTCTTTTATAGAGAGGAAGATTTCAGCCCGATCGTAACATCCAACAATCATGATGCCCCGAATGATGGAACCCATGATGATTGGACTATGTTGCACCCAATAGTTGGATCTTGCAATGGTATGGTTTGTTTTTATGTTTCACACCACGGCATACAAGATCATGTATATATTATGAATCCAGAAACTGGTGACCACCTCCATCTGCCACAACTACGCATCCCAATTGCAACAGATCAAGTACTTTCGTGGTATCCACGATACAACGTAATTGGGGGTTTCAGATACTGTCAACGTACCAATGAGTACAAGGTAGTTCGAATTTACATGGATCGTAAAGTCCAAATACACACTTTAGGAGACAAGAGGGGATGGAGGAACATAGCACGGGAGATTCCTTATACTTTTCGGAGTTCAAGCGTGTACGCACACGGTTGTATTTTTTGGTTAGATTGTTGTCAGCAAGATATTGGCATAATATCTTTCAATTTGGACACCGAGACGTTCCATCAACATTTGCCACCCCCGCATCATATTCCTGGGAGTGAATTTTGGATAAATACTTACCCATCACTTGGTATGGTCATGTTCGGAGTTCGCATTTTATTTTACTACATCCATGAGGGAATTGATCGGCCCCGGTTAGATTTTTGGGCTCCCATTTCCAAAGAAAATATTCATACATGGGCACCTGGCGGGGAATGGAATTGGAATTATGAGATAAGCATTTTCTTTAAAGAGGATGAATGGCCGACTCATAACCCGATAGCCTTTATAAATAACAAGGAACTCTTATTTTCGCAGAATAGGTGTTTATTGCGTTACAATACACTCACCAGAACTTGCACGGAAATTTGGGGGGCACTACCGTGGGAAACAAGGGTTACAATTATTCCTCACATGAGGAGCGCTGTCTCGTTGAAGAATTTTGGTGGACAATCGAAAACGTGTACTCATAATTTCCATGCCACTAACACATTCCTAGGCTTATCTATGTAGCTTTTTTTCTTGCAGTTGTGTTTTTCTTTTTTTTTTGGTATTTGGATTTTTTTCTATGCTGAAATGTACAATTTATTCCTTGGGTTATTTATGTTACTTTTTTTTTCCTTGTATTTTTTTGTTTTTGTTTTGGTGTTTGGATTTTTTTTCTATGTTGAAATGTTCAATTTCGTGCATCAACATGAAAGTGTTGCCGCTAAATGTTGGGTCATTTTTTAACTAGCCAACATTTGGTTTTTTCCTTTTTTTGCGTTACACCTATGGTCCAGCCGGCCGGGCCACCCCAACCGACCTAGGTAATTAAATTAAAAAGGAAATTAGATAAATATGAAAATATTCATTCCATATATCTCATGAGATCATAATTTATTTTAGTTTGTTATGTTCGTTATGTGTATTAGATTAAAAAGGAAATTAGATAAACATGAAAATATTCATTTCATATCTCCTTATATTAATAGAATATTCGATGTAAATACTAAAGAATAGGTGATTTAAGATAATGATGGAAAACCTAAGAAATTAGGGTTTTCCTTAGAAATATATATAAATTACACCAAGCATAGAAAAATTAACATAGAGTATTAAGAGGAAAAAATGAGTTATGCTAAGAGGGACTGTAGAGATGAAACTGAAGAGAGGATCCAAAAATGTCCTCGACTGATGGCTGGTCCTCGTAAATTGAGGATTATCATTACTGTGGACGAAATAACTACTGTTCCTGGTGTTCCTCTCGACGTTGTAATTAGTTCTGTTGTCAGTAGTGTTGACAATGATGATGTTCCTATTTATGATGATGTTATTCCTGTTGTTCCTCTGGACGCTGTAATCAGTAGCGTTGAGGATGCTGATGTTCCTGCTTATGCTGATGTTCCTACTGTAAATGATGATGCTCCTGCTTATATTATTGAAATTATTGATGAAGATCGTCCCGATGTTCCGGATATGGCAGATAATCCAAAATTTAACAAGCATGATCTTAACAAGCATGTGGAACCTGATGAAGCAGAAAATGACAAATCTGAGGATGACAAGGTGCCCAAGCCTGCTGGTTGGAGTGATCAGGTTCACCTCAGCATTGCAAGAAGAATTGTTTGAAGATGGGGGATGGTTCATTTGATATGTCTTTTTTTTGATGGTATGGTTTGATTTATCGATTTCATTTTGTGGACGCTTTGAAAGTTGTTTTCGTTTCTTGTTTCGTTTGCTAATTTTGTCATTTTGAAAAAGGTGATGTTTATGAATTCTTTTATTATTTAGGTATTGGAATCATGAAATAAATCAGATAATTATTTACAAGTTCATAGAGTTTACATAATGCAATATACTCTTGCAAATTTATTTATTTATGAGGTGTGCATTCTTTTGGAAAGATAAATATAATTAGCTGAAAGAACGGAGGAAATGTAGAAAAATACAGTTTTTCCCCCCCTGTAAACAATAAGAATCAATTTATCACTTTAGGTCTGATCTTATTATCTCCTTGCCAATACTTTCAACAAAAATACGAGTTTGAACAAGTAAAGTGCTATTGAAAGTAAAGTACTGCTATGCGACGATGTTAATGATAATGATCTTTGCGTGGAATTGGATGAGAATGAGGAACCAGACTAATATGACAAAGAACCAGACTCATCTAACAAGTTCTTTTCTTTTTAAACAGGGTTTTTGATGACCATTTTGTTTTCAGTGGTGGTTTTATTTATTTTTTAAGTACTGCACTAGATGGAGGCTTTTTACGCTGATAGATAGGTTGACATTTATGTGATGAATGATTCACGTTGTACTTTATGTTTTCTGGAAATGATGAACATGAAAATGGATGGGTTTAGTTTATTTATCTTTATGAGCTTACTGTATGATTAGAATAATACGTTTCCTACATATGAGCCACTAATAATTCATACGTTTCCTCCCTAAACCAAGAATAATACAGGAGACAACCCAGCTTAAAATTATTAAGGTAAATATTATTCGAAATAGGAAAGTACTTTTTTTCTATATCCTCTTCTCGAGTTGGTTAGAGATAGGAAACAAAATTCCAAAATTTTGGGAAACAATTTTATCATAACTTTGCTACGATATATTCTCTCATAAAATAAGGAAACTAACCATATTGGTTACACATCAAAAATTTGGAAATAAAAAAAGAAAAACACCAAAAATATTTTGTTTGGCGGGTGATAAAAATGGATTTTACTGGGCGGGATGATTTCAAAAAGAAAATCAATTCCCGCCTGATGGTTTGGTTAAATTCCAAAAAGAAAAAGAAAGATGAGTTCGATCTACTTTTTCAGTTTTTATTGCTTGATTCATTATCTCTATGAAATCATAATTCTACTACTATCGTCTCTAATATTTACAAGGAACCTACCTCTTCAGACTCGATCTTTTTTGTTGGTATTATTTCTACAACCCATTATCGAATGAATATTAAATTGATGTTAGATTGTTTGTTCGATCTCATGGAATCAGATGTTAGATCTTATAGGTTTACTAGTTAAAGCATGATTAGGGTTTTTATTCTATCACTTCTTATAGGTTTACTATTTAAAGCATGAGTAGGGTTTTTATTCTAATTACTATCTCTAACATTTACAAGGAATCTACCTCTTTAAACTCGATCTTTGTTGCTAGTAATATTTCTACAACCCATTATCGAATGAATATTACATTTATGTTAGATTTTTTGTTAGATCTAATGGAATCAGATGTTAGATCTTATAGGTTTACTAGTTAAAGCATGAGTAGGGTTTTTATTCTATTACTATCTCTAATCTTTACAAGGAATCTACCTCTTTAAACTCGATCTTTGTTGCTGGTAATATTTCTACAACCCATTATCGAATGAATATTAAATTTATGTTAGATTTTTTGTTTGATCTCGTGGAATCAGATGTTAGATCTTATAGGTTTACTTGTTAAAGCATGATTAGGGTTTTTATTCGGATGTATCAAAGAACAAGTTAATGACAATCACGGGTTGTACGATGAGATGTGATTTCATTTTGTTACAACAATAATATTTTAGGATTAAGTTACATGCATGAACTATTATAAGATTTAGGTAAGTATCTTTCTTTCATGTTACTTAGTTAGGCTTTACTAGTTAGTTAGGTTTTACAAAATAAAAAAAAATAAGAAACTTAACGATGCTAATTTTTTTCTAGGGTTTTTGTTATTGTTTGGGTTGGATTTTGATTAAGAGTTAATAACTCTACTTTGATCGACGATATTGTGTCAATCATATTTATATACAAGGCTTCTCAAGATTTAATCATTTGAGTCTCTGTTACTTGGCGAGCCTGTAACGTCTGTATTTTAAGTTGCCACTTTTAATAATACCATGTTGCTGGTTGGACAATTTGACTATATCTTCAAGCTAAAAATGGATAACCATTATCTGGTGCTTTAGTGCTCTTGGCTTTTGTAACAAAAAGTTATATAAGATCGTTTAACCGGTACCTTTCTCTTTGTGGATAACACAATAATCATGAGGAGATTTTGTGTGTTGCAGTGATGTTTTAGCCTCAAGTTACATGCATCACTGAGTTCATGTTTGTTTTCTTTTCATATAATAGAAAATCGGTGTAACACATGTTTCCTATCCTGTTAGGTTTAGCTAATATTTTCCAAAATAAGCTCAAATTCCTAACTGAGATGCACGTACCTACACAGCTTTTGTCATGGCAGAAGATGATGATTACGACCAATGGAGGGAATCAGATGTTGAGGTGGATTCTGATGAAGAAACGGTGGATTTAGATGAGAGTCATAATGACATTGTACAATCAGATGACGATGATGGTGGAGATATGCTCCACACTGCTAGATTTGAAGACTTAACAGGTAATGTGCGAAACCTTGTACTTACTTGTTTCTACTTAAACATCACATGGTTTCATATGTTGCCTCGGTTATTTCCAGAGTCAGAAGATTCTGAAAATGATGATTTGGAGGTGTTAGAAGAAAAAGAATTGGAAAATGCTCCAGAAGCAGAAAAGCAGCCATAACAAGAATACTCTACAGAAGTGATCATAAAAGAGAGGGGAATGACAAGAATGTTGAAGCTGCATAGAGACTTCTCGATAAAAGATGCCAAAAGAAGGGATATTAAATTTGACAAAATGTTCCGGCCTATTGGTAACCATAGAATTGAATTCAGTAGTTACCTAGGATATTTGGTCCGTGATATGGTTGGCATAAAATATTTATGTTGGAAGGAAGTCCCTTCAACAACAAAAGAAAATATGTGGGAGAAAATTCTGGTATACATATGCGGTTACCAATTCGTCGTTTTTGTTGTCTAACTGTGAGTCTGTGATTAACATACATTAGATGTTATTGCAGCTTCATTATGAGGTGCCCCATGAGCTGAAGCGAGTGGTCATGAAGCGTCTACCTGTTCAGCTGCAAGACTTCAGAAGGAAATTGTACAACAATCATGTAAAACCCTTCCTGGAAATGCCGCACAAACTAAGAACTTTCCCCAAAAAGTACGAAACGGTAATTGACCAAGAGAACTGGGACAATCACCTTAATCATGTACTAAAATCGGTTATATTTAAGGTATGAAATACACATTGCTTTTTCTGATTTTGTGTTTCGTTCTTATTGTCTATCCCAGAATACTAATGAAATTATTTTTATTTCCTCTGTAATAAAAATTCAGAGAGGGAAAAAAAGGCAATATCACAATCCAAGTTCCCACATCGGACGGGACGAGGGGGATACTCGGGATTAAAACTAAAATTAGTAAGTATGTTGTCTTATTTATTATAGACTGCACAGTAAAACCGTCCATATCAGATACTTCTGTTTTGTATGTCGTGTTGCGTGTCTCATATATGCAGAAACTTAAAACGGTATAGGGATGTGTCCTCTTACACCAATCTGTAATTTTGTCACATTAGACGCTTTGGAATAGGTTTTCTGTTTTACACAGTTAATAGATGTAATTCCTTACTTGTTTCTGGTAACTACTAGGTGCAAAGTGGAAATGTTGCCGAAGAAGATCTTGAAGACCGGTGCTTCATGTGGGCAAGAGCACGCGAAAACAAAGACGGAATTGTTCCAGACGAGTTTGTCAGGAAGAAGACATCCGAAGTTGTGAGAAAACAGAAACTCTACAGTCCTCATGTTTTTAACCAAAGTAAGTGCACAGTAATTGCGCAAGGTTTAAATCGGAATTTAACACATTATTTGAACAGGAAGAGAAGCGGAAGATGATTCGTGAGGGAACTATAACGGTTGGTCATAACGAGGATGCCCTAACAGTTGCTATCGGCTCGGATAAGGGTGGACGTGTCAAGGGGGCTGGCTTTGGAGTGACGGCAACCCTTTACTTTCCAAATGGAAGAAAACCAAGACACTCGAAAGAGAACGATGAACTGCGTGAAAAGCTGAAAGCTAAGGAGAAAGAATTAGAGTCTACTAAAAATGTGTATCAGAGATTGACAGATAACTTGTTATCTCAAGGAGTCGACATTGCGAAAATTGTGGGCAACAGTATCAACAAGTCTGGAGGAGAGGTAAGTGAACCGAGTTTTGATTAGATTGTGTAATTTTTTGAAAAAACTGGCAGACAGTATCTGATTTTTTCAAACAATGTGTTCAACTACAGACACAGGATGCAGGACCTATCAACGCCTCCAATCGATCCAAGAATAACATAGGTCCAGAATCAGTTAAGCAACTTCAAAAAAAACATGGGAAATCCGGTCCGCAGAAGTCATCTGAAAGTACCAAAGGGTCCGCGAAGCGGGTCTCTCCTTGTACTAAAACGTCGACTATTTCTACTGAATCCCAGCCGTCTTTATTATCAAAAAAGAAGTCTTTGTATCCTTCATCCACTGGGGAATCTCAGAATGTGCCATCTGAAAAAGTTACCATTGATGTACAGTTTTTCAACGCGTTTAAATTTTGAATCTTCCATTTACTATCTCTCATGTGCCTTGTGTTTCTGCAGGGCACATGATGCAAACTTTGGTTTGGAGAAAAGGACAACATTGTTGCTATTGGTAGATCTTACTCTTCAAAGAAGGTATCTTATAAAATGAAGTCAGGAATGACTGGTGAGGTTACATGATATAGCATCATGGTTAGTGAAGTACTAAATGAAACCATCAAATTACCCTTTGGCACATCTTCTGGGATAAAAACTTTAAAAGATGTTGGTGATGCTGAAATTTGTTCGCCATCAAATCAAACCATCTTGGATCAAAAGGTTGGTTGCTATGCTTGTTTTCTTTATTAACTCATTGGATATGTTTTTACACAAACCAGTTTTATATATATATATATATCTTGTTTGATATAAGAGACGAATATGTTATCAGCTATATGAATCACGGACGTTAGTGTATATTTTAGAGAACCTTATAGAACGAGATATGTGGTTAGATATTTGATTGTGAGTCACTTGTGCATTTTGCTTAAATGGTTTCACTGCAAAAACAAGGTACAACTTTCATTTCAATTTTCTGATGCAGGTAAGTCAACCAAACATTCTGAGGCTGTGAAATCACCGGATCTACTCAACGGAAGCCAATCTCGTATTGGAATATCTGAAAAAGTTCCGAAGGTATGTGTTTTAAACCAGTTACATGATCTTAAGACCATATGAGTCTGAAATATGCTATCAACTACTATATGAATCACAGATGCTAGGGTGTATTTTGGAGAACCTTGTATATTTGTTACCTATTCACCCGTGTCTTCGCATTCACGGTGGAATTTGGCATATTTGTCACCCGAATATGTAATATTACTTTACTGCTGCAGGTAAGTCAACAAAATTCGGGGAAACATACTCTGGATGTGACATCAAAAGATCCACCTAGTCGGAGCCAATCTGAGATCACGACAACTAAAGCAGTTTCTCCGGTATCTGTTTTATTTTTACATGCATTTTAAATCTCAATTTGTTTTGAATTTTTCGCTTGAAGATGTTCATATGCCATATATTTCCGCAGGGTAGAAGGTGCAACCTTTTTGACGAGCTGTCTAAGGAAAATGTCCTTGCTAGAGGTAGAGCTTTTCTGTTAACAGGAAAACAACAGTTACATGGAAAGGATGGGTTGGAGGTTCATTGCCACAAAATCCTGATTGATGAAGTAATAAAACCGGATTTCTGTATACCCGTACGATTTGCTAGTATGGAAACATTAGGGCAAACTTTTGGAAAAGAGATTCCTTAGCCAAAGTATGGTATTCAGTTTACCGAGCCTGCTAAGAAGGTTAGTTGCTTGGCTTGTTTGATTTTTAAGTCGAATATACATAAACCAGTCTATCAATTATATGAATCACCGATCCAAGTGTAAATTAGAGAACCTAGAAAAATAGAAACATGTGTCACTTTCAAAAGTAACTAATAACTCTTTTAATCTTATGCAGAACCCTACCAGTAATTCACAACCAACTACTTCTCCGCGGAAGTCTCCTTCACGTAGCAACCCTTCTGATGGATCTAAGAAGCAGTCTCCTAATCTTATGCAGAAGTCTTCCAGTAATTCCCAACCAAATCCTTCAATATCTCTAGAGAAGTCGTGCACATCTACGACAGAACATCTGGATAAGACATCTAATGGAGTATGTTTTTATTGATTTTTTTTTCTTCGTAAATCTATATTGCTAATTCTAGCATCTTCTTTTTATATGATGTTCATATGCCGTATCTCCGCATAAAGCAAAATACGACTTTTGGAATGGATCTAGGGGAAACGTCGTTGCTAGAGGAAGTATTTTACCTATGGTTCAACCAGAAAATACATGGACAAGATCTTCCTAGTAACTGTTATGTTGTCAATATTCAGGAGGTTATAGTTCCATCGTTCGTGTTAACCGAACCAAGTGGTGAGTTTAAGTTATTAGGGGAAGCTAAATATGGTTTTGTGGCATGGCTCAAAGATAACTGTTCCATCTCTGATGACAAGATTAGTTTCTTAGCTCTTTTGCTTTGTTAACCAAGTATATAAATAGTTTTACATAAATTTTGTATTCAGTTTGATTAAACAATAAGTACAAGATAGAAATATACTAACACCTAAATGGAACATGAATGCCAGTGTAAATTTGAAAATTGATATTTGGTTACGGATTTTATTATGGGCGTTAGCTGTGAAAAATGTCGCGGCCTTCAGTGAAGTTGGATTTATTACATTGTTGGAAAAATGACTTTTGTCTGTCTCTTGTTGAGAATTCACATGACAGACGAATTTTCCTTGGATTTAGAATATATATATATATATATATATATATATAATACATTTAATCTCTTGCTGCAGGAAACTCCACAACATGAAAAACCTCATGAGCAACCAGAACCAGTTTTAGATTCTGAGAAGAAATTGGACAGTGAAAACTGAATGAGGAGCACCTAGCAGTCAATCCACATTCGGGGAGTCATGCAGCCTCTGAAAAGATTTCTCAGAAGACTAAAAAGGCGCAGAGAAGGTTATATGTACCAACTGTGCAGAAGGCATTGCAACTTTCAGCTGCGCACCAGAGGAAGACAAGGTTTGGCATGTCGAGAATGTCACAACCTAATCCATTGCACGCAGAGACACTACCATCAAAAAAGTTGAAGAAAAACTGATGATTTTTGGATAAATGCTCTTTAATATTATTTTTTGCAAACTGTTAAACCAAAGCTCAACATTTTTTACTGTTTTATTAATAGTAATATGAATTTTTGGCATATATGAATTTCAGATTTAACCACAATTTATAAAGTATATAAGAGAATTTGGATAGTTCCAGGTGGATGGTTTAGATGCGCCATATCTGAACGTCTTGGAGGCGTCGCACGCGTAATATACACGCTTCGAGATTAATTGGCGTGGCTAAACATAACATAAAGACACATTAAGCATATATAAATTGGCGTGGCTAAATATCATATAAAGCCACGCTATACGGCGTGTCTATAGGTTCTCCGATGAACAGCTCGCAACGTTACATGTGGACGGTCAACGTTACATCTGAATGGTCAATATTGCATCATCTTAAACGAGATCCAATGGTACCTAATACAGCCACGTGGATGAAGGTAATTGTAAATTGGCGTGGCAAAATATCACATATAGCCACGCTATATGGCGTGTCTATAGGTTCTTCAATGAACGGATCACAACGTAACATGTGGACGGCGTGGGATGCATATAATTTAACGGTCAATATTGCATCATCTAAAATGAGATCCAACGATTCCTAATACGTCCACGTCGATCAAGGTAATTGTAAATTGGCGTGGATAAAATATCACATATAGCCACGCTCTTTGGGGCGTGTCTATAGGAAATCAGTGAACGCTCACATTGTTACATGTGGACGGTGAAGGATGCATATAATTGAACGGTCAATATTGCATCATCTTAAATGAGATCCAATGATTCCTAATACGTCCATGTGGATCAAGGTAATTGTAAATTGGCATGGATAAATAGCACATATAGCCACGCTATATGGGGCGTGTCTGTAGGATATCCAATCAACGGCTCACAACATTACATGTGGATAGTGAAGGATGCATATAATTTAACGGTCAATATTGCATCATCTTAAATGAGATCCAACGATTCGTAATACGGCTACGTGGACCAAGGTAATTGAAAATTGGCGTGGCTAAATATCACATATAGCCACGCTCTATGGGGCGTGTCTATAGGATATCCAATGAACGGTTCACAACGTTACATGTGGATGGTATTCAACGATTCCTAATGCAACCACGTGGATGAAAGTAAGTGAAATTGGCGTGGCTAAAACATAACATATAACCACGTTAAACCTATATGGCGTGTCTATTGGATAACCAATGGCTATGCCAAAAAACAATTTGCGTGTCTAAAGTGAACCAAATAGGCACGCCAAAACGCAATTTGCGTGTCTATAGTGAATCAAATATCCACGCCAAAAGAATTTGCGTGTCTAAAGTGAACCAAATAGCCACGCCAACAAGCAATTTGTGTGTCTAAAGTGAAACAAATAGCCACGCCAAAAAGCAATTTGCGTGTCTATAGTGAATCAAATAGCCACGCCAAAAGAAATTTGTGTGTCTATAGTGAACCAAATAGCCACGCCAAAACAATAAATCGTGTGTCTATAGAGTACAAGTACTTAAGTTTTTGGGACCCTATGTAGCAACGCCCATATGGCTCTGGCGTGTCTATTTCATGCAAAAATAGACACGCATGGCAGGCGTGGCTATAAGCTACCTAAATCCACGCCATGTTACCTAAAACCACGCAAGAAGAAGTCACGCCTAGTCAAAACCGAAGTGGCGTGACAAAACCCCTATGGACACGCCAATTTGGCGTGGCAAAAGGGTCTCTGTGTACTAGTGTAACAACTGTATAACGTCCTCTGAGAATATTTCAATGATTGAAATGAGAGTTTAGATTACATAACCATTGGTGGATATAAGCATTGTTGTGGAAACACATATATGTATAAGTCCTTATTCCCTGAACCGAAGTTTGCGGACTTTGTTGACCAAGAGAACCGGAATAGTGGTGTGAACTCAGTCCGCGAACTCAATCCACGAATCCAGTTCGCGAACTGGCGGAAGTTCTCGACCCGAGAAAATCTGCTGGAGTTTGTGAACTCCTTCCAGGAACTTAAGTCCGCGAACCCAGTCCGCGAACTTGAGTTGGTTATATCTAAAGACGGTTGTGTTAGAGCACTGCTCGGTTGAACCTACTAGCGTTGGTATGTCAAGTTAGTTGTCAATTTTAGTTTCCAAAATGCATTCTTGATTTAGCATACTAAAGATAGTTTCGGACTAGATTAGGTCTAAGAAGTTGAATCGAAGCTATCCTTAAAGGATGAAGATTGAAGACTACAAGAAGATATCAACAAGTACTTCATCAAAGGTATGTGATTGATTTAATTTGGATTCTTATTCAATTCTACCTTTCTAATCTATCAAGATATATGCTCACTATATGGAACAATTCCGATGACGATAAATGTACATTTATGTATATATACTTGAGGTTATTTGATTCATGACTTTGGTGATAATAACCTTTATCCCTATAAAGGATCACATGTTATAATGAATGATATTTCGAATCTAATTATTCAAGAATCACTCAATTCCTAGTTATAACGATAAAGTTATGAGTGATTTAAGTTCATTAGTAGGAAACATTCCATGGGATTTGGAGTGGTCCGCGAACTTGGGACCAATACGTGACTAAAAGGGATTTTTGGTCAAGTTGGTAATGTTTCCTTATCTAGGAAAGTTAGCTATTGGTCCAAACATTTTTGATTACCATAGTAAAGTGTTTGTGATTCCCGCCTAAGTTAAAATGTGATTTATTCACATAAATATAATTTTTGCCAAGTAAGTTATTTGTTTAATTATTTTGGCAAGAGTTTTAACTTAGGAAAGACTCCCATATTTAGGAGAGTCTTGTAAAAGGAAAATAGCTTTGCTTAGCTTCCAAGCTATTGTTCATTATAAATAAGGAGTTCGCGAGTTTACACGTTCTTCATCCCTTTGGAAAATTGGCGTAAGTTCTGCAGGTTGTTTTCCACGTCTTCAGTTCTTCGTGAACAAGAGTGAGATAAAAGTCTTTGTATTAGGGATAACAAAGCCAAGTTGGATTTAATCTTCGTGATTTATCATACAACTTGTAATCTAGGTTTTTCACCTCTTGTCTATTCTAAGGTTTTCTCTTATGATATAAAACCATTCAAGATTTGTTGATTATAAACGCTAGGTTTTGATAGATTTCAGTTTCCGATCGTACACCAACACTTGTTAGTCGAAATCGGAGACTAGAAAGAAAAACTTCTTTTGAGGCATCTCGTAAAAATACTTGAGAAGTTTTAAACAAGATATCTCTAGATTTATTCTAGTTGTTCTTTTGGTAGAATAATTAGGTTTCTCTTCCTTTATTTGAAGAGTATAATAATCCCTAATCTACACGTTTGTTTTCATATTACTTTTACCTAGTAATTGTTTTTATCGAAATAAACACAAGATTTCCAAAACCTTGATTCACATCTAAAGGGAAATCAAACCGGTGTTTTGTGCAAACAAAATATCGAATCGTATCAATCGTGTGGTGTGTCTTCTAAAGAGAACTTTGGGTTCTGCTAGAAGATTTGTGTGAAGAGTTCCTAAAGAGAATCGGTATTCTGCTAAGAGTTCTACAAGTGATGAAGAAGGTATTACATCTTGTCCGAATAGGTAGTAAGAAATTGGTGTAACAACTTATAATCATTCTGTATTTGTTCTGGACTAGGTCCCGGGGTTTTTCTGCATTTGCAAAAATCTAGTGTCTGTGTTATTTCTTTTCCGCATTATATTTTATTTATATAATAGAAATATCACAGGTTGTACGTTAAGATCAATCAGTTCTTGTATCCGGCCTTAGGGTTGTTGAGTGAATTGATTGACACTTGAACATTGGTCTTTGGTATCGTTCAAGTTAATCCTCTTATATTCAATCGGGCTCGCAAATCCCTATTTGCTGATTGCGGATTGAATCAAGAGATAGAGATATAAAACTCTTTGATATACTTTTTATAGATTGAGTCTAACTGTCTAGTTGATTCTCTTGAAAGTATATTGGAGTTTGTCTATTCAGATTGCCAAACGAAATATTGGGTGGTGTTGTTAGACCCCCGCTTTTTCAATTGGTATCAGAGCAGGAAAATACGCTAAGACCTCATAAGTCTGTGTTTGTAGCAATCTGATTCTATGGACAGAGGTGCTATCTCTATAAACGTACCGCCAGTCTTCAATGACACGAACTATTTAGGGTGGAAAATTGATATGCGAGCTTTTCTTCAAGCACGTGATTTTCAATCATGTGTATATGTTGTTAATGGCTATGATGCTCCCGTTGTGGCAGTTGGAGATGTAAACGTTCCCAAGAATATTGGTGAATATAGTCCTGCCGAGATACTTGCTGCAAAACTAAATTCCGACGGTTTGAATGCTATTATCCATGCCATTATCCCAGATCTTCAGCACCACGTGACTACGTGCAATAAGTCTAAAGATGCTTGGGATATCTTAGAAACCATATTTGAAGGGAATGCCGCAGAGAAAGAAGTGAGTCTTCAATACCTAGCATCTGACTGGGAAAACCTTCGCATGTCTGATGATGAAACCTTTGATGAGTTTGACCAAAGACTTTCTCAAATAGTTAACGCCTCATTTTCATTAGGAAAAACTATTTCAGAGAAAGATATTGTGTGCAAAATTCTCAGGTCTCTACCATCAAGATACGAGTCTAAGAAACATGACATTGAAGAAGCAAACGATCTTTCTACACTCTCCAAAAATACTCTTGTTGGAAAGTTAAAGATCTTTGATAATGAACACGCAAGAAAAGAGGTGTTTTCTCTTAAAGCTGCAAACAATTCTGAATCCCCTAAGGATAAATCTGGTTCGCCAGATACTAGGGATGTTACTCCACGACAATTTAGAAAACTTTTGAGAGACAAGAAAAAGAGTTTTTCTAAAGTTACTACATCTCTTAATGATGATGTACAATGCTATAACTGTCGTGGTTTAGGGAATCGTTCTTCAATATGTCCTAGCTGGAGCCATAGACAATCGGCATATGCAGCAGATTTGCCTACTCTTGATGATGGACCTGGATATTATAATCCTCAAGAGCTCATAGGCGAGGTTTCATTAGCTTCTGGAAAAATTCTTTCAGATACTGATTCTGATTCTGACGAAGAAGTGTTCCATGTTGATCCAGTTGCTAATAATCTTCTTAAAGAATGTCATCGGAAACTTTCGGAAGCTGATAGTACCATTTTCAGTGAGAAAGTTAAATATGACAGACTTCGTAGTCGGAATAAATACTTGCAAGACCAACTTGATTCTAGTGGTACAAGAGATTATCTCAACGAAATACGAAATCTTAAAAAAGAAATTGCTGAAGGTCGAGATCGGGAAATTACTCTTCAAGCAAAGCTAGATAACTTGGAAAACATTGAGATGAACTTTTTATTTGATTTGGAACGAGAAGATCTCAAAGTTCAATGTAAATCATACAAGAATGATCTAGTTATTGCGCTTGAGAAGGTCAAAAGTTTGGAATAAGAAAACTTGAGCTTAAAAGAGAGTTTGTCTAGAAATAACATCTCAGATAAATTAACCTCGATATTGGGAGCATATAGAATTCATCGTGATACATGAGGATTGGGCTATGAAGGAATAGACGCTCCTAGTATTTGCAAAGAGGTAAAATTTGTCAAAGCTAAAGATTCTTCTCAACCAAAACCCTCCACGGTTGACAAAAGTAAAATATCTCTACCAACTACGGATGGCGAAAAGAAGAAACCCTGGCAAGCTCCAAAGCAAGCACATACACGTTCAGGTAACACTAAACATAACTTTTTCCATTCTACTAAACATTTTTTTTATTGTGGAAAACCAGGTCACTTGCAAAGGAATTGCAGATTTATTAAACGAGATAAAACCATATATGATTCTGTTAGGATGACAAGATCTGATGTTCCAAACTGGAGAAAAACTGAGTCTCATAATATCTGTTCTTTCAGTATTTCCCCAAAGAAGTTTCAAAATTATATTAGGGAGAAAAAGAAATACATTGCTCCAAAAGCTGCTCAGAAATGGGTACCAAAGAAGACTAGAGTTTGGAAACTCTGTCGGTTGCCTTAAGTCCGCGAACTTGTTTGTGAACTTAGTGGTTATGATCTAAAGATGTGCTCTGAACATGAAACTTAAATTACTAAGGAATGTAGTATGCAAACCGTGGATATAAAGTTCATGAGCCGATTCAATCGAATCGAATCATCTTTGTTTCAATTGTGCCTTATGTAGTTACATAAGATCTCATAGCAATTGAACAACTCTCTAACTAGTTTGTATTGAAGTCAATTGAACTAGTTATGGTGAAGAAGAATATGGTTAGATACCACATGTATGAGTCTTAATTACCTAACTTGATTTGTGATTGAAATTCTTAAATTTAACAGGTTAGAAGCAATTATCAAAGCCATGGATGTTGGTTTTTATTGTCAAAGAATCTTTTTCATACTCTTATGGTAACCATTCTAGGTGTAAATCCTTATGGAAATGATTATTCTTCCTTCTAATCATATCAATTCTTGTTCATACAAGTTTGTATCTTAGAAAAGATGATCACAATAATTGATCTTCATGATTACATATTGTGTATTATTACTATGAGATAGTTCTTTTGTTCAGTAACTTGATCTCATGAGAGACTTTCAATGATTGGTTCTCAGTTTGCATCTCCTTGTGGGTTTTCTAAAATCCAATTTATAAATCCTTATCTCTGGAGTAAGGTCACTCTTGTTGTTCTTTCGGGAATGACATCAAATGGGGGAGAGTTCTTTTGAACTTGTGCTTAATGGTAATATCTTGCGGGGTGTGTGGCTGTGGAATTTTATTGGGGTTATCTTGTATCTTAAAACTCCTTGATGAATGCATTTAGCTTCGGCTTTATGATTGCATCTAAATTAAGTTGGTATGTATTTTTGCTTTTAGTCTATGAAACGTCTCTTCTCGGAAATTTCATTAGGATCCCGTTCTTATACCTTTGCCAATTTTATTGACAAAAATGGGGAGAATTAATGTGTAGTTCTACTACATATACATATGGTTTTCGGATCATTGTGTAAGGGGGTGGTTTCCATGTGAGATGGAGTATTGACTAAGGGGGAGTGATACATATCACCGTAGTATTATTGTCAAAGTTGTGATACAATGAAACTTTGATGCTGTGTAATAATACTATGATGGATCTTCAACAAGTACAGGATGAACACATGAAGAGTTGAAGAACCAAGGAAATCAAGATTGTCGTTTTTACTTTTAACAAGTACAAGCCATATGTAAAATGGTTTTGTTACTAGAATTGACAAAGGGAGAGATTGTTATAGCACTGCTCGGTTGAACCTACTAGCGTTGGTATGTCAAGTTAGTTGTCAATTTTAGTTGCCAAAATGCATTCTTGATTTAGCATACTAAAGATAGTTTCAGACTAGATTAGGTCTAAGAAGTTGAATCGAAGCTATCCTTAAAGGATGAAGATTGAAGATTGAAGACTACAAGAAGACATCAACAAGTACTCTGGAAAATTATAAATAAGGAGTTCGCGAGTTTACACGTTTTTAATCCCTTTGGAAAATTGGCGTAAGCTCTGCAGGTTGTTTTCCACGTCTTCTGTTCTTCGTGAACAAGAGTGAGATAACAGTATTTGTATTAGGGATCACAAATCCAAGTTGGATTTAATCTTCGTGATTGATACAACTTGTAATCTAGGGTTTTCACCTCTTGTCTATTCTAAGGTTTTCTCTTCTGATATAAAACCATTCAAGAGTTGTTGATTATAAACCCTAGGTTTTGATAGATTTCAGTTTCCGATCGTATACCAATACTTGTTAGTCGAAATCGGAGACTAGAAAGAAAAACTTCGTTTGAGGCATCTCGTAAAAATCCTTGAGAAGTTTTAAACAAGATATCTCTATATTTATTCTAGTTGTTCTTGTGGTAGAATAATTAGGTTTCTCTTCCTTTATTTGAAGAGTATAATAATTCCTAATCTACACGTTTGTTTTCATATTACTTTTACCTAGTAATTTTTTTTATGAAAATAAACACAAGATTTCCAAAACCTTGATTCACATCTAAAGGAAATCAAACCGGTGTTTTGTGCAAACAAAATATCGAATCGTATCAATCGTGTGGTGTGTCTTCTAAAGAGAACTTTGGGTTCTGCTAGAAGATTTGTGTGAAGAGTTCCTAAAGAGAATCGGTATTCTGCTGGTAGTTATACAAGTGCTGAAGAAGGTATTAAATCTAGTCCGAATAGGTAGTAGGAAATTGGTGTAACAACTTATAATCAGTGTGTGTTTATTCTGGACTAGGTCCCGGGGTTTTTTTGCATTTGCGGTTTCCTCGTTAACAAAAATCTGGCTTGAGATTGGCTTGAGATTTATATCTGGTTTTTTGAGTACAGTCGTAAAGATTGGCTTGAGATTTATATCTCCGATAGGCAAGAGAGAAAAGTAGTCACAAACATCTTCGTCTCATCGTTTGTGATTCCACAATATCTTTTTTCGCTGCGTCGATTAAGACTATTTTGAGGTGATTGATAATATTAGGTTGTTCTTTGGGAATATAAGTCCGGGTTATCAATTGGTTCCTGTTCACCTTGATTTATCAAAAGACGGAACAAACTCGTAGGTATATTCGTGGGAGACGGATTTATCTATTACCGTAGACTTTTATGTGTGATACAGATTTGTTTATTAAAGTCTTCTATTTTGGGTCGTAGCAACTCTTAGTTGTGGGTGAGATCAACTAAGGGAATCAAGTATGTAGTATCCTGATGGGATCATAGACGTATGAGCATAACTGTACCTTGGATCAGTGTGAGATTGATTGGGATTCAACTACAGTCCAGATCGAAGATAGTTTAGAGTAGGCTAGTGTCTGTAGCGGCTTAATACAGTGTGTGTTCAATCTGGACTAGGTCCCGGGGTTTTTCTGCATTTACGGTTTCCTCGTTAACAAAATTCTGGTGTCTGTGTTATTTATTTTCCGCATTATATTTTGTTATATAATTGAAATATCACAGTTTGTGCTTTGTTCAATCAATTAGAATATCCGACCTTTTGGTTGTTGATTTAAATTGATTGACACTTGGATACTGGTCTTTGGTACCATCCAAGTTATCTCTCTAGTATTTGATAAAGACTCGCAGATCTCTATTTACTTGAGTATATATCAAATCGAGAGATTGAGATATAAACTCTTTGATATACTTTTTATCTAGATTGAGTCTGACTGTCTAGTTGATTCTCTAGAAAGTATATTGGAGTTTGTCCATATACATTGCTAAGCGAAATATTGGGTGTGGTTGTTAGACCCCCTCTTTTCAGCTTCTGTGTTCCAGAAAAATTCCTGATCTTCCATTCTTCATGTATATGATATGAGTCTTCTCTTTAGTGATGGGTTTAACAATGAAAACAAGAATTAGGTTATTTTATTGATCCAAAAATTTAACAAAAATAAGTTATGTTTGTTAAACTAAAACAAAATCAGAAGAGAGGAAACTTTCGAAGAAGAAGAGAAATCAATGATCAACCGAACATTACTATACTCACTGTTTGAATGAATCATTAACGTTTGTGTATATTTCCTTCTTTTTAATCAATAATGGAGGCTGTTATTAAAGTGCGAAGGTTGTATCCCCACTTACATGGTTGGAGTTGATTTCGATGAACTTCCTATAACCAAGGGAAACTCATGACATATCAGTAACGGATCTTTTCTTTGCACATTCGAATATTAAGGACACGGATGTCCTGTTGGAGATGCTCTTATTTTTGTAACTTCCTAGGTAATGACTATTTTCACCCTCTTTTTATATGAATTTAACTTTTTATGTTAGAAAAAGAAAAGAAAAATAAATTATATCGGTGGGACTCATTGGACTTGGGCAGACAGATTTCGTTTTTCACTTCGAGACATGCGCCAGAACAAGGCACATGTTCGGCACAAATGAAATTAAGTACCGTGAGCATAAAACATACTGCTTGGTTGGAGTTCATGGAATCTTGCTGGTTGGGACATTTTATACGTGGAAAAGACACGTCATACTGATCAGAAGCGCATGGGATCCACAAATTTGGCATTTGCTTATATACGTGTCTTTTCCACACATAAAATGTGCCGACCAGCAAGATGCCATGAGTTCCAGCCAAACAGTAAGTTTTATGCTGATGATACTTAATTTCATTCGTGCCGAACATGTACCCCATTATCTAGCGCATGTCTCGAAGTAAAAAATGAAATCTAACGTCTGCCCAAGTCCAGTGAGTCCCACCAATATAACTTTTTTTTGTTTTTCTTTTGTTTCTTTGACATTAAAGGTTAAATTCATATAAAAAGAGGGTGAAAATAGCCACCACCTAGGAAGTTACAAAATTAAATTAAGAGTTTCTCCAATGGAATGTATGTGAAGATAAATGTTTAAATCCACATAGGATAGACATTCATTTTCTCTAAAAAAATTTTCCAACCCCAACTTCTTAAATCAATGTGAAGATGACATGGCCTAAGGTGTTTGAGTGTACACTTGGATGTTTCTTTTCGACTTCCGGAAGCTGAAAGTCTGAAGTCAGATTGACAATATTATTTCAGAACGACTTATAAAAGCAGAAAAGTCTACTTTTTGTAAACCAAAACAGTTTTGCTTCTAACTCATGCTTCAGACTTCTACTTCAGGGGAAGCAAAAACACTTCTGTTACTGATATCCAAATGCGTTATTAATCCCGCGGCTTTGGATGACTAAATGTGCCCAAGCTAGGTATGTCATCAACAGTGCCACTTGGCATCTTACTGATGTTTTCTTTTTGAAGATAAACTAGGTTAATAACCAATAAGGTGATCCGGACCATCCAACTAGAGGTTACCATAGACAGGGATGTGCTTTCAATGTGCTTTCAATGTGCTTCCCAATCACTAGTCCCAAAAGGAATACACAAGGGAAAAAGAAAACTACATACGATAAGCTAAAACCAATTAACCAAACCTTTACTAACTCTAACTACGACAAGATTATGACAAACTAAGAAAAGGTCAATTCACACTTATAATTCGTTAGGAACATATAAATTTTTCATTTTTCATCCGTGCTCAAAGAGCTATAAGGATTAAAGCTCAAAGATTGTATTAAAATATAAATTTTAAAAGAAGTTTACTACCTACAACTCTAGAGAGCCGGGAGGAGAAAAAAAAAAGTCCCTACCCCAATATTAATGAGTTCTGAATTCAAGTTGGTGGTATCATCATCCAACGACTTTGTCATTGTACCACAGTAACCAGTTGCGGAACCAGGAATAGGCTAGACCTGGCTTAAGACCCTACTAAAATCCCAATAATCACCGGTTAGCCCTTAGTTTGTTTCATATTTCATGTTTAAACCTCTCATTTTTAATATTTAGTCCCTTTATTTTCTAGAGTTTAGTCCACCAAATTTTTTAAATTTTTTTCTTAACCCTCGAGTCTTAAAACCTCATTCCTCCTGTGACAATAACATTGCAATGAGCTATCTTCTAATACAGACAACAATAGTATGTATGTTACCACGAGTAAGTTGTTTTCCATCACTCTAATGCTTTGATTTCCCATTTTTGATCCAAGGATTTTCAGTGGTTTTGATTTGGTCCAGAAACATCACACTTTTGTTATAGGGAGGGAAATTTTGGATCAAGGGAGTGGAAGAATGAGAGTTAACCCACATACTCATAAGTGAGTTAAGTTTTAACTTATTTGTGACCAGAATACCCTTTAAACTTGACTCGTTTAACTGAATGTACTAGCCTATCTCATTCATTTAACCTAAGGTAACTGTCTAGGTTTAGTAATCACACCAATCAAAACATGATCCCTAAAAACCCAATTTCATTTAGAACTCGTTAAGAAAATCGTTAAGGTTTTCCACCCTTTATCACTTAAATCTGAAGTTAGACAAAGGCATGACCATGACTATAGTGATGAATGAATCAAATCTAATGCTTTCTAAATTTATATCCTTGAATGTATATGAGCTTACTGAAAACGAAGAACCCCAGGTGCGAAAATTATTGGATATTGATTCTCTCTTGTTATTATGTATGCATAGATAAAAAAAAGTGCAGTATGTATGACCTTGGTTCGTTCGAACCAGGGTAGTGAAATGAAGCATTCGTGTCTACATTTCAAATAGTGAATACTGGATTTCTCTACGAGATATGTGCGGCGAAACTCAAACTTCCACTTCCACCCAAACTGCAGTTAAATACGGCATTTCACTTCCGCTCTAGTGTCGGAGATATAAAACATTTCCCATTCCATTTTTGTTATTTCAGTTTCATTTTTTACTTACTAATTAGTCAATTAATTGCATATTTAGTTTGAATGGTAAGGTTGTTCGGTTCCTTTTGCAACTCCCCCTCAATGTCAGTATCTTGGGTGTCCAGCGAAGATAGCGACTTCAAGGATCAAAGAACATACAACCGCTCCTATTGATGTATTCTAGTTTACAAGACGTACTCGGATGTTGTACACATTGTGAACACTTAAATCACGAGGCCATCCAAGTGTTCACAAACAATATTCGCATACGTCCTAATTCTAGAATTGTACATCGTATGCGTAACAGGATGATTATATCGATTCATCGACTCAAAGCCTTCGGGCTTGTCATTGTCTAGTCGAATATTATCATAAATAATGTTCGTATAAGGAAATAAATCAAGAAACAAGTATAAATATAAAGCATATAAAGTTTAACGCGGAATATAAGGTGCTGAAATGTAAATAAGACAGATTTATGTGGTTCGGCACTAAGGCCTACGTCCACGGGGTTTGGTGTTTCACTATGTACTGAATGGTTACAAAGATAGTCGAATGACTTTAGAATATACATAGGTCTGGGGAAGTAGGTGGATTACTCACTCTTCCTATTTCTCTCTCCTATATTCTCCTCTAATTGCTCTCCAAAATGGTCTGCCCCTTCTCTCTTAGTGGAGAGGGGTATATATAGGGAAGGAACGTGGGTCCAATCTCTGAGTTGCCGTTGTAATCTTATCTTCTTGTACTTTGTTCCCAATTCGCATAGGTCTTCGGCATATCCCGCGGCCTGAGCTTGAATACGAAGGGTTATCCTCGCTTCTTCCACAAGCTGATCGACACGTGTATATCTCTTTGGTATTTAATGCGGGTAGATGGATGTCTGCTCGTGTCAGACAAGTGTCTCTTTGTATGGTCACATCTGTGTCAGCCAAATTTCCTCTCGGTCGTTGATCTGGGATTTTCCTCGGGATTGGGTGCGTTAATACCCAAGGGGTATTATCTGGTGCTCCTTTGAGTCATCATATCTCTGTGGTCCTCTGTCCCTGACCGTCAGATCTGCTGACCGATGGCATCTTCTGATGAAATGCTTGCTACCATGTTTTGATGTCTCGCTTCACATGCCTTCCACGTGTCTCTTTTTGTACACGTGGAGGATGATGAAAGGTGTACATACAATTTGCCCCTCTTCTTCTAACTTGGGCGTATTTTGCAATTTTGAAGAAGAAAGGTAGTCCTACACGTTTCCCACTTTGCATTAACTTCTCCCGTAACTGCTCCTTGGTACGAGGAGTAGTTATTATCTTCTCTAGATTCATAAATAGGAAAGAGAATGTGAAAAAAAAACTTTTATCCTCTTCTTGTCAGTGTTCATTCTCTTCTTGTCCTCTTATTCTTGTTCTTTAGTCATTTACTATCACCGTTCTTGTGAGGAATATAACATTCAATTTTTCTGTTTCTTTCTTATGCTTCTTTCAATTCTTGATTGTTGCTTCCCCTGTATCTGTCGATATCTCCGATCCTCCTTTCTCCCACTGCGGTTGGTGCTTGTCGTCCTCTTTTATACAGGTATGGGATTTTTCATCAGTTGTTCACCATTGTTTTTTCTGTGTATCTATCTGTTTGTCTCCTGCTGCTGTGTTCTTGGTTTTGTGATGAAGATCATACATGTCGAAGCATATATGCTTGCCCCTGTTCTTTGTTACAGCGTCTTTGAATCCGTATATGAGTATTATCCCTGAAGTCGGATGGAGTATTTTTTAGTTTCTTAGGGTTTTTCATGTTTATCTGGATGATCCTTCAATTATGGTTTTTTTGATCTTTAGTGATCTCCTCGTATTTTTCTCTAAACTGTTTTTGTGTTTCCTTGTAGATATGTCTGATCGTCCGCGGGCTCCTTACAAACTCCGCCATCTAGTCCGCCAAGATCCGCTCCGCGTAGAGATATTGACAGATCTCCACTTGGGGAAGGTCCTCACAAGTCTTCGCAATCGGATCCTCGGGGTCGTAGGGTTTCTTCTTCCTCCGGTGTGAAGATTATGCCTTCTAAAAAAGGGGATATGCCGAAGGGTCCTTCTGGGTCTAGGTATGCTGCTAACCGCGTCCCTTCTCGTCCTCGTGAAGATTCTAGGAGTACGCAGGCTCCTCCTCATGATGACTCTAGGAGTACGCGGGCTCCTCTTCCTCGTAATGAAGTGGTGGATGCTCCGCCCCTTCATTCAATGGCTCCTCCTTCAGTGCCTCCGCAGAAATCTCTGACGCCTCCTCCTGCGGTTTCTTTCAAAGGGAAGTACTCCAAGGGTACTATATCGAGAGATGATCCGTCTACAAATCTTCCTTCTAAAAGGAAAGCTTCGGAATTGGGTCCTTCTTCTGATTCCGCAGACGAAGAAGAAACTGTCCCCGTGATACGCAACATTTCAGTTGGTAAGAAGAAGGTCACTTTCAAGCATATTGATCTTGAGATGTTCAAGGAAAAACATGAACTCCAAGCTTTTGCGGTTCTCTTCTATGCTCCTGATGATGATATCACCTACGAGCTCCTTGCTAATTATCAGTTTGACGAGTTTCATCTGTTGACTACGGTTGGAGCCTTCGAGGCGGGTCTTATGTTTCCCTTATATAAGTCGGGTGATTCTTTTTATTATGACGTGTTGGCTAGTCGCGAAGTCTCTTCTACGAACACTCATAATCGTTCCGTGTCACAACTATCTGGGAATTATCTTCGTTCACTGAAGGAATGTTATCTGCGGAGCAAGGGAGAGACTATGATGACCTGCTATGTTCCAAATCCTGCTGAGAGAGAGTGGTACACTCCTCAGAACTTTAACAGTTCTTTTGGGGATTATGTCAATAGCAGAAACCGTAAGCCGTGGAGTGTTAGTATTCGTAATATTGCTTCTCCCCGTTGTGAAATTCGTCTCTTGAGTGAGGTGAGTGATACCAAGCTGAAGTATGTTCCTGGTACTGAGGGATCTGCTAAACGGAAACTCTTTCCTTCTCGTGAAAGGATTAAGCGTGACCATGATTATGAATGGCATGCTACTGTTATTGAGGTAGTTAGTCCTTGGGCTTACGGATGGATTCCGGGTCCACGTGGTTGGCGTCCTTATGAAAATAGCAAGCCTCGTGAAACTCCTCCTGTTCTTTATGGAGATTTCTTTCCTTGGCGTCATAATTTCGCGGGCATGAATTTCCCTTATGCTCTTAATGTCGTTGATGGAGATGAGGAGGAGGGTTCTGGTGCTATCCATCCATCAAAGAGTGTTGCTGCTTCCAAGGTATAGTTTCTTCTTATATTCTCTATATTTTTGCCCCTTTTTCCTTGTTTGAAATAATTTTTATTTTTGAAGTCAGGGAAAAAATGAGCCTTTGTGGGATGTATACTGGTTTGTAGGTGTCGAAGAAGAAGAAACTTGGACCCAAGCAATCTTCTACTGCGATTATCAGTGAGGCTGAGGGTTATGAGGAGGTTACGAGTCCCGTAAACCAAGGGTATGGTGAGGATGAAGGAATGTCCAACGGAGAAGAGCGTACCGACACTTCTTATCCTGATGACGAAGGTGGTAATGAAGAAGAGGTTGCCGCGGGTGGTGATGGTGAGGCTGAAGTTTCCGCGGGTGGTGATCTTGAAGAAGAAGTTGCCGCGGGTGGTGATGGTGAGGCTGAGGGTAATGTTACAGTCGGTGAGAGTGGATCTTCCCCTGTTGGCGAAGACATTGTTGGTGCGGGTACTTTTCCCGTAATTTCCCCAGAATTCTCTTTCGGTAGGATATATTCCGCGGGGGAATCCTTCGATGTGACTGCTGCCATGGGTCTTGCCGAGGACTTCTCATTGCTTTCCCCACATGATGATTGGGATGTGCTTGGGGACCTTGGCAAAGAAGGTACCACTGATCAGCAAGCTGAGAATGCAGGTGGTCATGCTGAGGGTGGTAATGTCGAGACTTGCGCGGGTGAGGAGATAACCGTCAAGGGGAAGTCCGCGGTTGGGTCTCCTTCCGAGGATTTTCCTTTCTCACAAATGCCTGAAGGTGAAGATGCCATTTTGGCTTGGCTAAAGAAGAAGAACCTGATGTTCGTCCCTAATCCTGCCCCCGTGGTCACTGGTGAGAAGAATTCCGACGCTTATACTCGTCGAATGATGCAACTGTCTTCTGAAGCCCGCGTTGCTGAGATGTGGGAGAAGGATATTAAAGCTTCGGAAGCTAATTTAGTGGTTAACCCTCCCTCCTCTGTTGCTGACATGATGGCCATAGCTGATGGGTACCAGTACGGTTTCCCCAGCAGCGTGTTTTAGAGGTAAATCCTTGTACCCTTTTTATGGTATCCGCGCATTGTGTTCTTCGTGATATCTGATCCCTTTGGTATAATAATGTTTGTTGTTTGTGACGTAGATGATGAGGAGCGAACATTGTAACCATGTTATGTACCAATTCTTTAAAGCAAAGTCTTTAAAGTTGGAGGCCAAGCTTCGTCATAGGGAAGAGGAACTGTCTGCGGCTGAAGCGGAAATAAATGAACTGAGGGGCCGTCTGAAGAAAAAGAACAGCTGGGTAATGCTGAGGAGATCTTCGTTCAGACTTGCTATAGTCCGCAACGAATTGGAGCAGACTCGTAGAAGTGTCTCGTCCTTCACAGGTTTGTATTTTGGATTTTTCACTCCTTGTGATTCCCTATCTGTATTTTGGTGTTCTGTCTGAGTCTCCCCACCCTATCTTCAGTGGGTGGAGTCCCCGAGTTGATATGGCTTCGGAAAGAAAGGGAACGACAGAAATCCCGTATTGCAGAGTTGGTGGGTAAGTTGAAGAGTGAAGCCGAAAGTGGAATGCTCGTGCTGATGAGCACAACGCCTTAACAGCTGAGTGGCGTGAAAAGCGAACACTGATGGTTGATATGCAAAATAAGTACAATCATGACCGTTGTTTGTTTAATGGTACGCTGCTATGGACGCGTGACAACCTGCGTGATGCTCGAGAACATGCTTCAGACTTAGAGGCTAGAGTGCGCTTTTTAGAAGGAGAGTTACAACAGGCTCGTTCTTTCTTAGGCCCGGGGTTAGGGATAGTATGCTGCGTCTTTCCGAGGAAAGAGATAATGCTAGGGCCGAGGTTGGTGCTTAGTAAAGCCCTAGCAGCGTCTCGAGCGGATGTTGCTCGCCAAGTGGAGTCTGAAAGAGATCTTGAGATGAATGTGTATCGACTTCATAAAAGGATGGGGGAGGTGAATGATGAAGTCAACCATCTTCGTCACTTGGATTCGATGAAGCAGGTAGATTTAGACGCCAGTCAATTTGCTCTTACGAACCTTCAAACGGATTATGAGAAACTATCCACCGAATATGACTTTCTTGATGAGGCTCGGGACGCAGTTGTCAATGAGTATGAGGAGGCTTCGGCTAATGTCGAAGGTATAACCTCGTTTTATCGAGTGTGATTCTGTTATTTCTTCGTTTTAACCCCTTGGTATTTTTTGTTTTCAGCACTCGAGGGACAGCTTCACGCAGCAAATGATGAGCTTAAAAAGACTCAATCTGCCTTAGTGCAGCAGGAAGGACAAACCAATATTTCAAAGGGTTGGCCGCGTCTCGTGAGGAAGCAGCGGAGATTGCCTCCAAAGAGGCGGAACGCCTATCTGTATTGCTGTCTCAAGCCCACCAGCGGACCGCTGTTATCACTTATAAGGCTCGATGTCAGTTGGCTGAAGAGACAACAAAGTCCTGGATAAGATTGAACTTGGCCTTAAAGTCGAACATGGTCTTGTCAAGAACTATCCGCGTCGTCCCCTTCCCGCGCCTTTGCCTGGTTCTTCTGGGCCCTCTTCAGGTGGTAGCGTACCTCATCTCGCAGAGACAACCCCGTTGATGGAGCTGTATCGTCCAAGTAGATTTCTTTATTAGTCATAGAAGTTGATCCTCGTTGATTATAATTTCGGATCATTTTTTGATGTGTTCCTTTTTAATCTTATTTGCCGATCTTGTAATCAACTCTTTATGAAATGGATCATCCTTTTGGCGTACCTGCGTTATCAATTCCTTTTTATTTTAAAGTATTGTGAAGTGTTAAACTAGAAATAACTGGTTTTGTAAAAAGTTGAGTGTTTGAGTGCGACACCGAAGGTAAATACCTTCGTGATCGTCTTGAGACCTGTCACCCCGCTGGCGAATCCTGGGCCAGAGGATTCCCAAACGGTGGGGGCCGAGGCAGCGTTCTAGGATATGGAATGCTTATTGAAAATATTTACATGCACCCATTCCGTCGACCCACTGCCTTAAAATTGGTTGGGTATCTCTTTCTGCTGGGTGCCTTCCCCCTGGTCTTACACTCATAGACACTGATAGGGGAGCCCTGAGAGATTGTAGATTAACTACTTTCCCCAATATTGTTAATAAATTTTGTTTACTTGAAGATTTCCCAAAAAGCTTGTTTGATTGATAGGTTGAGGCCTGCTACTCCTCGTCCAGAGATAGAAACATGTAAAGCGGTTACGCTGCCTTCTTCTTCTGGTATTCTCACGCAGATGCAAAGCTGCGCTGCTCCTATGGGTAGTACGGTTTGAGCCATTTAGCATTCCAAGGGTGCCGGAGGACCTCGCCTTTCAGATTGCGAAGATAGTAGGAACCGTTTCCCGCAATGTCGTGTATTATAAAAGGTCCTCCCCATGTAGGTGCTAACTTTCCCCATTTTTCTCTCGTTGATACTGCGGGATTGTTCTTAGCACATACTGCCCCTCTACAAAATTTCGAAGCTTTACCTTTTTGTTGTACTCCCTCGCTAGTCTCGTTGATAATTTTCCATCTTCTGCAATGCTGCTTCCCTCCTTCCTTCCAGGTCGTCCAGTCTCTCTAACATCATGTCTGTTGTGAGATTTTTCTCCCATGCTTCGGTCTTTGTGGTTGGCATGAGGATCTCTGTTGGGATGACTGCTTCAGCTCCATAAGTGAGGAGAAACGGGGATTCCCAGTGGCAGATCTTCGTGTTGTCCTGTATGCCCATAATACATTGTGTAGCTGTTCACACCATCGCCCCTTGTGTTCGTCTAATTGCTTTTTGAGTATAAGGGCGAGGGTTGTTGGTAGCTTCCGCTTGTCCGTTGCTTTGAGGGTATATGGGGGTGGACTTGTTTTCCTTATTTTGAAAGTGTCGAAGAGCATGTCTATGTTTTTCCCCTGTAATTGTTTACCATTATCGGACACGATTTCCGCTGGTATGCCGAACCTGCAAATAATGTTTTGGAATATGAAAGTAAACACGTCCACGTCTCTGATCCTGGCTAAGGCTTTGGCTTCCACCCATTTACTGAAGTAGTCCGTGGCTACTATCAAAAATCGTCTTTTCCCTGATCCTTCGATGAAAGGCCCCACGATATCTATGCCCCATTTTGCGAATGGCCACGGACTATCCACAGAATTCAACGTTGTTGCTGGTGCATGTATCTTTTTGGCGAAACGCTGACATTCTTCACATCGTCGGGACATTCTTGCGGCATCTTGTACCATTGTGGGCCAGTAATATCCTTGCATTTTTGCTTTGTCGGCTAGTGATCTCATGCCGCTATGATTTCCTGCGTCACCATAATGGATGTCGTTTAGAATTCGATGCCCCTCTTTCCTGGATAAGCAACGTAGTAACGGTCCGAGGAAAGATTTCTTGTACAGGACCCATCCCGAAGTCATATCTTCCTATTTTGAGAGTATTTTCCTTTGTTTGTGATCCGCGGGTAAGGTTCCATCTTGAGAAACGCATGGATCATCATTCTCCAATCATCTTCGTTGCTGAAATCTTCGTCTTGATTTGCTCTTGACAGGATATCTTCTTCGTCAAAATCGTATGGATGTCTTCTCCACCTGATCTTCGATATTTTCTTCCACTGTATCTTGATTGTAGCAAAGGAAATTGCGTTGCAATCGAGGCTCGTATACCCTTGTTTTTGATAGCTTCGATACTCTTGTCCTTCAGCATGGATGATATATATGCTAGGGCATCCGCGTGCCTGAGATCCCTTCTGCATAAGTGCCGGAATTTGATGTTCGGAATTTGTGATGCCAATGTTTGGACCAAGGCCATGTAAGCTGAGAGGGTGTCGTCGTACACATTGTATTCGACCCTATTTGCCGTATGACAAGCTGCGAATCACTTGTCAGTCTTACATCGGTTACCCCATCTCTATTATTAAGCGGAGGGCATGTACGACTGCCTCGTATTCGACGATGTTGTTAGTATGCTCTTTGAATTCTAACCTGAGTGCCTGTACGATCCTTTCTCCAGTTGGGGTGGTGATGACAATGCCTATGCCTTCCTTATTTTTGGAACCATCGAAGACTTCCCATTGTCTTTGACTCGCGGGTTCGAGGACATCAATTGGATCCTTGCTTTCTTCGTCGGCTTCTGGTATTCCCAATCTCTTCGTCGTTGTCCAGGGGGAGGTCTGCTAAGAAATCCGCCAAAACTTGGGATTTTTGGGAATGTTGAATTTCATGAATGATGTTGAATTGGTCCAGGTGGGTGTTCCACTTGGCTATTCTGCCTACTTTTCCCGCGCTTTTGAGGACTGCTTCCAGTGGTGCTTTGCATGGGACGCGGATGAAGTGAGTTAGGAAATAGGTTCTCAGCTTTTGAGTAGCCCACACCAATGCCAGGATAAGTTGTTCGATCTTCGTGTAGTTCCTTTCCGCAGAATTGAGGGTCTTACTGACATAATAGATAGGTGTTCTATCTTCGTATTGGTTTTGACCAACACTGCGCTAACTGCGTCTTCTGTCGCTGCTATGTACAATGCCAAAACCTCATCAGGATCAGGCTTCTGCAGGATTGGAATTGAAGCCAGGTGTTCCTTGATTCTTTGGAAGGCTTCTTCGCATTCTGCGGTCCATTCAAACTTACTCCCTTTTTTGAGAATATTGAAAAAATGTTTGCATTTGTCCGAGGATCGGGCAATAAATCTGCCCAAGGCTGCTATGGACCCATTGAGCTTCTGCACTTCTTTTAAATTCTTCGGAGATGGCATTTCTACTATGGCCTGAATCTTCGCTGGGTCTACCTCAATGCCCCTTTTTGTTACCAGATATCCGAGGAATTTCCCTGAGGTGACACCGAAAGTGCATTTTTCTGGATTTACTTTCATGTGATGTTTCCTCATTGCTTCGAAATATCTCTCAGTCCTGGTGGTGATCTTTGCGCAGCTTACTTTTGACGAGCATGTCATCAACGTAGACTTCTAAGGTACTACCAATCCATGGCCTGAAGATAGCATCGACCATTCTTTGGTACGTTGCCCCTGCGTTTCGAAGTCCAAAGGGCATTCTAGTGTAGCAATAAAGGCCATGCGGGGTGTAGAATGCTGTGTGTAGTTGATCTTCTTCTGCCAGGGCTACTTGGTTGTAACCAGAATATCCATCCATGAATGACAGCTCTTCGTATCCTTCCACTGCTTCAACCAGCTGATCTATGCTTGGCAGGGGATAGCTGTCCTTTGGACATGCCTTGTTGAGGTTAGTAAAGTCGATGCATATCCTAACCCCTCCATTTTTCTTAGGAACGACGACCATGTTGGAGATCCATGTAGGGTATTTGACTTCCTTGATGAACCCTGCTTCTAGTAGTTTCCGAAGTTCTTTTTCCACTGCCTTATGATACCGGTGCAACTTTTTTATTTTCTGCCTGAAAGGTGGCGTGCCTGGTTTGATGCGCAGCTCGTGTTGGATTATTTTCGGATCAATCCCCGGCATATCTCCTAGCTTCCAGGCGAATACATCCGCGTATTCTTTAAGTAATTTGGTTAAGGAATCTTCTCTTCTTTCGTCCATTATGGTCCCTACTTTGATCATCTTCGGGTTTTCTTCCGTTCCTATGTTGATTTTTTACGGGCTCTACTGGTGTGAACACCGGCTTCGGTCCCCGAGGACTGGGACGTTCTTTGATTGCTATTTGGTATGTTTCTGTCCTTCGTTGGCTGCTGAAGTACCTGTCTCTGTGTTTAGGACATTATCATTTTTGTCAAACCCCTCCCTGTGGTTTCCTTGAGGAACAGGTCTATGGCCTTTTCTTTCGCAGCTTCTTTATTTTAATCCTTCGGGTTTTTCGCTGCTCTTCTTGTTCGTTGTTGATACGATCCTGAGTGGTCGGCACTCTTTTGCAGAGACCCGATCTCCCTTGATTTCCATCACTCCCTCAGGTGTAGGGAATCTGAGATATTGGTAGTAAGTTGCAGCCACTCCCTTGAGTTTATGTAACCACTTCCGTCCAATAGTGGCGTTATAGGGGGATGGGGCGTCAACCACGCTGAATCGTGTTTCAACCTTCATGGGTCCGGCGTTCACCTGTAACACGATGTCTCCCAATGGCTTTGTGGGTGCTCCATTGAATCCGTAGATGGTGTAATAAGAGGTCATTAGATGTTCATCATGGAGCTTCATCCGTTTGAATGCGTCGTAGAATAGAACGTTCACTGAGCTTCCCCCGTCCATGAGGATCTTTTTGAGGTTACATACAGCCACTGGTAGTGTGAGGACCAAGGGATCGTTATGATCTTCCATATCTTCTTCGATATATTCAGTATCGAAGATAATTGGTGCGTCCATCCACTCTTCGTGTTCGTCCACCTCTACGCCATCAATCTTATATAATTCGCAGTGGTCTTCGAACTGCTTCCGTAGCCTCTTTCCTATCTGCGCTGTAAAGGAGGGCCCCGCGGCTTCAGAACACGAGATGGTGTTGATTGTGCGGTTTCCCTCTGGAAGTTGGACTTGCTTGGTCCGTTTGGATCTATCCTCGGCGACCTCCTTTCGTATGTAATGTTTGAGTTCGCCAGAATCAATTAATTTTTGGATCATTATTTTGAGGTTTTTGCATTTCTCAGTCTGGTGTCCATTGAAGCAGTGATACTCACAGTAATCTTTAGACTTCTCGGTTTTTGAGGGATGTTTTCCCTTAGACCACGGCCATTCCAAAGTTTCCCTTCCTTTGATCTCTCGCAAGATCCGAGCGTAGCTAGCATTAAGCTTCGTGTAAACCTGATATTCGAATTTTCGATCGTCTTTTTGTCGTTAATCTCTTCGTTCCTTCCTATCTTCGTGTGGCCGTTCCACTGAGCTATTTCTTTTGGCCCCGCTGGTTTGTTCTGCGGAATTGGTACGGTGAGACCTCTGCGTGTGTGCCCTCGGGTTCTCACGCTGGATTTATTCAAGACGAGCGTACTTTTCAATAATTATTCGAAGATCTCCTTCTGTCTTAGGCACGCTTCCATGAATCTCAACAAATAGTGGACTCATTCGGTCTAATCCCCACTTGTAGCAGTTGATACTTAATACTAGGTCCATACTCCCTATGGTTTGGCATATCTTGTGCCATCTGTTGGTGTATTCCCTCGTGTTTTCCTTGTAGACAATTTCCAGATAAAAAAGTTTATCCATTCCACTGTTGACAGCTTTGTTGTACATGTATGTCCTCAGAAATTTCTCTGCGAGTTGAACGTAGGAGTTGATGGAATCAGGTTGCAGGTTGTCAAACCAAGACAAAGCCGATCCCTTCATACTTGATGGGAAATATCTACAGAGGACGGCGTCGTTCTGACTCCATCGGTCTAAGACACGGTTATAATACCGGATATGTGCCGCGGGATCACTGGATCCGTCGTAGCATTCAAAAGTTGGGATAGGTGGTAGGCCTCAAAGATATTCTATTTAAATGCAAAATGGTCCCCGGCAACGGCGCCAAAAACTTGGTAGGCTTCTAAAAGGTCCTAAAAATTATCCCCGGCCAAAAACTTGGTGGGCCCGGAGATATGTATAAAATTAAGCGCAATGAAAACGCGGGCCTACAGTAATACCGCAAGTGCACGGTCGTCAGTTGTAGCTCGTGCAAGTACGGGTCGATCCACAGAGATCGGGTGTGTTTTTGAAGTTTCTAGCTAATTGGGTTCCTAAATTGCTGTTGGGCTATGAAGCCTTTTGGCTTAAATTGGGCTTTGAGTACTAATGGGTTTGATAACAATAAAATGAACTGAGCTTGGGCTCAGTTAGTCTTTGAAGTGTAAATGGGCTTTGGCCTTAAACTTAGGCTTTTGATTAAGCCCACAGTTGACTGAATTGGGCTTTTAGCCTTAATGAAATGGGCTTCAGTTTGTACAAACAATGGACAGTGGGCTTAGAACTGAGCTTGGGCTTTTGGGATTGTTATGAGCCAAGCTCAATTGCAGCAGCAGCAGCAGCAGCAGGGGAGGGGAAGAAAACAGAGAAGCAACAGAGTTGCAGGGCAGTGGAATAAGAGAAGCAACAGAGTTGCAGCAAGCCAAGGGAAGTAACAAGAAAAGAAGTAGCAGCAATAGCACAAGCAAGGAAGAAAACAGCAAACAAAATGAACATGGAAGTGAAAGTAAAACAGTGGCAGAAACAAAGAACAAAGCAAGATGAACCAAGGCCTAAGGCCAAGGGCAAGGGTGATAGTGAAACTAACAGAGCAAGGCTAAGGCAAGAATACAGGAAAACAAAAATGGAATGGCAAGATAATCAGCTTGCTATGAGCACTGATTTCTTCCATTGCACAATCAGCACATTGCATCCTAAGCATACAAAAGGAATGGCAAGATAATCAGCTTGCTATGAGCACTGATTTCTTCCATTACTCAATCAGTTCAATGCTTCAAAGGTAACTAGCCTAGCATTCCATCAAACTAACAGCAAATTAAACATAACAGTTGAGCTAGACATGGCACTAACATGACAAATTAAAATTAAACAGGAACACATTAAACAGGAATTGATTGGAAATTAAAACTGAACATTAACAGAACAAAGTAACAATTAACAATGGATAACAGTTAACAGAACAAACATCAACAGGATATGAAAACAAGAAATTAAAACATGCACATTTAACATATGCAGTGAAATTGAACAGAACACATTGAAGAGGAAAACCTTAACAGAACATAGTTCTGGACACTGGCTAGTCCAGCATAAAGTTTTTACAACATCCCAAAGTTCCTATTTATACCCACAGACACAATTAGGGTTCTACCAAAAAAATCCCTAAAATCAAATAGAAATTAGGTAAATTATTTCTACCTAAATTGACAGTACAAATCAGACCCATATCTTCTATAATGCTCTTCCATGCTTCTCCCTAACAGTAATTAGAGCTTACTCGAAAATACCCAAATTAACTGAAATTAGGGTTTTGATTTTTTTACCTAATTTGATGTAGCAACATCAATTTGAACTCGACCCATTCTTCTATTTGTCCTCCTCTACCTCTCCATGCCTTCAATTTCACTCTAGCTTCACCTAATTCTCTACCATGTCTATCAATGCTTTTTCTCTATTTTCAAAACCCTAGACTAGGGGAAAACAGTGAAAAGAAGTGAGAGGCATGTTAGAGTGATAGGGGTTTCAATGTTGAGCAGGTGGGGAGTTGGTGGTAGTGGACATGGAGGTACGGCGGTGGTGGCAGTGGAGTTGGTTCTGCAAACAGGGTGTGGTGGTGAAGGTGATGGTGAGGGTCGACTGTTTTGGGAAGAAGGGGGGTGTTTGGTTAGCTGGTATAGGGTTCGGGTGCTAGGGTGTTAGGCGGCTTCATCAAATTGGATGAACAGCGAGGATGAGCCGTGGGATGTGGAGCTGGTAGGTAGATCGGACGGTGATTCGGAGGCAAGCGAGGAGCGACCGTCGGATGAAGGGATACAACGAAACGAACGGTGCTAGATTAGGTTAGGTGCTGTAGTGTAAGGCGGGGATATCAAACTTTGATGAACAGCAAGGGAGCAACCGTTGGATTCAACTACCATCTAATCTGAAGGCTTGGAATTTCAGCGCTGTGGTGCTTGGCAGAGACTTCAGATTTTGATGCTCTATGAAGGAGCGACCATCGGATGCTTCTGAGAACTGATCTGATGGCTGAGAACGGAGGCGTTTTTGTGTGTAGAAAATGAGGTTGTGCGCACCATTCTTCGCGGCTTTCTTGCGTGATTTCTCCCGGCTTTTCACTACTTTTCTGCTCTTTTTGCTCCGCAAGTCATCCAGACTTTATTTATTACCTAAAAATGCAAAATTAATTAATAAAAATATTTATTCTTGAAAACAATAAAAATACAGAATATGGGATAAAATGTAGAATTAATGCATAAAAGATGAGTTAAAATGCCAACAAAAAGGGATAAATATATACAATATTTGGCACTCATCAAATACCCCCAAACCTGAATTTTACTTGTCCTCAAGTAAAACAAAACTAAGGAAATCCTAACTATACCACTGTCGCTGGTCTCTCGAATGCATTTAGCGTATGCACTAAGCCTTTTAAACCACTAAGTGTCCCTAGTGGACGAGTTGAAGTCTCGTGAAGGTTTGCTTAGAACGTACCTACAAAGTTCTAGGTCAAAATATAAGCTCAGATTCCATCAAATGTGACATGTGCAAAACAGTTTAAGCTCACAGCAAAATGGAGATGTCAATCTAGCTATCAAAGGCACAATCCTAGCACTGATAAAAAAAAAAGACATGTGATAAGAGTGTAAAGTGTATCTACACATGTGTAAAGAAAGATCTGAAGTCATGACTACTAATCACCAAGAGAGAGTTTCTCAGGCTAAGAACTGAGGTCGAAATCTAGCTAGCTGTCCGGACTTTACGAGAATTGTGAATGAGTTGGAGGTATTTCACAATTACTCGCGTTGTACATCAATGGCATACACCCTCCTTGCTTATTACAATAAAACAACAAAAATGACTCTTTGCATGACTCTTATTTACATTGACTACTCTCTTTTTATTTTTGGAACAAGAGATGATGGAATTGATAAATACTTGATTTTTTTGTTTTCTGATATTTTTTCTCTTTCTTTTTTTTTTTTTTTTTTTAATAGAAGAAGGAAACACTTTTGATACATATACAAAAGGAAACAAAAGATTACATGACACTTTGCAAGAGGTAGCCCTTTTTGATGCACCCAGTTAAATTCGATGGTTGTCTTTCTTAATGTAACCTCCACCTTCTATCCCAACCAACCAAAGAACAAGCTAGTCAAGTTTCGTTCAGTATTCTAAAGTGATTGGCAATCGTAACTTCCTATCAAACACCTTGAAGATCGAGGCCAAACATGTATTGGTAGATCGTGCGCGTGCAAATTTCTTATCACAATGTGAATTGTGCTAGAATCAGGGTGCCTAAATATCTAGACTAAGACTCCTAATAAAAATACATATTTGCACAAGAGTCAACATTTCAAGGTAAATGAGCTCCATTTTTATGATTTTTTTTAATTTTTTAATTTTTTTTTGAATTTTGATTTTTCAATTTTTTTTTTGGAATTTTTCAATTTTTTTTTCAAAAAGAAGAAGGAGTTCGTTTTCAATTATGGCAAATTATCATGGTATCTACTCTATACCCCCAAACCTAAACTAAACATTGTCCTCAATGTTTCAAAATATGGAAAGAATTAAAATGCAACATATGGAAAGGGACATGCTGAGTAGAGTAAAAGGAGAGAGAATACCCGATTTCGGCGAAAGCTGAATTAAAACTCCGTTATTCAAGGCAAAAATCCAACATATTTCAGCCGATGTCATATTGGATTAGCAAAATATATACCAAATGAACAAAAAGGTTTTTTAAAATTTTATCTACTGGATTATATACAAAAAAGTTCACCATACACTAACAATCTAAAGAGTTGAGGATCAACCCAAAAGAAAAAGTGTAAAGACATACAAAGTTTCAAAACACTAAAATTGGACTTAAATGGGAGTGAGAGTGAAAAACCGAATGAATCACCCCTAAACCTAAATTGTTCAACAGGTTTACTTTTAAGCACAAAATCTTTTAATTTTAGGGGTTCAGGATTCAAAAGGTCTAACTCATAATGGACTGTTTTAGGGACGGGCAAACATGCAATTTCCAACTGTGGCTCTTTAAAAGTGTTATATTTTGAAGCAAAATAGTCCAAGAGGACTTGGGAAGCACACAGTTCCAAACCTAGGTTAGGAATTTTCAGAAAAATTGGTTTTACAATATTGGTACAAACCAAATCTAGGTTGGGTGGAAGGCCATCAGATTGTGACTTAGGTAGAAGAATAGGCATATCATTATCAATCAAATCAAAATCTTCTAACTCATCTACACATGTCACATCATGCTCACAATCATCAATCAAATTGGCAAGATTACAATCAGAATTATCAACATCATCAACAGATTTATTCTCGTGTATCGGCACATCAGGGGAAACATCACATGGAATACTAGAAGAAATATCATGCATTAAGGTCGGGGCAGAGAAGCCTAATGTATTTGAACCCAAAGGTTCCATAACATTTTCAGTATAGACATGTTCTTCTAACATAACATCATAATCATCATCATCATCATGATAGGGATTTTGCAATCTAGGATAATTTTCAATCTAAGGTCGGAGCTATTACAAGAATAAAACTCTAATTCATGGGGATGACTCATATCATGTGGTGTTGTTCCTGTTTCCCTAACGGATTCCCATTGATGGGTTTTCTCTGCAATCTCGGCTAAAAAATTCCATGCATCATCCACAGATTTATCAATAAACTCACCATTACACATAGATTCAACCATGGTTCGAGATTTAAAGTCTAGTCCCTCATAGAGGATGACGACAAGTCTCCACTTCTCAATTCCATGGTGCGGACATTCACTCAAAAATCATTAAAACGTTCAAAATAGTGAAAAACAGTTTCCTCATCCAATTGGACAAAACAATTGATACTTTGACGAATAGCGATGGTCCTATGATGTGGAAAAAATTTTTGGAAAAATTGATTAGTGAGTTGTTCCCAAGTGGTGATTGATTGTGGTCTCAAACCGTAAAACCATGTTTTGGCCCTTTCCTTTAAAGAAAATGTAAACAAACGCAATTTCAGAGAGTCTTCGGACATATGATCAGGTTGCATAGTCCGACAAATTTGTTCAAACTCTCTTACATGAGTATAGGGATTCTCAGAATCGAACCTTCGAAATATAGGAAGTATTTGTATCATGCTTGCATTTATTTTAAAAGGGTTATTGGTTTGAGGTAATACAATACATGATAATGGAATTTTTATTGACGGATACATGTATTCATATAGAGCATGAGGTTGGCCCATTTTGAAAAGACACAAAGCCCACTATTTGGTTTTAATGGGTTTGGATTTTTGGGAAAAATTTGGTTTTGATGGGATATAAAAGAAAAAGAAAATTTGGTTTAAAAATGGGAGCAAAAGAAAATTTGGTTTTTTTTTTTTTTTTTTTTTTTTTTTGAAAAGAAAATAAAATTTGGTTTTTGAATGGGAGCAAGCCCACTGTTGGTCCTCTAATGGAATGGAAGGCTGCGGCTCACGAAACACTAAGTTTTAACTTTGAAGTTGAATTTGGCCCAGTTGGTTAAGGCCCGACGTTTGTTTTTAAAACTTTGGTTTCGAGGTCTACTCTTGAGTGGAAGCAAGCCCACATTCGGTTATAAGCTCAGCTGGGTTTAAACCCAGAGTCCAAAATACAAGTCCAATGGAAGAATTTAAACAAGCCCACACAAAATAAATACAAGCCCACAAATTAAACAAACAAGCCCAAAAATAATTAATTACAAACCCAAAATAGAGAAATAAAAAGCCCAAAAAATTGGGTTAATTATTACAAGCCCACAATTAAAGAAATTTGGAAGCCCACAGGTTGGGTTCTCTCAATGGAATGGGTTTAGGCTTACCTTTTTAGCACAGCCCAGCTGCTCTGATATTGTTGCAAAAACCCAGTTGGGTTTTGGTTCTTTTCCTTGGTGGCGTCCCAGCAGAGGAAAAAACAGGTTCAGAATCAGCAGGTCCAACAGCAAATGAAATGAAGCAGATGCAGATGCAAATGCTATGAAATGAAATACAAAATAGCTAAAGAAAAACACAGATAAAACACAGCACCAATCCCCGGCAACGGCGCCAAAAACTTGGTAGGCCTCAAAGATATTCTATTTAAATGCAAAATGGTCCCCGGCAACGGCGCCAAAAACTTGGTAGGCTTCTAAAAGGTCCTAAAAATTATCCCCGGCCAAAAACTTGGTGGGCCCGGAGATATGTATAAAATTAAGCGCAATGAAAACGCGGGCCTACAGTAATACCGCAAGTGCACGGTCGTCAGTTGTAGCTCGTGCAAGTACGGGTCGATCCACAGAGATCGGGTGTGTTTTTGAAGTTTCTAGCTAATTGGGTTCCTAAATTGCTGTTGGGCTATGAAGCCTTTTGGCTTAAATTGGGCTTTGAGTACTAATGGGTTGATAACAATAAATGAACTGAGCTTGGGCTCAGTTAGTCTTTGAAGTGTAAATGGGCTTTGGCCTTAAACTTAGGCTTTGATTAAGCCCACAGTTGACTGAATTGGGCTTTTAGCCTTAATGAAATGGGCTTCAGTTTGTACAACAATGGACAGTGGGCTTAGAAACTGAGCTTGGGCTTTTGGGATTGTTAGAGCCAAGCTCAGTGTTGCAGCAGCAGCAGCAGGGGAGGGGAAGAAAACAGAGAAGCAACAGAGTTGCAGGGCAGTGGAATAAGAGAAGCACAGAGTTGCAGCAAGCCAAGGGAAGTAACAAGAAAAGAAGTAGCAGCAATAGCACAAGCAAGGAAGAAAACAGCAAACAAAATGAACATGGAAGTGAAAGTAAAACAGTGGCAGAAACAAAGAACAAAGCAAGATGAACCAAGGCCTAAGGCCAAGGGCAAGGGTGATAATGAAACTAACAGAGCAAGGCTAAGGCAAGAATACAGGCAAACAAAAATGGAATGGCAAGATAATCAGCTTGCTATGAGCACTGATTTCTTCCATTGCACAATCAGCACATTGCATCCTAAGCATACAAAAGGAATGGCAAGATAATCAGCTTGCTATGAGCACTGATTTCTTCCATTACTCAATCAGTTCAATGCTTCAAAGGTAACTAGCTAGCATTCCATCAACTAACAGCAAATTAAACATAACAGTTGAGCTAGACATGGCACTAACATGACAAATTAAAATTAAACAGGAACACATTAAACATGAATTGATTGGAAATTAAAACTGAACATTAACAGAACAAAGTAACAATTAACAATGGATAACAGTTAACAGAACAAACATCAACAGGATATGAAAACAAGAAATTAAACATGCACATTTAACATATGCAGTGAAATTGAACAGAACACATTGAAGAGGAAACCTTAACAGAACATAGTTCTGGACACTGGCTAGTCCAGCATAAAGTTTTTACAACACCCAAAGTTCCTATTATACCCACAGACACAATTAGGGTCTACCAAAAAATCCCTAAAATCAAATAGAAATTAGGTAAATTATTTCTACCTAAATTGACAGTACAAATCAGACCCATATCTTCTATAATGCTCTTCCATGCTTCTCCCTAACAGTAATTAGAGCTTACTCGAAAATACCCAAATTAACTGAAATTAGGGTTTTGATTTTTTTACCTAATTTGATGTAGCAACATCAATTTGAACTCGACCCATTCTTCTATTTGTCCTCCTCTACCTCTCCATGCCTTCAATTTCACTCTAGCTTCACCTAATTCTCTACCATGTCTATCAATGCTTTTTCTCTATTTTCAAAACCCTAGACTAGGGGAAAACAGTGAAAAGAAGTGAGAGGCATGTTAGAGTGATAGGGGTTTCAATGTTGAGCAGGTGGGGAGTTGGTGGTAGCGGACATGGAGGTACGGCGGTGGTGGCAGTGGAGTTGGTTCTGCAAACAGGGTGTGGTGGTGAAGGTGATGGTGAGGGTCGACTGTTTTGGGAAGAAGGGGGGTGTTTGGTTAGCTGGTATAGGGTTCGGGTGCTAGGGTGTTAGGCGGCTTCATCAAATTGGATGAACAGCTAGGATGAGCCGTGGGATGTGGAGCTGGTAGGTAGATCGGACGGTGATGCGGAGGAAAGCGAGGAGCGACCGTCGGATGAAGGGATACAACGAAACGAACGGTGCTAGATTAGGTTAGGTGCTGTAGTGTAAGGCGGGGATATCAAACTTTGATGAACAGAAAGGGAGCAACCGTTGGATTCAACTACCATCTAATCTGAAGGCTTGGAATTTCAGCGCTGTGGTGCTTGGCAGAGACTTCAGATTTTGATGCTCTATGAAGGAGCGACCATCGGATGCTTCTGAGAACTGATCTGATGGCTGAGAACGGAGGCGTTTTTGTGTGTAGAAAATGAGGTTGTGCGCACCATTCTTCGCGGCTTTCTTGCGTGATTTCTCCCGGCTTTTCACTACTTTTCTGCTCTTTTTGCTCCGCAAGTCATCCAGACTTTATTTATTACCTAAAAATGCAAAATTAATTAATAAAAATATTTATTCTTGAAAACAATAAAAATACAGAATATGGGATAAAATGTAGAATTAATGCATAAAAGATGAGTTAAAATGCCAACAAAAAGGGATAAATATATACAATATTTGGCACTCATCAATAGGGTACTTTAACGGAATGGGGGTATTTGCCAGGCGATGAGTTAGGGGCGTGGAGTTAGCTTCTTGCATCACCTCTTCATGCCTTCCTACGCCTTGTCTGGCTTTTAACTGTTTGATCTCAGCCATCATCTCATCACGCAGCTCCTCTATTGCGCGATAATATCCCACGTTCTCATGCTTATCTATCCGTTTCTTTCTTCGATCTTCGCTGTCATAATAGTCTAACTCTTCGGTGGCATATTCCGAATCGGACGCACTGCTTCCCCCGGCGTCATTTGCTAGGATGATTCTTCGGTCTCGATTAGGCTCTGGTGCTTTAGAATTTTCTTCATCCAGTTGTTGGCTAGTCTTCGTGCTTTGGGCAATCTTATCTTTCAAGTCTTGGTTCTCCCTGGCCAGAAGAGCTACAACATCTGCGTAGATTTGCTGGCTCCTTTTCAGTTCTTCGAGCTCTACCATCAGTCGGTGGGATTGGTTTGATCCCTGATTGGGAGTTCCGGCTGGTACCCCTACGGCCATAGTTCCCTCTTCGTCTACAGTGTGTATTAAGGGTGGCCGAGGATCAACTTCAATCGTTGGTATCTCCAAGTTTGGTCCCCTCGGTTGAGCTTCCACCCGTGGTACTAAAACCACTGGTATGGTTTGATTCTGACCGTTGGTTGACGGCATTCCGAAGATTGGTGGATCTGCGGGCTGATGTGTCATAGATTCTGCTACCCTTTCTTTTTGTTGATGGATTTGGCTTGAAACCAAAGTCTTGTTAGCTTTTGTAGCCTGGAGGGCCGCCAACAGTCTTTGTGGCTGCTTCTTTGAGAGCCGAGGCTGCAATGGAGTTAGTGTTCATAGGTGAAGTGATTTCCGCAGCATCCTGCCTCTGAGTAGTTGTTTTAGCTTTGTCTCCTTTCTGCTTGCTTCGGGTCATGACCGAGGTAACCCTCGGTGTCTCCTTTGATGAGGCTTTGGTTTTTCCTGCCTCTAGTATGTTCTCCATTTTTAATCCTTTCCTGCATAGGGGAATAAATAAGGAGAAACAAAGATATCCACGAGGATTGGGTTAGCGCCATTCGTACCCGCAAGACTATTGGAATAGAAGGAAATGAGTTGCCCAAGGGCCCTAATAGAAGAGAAATGTAAAGACTTCACTGGTCTAGTTTTTGAAATACAAATCCTCTAATAAACGATCGTGAATCTTGTTTTCAGACTACTTTTTGAAAAAGAACTCTTGAAAAGGCAGATCCGTCGCGAGGACTCATGAATCTGGATTATTAAATCTTAGTTGAAGAAAACACCTCACGTGCAAATCTGTGATAGATAGCCGCGGGTTTGTCTGTTTTGAAATGGTGTTTGTGAAAATGAAGAACATGAACCTAGAATGAAAAAGGTTTTGAAAGTACGCTGAACCCAGAAAAGGGCACAACCATAATGCGTGTTTTAAGGTGAAATCACAGGATAAGATAAATCTTTTACCGGGACAAAGTCCCTGTTTCTAGCGCCAAATTGTGAACACATAAATCACGAGGCCATCCAAGTGTTCACAAACAATATTCGCATACGTCCTAATTCTAGAATTGTACATCGTATGCATAACAGGATGATTATATCAATTCATCGACTCAAAGCCTTCGGGTTTGTCATTGTCTAGTCGAATATTATCATAAATAATGTTCGTATAAGGAAATAAATCAAGAAACAAGTATAAATATAAAGCATATAAAGTTTAACGCGGAATATAAGGTGCTGAAATGTAAATGAGACAGATTTACGTGGTTCGGCACTAAGGCATACGTCCACGGGGTTTGGTGTTTCACTATGTACTGAATGGTTACAAAGATAGTCGAATGACTTTAGAATATACATAGGTCTTCGGAAGTAGGTGGATTACTTACTCTTCCTATTTCTCTCTCCTATATTCTCCTCTAATTGCTCTCCAAAATGGTCTGCCCCTTCTCTCTTAGTGGAGAGGGGTATATATAGGGAAGGAACGTGGGTCCCATCTCTGAGTTGCCGTTGTAATCTTATCTTCTTGTGCTTTGTGCCCAATTCGCAGAGGTCTTCGGCATATTCCGCGGCCTGAGCTTGAATACGAAGGGTTATCCTCGCTTCTTCCACAAGCTGATCGACACGTGTATATCTCTTTGGTATTTAATGCGGGTAGATGGATGTCTGCTCGTGTCAGACAAGTGTCTCTTTGTCTGGTCACATCTGTGTCAGCCAAACTTCCTCTCGGTCGTTGATCTGGGATTTTCCTCGGGATTGGGTGCGTTAATACCCAAGGGGTATTATCTGGTGCTCCTTTGAATCATCATATCTCTGTGGTCCTCTGTCCCTGCCCGTCAGATCTGCTGACCGATGGCATCTTCTGATGAAATGCTTGCTACCATGTTTTGATGTCTCACTTCACATGCCTTCCACGTGTCTCTTTTTGTACACGTGGAGGATGATGAAAGGTGTACATACACACATCTTTAATCTGTAAATTTGTGGAACACACTTAATAAATAATCTTGAGATGCATTTAGGAATTAATATGAACATGAGATACCGTGGACATTTTTTGCCTCCCTGGTCTCTCTTTCTAGCTATGATTCCATTTTAATTACTAAAAACCTGGAAATGACCCTTGGAAAGTTTGTTTCATTCACGTTTGCTCGGGCCGTGAACGCCTGAAAATATGTGAAGCTACGTACTTGAATAATATATGGGCATAAGACAAGGTTCTTTATTACTTGAGAAAGCAGCAAATAGAACAACCAAATCATTCAAATTGAAGTATGATATTAATAAGACTAGACAATCAAAACTATGAAGAGCACAAAAAAGGCATTAAAACGTTATATTTTAGTGATTTCACCATCACCGGAATGGAAGTGAAATACTACATTTCACCGCTACCTGAACTGCAGAAAAATTTGGTATTCACTTTTTGATTGTGAGCGTGAATGCGTTATTTCTCTTCTAGTAGTACGAAAGAATTAAGGTTTTACAATCATCTTTTTCTTTTTATGGATGATTTCGATATTTATCCAAAAGAAGTGTTCAAAATTTTGTCCGAAATATAGCTTTGGTGCTGAAGTGTTCAAAATTTTGATCGAACAAATTTGGTATTTTGTGCGAACCATAGATGAAATCAGAGTTCGGGTATATATATGTCAGTATTTTGTTAGGGTTATGATGAAGAAGAAGGAAGGTAAGCATTTTGTTTTGGAGCGAGTTGGTATTTTGCGTGAGGGGTATTTCTGACCGAGCTATAAGAAAGTACTGAATAGGTGTTATCAGGTGAGTTGAATACGAGATTTTCACTCCCTTGATCCAATACCTCCCTCCCTATATAACAAAAGTGAAACAACATTTTCCTTGAATAATTTTGTTTAGAAAGGTTTTAGTACATTGCCACGTGGTGTTCAAAGAAAAGGTGTTAGTGAGATGGTTACCCAACACCCCAAAAGTTGTGAAAAGATACACCCCACTCATCAAAACAATAGAAACCCTAACTAACCTAGTTTTATGGATAAAGAAGAGCACTGAGAAATTTTACACCTCTTCGTAAGAAACTTTCCAAGGTTTTACTCCTCTCCTTCTTCGTTTTCACGTTTCATTCTGTTCTGAAATTAGGGTTTAAGGTTTCTCTCTTCTAATCAACGACAATGGAGGACGTTATTGATGGAGTAACTAACCTCAACATCAACGATTCACACAAGAAGAATCGGATTCAAGTCTCTAATACTAAAAAACCCCTCTTCTTCTATGTTAATCTTGCCAAGGTATACCTCTAATCTCTTCTCTATTACTTGATTAAAACTACGCAGTGATTTTGTATCCGTTTGGTTTGGATCTCAGTGTATCAATTTCTGATCAATGTGTTATGGTGTTTTTGTGTTTGGTCTAGGGTTAGGATTTCTTTTTATTGTTTTCTATTATTGTGTTTCTTCAGATTTTCGGGGTTCAAATGATTGGAAATCCATTATTAAGAGTCTAATTATTAATTGCATGTATGTATTTGTACCTTTTGCAGAGATACATGCAACAGCACAATGAGGTGGAGCTTTCTGCTCTTGGAATGGGTAATTAATTCTCTACATTTATCTCTGTTTTGATGTGATATGAATGAACTTATGTGGACTCTGTCGTTTGTTCATATCTCTTAATATATGAGAATGAAAAATTACCCTGCATTTGTAAGTCGAGATTATGGACAACACTTATAAATGGAATAAGGGGTTTTTAATTTTGTAAGCATTGAATTGGTTCTGAGCGTATGATGATGGCATGGCATTGTACTGAGTCTACTGACATGGTTTCAGTTTTTTTTTTCTTTTGTAACCCTTTCAGTATAGGTTCCATTTACCATTTGAGGTGGCATTGTAAAGATGCTATACAACCCCATGTATTGGTATTTTTAAAGCTATCTCTGACACTGAAGGTTTAGTTGTAAGAAGCTATATATGATACGAAAATGGTATATAACCCGCAACCCCTTCCCCCACTCCCTTCCACCACCTACGTGTCATGTAGGTTTTGGCCAAAGCCAATAATAATGAGACCCCCTGTTTTTTCATGGGGATCAAAGTTGATGAAGTCAAGGGCCTAGATGGTGCCACCTAATGGTGGAAGGGAGTGGTGGAAGGGGTTGGTGGAAGTGTAGCTGCTTCGTATATGATATATCTGATGCTTCCTATATTCTCTTTCTAGAGTAGAGGCCTATTCCTAGCACCTACTCATGATTTTCTTAACTAGAGTAAAGAAAAATTCCTTCTATAGGATCTAGAGTAAAGAAGTTACCTTGTTGAAGGTAGCTTCTTTATGCTTCATATGATTGCGTATGGCAGTTTCTTAGTTTTTTTAATGCTTTATGTGTTCTAACTAATGGTAGTTTCTTTTAGTTTAAGTTTTTCCACATGTTTAGTTTCACCTTGGAATTGGAAATTCATCCCAGCTGATTCACCAATTTTAGCTATCCTGTTATACTTAGTCATGGATATAACTGTTTCTCTCACAGCGGAGTCTCTAAAAGAAGTTTATGCAACATTATGTTTAACTTCGTGTATTTTGTAGAAGTAATGCACTTAGGGAAGCTGAACACTGCGTTTCTTAATACTGTATAAGTTTTTCATTTACCCAATTTATTTGAAAGATTAGAGAAAATGTGTTGTATAACACAGTTACACTCCTAGTTATATCATGCAGTTGCACTCTTAGTTGCATATCTTGATTTTCTTTCTTTATGTTAGTTTTTTAGAAGAGATAAATCATTAAGTTCTTTGTAGAAAAGAGATAGATTAGTGGACTACATAAATGAAGGGTTAATAAGACACATATTAAATCTAGGGAATGAGAAATCACTAGTTATTGTAAGTTTTATCTCTGTCAAGCTGAACATGATTTTTGCGATAACATAAGAATGACTATGTTTTACAGGAATAAGTTGTGCTGGTGATGCTTACAATAAGTTACTTGTCTGAATACCTTGATGGCTACATTAATTGATGTCAATTAGCCGAAAGCTAGCCAAATTTGGTGTCTATATGTGTTTCGATTACAGATTTAGAGACCACATATCTTTTATAATCAGACTTAGAGGTTTTGAAGGACATGAACCAAAATACGGTATGGATATTCAATAATGGCAACTATAGTCTCACTGATTTATGTAAAAAGCATGAGTTCGTTTGTCCCCGTGATATGACCTTATAACATCTAATCTAGTTATTCTTCTTGATGATTTTCTCTATTGATGTATGGACATCTATTGTGTATATATATAAGCACTTATCATGTTCTTGTGACACCTAGCGTCAAGGTTAACTGCGTAACCTCAATAGAACTAGTAGTTTCATTTTCTCACAGCTCATTCCCTTTTCTCGTGCATATTTGGGTACTGATGCGGGTTGTTCTATCAGCACTACAATGCTTATGTATTAATTCTGGTTTGTATTTTTAAAGCTATTCGACTTATCTGTATATTTCCTGGTGTATCTGCAGCAATTGCAACTGTTGTCACAATTGCGGAGATCCTTAAAAACAATGGACTTGCAGTTGAGAAGAGTAAGATTGCTGTCTTGTGTTTAGTTATGTTTAACCTATTTTCATTGTGAAGATCTTCCTTGGGCTTAACTTTTTATGTGAACAATTGGAAATGCAGAGATCATGACATCCACTGTCGATATGAAAGATGAATCTAGAGGGCGTCCAGTCCAAAAGGCTAAGGTATGTAAATTTATTCTGCATATTGATATATAACAACTTGGGGAGAATGTGTTTATCAGGAATTTTTTACTTGTGGGAGTGGTGGTTCCCGTAACTCTGCCACTTAAAGTTTGGCAGGAATTTTTTGTCATAGAAAGAAGGTTACAAGTCCTCGTATCGAAAGAACAATCATTAATAATTCCTTCCTGTAGCGTTTCCTTTCGTTATATGTTGCTTATCACTTGTCAGGACTGTTAACCAACTCAAATGGAATTTAATAGTGTTTATCTAGAAAGAATATTTCCTGTTAGCATGTCATGGGAATATTGCATGTGTTGTGTTCTGCTTCTTCTTATGTTCTCTGCTTGATTGTGTAATCTCTTCTTTTCTGCTGAGTTCTTCTCACAACTTATCGCATGGAGTTTGTACTAACAGTCGACTTGTTTCTGTGGTAGATTGAGATACTGCTGGGCAAGACAGAAAACTTTGATGAGTTAATGGCCGCTGCGGCTGAGGAGAGAGAAGCAGCTGGGAATGGTGAGGAGCAGAGTTGAAGTTAGAGACTGAACTGGCGTGATCATATCTGGTTTTTTCAGTTTGTGAGGTGCCTGGTGGTAGATTATAGTATCTTCAAGTCTATTGTAGAAACAAAACACTTCCGTTTTCTTATCTTTAGCATCCCAATTCGCTGTTGAAAATTTGTTCCGTTTTTTAGAAGGGTAAAAATTTGTTTCTTCTCCTCATAGTTCCCAGTAATAGTTGACTACCACAGAATTGAAAATCTACGGAGTACCTCCTTAATGAGTGGTCTACACTTCCACACTTCCCATAACATGTCACCTAATTAGTAGCTTTTCCATTTGTTTGTTTGCCAATTTGGCTCGGTTATAACGTGCAGACGACTTGGGTTATTGCGAGAGAAAAAGAACATTACATTCATCTAGCTGTTTCCAAGAGGGGGCTCTTATAGTCAGTCCCCACATTTCTACCCTCGTGCGTTGAGATTGGAGATTATGAAAATGAGATTTTCTTGAAACTGTGCCTTGAAAGTAAGTAATTCTACTTTCAGAAAAGAAAAGAGAGAAAATGCTCAAAGGTAAGAACCGGTCCATATTCAAAATAAAATAAAATGTGACGATCCTTCCAAAACAAAATTCCATCAACAAGTGGAGGAATTTTGTATAGAAAACTGACAAAATCTTCCATCCTTGGCAAGACCAGGTTTATGAACATGACCTACAAAATCTTCCATCCTTGGCAAGACCAGGTTTATGAACATGACCTACATTGAGAACAATAATCGCATCAAGTATCAACTGGTTGGCAGAGTCAACTCGCATAGCTATCATACTGTCAAGTGTATCAGCGATCAGGTTCTCTGTTCAAGGTTGAATTTAAAGTCTAAAAAGCCTCCATACTGTGTGCTAAGGTTTTTCTGTTTTGCTGAAGCCTCAAAGATAGCTATGCTCTGCCAGTTGACCACGCTTTGCTTTTCCCAAAAGATAGTCCATATGATGCTTTTGCAGAGTCGCCTTTAATGTAGAAATTTGTGATGGATTTCCGTTTCCCCTTTACCCATGTAGCTATTTGGAGTCCAGGACCTCCAGGTGCTGTCTTTGCTTCTTCAGCTATGGTTGTGTTGGAACGATTTTTTGGGGACCATGATTTTATTTTGGGTAAAGACATTAAAAGTAAATCTAGGTCATCCTTATCTAGATATTTATATTCATATCTAAATTACCCTCCTAATTAATTTTGGGTGATGATTAGTTAGTGTTAATAATAGTTAGTGTAGTGATTAATGAGATGATTAAGTTAAAGATAATTAGTGAGATTAAAAAATCAGATGGTTTTTTTTTTAAAGAAGTAGAATTATTGAGAGAGTAAAGTTAGAGAAGATGAAGAAGGAAAACATGAAAAATGATGGATTTTACCAACCACAACCGGAGGAAGGGTATTTGGGTACCCAGGTATGCTTCAAACTTAGATAATGTTGGTTGAATTGCTCCAAACTTTCAAAAAAAAAGAAATTTTTTATGTAGATTTGGGCCAGTTCGGTTACCATATGTCAAGAACATGTAACCGAACACACCTGAAAGTGTAGTTCGGTTACGTTTTCCAAACACGCAGGTTACCGAACTCGCTCGTTAATGGAGGTTTTGGTCGTACGGTGTAATGTTCGGTTACCTAGGATAAAATGGTAGGTAACCGAACTTTGAACTTAACAATTTATTTGGGGACATCTTGTGTGTTCTGTTAGTTCGCAAACTTCAACTCAACCAAGTTCCCAACCGAACTGCAGGTTAAAAGTAACCTAGTGTTAGAAGTTCGGTTGGTTCGCAAACTTCAACATATTTTGCGAATCAACCGAACTGGGCTTATATATGCATATATGCAATTAGGCAAACGTTCGGTTACTACAAAATTTATTTCTTGGCGAATTAGGTAGAGTTCGGTTACGAAGTTTCAAAGGTAGAGTTCGGTTACAAAGAAAACTTAACATTTTTGCGAACGAAGCGAACTTGTGGACTTCTCATTATTTTCGTAAACTAAAGTTCGGTGATATCCTTATTTTGCGAAGGAACCGAACTTATGGACTTGTGTTGTTCTAATACAAGGAGTTCGGTTAAACGTATTTTTTTGCGCAGTTCGATTAAGAAAAAATTAATTCGTGATAACCGAACTTTTCTCTGAAAAAAAAGACCCTCCATTAAACCTCTCTGCATCTTCCATTTTCAACTCATTTTAATGATTACTTCTCATATATTCAACCAAAAACGAATGACAAGTAATGGGTTTGTGAGAATATCTTTGTTAATGTTTTAAATTAAGCTATATATATATATAGTGGTGGTGGTAATCGGAGGTTGGTGGTGGTGATAATCGGAGGTGGTGGAGGTGGTGATAATCGGCGGTGGTGGGCGGTGGTGGTGGTGGTAATCGGTGGTTGGTGGTGGTGGTGGTAATCGGAGGTGGTGGTGGTGGTAATCGACGATGGTGGGAGGTGGTGGTGGTTATATATATAGGTGGTTATTTGGTTGGTTTTAAATTAAATTAGGTTAAGGATAGGTTAGTCATTTCAATGCTTTAGGACAGACACCCCTTATAACTATAGGGAAAATGGCCTGATAAAACCATTATCCCCACCAAAAAAACCATGATCCCAAAAAATCGTTCTTTTGTTGTAGGATCTTGCTCTTTAGTCATGGATGATCGGATGTTCGAATAAGTTGCTTTGTCTTACCGGCCCACTGAACTGCCGATATACATTAGTTTATATCGACAAGGACAAAGTAATGTTGTATTAAAAATGACAAACCATTTCGTACAAGTTACATTGACAAACCATTTCCATTTAAAAACTTATCCCATAGTATTCAATTCCACATAAAATCATTATCATTCAGTTTCTCTCAATAGTTTACCCTTGATCTTTCGCGGAAATTTCTCATTAGTTCATCCAATATAAAAAATAAATAGTCATACTTCCAATACATAGACGACTTGGAATGTTTCTTCGCTAGAGTGGGATACTGTTGGCCGGACTCGGTTAGTCTATATCTGCTAGAGTATCGTCAGACAAAAATAAATTTAAGAAATGAGGAGAGAACTGTTCTTACGGCACAGATAAACTAAAAAATGAAAATACGCGGCAGTATATAAATCATTCTCAATGCTCTACGGGAGTTACCTATTGCTCTGAATGTCACAGGACAAAATCAGTTCTAGTTCTATTTTGCATTATACAATGTTCTTAATTAATGTGAACTTTTAGATCATCTTATTGTGCTGGGGTCATGGGATTCGGACTTGACAATCTTCAAGAGGTCAATACAGGAAATCATGGATCGACAAAGGTTGATTACTTAACACTTGAATTTCTGTACAGCATCCTTAACTGGGATCATGCGGATTCTTATTCCTGTGATCTCAACGATATTAAAAAAATATCTGACCAGATGCCAACAAATTCAAACGGGAGAAATCCAAGAGCAATATATGATGAGCCAAGAAATGTATCCACTGGTCCGCACCACTACGGCAAACCTCATTTGGATCGTATGCAAGTCGACAAATTGAGAGCTCTACGTCACTTTGTTAAGAGGGGAGGTCTTCCTGTGGGTACCTATCTTCAAGCGCTAGTGAAACTTGCAACTCCATTTCGGAAATCTTATGGTCCGCTTGGCTAAATTTGGCAAGATAACGATCGCTTTGTCATCCTCATGCTGCTGGATGGAGTTTTCCTTTTGGAGTTCTTATCTGTTACTAGAGGTAATCAAAAGTATTCTGATTACGCTGCAACCGATCCCATATTTGGGCATGAGGGACATGTCTTGATATACGAGGTTATAATGCAAGACTTGTTGATGCATACAAACCAAGTGCCTTATCTAGTACTCTCGACGTTGCTTTCGGTCTCAGAAGGCCTTCCTGAAAAGGTAATACACATATTTTTCAACCAAAATTTTATGTATGCATGCTATTATACATCTGAATTGCGAGGAGCGCCTTAAAATGGTTGTGTCAATGACATTCATGCAGAGCATACAAAGCATCCTATCGTGGATGATGTTCGCCCCGAAAATAGAACCAGGCCTGCACTTATTAGACATGTATTTAAAGGGATTGTTGGCTGAAGGCCAACGTGCGGAGGAGGATCAGCCGCAGGAAGATAAAAATGGATGTATTTCTATTTCCAAACTTTATCACAAGTATGGTGTCAGATGCGTAAGAGTTCAGAGCTTCGACAACATCAATTTCGATAAGAACACTGCAACTCTTGAACTTCCTATTATCCACATCAACAAACAGAATGCACCTAAATTCGTCAATTTGATAATATATGAACGTCGGGAGGGTACCAAAAACAAGGATTTGAACTCTTATTTCGACTTCATGGGATCTCTTATCCAGTCGCCTAAAGATGTTAACCAACTCCGCTGCCAAGGGATCATAGTTAATTCTTCCAGCAGTGACGAGGCTGTCATGGAGCTGATAAAGGAAATCACAAAGGAGACTGTGCGAGGAGATAAGACGTGCACGACTAATCTGGTGCGAAATGAATTAAATGAGTTTTATGAAAAAGGTGCCACCAATATATTTAGGAGGTGTTATGCTGTTTTGTCTTCGACCTTGCGAATGCATTGAGATCTATTTTCCAATTTGATTTTATAAAAAAGTCATACTTCCAGAGACCCATTTCGACCACTTCCCTTAGATTTTCCCCTCACCAAGTTTTAGTTTGAATACCGCTATATTTTGTGTGTTTGTATTTCTTGTTTCGCATGTACATTGCGTGCTCTCCTGCATATAGGGATGGTGCTTCTTGTCTGCATTGGTGTGTGATTAGCGCAATGGCAACCACATTTTACCTTTTCTTCTGCTGGTCATATGCATTGTAATAATTGTAATTTTGTTCACAATTAAGTTGATTTTTTTCTTTGTTTTTTAATTCTTTTTTTCGCACTTTCATTTAAATTTTCCGTCTCAAAAATTGAATCCTTTACTCATTTTAAATTCTCTTGCCTTTTCTATTTGCTGCAGGACAATCAAATGAGAAAAACACCTACAACATTTCAGATTCTCCTGCCTTTTCTATTTCCTAAAGGACAAGAAAATGCGAAAAAATACTATAACATACGACATGTATGGATTGTAGGAAGGAAAATCCATTCCCATGAATCATAATCTCCTTTAGAATCCCTAAGTTGAACCCCAAAAAAGCGGTCATCTTTAGTGAAAATTGTAATTACCTAATGCAAAATTTACGAAAGTGCTTCGTACCCCAAGTTTTCCCTCCAAAAACTTTACTTTATATGTGTTGCTTCCTCATTGGTTTACAGTTGTTCAGTCGGGAACCATTGCTTCCTAAATGGATTTCTGATTTCCTAGGTCCAAAGTTTAGATGGGTGTTATACCATAAGGGAAAGCGGTGGATAAAAAAGGAAGGATATACAAGAGCTTCGCTAAATCTAGATTTGCTTTCTGAACCAAAACCGCCAATCACCGTCATAATACACCCCTGCTTACTCTAGCTTCGACATCAAAATTCAAACTCAAATTGAACCATTCTGGAACTACTAGAAATAATACATCTTCTTTTCTAAAATGTTGGCTATCTATAGGGACGAAATTTCGAAAATGTTGGCTATTGTTTATTTTTACTTAATCACGAAATTGAGTTGACTTAAGTTCATAGTGTCTTACAAAAATTTATGCTAAGTATAATCGAAACGCTCAGTGACTTACAAAAAGTTCTACTTAAAAAAGCGGGGGTACAACAACCACACCCAACAATTCGATTAGCAAACTGTATGGACAAACTCCAATATACTTTCTAGAGGATCAACTAGACAGTCAGACTCAATCTAGATAAAAAGTATATCAAAGAGTTTATATCTCAATCTCTCGATTTGATCTTTACTCAACCAAATAGAAATCTGCAAGTCTTTATCAAAGAGAGATAACTTGGATGGTACCAAAGACCAATATCCAAGTGTCAATCAATTTAAATCAACAACCAAAAGGTCAGATATATTCTAATTGATTGAACAACGCACAACCTGTGATATTTCAATTATATAAACAAATATAATGCGGAAAAGAAATAACACAGACACCATAATTTTGTTAACGACGAAACCGCAAATGCAGAAAAACCCCGGGACCTAGTCCAGATTGAACACACACTGTATTAAGCCGCTACAGACACTAGCCTACTCCAAATTAACTTCGGTCTGGACTGTAGTTAAACCCCAATCAATCTCACACTGATCCAAGGTACAGTTATGCTCCTATGCCTCTGATCCCAGCAGGATGCTACGTACTTGATTCCCTTAGATGATCTCACCCACAACTAAGAGTTGCTACGACCCAAAGTCGAAGACTTTAATAAACAAATCTGTATCACACAGAAAAGTCTACGGTAATATATAAATCCGTCTTCCACGAATATACCTACGAGTTTTGTTCCGTTTTTTGATAAATCAAGGTGAACATGAACCAATCAATAAACCGGTCTTATATTCCCGAAGAAAAGCCTAGTATTATTGATCACCTCACAATAATATTAATCGACGCAGCGAAAAAAGATATTGTGGAATCACAAACGATGAGACGAAGTGTTTGTGATTACTTTTCTATCTTGCCTATCGGAGATATAAAATCTCGATCCAATTATTACAATCGTACTCGTACTGATAAAAGATACAAGATCAGATCACACAACTACAAGAAAAGTAGTATCGGTCTGGCTTCACAATCACAATGAAGTCTTTAAGTCGTTAACCTGGTTTTAGAAGAAGAAACCAAGGTTAAAGGAGAATCTACTCTAGCTATGCAACTAGTATCACATGTAAGGTGTGGGGATTAGGTTTCCCAGTTGCTAGAGTTCTCCATTATATAGTTTTCAAATCAGGGTTTGCAATCAATGTTATCTTGGTAACAAAGTATTCAATATTCACCATTAGATGAAAACCTGATTAGATTTAAGCTAATATTTCTCAACCGTTGGATCGAAAACTTAGCTTGTTACACACAAATGAAATGTCCAATTTTGGGTTTACGAACCGTTCCCAAACATTAACATTTGTTGGTTCAACAATAGTTAACCAAATGGTTATCTATATGATTACTTTCATATCAACCATATTCTTCTTCACCATAAATAGTTCAAATGACTCAAATGAACTAGTTAGAGAGTTTTTCAATTGCTTAGATCTAATGTAACTACACAAGACACAATCGAAGCAAAATCGGTTTGATTCACTCGAATCGGTTCATGAACTTTATAGCCATGGTTTGCAAAAGCATTCCTTAGTTTAAATAAACATGAGTTCAAAAACAACCGGTTTTAGATATAACCTGCTCAAGTTCGTGGACTGGGTTCGCGGACTTGAGCTCATGGAAGGAGTTCACAAACTCCAGCAGAAATTCTCGGGTCGAGAACTTTCGCCAGTTCGCGGACTTGCCTCACGCCACTTCCATTTCTCTTGATCAACAAAGTTCGCAGACTTTGGTTTAAGGAATAAGGACTTATACATATATGTGTTTCCACAACAATGCTTATATCCTACTAATGGTTATGTAATCTAAACTCTCATTTCAATCATTGAAACATTCTCAGAGGACGGATATAGCCGTTATTCACATACCATTTTTCGTCAGAGCAATTTTCAAAGTGATTGAAACATAACATGACTTTCGTCACTAGGTAAAGATGAATTCGGCTAAAGCGAAAGCTTACCAACACATATTTCGAGAAATAGATAGGCGAGATAAAATCGGCTCGAAATAGCAAACGTGAATAATGAAAGTCTATTTATCAAAACGACTTTTGTCTCAAGAGTAGGAGATAAAATAGATAGACTTTTGAGTGACAGATAAGTTCAAGTATCCACATACCTTTTAGTCGATGAAGATTCACCAGTTCCTTAAGTAGTCCTTCGTCTTGTATGATGATTTCCATGAAGTTCTTGAGCTCAACTACACTTTTTATCCTAGTCCGAGACCTTTAGCTATGTAGGCTAGAAATCAAGACTTATAGGTTTGATCACTAACATTGACAAACATGCTTGAGATAGCAACACATGCGAGTTCGGCCGAGCAATGCTCTAAAAATCTCCCCCTTTGTCAATTTTAGTGGCAAAACTATTAATACATATGGAATACAAAAAATAAATAAGTTAACTTTTGTAGCTCCTATTCCACATGCCTAATCTTCAACATTACTCGAAATCTTCGTCACTTCCAAGTACTCCAATGATCCCAAATGTTGTAAGTTTAGCATCATCGTTATTGAAAATCCGCAGCTATAACAATAAGAAAACAATAGTTCTTAATCATAGTTATACAGTGTCATAGTATCATTACACAACATCAAAGTTCAATTATATCACAACTTCAACAACAATACTATGGTGATATGTATCACTCCCCCTTAGTCAATACTCCATCTCACATGGAAACCACTCCCCCTTACATAATGATCCGAAAATCATATGTATTTGTAGTGTGACCTACATATTAATTCTACCCCTTTTTGTCATTAAAATTGGCAAAGGTACAAGAACGAGATCCTAATGAAATTTACGAAAGAGACATTTCCTGACCAAAAGAAAGCAAAAATATCAACTTTGTTCTTTAGATGCAATCATAAAGCCGAAGCTAAATGCATTCATCAAGGAGTTTATAAAGATACAAGATAACCTCTATAATATTCCACAACCGCACTCCCCACAAAGATATGGCAATTAAGCGCAAGTTCAAAAGAACTCTCCCCCATTAAATGTCATTCCCGAAAGAACAACAAGAGCGACCTTAATTTCGAAAGAAAATAAGGATTTCTTTGGACATAAAAAATCACATACAAGTATGAATTTGAATCCAAAAAGTTATACTAAATTAACCACAAGAGAACCCATGATTGATTTAATCGAAAAATGCTCAAACATAAGTGAACTTATGGAGACTTAAAAAATACAATTAGATTAATCACAAAAAAACCATAATTAGTCTATTTGAAATACACAACCAAATTAATCACAAAAGTAATCAATTTAATCGGTCATGCTCGACATAAGAAAACTTACGGAGCAACAACTAAATAACCAAACAAGATGATTAACTTAGTTGAAAATGCTCGACATAAAGTACCTTGCGGAACAACAATATAGCTAATCAAAAATAATCAACTTGGTTGTTTAATGATCAACATAAGACACTTTACGGAGCCTCACAATAATACATAAAATATGGATCAGGGAAGATCAATTACTGCGGAATACACAGAATACACAAGGATTCATTCTATTTTCCATCATTGTTTGCACAATGACATACAATAGACATAGTCCTTGCAAACAAAATATTTTAACCTATCTTCCATCAATAATTGACAATATAGGATTAACTTTTGTATTTGTCAAAATTCCATTCATTCTTTTATCAATACATGCATATCGACTTACGAAAGACTTTACTTTTGACAAGATATGGGACGTCAAGTTCACATACGTAAACACACACATCCCATAACAATATTGCAATATATAAAACCATAAAGATTAATACTGCAAAAATCATCTTCCAAACAAGTTTAGAATTTAAACCAATAAATCTAAAAACATGAAGATGAAAACGTTGGGCATAGCTATGTGTAATCACAATAATGGCTATTCCAAACTCTAGTTATTCTTCTAATAAAAACAAGAAAAAAGATTTACTAGAAATCAATAAGCTAAGGAACAAAAGCAGACTCCAGAGCCATGTCCGAACACGAACTAAGGTCAAATAGACGGTTCAGGATCCTCATGAGTCTTGGCGTCTTTGAGCTTGTGATTAGCAGCATCCGACGCATCTTCAGAGAAGAGATTCTCTTTATGAAGATCATTTATGTGAGATTTTATGAGACCAAGGTCATTTGAAACCTTTTTCAACTCAGTTTTCAACACATCAAGATTTTTCAGAGTATCAACGAGCTGCAGTTTTGCTTCCTCAAAATACTTAAGGAAGTCATGGACCACTTCAGCAGAAATCATATCATCCTTCTCAACATTCTCATGAGTATATGCATAGTAACACGAGGCATTAGGATGATCTTCATATACAAGGGTTCTTTTCTTCCTCCCTTCAGATTCAAAACCAATACCTTTATCAAGAAATCCTTTAGCAAAACTACACGTTTGTGAAGAGGACGACATTCTTGATAAGCCAAAATAACCTAGAGTATGCAAAAGTGACTCATAGGTTTGGTATTTATATGGTTTCTTAGGGAAGAAGACCTTTAGGGTTTGCAAACCGTTGACTCGTGATGGTAACCCGTGTACACATACGAATACAACATGTCCCATAAAGACTAAAACAACAAAAGAACTTTTGCTACATGAGAAATGGCTCAACAAATTCCTTACCATAGGAGAAATTTAGAGCACACTTGTAGCAGCTCACAAAGATGCAAAAGAAATGCAAAGAGAGAAACGATAAAACAAAAATACATCCTAGGCAATATTTTCTGCATGCACTAGTTTAGCTATAGACGATAAGAGGATAACTCAACTAAGAAGAACACCAAATTACCATAGTATACCTAATTTTTACACATCTTGCTCAACATGATTTTTATGAGCAAGTTCTTAACCCTTGTGATTAATTAGCACAAGTATGAGCTCTGAGCTCATTAAAAGAACTGTGTTTATGATCGAGTCTCTTTTTCCTTCTGAATCTAAAGAGAGATTCCCTTTTATGTGAGAAATTATCATAAAACTTATTGTCATCAAAATATGAGACATAGTTAGAGTTCTTACCAGAAGAATTTTGACTTGCGGAGGATGACAACCTGTCGACAATTTCTTTATATCCTTCGATTATCTCTATCAGGTTATCATTAATTTTTCTTCTTTCTATTGGAATTTCGTTCACATTAAGGGAAATGTTATTCCCAGAGGAAACGACTTGATCCTTCCTTGGACGATTCTTGTTAAGACTATTATTCTGCTTTAGAGCATTTGATGAACTCATTGAACTGACCTTCCTGGTAACATACACAGGGAAAGTACGAAAACCAACTGGTTTAGACATACGAATGTCAGTTACACCTTTGAGAATTAAGTCTAAGGTGTGTTGAAGATGAACCAAGGAGGTTTTATTAAACCTAGAGTTACTTTTTTGTTTAGCAGAGCCTTTTGCATTGCAAAAAAGGCATACTTTCTGATCACAAAAGTGATTAGACAAAGCAGTCTTAACAACCTCGTTAGGAGATTTCTTCCTTCCATGTGATGTGGAACATCCTTGATCAATAGGTAATTCAGACACATTCTTTCCAACAAGAAGGGATTCCAATTTTACTTCTGGAGATGGAACGTTTTTAGGATTAGCAGAAGTACTTGGACTGCTTAGAGCATCCTTGAATAGAGAGTTTACTCAACCGATGTTCAATTTCCAAAGAATCCTTTTTGAGGCTAGCCTCAAGAGTCATACGTGAAGAATGGTCTTCAGTATGTTCTATGAAATTACAGTCTCTAATTACACCAAGTAGAACATTGACATGATGTTTTAACCGATTAAATCTATCAGCTTGGATTCTAGCAAGATTTAGAATCAAGACACTCTCTTCAGTTGTTTCCCGTTCATTTAGAGAAATAGACTCTTTTAAAGGGTAATCGGAAATACTCATGTCAGAGCCTGTTTGTCTTGTTGGAACACATGGTTCGTCTATATTCGAGATTGAGGAATCTTTCTCTTTAATAGAAATAGACAAGACAAAGCCTTTATTTCTGGTGACGCGTTTATCAGAGATACTATCGTCCATACTCAGATCGCTACAAACACAGACTTGTCAGGTCATAAACGTGTTTGCCTGCTCTGATACCAATTGAAAAGCGGGGGTACAACAACCACACCCAACAATTCGATTAGAAATCTGTATGGAAAAACTCCAATATACTTTCTAGAGAATAAACTAGACAGTCAAACTCAATCTTGATAAAAAGTATATAAAGAGTTTATATCTCAATCTCTCGATTTGATCTTTACTCAAGCAAATAGAAATCTGCGAGTCTTTATCAAAAGAGATAACTTGGATGGTACCAAAGACCAATATCCAAGTGTCAATCAATTTAAATCAACAACCAAAAGGTCGGATATTCTAATTGATTGAACAACGCACAACCTGTGATATTTTAATTATATAAACAAATATAATGCGGAAAAGAAATAACACAGACACCAGAATTTTGTTAACGAGGAAACCGCAAATGAAGAAAAACCCCGGGACTGAGTCCAGATTGAACATATACTGTATTAAGCCACTACAGACACTAGCATACTCCAAATTAACTTCGGTCTGGACTGTAGTTGAACCCCAATCAATCTCACACTGATCCAAGGTACAATTATGCTCCTACGCCTCTGATCCCAGCAGGATGCTACGTACTTGATTCTCTTAGCTGATCTTACCCAAAACTAAGAGTTGCTACGACCCAAAGTCGAAGACTTTAATAAATAAATTTGTATCACACAGAAAAGTCTATGGTAATAGATAAATCCGTCTCCCACGAATATACCTACGAGTTTTGTTCCGTCTTTTGATAAATCAAGATGAACAGGAACCAATCAATAAACCGGTCTTATATTCCCGAAGAACAACCTAGTATTATTGATCACCTCACAATAATCTTAATCGACGCAGCGAAAAAAGATATTGTGGAATCACAAACGATGAGACGAAGTGTTTGTGATTACTTTTCTGTCTTGCCTATCGGAGATATAAAATCTCGCCCAATTATTACAACCGTACTCGTAACGAGAAGATGCAAGATCAGATCACACAACTACAAGAAAAGTAGTATCGGTCTTGTTTCACAATCCCAATGAAATCTTTAAGTCGTTAACCTGGTTTTAAAAGAAGAAACCAAGGTTATAGGAGAATCGACTCTAGCTATGCAACTAGTATCACATGTAAGGTGTGGGGATTAGGTTTCCAGTTGCTAGAGTTCTCCCTTATATAGTTTTCAAATCAGGGGTTGCAATCAATGTTAGCTTAGCCATATGATTACTTTCATATCAACCATATTCTTCTTCACCATAACTAGTTCAAATGACTCAAATGAACTAGTTAAAGAGATTTTCAATTACTTACATCTTATGTAACTACACAATACACAATGGAAGCAAAAACAGTTTGATTCACTCGAATCGGTTCATGAACTTTATAGCCACGGTTTGCAAAAGCATTCCTTAGTTTAAATAAACATGAGTTCAAGAACAACCGGTTTTAGATATAACCTTCTCAAGTTCGCGGACTGGGTTCGCGGACTTAAGCTCATGGAAGAAGTTCACAAACTCCAACAGAAATTCTCGGGTCGAGAACTTCCGCCAGTTCGCGGACTTGGCTCACGCCACTTCCATTTCTCTTGATCAACAAAGTTCGCAAACTTTGGTTCAAGGAATAAGGACTTATACATATATGTGTTTCCACAATAATGCTTATATCCTACTAATGGTTATGTAATATAAACTCTCATTTCAATCATTGAAACATTCTCAGAGGACAGATATAGTCGTTATTCACATACCATTTTTCGTCAGAGCAATTTTCAAAGTGATTGAAATATAACATGACTTTCGTCACTAGGTAAAGATGAATTCGGCTAAAGCGAAAGCTTACCAACACATATTTCTAGAAATAGATAGGCGAGATAAACTCGGCTCGAAATAGCAAATGTGCATAACGAAAGTCTATATATCAAAACGACTTTTGTCTCAAGAGTAGGAGATAGAATAGATAGACTTTTGAGTGACTAATAAGTTCAAGTCTCCACATACCGTTTAGTAGATGAATATCCACCAATTCCTTGAGTAGTCATTCGTCTTGTGTGATGATTTCCATGGAGTTCTTGAGCTCAACTACACTTTCTATCCTAATCCGAGACCTTTAACTATGTAGGCTAGAAATCAAGACTTATAGTTTTGATCACTAACATTGACAAACATGCTTGAGATAGCAACACATGCGAGCTCGACCGAGAAATGCTCTAACACTACTAAGTATAATCTAAATATTGGCCACTATGAAGCAGCTTTGTAAAAACTATATTTCCTATGAACACTCTCTTCACTCGCTCCCCTCCCTACTCCTTCTTCTTCAACAAAATCATCACCAACAACACTTCTCTGATCAGATCTAGTCCATTTTGGACCAGATCTGAGCAAATTTCTTTACTATTTCTTGTTTTCTAGGTTAGGTAGTAGTTTTTACTTAGTTGTTGTCATGTTTTCTATTTATCCACACTATTATGGTGCTTGTATCTACTCTTTTGAGGTTTGTCTTCGCTTTAATGGCGATTCTTAGTTATTTGGTTGAGTTTTAAGATCAATAGTGATACTCTCCAACGACGAAATATTCATCTTGTTTTCTCCGACGGCGAAATCTTCATCATCAACTTATCCGGTGACAGAATCTTCACCGAAGATTTATTTGACGACGGAAGCTTCATCACTAGCTACAAGAGATTTGAACAAATCACTCCTATTTTGGGAGCACATCTTTCTAAAGAAGAAAAATAAACTAAATGGTTGGAATTTAATTCCGAGAAAGACCATTCTTCCTCCGATTTAGTATTTGTCTTACTCCGGCAATCCTTCTCATTCTCTTGTTGGATTTCTCGGCATTCTACTTTTATGGTATGTTCTTGTTATTTTGTAATCTCTTATTTTCGATCTTAAACTCATTGTAACCTCGAAATCCCATTAATCAAAATGTTCCTTGTTTATCAAAATAAATAAATAATAGTAATAAAAAGATCTATATTTCCTTTATGAACCAAAGCTGCCAACCAAACCATCATTATAGTGCACCTGTGCTCTCTTTTAACTTCGAAACTAAAATTCAAATTCAAATTTATACTATTCAGGAACTACTAGTATATCTTCTATTCATATATTAGTTTCTTCGTGCAAGCAAACTCCTATGGCTATGATGTGGTCGGGCCACATACGTACTTTGAGTACGTGGCCCCTCTTTATTTATCAACACATATTATTAGTTAGTTTTAAACTACAAAAATTCCATACTTTTTCTCATAAAAAACCATAAAGTTAGTTTTCATAAATAAAATAGCCTCCTCTAAAGCCCTGGAAAAAATAAATAAAAGGTCGGTTATTAATACGTGTTATAAACCTAAGATGAAGTATGTGGTCTGACCACATCGTAACTGCACCGCAAGCAAACAACATAAAATTCCTTTAAATGTTGGCCATTTCTGGGGACAAAATTGTTCCAGTCTTTCAAAAATATTGGCTACTAGTTGTTGTTACTTAATCCAAAAAATTTATTGATTTAAATTCTAAATGAATTATAAAAAGTTTTTTTAAGTATAATCTAGTCTAAATAATTACATGGAAAAGTAAAAGCAAGTAACAAAAAAGTCTAACTACAAAATCTGTAATAAGTTGTATCTGGCATCTCTATAAAACTTAAAGAATCATGTCTACCGAAACTATAATATTATCATCTGTATTGAGTCTTGCACCCATTTTAGCTAAAGTATCGACTGTACAATTCACCTCATAAAAACCATGAGTTTACTGAATTTCCTGCATTTTATTTTTAGGTTTATTCCATCTTGCTCTAATGTAGTGATCAAGTCTCTAATATTAGAGATTCATATATATAACTTCACATGTTATGTTTTCAATATAAACAACTTAAAAGCAACATAGATAGAAATGGAAACAAGTCAAGTCTTGTATTACTAACCTCGAACAGAAGGATGATGTGTTCATTGATATCGACATATCTTCCGGTTCTTCAGAGTAACACGAGTTTGTCTCAACATTTCTAGAATTGCTAGTCTAACCTAACGAAGTTGTCTCTAGTAATCTAATCAAGCAACTCAAGTTTTGGAACTAAAATATGACAACCAAACATCAGATACCAACGCTTGGTGGGTTCAACCGGAAAACACTCAAACAATAACCATTAGAATAAGATCCAGTTACAAGAACTATCAAGTAAAAATATAGTTTGACCGGGATTCACAATATCTAATTGAAATCGTCAAAGTCTGAACTTAGAATACAATTTCGTAAAGAAACCTTAGTTATATAGGACGACTCTAGCTTTGCAACTAGGATCTAAGAGTGACAGGGATTAAGAAATCGTGTTGCAATGATCTCTTTATTTATATATTTTCAAGGCTACATACAGCTTTGAATTAAATCTAAGGCACTTTCTCAATTTAGATGAAATTCATTTTAGGAATTCATGTAAGCATGTGAAAAGTCCGCCTTGAAATTACACAAAAGAATATGCAATATGGTCCGGTACTAGAACCGTGCACGATGATAGTTCATAGCGACAAGCATGTCTTTGAAATTACAAGAACATAGTGGTATTCAATAACACTCAAAACTAAACAATGATCCAAGTCCAAAGTGATTTTGTTAATAAAGTTGTCTTAGAAGTGTATGTAAGAGTTGAAGAAAAAATGAATATAATCATATAAAATAGTTGGTGACCGATCTGCTAAACAGGAACTGGATAGGTATGCAAACCTTTGGAAGTTCGCGAAGTCGGCCCATAGGTTTTTTTGCAAATCAGGCTTGCAAACCTTGAAAGTAAAGTTCGCAAAGTCAGGTCATAGGGGTCTACAAACCCCCCATTCCCGAATCATATGTAAAGGGTTTGCAAACATTACCAGCTGCATTTCCCGAATCGGTTCTATTTCTCTCATAATTCAATTTGAAACATTAGCGATAGCCATAAACATTATGTGAAAAAGCATGGGTCTAACAACCACACCCAATATATCGCTTACCAATCTGTATGTACTAACTCCAATATACTTTCAAGAGAATCAACCAGACAGTCAGACTCAATCTTAAGAAAAGTATATCAAAGAGTTATATCTCAATTTCTCAATTCAATCTGCAATCAAACAAATAGGAATTTACGAGCCCGATTGAATATAAGAAATAACTTGGACGGTATCAAAAACCAATATCCAAGTGTCAATCAATTTAATCAACAACCAAAGGTTGGATTCACAATTGATTTAACTTACGAACAACCTGTGATATTTCAATTATATAAACAAATATAATGCGGAAAAGAAATAACACAGACACCAGAAGTTTTGTTAACGAGGAAACCGAAAATGCAGTAAAACCCCGGTACCTAGTCCAGATTTGAACGCCACACTGTATTAAGCCGCTACTGACACCAGCCTACTCCAAGTTAACTTCAGACTGGAATGTAGTTGTGCCCTAACCAATCTCACACTGATCAAGGTACAGTTGCGTTCCTAACGTCTCTGAACCCCAGAAGGATTCTACGCACTTGATTCCCTTAGCTGATCTCACCCACTACTAAGAGTTGCTACGATAGAATTGATAAACCAATCTGTCTCACACAGAAAAGTCTATTGAATAGATAAATCTGTCTTCCACAGATAAACCTATGAGTTTTGTTCCGTCTTTTGATAAATCAAGGTGATCAGGAACCAATTGATATACCAGACTTATATTCCCGAAGAACAGCCTGGAAATATCAATCACATCACAATAATATTAAGCGTATGACAGCGAACAAGATATTGTGGAATCACAAACGATGAGACGAAGATGTTTGTGACTACTTTTAATCTTGCCCATCGGAGATTAAATCTCGAGCAAATCTTATAGAAGATAGTACTCAATCACGATAGAAAACAGCAAGATCAGAACACGCAAATACAGAGAAAATAGTTGGGTCTGGCTTCACAATCCAAATGAAGTCTTCAAGTCGTTAACCTACAGGGTTTTGGAAAAACCTAAGGTTAAAGGAGAATTGACTCTAGTCCTAACTAGTATCACACAGGAGGTGTGGGGATTAGGTTTCTCAGTTGCTAGAGTTCTCCTTTATATAGTCTTCAAATCAGGGTTTGCAATCAATGTTACCTTGGTAACAAAACATTCAATATTCACAGTAAGATGAAAACCTGATTAGACTCAAGCTAATATCTTTCAACCGTTAGATCGAACTTAGCTTGTTACACACAAATGAAAAGTGACTTCATTTAGATATGGGTAACTATACCTAAATGTGTACACCTTTGTTAGCTCAACAATAGTTAACCGAAGTCAGCCATATGAACACTTTCATATCAACCTTATTCATCTTCACCATAACTAGTTCAAATGACTCAAATGAAAGTAGTTCTAGAGTTGTTCAATTGTTTATAGAGTTATTTTGTAAAAGGGTCGTAACCTTTATGTCTAATTAAGGTCTGGGTCGTAGAACGTGCAGTTGATGCATTAGGGTTGTAGACTAACTTTGACCATCCAAATTGCTTACTAGAATGCCCTTGTAAAATAGTTAATTGACATCATACCTTAACCGTAACCAAGCTACACAGAAACATTTCATCACACATACTAATTACATTTTCAGACAAATCTTCTTTCACCGAATCCATAAGAAGATTGTTCACTAATGTTTTTCTCCGTTGTATTTACGCACTAGATTAGGTCACAAATTCGTATGTCCATTCATTCTTCTCTGTGGATAAAATAAATCAAATGATTTTCTTTGGTTTAATGGGGTTTTGAAGATTGGGTACTTGTTCAGGAAAACCCATTGTTTGATTCTAGTAAGGTTTTGGTTTAATTAATTTGAATCTATGCAATCAGGAGTACAATTTCCCCTCTCTTTAGTTTGTGGTTTATGAATGGGGTGAATGCTGAAATTCAGGGCTAAAAAAAGAAGATTTTTTAAAATTATGTTTTTGTTAAACAAATCTGATCGAACTAAAGTATGCGTTTGGTTCTTTACTAAATCTTGATTTTTTTGGTATACTTTAATTATTCAGAATCATCTGATATTTCATGGAAGTAGTGGGAGTAGACAAGGGAGTGACGATGTGACGGTAATAAAGAAGATGATAGAACTTGAAAGGGGAAGAAAGAAGAAAATTCACTGAAACTTTCACGTTACTGAGGGAAAAAAAAAGTGGACGAAAAGGAATTCATAAAAACAGAAGAAAAATGGAAAAGAGACTAGAGAGATAAATATATTTAGGATATTTAACTGTCAACGCAATTCGACCAATGTTCCAGATGTTTAGCAAAACAAAATACTTCTAATGCATCAACATCATCTTCTACGATCCAGACCCTAATTAGGCACAAAACATACGACCCTTTTACAAAATATCTCTTGTTTATATTCTCATAGAAGTATACAAGACATAATTGAAGCAAAATCGATTTTGATTCACTCGAATCAATTCATGAACATTATAGCCACGGTTTTCAAAAGATTTCATTCCTTATTATATAAATGTATTAGTTCATGAACAAACCCATTTTAGAACATAATCCACTCAAGTATGCAAACGGGTACGCATACCTTAGTGGCCGGGCTGAGTTTGGGTTCGCCAGTACGCGAACTGGTACGCATACCACCAACCTCAGTAAAGTCCCGGAACTTGAACCTCACGCCAGTACACATACCTGTATGCGTACTTGGTTTCCAGACCTTTACTAAACCAATCAGTACGCATACGGGTATGCATACCATGGTTCCCGGATTTGGATTACACATATGAAAGTACGCATACTGTGCTTATATCCAATTGTTCTAAACTCTCATTTCAACCATTGAAACATTATCGGAAGACGACAATAGCTGTCTCACACAAACTATTAGTTTCAAAGCAATTTTCAAATGATTGAATGATCAATATGAAACATTCTGAGTCTACATCAAATGACTGTCTTACACAAATCATGTAAGATGTTACCAGGAAATTTTCACATGATTATCTTTTGACTTTCGTCAAGAATATAAGATGAATTTGGTTAAAGCGAAAGCTTACCAACACATATTTCGAGAAATATGTAAGCGAGTTAAACTCTGATCGAAATATCAAATGTGTATAATCGAAGTTTATATAGCTATACGACTTTTGTCTCAAATAGGAGACAAAGTAGATAAACTTTTGAGTGATAGATGAGTTCAAGTCTCCACATACCTTTTGTTGATGAAGTTCCACAAGATCCCCTTAGTAGTTCTTCGTCTTCAATCGATGAACGCCGTGAAGTCTAATGCTCAACTACACTTTCTATCCTAATCCGATACTTAGCTATAAGTAGACTAGAAATCAAGACTTATAGTTTTGGAAACTAAACTTGACAACAAGCTTGAGTAGCAACGCCTGCGAGTTCGACCGAGCAGTGCTCTAACAATATGCATTGTTGCTTCAACAATTTTCAAATGATCAACTTGAAACAAAAATAGTTGTGAACAATTCTAACTAAGATTGCTAAGGATCTATGAGAATTCATTGCTCGAATCATATTTCTAGAGTTTAACCAAGACAAGCTTGAATTCGAAATTTCTTGTTTGCAATATTAAATCTACTAAAATCATACGACATAGTCTCATAAAATAAAATGGTATATGCCATGAGTAAATAAAATAGGTCACTCTTCACATACTTCTTTGTTGATGAAGTTCTCGCAAATATCTTCGTATGTTCTTCAGTTTTCAATCTTCAAGGATTATTCAGTGATATCTGATACTCAACTACCATACTCTAATCCTAGTCTGAGAATTGACTTTAGCAGACCAGAAATCAAGATATAGTTTTGCACATATAACATAGACAACAAGCTTCAGATATCAAAACTTGCAAGTTCAACCGAGCGATGCTCTAAAAATTACCTCGATAATAAGGTGAATTATTTGATATTGGAATCGTAGAAGCAGATTGTTGATGAACTGCATTAGCAGAAGCAATAATAAATCATGATTCAAATAGAAGATGTAACTCGAGATTTCTCATCATGTCGTAATCCAAGATTAGTAGAAGTAATAGGTTCTAAATTCTTCAATTATTGAATGTTGAAAGAAGTTTTGAAAAAATTCTACTCTGCCAATAGCGTTGAAGAACATGATATACTAAATCTTCATTAGGAACTGCACGATAAATCTATGCAAGTTTGTGAGAAACAAATCTAGCTCCATTAAAGAAAAAAAAATCATCGAACCAGATCCTTTCTTGAGCTTTTAAAGTTCAGATTTAAGCTGCATCAATCTAGATTTAGTATTTGCATTATAATCACGTTATAATCTTTCATATGGTAGCAAAAAGTTTTACAACCAAGAACTTGCACATGAAACTCTTCAACTAATGCAGATATTAACCAAGATAGATTGCTTGATCTTGATTGAGCGAAGAAACATACGCAGGAGCTGAAACAAATTCATCATCAACATAAGAAGAAGTAGAGTCTCGTTCAACTGTAGAAGAACCAAGATATGAAGACTTAAGATACTTAATTGGAGTAACAAAAGAGCCATCAAACAAATCGAAAAACATTATAGCTATAAAGTAATGAAGCGGTCCGAAACTTCCGAAAGACATAGTTTGTTGAATTAACTTTTAATGGAGGTTTGAAGGTTAGAGAAACATGTTAAAAAGTTGGAGAAGAATCTGAATTCACCTTTGAACTAAGAAATTAAGTTTCAAAGCAGAGAAGAGTTATGTTCTAAAAATGGACCCACAGTCTGATACCATATCAGGGAACTATTTCAACTCATTTCTCCTCTCTTCTCTCATTATTCTTAAAGAATGAGAGAGGGGAGAGTCCATTATTTATATTACATACTCAATTGACAGACTGTCAAACATGTCACTGTTAGGAGAGCTAACAAAACAAACGTAAAACAAATCTTAACAGAAATACTAACAAAAAATTGTGGCAAAGAGTTTATGTTACACTCTCTTGTTACACTACGCTCTAACATTATTTCGATTTACTTATTTACTTGTTGTCACTTGTAATTACATCAATCACTTGCAATAAAGAGACATATAAAAATAAAGGAAAACGGTGTATATACATAGAAATCAGATAAGCAAAGCTGGGTAGTATTTGACGAAGTCGTCAAATTAAGGTAGAAAATCATTGGATGGAGGTACTTCAACCGGGACTAAGTTAGATCTACATAAAAACAAATTTTTTTTTATTAGTACGCTTATATAATGTTCAAGGTTCAAAACTTACTTTCACGTAAAAAAAAATACTCCCCCGTATCTGGAAAACAGATACTACCGCCGGACTGAAAAAGAAAATGATAGTATTTTTTTTTTCAAAATCGGAGGGAATATTAAACTAAGAGAAAGCTTTTTAAGACAGAACCCAGATACTCTAACACAGGTGAATAATATTCATCATTACCTCGACAAATTCGCAGTCTGTGTAATATGCCTAGGGAGATTTTCAGTGACCGCAAGACAAAAATCTATCTCTTTTCTCCCAGTGGGTGAGTCTCTCATGACTTGTGTATAGTCCACAAACTGCAAAATAAATAAGAATTGCAATTAAACCTTGAGTTGCACTAGGTATTTTCTGATATTGGAATTCGCTAGCTAGGAGCTACTTAATTTTGGGAGGATCACTCGAAACTTGGAGTTCGCTAGCTAGTAATTAAGTTATAGCTGGACAAACCTATGGATGAACTGCAATATAACATCGATCTGAAACTAACATGGCTACATACCTTGAAACTGTTGTATCTACAACAACGAGAGATCCCAAGTCCGTTTTTCATGTTGGCATTTGTCTCCCCAACGCCAACCAGAACGATTGACAAGCGAAACTCTCTGCAATGAACTTGTCCATAAATAAACAATGGCTTGACCAAACTAAAAGCAGAAAACGGAGATTAGAAGTTGGTAAAAGTCCTGAAAAACAAACCTTGCGTCCTCGATTGCATGGTAAGTATTTTTCTCGTCAAGACTTAGCTGTCCACGCTTCGTATCGAAACTCCTTGATACCTGTAACCACCATTGGAGTATGGCTGATGCGAAATTCTATGATCTTAATTAAAGCACCAGATGTCAAGGTATAATGTGGATGAAAGTTCAAACGTACCGGCTCACTAGCAAGTATAACCAACAAATGGTGCTGGTCACGCTTTTCACTAGCAATGCAGGTAGCCTTACGAATAATTGAACCGTAGGATACTCTTTCTGCCGCAGTTAATTGAAACTATTAGCCACAAAAAGGAAAAGAAGATCAAGCCTCAAACGATGGACAAAGTAAAGAAACTTACCTGTAGGTCGTGCAGTTTTCGCAGCATGTCTGTATTGCGTTAATGCTTCATCGACTCCTTCGCAGGGTTCATTAAAAAATTTAAAGATTTCCATGTGATGTGTCGTAGCTGTGAAAATTTGTAACAAGAAAATAAAACTGACCTCAAAATTCAAAAGAAAATCGAAAAATAAATCACAAAAGCATCAAGCGAAGGCAGTACCGTCCCCAAAGCCAAAGCAGTATATTGACTGATTATCCGCATGGATGTCATTTATTGTTCTGCCGATAATAGTTATGGCATTTTCGTAAGCGTTGGGGTTATTTTTTGCCTTACGGTCTATGTAATGCAAATTGTTCTCCCTCACTGAATTCAAAAAAAATAAAAAAATAAATACATTAGTATGGATCCTATAAACATATGAGGAATTCACTACTACGCATGCAATAGCGAAACAAACCTGTCCAGCCCTGGCTTCTATTGAAACAGATTCCGAATATGAGATTAACTGATTCGCCATCCAATAGTTCTCTCAAACCTGCAGAAACCTGTGGCAGAGGAAGAATAAGGTGTCATTCTTGGTTTCAAGTTTCCAAAAATATAATCCCACAGTTCAAAAAAATAATAATCTGCTAGAAATCTGAACTATCAAACCCATCAAGAAAAAAAAAAAAGAAAGATTATGACAAAAATTGCTTTACTTCAGATAAACTCTCACTCTTGCGCAATTGACAGATAGACTGTGAAACAGGGGCGTACACAGCGTGACAACTTGTTCCCCATAGTACCTCTAAGTCGACGTGATAGCAAAATCGATTAACATTACGTTGAATTTCAGTGTTTGATTTTAGGAGGAAAATAAATAAAGGAGCAGGGAACCTAGAGATGTAAATAATCTCTATAACGATCAGAAATGGCGTTGATCTTCGTTACAAAATGGTGAATTCTTATCAGAATTGGAGAAAAGATATCATATCATTATATCCTAAAAGAATCCAAATTCACAGACTGTCTTACCTTACTAGTCAATGTAATGCATCCAAGTCATTTTTTAAAGTTTCTTGAATATTTCAGCTCTGAATTAGTATAACCATGTTATCGTCGGAGAAACATAGAACTTTCATAATCCTCATGAATACAAATGTGTTCAGTTGACCTGCTGAGATTGATTTAGATAAATTATGAGGCTGGTGTTGAGTGACTTGATTATGAACGAGAGATGACTTTTTACACGTAAATTATACGTGATTTACCATAAGAGTCATCAGACCAAGTAATGCATTACACATGAATGGATTTCGCAAGTCATTTGAATTCACAAGTCATTTGGAAACAGAAATGGTTAGTTTTGTTGTTGTTGTTATGTCTTATTTTATATTTACGGCCATATCAAGGCTTGAAGAAAAATGATATTCATCGACGGATGGACCTACTTATCATCTTATTTAGGACGCAAACAACATTATACAATTGGTTGTCCAACAGTGTCCAGAGCCAAAGGAGGATTTTCCTAGTGTTTTCGGGGATACCTCGCAATATCCTTGAGCCTTCACTTGTGTACTCTTATATCTATATCTCCCTTAAGAATTGCCCTCATGTCATTATGTGACCTCTAGGGAAGTCCCTTTTTGAGATAGAAAGGACAGTTTCAAGAAATTAAAAATGAAAAACGGAAAATAAAACCTTGCGTTCAAATAATACAAATACCCGAAACCACGTTTTAAATAGTCCACAAGCCACATTAACCGAGCTCTTGAAAAGGCGAAGAGCCAAAAAGGTTGCGCATTATTCATAGGTTTTCCAATTCTCCAACGCGTAAAATTATGCACATTATCTACAGATAATTCCACATTTCTAAAACGGTCCGCGAGTTATAACCCCAAATGTGTCACTATCCATCCATAAAAAACCCATCAAAACAAAAGTAACACAAAAACCCCAAAGAATTTGATGAAACATCATAGAATTTGATGAAACCAATTTTGAAATTTGGGGTTTTTGTATCAAGTTTTAAAAATTTGGGATTTTTGTATCAATTTTGTTTAAGATGGAGTTTTAATGGATCCCAACATTTGAATGGGGTTTTTATACCACAAGTTTGGTCACCTTGGGTTTTTATGACTAGTTTTGTTTCTAAAAACAGAAAATAGAATACTAAGGGCCTGTTTGGTACAGTTTTGAAAAACAGTTTTCAAAAATAGTTTTCCACTGTTTTAAAAACATACCCTTTTTTCCTTGTTTTCATTTTCTAAAAATTGTTTGGTAAATTGTTTTTGAAAACAAGGAAAACCAACTAAATCGGATCAAATGTAAAGATTCGTCTAAGAGATAGTGATATTAGCCATGACTCACTTGCAGTCATTCCCCATCTCTTACTTTGTTCTGAAAAGAAGAAAAGAATAAAGAAAAGAAAAAAAGAGAAAACACAGAAAACAATAATTTGTTGTTTTCATTTTTTTTGTTTTTAAAAACAGAAAACAGATAGAAAACATTTTCTGAAATTGTCCTTACCAAACGCGTTTTCTCCTGTTTTCTGTTTTCTGTGTTTTTAAAAACAGAAAACTGTTTTTGAAAACTATACCAAACAGGAATATTTTTTGTTTTCCCCCCTTTTACCAAGTCCATTATAGAAGTTTTTTAAAAATGAAAACATATTGATAGTCGACATACTACGTCTCTTTAGTTCATGAAACATCCTTGTGAATTTCAATTGCCAATTTCGAGAATTTTGGCACTCATGTTCTTAGCTTAATCAGAGTTTGCAATACTCACTAATGACCCAAACATTTGTTACCCCATACTCCAACTGTGCAGCATACCAAGATAAATGATTAGAACTATAACTAAGTATGTTTCATTCATGAAAGTAGGTAGATAACACGCCGTCTGTATGAGTCACAATTAATCCCTTTGATATGTCATTTCAACGAAAGTAATGAAAATAATAATCGGACATTCGTGTCCAGCTATCCTATAAAACTAACTGTTTTGGGCGTATAAGTCATGGCTAAAATAATATCAAAGAGTTACAGTATGAGACTGAGAGCTGGTGAGTATATGTTTTTTCCTTCCCGTATATGAGATGTTGGTGGAAATTAATTGAAAAAATGAAAGATGTTGTCGCAGTCCATGGTATGGAGAAGTTAGTATATGGTTTATAAAGCGAGAACAAGTTTTTTTTTTTATGTTAAACTATTAAACTAGAAAACTAGTGTATGTTATCTTGGGAGTTTCGGTTTTATGTTAAACTATAAAACTAGTGTATGTTATCTTGGGAGTTTTGGTTTGAATTTTTCCCCCCTTAAAATTTGGCTCCATTAAACAAATATAAAAACTCATACATAATGTGTACTGGATTTGGTATGATGCAGGCTATGCTATGGGCGGAGGAGTTCAACATATAACGGGTGTATTTTGAATTGGATGCTCAGAATGTGGTGTCAGCAGCTAAGAGAAACTATCAACAAGCTGCGGAATAGGATTTTCGATATTATTAGTCTCTTTAGAAAGTATCCATTGTGGGCTTGCAAGTCCATTAATAGACATCATAATAAACCAGCAGATAAGCTGTCAAAGCATGCACGCTCTTTTCATTTAAGTAGGAGTTGGATCCAGCATCCACCAAACTTTATAATGGCAACATTACAAGATGACATGAATGGTGTAACTATTTCCAACTGTTAATAAAAATTCCCATCTTAGTATAAAAAAAAAACTTGACGATTCACTTGTTTGATGAATTCTCTCTTATTCTAGCTCATTTTTGACATTTCAAAGCTTAATTAATCACTAAACTGTCATTCAAACTATTAACACTCAGAGTTTGCAAAAGAGGATCAAATAAGTATGAATGTTGTGGCAAAACATGTTATTGTCTTTTGAAAATCACGTTTTGATTGATAATCACGTTTATATTCATTAAATATGTGTTTTGAAATGCATATAACAATGCAAATACCTATAGTATAATTAGCTTAAATATCCATGGTATAACGTGAGAGGTATGTTATTTCCAAATTTTACCGTTCTTTTTTTGTTGTGGTATACATTAACAATCTGACATTACTTTCTGCATGATCAGGACAATATTGTACCTTTGTAGTCACATTAGTACATTATTTAAGTTGTGAACAAGTAAGGTCAATTTCTTGTGTCGATATACTTCAAAAACCTCATGATTTGCTAACAACAGTATATGTTTGTTTTAACTTTCAATACAAATAGTCCGTAAACACTTTATCTTATTTTGATTTTGAGTTCCCACGACACTGGATTTAAAGTCCAATTTAATGTTATGGTATTAAGATTTGGATTATTTTGTTTTTGGTACTCAAGTTTTGTCCAGTTTTTGAGTTTGATCTAACATTTGTCCAGCTTGGTGTTTGGTACCTGAAATAGTCATTGACTGGCGTTGACTCGATTTAGGTCTTGACTTCTGGTTAATAATTGTGCAAAAAATTAAATTAAATCTAATGGTTAATTAATTTACAATTGTACCCTCACTTTATTAAATCATCTACTACCCAAAATTCCCTTCATGAAACCGTGTTCCATTCCTCCTCCATAGGTGGCATCTCAACTAGCTGTAAACATACCCATCACCATCACCGCAACTATCATTCCCTTCTCTTTTTCTGCCACCATCTCACTACCAGTGCAACAACCATCATAACCGTCCACTTACCTTCTCGTAATCACAACCACCTTCTTATGTTCTATTTCTCAACCATCTCCTCTTTCTTTTCCAAACCCAAAATAATTCTTAAATCAAGTGGCTTCCCCATCTCTTTTATCTCAGTCTAATTTCTAGGGTTTCAAAATTGGGGAAATCCAATCAAAGAAATCATTCACTGAGCTCTAATTTCACAATTCCTACTTAACCAAAATCACAAAAGAAACGAAATCAAAGATTGTGCCTCATTCATCTATCGCCTCTACGAAGAGAAAGAAAGCAAACCTAACCCTGAGCTTTTTATCCATCTACCTATGTTCATCTTCAAAGGCAGGAGCAGAATCATGGTTATGGTGGATGGTTCTTCAATAGAGCATCATCAAGAACAAATATGTATTTGCACTATGATTTTTCCTCTCAATAATGTAAAATAGCTTGTACTTATCCATTGCATCGCATCGTACCCTCTCAAGTTCTTGTTAACTTGTCACCACTCTTCAATTTCGTCAAAAACTTCTTTTCCTTTTTGAAGAGAAGAGACATAAATGATGAGAGAATTGAAGAGAGGACTAATTTTGCAGGAATTTTGTTTATTCTTGTAGCACACATTGCGGAGAAAACAGATAAGCATATTTGATTTTCGTTTATATCATGAGATCAAGGTGGAGAAATATGTTTGCAGTAGAAAAGCTAGCAAACATCACAAATCCGGTGATTATGACTTACGAAGAGCAGACCAGATTATTAACCACCTCACAGGAACAATCTTAGACGAGCATCATTATCGAATATCTATCTTCTGGAATCACAAAGTTTGAGATGAAGAGAACTTTTTGATTTCTATCTATGTCGCCTGAAAGAGATTACAAAAACCTCGATAACAGAAAAGAAAGATCAGGATACATGAACTATCAATGTAAAAGATAGTCGGACCTGGATTCAAGAATCGCTAAGTGAAGTTTTTAAGTTGTTAATGACTATTGCTTGAATCATATTTCGAGATTTCAACAAGACAATCTTGACTCGAAACTTCTTATATGCAATGTTTAAAGTCCACGTAGTTATACGACTTAGTATCATAAAGATAGAATGTTGATCATGTAGTAAATAGAATGTTTAAGTCTTCATATAGATTTTGTTGATCAAGTTCTCCAAATGTCTTCGGTTGATCTCTGTCTTCAATAGGTGATTCAGTGATGTCTGATACTGCACTACACACTTCTAATCCTAGTACGAGGCTTGACTAAATGTAGACTAAAAATCAAGATATAGTTTTGTGCGACTAAATTTGACAACAAGCTTGAGATAGCAAAATTTGTGAGTTCGACTGAGCAGCGCTCTAACAAATTTGAATTTTGTAGTTGGTAAATATGAAAAAGTAAAATCACTTTAGAAATGGAATTGTGAGGGTAGTAAATAAGAAAAATGTAGGTGACAAATAGGTGAAACCTTACTAATTTTGGATTGGGAGTTGGTTTATAGGAACTTTGACACTTTAAAGTGAAATTTTCGTATTCAGAAAGTAACTTAACTCACCGTAGAATATCAATCCATTAGCGGCTTCACGTGGATGGATGACATTTTCATGATTGCTAAAGGTGGGTGCCATATTAGTAGGGGAATATTATTTGTGTGATCCGACGGTCAAATCAGTAATCATTTTTTTGAATTTTATGGAATGTATCCTCATGCTAATTATTAACCAGAGGTTTCACCAGATTTTTAACTTTTAATAACAAACTTCCCAACACTCCAACTCTTTTTTCTAACCTTTTTGAATCTCAATAATCGAAGATGATACCCCTACAAACTGTTTCAACGACACCGATAAAAAACATCCAATATATCCTATTATATTTGTATAAAAACGTGGGATAAAATATTTCTGTTAAAAACATTAAATATCAATGTTGTTTTATTTTATACTAATACATTATTGAAAAAGTATTTAGAGTTATTCAATTTAAAAACAACTAGATATACACTTAGTGGCTGATCAGGACTTGACTTTCCCTGCCTCTAGCCATCCAAAAAAAGAAAATGCTATTACTTTATTTTTGTTTATGTGCTAAATAAATAAAATAAATTTATCTCCATTTTTTAAAAAGAGATATTTTCATTTTTTCATTTTAACCTAAAAATAAGTTAAATTGAAAAGTGAAAGTATCTTTTCTTAAGAAACAGAGTGAGTATGAGTGTTATACATAGAAAGGGGTTATAAGTAGGGAGCAAAATTTTTGTTGAGTTCACGCTCCTTCTACATGTGAAACCTAGTTCCGCCCCTATACACTCCTATGTATGACGTACCAACACACTTCACATATCTCCGATCTTGTTTTCCTTCGATTTGCATGAAAGCATATTCCGGTTATTACATGCATGTTCATTACACGTGTTTCACACACAGCCAGAGACATAGTACTGCCAGGTGCTTGGAGATGTTAAATCTGAGAAATTGATATGCGTAGCAACCCAAGAATTTAGCTCTCTCTTTACGTAATTAGCATATAAGCTAAGAGGCAGGAATTGCTTAGAATCACCCTTAGCTATAGAGATAAGGTCGGCACTACTATCTAATTTATTAAGAAGGCTATTAGGGCGTCACATTCCATTAGAGAGGCGTCACCTAATAGGATAAAAATGGATCACTCATAAGTAATATCAAAAACCCTTATTTCTAATAATTTTGTAATGACTAAACAACCCTTATTTAGTTAATTTTAATTTAATTTAATTAGATAAAAATTAAATTAATGAATTTTGTTGTATACTTGGTGAATTTTGGGACAAGGTTTTTGTGGGAAGAAAAACTGGTCGTAAAATAAACTTCTACGGTTGGAAATAATCCAAATCTAGACGTAAAATCACTTCTACGGTTGGAAATATTCCAAACCTGGACGTAAAATCACTTCTACGGTTGGAATTACAAGAAAACTGGACATAAAATCAGACTCTACAGTTGGAATTAAAAGGAACCTGGACGTAAAATGAGCTTTTATGGTTGGAACTAATTCAAACATGGACGTAAAACTACATGCAAATAAAATTCTACGGTTGGAATTAATCCAAACCTGGACGTAAAATCACTTCTACGGTTGGAAATAATCCAATCCTGGACATAAAATCACTTCTACGGTTGGAATTAAAAGAAAACTGGACGTAATATCGGATTCTACGGTTGGAATTAAAAGAAATCTGGACGTAAAATGAGCTTCTACGGTTGGAAGTAATCCAAACCTGGACGTAAAATTAAATGCAAATAAAATTCTACGGTTGGAATTAATCCAAACCTAGACGTAAAATCACTTCTAGTTAAAGGATAATCTAGACATTTTGTATATGTGTTAGTATATCTAACTATTTTCTTGGACATTAAAAATCCAAATGAAACCCCTCTATTAAAATGTGACGCCCCAATAATAACCTTGTTCGTTAACCTTAGCAAAACTAGAATAGCCGGCCAAATATAATTTCGATTCGAAGAAAATCTTATTCCCGTAAAGTTCGGAACAATTCACTGGATAAACAAATGAATTAAAGAATCCAAAAGTATTACTATTATAATCCCTTTGTTCACCTAGGTCCTCACAATTTACACATAGGTTCATTGCACGAAAGTGAATTGAAGTGAGGATCAATTCAATGCGGACTCGACAGCTCTTTCCAATAACTTTATTAAGAACATCTGTAAATATACTTTCCAATAACTTTATTAAGAACATCTATAAATATAAATAGCTGGTGAACTTAACTAAAATGCACAACAACAAAATACCACAGCAATATAACCATTTTGTGAATTCGTATTTCTAGTGTTAGCTCTCTTTGCATTACCATGGTGGGCATTAGTTATCATATATGTCAATCACTATTTGGCTGCAAAAAGGACGGCTCAGGTCAAAACACTTTTTTGATGGCACCCGGGGATGATTCAGCCACAGTTATGTTCGACTATAATAAGTTGAAATTGAATCACCATCAGTTATCCAGTACTCCAAAGTGGAGAGTACTGCTGAGAAGAATAAACAAAGAAAAGAAGAAAATATTTGGTTCTTCAACTCGTGGAATTCGGGCATCATATGATCCATCTAGTTACTTGAAGAATTTTGATAACGGGTCTTCTTATTGTTCTAATGAAGAAGCTGACGGTATCTCAAAACTCTTGACGGCTCGATTTGTTGACCTGTCGATGGTGTCTGGAGGAAAGTATTGAGAAGACAATAGCTTGCTATTTGCAAACAAGAAATGAAAAGGAATTATCCATCATTTATATATCAATATATCTTTTGATCTTGGTGAATTTATTTTACTAGATTTTGGTCAAATTATGTAAGTAGAAGTACATGTGTAGAAAATCTAATAATACAATATAAGTTAAATAAATCAAAAGTGGTTGCAGCGAAGTATTCATGTCCATTTCTTTTCATAATATTAAGCAAAACTTTTTCTTTTCACAACTTTTTACCGCAATACTTATGTCCTACAAGAAAAATGCATAAATCATCTAAGATTAGAAGTTTAAATGGGTCACTTCTGCAAAATAAAAATATTGATTGGATATTTAGGAGGATTGCTTTTTTGCCGAATAGGGTGCTTGCCAGAGCTTTAAAGGAGGCTAGAGAATTTATTGGTGTTACACGAAGGATGGGGCAGGTTCAACATAGAACTGTTGATGTGCCAGTACCTTGGATGTATCTTGGACTAGATCATGCTAAACTGAATTGTGATGGAGCTTCAAATCAGCAAGGCCTTGCAGGTATAGGAGGGATTTTGCGTGGTGATCAGGATGAATTTCTTGCCTGTTATGCTAAGCACATCTACAAGAATGACAACAATGTGGCAAAAGTTTGGGCTATAAGGAATGGTTTGCTTCTGGCTAACGAAATGGGATTAAAGAAGGTAGAAGTTGAAAGTGATTCGACTTACGCTATCCAACTGTGTAACAAGGAAGTTCAAGCTCCATGGAGCTTATATGCTTTTGTGGGAGATATTAGTATTCTAAAAGATAATTTTGAATCTATTATCTTTCAACAGAGATATAGAGAGGCGAATTCAGTGGTTGATTGGTTAGCCAAAGTAGAGCAGCAAGGGAGTTAGAGGGTGTATGGATTAATCAACCTCCGGATGCTATTCGTATGTTGATCCATGATGACCTTGCTGGAAGAGCTTTCATGAGAGTAGTTCTTTAGTTTTTTTGGTCCTTGACCAATGTACACGGTGATAACTCACTCGAAATTACAACATTTATACGCTATAGAATTAAAGTGTATTTTTTCCTAGTAGAGAAATAAAAAAGATTTAGAAAATACATATAAGGGTCGTTTGGTAACTGTTTTTGATCAATTATTAAGCCCATAATCCATTTTATGGGTGATTGTTAAAGTTCTTTTTTCTTTTTTGAAATATAGAAGGTTATATTAAGATGAAAAACGAAATTAAGTTACAAAGCTTGGAAACTGCTTAACACTACATTATAAGTGCAAAACAGTTTCCCAATTAAAATAAAATTGGACTTACAGAATACCCTCTAAAACCATCTTTCTCAAAGCGGAAAAGAATAATGGATTGCTTGATATTTAAATACACTTCTTCAAAAAGCTTTTTCCTTCCTCTGAATGTCATGGAGTTCCTTGTCTTCAATAAATGCCATAAGATTGCATACATGAGCTTCTCCCAAACTTCCTTCCTTCTGCCATTTAGAACAACACCTTTCCAATATTGAAACAAATCAAGAACTGTTGCAGGAAGATTCCAGTTCGCATGACAGGCCTTAACAAAGTAGTCCCAAACCTGTTTTTCGAGATCACTGTAAGGACCCTCAAGCACGTCAACGCTATTAGACCAGTTAAAAGACGTCTTAGCCGCTAATAACACGATTAGTTTAACAAGAACATTAATTAATAGAAATTAATCTAACAACGAACTAGATGTGAAATTAGTACCGATGGATAAATCTCGAAAAGTTACGCAGAATGGACTACTCGAACGTGTCATTCGGATAATGGACGAAGAAGATATCATCAGATTTGTTTGAAGGGAAAAATAGTCTTTTTGCTACTGGACCGACTGGGACTGCCCTTATCCAATTTGCTGGGTGTATCAGTATTTTGGCTTGGTCTTATCGACACCACTGAGAAGATAAATCATATCTTCTTTCGTATTCTTTCTTATCTTCTTCTTTCTTCTTTTTCTCTTCTTCTTTCTCTCTTCTTCTCCTGTTCTTCCTTCTTAGTCGATTTCGAGAATCAAACGGAAGATTTGTGATCGATAGGAGGTGTAAAAGGTTATGCAGTAGTTGTTGGTGATGGTTATGGTGTTTGTTGATGATTCAGACTCGAAAGGGGGAAGTGAATTAGAGGTTAGGGTTTCTGAGGTTGGGGTTAGTGTAAAATTGATGATGATATAGTGTCGTTGAAGGATAAATAACAACTGGGTTGTTGTTTAATTGGAGATGTAGGGTTGTTTTGAAGATCAATTCGAGATTAAGGAGATTAGGGTTTCTGTTCTTCCCCAAATTGAAGAATTAGGGTTTGACTCTGTTGTAATAAAGATTATCGGGAATTGAATGTGATGAACTGATGGATTAGGGATGAGATGGTGATGTATTACTAAGTCGAATCAGATTAAAGAAGGGTTTGATTGCAGTTGGTTGAGAGAATCTGTTTTGACGTAATTTATTCTCATTATCTTAGTAAAGCTTCTGATTTCAGTTAAATGAATTTATGGATGTTGAGGAAGATATGATGAAACTGAGATTTAGATGATTATAGAATGGAATTGTGATTGTGGATGCAAATTAGTTATGCAAGTGAAGAACAAGAGTCTTATAGAAGGGTATATGTGTTCTGAGAATTGAATGTGACTCTGAGATGAAGTATGGGGATATTGATGTTGTTATGTGGTCCTTGTGATGTTATTGAATGCAGGGATGGCATTGGAGGTCTGCTGGTGTTGTAATGGCAGTCTAGAGGGGATTAGTAGCTAGATATGATGTTGTTTGTGTATCTGTGACTGCAGGTGTTGCGAGTTGAGTTATTGATGAGTTGTATTAGTTTAGATTGAGTTAAGAGATGGCATAGTGGTGTTAGTGGTATGAATTATGAGGTGCAAGGAGAATGAAATTGGCAGGGTAATGAAGTGGTGGCAGCTAGAACAAGGTTTGTTGTGCAGTTAAAGTGATTTATGGATAATCTGTGTACCAAAATAGAAATAGAAATTAGAGACTGGTGGAGATGGAATTAGAATTGGTTTGGGTGTGTGTGTTTGTGGTTTAATGAGTTGTTTGACAGTTCAGATGAGAGAGTGAACTGAAATTAGAAGAAGCTGAGTTAATGGTGGTTGTGAAAAGAAGATGAATCTGAGATGTGTTATAATTCAGTGTTGTTAGAATTGAGTAGAGAATGGATGTGTATGAGTTCTGTAGATGACCTGCAGTTAGTGGATTGAACTATAAGGTTTCTGATCCAGCAAAAGAAGATTATGTGATTGAGGCTTTAGAATGAAGGTAGATGAGTGTGTGGAGTTGAATATCTCTTGTAGGAGCTTAGAGCTGCAATTGCATGTAAGCTTAGTTTGTATTTGTATTTGAAATTCAAAGTTTGTTTAAGAATAAATGTATAATTTTAGTTTAGTAGATTTGAAGTGTTAATGGAGTAGAGTTAGAAATGAAGTTATGGCAGGGAGGAATGTTGCTTAGTTTAGTGTGTTGAGACTGGTGATGCACCATTATGGTGCAGTTCAGCTTTTGGCCTTTGCAAAGGCTTTGGCCTTGAGTTAGTTTGGCTGACTCGGTTTTCTCTGAGTTGAATCAGTTTAACTCAGTTGACCCGACTTGACTCGGTGGATTTTGACTCGTTGACCGTTTAACCCTGGACTTGACCTTGGACGGATGTGGACTGTTAGTTGAATCCTTTGACCGTTAGTTAACCTGAATGGATTGGGCCTTAGGTTAATGGGCTGGTTTAAAGGACTTGGACATAGGGCTAGTTTTCCTAGTTTGATGGATTGGACTCCTTATGGTCCGAATTAGTCTTTGATTCCTTCTACAAAGTTGTAGATGTTTATAAGACTTAGCTATTGGATTATAGAAACAATCTAATTGAATTAGTAAACCTTAGATATACTAAAGATAGATAAATAAAAAGTGTAGAATAATAATTGGGCTTAGAACCATTAGATAGTTCACTTAGCTTATAACTGGAACTTGTATGAAATTATGTTGTGAGCCTTTTTGGCTAAATTCTTAGAGTTCTTGTGTGATTAACAGTTAGTCTTTATTAACAGCGATCGATTCAAAGGATGAATCGGTGGATCGTGGATCTCGAGGTAGGCGTGGATTGTCATCAAAAGAGGTGGGAATTTACATTTAACTCTTTTGAAACCATTGTTGTTTCTTTTACAAAAGTTTACGTTTTACAAACTCATGTATTTACTGTCTGTGCATTCCATGTTTTGTTTAGTTTGTATTATGATAGTTCTGTTGACTCTTTTAATCTTTCCATGGTTTGGAAAGGACTTGTAATGTTTTTTTGTCGTCATGAATTGTTATGGGAAATAAGAATTTCCACCTGTGGTATATAGGATACGCTCCTTCCCATTTATATCTACATGAATTCGAGATTTTATGCTTATTATTGGTCATCAGTTTGCGAGTTAGGAATTGGTGACATCAATAGCTATTAGGTGTGATTTGCGAGTTCGAAATTACAACTATATTATACATTGTTTGAAGAAGGAGTTTGTCCATATACATGTTTGTTTATTACAGTGACTTGGTCACTTTTTGATGTTTGGGAAAACATTTTCATGTTTTCCATGTCTTGCCATGATTTCTTGAAAGTTAAATGTTATATTCCTACTGGGCACCCCTTTTAGGGATGATGTGCTCACCCATTCCCACTTTCAGTTTCAGAGACAGATCAGAGTTGCGCAGCGAAAGCTTCAAGGGTTGATTTCGTTAGTTGGTTAACTTCTGTTATGTTTGTTATGTTGTATATTCTATTTGTAAACCAAATGACTACTGTATAAGTATCATTTGAGAGGAGTTCTTGTATATATATTTCAGACCGGGCTAGTTTTTGGGTTAAGTTTTTATAACACATTTCTTAATTAAATGTTTAAGTAAATGTTTTAGATCCTTAGTGCCTCTTTATTCGTTAATTTCTTGGATCAGTCAGTTGCTAACTTTGGGGGCGCTACAATCACAGCGCAGAAAAATATGATCTAATGTCTCCTCTTCTCTATTACATATACTACATATAGTATTTTGTATATTTACCCCTTTATGTTCCAGCATAAACAAAGTAGGTAAAGAGTCATGGAAGTTTTCCCAAAGCATAAAACTTACCTTGTATAAGAACTTGTCAAAGTTATAAGGTATGTCTTCTCTGTAGTGCATAACTTTTCTTCATTGTGTACTCCTCTCCCATCCAAGAAACAATATCCTCATCATCCACCAACACCGATACATGACCTAGCTCATTACACAGTAAATTCCATTCTAATTCTTCTTGAGCAGATAAATTTCTTCTTGACTTCAGACATAATACCCCCTCATGAATCATCTCTGCAACATAACAAGCTTTGTTACTGCATGCCCTGTAAGCAGCAGGATACCTATTCTTCAATGGTCCATTAGTATTCCACTTGTCCAACCAAAACCTTATTCCCCTTCCATTCTTCACCAGGAAAATAAAATGCTCCTGTAGAAACACAGTTGACTTCAATATAGTCTTCCACATTCCCTTTCCATAAGGTTTACCATCATCTACTGGAATCAAAGCTTCCTCTTGATTTTTAGATTTTTGTTGAACCACTTTTCTCCAAAGCATCTTTTATTTTGAATACCTCCAGATCCACTTCTCTTTCAGAGCCCTACTTGTGTATCTTAGATTCTTCACTCCTAAACCACCCATTCTCTTTGGCATGCACACTTTAATCCAGAACACCCAACACATCTTCCTATTTGACACACCAGACCCCCACAACAAATTTCTTATCAGTCTTGTCAGTTTTAGATTAACACTAGCAGGCATATGTATCAGAGACAAGAAGTATAATGTCAAACTAGCCAAACAACTCTTAATCAGCACCAGCCTTCCTGCCTTGTTCAAAACTCTCCTTACATTTCAAGTCTCATTTCAATTATTTGAATAACTTCTTCGCATACATTTGTGCACCCAATGACATTCCTAAATATTTGATTGGAAGTTGCTCTGTCCTACATCCCAACTCCATTGCCAAGTCTTTAATAACGTTGTCTGCTCCAACACTAACCATTGAACTCTTTTCCAGATTAAGCTTTAAACCTGTAATCATTTCAAAAGTAGTTAGAATAATAAGAAGTCTTCTAAAATCCTCCTCGTCTGCATTGATTTAAATCAATGTATCATCTGTAAATTGCAAATGAGATACCACTAATCCCTCTTCCTCCATTTCAAAGCCATGAATTTTTCCTCTCATCTCAGCATCCTTCATCAGTTTAGAAAGAATCTCCACCACCAACAAAAACAAGAATGGAGACAAAGAATCTCCTTGTGTCAAGCCCTTTGAAGGCTTAAACTTCTCTATACAACTTCCATTTACAAGCACAGAAATGTGAGAAGCAGAAATACACCATTTGATCCAAGAGATCCATTTTGCACCAAAACCATGATGCTCCAAGATGCATAACAAAGTATTCCATTTCACATTATCAAATTCCTTCTCTATATATATCTTGCACACCAAACCTGGAACCTTAGTATTCATCCTTTTATCAATACATTCACTTGCAATTAAAACTCCATCCAAAATCTGTTTGTTTTTGGTAAAAGCTCCTTGGAAATCAGACACAAGCTTATTCATCACCCTCTTCAATCTATTAGCAAGAACTTTAGATAAGATCTTATAAGCACTTCCTAATAAACTTAAATTCCTAAAATCTTCCGGTAAACAAGAATCAGTCTTCCTAGGAATCAAAGACAAGAAAGAGCAATGAAGCCTCCAATCCCATCCTCCATAAGTGAAAAACTCCTTCATCATTTCCATAATCCTTCTTCAATATATTCCAGCAACTCTTATAAAACTCCATGGAAAACCCATCAGGTCCTGGAGACTTATTGTTTCCAAAATGTTTAATTACCTCAAACACCTCCTCCTCAGAAAATTCCCTCTCCATCCAATTACATTTTTCACTTGTTAACTTAGGAAAATCAAGATTATTCATAGAAAATGAGACATCATTTTGTTCAGTAAACAAAAGAGCATAATAATTCCTCATTTCAAACTTGATCTTATCCTGCTCAAAACAATCCTCCCCATCAATTTCCAGCTTCACAATTGTATTTCGTTTTTTCCTTGAGAATGCAATCCTATGAAAGTAAGAAGTATTAAAATCTCCATATTTAAAATCATTTTGTTTAGCTCTAGTGTACCATTTCCTAGCCTCCATATTGGTAATTTCTTTGAGATTCAATGCACTTTCAACTCTTTCTTGAAACTGAAAAGAAGTAAGCCTTCCTCCCTCTTCCAGCTGATCCAAGCTATCAATCTTCAAAGTCATTTCCTTCTTATCCTTCTTAACAGAACCAAACTCCTCCCTATTCCAATTCTTCAAGAAAATTTTCAAATTCTGAAGCTTCTTAAAGAAAACAAAACTTGGACTTAACTCCATAACAATCCACCATTTTTCAATCTTCTTAATGACTGATTACTTTAATCATAATTGAGAAAACCTATTATTTTCATTAAAAGAAAAAAATTGTTTTTAAAAATTATTATAATCAAATTTTTTTAACAAAATTAAATTGGATTTTTTTTCTTAACTATCACAGAGCTGCTTAATGCAGCCTTCCAAAGGAAGTTTACTACGGTCTTGTCGATCCCCCATCAGTGCAGGCTTAGCTTTTCGAGAGTCCTGAAAGCCTGCCTCGACAAGGTTTTAGCTAATCCGGCCAACTTATCATCTTGGGTACAACTCATTCTGCTACATGTTTGTACCTTGTCACTATATCGGCCTAAGAGTTCAGCTAAGGAAAGGTCTAACAACAGGAAACGGCTCCAAGTAGCTTCTATTAATCAAGCTCTTTCGACCAGGGAGGCGCCCAATGGCTGTTACACATTGCTTACCAGGATGTTACACTCGCCAATTCGACAACGTACTATTAAACATGACAGCAAGAACAAGCCTGAATCTGCTAACCTACGCGCCTGCCAAAAGAAAATCATCTTCAGAAATTATTCTGTTGTTATCCACGTGTTTTCTTCGAACGGTGGTTCCCCTCACAATGAGAGTACCTTGGCTGAACTGCAAGCTAAGCACCCTTATGCCCCTCAACCTTCCATTCCTAATGAGGCTATCGGTTGTAACTCTGTTACAGTTGATTTGAAGGTTTCCTTGGTGCCATCAAGAGCTTCCCAAAGGTACTTCTTGTGGTCGTGATGGCCTGCGTGCACAACATATAATTGATGCGTTGAGTGGAGCAACAACGGCAGTTGTTGATGAGCTGTTGGCATCGATTACAGGAGTTGTCAACCTTTAGCTGGTAGGCAAATGCCCCAATGCTCTAGGTGAGTACATTGCTAGTGAACCTCTTACGCCTTTACTCAAACTCGGGGGTGGGCTAAGGACTATTGCGGTTGGTACCATTTGGCGTCGATTGGTCTCCAAGGTGGTCGCCTTCTCCGTTGGCAAGGCCATGACTTCTTATTTAGGGGATCATCAATTTGGTGTTGGTGTGCCGGTTGAGGGTGAAGGTATTTTATCTGCTGTAAATGGGTTACTGGAGTTGAAAGGACATTCAGACAAGATGTCAATGTTTCTTATTGATTTTTCTAATGCGTTCAACATGGCTCGTAGATCTCATCTCATTAAGGAAGTCCGGCTTCAGTGTCCAGGTATTTCTCGTTGGGTAGAATTTTGTTATGCCAAAGACTTTACTATGACCAATATATTCTGTCTTCTGCGCTTGGTCTTCAACAAGGTGACCCCCTAGGTACCCTTTTATTTTATCTTACTCTCCATCCGCTTGTGAAATCTATTGCTTCTCAGTGTAAACTGGATTTGCACGCCTGGTACCTTGATGATGGAACTATCATCAGTGACAAGCTTGAGGTGGCCAAAGCTTTGAGCATTAAAGAAGCTGAGGGGTCGACTAGGGGACTACATCTTAATATTAAGAAAACTAAAATCTTTTGGACATCAGTAGATCCACGAAGTTTGGACGAAGGTGTTTTTCCCAAATGATATCGGTAGGCCCGGCAATGGCGTTAAACTTTTAGGGGGTCCTGTGACTCTGGACTTAAACTTCATGAGTGATATGGTTCTTAGAAAGGTGAACAAGACTATTCAATTAATGTTCGCCATCAAAAAACTCAGAGACCCTCAAAGTGAGATGTTGTTACTTCGCAATTGTGCGAGGGTGTCCAGATTATATTCTGCAATGCGAACTTCCAACCCCGCAGCTTTACAACTGGCTACTGACCTTTTTAATGACCATTTACTCAAATATTTGAGGCTTTTAATCACGGGTGATGGAGCTGGTTTTGGGAATTTACAACAGAGATTGGATACCTTGTCTATCAAAGATGGGGGCCTTGGTATTTACACTATGGCGGATACTCGCACTTATTGTTATCTTGCTTCTCAGAGTAAGACTACTTCAGTACGTAAGGTGATACTTGGTAGCTTGTTCTCAACGGATAACGGTTCTGCTTATCAGTTGGCTCTTCAAAACTTCGTTCAGGTATGTGGTTTGTCTTCTACTTATTCTGTCGATGATACTGCACCCCCTTCTATGCTCTCCTTGGAAATCACTTATTTTGATGCAGTTAACAATCAAATCCATCTCAATTTTCCATGTCTGCAAGAGACTCCATTCTATGGAAATGCAACCGTGTCAAACATGCACAAGATTATCTTTTGGCCGTCCCCATTAGTGGTTTAGATCAATGCCTTGGGCCCAGACAATTTAGAGCGGTAGTTTGTTATCGGATTTGTATCCCCTTGTTTGTTGAGGATGGTTTGTGCTCCGGTTGTGATATGCCTATGGATATTTTTGGTGATCATGCTCTCCATTGCGCCAAAGACGTGGGCCTCAAGTTTCGTCATGACCTTGTCCGTGATGTAATTGCAGATATTTACTACAAAGTTGGTGTGCCTGCGCGTAAATAAATGGATCTAGGTTTTTTGTCAGATGATAACAAGGATTTACGTCCAGCATATGTCCTTGTCCTCAACTGGGAAAATGGCCAAGATGTGTGTATGGATGTCAAAGGTTTCTCTCCTTTCACTGGGGAGGGGGTCCGTGCTTTCGTTCCAGGTCAAGCCATTTCCAAAGCAATTGCGCGTAAACGTACGAAATACTTAGATGAATGTACCTCACATGGGTATGGTTTGGGTGTTTTAGCTTTCACTACCTTGGGGGAGCTTAGTGAGGATACTGTTTGTTTTTTTAAGCGCTTGAAGAATTTTCTAGTTAGTAATGATGCTAGTTGTGGTCTAGGCAGTTTTATCTTTCACAGATTAGGTGTTGCTATTCAAAAGGGAGTTGGCGCCCAGCTTGTTGCTCGGTTGCCAACTAAAGCTTTGTAGGATTCCTAATTATTGAAATAAACTATTAGGAGAGAGATAAAAAACCTAGCATTTTTAGGGTCCAATAATAAAAACAAAAAAGGTCACCCAAACCTAAGTTGAGTTCACCCCTTATCTTTTTTTTTTCATAATGGCAAAATTGCCCTTCAATAATCGGAGGTTAAATAGGAATTCGGTAGTTAGTGTTACGAGAATTATTTGAGTTTTTTTTTTTTTGGTTACATTTCCGAATTTTGGTGCTAACATAATCGGTAGTAAATTGTGTTAATTCAACTTCCGAATGTATATCGGCCCCAAAATGAGATTTTTCCAAAATCCTATAATTTTCGAACTTTGGTACTACCATAATCGGTAGTAAATGGTGTTACTTTAACCTCCGAATATATCCAGTTTTCTAATTTTAGTACTACCATAATCGGTAGTTAATTTAACTTCCGAATGTATATTGGCCCCAAAATGAGATTTTGCCAAAATCCTAAAATTTTCGAATTTTGGTACTGCCATAATCGGTAGTAAATGGTGTTATCTTAACCTCCGAATATATTCAGTTTTCGAATTTTAGTACTACCATAATCGGTAGTTAATTGTGTTAATTTAACTTCTGAATGTGTATTGGCCCCAAAATGAGATTTTGCCAAAATCCTAAAATTTTGGAACTTTGGTACTACCATAATCGATAGTAAATGGTGTTACTTTAACCTCCGAATATATTCAGTTTTCGAATTTTAGTATTTCCATAGTCGGTAGTTAATTTAACTTCTGAATGTATATTGGCCCCAAAATGAGATTTATCCAAAATCCTAGAATTTTCGAACTTTGGTACTACCATAATCAGTAGTAAATGGTGTTACTTCAACCTCCGAATATATTTAATTTTCGAATTTTAGTACTATCATAATCGGTAGTTAATTGTGTTAATTTAACATCCGAATGTGTATTGTCCCCGAAATGAGATTTTGCCAAAATCCTAAAATTTTCGAACTTTGGTACTACCATAATCGGTAGTAAATAGTGTTACTTTAACCTCCGAATATATTCAGTTTTCGAATTTTAGTATTTCCATAATCGGTAGTTAATTTAACTTCCGAATGTATATTGGCCCCAAAATGAGATTTAGTCAAAATCCTAGAATTTTCGAACTTTGGTACTACCATAATCGGTAGTAAATGGTTTTACTTTAACCTCCGAATATACTCAGTTTTCGAACTTTAGTACTACCATAATCGATAGTTAATTGTGTTAATTTAACATCCGAATGTGTATTGTCCCCGAAATGAGATTTTGCCAAAATCCTTCAGTTTTTGAATTTTGGTACTGCCATAATCGGTAGTCGATTATGTTCATTATCTACCGATTGTGTTTAATTTTAGTACAAAAAATTTGAAGCAGTAACAGAAACACAATCGGTAGATAAAAATTAATTTACCTACCGATTATGTTTCTGCTACTGTAAATTCAAGAACATCAACCATAATCGGTAGATAAATTGATTGTCATCTACCGATTATGTTCCTGCTATTGCAAATCTTAGAAAATTTTCCGATCAATTTTTTTATTTCAAGCAATCAAATCCTAATTTTGGATCACAACTAATATCATCTATTCGTTTTGTTTATTTAGCTCGAATTTTCTTTTTTGATGTTCTAAGTTTCAACTTTAAGGTTAATGAATTTTGGGTTTTAATTTTAAACAATCAATCATAAAATTGGTTTGATCGACGTCTTTGGTTTCAATCAAAATTAAAACCATGAAAAAAAGTTTGATGAGTAGAAAAAAGAAGAAGAGGAGGATATGAAATTAAAGGATATAGGTTTAGATTTAGTATAAAGGTGAAGGACAACATAGACAATTTCTATTTTCAAGACACCCCTTAACACTCTTCAATAGATGGGAATAACAAAAGTGGCCTCTAATTTCTTTTGAGTGTCCCAAAAAAATGCTAGGAAAAAAAAACATAACATAATAAAAAAAAATCTTAGACCATCACTATTTAAAAAGAGTGTTTGTGGAAATTTATTATAAAAATAATTATATTAAAATCATTTATTAATTGATGATTGTTTATAATCATAAATACATACTTATATAATTTTACCAAACAATTCCATAGTTTGGCCTTACGCTAGTGACTAAGAAAAGTTTTCCGGATCGACTATTTATACAGTATATATTATAACGACTTAGATCTGATTTATCTTTGATAGATTTGTTCATATAGTCGTCTAGATCAGCAACTATCATTTGGTGGTATTCTTTAATATCCGAATCTGAGAATTGTGAATCTGAATCTAAGTTACTGATTTGGTTGATCTTACCCGACAAAGGAGTTTACTTGTTTAAACGAAAGATCCTTTGTCAAAACTCGACGAATCTTTTTCTAAAAGATTATTGGAGTATTTACCAAACAGCTTTGTTCCTTTACTGTTTGGAAGACGATTAAAAGGAGTTGAGTGCTTAAGACTTTACATCGGTAAAACAACTCAAGATAGTGATTTTCTGTCTTGGGATTCACATGCGTAAACAGGTGGTCGTAGAAGATCGGATACTGAGGGAACTAAGTTGTTAGAGCATAGATCGGTCAACCTCGCATGCGTTGTTATCTCAAGCATGTTTATCAATATTAGTGATCAAAACTATAAGTCTTGATTTCTAGCCTACATAGCTAAGTCCCGGACTAGGATAGAAAAGTGTAGTTGAGCTCAAGAACTTCATGGTGATTCATCATACAATGACGAAGATCTATAAAAGGAACCGTGGAACTTCATCAACAAAAAGGTATGTGGAGACTTGAACTTATCTATCACTCAAAAGTCTATCTCTTCTATCTCCTACTTCTTATGAGACAAAAGCCGTATGCTATATAGACTAGATCATACACATTTGACATTTCGAGATGAGCATTCATTGCTTATCTTTTATCTCGAAATCGTGTGTTGGTAAAGCGTTTCGTTTTGATCAAGTTTATCTTCACCTAGTGACGAAAGTCATGAAAAGTTTCAATCACCTTGAGAATTGCTCTGACGTGAATCGATCTGTGAATAACGGCTACATAGTGTCCTCTGAGAATGTCTCAATGATTGAAATGAGAGTTTAGATTACATAACCATGTATTCCTTGAACCGAAGTTTTCGAACTTTGTTGATCAAGAGAAATCGAGAGGATTGTGGAATTGGCTTGCCAAGTCCGCGAACCCAGTCCGCGAACTGTCGGAAGTTCTCGAACGAGAATTTCTGCTGGATTTTACAAAACTAGTTTGTGTGCTAAGTCCGCGAACTCAGTCCGTGAACCCAGTCCGCGAACTGGCGGAAGTTCTCTTTCTGAGAATTTCTGCTGAGTTTGGAAAACTCAACCGATTAACTTAACTCCGCGAACTTGTTTGTGAACTTAAGAGGTTATGATCTAAAGATGTGCTATGAACATGAAACATTAAATTACTAAGGAACGCTTTATGCAAACCGTGACTATAATGTTCATGAGCCGATTCAATCAATCGAATCATCTTTGTTTCAATTGTGTCTTGTGTAGTTAAATAAGATCCCATAGCAATTGAACAACTCTTTAACTAGTTCATTTGAGTCAATTGAACTAGTTATGGTGAAGAAGAACAAGGTTAATATGAAACGCTCTAACGGTGAATAAGGATTGCTTTGTAACTAAGGAAAAACCCTGATTTGAAGGATATATAAAGGAGACATCTAGCATTGTGCAAAAATAATCCCCACACGTCTGTGTGCTACTAGTGCGCCCGCTAGAGTCGATCTCCATTAACCTTTGATTTCTTCTCTAAAATCAGGTTAACGACTTAAAGACTTCATTGGGATTGTGAAGCCAGACCGATACTACTTTATCGTAGTTGTGTGATCTGATCTTGCATCTTCTATCGTACGAGTACAATCGACTGATTGGATTGAGATCGTGAGATTTTTCTAATAGGCAAGATAAAGAAGTCACAAACATCTTTGTCTCACTGTTTGTGATTCCCCGACAATCCGCTTGTGTAGTCAGGAAGGATTGTAGAGAGGTGATTGATTAATCTAGGATGTTCTTCGGGAATATAAGACCGGATTATCAATTGGTTCCTGTTCACCTTGATTTTATATCAAAAGACGGAACAAAACCTAGGGTTTATTTGTGGGAGACAGATTTATCCTTTGATAGACTTTTCTATGTGAGACAGATCTGTTTATTATCAAGGCTGTGATTTTGGGTTGCAGCAACTCTTGGTTGAGGGTGAGATCAGCTAAGGGAATCAAGTGCGCAGTTTCCTGCTGGGATCAGAGACGTAGGAGTACAACTGTACCTTGGATCGGTGGGATACTGATTGGGGTTCAACTATAGTCCAGTCCGAAGTTAGTTTGCAATAGGCTAGTGTTTGTAGCGGCTTAATACAGTGTGTATTCAATCTGGACTAGGTCCCGGGGTTTTTCTGCATTTGCGGTTTCCTCGTTAAAAAAATTTCTGGTGTCTGTGTTATTTCGTTTCGCATTATATTTTATATACTTGAAATAATACAGGTTGTGCGTTCGTGATCATCAATTGGAAATCCAACCTTTGGTTGTTGATTGATATTGATTGATCCTTGGACAGTGGTCTTTGGTACCGTCCAAGTATTCCTTGTATTTGATAAAGACTCGCTATTGTTTTTATCTTGAGTACAAATCAAATCAAGAGAGAGATATTAATTCCTTGAGATACTTTTATCTAGATTGAGTCTGACTGTCTAGTTGATTCTCTAGCAAAGTATTTCAGAGTTAGTCCATACAGATTGCTAAGCGAAATATTGGGTGGTGTTGTTAGACCCCTGCATTTTCAATTGGTATCAGAGCAGGAAAACACGTTTAAGACCTAACAAGTCCGTGTTTGTAGAGATCTGACTCTATGGACAGAGGTGCTATCTCTATTAACGTACCACCAGTCTTCGATGGCTCCAATCACTTATGGTGGAAAATTGCTATGCGAGCTTTTCTTCAATCGCATGATTTTCAATCATGGGTATATGTGGTGAATGGTTATGATGCGCCCGCTGTTGCAGCCGAATACGGAACTGTTCCCAAGAATATTGGTGAATATAATGCTGTCGAGATTCTTGTTGCAAAGCATAATTCTGAAGGGTTAAATGCTATCATACATGCCATTGCCCCAAGTCTTCAACACCATGTGTCTAATTGCACTAGGTCTAAAGATGCTTGGGATATCTTAGAAACGTATTTGAAGGAAACTCCAGTGAAAAGGAAGCTAGGCTTCAAAACCTTAATTCCGATTGGGAGAACCTTCGTATGGAAGATGAAGAAATACTTGATGAGTTTAATCACAAAGTGTCTTAAATTGTTAATGAATCTTTTGCATTGGGTAAGACTATTCCTGAAAAGGACATTGTGATGAAAATTCTCAGATCGCTGCCATCTAGATACGAGTCTAAGAAGCATGCCATCGTTGGGGGGAATAACCTCAATAATATTTCTAGAAACACCTAGGTTGGGAAGCTAAAGATCTTTGACCATGATCATACATCCAAAGTCGATAAGGATGTTGCCTTTAAAGCACAGAAGAGCACTAAATTACTTGCCAAAGGTAAAAGTGTTCATGTCTCTAAGGATGATCAGTCTGAGAATGATTTTTCAGATGAAGACCTTGACAAGTCGGTCTCCTTGATCACAAGACAGTTTAGGGATCTTCTGTTGAAGAGAAGTAAATGGTTTTCAAGAGACAAACCTAGGTCATTAGACAAACCTCAGGGTCGCGTACCTCCTAAAAACAGGGATGCTAATGAGGATGATGACGAGGACATGCCTCGGTGCTTTAAGTGTAAGGGTTTTGGTCATTTTGCTAACGAATGCCCAAATCGTAGAAAATACACTGGGAACAAAGGTCTAGCCTTAACACTTGATGAAATGTCTGAAACCTATGATTCCGATGAAGATAGGAAATCAAGTGTAGGGCTCCTTGGTGAAAACATCGATTTTGATACTTGTAGCAATATATATATCAACCTCAATGGGTTCGGAGAAGAAGGAAACCCAATCAAACTGGAAGATTCTCTAACTGGAAACCCTGTCAGTAATGTTTCAGGATCTACTGTATGTCTAGATGCTTGCACATCTCAGATGCCTGAATACTATCCCAGTTTGATGTGCTCGTTTTGTTCGATGAAGGGACACGAACTATCAAGGTGTTACAAGTACAAGCACCAAATAAGGAATGCCAACAAACTTCAACGAAGAGCAGATCGATTAGCAAGGAAGCTGAAACTTGCTCAGAAGACCGCTGAGATATGTAGGATCTTATCTTCGTCTAAGAAGTTGGTTTCCAGGGATAGAGTAAGACCATTTGAAAAGAAAGTATGGTCGAATCGTTTTGATAGACAGAAGTCTGAAGATTCCTCCCTTGAGGAAAAATATGGACAAATTGTTGTTCATCGCAACACAACTTGATTGTGTTGTTGGGAAAATCTTGTCTCATGTGCCTGATCAAAAAAAGACAAGATTGAGTGCTGATTCAGGCTTCAGTAAAGTTTTTCCTTCTTTTCTTAGATTTGTTATTTTCTGTATATCAAATAAAATAAAGGGTTATTGTCGACAATTCTACTCCTTATAGGGTTTTAGAGTTGGGCGTATACGAACCTGTCAATAGGTTTCGAAACCTATATTCCTTTTTCCTTTTTGACATCCTATATAAGATTGCTTGTTGAGTTAAGTGATTCAATCACACAAATCCAGCTGTTTATAACTGTTCTCAAAGCACCATGTCAGATGGAAAGGATATCAACATGATTGTTAAATCTTCAATCAAGGAAAAAGAAAAATCTCCTGTTTCTAAGTCCCTGAAAAGAAAAAGAAGGAATTCAAGAAATCCCAGGGCTGTGCCTTCTAACTCTCAGAAGTTTTCCGATGTTCTTGACGAGTTGAAGGAAGTAAGAAAGGAGATTCGTGAAATAAAGGATTTTGTGTCGAAGTCCTTAGAAATTCAGAAAGCCCCGGTACGACATAATCAGCCAAGACAATTCGTTGATATAAACTCCCATCTTCGCGAGCTGTATGTTCCAATGGATGTCGTCTAGGATGTCTTCTTTTTGGATTAGTTGGAAGAATAACTAGTGCGTTGAATAACGATGATTGTGACTACACATAGCTATTTTTGTTTTCATCTTCTTATGTTATTTTTTAGGTTTATTGGTATTAAATTCTAAAAATATTTGTAGGATGATGTTTATTGCAGTATTTTAATGGTTTGTGATATTGCAATATTTTTATGGGATAGGTATTGTTTACATCCGTGAACTTGAAGGTCCCATATTGCAGTCAAAAGTAAAGTCGTTCATGAATCGCTATTTGCATTGATGAAAGGACGAATGGACTTTTGACATATACAAAAATTATGCCTATGCAATCATGTATTTGATGGAAAATATGATAAAATCTTTTGTTCAACAAGGATAAAGTCTATTATGTCGTTATGATGGAAAATAGAATAGATCCTTGTATGTTATCCACGGTATTGATCTTCATTGATCCATTTTATTATGTTTTACCGTGAATGCTCCATTGTGTGTCTCATGTTGAACACCTTACAACTAAGTCGATTTACCTTGGCTTTGTTGGTTGTTCCATAAGATGCTATATGTCGAGCATTAGGAACTAAATTAATCAACTAGTTTGGTTATTTAGTTAGTACTCCATAAGTCTTCTTTCTTATGTTGAGTACATGTACGGTTAAGGTTGTCATTTCTATGATGAACTTAGTCGGGGTTCCATAAGTTCTCTTATGTTGAGCCCAAAATAATTAAATTAATTATTTCGGTGATTAGTTTGGTTGTTTGTATTCCAATTAGATTAATTATAGGTTCTCTTGTAATTATTCTTGTTGAGTTTTCATATATTCCACAAGTTCTTATGTTGAGTATATGAAAGGATACACTATCATGTTCTTTGGTTGATGTAGTCATATATTCCGTAAGGTTTTCCTTATGTAGAATATTTGAACGGTTAATTTAGTAATCTCCATATGATTGACTTAGTCGTAGCTCCGTGAGTTTACTTATGTTGAGCACTTTCAATTAAATTGATCACTTTTGTGGTTTGATTTAGTTACGTATTCCAATTGAATTAATCATAGGTTTACTTGTGGTTAATTTGGTTGAGCTTTGGATATAGAAAATCATTCCTATGGTTTTTGGTGTCCAATAAAAAATCCATCTTTTCTTTCGAAATTAAGGTCGCTCTTGTTGTTCTCTCGGGAATGACATCAAATGGGGGAGAGTTCTTTTGAACTTGTGCTTAATGGTAATATCTTGCAGGGAGTGCGACTGTGGAATTTTATAGGGGTTATCTTGTATCTTAAAACTCCTTGATGAATGTTGTTAGCTTCGGCTATTAGATTGCATCTAAATCAAGTTGGTATGTATTTTTATTTTGGTCATGAAATGTCTCTTGTGGAAATTTCATTATGATCCCATTCTTGTACCTTTGCCAATTTTATTGACAAAAAGGGGGAGAAATATTGTAGTTCACACTACAAATACATATGGTTTTCGGATCATTGTGTAAGGGGGAGTGGTTTCCATGATCGAGATGGAGTATTGACTAAGGGGGAGTGATACATATCACGGTAGTATTATTGTTAAAGTCGTGATACAATTGGACTTTGATGTTATATAATAATACTATGACAATGTATAATAATGATCGAGAATCTCGATTTCTCTCATTGTTATAGCTCCGAATCTTCAACAACGATGGTGTTAAACTTACAACCTTTGGGATCATTGGAGTACTTGGAAGGACGAAGATTTAAAGGAACGTTGAAGATTAGACTATGGAATAGGAGCCACTAAAGTTTATCTTTTTTGTATTCCATATGTATTAATAGTTTTGTCACTAAAATTGACAAAGGGGGAGATTGTTAGAGCATAGCTCGGTCGACCTCACATGCGTTGCTATCTCAAGCATGTCTGTCAGCGTTAGTGATCAAAACTATAAGTCTTGATTTCTAGCCTACATAGCTAAGTCTCGGACTAGGATAGAAAAGTGTAGTTGAGCTCAAGAACTTCATGGCGATTCATCATACAACGACGAATATCTATACAAGGAACCTTGGAACTTCATCAACAAAAAGGTATGTGGAGACTTGAACTTATCTATCACTCAAAAGTCTATCTCTTCTATCTCCTACTTATTATGAGACAAAAGTGGTATGCTATATAGACTAGATCATACACATTTGACATTTGGAGCTGAGCATTCATTGCTTATCTTTTATCTTGAAATCGTGTGTTGGTAAAGCGTTTCGCTTTGATCAAGTTTATCTTCACCTACCGACGAAAGTCATGAAAAGTTTCAATCACTTTGAGAATTGCTCTGACGTGAATCGGTCTGTGAATAACGGCTACAAAGCGTCCTCTGAGAATGTCTGAATGATTGAAATGAGAGTTTAGATTACATAACCATGTATTCCTTGAATCGAAGTTTTCGAACTTTGTTGATCAAGAGAAATCGGGAGGATTGTGGAATTGGCTTGCCAAGTCCGCGAACTGTCGGAAGTTCTCGACCGAGAATTTCTGCTGGATTTTACAAAACTCGTTTGTGTGCTAAGTCCGTGAACTGGCAGAAGTTCTCTTTTCGAGAATTTCTGCTGAGTTTGGAAAACTCAACCGATTAACTTAAGTCCGCGAACTTGTTTGTGAACTTAAGAGGTTATGATCTAAAGATGTGCTCTGAACATGAAACATTAAATTACTAAGGAATGCTTTATGCAAACTGTGGCTATAATGTTCATGAGCCGATTCAATCGAATCAAATCATCTTTGTTTCAATTGTGTGTTGTGTAGTTACATAAAATCTCATAGCAATTGAACAACTCTTTAACTAGTTCATTTGAGTCAATTGAACTAGTCATGGTGAAGAAGAACAAGGTTAATATGAAATGCTCATATGGTTAACCTTTTAGGTTACTATGTTGAACCAACATACACGTACACGTTTGGGAATGGTTTTCACAGACCCATAAAACGTCTATCCAAGTGTGTGTGACAAGCTAAGTTTTCGATCTAACGGTTGAGAAATATTAGCTTGAATCTAAATAGGGTTTTCATCTAACGGTGAATAAGGATTGCTTTGTAACTAAGGAAAAACCCACACGTCTGTGTGCTACTAGTGCGTCCGCTGGAGTCGATCTCCATTAACCTTTGATTTTCTTCTCTACAATCAGGTTAACGACTTAAAGACTTCATTGGGATTGTGAAGCCAGACCGATACTACTTTATCGTAGTTGTGTGATCTGATCTTGCATATTCTATCGTACGAGTACAATTGATTGATTGGCTTGAGATCGTGAGAGTTCTCCGATAGGCAAGATAAAGAAGTCACAAACATCTTCGTCTCACTGTTTGTGATTCCTCGACAATTCGCTTGTGTAGTCAGAAAGGATTGTAGAGAGGTGATTGATTAATCTAGGCTGTTCTTCGGGAATATAAGACCGGATTATCAATTGGTTCCTGTTCACCTTGATTTTATATCAAAAGATGGAACAAAACCTAGGGTTTATCTGTGGGAGACAGATTTATCCTTTGATAGACTTTTCTGTGTGAGACAGATCTGTTTATTATCAAGTCTGTGATTTTGGGTTGCAGCAACTCTTGGTTGTGGGTGAGATAAGCTAAGGGAATCAAGTGCGCAGTATCCTGCTGGGATCAGAGGCGTAGGAGTACAACTGTACCTTGGATCGGTGGGAGACTGATTGGGTTTCAACTATAGTCCAGTCCGAAGTTAGTTTTCAGTAGGCTAGTGTCTGTAGCGGCTTAGTACAACGTGTATTCAATCAGGACTAGGTCCCGGGGTTTTTCTGCAATTGCAGTTTCGGTGATCAAGCCAAGACCCAAAAAATTTTGAAACTTATTTTACCAGGGTTCATGAAATTTCATAAGACATCATCATCTCATATTTTCTTCATGGCCATTACAATTATCTGAAGCAAAGACATAATGAGACCATTCCATTAGTATCTTTGAATCAAATCTTATTTTATTTTTTCGTTCTTAAACTTGCAAAACATCAATAAATCTATTTCTGGGCATTTCCATGGATACTTAATTAGTAAAGTAGTTGGCACATACAATTCAGTTAAGAATAAATTAAATTAATCAAGACTTGGTATATATGAGAAGAGGCTAAGGCTCTAATAACATAACATTATAACAGGGTAAAGTCCAAACATGTATTTGTAGCACCGGGTTGTGAAATTTTCATACCTGAATATATCGAATATCATTAAGTTTTCGGCTAGGAATTTCTGCGAATACTTCACTCGCGGTGTAATGATTTGCATTATTTAGCATTTCCACGTATAAATATTGTTTATAGATTAACAATTATGAAGGAAATGTTGAACACCGTCAAAATCCATGTTGAAAATAAAACAGAACCACACTTTTGCGCAGGATAAGAATTAATGAAATAACATTGATTGTAGGGAAAAAATATTTTATTTAAATTAAAACATAACCACACTTTGGTGCAGGATAAGAAATAATGAAATAACATTGATTGTAGGGAAAGAAAATGATTGTTCGAATATTTCATTTAAATTAAGTCTTCATCTTGGGGTTATACTCGGGATCTCTTAGATGGAAGGTTCAAGCTACTTACATTAAGTTACAGAGTATTTTAACCATCTTCACTTTTTGTATCAATATTTTTCGAGTTTTTTCTCTCACCATCATCGCCGCCACTAATTTCTTGTGTTTTATCTTCACTTTCTGTTGTACGAGATGAATCTATCACCATTACCACCACATCATTAACACATCTATTAACTTTAAGAAGTTCTTCATTTTGTTTAGCAACAATATGGATCCTGATATTTTTAATCCTTGGTGTTAAATATATGGAAAAGAAAGAGAAATAATTAGGTTCACCACTTCTTATTGGTAAATCTAAAGTTAATTCTTTTGAAGAGGTAAACATAGCATCTGAAAGAAGAATATCAAATTCGCAAGGCATTAATCTATGTCAATATGGAAGGACAACCATGGTCAAATCAGTTCTTAACTCAGTTCTAATGTATCAGATGAGTACCTTCAAAATACCAAAGAAGCTGATAAAGAAACTAGACACTCAACAAAGAAAGTTTTGCTGGGGACATAAAAATAATAAAGGTACAAAATTCATTTCCTGGTAAAATCTTTGTATTCCTAAAGATATGGATGGTTCGGCTTTCAGAGATCTTGAGATGTTGAATCATGCTCTCTTAACTAAACTTGCTTGGAGAGTATGTACCCAGAATGATCAGCTAGTATCTCAAGTTCTTAAAGAAAAATACTTCAAACAAGAGGAGTTCCTGCATATCAACTCTAAGAAATATAATACTTCATGGATTTGGAGAGGAATTTAAGTTGGATACATATACTTCAAGAAAATCATTGTATGGAAATTGACAGTGGAAATAAAACAAGAATTTGGCTAGATAACTGGATTATTGGATTGGATACTAAACCAGTTCCTAGTGATCCTACATATCTTTCCTATAATTTGGTCAATGAGTTAATTCTACCTGATACCGCTGCATGGAACATCCCTTTATTAACTAGTCTTTTTTCCTCTAAAGTTGTTGACAGAGTTAAGTGTATGGTTATTTGTCCTATTGAAGAAGATGTGGTTAAATGGAAACCTACAAGAGATGGTGTCTTTACAGTCAAGAGTCTTTATAATAAGTTGGTAGAAAACATAATGAATAATCAATCAGCCCTGAATATTGTACCTAAAAAGACATGGAAGGAATTATGGGGTATGGATATTCCCTATAGAATCAAGATTTTCATATGAAAGTGTTTGAAATATATTGTCCCAACTAAACTAAGACTGGCACAATACAATAGAAATATGGATCATGTTTGTAGCATTTGCAATAATGAGGAGTCTCTTTTTCATCTTCTTATTACATGTTCACATGCAAGAGCAGTATGGATGGAGGTTAGTCAACATTGATATAGATAAGATTAAGGACAACTATGCTTCAGTACAAGAATAGATACTCACTTGGTTCAATAATATTAACAATATTGGAGTTGAAGACTTGATCAATTGGAGGAACACCTTTATGGTTTGTATGCTGGGCGATTTAGAAGGAAATATGTGAAAGTATATTCCAGGAAAAAAATCTAAACCCTATTTATAGTGCTTCTAGAATTAATCATCACTTACATAATTCAACTGTCTTTGCAACCTGTTACGAGGGATTCTAATGACTAATATTGTGATGTAGGAAGTAGATTTTACGTATACATTATATGTAGATGCTTCCTTTAGACACTTAACTAATGAATATGGAACTGGTATGATGTTATACTCTGATACGTCAAGGGAACCTATGCAGCTGGAGTAATTGATGCGGAAGCAAGTGAAAGTTTGGCTATTCTAGAACCTTTAAGATGGACTGAAAGCTTGAAGTTGGGCAACATTCACTTGATAGAAGATGCTGAAGTCGTATTTAACCCTATCACAACTGATAATATGCATGTCAGATGGGAGAATAATAAGATCTTACAAGAAATCAAAAATATTTTATTTGTTTTTAGTTCTTGGAAAATTTTTCATATTAAAAGAGATGGTAATTGTGTACCAGATATCATCTCTAAAAAAAATAGGATGGATAAACTTATTGTAGAAGAGTATAAGGATTACTCTCCGTGGATTGAGTCTTTGTTATCAAGGCTAGGGCTGCACAACGGGTAGGATGGGTAGGATATGGCCTATTTCGTCACCCTACCCACTGAATAGCGGGTAAGAAATTTTTTACCTGCCACCCTACCCGCCATTAAGCGGGTAAGATCTTACCCGACCCATCAATAGGGGGTCGGGTAGGATAGGGTGGCGGGTATAACCGTTTATTTATTTATTTTTTGGGTTTTGGGTTTTCCATGTTCTGGACTTTCTGGTTACTAGTTATTGACTGTGTATACAAAAAATGCTTCCCAAAAAAGCAAAAAAATCTTGCAACAACACAGCAAATAAGAGACACCCTATCTAAATATGTACCCAATGGTACCGCCAACCTAACTAGGGAAAAATGAACAAACAAAAGCATCCTGCTAGGCACAAAGCCATTTGTAGTCTCAAGAAACAATAGTTCTATTCTTTTCAAAATCGAGGATGAATCTCGGCATAATTCCATGTTCTTCACGTAACCTTGAGAACCGGTTCACCAGTTTTAGGTGTAGCAGATTGCTTTGCCATTGCTGTCATTTGCGCTTTAGCAGCTCTTCCTGCAGCTGACTTCTCAAAATCCTCTTGCCTACAATTGACAATAAAATTACATAAAAATCAATATGAAAAATGTTATTAGCAGAATTAGCATTCTTGTTCAAGGCATTTCACATGATTGTTTTTTTTTTTAAATATGGGTACCTTCAAAAACTCTACAAAATTTTCAACAGAATTACAATAAAATCATTAAATTTTTTATTCAACAGAATTTGGTAACTTCAAAAACTCTACAAAATTTTCAATTTAAGACCGTAAAAGCAAAATAATTCAACAATAGATTCAGGACCTTCAGGTAAGAAAAGAAAAGAAGATAAGAAAACAAACAATCAAGGATAAGAAAAATAGAGAATAAACCTTTTGTGGGCAGCTTCAGCGGCTCTTGATGGATCTTCTTCAGATGCTAACCAATCTTCTTCTCTACCCTTCACTATTCTTTATTGGTTTAGCGCTCCCTGTTAATTGTGAATACTTGTTTACCCACATAATCAAAATCTCGCTTAAACTGATTGAAATATTGAAAATCTATACATTTAAGGCATGGGTTTAATTTAGCTAGAAATCATATTTTGGAACTGTCCTAATCAATTAAGATTACCTAAGATCGTATCCTGCAACATGCATGAAATCGTAAAACCCTTAAATTTTTCAATCAATTTAACAAAAAAAAAGAATTGCAGTTAGATCTTACCTTGAACCAACCGAGTAAAAGGTTTTAAATGATACCCTGAAAGATGAACGTGAGATTGATCGAGTTCAATTTCTATGTAGAGGAGAAATGGTTGAAGGAGAAAACTAGGAAGAAAGGATTTTCTATGTTCGATCGGTTCGAGAAAAGAGATAATAAGAGAGAAAACAAGTTTATGTTTTTACCACTGATTTATTTTAAAATAACGAAAAAATGGGCACGAAATAAAAAGGAAATAAGGACTATTTGGCCTATTTGATATATTAGGCAGGTAAGCGGGTAGGATAGGATAATTTCGAGTTTTATCCGTCACCTTACCCATTTGACGGCGGATAAAAAATTGTTTATCCGTCACCCTACCCGTCAAGTGGCGGGTAGGATAGGATAGGGTAGAACAGTTGTGGGTAGGGTAGAAATACGGGTATGGTTATGATATATGCACCCTATTCAAGGCATATTGTGCCCGAACCTCATTGATATCAATATTAACTTAGGAAGTTTGTATAAACATAAACTGGTGTGGAAAAAAAAGAAGTTTTTTTGAGCTTTGGATTTTAATTTACTTCGTGGCAATTTAATAGTGCGATCCGGATTTTCAGTTTACTCGAATGCTTTGGTAAATCTTTCGATCTCGGTTTTCAGATTTTTTTTTTTTTTTTTAATGGAACCCTTTTTTCTTTCGATTGAGGATATTATTAGCATTTCCAATCCCGTCAAACTGGTGAAAAAGGACCATAATTTCTTTATTACAGTTAAGATAATTGTAAGGTAGTTTTTTCTTTTTATCTCCATAGTGCTTCAAAAAGTTGTTTGATGCTTAATTGCTTATCAACGACACTGGATATGTAACAAGCTCACGAATCATTATTGCAAATCCCCATCTTCCTAATCCAATCTTTTAAATCAAAATCCCTACTCTTTCTTTTGGACGGCAAACGATCAATTAAACAACCACACTTATCAAGGGGGTAACCACGTGTGGTGGACTGACACACTCATCAAAGGTAGTAAAATCATCATGATAGGCAATCCGATTTTTTTTTGCTTATATCATGGTCCACCATCCACAAATGTGCCTACGAGACCTTACACCCGCAGGTTTGAGCAACCATGGGTCCGGTTCAGTATTAAAGCATAGTGGGATGGTCGTTGATGTCGATATGAAACATGGGCAGCTACCTGAAAACCACATTTCAGGTCAACTGATTCATTATGCCAGATTCAACGAATAGAAACCAGTACCAATCATAACATCAAAAAAGTGGTAAATATTGAACAAGCAACACTTTGGTTTGACTTTTTGCCGTTGCCGGCAGCACCACCAGTCCACCACTGGCAGCTGGGTTTTTTCCTGGCAGAGGTGCGGCGGTGATGGCCTTTCAAAAAATTTAAATGCAACTTGAACTGTAGTTTCTCATTGAACGGATAATCCTATCGTTCTTGCGAGCTTGGGGTTGCATAACACCTTACCATTGGATCCCTTCCCTAGTATCTAGTGAGGATTACATGGCATAGGATCAGCTTACTCTTGGATCATCTACATATGCAGACCATAAATCCTACAGCCTGACAAGCTACAAGGAATTAGGCGTTTGTAATAGCCCGTACTCTTGGATCCCCTCCATATTGGACCCTAAATCCTTAGACAGTTAAACACATAGAAGTGCACAAAATGACCCCTCTTTTCTATTTAAAATGCATTTTTTAAAGCTGTTTGGATAACACATTATTTTTTGATTTTTAAAAGTTGAAAAATTCAGAAATTAGTTTGATTGTCAGATTTCAAAACGATTTCTATAGATCAAAAAATTAACTTTTTTTGTGAAGCAAATCTGCTTCTAATTTTAAGCAAAAATCAGAAGAAGCGGATTTATATTACGACTACTACCATCAAAACCTTTTAAGAGCCATGGTCATTACGCAAATCAAGACATCCTGACACATTGTCCTAGAATTCTAGACTTGAAACTCAAACCGAACACGAACACCTACTTGACATCATACTCATGGCCAAAGTAGAGATCCTTCAACCACAGGTTCATTGCAAGTTTGCAACCAATGGTTGACATTTTTTCTTGTCAAAAATCAGGTGTGATTTGGGGTAGCTTAGCTATCCCATTCTTTTAAGCTATTAAAGAACTCAGGCGTGGTTCGGGGTATCTATCATCTCATTCTTTTGAACTATTAAAGAACTCGTGAGTTGGATTGCCTTTTAACCATGTCAAAGTGCACATGAAAAAGTAGAGTTAGTTAATCACCACATATGCAAAGCACTTCCATTTCTCAAAGTAGCATACTTGTGGAGAGGAGGATACAACTTAGTTGCTTAAATCTACACGTTTCTTTTCTTTTACTGATAAACTTGAACATCAAAATCTGTGAGATTCTCCATTACGGCATTACCCCCTTTATGATGAGGTTTTTCTCTTGGTCTCTCTGTTCACACAAATGGACACTTAACTTTAATGTATTACGAATAGAAAGGATAATCAAGATAAATGATCGAAAAGTTAAGTTCAGCAAATACTTATCAGTTTATGTGGTTGTTGAGAATGAACCCATAATTATATCTGATAACTTCTGGATTTGTATTATATATACGGATATATTCAGCTACCCACGTGTGTAAATATTCGCAAGCTTTCATCATTCAGTATCTTATCAAAATGATGATTAGGTCAAACAAATGAATCCAGTTATGCCATTCAAACACAGCACTGAGATAGATTCCCAGGGTGACAGTATATAAATAGGATTGATGTTTACTGAAGTTGAGCAACTCAAGAAGCGTCAAAACCATTTGAGCAGAAATCCTAGAGTTAAAAACTCAACTACCGAAAGTAGTCAAAATGAGGCTTGTTACCTTGGGAGTTACTATAATTTGGTGTCTTAATGTTCTTCTAGTCCTCGTTGTCGGGGATGTTGGTACAGCTACATCATACGATCCGCCGTACCTGCGTATGTGGTTCAGTTGTCAGAAATTTTTTTTTGCTTAGCTATTCAAGCATTTAGCCTGTTAGATATTTAAAAGCTAGTCACGCATATTTTAGTTTAGTAGTGCATGCTAAACTAAGCTCTGAGAACCCAGTTTTCACATACTTGGGTCCTACCACAGCAGTTAAGGATTTTTTTTGCCAGAAACTGGTGTTTTGGGATCCTGACACTTTCCAGTTTGGTTCTCCTTCCAAAAGCATGTGATTTTCTGCACTTTATCTTACAAATACAAAACACCAGCCATAAGGGCATAAGAGAAATTGGGATAACGAAGCACTTACTTGTTCTTCTTCTTAATGCAGCGACAAAATGTAACGGGTACAGTCAACAACAGTTTCCTGAGGGAGGTTTGTTTGCTGCTGCGAGCAATGGCTTATGGGACAACGGAGCAGCATGTGGCAGGAGGTATCGCATAAGGTGCATAAGTGGCCCGAACAGACCGTGCAAGGATGGAACCATAGTCGTACAAATTGTTGATGCATGTAGATCAAAATCATGCCCATCAACTCTTGTCCTTTCAAACAAAGCCTTTGATGCAATCTCAAGAAACTCTGACACCAAAATTAACATGGAATATGCTCAGTAACCTCTCTCCCTCTTCCTCCCAAACAATATCAATTCTGCTAAACACTCTGCAATTATTCATAAACAAGAAATAACTGCGCATAGATATCAAGAATTTGATGATCATACTGACATGGATTTATGTCTCTCTTTTGTAGGATATAACTGGTGCAGGCTCCTTCGCTTATGTTACTAGCCACATGATGCATGCAGTTCCTCGCTCGCCCAACTTCAATTCCTTTACTAATTAGAAGATATGAATTGTTTTATCTCTGCTCGTATAAGGGGAGCAGATTTTATATGGATATTTCCCAAGTCAATATAATTTTGTAATATGTATACATACAAGCAACAAGAGACTAATATAATCTAGATGTTAAAACTTTAAGGCTTCTCTTAAATATAGCCCCATATTTATTAACCATAGCCCATTTAAATAAGTGTTTAAGAGCATATCCTATGAATAGTTCCTAAAGAAGACTAACTCTTTCATATGAAAGAGGACTCATTCGTATGAACGAGTGAAACCACCATGGAAAAAGCGAAAGTAGTACACTGGACGGCTAACTATCCACGTCTACAAAAAGAAATTTAAAATTCTGTAATAACGTAATGTTTGGAGGGAAAGTTTAATATTTAAAAAACTAAACTTATACATACACGGGGGACTATCCCCGTGAGATAGTGAAAATCAATACAGACGGGGGACAGTCCCCCGTCCAACGCAAATTTTTTTGATAAACGAGTGATGGTCTCCCATGTGGCTTTGTTTTCTCAAACGGGGAACCGTCCCCCGTCTAGTGTTACTCTGCCAACCACTCGTTCGATTGAACAAGTGCATGAAGGTTTTTGGCTGAAAAGGGGCTAAACACTACCCATAAAAGACTCTAATTTGGTCTAATTGGTAGTGCACTCTTTCACTACCCATAGGATTTGCTCTAAGGAGTATATAATTTTTATATATAGCCCAAAGTCTTATCATTAAAAAAGATCTCTAAGATGATGGTTTTTTTTCTTCTCAACCATCATTACACTAAGATTGATTGAGGGTATTGATTATTCTTCAAAAACATTAATTATGTTAAATATCTTACATAAATTTAACTAGATAATTAACTTATTTTTTTGTTGTTGTTGATGTTGATAATTAATTTTAAGTATGATTAATAAAAAAAATTGTGCTTTATTTGGATTTTAAGTAAAAAGGAGATTTAGTTCAATCGTCAGTAGAAAATTAAAACTTGTTCGGTTTTTCATTTTAATTTTTGACTTTTCATTTTAACTTAAAATTTTTGGGTTACAGTTAATAAATGTGTGGGTTATATTTAAGAGAAGCCAAACTTAAAATGGTTGGTTCATTGGTTGATGGGTTTTGTCCACAATTTCTCTAGCATCGATCTAACAAGACTCTTAGATTTGGAGGCATGAAACCGTGAGAAACAAAAGGACTAAGAGAAATTTATTGAAAATAAAATGACTAGATCGTTAAGAGAGTTTTATTAAAAATAATCTATCAAGGGAACTTTTTTGCATGGTATTCTCATTCCGTTGATTCATTCGGTTGATGAACATCTTGAGGTTCCATACAGGTGGAGCCGTTGACAGGTACACGGATCATATCCATTAAATTCTATCGCAAAGACTTTAAACATGGTTTGTTATAAAAATGCTACACCTAAACCAGAAACTTCTATGTTTCTCTTGTAAATTAAAGAACAAACTAAAAAATGTATATTTGTTGTGTGAACACGTCACACTTTAGTGGCCCACCGTCCCCAGTAATCATTGGATACACTTCACGATTAAGAAAGCCGTCAAAATTAGGATAAATCCTATCAAGTTTATCTTAAAGATAAACACTACTGTTAGCTACCTTTTGTATTCTGCCACATAGGTAATTTCATGAATGTTCCATAACCGACTTCAATTTTGAGAAGTCTATATATATTGTTGTCGGCATCTGTAACGTGAATGAACATTGTTAACAGAGAATAAGAAATGAAAACGGAACTCAGTTCCATGTTCTCCTTTTGGCACTTATTCATTTTCCTGAATTGCTTCGTTTATAATATCAGAGTGAGTCGATAACACACATCACGTTATCAGCACGAATAGCTTATAGCTCTGCTCTGTACTGGCGATCGACTCGTTACTAATTAAAGAGGAACTCCGAACTTGTTGCTGGAGAAATTAATCAAGCTGCCAATCACGGCCAAGACATATCTCACTTTGTCATTTAAGTTTTGTTTCATTAGTTTAATATATGGGTAGTTTGATACCGACTTAGTTGTTTTTAAACGATCAGGATAGCGAGTGATATTGATCAAAGAAAATTGTTAACTTTCATGGGTGGTAAACTGCAAATTTTAAAGGGTGCGACTTATTTGAATCATAAGTATGCACTATTACGTATGGGTAAGTATGTCAGCTAACGGGTAGGTAAAGGTAAGGATCATGATTCAGAAAATATGGAATTTTCTTTATCATTTTATTGTGGTACTAATGGTTTTTAATAGCGGTAAAACAAGAAATTGTGCATTTATGACGGATAGCGTAAAATTCAATTTATCTTATTCTAATAATCTCCAGAAATTTTGAAATAATTTCATCAGAAGCTGGAATATTGTTCCATAATATGGATGCAAAAGTGTGCTCCGCTAGCCGGTCGGTCCCAATAGTGACGCGTTATAAGATGCTAGTCGGTTCCCATCAGTGATCCTTGAAGTGATCTATAACTGATATTGAGGCAATTTTTGCCACAAAGACTGTATCCATGTACACACTTGGAAATTAATATTTCGTTGCCCCTGAAGGTGACAAAGTTGGAGATTTGTTGATATTGTATTAGTACCATATGTGTTTTGATGTTAACCTTTGTTTTAAGTTTTATTTATTTTCTTTGCTTATTTTTTGTAAGTAATGGATTCCGGAAGCAATCCATGAGATATTGCCAACTCCAAAAGCAGTCCAACATCTTATTTGTGGTTTCATGTAGTAATCCATATTAGGCTCCAGAAATAGTCTACGAGTTCCAGGAACAAACCATAAAAATTTTGGTTCCCGAAGTAGCCTACGGTTACCAAATGTTTTTGTTGATGGCTCTACTATTTTTCTCTCGTCTATCTGTACTAAAGGATATGGTTCCAGAAGTAATCAATCCAGTATAGATATGGACGATAGAGATACTTGTCTCAAATTTAGGCGAACAACAAACCCATATTTTTCGGACCATTTTATAACCCGTGTAGAGGTTTTGAGAAATGCTAAATACCATTTCGGGTTCGATTAATATGATAAACGACTTCGGAAAAGCGTGTATCATTCAGGTGGTACAAAGGCTAGTATTATTATTTAACGCCTTGTATTATTCTGGATTCCTGAAGAATCCGTTGAATCTTGAAAATATTTGGGATTACCACCTTGAAACAAAAAATGAGCATTTTTCATGGTCTCTTTTATGGAGTGTGCCATATGAAAATTCTATTTGTAGAATCTCACACTGTCATTAGCCAGAAGTTTGATGACCTATCATTTGCCAGAAGTTTGATGACCTTAATTTTTCATGCTCAGGCATGGTCGGTATGGACATCAAAGTTTTACCAAGATGAGTAGACAATACAAAATGCTCATAGACATCCTTTACAGAACCGGAAGCTTCTGCCAGTAGATAAGGATGTAAATTGTGTTGTTTGTTCCCTGAGACATTTGGCTATTTAAGTGGCATTAACATAAGCATTGCGGTAACTCGTTGAATCACCAACATTCCTGCAGATGATTTAAGGTGGCATCTGTAAGGCCTATTCACCCTACACTATGGACAAGTTTCAATACTTTGTGGTATTGATAGATACATATGTTGGATTGTATCTCTATATGAACACGTAATTTTCCAAACTGTTTGTGCAAATCTTGTGGTTGCGTATCCATTTTTGAACTTTCCAATTAAGTCCATTTATTTTAATGGTAAATTGACAGGCTTTTGATGCTTCGCCTTCAGTTGGTATTATGTCGAGAACTATGTAGCACATGTGCGTACTCAACATGGTATAGTTGAGTTCTTTGTTTAAGCATCTTTAGTTTATTTCTCGACCAACTATCTACCATCAATACTGGATTGGGAAGCAACCTTACATTTCAAATTTACGTGTTTGGTCCATGGCGTCACCGAACTATATATGTTGGTTTTTGTTCATAAGACATTTAAAACCCTACAGTGGTAATGTCTTATTTGAAGATGAGACTGTATTCCCGCCGTCAGGGGAGGAAGTTAGCCGTTAAAAAGGAACAGCGTGAATGTCTCATCTCTTGTCGAGCCTGCAGCTATTTTTGGGTACTTTTTGTGTCGTTCAATTAAAACCCAAAAACTATCATGAGAAGAATTGCCTTTGAAAACCAGGCAATTATGGAATCAGAAGTTTCCAAAAAAGAGACAGTAATATTCCCACCATGATCAGGAAAACTAAGGTGCCACCAGAAGTTGGCATGACAACCCGCCACCAGAAGTTGGTGTGACCAAGGTTGATAACCTTTAAGGTTCTTCCACCTTAATCAGGGGTAGAAAAATCACCAGAAGAGGATGGTGCGAATTGTGTTGATAACCTAAAAAGGTTCTCCCGCCTTAACCAGGGGGAGAAAGACTGCCGTCTAAAGATGACACGTATTATGTCAACAAATTTAAGGTCTTCCCTTTGAAGTCATGGATATGACAGGCATCACCTAAAGGTTGCAGTAAGAGATGTCGACAATCAGATAGGTTATCTGATTAAGATTTATCCTGATCAAAGGAAAATTGGCTGCCACTAGAATAGGCGTGAAACATATCATTTGTTTTCTCACACCAAGATATTGGACGTAATTGAGGTGTTGGAGATTACTTATGATTAAAACAAATAACTGCAATAGCTCCGGGAAATTATGTTCGTCACTTGCTTGAGAATGCAGACACAAGAAGTTGTCACAGCAGGTAAATCATGCATCTCGCAGTGACCAAGTCGTGTGTTAAGACACGCTTGAGGCAAGGGTGACAGCCTCATATATGCCTCGCAAAATAGATTCCGATCACTCTTATAATATGTAGTGCTCTTGAAGAGAGACTACAGATAGTGCTCGTGGAGACTATCATAATATGATCCACATTCTCTAAATTTGAAACTCCTTATTGAAGATGAGGAGATGATAAAGCCCCTGAAGTGGCGCTGGTACCAGTCTGTGAAAATTTTGTTGAGTATGCATGCATTAGAGGACTGTGTGGGATCTATATGATTGTCGATTACTATTTACAATAGTGGTTGTGTACCCCTCTGCAGAGGAACATCGCCATTGTGATTGGTAGGCATATAATGTATTTCCTCAAACTAAGACAGAGGATGGAATATCTCCAAAACGCGCAAAAGATCGGATCCGACTCACACCGTAAAATTATGAGGCCTGAATGTTACAGGTTGGTATTTGAGATAAGGCGCAGAGAGAGTAATATAATCGTTTTAAGTACGATTTGAGGGTTTTCCTGCTGAACCCGAGATTGGTTTTGTTAAAAGTAAAAGTATTCTCCTAACGTTGGTGCACTTTTAGCATGGTAGTCCCTGAAGGACTCAGATTGCATCTTGATACGACTTATGATTGGTGATTCCTTGAATCCCTAAAGGACTCGAGTTTTCTGACTCAGGCAGCCACATGACTCTATGAACTATGTCAGGCTTGAAATCAAGTCATAATCACCAACTTGAACAGGAGAAATTTATGAAAAATCCTTTGTGTATTTTATGTTCTTGGTATAAGGTTAAAATCCGGATGAAATGATGATATCATTTTTGGTTTCTTAAAGAGCCCTTAGTAGCGCTAAAATCCACCCTTGAACTAAACTATGAGATCTCGTTGAAATTGAAATATCTCTCGGCCAGAAGTTCGAGAATATGCCAGCACAGACTAGAGTATCAAATTTTTGATACTGGTAATACTTATTATGCCACTAAAGTTTACACTATACTATGTGATTCCCAAAAGTGGGAAGTGATCGATCTATCTGATACGTACGTAAGAATAATACTTTATGGTCCAGAAGTATCATATACGAATATAATGCATGCATTATCTTGTTATGTTCTAACTTTTGTTTTGCAGGTTACCTTTTAGAGGCTGAAATTGATTCTACGATATTTATGAGTTTACAAAAGGCCTTTCATTGTTATGCCTGAAGCGGAAAATTGAATTTGTTGTGCAATGGTGGAGGATTTAAATGCGAGGTGTACATTGCTAGTGGTGCACTTGGCGCAAGACCTGCAGTCATTCCTCCATAAACTACAAATGGTAAACCAGTTTTCTGAAGGCTATATACTATTTGCACCACCAATCGCTTTAAGAATTCATGCTTCAGGGGGAGTAAACTCGTAGAATCATAGGCTGGACTTAAACGCGTTGTACTCTTTTTCCTTTGCTAAGGTTTTGTCCCAATGGGTTTTCCTTGTGAAGGTTTTAACGAGGCAGCATATGCGTATGCAGCACTGTTATTGGGCGACGTCCGTTGTACTCTTTTCCTTTGGTATGGTTTTGTCCCACGTGGTTTTCCAGACGAGGTTTTTAATAAGGCAACATTTGCATCAACGTCGACATTATTTTGAATTTTAGGCGGTCAGGTTTTCTCCCAAGTGGTTTTCCTGACGCAGGCGTGTAGGTTTTGTCCCAAGTGGTTTTCCTAATGCATATTTGTCGGAGGAAGTATTTCCTGGCACTCAGGTTTTTGTCCCAAGTGGTTTTTCCTGATGCAATTCTAACGGAAGTCATGGCGATGACCAATCTCACTCCAAGTTCAGGTTTTTCCTAAATGGTTTTCTTGACACAGTTCCGACGACGGGAGAAAATGTGTGACAACCATCATCACTTTGAAGCTACCGATGTTGTACTCTTTTTCCTTCGACCAGTTTTTTGCATCACAATTTTTTCTGACAAGATTTTAACAAGACAACATTTCGAAACGGTGGTCCAAGGGGAAGTGTTGTGTGAACACGTCACACTTTAGTGCCCCACCGTCCCCAGTAATCACTGGATACACTTCACGATTAAGAAACCCGTCAAAATTAGGATAAATCCTATCAAGTTTATCTTAAAGATAAACACTACTGTTAGCTACCTTTTGTATTCTGCCACATAGGAAATTTCATGAATCTTCCATAGCCGACTTCAATTTTGAGAAGTCTATATATATTGTTGTCGGCATTTGTAACGTGAATGAACATTGTTAACAGAGAATAAGAAATGAAAACGGAACTCAGTTCCATGTTCTCCTTTTGGCACTTATTCATTTTCCTGAATTGCTTCGTTTATAATATCAGAGTGAGTCGATAACACACATCAATATTTTTATTATCTATGAAGCTCAAGCTCAAGCTCAACGGATAACACAATACCATATGCTCCCACTTTCATTATTTTTGTCCTCTATTTCATTTCGTTAGTTTTAAAAGAAAGCGCAATCGAGATAAAAAAACTAATTGAAGATAGAGGAAAAAAACAAAAATTGGATTTAAATATCAAATCAGGGTTACCCCTTATCCAAGCATTTTATCTAATTCCTAATCTATCATTTACTAATCATGTTTAATGGTTAAATATAATTAGTTAAATTAATAGATTAGTTTGATAATCATTAGAATAAATCATTATCATTGAATTTGTTGATGCAACAACATCAAATCAAGATATTTATGATCATGAAGCTTTAGATGAAGAACCAACCCAAGAAAGTAAACTAGTTGAACATATAAGTGTTTCAATTACTCATATATAGGTATTAATGTATTGAAATTTGATTTTTTTTGCATTGAATTCGCCATTGTTGCGCCTGAAAAACTCAATGCCGGCATGGTATTCATACTTTCACCATGCCGGTACACAATATCCCCCAATTTTGAAAATTGGAAGTACACTACCGGCATAAAAGTTCATTATCGAGCATGCCGGTAGTAGTGTCGGTATGGTTGATTCCCAAGTGTACCGTGCCGGTTTGAGGACAAAAACATACAGAAAACTTGTCTGAAATAGCAAGTACCGGCATGGTATTCATCTTAAAAAACCATGCCGGAACTAGAACCGGCATGGTATTCATCATAAAAAACCATGCCGGCACTAGTACCAGCATGGTATTCATCCTAAAAACTACGCCGAAACAAAAAAATAGTAGGGTATTCATCATAAACACAGCCGGGAGTGGATTGAAAGTTTATGATTCTAACCAAAACGAAGTTTTAAAACAACAACAACACTTTAAATATGATTAGGTATCATGTACCTTCTCAATAAAGTCATTTCTTCTTCTTCTTCTTCTTCTTTCTCAAGAACAATTCAATGTAACCTATCTTTAAGAACTTGTTAGGGTTTGATTTTGATTTTTAGTTTTAAATTTTAATTTAGATGGAAGGGTATTTTAGTATTTTCGTCCCCAAAAAACACCCCTTAACGGATATTATTGGATGGGGTTAGTAATTCATATCCTCCAATTAGTTTTTTTTATCCCCCAATTAGTTATTCTTTTAAAATTGGGTCCGGCTTTTAGAAAAATTCTCGAATATACTTTTCAATCTTTTATACTCACAATTCATTTACAACGGGACCCAATTTTAACCTGGTAAGATTGGGGTATACCCAAATTAATTAGGGTATACCTAATAATACAAAATAGGGTCATTTAGAAGTAAATCCCAAAGCCTCTTAACCACATATTTTCATTAATGGCTAAATTGTCATTTTTTAATTAGCACTAATAAACTTTATTTAGCTTAGAAATGTATGAAACCATGGTTTGGTAGAGTGAAATTATGGATTGTGTGGGAAGATTTTTTAGAAGAATTTTTTTTTTTCTTCTGTGAACGGAAAAGAGAAAATCACACTAGTCAGACATTACTAAATAGGTTCCTAGGGTGGTTTAATGGTTTCAACTTACTCGAAATCGCAGAAAAAAGTTACTTTCAGAACTGAAAGTATGAAAAATCGGCAAGGTCGACATTTATTAACCTGTCTGCTGGGTATACATTGATTAACCTGCCGGCGAAAAATGGTCGGCTGGGTATACATTGATTAATCTGCCGGCGAAAACCTGGTCGGCGGGTTATACATTTTGTAACCTTCCGGCGAAAATATGGTCGGCTGGGATACATTTCCTAGCATGCCGGCGAACACATGCCCGGCTGCATATATATTTCTTAACATGCCCGGCTGGCCAGTCTCTCAAGTATAACTAGATACGTGTACGTCCAGTACTTCAGAGTTTGGACACCTGTTAAAGGATTAGCATGCATTGGAGGATAGTTATATTATTTTAGTCACAATTATTCAGCTCAACTCTTCATTATGCCGGTCCTCTGCCTCTCTTTCTTTCTCCATTAACACATTTACTACCACAACTTCATAGCAATAACAGTATGATCTTCAGAACAAAAATCACTACTAAACTCATATACGAAGGATGTGCAAAGAATCCGTAGTGAACTACTAACTACTAAGATGGATACTAACACACAGAATTATGCGAGACGATTTGAGAAGAATCAAAAGATGGAATCATGGATTTTTGTGGTTAAAAATTAAGGTGGTAAACCAATGGATAACGAATTACGAATGGGTCTTTGTAGTGTGATGTAAAATGAATGACATTTTCTATGTCTTCCATAAATTAATTACAGTATTTTGATTATGATTTTTCATGTATTGTTCTAATTTTTTACAAGCATTGATCCTATATTGCTTCAATTTTTCTGTTCGTTTTATTTTGTAAATGTCGTTCGAACATGCTGGTTGTTGTAAACCATCATGATGGGAAGAAGGTTGATGTCCTGAACATTATTTTCCTCATCTTCCTGATTATTGTTTACTACATCGGGTGCTGCGCATTTAGGAACAACAGAGAAGATGATATCTCTTTCTCACATGAATATCATCAGTTATATCACAGCTGTTCCATACTTCATTTCTAGAAATAGATATATCTTTTGTTATTTTGAAAACATGGTTCCGTGAGTTTGTAGATACCTACTTGGACACGAGTTTCATTTGTTTCATTCGAAACATGATTGTGTTGTAGCAGTTGATTTGGTGATGGGTTTGTAACAAAAAAAAACCATTGAGCACACTGATGGAAGTGCACAGCAATTAGCCGGTAAGGTCGCAAAATGAGAAAGTGCCGACCAAAGCCTAGCCGTTACGGCCGGCAAAGTAGTTAGTTGAATACCGTGCCGACTCTATAAATGTCACATCCAGGTATGAAAGGTCGGCACGATGTTCAACCTATATACCGTGCCGGCAGAATACCTGCAGATTTTTCTTGGGTTTGAGTTGAGTGGTTCGTCCAATTTGGGGGTCATCTTTATTAGGTGTTCTTGAAGTTTGCTTGAGAGGATAAAGATTCATCGATGATGGAATTTAAATTTTCGAATCGATAATCGACGAGTATTCTTGGGTTTGATGATGAAATGTTGATGGGAGGTCGGTATGATGCTAGGAAGAGGAGAGGAAGAAGAGAAGATGAGGTGAAATGTTGATGGGAGGTCGGTATGATGCTAGGAAGAGGAGAGGAAGAAGAGGAGATGGGGTGAAATCATTATTAGGTTAACTTAATTATAAATGTCAAAGGTATTTTCGTATTTCGGCCCATTTCACCATCCCTATGCTAGGTCCATTTAAATTTGGATATATCCCGATTAATCCGGATACATATAAAAAATAGTTGCATAATCCGATAAGTAATAGTTGCATAATCCGAAAATAAATGTATAAATATCTTTCTTCTTAATTATCCATTCCTTTTCAAAAAAATGTATTTGGCTCCAAAAATTAAATTTTTTATAAAATTTATACAAATTTATATTCCACAAGTGTATAATCTTTTTATTTCACATTTTAATTTCTAGAATGTTTCTCCTTTACTTCATTGGTTAAGTTTCCAAATTTTAGATATTTTTTAGTCTTCTATTTTCGTTTCCTACTTAAAATCCAGGTGGCAATTTTATGTTTGTTTTTTCCCGAGAATTAAGAAAAGGAATTTTATTAAGAACATTAATGCATAACAGTAGACATGTCCTCTCTAGCTATTCGATGATGAATTCTTGAGGATCGTTGTACAATTCACAATTTCACACTGGTCATTAACTCTGGCGTATTTGACTAAGACATCTGCCACATTATTTGCATCTCTTTTAACTGGCTGACATGACCAGGTTGAAAATGTTTTTAACAAAACTAGACGCTCCTGGATAAAAGAATTTGTTGTCCAGACAACACAGCTAGCATTCTCATTTATTACAGCCACCACATTTTTATTGTCACCCTCTAAATGAAGGACACCAACTACTTTGTTTATAGCCCATCTGATGCTTTCCGGTGCAGCAATTGCTTCACCTTTCTCCTCGTCTATTGCAGTTGAGCTTGTTCCTTTGGCTCCGCGGAAAGTACATGCAACATTACACAAAATCATTCAATTCCTATTGGTGAATTTTATTGTATAAAAAAACATCAAAGTTGACTTTCTTAGTCCCTAAATGCGGTGGAGTCCAAGTCCGAGTTTGTGGAATATCTTGATTAGGCTGCTCACCATTTATTGTACCCTCCCATTAAACTATGAATTGTTTGAGAGAGTAAACAAACTTGGATGGTCTAAACCGAGCATTATCAAAAATTATAGAGAATTTAAGTTTCCAAATATACCAAAGTATAGTACTAATGAATCTAATTCTCTCCTACATAGTTGTGTCATCAAGTCATTTAGTTTTGAATTTTTTTTAGTAATGTGGTAACATCAAGTCATAAACTTATTGAAGATGCATTGAGAATAAATTTTAATATTTCGGTCACGTAACTGAGTCAAAAACCATATTGGATGCTCGATCATATACTGAAATAGATTCAATGGAGCAAGTCTCAACATGCACTATCATTTTTCTCAGTTTAATGGCTTCAATTGAAAAAGAATCTCAAACTAGAATCCCCATATAATGAATCAAAAGATGTAAATTCAAGTAATAATATGCAAGACACAAACTAGGTATAGTTTGACCCAAATCCCTTGAGGTGCACCGTTCTTCTCTCTTTTTTAGGGCACATGAGACAAGAATGCACCTTTTCAACACTATTAAGTTGTGTTGGGGTGAGCATCAGTGAGATCATAACTAGATTCATGCACGAGTTTATCAATATCCATTTTCATTGATCATTTAGATGATCTCTTCTTTCCTTTAGGTCTATCCTTTCCCTTAGAGTCATCCAAACTTTAAGGAGAAGAAGAAGAACGTCCTTACATACCTTGGAAGGGTTTGACTTTTAGAAGAATTGAAGCACGTTTGTCAAGCATCTATCCCTTCGTTGTAGTTTATTGACATACATCACCTTTTGTTTGTACTTGAAGCACTGTTTGAGTTCGTCACCTTCAGTAGTACAATAAGAGCATGTCTGGTTGGGAAGAATATCTCATGTTTCTGCTGACAGACACAATTGAGATGATCCTGAAATATTAACAATAAAAATTTCATTAGTAGGTGAAAATTCCATTATCTCCTCCAAGGAATTTGATGAAGGATCTTTAAGAAAGTTATCAAGATTGACATGAGTATTTCTACAATCATCAAAATTGAAAACTTCATCCAAGAGAGCTACTCTTGAACATCTTTTTTCTTCTGAATCATAATGATCATGTGTTTCATCAAGTGTCGCAGTAAGACCCTTGTTTCTAGAGTATTTTCTTCGATTTGGACACTCATTAAGTAAAAAAGTGACTGAACCCTATACATTTGAATCACTGAGGCATATCCTCATAATCACTGTCGTTATCTCTGGTTTTAGGAGGAACAAGATCATGTGTCTTATTTGAAGATGAAGGATGCTCTCTGGAAAGACGTTTATTTCTCTTCTTCAGAAGATCTCTAGACTGTCTTGTGATAAGAGAAACTAAATTTTCAAGATCTTCATCATATAATTCATCAACAATAAATTTCTCATAGATGTCAACACTTTCACTTTTATGAAGTATTTCAGTGTTTTTAAGTGCTCTAAAGTTTATATCCTTTTTAGGATTAGTTTGTTCTTCATGATCAAAAATCTTTAACTTTCCGACGAGACTGCTTTTGGAAAGTGTAGTAAGATCATTTCCTTCAGAGATGGCATGTTTCTTAGACTCATATCGAGCTGGTGAAAATCCCAGAATTTTCATCACAATATCCCTTTGAGAAATAGTCCTTCATAAAGCATGGAAAAATTTACTATTTCAGACAACTTGTGATTAAATTCCTCAAACGAATCTTCATCAGCCATACAAAGGTTTTCCCAATCGGAAGTTAGGTTTTGAATCTTTGCTTACTTTTCTGCAGTATTCCCTTCATATACGGTTTCTAAGATATCCTAAGAATCCTTCAACGTAGTGCACGTAGACACATGATGTTGAAGGTCTTGTCGTATGGCATGAATGATAGTGTTTAGTTTATCGGAGTTGCGTTTAGCATTACTATTTAGGTCATCGGAATATCCGGCTATGTGTTTTGAAACAGTTGATGCGCCTGTTGCAGCCGTTGGAGCATTCAAGAACCCATATTTTGAAATCACGAGCTTGTAAGAAGGATCACATAGCAATTTTCCATAAAAATTAATTTGTGTCGTCGAAGGTTGGTGGTGCATTACCTGATATTTCACCCTAGTCGATAGATTCAGGTAGCCACAAATATAAACTTATTAGGTCTAAAGGTGTTTCCATGCTTTGATACCAATTGAAAAGGAGAGGGTACCAAGTATACCACCAACTTTTTTGTCCGGAAACTTGTATGGAAAAAAACTAATACAATTGCAAGTAGAACAACTTAATGATCTCTGACAATATGTATTTAGAGTTTATATCTCTACCTTTTCACAATCAGAAAGTCGAGAGAATGGAATCCGTGAACGTGATTGTTTAGAAGAGTACTTGGACGATCTCAAAAACCAATATCCCAGAACAATCTAGTCGTATCCAAATAACTAAATCAGAATTCGGTCAAGTATAAAACTTGTTATTTATCCTTCAAGATATGAATTCTACAAGAACGAGTCTCGTAGTCGATCACATTTATGACGTATCTACTATATTGAATACGTACTACTTGTGTTATTCATATTATAAAGATAAAAAATATAATACGGAAAAGCACAAGACACCAGAAGTTTTGTTAATGAGGAAACCGTAACTGCAGAAAAACCCGGGACCTCGTCCAGATTAGAACACTAAACTGTATTAAGCCTTTACATACAATATCCTACTGCCAGACTTCATACTCGAATATAGTTGAGACCGAATTCACCCACCAAGCAATTCAGTTACAGTCGTACTTATTACGTATCTTGAACCTCACAAGGCTCTACTCAATTGATTCCCTTAGATGACGTCATTTACAGCCTAAGAGTTGCTTCACCATAAGTGAAGACTTTTGATACCAATCCAAAAAATAATTTGTTTGTAATAGACAAAGCTAACAAACCTCATAAAACTTATACTCAGTTAGCTTAGAAACCTGCATTCTTAACCACCTTTCAAGAACAATGGTGAACTAATCAAATAAGAATTGTTTCCTGATATCTATCTTGACGAATCACAAAGTCTGAAAGAACTTTATGATTTCTATTTATCTCAATCTTAAAAAAGATTACTAAACCTTGATAACATAGAGTTTAAGATCAAGATACACGAACTATCAAGGTAAAGTTAGTCGGACCTGGCTTCACGAATCCTCAAGTGAAGACTTTCAGTCGTCGTAGACCTAATTATGCTTCTCAAAGAAAACTTGGGTCAATATAGGATGACTCTAGCAATCAACTAGGAAATAGAAGTGTCAAGGATTGAATTTCCCAGTTGAATGAGACTCTCTATTTATAGATTTTCAAGACTGGGGGTTGCTAAGAATTCAAGCTAAGATAACTTGAGATTCAAGCAAACACTTTATCTTTTGAGATGAAACTCTAATTAGAGTTTCAATTAAGCATGTGATAAGTTTGTCTTGAAATCACATAGAAGAATATACACAATGGTCTGGGTACATGAACCGTGTATAGTGGTAGTTCTTGTAAAATATTCCTTTCGAACTAGTAAGCAATATTGTGTTCCTTTAAAAACCTAAGATTTGAATCATGATGCACATACATGGGGTATTTTAGTGATCACATATGTCTTAGAGGTGTTTATGAGAGTCATAGCAATACTAAACATGTTTATAGAAATAGTGTTTGAGCATCTGCTAATACGTACTGGGATGTTTGTGAAACGGTTCGCCAACCTACCATGAGTCCAGATTTCAATAGTTCTGATAAACTCTCTTTATGATGTTGAAACATTCTCATTTGTCATAGATATGAATATCATTGCTTCGGAAATTTTCAAATGATCCATATGACACAAAAATAGTTCTTGAACAATAAATTTTTTCGAACTAAGATTGCTAACAATCAATGAACATCATTGCTTGAATCATATTTCAAGATGTTTAACAAGACAAGCTTGACTCAAAATTTCTTCTTTGAAATATTAAATCTACTAGAATCCATACGACATAGTCTCATACAGTTAAAATGGTAATGCATGTGATTAAACAGAATAGTTCAGTCTTCACATACCTTTGTTGATGAAGTTCTCCAAATGTTTTCGGACATCTTCAGTCTTCGAGGGTTATTCGGTGATATTTGTTACTGAACTACCAACTTTTATACCTAGTCCGAGACTTGACTTTAATAGACTGTAAATCAAGATATAGTTTTGTGCAACTAACATTGAAAACAAGCTTGAGATAGAAAAACTTGTGTGTTCGACCAAGCAGTGCTCTAACACGTTTGTGATATCAACCACAAACTTCGAGGTGAGGATTATTATTGACCTTGTCTTGAATACGCTCGCAGTATATTTGATCGTGGAAAAAGATTCAAACCTGATTAGGGGTATTTTGGAGTTATTATTCGTAATTATAATGGAATATCCATTGTCGTTTACTCGGATTATGATGCAAATTTGGTTTCAGAAATTTAGTATGAGAAGCATGAAATGATTAGAGATATTCAAAAGGTTATATCACAAGTTCCACTGACAACAAGTGAGGAGTTTAAATCTACCTTTAATGTTAGCTAGCATTTACATCATGGAGAAACACCGATATTACTTGACAGCAACGGATAATTTTTAAACTGGAGAAGCTACCTTGGAAAATTGTTTAGCGTGTGATGAGTGCGGGTCAAGCCTATCAAAATTATGGAATCCACTTTTAGTTGGCAGTTGCAGAGCCTGATATTTCTGTAATGCGTTATAACAATCAACTTGAGGATAAGTTGTTACCAAAAAAACAAAAATTTGAGGAAAAGTTGCGTTTCAAGGGGATGTGAATGTTAGGGAACCAATTGTATTTTTAGGCAAGATATATTTGATGGATTTATTTATATATGTTTTATTAATTTTTAGTTTTGTCTTATGATCTCAAGGAGTCGGGGTTGTTGGGATACCAATAAGGATTACAACTATTTTAGGAATTAGTATATGTTTCCTTATTTCTTATTTACTTAAGACTCAAATCATGTTCTTCATATATTCATAGTTTTTTCTCAGGTTTAACTAATCAATCCAATCCATATTATTAATAATTTTCTTAATTTGGTGGCTAATCCCCAATTCAAAGAATTTAGGTGGTTGATTGACAACCAAACGATCAATTTATCTATTTTTAGTATTAGGATCCTCTAGTTTCGTGGTCGGATCCTAAGATGCTATTACTTTAATGAATTTTATTTTGCTATTGCATAGGGATAGATTGAAAAATATCCAAAATTGGGTATACACTCTGCTCAATAATCCGAGGTTAAGTAATTATTTACACTAGAAGGGTAACAAATTCTGAATTTGGAAATTAAAGATATGATAGCAAATCAATTTTTCATCGTATTCATAAAAAAAAAAACTAGAAATATGAGATAACATCTTTGTGACTATCGCGGTCATGCTAGAAAAGGAACCATGATTTATATAGGTAATTGTCTCACTCTACCTTGAACTTACATCCCCTAAACTCGGAGCATTAAGAACCATTTGGTGTTGAACTTACATCCACATAATTCATACTGGTTTAGGTAATACATACAATTATGTGTACCTTGCGCAAAGAAGTTCTATATCTCTCATACTTAAATTTGAAACATCCAGAATCGCTATAGACAGTATGCATTATTGCTTGGGAAATTTCCAAATGATCTACTTGAAATAAAATAGTTTACGGACAATAAATTTTTATAACTAAGATTGCTTGGGATCTACGAACATCTATTGTTTGAATCATATTTCGAGAGTTTAACCAAGACAAGCTTGAAATCAAAAAAAAAAATTCTTTGCAATATTAAATCTACTAAAATGATAATCTATGAGTAAATAGGATATGTCAGTCTGGACATACCTCTTTGTTGATGAAGTTCTCGTAAATGTCTTTGTTTGTTCTTCAATCTTGAATCTTCGAGGGTTATTCAATGATGTATGATTCTCAACTACCATACTCTAATCCTAGTCTGAAACTTGAATTTAGTAGACTAGAAATCAAGATATAGTTTTGTACATTTAACGTTGACAACAGCTTGAGATAAAAAAACTTGTGAGTTTGACCGAGCGATGCTCTAACAACAACCAAACCCATAACCAATGTCATCTACGAAGTAAATTTTCGTTAGAAATCCAACTGGTGTATTTGTTGATAATATTATTATGTACTCTTTGGTCAGAACAGTCCTTAACATACACAAGGCCTAGGGAAAACATATATGACTTGCTGTTTTTTTTTTGTATTGTTTTATATGTACGTATATAAATCAGAAAACGATGGAAACTAACAACTCATGAGAAACTTTAGAACTTTTAACATATTTTTAACAATAAAACTAAATCGTGATTCCAAGTAAGAAACTCAACGAACGAAAATCTAGAAAAATAAAGGATTATTCAAATATGATTACAAGATATATGGAGTATTTTACATTTTTAAATGTAAAAAGTATCACATGAAATCACATATATTTTATATTTTTAAACATATAAAAGTATCACATGACTTACATATGAGAAACTTGAAATTTTAAAAGACTTATACCGTGTAAGATACTTATTATGTTACTCATTGTTAGTAATACATATTGGTAGTAGTACCAAAAACCTAAATGGTAATAGTATTTTCTCATGTTAACAATTCAATGTTTTCCGCAATTATATGGTTTTAATGGGTTTGGCAGTAATTGCATAGGAAAGTTAACTGAGTTTTTTTGGTTTGTTTGTTCGTATTTCCAGAAGCATCAAAAGAAGTTCAGTGATGAGGTTGGATCTATAATTCCAACTCTCCTTGGATTAGTTTACTCGCATTTCCACAGGAAATACAGATCTTACCCAGTTTTTCAGGATGTCATCTCATGAAGCAAAGAAATCTCGACCACAAATTCGTCTCTTTAGAGTTGTCCATTGCACATTCTTTACTGCCAAATTTCAAGATAAAAATAGATAGTGGACTACTAGCTGGAAGCAATCTTCAGTTTGGAATGGATTAAAATGGGCTTAGAATGTATTACATGGTGATATCAAGTGGAAGGTAGGTGATGGATCCAAAATCTCTGTGTGGTTTGATATTTGGTGTGGTGATGTCTCTTTAATAAGTAAAGTAGGTTATACAGATTATGTTAAGCAGAACATTGGAATGAAAGTTCAAGCCCTGGTGCAGGAAGATAGATGGAATATTCCAGCTGAGCTTCAACAAATTTTATCTACAGCTAGTTTGCCAATGATAAGTGGTGGTATGGATCAAAGAATTTGGATTGCTGGAAAAGATGGTAACTTTTCAACAGCTGATGCAGTGGAGAAAATAAGACACAGAGAGGCTTTATTGACTTGGCCAAGATTTATATGGCAAAAATTTATTCATCCTAGTGTTGTAGTATTTTTCGTGCGGTAAATAAGAATTCGTTGCTCGGATTTGTAAAGATTTAAAAATACAAATATATAAAAAAATATTGACAAATTGGTAGAGAGGTAATGGGACTAATGATTCGGCCAATCTTCATAACATAGGGTTCAATGATTTATTCTCAACAATAATCGCTCAAAACATATATGGACTCTTATTTTGCCAAAGTAGATTCTCAAAACATTGGTTGTAAGTGTTAAGCATGGAAAATCAAATCAGCTAAGCTAAGCATGACCCATCTAATCAAATAACACCCAATTTAATCAAATCATATGTCAATTAATTTTTAATGCAAAAGTCTTAAAAAAAAATTAATAAAATTACCCATGTATGAAGCTCGACCTCCTCCGTCGTCTCAATGTTGGGGTTTAACTCATCATAGTAAAAATGCTCTCAAAATAATTATTTATTGCTCAAAAAGTGGTTTACAAATGATGAAAAGGTGTAAAACAATTGAACAGAAAAATCGCAACAGAAATAACGTTGCAAAGGCGTTGTTCAGCTGTTACAAGAAGAACGATAAATGATAACTGCTGTTGTACTACGAACTACGACCGGCGGACGTGCGTCTTAGACACTGTTGAAGAACGACGGTCTTTGGCTGTCTGTTCTTCGTGTTCTTCATCTTCATCAATGGCAGCAGCAGAGAGAAATCATGGTTCTCGATTCTGCAGCGTTCCTTCTCTCCTCCCAACTCTCGACAACCATTCTATTAAACCCCATAGACATATTTATACTCAAAAGCACCGAGATAATCCGAGTTAAATGCAAATAATTCTCCCTTAATGATTTTTATTTTCACGGGAATATTTTCTTTCCCTGTTCACCTTTCACGCGTCTTCTGTTAGCTACTTTCCTGTTCTCTTCTCACATGTTTGTTCTGAGCTGGATTTCCTTGTTTATCCTGGCTTGATTGGTCGAATCTTGTTGAATAAAGAAGAAAATATTCTCCCATGCAGTTACGTATCATCCAATATCCCGTGATAATCTCTCTTCCCTGTTTAACCAAGACTCGATGTTCTAGCCAACTGGATCGAATCCACTAACCATACAATCCCTGTTTAGCCCAAGCAGGTCAATCAAAACAAAATCCAGTGATTGAATCTCGCTCAAAGCCCACACAAGATCGAACCCAAATTTCTTCCGTGAACTGCATGAACTTTCCCGCCATTTTGAATTTTCAAATCGTGAAGAAGGGTGTCCCCCTAACCGTCTGTGGAGTGAAAGTAGCAAATGCCCAACTGAGGGCCCCTTAGTAATTGGGTTGCCCCTTAACCAAAATGAGAGTCCGAATAACAAATTTCCACCGGGGATGCTCCGCATAATTTTTCGAGCCGATTTTTCCAAAATTATTTATTTCCAAAAAATACCTACAAACACGCAAAATACCATAATAAGGACGAAAACAAGTACTAACAATACAGAGAATTGAGAACAAAATAGACACATATATGCATCTATCAAATACCCCCAAACTTATTATTTTCTAGTCCTCGAGCAAAATACATCAAACTTATGGTATCTCAATCACTCTAACTCACCCTAGCATTGGTAACAACTTGAATCGTGGGCCCCACCTATCACTTAGAGAAACATAGTTTAAAAACAAAATAAAATAAAAATAGAAGTGAAAAGGACTCAACGAGATATGGTGAAACTATCATGTTATTTCTAACACCTGAGCTCTGTGCTTTTATGAATAGACTCTTCTAGATGTTGTCATCTAATCAGATTGGTTCCTTAACTCCTACAATCAAAATGCTTCCATCCACTTAGATTAGTTAGTGCAATCCTAAATAGGCATAAATTTCTAAGCTCTGGAGTTTATTTATTCATACTAAAAATTTTCTCCCATACCCCCAAACTTAAATCTAACATTGTCCTCAATGTTCTAAAGATAAAATTAAAACCATATGAACAAGGAGAAACTGTTACCATTTGAAGCAAAAGAGTTAAGGAAAGATATTACCGTGTCGCATGAATATTGGGTTACCTCCCAAGAAGTGCTAAGTTTAAAGTCTTCAGCCATACTAAGCAAGGATTAGTCAACTCGAACCGTATAACAGTAACCGGAATAATTGTGGGTCTTTAAAACCAAAAAGAGCTGACAAAAGGAAACTGCAGTGAACCAAGAAAATATACAAGACTAGCATGCCCTTATCTAGTTTCTGGATAACTATCGCTAATTGCGGTTCAGGTTCAGGTTCTATGAAGGGGTCTAAATAGACTATTTTCCTCGGATGCATTTCCTCATAGGTAGGATCCAAATTATTAGGTCCTAGAGTCTGGAAAAACTCAGATAAGAACCTGGAGTCACAAAATAACCTAAATAATTTAGGATCCTCTAAGTCAATTAGGTATGACTTACAAAGTTGAACACAGTCAGAGTAGTGGTCATTCTGAAGCAAATGTGTCGATTCTAATTTCCTAAAGTACTTAGGCTTAGTCTCAGAACTTAATAAGTGACACATTTGAAATCTATACGTTCCCACAATTGGAAGAAAACTATTTGGTGGGAAAACAAAGTCAATCTGGGTATCATAGCCTGAGCAAACCACATCAACCAGAGGATGGGTTTCTAACGACTGAACTTTTTTCAGGACATCATTAAGTTCGGGAAACCTAGTATGAAGATAATCTTGTAAGATGGTTGAGGCATGGATATTAAGTCCTATGTGAGGGGACTTTCTGAGAGTTAAAGGTAAAGCACTAGGAAAGTGATAATCACCCCCAAACTTAGAGTTTTCAGTGTCTCTAGATAGACTAGTCACAATCTCCCTAATTTCTAGATCATCAGATTCTTGGAAGTGGTCAATTGATTCTTCTAAGTTTTTATCAGGTAGTGCATCTTTACTCATCTCAACGAGTCTATGTTCTTCATTCAAGATTATTGTTTCTAAGTCGCTAGACTCTAAAACAACATTTTCAGAATAAACCCGTTCCTCTAAACCATTATCGGCTTCGTAATCAAAAGGAAATACTACATCGTCTAAAACGGTGGTATTCCTAATCAAATCCTCGTCCTCTTGAATAGGTGAATAATCATAAAAATTATTTGGATTTGAAGTAGAAATAATATAATCACTATAAAGCTCAATTGGATTACTAGATTCCTGATCACTATGCCTACATATTTCAGATTCTTCATCACTACTATCCTCATCATCATAATAGTACGAAGATGATTGAACCTTATCTAAATAAGTAGTGTTACCAATTATAACCTCGTTCTCTTGATTGTGTAAATAACTATCTTCATTCTCAAAGGTATTATTGGATACACTATATTGGCAATTCAAGTAATTTCGAGCAATTCTTTCGTTCGTCTCAGCTATCCGCTTGAGGTGGTCTTCTAAAGAAGGTTCACTCATTATTATAGTTCTTTCGTCTATAATTATACTATTCATATCAGCTAACTTACGCGTCGACTCAGCTAACTTACGTGTTGACTCTAGTAAAGAGGAATTATCAGAAGGATCATAAAAGGGACTACTTTTCAATAGTTTGATTGTATCCTCTAGAGACGAAGAACTAGTACTATAATCTTCTTGCTCGTAAGACTGATGCATGTGTGGATAGTAATTGGGCTCACCATGGTATGAACCATAACCTTGAAAAGGTTGGCGTTCCCAACTACTATTCCCACCATGGTCATAAAAATGATGATGTCCATATTCAAATTCAGATCGACACTCATTGTATTGGCTTCTGTCATACCAGTTCGACATTCTTAATTGCAAGGGAATTCTACACAACCACAAACAAGGCCGACTCGACTCCACCAAAACAAACCTAAAGATTTCTAGCAAACAAAAAGCATGATGGCTCCACTTAGATTGTTTCTAGACCAGCTTCTATCTTTCGAAAGGGAATTCGTTGCAATTTGAGCAAACCCATTTGGAATCAATCCGAGTCAAAGTAAGTTGAACTGAGGCGAGGGAAGCTCAGTGGAGCTTTGATACCCAAGGCCTCACCGCTATCACAAGGCGGCGCAGTCACGCATTCAACTCACAGAAACCATCATGAACTTTGGAGTGTGCTTAAAGAGCAACCAATATTTTTCGAACGAGTTTCCTATTAAGCTCGTTACCTTATCGGTCTCGTTCTATTCCAAATTTTAAGCTTGGGTTCGCGTTAGGTTTCGTTTTCCTAAGGCGGGCAAGAAGGGAGCGGTGATGAAATCCGAACCCTTATCTTGTATTGGCCAGGCCTTGCCCTTTACTAGGAATTTAAAAACAGTCTGGTTCGTCCTCAAACAATTATCACCTTAAGGCAGACAGTAACCCGCTTGCAGGAGATTCGCGGGTGTTTCGATTGGACTTACCTCCCATACCAGACGGGCGATGAACCGTTGTCGTCGACTCGGGCCACGACTCCTATGCCGTGTACGAACCCGAGGGGCCGAGACGATATAGTAATCGTCGTCCTTCCCTGCAAACAGTTTGTATTTAAGGGTACCCTTCCGTAGGGTTTAAAAAAAAAATAATGTCCCGATTTTCCAGTCCAAAGAAAAGAAAAAAAAATAAAAAAATAATAATAATAATAATTACAAAAAAAAATAAAAATGGAAAGTCTCTTAAAAAAATAAAAAAAATTCTCTTTTTTTTTTTTCTCTTTTTTTTTTTTTTTTTTTTTTTTTTTTTTTGCTTTGTCTTTTTTCCTTCTCTTTTAACTTTAAGCTTTGATTCCAAGGTCTTTAGTATCCAACTTCAAACCTGTTATATAAAGACATACCAAAGAGACGTAAAAAATAACAAATGGAATAATAAAAAAAATAATAAAAATCTAAAAATTCTACCTAAACACAAATCCGCGTCGGCGCCAAAAATTTGATGTATTTTCAAATGTTGTTGTAGATAGTGGTTTTAAACAGGGTTCTTTTCGAACTTGTGAAGGTAACTTTTTTCTAGACTTAAATAAATAAAATTATATGCACAATATTAACAAAATATGGGAGAGAATTTTTACTGGGGATCAGGATTCCACCATCCACCAAAATTTATGTGATTCAATAACAATTCTTATCATGCAATTCTAGACAATATAACTCCAATCAAAGGAAATTGTGATTCTAATCATTGCCTAAATTAGATTTTGAAAACATCCATTGTTAATCGCGAGCATGAAGTATCAAAAGCAATTTACTAAGCATACTCCATCAAGAGAAAACACAATTGATTAATAAAAATCATTTACTCCATATTTATTCGGTGCAATTAATCATAAAAGAGTTGCATAAATAAATTTAAATAAATTTTACCACATAACTTTTGGAAGAACGGCTTCCTCCGTCACCCCTGGGATTTGGTTTAGCTACTCATGATGAAAAACCTCTCAAAATGATTCATTGATGCTCAAAAGTTGTTTACAATCAAGAGAAAATGTAAATATAATCGGGTTTGGAACGCATATAAACGTTACACACTGACGTTACAAGAGCGACAAAAATAAAAAGATGTTCCCTGGTTGAATGCGACCCACAACTGAGTGTCGCAGACGCTTGCGAAGAACGACTGCTGTTGCAAGTCTGTTCTTCACGTTCTTCCTCTCTCGCACCAGCAGAAACTTTCTCTCTGTATGTTTTTTTCTTTGATTCTCTCGACTCCAAACTCTCCCCCAAAACTCTCCAACTCTTCTAAACTCTTTAGACTTGTATTTATAGTGTTTTAGAACAAAAATATCTGACCATAACACCGTATAATCTCCCATTAATCCCGTCATTGCTCGCTGCCCATATTTAACAATAATTTCCATTTTTGGCTTCTACACACGTAAACTTTGATCCTTACGCTCTAGTTAACCTTCCCCACGCTTCCGAAGTCATCGAAATCCTCCAAAACACTTCATGCATGGCAAACACACAATCAAACTCGTGTTACAGGACACGTTGCTCTGTTTTGAGCTCGTGACTCAAACCAGGATTTTCAGCCAATTACGATCGAATCCGATGCCCACAATGTGTTCCCTATCCCATATCACAACTTCCCACCAAATTTCAGCTATTGAATCGCACTAAAACACCTTCATTTTCTCGATCACAAATCTTCCAGTTTTGAATATATTTTTCCCGCCAAAAAGTTGTTTTTGAATTTAAAGAGAAGATGGATGCCCCTTAACCAGAGCTTGGGTGTGAATAGCAATTGAGTGGAAATAGTAATCTTTGGGTGGAAATAGTAATTTTTATGGATTCCTCCGGGACATTTCTGGGATGCTTCCGGTGCATTTCTGGGGTGCCTACGATACATTTCTCCGGGGTGTAAAACACTGCTTTTTGAGCCCATTTCGCCGCAAGGGCTTATTTCTCTAAAAATTCCTACAAAGACATAAAAGAACACAATAAATACAAAATTGAGCACTAACAATACATACAATAGAGACATATTAGACATATAAATGCGTCTATCACCTAGCATTACTAGCAATATCTGGAAATTGCAGCAAGAGGTCTATGTTGATGATGTAATAATGAGGACCAGAGGGTATGATATGGTCTCTATGTGTTGCATTTGTTTTGCAGAACAAAACAGCATGAGGCATACACTATGGGGATGTCAGTTTAGTGTTGCAGTATGGAGTTGGCTTAATACTCTGTTTTGTTTCAGCAATCCATGTTCATTTGAAGAGGTCTGTAATGCTTCCAAAAGCAGAATCCCCTTGGTCAAACATGTATGGATGATTGCAGCTTGTGCCACCATGAAGGAACTATGGTTCCAGAGAAATGCAAAGCTATTTGAGGAAAAAAAACCTAATCTCAATTGCTTCAAGAGTAGAATCTGGCAGACAATAAATGAAGGAAGATATAGGATCTCTGGAAACAGATGGAGCAATGACTATGATAGTCAGATAATTGATTTCTTCAAACTCTGAGCTGAGCCTGTTTGAGTTTAGTGTTAGTTAATTCTTCTTTTTGTTGTTGGGCCTCTGGCTTTTTTGTTAGGCTTTGTAATGAGTCTGTTTATGAGTTGCTTTCTTTGTAAGTTCTTTTTTAAGTCAGTCATCTAAGTTCAGCTTTCCTTTTATTCCTTTTTATTAATAAAAAATGTGAATTAGCAAAAATAAAATAAAATTGCACATTCTTCTTTGTGTGTAATCTTCAACGTTTTGTTAGTAATGCTTGTCATTTCTTTTCATTATTTGATTGAGGTATGATGGGTAGTAGAAAATTTAAATTGTTAACATGACAAAATACTAATGTGGAATCAAAATGTAAATATATAGAAAACTAATATGCAAGGTGAAAGTAGGGTAACGTGAGTGGACAATGTAGGGAAAGACTGAGAGGGTAATTTAACAAGTATATTGTGCTTCCTACCGTGGTCAAATATACAGGCCCCACCTCTGCCTATATAAGGTAGGGCAAGAGGAGAGTTCGAGATAAAAAGTTGAATCAGAAGAGTCGGAAAGAAAGAAAGAAGAAGTAAAAAAGTTTTTTCTCTTCTTTTTATTAATTATTCTTCCTGTCTTCGGTAGTTTTTTCTCTTCTTTTTATTTTTCAACTTGATTTCATTGGAAGCCAACAAACTTCACTCCCGTGTCAAAAGGAAGAAAAGGAATATTCACAAAAAGGTGTTGGCCCCAGTTAGTTGCTAGGTTGCCGACAAGTTATTTGTAAACTTTTTTTTATTTTTCTTTAATTGAACTACACCCTTCTGAATAGAAATTCACAAAAATGGATTTAAACTAAAATATATATATGTTTAAGCCATTAATGAACCAAGAAATATGTATTCATGAACATTTACGGAAAAGAAATAGAGCTAGAGAGTTGTGCACCATTGAAAACTTCGAGGCTAAGGTCAAAGGAAGATGGTACACAGTTGGTACCAAATTAATACTAAAGAAAATAAAAAAACAAAAATAAATCACAAATGAATCATCTATTAGGTGTGATAATGCTTCACTCAACAAAATCAATTAGCCTTCATTTTTGATTTGTTTGTTCCGAAAGGTTACATCGAATTAGATATCTACTTGAGTTTAATGCAATCTGTAACTTGTATTATCGTGTAAAAAAAAAATCTTTCTCTTCTTCTCTCATACGATCAGAGAAACCCTAAAACTCTAGGTCGTCGTTACTTCGATCTGCTCTCATGAGAGCATATCAGAGCAGACCTTCCCAAAGACTCTCCTCCCTTATGTTTACATATTCTATGTTAGTTTTTTTTCATGTATTAGGTTCACTGTTTTTCCATTTCTAGATATGAAACTATTGTTTTTCCCCAGTTCTTAGAGTTTGAATCTTCGTACTCTACCTTTGTTTCTAGCTTTTAGTTTGCATTGTTTCAGCAGGTTTTTACCAGAGTTCATCTCCTTTTGTTGTTTTGGATTATCTTTTTGGGGGTTTTATTCTGATTTGTGTGGGTTTTGAATAATGACGAAGAAATTCAATAGTTGGATCTCGCTTCTCTGTAAAAGAGCTCCATCTTTACTAGTTATATTATCAATATCAAATATGAAATAAATATATATGGAAACAACCAAGTCCTTAGCAATAATGGAAGCAGCAGCATCATACACCAAGATTTCAACACCACCAGCAGACACCAAGATACCAACAGTAACAACAACCACCAAGACTCCAATACAGATGCAGATTGAGACCGATTCAGACCTTGTCATACCGACTCCGACCGACCCATGAAACCTCTGTTACTTTAGCTTAGTTGAAAATACGGGGGTCTAACAATCACACCCAAAAATTCGTTTGGCAATCTGAGAGGACTTTCTTCAATATACTTTCAAGAGAATCAAGTATGCAGTCAGACTCAATCTATAGGAAAGTATATCAAATAGCTATATCTCTATTTCAACACAATCAGAGTTAAACAGAAACAAGTCTGTAAACCTGATTTTAGTGTGAAGCTCTTGAACCAAAATCTTTTGTGTTAATCACAACCTATTCAATGTCCACCGTGTATAAACCTCTTTAAGATACAATCACTAAAGGAATATTTCAACACAGTGTCCACTTGAAACAGGGTTAGTCCAGACTGGTCTAAAATGTGAAAATAACAAAATCAATTGTTCAATATCAATCAAGTCTTATCCAACAAACAAGGTCGGATTTAACAACTATGATTGATTAACGTACAACCTGTATTATTTTCAATTATATAAATAAAATATAATGCGGAAAAGAAATAACACAGACACCAGAAATTTTGTTAGCGAGGAAACCGCAAAAGCAGAAAACCCCGGGACCTAGTCCAGAATAAACACACACTGATTATAAGTTGTTACACCAAATTCCTACTACCTATACGGACTAGATGTAATACCTGCTTCAGCACTAATAGAACTCCTAGCACAACACCGATTGTCTTTAGGAATTCTTCTCGTAAATCTTCTAGCAGAACCCAAGGCTCTCTTTTGAAGATACAACAACACGGTTGATATTTTTCGATCTTTTGTTTTCACAAAAAAAAGAAAACACCGATTTGATTTCCCTTTAGATGTAAATCAAGGGTTTTGGAAATCTTGTGTTTGTTTTGAACAACTACCAAATAAAAGTAGAGATACCGAAACAAACTTGTAGATTAGGGTTTTACTTATAATCAATATGCGTACACACAAGGAGTCCGTGAACCTGATTTTTGTAAGTGAACTTTGGCGATTCAAAAGATCAATTTCCAAGTTAAGAAAACCCTAATAATTCTACAACAAGAACAACTAGAATAAATCTAGATATATCTTGTTTAAAACTTCTTAAGGATTTTTACGAGATACCTTAATCGAAGTTTTCTTTCTAGCTTCCGATTTCGACTAACAAGTGTTGGTATACAATCGGAAACTGAAATCTATCAAAACCTAGGGTTAATGATCAACAACTCTTGAATGGTTTTATATCAGAAGAGAAAACCTTATAATAGACAAGAGGTGAAAAATCTAGATTACAAGTTGTATAATCAATCAAGAAGATTAAACCCAACTTGGCTTTGTGATCCCCAATACAAAGACTTTTATCTCACTCTTGTTCACGAAGAACAGAAGACATGGAAAACAACCTTATGAGCTTACACCAATTTTCCAAAGGGGATAAAAAACGTGTAGCCTCACAAACCCTTTATTTATAGTGAAAGGTAGCTTGAAAGATAAGCAAAGCTATTTTCCTTTTTCAAGACTCTCCTAATTTTGGGAGTCTTTCCTAAGTTACTGTAGGATCAGAATCTCACAACGATAATGTTTCAGCGAAATTATCAACAACACCACACAACAGCGTCGCAGAATAATTTCAGAAATGATACGATAAACGACGTCAGCTAGGATCACGAGAAAGATGTGATAGTCCTGCGAAAATTAGAGAGCTTGCGAAATTAACATTTGTAAGGTTGCGAGAATGTCGCAGACCATACCCGAAAATAAAGGACAGATTAGTTGTCATCCACTATGTATTTCCCTATAAATAGTCGTTCAAGTTGTAAAGAAGAGAGAGAGATCTTTTTGAGTAAGAAACAAGTAAATAGGAGAGAGAAAGTCTAGAGCAGAGGTCATTCTTGATTCCTTTATCTTTTCTTGTAAGAACATTCAAAGATTGATCAATAAAATTAAGAGTGTAGATCTAAAAATGGGTTGAGTAATAACGAAATCATATGAGGGGTGTAGTGTAGGATTTCCTGCAACTACATAATGACGCTAGAAGGAGGGGCGGATTGAAGATTATTCTAGAAAAAGTTGAAGATTAATATTGAGATTTGTGAAGATTTAGAGTGATTGATTAAGAGTTTTACATAATTTCTTGCAATATTGTTAAACATTGAAGAAATGGCTAGCAGATGAAATACATCCGAACAACCGACTACTGTTAGAAGAAGCAAGAGAATTGCTGGGAGAGAAAGAAGTGAAATGGGAGAATCTACCAGAATAAGAAGTAATAGAAAAAATCAAATTAACAACCAATTCAACAAACACTAGTACAAGAGAGGAATACAGGTTATGATAGGGTGAGTATACACACTTGGCAATCAAATTCGGCAGAAGAAGTAAAAGAACAGCAACAAAACAGAAACCATAGACAAGTAGAGAGAAATCAAGAAGCAGATGAAGGAATAATTCATGGAGATGAGGAAATTGGAGCGTTAGAAACGTTGAGACGAAGAATACATGAAGAAAGAAGACCTGAGGCAGAAGAACGTGCAAATCTAACAAGGCAAAATCATGAATTAAGGATGGAGAATATACGACTACAGAATAGAAGATCGAGAAGTACTACAAAATCATATTCAAGATCGACTAGAAGAGAAATGAGGCGAAACTCACCCACAATCAATGCTGGAAACAATATTCAAGAAGAAATATCAAATCTTAATGAAGAATATCGAGAAAATAGAGAAAGAGCTGATGATCGTTACGTTCCAGAAAATGAAACTTTTGATGATGGGAAAAATGGTGGAAATCAAGAGAACGGACAACGTCAGGGACGAAATGACCAAGATGGCGAAGGAAATCGAGAGGAAGGAAGAAGAATTTTACATGAAAGAGAAACTCAAAGAAATCAACAGACGATTGAAGAAGAAATTGAAAGACATTATGTTGAACAAGCACGTTTAATCTGCGAACGTGAAATATTGAGAGAGGAAATGGAAGAACAAGAGCTTCAGGAGACAATTCGCCAGAACAATCACGACAATCGAGAAAGAAGGCGTAGACAAAACCGGAATAACGGTAATCTCAATGAAGAGTATGATAGAGTACAGAGGATGGCTGAAAGACAGCGAATGGAATTGATAAGAAATGAACAAAATCGTGGAGGGGAAAATGAAAGGCATCATCATATGCGAATTCAAGATATAAATGAGGAAGAGAATAGCATAAGAAGAAGAGATGAGGATAATGAAGAAGAAATGCAAAATTTCACGAGAGAAGAAAGACATGAACGCAGAAGAAGAGAGGCGAAATTAAAAAGACCAATGGCTCAAAATTCAGGTGTAAATAAACAAATCTTGAAAGAATTAGAAGAAATGAGAGGAATGCTAAATAATAGAGGAGAAGTAGGCATAAGACAATTGGATGAAGCAATAGAAGAAGCTGCGAAAACTCCATTTACAAGGGAAGTACAATTAGGAGGAATACCACCGAAATGCAATTTGCCCGCGTTAACCAGCATTTTTGATGGAACAACCTGTGCAATTCAACACATTAAATCCTACGTGAGGTGCATGTTACAATGGGAAAATCATGATGCCGTATTGTGCAAATATTTCGCATCCAGCTTAACAGGAGAGGCGTTAAAATGGTTTGAAGGTCTACCAAATAACACAATAACATCCTTCAATCATTTGCAGACTACATTCTTAGGGGAATATATAAGTAATAATTCTTCGCGACCTGGTATAGAAGATGTGTTTGGATTAAAACAGAGGATTGGAGAAAGTTTGAAACACCTGACTAAAAGATGGAGAACTATGTGTAGCGAAATGGCTGGCCGTGTAGATGAGAGATATCTTATATTATCATTTATCAATGCTATGTTTGCAACAAACCTATTGTATGTCCAAATTTTCAGAGTCAAGAATACGATCACAATGACTGAATTGCGAGAACTTCAAGAAAAATACATTGCTCTAGAGGAAAGGAAAATGAAATGGAATCATATCCAGTTGCGAACACCAACTCACAAACAGCGAATGCAAGCTTATTACCCAAGCTAATAAACACAGTAGCGAATACTTCGCAAGTACAACAAGAGAAGGTGACGGGTAACAATCAACAGAAACTGGTGGTATGGGAAGCCGAGATCAAGAGAGTATGAAAGAGAAAGAAATTTCTACAATCGTGGTGGAAATAACAAGATTCAAAGACTCGATCAACCACAAGAAACTTATGGAGGTCAAAGACAAAACTATAATAGAGGACAAGGAGGTCACAAGGTAGTATGGGAAGAAATCAAGATGCCACCTCTAAATGCAAGTGTGTGGAGAAAATATGGGAAGCTATAATTTTGATGGAGAATATACCAACACCATGGAACATGGGAACGGAACCACCTCCAAACCACAGAAGCCATGAGTTTTGTTCTTATCATCATTTTCATGGACATACAACAAATGATGTGCAGAAATGTAAAAAGAATTATTTTGAGAATGATAGATCAAGGAAAACTAAACCACTTTTTGGTAGGGCATCCACAATCTCAACCACTGCCACCACCACCAGAGCATCACAAAGTGAACACGATGAAAAAGAAGGAAACATTCTTCATAGAAGTTGGTGCAAAAGCAAAAAATCTATTCTGTCACTCTATCGTACATTCATATAAGACAATTGAAGATTTTCATGATAATGTTTTGAGTAGAGTGTTCGCAAGAGATAACGATGGAAGAGAAATTATGAATATTGCGAAAATCTCGCCACTAGAGGAATGGCAGAGAAACAATCATTTCTTTTACCGCAGAAGAAATTCCCGAAGGAGAAGAGGTGCATGATAATCCATTGGTAGTAAAATTAGAAATTAATCCAAAACCGAAAGAAGATGAGGATGATGAAGCTGAAGATTCATGGGCAATTAATAGAATTCTAATCGATACTGGAAGCTCTGTGAACATTATTTTATCATACTTATAAAACTATGGGAGGAAGAGATGATGATCTTATACCATCAACATATAAGATATATGGTTTTAATGGTACTGCTAACAAGCCTAAAGGGGAGGTTACTATGCGAATTCCATTGAAGGGAATATCTTCGAAATCTTATTCTGTGTCGTTGATGTAGAATCACCCTACAATGCGTTAATTGGTCGACCTTGGCTACATGGGATTCTAGGTGTAGCTTCAACTTTCCACCAGTGCATCAAATTCCCTCACCCCAGTGGTGTAGGAATCATAAAGGGAGATTGGGTTGAAGGAAAGAGGTGTTACGAACTGAGATAGAATCTTGCGAAGGAAGAGCAAACAAGAAGGAAAACTGGCGACACAAAATCAAAGATACACAGAGAAGTGAGAGGTTGATGGTGGATGCAATCGAAAAAGAAAAGAAGAAGGATGTTGCGAAACTAATGCTAGCTCAGAATAAAAATGATGAACATACCACTACCAAGGAAGCAGTAGCAGAAAATAATAAAAAGAAGCAGAGGATGCAAAGGTAATAAAAACGAAATGTATGAATGATTAAGTTGTTGCGACACTCTCGCAATAAGTAAAATTCTCAAAAATACATTTGATTGAATGACAAAATTGAGATTGCGAAATCAAATACAATATGATGATGCGAGACTCTCGCAGAGATAATGAATTTTACAGAAAATAATCAGAGAAAAATGACAAAAGAGAAAGAGGCGAACCTTTATGGCGTACACCCTAGTTCGCGAATACAATTTCGCAAGAGGCAAATGTAAGACCTAAAGTACGTCATATAAGGGGGTACCTGTTGCATGGCTCAGGGAAAGGCTACACCGCCACCGGAACCTGAGTCATGGAGATTTGGGGTCAATAAAGCCCATCCGGGAGAGGCACCTTGGATTCTCAGCTTAAGCATATGACTTAGGTTGGGCGACTAAGGTAATAAGGACTCTCCCAAGGAGTGCAGATCTGATCAAGGCGCCGAGGTACACGGTTGAGTCAAGAGTGCCAGGGACGTTTGAAGCGTACTTTGCCATTCTTGACAAGTCTTGGCTTATACTGCACTCGGCCTGAAGAAAACCCCACTTAGGGTGCAGTCTCGTAACCATAAGCCCTATAGGTAAAAGGGATAAGAGGCTGCGAAAACAACTGGTTGTTGTTAAGACTGGATGGGAGGAGCTAACCTTGTATGGTAGAAGTACGCCTCCTTGAAGGGGAAACCAGGGAGGAGATAAGGGCGGCACCCTCCATTAGGGAGCTGATAAGTGTCTTAAGACGCAAATGTCATGAGGCTTTTTATTCGCAAGGGTATTAAGGCTTGTCATATTTGTGCAACAATCCTGAAGAGGCAATAATACAAAAGAAAAAGATAAGACGAGATCAATGGGTTTTCGCATGAAAGTGCGAAAACGTCCTGCGATTTAAGGCAATAATATTATTTTCGCAAGAACATTTAGACCTGTCATATTATCGCAACATTCCTGAAGAGGCCATAATACAAAAGAAAAAGTTAAGGCAAGATCAATGGGTTTTTGCATGAAAGTGCAAGGACGTCCTGCGATTTTGTCGCAATGACAAGAAGTGGCATAATAAGACCTTTAATTAGGAAGGAAAAATAAGACCACACAGGAATGAGATTTTGAAAAGAATCAAAATTCACTTCGCATATGATAGCGAAATTATACATAATTAATTGCGAAATTGAGGCATAAAATAAAATATCTCATTTGGATACAAATAACAGAGGCAAGTATGGGAATGAATGAAATTAGAAAATGTTATTTGTCTCCATATGATAGATTTACTCAAAGATTCAAAAATTAGTGATTATATTGATTAACTGTATTGCAAGGAAGAATTGTTTTAATGAATGCAGGTCAAAATGAAAGAAACACAAATATACAGAAAGAAGGAATAAATGTACAAGTATTATAGAGAATCAAAGAAAGAAACAAAGACTACTTCTTAGTTGATCCTTCATTATCTTCATCAGACTTGTTCCCTTCTTCGTCTGCGTCAGAATCTTCATCACCATCAGATTCTTCATCATCAGCTTCGCTATCAGAAATAATCAGACTGGGAGTATTCTATGGGATCTCTTCCAGGAGACAAGGATAATCAGAATGAGGAATATTATGATCGTCACAAACCATTTGGATAGTTTGATTGCGAAAATGCATGGCATCATTCTTAAAATTCGCAACAGTGATCTTGATTTGATTATTTAATCTAGAATACTTGTCGTTGCGAGAAGAAAGATTCTTTGCGAGTTCCTCCTTTTCAGCTTCGAGTTCCTCAATTTTTTCACGATATCTATTTTCAAAATCTGCGAGTAAAAGATAATCAATTATTAACTTGATGAAAATTCATAAGAAGCAAAAGATTAGTAAAGAAGAGCAGTTAGTAACCTTCTCTGTCAGAAATCATATCTCTAATCAAGGTTGTATGCTCAACTTGGAGACTAACATTTACACCTAATTCTTTTCTAGCATCATCTAAGATTTTCGCAGCCCAAACAAATTCATCCTCATTACTTATAAGAAGATGAGAACGAATTTGATTTTCCCTTTCGCAGAGTTCGATGTTCTTGCGGTTAGCTTCATCTCGTTCAAGTTGAACTTCAAGAAGAGTCTCTTGGAATTTCGCCAAAGCCTTAGCACCTTGATCAGAGATGCGATCTTTATCATCTATGAGACCGCTAATTTTGGTTCTTAAATCATTGGTTTTCTCTTTAGAATCAAGAAGGATACGCTTAAATCGGTTGGCTAAACCTAAACTAGATCTATGGTCAATTTTAAGAGGCGAAATTTAGATCTAAGCTCATTTAGAGAAAGAGATGAAATTCTATCATTTGAGAAGCTATTTAAGGAATTGTTAAGACGCTCAAGAAGAGTATCATTATCCAAGGCATTAGGAAATGAACGAAGAAGGGTAGATTCATCAGAAAGACCATAAATGTCTGCAAAAAGGATCATTTAAATAAGATAAATGAACATGATGAATAAATGAAGGGAAAAGAGAAAAGTAACATACCGTAAAGTTGATTATTAGCTTGCTGAAGACTAGAGATTTTGTTCTTATACGAAGAAGAATCAATTTCTAATTGTCTATTTTTCTCGCGAAGACCCTTAACTTCAGCTTCCAATTCTTCATTCTTAGTGCGAAATTGAAGATTCTTCTTTTCAATATTTTTACGTCTCCTCTCTAGATCCGAGGCAACAGCGAAAGAAGCTTTTCCAGCCTGCGAGAAAATATAAAAAATATTAATATAGAAAGAAATTTTGAGCTATGACAATGAATAAATAAAATGATAAAAATATACCAAACTATTGAGGGAATGCAAGAAGTCGGGAGTCACTGATCTAGAAACTCCACGAAGAGAACTATCACCATCCAGCAAAGGGACATCGCAAATTGTAGCGAGAGCCTTGCAGGTGTTAGTGAATTGGTTATCTCCCATTCCTTGCAGAGAATCAGAAAAGAGGCCAGAGAGCTTAGCCATAGAAGATTCAGGTGGAAAATCTTCACTTGCGGCAAGATCATCATTGTCCTCATCATCCTCGTCACTTTCAGAATTTTCTTGAGGAGGAATATTTGAAGGGGAAGAAGAACGGACTTTCCTTTTCTTTGAAGGAGGAGCAGTTGATTTTTCTCTGCGAAGAGCACCTTTACCTTTATCACCTGTCTTCGCAACATCAACAGGTTTTTCTATTTCAGTAATAATCTTCACACACAGATAGAAATAAGAAATGGAAGCAACAATATACAGTTTAAACTCATAATAGAAAATTTCTTACCTCATTTGTGTATGAGGGAAGAGCTAATAGAGTACTAGCTTTCCCAGTCCTGTTATAACTATCTTTCAGTTTTTGGATCTGCAGAATGTCGCAAGATTTAGCGAATAGAATAATAAAAAAAATAAAAAAATATAAAGTGAGTTAAATGGGAAGAAACATACCTCTTTCCCCTTCTCGGGCCAAGAGAAAACCCAAGGTTGATAAGCAGCGAGATTCACAGGAAGAACATTTGACCCATCAATGTAAGGTCCTTTTAGCATTAAAGTAAAAATACACCATTTATCATCTTTAGATTGGAGAGGAGTTGTGTTTTTACCAGAATGCCAGTCAATATCTTGCATGAGAATTTTAGCTTCATCAATGTTATCTTTCCTTTTTAAGCGAATGCCCCAGCGAGTATTCTCTTTCTTCATGGAGATAAGTTCATAGTTCTCAAAGAAACTCGCTACTGTGTATTTCTCAGCAATTATCTCTAGGTCTGCGAATTTAGGATCCCTAAGTTCTTTGGAATACAGAGATCCTTTACCAGCACCACGGTTAGTGAACTCTAGCATCAGACGGACGCAGTCCCCACTTAGTTGGAAGATAGCTCGCGAAAATCCCAAGTGAGCGAGAATTTCATAGAATAAAGGAAGATCTGGGTCATAAAGAGGAATATGGAGACCTGCGAGAATCTTACCTAGCGAAATTATGATTGATTGATCATCACAGTACTTATCAGATAAAAGCTTGACAAAAAGAATTGATTTGGCATTTTCACCAGGAATGGTAGAGAGTGTGAAACCTTTATCAGCAAGATCTTTTTGGACATCTTTTAAATTCTTCTCATGTTTATGACCACTTGGAGCCATATTTGAATATAGAGTATGGTAATGAATAAAAAGTAAGGGGATTGAAGGGAGAAAAATTACAGCAGCAGAACTTGCAAAAGAATAACAGAGTTGCAGAGATGAGAGAATAAAAATAGAAGAGAAAGTAAAAAGAAAGTGGAAAGAAGAGTAAGAAGAGTATATAAAGGAGATTTTTTTTACTCGAAGAAATAAACACCATTAAGACGAAAAGACGTGAGCGGTTGAAAAACAGCGGTTACAGAAGACGTGTCAAGAAACAAATGGAAGAAAGAATACGTGTGATAAATGCAGAATATGAAGAGATGAACAGCTGCGGCATTTCTCACATCATTCTCTACTGTGCAGAGAACATATGAGAAGAGGAAAGATGTAGGATCAGAATCTCGCAACGATAATGTTTCTGCGAAATTATCAACAACACAACACAACAGCATCGCAGAACAATTTCAGAAATGATACGATAAACGACGTCAGCTAGGATCACGAGAAAGATGTGATAGTCCTGCGAAAATTAGAGAGCTTGCGAAATTAACATTTGTAAGGCTGCGAGAATGTCGCAGACCATACCCGAAAATAAAGGACAGATTAGATGTCATCCACTATGTATTTCCCTATAAATAGTCGTTCAAGTTGTAAAGAAGAAAGAGAGATCTTTTTGAGTAAGAAACAAGTAAATAGGAGAGAGAAAGTCTAGAGCAGAGGTCATTCTTGATTCCTTTATCTTTTCTTGTAAGAACATTTAAAGATTGATCAATAAAATTAAGAGTGTAAATCTAAAAATGGGTTGAGTAATAACGAAATCATATGAGGGGTGTAGTGTAGGATTTCCTGCAACTACAGTTACAACTCTTACCAAAATAATTAAATAAATAATTAATTTAGCAAATATTGTATTTATGTGAATAAATCACAAATTAAATTAGAAAGGAATCACAAACACTTTAATATGATAATCAAAGATGTTTGGAGTAATATCTAACTTGCCTAGATAAGGAAACATCACGAACTTGACTAAAAAAGACTTCTAGTCACGTAATTGGGCTCAAGTCCGTGAACCGTTACAAACAGTCCATGGATAGTTTCCTACTAACAAACTGTAACAGTTTCAGCAACACTTAAAACTGTTACTTTAATAAATCACTCATAACTTCATTGTTATAACTCGGAATTGAGTGATTCTTGGCTCATTGAATTCGTAAGCTCATTAACTATAACATGAGAACCTTTCCAGGGATAAAGGTTATTGACACAAGAGTCGTGGCTCAGATAACCTCGAGTATATATGTACATAAATGTACATTAACCATCATAGGAATTGTTCCATAGAGTGAGCATTTGTTTCGATAAATTAGAAAGGTAGAATTGAACAAGAATCCAAATGAAATCAATCACCACATACCTTGGTTGATGAATTCCTTGTTGATGTCTTCATGTAATCTTCAGTCTTCATCCTCCAAGAATAGCTCTTCTTAGACCTAATCTAGTCTGAAACTATCCTTTGTATACTAAATCAAGAATGTATTTTGGAAACTAAAATTGAAAACTAACTTGACATACCAACGCTAGTGGGTTCAACCGAACAACGCTCTAACATTATTTAGCTGTTTTTGGATTGAAAACCCTGAGAAATGGCTGGATCATGCGATGATCCCTACACTTATGCAATTTTCAGTTCTGCGTAGTTTGTTTTTGTTTCAGATAAAACAAGTAAGGCCATTTAACCTGTTATATTGTTCTTGGATTATTGGAATGGTAAAATTGGTAGTAAATATTGAAATCTATAATCATCAGTATTTGTGGAGCAAATCAAGTAAAAGTGAAAATGTAAGTATCCTGATCTTGGATGTTTCTTTAGTTGTTTATCTGTAATGACTCTTATAACGATTCCGATCTTGAATTTCTCCCTTGAATTACCATCAACCCATGAGTAATTGACTCACTCTACCTTGAACTTACAACCCCAAAAATTAAGAGCAGTAAGAATTGTTAGAGCATTGCTCGGTCAAACTCGCATGCGTTGCTATCTCAAGCATGTTTATCAATATTAGTGATCAAAACTACAAGTCTTAATTTCTAGTCTCTTATAGCCAAGTCTCGGACTAGGATAGTAAGTGTAGTTGAGCTCAAGGACTTCATGGCGATTCATCATACAAGTAGAAGGACTACTCAAGGAACCGGTGGAACTTCTCGACAAAAAGGTATGTGGAGACTTGAACTTATCTGTCACTCAAAAGTCTATCTATTCTATCTCCTACTCTTTGAGACAAAAGTCGTATGCTATACATATATACTAGATTATACACATTTGGTATTTCAAGCCGAGTATACCTCGCCTATCTATATCTCGAAATATGTGTTGGTAAGCTTTTCGCTTCGACCAAGTTTATCTTTACCTAGTGACGAAAGTCATGAATGTTTCAATCACTTTGAAAATTGCTTTGACGAGAAATGGTGTAACAATTATATAACGTACTCTAAGAATGTTTCAATGATTGGAATGAGAGTTTAGATTACATAACCAATGTATTCCTTGAACCGAAGTTCTTGAACTTTGTTGATCAAGAGAACCGGAAGCATGTCAAGTGCCAAGTCCGCGAACTGCCGAAGTTCTCAAACCCGAGAATTTCTGCTGGAGTTGACAAACTACTTGCGTGAGCCAAGTCCGCTAACCCAGTCCGTGAACCGGCGAAGTTCTCAAACCCGAGAATTTCTGCTGGAGTTTGTAAACTCTGTCCGGTGTCTTAAGTCCGCGAACCTAATCTGCGAACTTGAGAAGGTTATATATCTAAATATGATCTCTAAACTTAATCTTAAAAGACTAAGGAATGATTTTGAAAACCGTGGCTATTAAAGTTCATGAACCGATTCTTGTGAATCAAATCATCTTTGCTTCAATTGTGTCTTGTGTAGTTACATAAGATTTCCTTGCAATTGAACAACTCTCTTAACTAGTTCAATTGAGTCATTTGAACTAGTTATGGTGAAGAAGAACATGGTTGGTATGAAATGCTCTTATGGTTAACCTTTTTGGTTAGACTATTGTTGAACCAACAATGTACACGTTTGGGTGTGGTTAACAAAACTAGAAGCGTACAGTCATTTGTGTATGACAATCTAAGTTTTCGATCTAACAGTTGAGAAATATTAGCTTGAATCTAAATCAGGTTTTCATCTAACGGTGGATATTGATTGCTTTGTAACTAAGGCAAAACCCTAATTTGAAAGACTATATAAGGGGACATATAGAAACTCTGCAAAACTAATCCCCACACCTTACGTGTGCTACTAGTTTGCGTGCTAGAGTCGGTTCTCTTTTAACCTTTGGTTTTCTTCTTCTAAAACCAGGTTAACGACTTGAAGACTTCATTGGGCTTGTGAAGCCAGACGGATACTACTTTTATCGTAGTTGTGTGATCTGATCTTGCATCTTCTATCGTAATAGTACAATCATATTGATTGGCTAAAGATTGTTTTATTCTCCGATAGGAAAAATATAAAAAGTAATCACAAACACCTTCGTCTCATTGTTTGTGATTCCACGACATATTGTTTCTCTACCATACAATTAAGATTGTTGTGGGGTGATTGATTAATCTAGGCTGTTCTTCGGGAATATAAGACCAGATTATCAATTGGTTCATGTTCACCTTGATTATTATCAAAAGACGGAACAAAAACTTTAGGGTTTTTCTGTGAGAGACAGATTGATCCTTTGATAGACTTGTCTATGTGAGACATATTTGTTTACTGTTAAAGCCTGCAATTTTGGGTCGTAGCAACTCTTAGTTGTGGGTGAGATCAGTTAAGGGAATCAAGTGCGCAGTATCCTGCTGGGATCAGAGGCGTAGGGAGTACAACTGTACCTTGGATCAGTGGGAGACTGATTGGGGTTCAACTATAGTCCAGTTCGAAATTAGCTTGGAGTAGGCTAGTGTCTGTAGCGGCTTAATACAGTGTGTATTCAATATGGACTAGGTCTCGGGGTTTTTCTGCATTTGCGGTATCCTCGTTAACAAAATTTCTGGTGTCTGTGTTATTTCAGTTTCCGCATTATATTGTTTATCTTTATAATTGAAATAATACAGGTTATGCGTGTAGATCATCAATTGGTATAATCCAACCTTTGGTTGTTCGATTGTCATTGATTGATCATTGGACATTGGTTTTTGGTACCGTCCAAGTTATTCCTTGTGTTTGATTAGGACTCGCTGATTTCTATTAGCTTGAGTAAATAAAAACAAGAGAGAGATATTAACTCCTTGAGATACGTTTACCTAGATTGAGTTTGACTGTCTAGTTGATTCTCTAGAAAGTATTTCGGAGTTAGTCCATACATATTGCTAAGCGAAATATTGGGTGGTGTTGTTAGACCCAGCTTTTTCAATTGGTATCAGAGCAGGCAAACACGTTCAAGACCTTACAAGTCTGTGTTTGTAGCGATCTGACTCTATGGACAGAGGTGTTATCTCTATTAACGTACCACCAGTCTTCGATGTCTCTAATTACTCGTGGTGGAAAATTGTTATACGAGCTTTTTTTCAAGCACGTGATTTTCAATCATGGGTATATGTTGTCAATGGCTATGATTCTCCCGTTGTGGCAGTTGGAGATAAGGGCGTTCCCAAACCTTTTGGTGAATACACTCCTGCCGAGATAAATGCTGCAAAGCAAAATTCCGACGGTTTAAATGCTATCATACATGCCATTACCCCAAATCTTCAGCCCCATGTGTTTAATTGCACTCGGTCTAAAGATGCTTGGGATATCTTAGAATCTGTATTCGAAGGAAACTCCAGTGAAAAGGAAGCCAGGCTTCAAAACCTTAATTCTGATTGGGAGAACCTTCATATGTCAGAAGAGGATACAATTGATGAGTTTAATCACAGAATGTCTGAAATTATCAATGCATCTTTTGCATTGGATAAGACAATTCCTGAAAAAGACATTGTGATGAAAATTCTCAGATCGTTTCCATCTAGATACGAGTCTAAGAAACATGCCATCGTTGAGGGAAATAACCCTGATACGCTTTCCAGGACGACACTTATTGGAAAGTTAAGAATTCTTGATCAAGAGATAGGGAGAACGTTCGCACTCAAGGTTGTGAACAAAACTGAGATGTCTTCCTCTCACCTATCCTGGGCTGATGAATGTGATCATTCACTAATAGTCAATGAGGTCAAGAATTTAATAAAAAAGAAGAATAGATTTGCATGTTCTCCATCTTCTCTGGCTGCTGAAGATAATTCGACAGAAGACAATAGTTCTCAGTATAACTTAGATGAGACTAACTGGTGCAATGAGTTTACTGCCCGTACTTCAGATTCTCTTTCAACTTCAAATTCTAATTCAGAACTTGAATTTGACACTGAGTTGGTTGATCTCCTGAATAAATATATTCTTCAAGAGAACCTTCGTCTCAAAGCCTCCTTGAGTTATGTTGAATCATCACTCCAGACGAAAAATATTGAGATTGAACATCTTAGTACTAAGTTCGTCAAAATCATGTCCTAAAGGAAAAAGAGATTAATTCTCTCAGAGATGACCTGAAAAGGATGTCTGGAAGCTCTGACAAAGTTGCAGCAATGTTGTTTGGTCATAGATCCTTTGGAAACTATCATGGTTTAGGATTCAGTAGTAAAACAACAAAAGTGATGGGTTCTGCAAATCAGGAAACAATGGTTGAGCATTGTGAAGACGAGAAATCTACATTGATCTGCTCCTTCTGTGGACACTCAAGACGTGTTATACCTGTTGGAGATTCAAAAAAAGAAACAATAGAGTCACCAAACTTCAAAAGAACATGCAAAGAGTGAGTATGGACGAAGACAAACAGAATAAATTCTATAGAAGAAGAAAGAAATCTGTTAGCTCAACCACCAGTGACAAGCCACGAAAAAACAAGGGAAGTGGGCATTTGGCCCGTCCGTCCACCAACTGAATGGTAACGTTTACTTCTCATCCTTAACTTGGGAAAGATGAGAAGCGTCTAGAAGTGGCTCAAGTCAATGTTCGTATGTTTCCATTTTTTTGTGTGTAGTCCTTTCTGTTTGGAAGACCACATCAAGAATATCTAGGGTTTGTCACTTATAAATCTCCTGGTATTGTTTACCTTTTCCTTTCTTCTTTCACGATTCTCATGGCTCCTATAACTAGAGGTACGTTCAAAAGAGATGTTATAGAAGCCGTCAATGTACATCTGTGCAAAGGAATCACTTCCTCTCGGATGATAAAGAAGAAGTCTACAACCATTGGAAAAAATGTTTCCTCTAACTGTCTCTTTTCTGTATGTCATAATAATCATTTTAGAGACATGGTGAAAGCCTTCATCAACAAGCGAAATGATTTAAAATCTCGAATCATTTCCTCTTTGGAAGAAATAAATCACTCTGAACAAAGGTTGACTCTAACCAAGAATACTCTGCGTGATCTAAAAAGAGAACTTAGTGAGTTCACTGAAATTTCTGAAGATCTAGAGGAATTGAACGATCCCATAATCAATGGATTTTTCAATAATAAGAAGGAGTTTTCTGTGGATGCCCTGAAAAAGATCTACAATGCCTAGGATGTCTTATTTTTGGCTTAGTTGGAAGAATAACTAGTGCTTTGAATAGCGATGATTGTCACTACACATAGCTATTATTTTTCATCTTTTTGTTTTTAGGTTTCTTGGTTTAAATTCTAGAACTATTTGGAGGATGATGTTTTGCAGTATTTAATCTTTATGATTTGTTATATTTCAATTTGATATGGGATATTGGTGTTTACGTCCGTGAACTATGTTGTCCCATATTTTGTCAAAAATAAAGTCGTTCATGATCGGTATTCGTTTATTGGTTTAAGAATGAATAGACTTTTGACATATACAAAAGTTAAGCCTATATTGTCAATCCTTGACAGAAGATAGGTTAAAATCTTTTGTATCCAAGGATTATTGCTATTGTATATGCGTGTGCAAAAGAATGAATCCTTTTGTATTCCACAGTATTGATCTTCATTGATCCATCTTTTTTTGTATTACCGTGAGGCTCCGTAATGTATCCTATGTTGAGCACGATACAACCAAGTTGATTATTTTTTATTAGCTTTGTTGGTTGTTCCGTGAGATACTTTATGTTGAGCATTTTAGAACTAAATTAATCATTCTCTTGGTTATTTAGTTATTACTCCACAAGTTTTCTTGTGTTGAGTATATGAACGATTAAGCCAATCACTCTCTTGTATGGTTATCTTAGTCGTTGCTCCGTAAGTTTACTTATGTTGAGCACAATGAATTAAATTGATCACTTTTGTGTTTAATTTGATTATGTATTCCGATTAAATTAATCATGGATTTACTTATGATTAATTTAATTGAGTTTTGGATATAAAAATCATTTACATGGTTTTGGTGTCCAATAAAAATCCTTCTTTTCTCTTGAAATTAAGGTCGCTCGTTGTTGTTCTTTCGGGAATGACATCAAATGGGGGAGAGTTCTTTTGAACTTGTGCTTAATGGTCATATATTGAGGGGTGTGCGGCTGTGGAATTTTAGAGGGGTTATCTTGTATCTTTAAACTCCTTGATGAATGATGTTAGCTTCGGCTATATGATTGCATCTAAATAAGATGATGTGTGTTTCTTTCTCTCAGTCATGAAATGTCTCTTACGGAAATTTCATTATGAACCCGTTCTTGTACCTTTGCCAATTTTATTGACAAAAAGGGGGAGAATTAATATGTAGTTCATACTACAAATACATTGGTTTTCGAATCATTGTGTAAGGGGGAGTGGTTTTCATGTGAGATGGAGTATTGACTAAGGGGGTGTGATACATATCACCATAGTATTATTGTTGAAGTTGTGATACAATTGATCTTTGACACTGTGTAATAATACTATGACATTGTTTAACAATGATCGAGACCGATGCTTTCTCATTGTTATAGATACAGATCTTCAACAACGATGGTGCTAAACTTACAACCTTTGGGATCATTGGAGTACTTGGAAGCGACGAAGATTTCGAGGAATGTTGAAGATTAGACATGTGGAATAGGAGCTACTAAAGTTTCATTATCTTTTTTGTATTCCATATATATTGATAGTTTTGTCACTAAAATTGACAAAGGGGGAGATTGTTAGAGCACTGCTCGGTCAAACTCGCATGTGTTGCTATCTCAAGCATGGTTGTCAATATTAGTGATCAAAACTATAAGTCTTGATTTCTAGTCTCTTATATCTAAGTCTCGGACTAGGATAGTAAGTGTATTTGAACTCAAGGACTTCATGGAGATTCATCATACAAGTAGAAGAACTACTCAAGGAACCGGTGGAACTTCTTGACAAAAAGGTATGTGGAGACTTGAATTTATCTGTCACTCAAAAGTCTATCTATTTTATCTCCTACTCTTTGAGACAAAAGTCGTATGATATACATATAGACTAGATTATACACATTTGGTATTTCGAGCCGAGTATACCTCGCCTATCTATATCTCGAAATATGTGTTGGTAAGCTTTTCGCTTCGACCAAGTTTATCTTTACCTAGTGACGAAAGTCATGAATGTTTCAATCACTTTGAAAATTGCTTTGACGAGAAATGGTGTAACAACTATATAACGTCCTCTAAGAATGTTTCAATGATTGGAATGAGAGTTTAGATTACATAACCAATGTATTCCTTGAATCGAAGTTCTTGAACTTTGTTGATCAAGAGAACCGGAAGTATGGAAAGTGCCAAGTCCGCAAACTCAGTCCGCGAACTGCCGAAGTTCTCAAACCCGAGAATTTCTGCTGGAGTTGACAAACTACTTGAGTGAGCCAAGTCCGCGAACCCAGTCTGCGAACCGGCAAAGTTCTCAAACCCGAGAATTTCTGCTGGAGTTTTTAAACTCTGTCCGGTGTTAAGTCCGCGAACCTAGTCTGCGAACTTGAGAAGGTTATATATCTAAAGATGATCTCTAAACATAATCTTATAAGACTAAGGAATGCTTTTGCAAACCGTGGCTATTAAAGTTCATGAACCGATTCTTGTGAATCAAATCATCTTTGCTTCAATTGCGTCTTGTGTAGTTACATAAGATTTCCTTGCAATTGAACAACTCTCTTAACTAGTTCAATTGAGTCATTTGAACTAGTTATGGTGAAGAAGAACATGGTTGGTATGAAATGCTCTTATGGTTAACCTTTTTAGTTAGATTATTGTTGAACCAACAATGTACACGTTTGGGTGCGGTTAACAAACCTAGAAGCGTACAATCATTTATGTATGACAAGCTAAGTTTTCGATTTAACGGTTGAGAAATATTAGCTTGAATCTAAATCAGGTTTTCATCTAACGGTGGATATTGATTGCTTTCTAACTAAGGAAAAACCCTGATTTGAAAGACTATATAAGGGGACATCTAGCATCTCTGCAAAACTAATCCCTACACCTAACGTGTGCTACTAGTTTGCGTGCTAGAGTCGGTTCTCCTTTAACCTTTGGTTTTCTTCTTCTAAAACCAGGTTAACGACTTGAAGACTTCATTTGGATTGTGAAGCCAGACCGATACTACTTTTATCGTAGTTGTGTGATCTGATTTTGCATATTCTATGGTAGTAGTACAATCATATTGATTGGCTAGAGGTTGTTTAATTTCTCCGATAGGCAAGATATAAAAAGTAATCACAAACACCTTCGTCTCATTGTTTGTGATTCCACGACATCTTGTTTTGCTACCATACGATTAAGATTTTTATGAGGTGATTGATTAATCTAGGTTGTTCTTCGGGAATATAAGACCGGATTATCAATTGGTTCATGTTCACCTTGATTATTATCAAAAGACAGAACAAAAACTTTAGGGTTTTTCTGTGGGAGACAGATTGATCCTTTGATAGACTTTTCTGTGTGAGACAGATTTGTTTATTGTTAAAGCCTGCAATTTTGGGTCGTAGCAACTCTTAGTTGTGGGTGAGATCAGCTAAGGGAATCAAGTACGCAGTATCCTGCTGGGATCAGGGGCGTAGGGAGTACAACTGTACTTTGGATCAGTGGGAGATTGATTGGGGTTCAACTATAGTCCAGTCCGAAGTTAGCTTGGAGTAGGCTAGTGTTTGTAGCAGCTTAATACAGTGTGTATTCAATCTGGACTAGGTCCCGGGGTTTTTCTGCATTTGCGGTTTCCTCGTTAACAAAATTTCTGGTGTCTGTGTTATTTCAGTTTCTGCATTATATTGTTTGTCTTTATAATTGAAATAATACAGGTTGTGTGTGTAGATCATCAATTGGTATAATCCAACCTTTGGTTGTTTGATTGTCATTGATTGATCCTTGGACATTGGTCTTTGGTACTGTCCAAGTTATTCCTTGTATTTGATTAGGACTCGTTGATTTCTATTAGCTTGAGTAAATCAAAACAAGATAGAGATATTAACTCCTTGAGATACTTTTACCTAGATTGAGTCTGACTGTCTAGTTGATTCTCTAGAAAGTATTTCGGAGTTAGTCCATACAGATTGCTAAGCGAAATATTAGGTGGTGTCGTTAAACCCTCGCTTTTTCAAGAACCATTTGATGTTGGATTCGATTTACTTTCTCAAGTTTAGACCAGCTTTTTCACCACCAACTAAAAAAAATAAAATCTCGAAACATGAGGTAAGTTAAAGAAATAAGAGGACTATTACACGTGGGTATCTGGTACCCAAGGAGTCATTTATTAAAGAAATGTGGGAATGACTGGACCCAAATTGTTGTTGAGAGATTCCTCGATTGCTTACATCTGCTGCATAGGTTGCTAGTCCATCTACTGCCATGGTTTCCTTGTCTGTAGTTGTGTCGTTTATTGCATTGTGGAATTTATTGCATTCTCTGTTTTACTTCGATAATCATTCATGAAATATACAATGGAGGTTCAATGGAAGATTTTATGAAGCGTGCATGAGGTTTTCAGAGTCTGTCTCAAAAAGAACTTGTGGTCTTGTCTTTCAATCGCAGCTCTGGCTTCCATTAACGTGGCATAAGTCTCTATCATTAATGAAGTATGGTTATTCCCAGTGGTCTCAAAAGAGACATTACACTTTTCGCTTGTACCTACAAATGAAACCTACTCCCGTAATTCTTAGGTGTCCTCTAGCAGCTCTGTTGGTGTTGATTTTATCCAGTCTCTATCTGGATTGAACTAGCCTACCGAAATAGTTTGTGTTATTTCGAAGTTCCTTATTGAGTTAATGCTGGGTGGTTATCCAGGAAAAACTGAGGGATGATATTTTTTCCCATTCGAATTTTTGTTGTTGTTTTAAGGATTTCGTTAAGATGTCTTCGGGCATTGGATTCCAACGAAAGAGGGTCAATGATATCAATTATTTTCTAGATATGGTAGCACTGAGTCGAATCTATATTTTCAAATTATGATGTCCAATTAGCTTGGATCGATGTTGCTAAACTGTTTCCAATATGATGAAATATGAGTTGTTAGAAGGAAGGTATGAGGGAGGTCATTTTCTTCCATTGTGGGCTAGAGGAGGAAGGAGTGGGTGTCATTCCCTAGAAGATAGGTTGACACTTTTTGCATAAACTTCCCCAGATGGAGTCAGGTTGTTCATGCAGATTCCATATTCTTTTCTTAAGCAAATCTTTATTGTGATTAATGTTTTTCCTTATGCTTGTCCCCCGTTCAGATTTCGGTTTGGTTAGTTTTTCCATCCCAAAGGATGAAGTTTTTTAGCGAAAGAGTCATGTCCCCTGAAAAAATTCTCGGTGATACGATCTATCTGTTTATGAACATGGATGAGAAGAAGATGTGTTCGCATAAGGTGATTGGAGGTAGGTATCAATGAAGTTTTAATGGTGCGAAAAAAAACCGATACGATCTATCTATTTGTATATGGAAGAGTACTAAGCTCCCTGTAGGTGTAAGGATTTTTTTCATCCATCCTTTCACCTTTCGTGCTAGTCGTTGAAGCAATGGTGCGAATATATAACGAGAGGTTATCCCATGCTTGAACTGTACCCCCATATATGTAGGTGGGGTCAAGGTGGTTGGCATGTCGAAGAAATGATGAAGATTGTCCATATCGTGTTGCTCTAATCTCGGATGAGGAGTAATTGTGGATTTTGTTGTGTTAATTACCTTTCCTGTTAAGGTATTGTAGGACTGGGCCAAAATATTGAAATGATTATTATTCTCATGTGATACCTCATTAGATATGAGGATGTCGTCTGCATGCATCATATGTAAAATACGCGGCGCTCTTTCGAATATGCGTAGACCTCCTACAAGATTTTGGGCTTCCATTTTTCCAAAATTTTCCGACAGGATTTCCGCGCAAACTATGAATATATATGAATATAGAGGGTCCCCTTTTCTAATACGTATAGTATGAATGATATAACCATGCGGTGTACCATTAATGTTGATCGAATATGTAACTGTAGTGGTACAATAGCATCATGTAATCCATAAAGATAGCCGAAAATGCCTATTTGGTAAAAGCTGCTTTGATGAAGCGTGAATCTAAGCTATCTTGGGCCTTTTGAATATCTAGTTTGTGAGTTATTTTAGGATCTTTGATGAGTGATGAGGATTTGATATGGTGGAATATTTATCCAGCTATTGTTATGTTGTCGTCTATTGATCTTTGGGGTACAAAAGCACTGTGATATGGGCTTATTAAAAAGGGAGCAGAGGTCGGATGTGATTGACCAAAATTTTGGCTATAACGTTATATGTGAAATTGCCGATTAGTCTGATTGGGGTAATTTTGATGAGTGGTGTACCCTTGATATTAATGTGATGTTTTTACGGTTAATTAGAGGGTGTATATTTAGGGAATTAAAAAAACTATGACCATGACTATTGACCGAGAGTGGGTGGTTTCCCAAATGGCCTTGAAGAACTTACTAGTATGGTCATCAGGGCCATAAGCGCTTTCTGAACTAATGGAGAAAAAAACTTATTTGATTTCCACTATGGTTACCTCCCGTGAGCATGACGCGTTGTCTTAAATTTAATCTGGGTGTGATCTCAGCAAATACGTCCTCATCTATTATTGTATTGGTGTCGTGTATTGATCATTGTGATGATCAAAATTGATTTCTCTCACGGGTAAAGCACTTAAACGAAAAGGACAGGAACAAATAACCCTAGATGCATTTCCTAGTAAAAATCCATCATGTGTTTTTTATATGTTACTAGTGTTGAGCCCGTGCGTTGCACGGGTTTAAGTCTGTCATACCGAATTTGTTACTATGATATAAATGCATAAGTTAAGTAATTCAATATTTTTATATTCGGGGATTTTGCTTAAATTTTGTAATTTTTTCCCAGTTCTGAAATTGTACTAATCATCTTCAGTTACCAATTGACAAATATTTTCTCTTCTATCAGTTTCATTAAGATATGTTTAGATTTTCGTAATATAAAAAAGAAAATTATTACTTTTTTTTACAGATTCAACTTGGTTCGGAGAGATTATCAGTTTGGAATCTAATTAATGTTTCTATCGAGTTCTAATCCAAGGAAAAAATGCAACAATAACAAATTAAAAGTTGCTATCATAAAAATTATAAAATAGTTAAATCGTCATCACTCTCATCACCTTCATTTTTACCATTGCTATGGTCGATAAATATTTTATATATAAGCGCCCGTCTGTTGCACGGGTTCAAATTGGTTGTCCCAAAGGTAATTAATCCATGTAAGCGTATAGGTTTAAGTCTGTCATACCGAATTTGTTACTATGATATAAATGCATAAGTTAAGTAATTCAATTTTTTTATATTCGGGGATTTTGCTTAAATTTTGTAATTTTTTCCCAGTTCTGAAATTGTACTAATCATCTTCAGTTACCAATTGACAAATATTTTCTCTTCTATCAGTTTCATTAAGATATGATTAGATTTTCGTAATATAAAAAAGAAAATTATTACTTTTTTTTACAGATTCAACTTGGTTCGGAGAGATTATCAGTTTGGAATCTAATTAATGTTTCTATCGAGTTCTAATCCAAGGAAAAAATGCAACAGTAACAAATTAAAAGTTGCTATCATAAAAATTATAAAATAGTTAAATCGTCATCACTCTCATCACCTTCATTTTTACCATTGCTATGGTCGATAAATATTTTATATATAAGCGCCCGTCCGTTGCACGGGTTCAAATTGGTTGTCCCAAAGGTAATTAATCCATGTAAGCGTATAGGTTTAAGTCTGTCATACCGAATTTGTTACTATGATATAAATGCATAAGTTAAGTAATTCAATTTTTTTATATTCGGGGATTTTGCTTAAATTTTGTAATTTTTTCCCAGTTCTGAAATTGTACTAATCATCTTCAGTTACCAATTGACAAATATTTTCTCTTCTATCAGTTTCATTAAGATATGATTAGATTTTCGTAATATAAAAAAGAAAATTATTACTTTTTTTTACAGATTCAACTTGGTTCGGAGAGATTATCAGTTTGGAATCTAATTAATGTTTCTATCGAGTTCTAATCCAAGGAAAAAATGCAACAGTAACAAATTAAAAGTTGCTATCATAAAAATTATAAAATAGTTAAATCGTCATCACTCTCATCACCTTCATTTTTACCATTGCTATGGTCGATAAATATTTTATATATAAGCGCCCGTCCGTTGCACGGGTTCAAATTGGTTGTCCCAAAGGTAATTAATCCATGTAAGCGTATAGGTTTTTATGTAAAAAATAGGTTATGTATATTGAAAGTGATTCGGCGCTCATTTACCTACTCATTCTATTTTGCTACGTCAATCCCACGATTCTTATTGGTCGGGGGCCAAGAGCAATGATTCGACGCTCATTTACCCACCCATTCTACTGTGCTACGTCAATCCTTGATTCTTATTGGTCGGGGGCCAACAACATGATTCGGCGCTCATTTACCTATCCATTCTATTTTGCTACGTCAATCCTTGATTCTTATTGGTCGTGGCCCAGGAAGAGCATGATTCGGCGCTCATTTACCTATCAATTATAATTTGCTACGTCAATCCTTAATTCTTATTGGTCGTGGCCCAGGAGCTCTAGAATTCGAGCTTTTGGTCTAACTTTCAATGTGAGGCCAGCAATTTCCACTCAAATTATATATAAAATATGTATATAAAAAAAAGAAAATTATTACTTTTTTTTTACAGATTCAACTTGGTTCGGAGAGATTATCAGTTTGGAATCTAATTAATGTTTCTATCGAGTTCTAATCCAAGGAAAAAATGCAACAGTAACAAATTAAAAGTTGTTATCATAAAAATTATAAAATAGTTAAATCGTCATCACTCTCATCACCTTCATTTTTACCATTGCTATGGTCGATAAATATTTTATATATAAGCGCCCGTCCGTTGCACGGGTTCAAATTGGTTGTCCTAAAGGTAATTAATCCATGTAAGCGTATAGGTTTTTATGTAAAAAATAGGTTATGTATATTGAAAGTGATTCGGCGCTCATTTACCTACTCATTCTATTTTGCTACGTAATCCCACGATTCTTATTGGTCGGGGTCCAAGAGCAATGATTCGACGCTCATTTACCCACACATTCTACTGTGCTACGTCAATCCTTGATTCTTATTGGTCGGGGGCCAAGAACATGATTCGGCGCTCATTTACCTATCCATTCTATTTTGCTACGTCAATCTTTGATTCTTATTGGTCGTGGCCCAGGAAGAGCATGATTCGGCGCTCATTTACCTATCCATTATAATTTGCTACGTCAATCCTTGATTCTTATTGGTCGTGGCCCAGGTTTGGAATCTAATTAATGTTTCTATCGAGTTCTAATCCAAGGAAAAAATGCAACAGTAACAAATTAAAAGTTGTTATCATAAAAATTGTAAAATAGTTAAATCGTCATCACTCATCACCTTCATTTTTACCATTGCTATGGTCGATAAATATTTTATATATAAGCTCCCGTCCGTTGCACGGGTTCAAATTGGTTACATGTACTAATCATCTTCAGTTACCAATTGACAAATATTTTCTCTTCTATCAGTTTCATTAAGATATGATTAGATTTTCGTAATATAAAAAAGAAAATTATTACTTTTTTTTACAGATTCAACTTGGTTCGGAGAGATTATCAGTTTGGAATCTAATTAATGTTTCTATCGAGTTCTAATCCAAGGAAATATGCAACAGTAACAAATTAAAAGTTGCTATCATAAAAATTATAAAATAGTTAAATCGTCATCACTCTCATCACCTTCATTTTTACCATTGCTATGGTCGATAAATATTTTATATATAAGCGCCCGTCCGTTGCACGGGTTCAAATTGGTTGTCCCAAAGGTAATTAATCCATGTAAGCGTATAGGTTTTTATGTAAAAAATAGGTTATGTATATTGAAAGTGATTCGGCGCTCATTTACCTAATCATTCTATTTTGCTACGTCAATCCCACGATTCTTATTGGTCGGGGGCCAAGAGCAATGATTCGACGCTCATTTACCCACCCATTCTACTGTGCTACGTCAATCCTTGATTCTTATTGGTCGGGGGCCAACAACATGATTCGGCGCTCATTTACCTATCCATTCTATTTTGCTACGTCAATCCTTGATTCTTATTGGTCGTGGCCCAGGAAGAGCATGATTCGGCGCTCATTTACCTATCCATTATAATTTGCTACGTCAATCCTTGATTCTTATTGGTCGTGGCCCAGGAGCTCTAGAATTCGAGCTTTTGGTCTAACTTTCAATGTGAGGCCAGCAATTTCCACTCAAATTATATATAAAATATGTATATAAAAAAAAGAAAATTATTACTTTTTTTTTACAGATTCAACTTGGTTCGGAGAGATTATCAGTTTGGAATCTAATTAATGTTTCTATCGAGTTCTAATCCAAGGAAAAATGCAACAGTAACAAATTAAAAGTTGTTATCATAAAAATTATAAAATAGTTAAATCGTCATCACTCTCATCACCTTCATTTTTACCATTGCTATGGTCGATAAATATTTTATATATAAGCGCCCGTCCGTTGCACGGGTTCAAATTGGTTGTCCTAAAGGTAATTAATCCATGTAAGCGTATAGGTTTTTATGTAAAAAATAGGTTATGTATATTGAAAGTGATTCGGCGCTCATTTACCTACTCATTCTATTTTGCTACGTAATCCCACGATTCTTATTGGTCGGGGGCCAAGAGCAATGATTCGACGCTCATTTACCCACCCATTCTACTGTGCTACGTCAATCCTTGATTCTTATTGGTCGGGGGCCAAGAACATGATTCGGCGCTCATTTACCTATCCATTCTATTTTGCTACGTCAATCCTTGATTCTTATTGGTCGTGGCCCAGGAAGAGCATGATTCGGCGCTCATTTACCTATCTATTATAATTTGCTACGTCAATCCTTGATTCTTATTGGTCGTGGTCCAGGTTTGGAATCTAATTAATGTTTCTATCGAGTTCTAATCCAAGGAAAAAATGCAACAGTAACAAATTAAAAGTTGTTATCATAAAAATTATAAAATAGTTAAATCGTCATCACTCTCATCACCTTCATTTTTACCATTGCTATGGTCGATAAATATTTTATATATAAGCGCCCGTCCATTGCACGGGTTCAAATTGGTTGTCCTAAAGGTAATTAATCCATGTAAGCGTATAGGTTTTTATGTAAAAAATAGGTTATGTATATTGAAAGTGATTCGGCGCTCATTTACCTACTCATTCTATTTTGCTACGTAATCCCACGATTCTTATTGGTCGGGGGCCAAGAGCAATGGTTCGACGCTCATTTACCCACCCATTCTACTGTGCTACGTCAATCCTTGATTCTTATTGGTCGGGGGCCAAGAACATGATTCGGCGCTCATTTACCTATCCATTCTATTTTGCTACGTCAATCCTTGATTCTTATTGGTCCTGGCCCAGGAAGAGCATGATTCGGCGCTCATTTACCTATCCATTATAATTTGCTACGTCAATCCTTGATTCTTATTGGTCGTGGCCCAGGAGCTCTAGAATTCGAGCTTTTGGTCTAACTTTCAATGCGAGGCCAGCAATTTCCACTCAAATTATATATAAAATGGGTCTTGTTGGGTTTTTGTGGTTTACACAACAATTTCTGTTTAGGCTAAGTTAATCTTTGACTAGTTAAACCCAAGCTGGATAAAGATAAAATAAGGTTTAATCAAGTGTTTAAGATTTGCTTAAGGTTACCTTAGGTTAATGATAGATTAAGGTTATAATACCTTAGATGTCCTAATAGTTACTCAGTGTCACTTAACTCGGGGCAATTTCTATGATAATGTTCAAACTCAAAATTTTGTTGAGCCACGTGGATGGCCAAACGGGTTTCTCCACTATGATAAAGCAGAGCAAAATGAACAGATTTGGTTTTCTAGGGCCCCACTAGTATTACTTTTTAATATAAAATGTTTTAGGATAAAAATGAAAAATAAAATATAATATTTAGGTGAGATAAAATAGGATGAAGTGAGATAAAATAGGATAAAATAAGATTAAAAAGTAGTAAAGTAATCAGGGATTGTACTTGGCGTGAATCCAAGAGTCGCGGGCGTGGGAGAAAGTCACTAGCGGATTTGGCATGGTCGCGCGTTGGTGTTTCCAACGCTCGCGTTTGTGGCAAGCTCGCCCGGCCTTACCACAAGCACTCGCTCGTCCATCTCGATGTTCAAATCAACAAATTAGATGATTTAAACATCCATTTTTCATGTTTGTCTGTTGAGTTCATAGTGGGAACAAAATGAACAAACTTGGAGTTGTTCATTCCATAGGAACCGTGATGAAAAGGTTAGATGACACATGGTTATTGAGATTTTATCCATCATTCTAAGCACCGGGAGAATAGTTGTATAAATGAGTCAGGTACCCACCAGGCGAGATACTCACCCCTTGTTGAACTCCATGGTGGGCCCATGGGGCTGTGCCGCATACAGACAGGTCTGTAAAGTCAATCCATGACCATGGAAAATAGTTATCCATCATAGCTTCCACCATAGCTATCGCTTATATATTTTCTTATGGACCGGAGCAGGTTACTTCATTCACATTGCAAGGGAGAAGCAAAACCAAAATATTAAAAAAATGACAGGTTGAAAATGAGATGGACTCGTAACATTATTTATTATTGTTGAGATCTGAATTCAAATGTCACTTGCTATTTTATTCAAAAACAGCAAACATCTACAGCCTTTCCAAGACGTGCATCATAACTTAGAAGTAGTAGTGGCAAGCATCTTAGACAGTGCACGCGTTTTTAACTCTTTCCTCAGAATCTTGCCAGGAGCATTCTTTGGTATGAAATCAATGAATTCCACTCTCCTGATTTTCTTATATGGCGCCACCTAAGTTAAAAAATAAATAAATGTGAACAACTCTTTCTGAATGCATATCAAAAATAAGTGGAGAAAATAGTTGTGACCAGTCGATTTGGAGGACTTACCTGTTTGGAAATGAAATCTATGACCCGAGTTTTGTCAATTGAAGTTTGAGGTTTTCTAACAACAAATGCCATAGGCACTTCACCTGCTTCTTCATCTGGATACCTACGAAATAACCCCTTTACTATTAATGTTTTGAGCAAATGCTGAAAGGCGTGGGAAGCCATAAAGCTTGCAGCCAATTAGATGGTTGGGAACATATGCTTACGGAATCACGGCTGCGTCAAGGATATCTGGATGTGAAAGAAGCAATTCTTCTAATTCTGCTGGAGGAACCTGCAAATGTGTAGATCCAATCATATGAACATTTAGAACATAAAATGCTTGCAGGACTAAAAGAATGCAAAATCCAAATTTCTTAACTTGACCCATTTTAGCAATTATGTACCTGGTATCCCTTGTACTTGATTAATTCTTTTAATCTATCTACAACATAAAGAAAACCCTCATTGTCGACGTAACATAGATCGCCCGTCTTTAGCCATCCTTCTGAATCTATTGCAGGTGGGATTCCTTCTGCCCCTTCACCAAGATAGCCTGTATATTCACATACTAAATATTTAGCTTGACATTTCAGTGTTTATCGTACTAAATATTGTAACAACGAGACACAATAAGACTAAAACCTCAAAAAATATGTAGTCTAACAATCCTTATCAGTGCTATACCTTCCATTATTGACGGCCCTTTAGCCCAAAGCTCGCCTTGCTTGCAAGGAGGTAAAGGAACACCCGTAGTAGGATCAACAATCTTCACTTGCATATTTGCTACCAGCTTCCCTGTTGAGCCAAGTTGACGACAGTCCCAAGCATCAGCTGCTCGAAAGATTGCACAGGCAGCCTCAGTTATCCCATACCCCTATATACAAGAATTTATCCCGATGCAAAATTTGAATACTAGTCTATGATGTAATCTGAACTGAAAGAGCATAAGAATGAACCAAGGACTGAAAAAGAGACATTGGGTGTACTAAACTACGAACCTGTCTTATGGCTATATTGGGGAACAGTTTTCCGAATTTCACAATAACCTCCATGCGCAACGGAGATCCACCGCATCTGATACCTTCCACTGAGCTCAGATCATAACCATCCAATATTCCTCCACTTTCAGTTGCTGATTGACATTTTGTCATAGCCAAGATCACGGGTGGAGCCGCAGCCAAAACCGTCACCTTAAATTTCTCTATTGCCTTCAACATTCCGCTAAAATCAAACCTCTTCATTGGAATCACAAAGGTATCAGCCATTGTGACCGATTCAAGAATTGCAGTAAACCCATAGATGTGAAATAGAGGCACTGTAGAGTAGTTTACAGCTCTTGTAGATATCTTTAACATCTGTTTGTATGCGTAAACCTCTGCTACAGATGCTATCAAGTTTCGGTGTGACAACGTTACGCCCTTGACCCGGCCTGTTGTTCCCGATGAATATAGGATTGCTGCTGTATCTGATTGACTAATCTTCTCCTCCTCTGAGTCCATCTGATTCTGCCTAATTGATGAACAATGCATCATGGAGCGGAAATTTTGCGAGTCGAGCACGATTGTTGGGAAACGAAGAACAGAAGGAAGTTTGTGAGTAGTTTCTGAAGTGCCAAATGAAATTGCTGGTTTGCATAGGTTTATTTGGTGAGAAATTTCAGTAGCAGTACTGATGGGATTGGAAGGAGAAACAATGACTCCTATAGAGAGAAGAGATAGATACAGTACTGGAATCTGTGGAGTTGCAGGTGACAGAATGAAAGCTGTGTCTCCCTTAGACAACCCAATGACCGATTTCAGAGAATGAGTTAAAGATTCAATCTTGCCGAGGAACTCAGAATATGAAACTCGATCACCTGTTTCAGACTCAATAAATGCAGTGACTCTTCCAGGATAGAAGTCTGAAGTACTACTAGTGTAGTGTTGGTGTAGAAGAGATAATACATAGTCTGAAATTGAAAGAGATGTGGTTGCTGGAGGAAGAGGAGCTGCAGGAAGTAAGCTATGGTAAATTTTTGTTTCTGAGCAGAAACCACTTTTTGGATCTATCATCATTGTTTGCTCTTTCGCCATTCCTACGATCAAAGATGGAGATCACAACCAGATACCAAAAAAGATTTGTCTGAAATTCTTGCCATTTTGGGAGTCAACTGCTAGCATTTCTAACAGCTGATGGAGTTGCAGGTCTAATGGCTCAGCACTGTATACAAAAATGGCAAAATGTAATTTAATCACACACAAACTGAAAGAAAAAGACTCTTTTTTGCTAAACTGTATTATTAGAGTAAGCCAAATTGGTTTTACTTTGAATTGTTATAAGCATAGTAATAGTTTGATAAATATCCCTTTTAGATCACCCATCACTGCATAACCAGACAACGAGGACGGTATTAAATATTAGTACACTGGTTGAAATTCTTGAGACAGGATCCATGATAAATTCAAATGCATATCTAGTAAAATGAGGAGCCGCTAAACACCTAACTAATATTGTAGAAAAGAAAAGGTTATATTAAAAAAAAAAATGTACAACGTGAGAAGCAAATTTGTCAGAATACATGTGAAGAAACAGTCTCACATGTAGAAGAGTCTAAACTACCGGGTAGTGCTTATTTTTGTCTGTGCATAATTTGTTGTCTTTGAATGTTTTTTTTAAATGTACCATTTGTCCATTTTTAAAAGAGAAAGGATACCTAAAGTTGAAATAGAAGAACACCAAAATCAGTGTACAGTAAAGTGTTGAAACAGTGTTAAACTGCAGAATTAGTAACGATCAACAGTAAGGGCTAATAAGTGTAACTGTTGAACTTGGTATGTCACAAGTAAACAAATGGTCGAATCCGCCCACGGCAATGGAAGGAAGGGGATGAATTCAGGAAACTATCAGTTATTGCTATATAACCAGCATAAAAGTCGAAGAGATCAAACATCTCATGTGGCAAATGGCGATTGTTTCCTCATTAGCACGATGTTGTCATTGCTGAATCAACATAATACTCATCAAGTTATTTTGTCATCTCCCTGATAAAAATCTAAATGAAAAGGATTTAACTGAAGTAAAAGAGGTTAGCTGGAGCCAAATTGATTCCTAATGGATCATCTCAAACGCCGTTTAGGAATTGACACTTATGTAATCATGGCAATACAGATTTCTTTCGAAATCAATGACCAACATCAACATGGTTCACTTAAAACCCTGTGGACATTATTTTTGTAAGTTTACTATTTCTTGATGCTCGTCTAATCTGCATATAATAATCTATATAGAACGGTTTAATTGGCAGACGTGTGGTTGCTTATACTTCAAATCTTATATTCAGTGCAATAAAGTGCAATCTAGGTGTATTCTGTTACTTGTGAAGTGGAAGTATGTGGAACATTGCAAATATAAAACCTTAACGGGAGTACCTGTCTTTTATGGCTGCAGCAGGCTTCAACAAACACGCAAACAGTAAGGCATTTCAGAAATTCCTAATGCATGTGTTAACACCTAGAAAACACACTCATAGTTTCAGTTAGTTTATGTCTAAATACGAAGTCAACCTAAAGGAATCAATGTTAACAACTATAGTGATGTGCAAGCACACATTAACTGTAAGGAAATAAGTTATTAACTGGTGATGTGAAGCAAAACCTCCAAGGATGGTCTGTGACTCTGTGGTCTTGCATTCTCCCAGTGCGTGTACTCCTTTGCAACACTCATCAATATAACCACAAAACCTCTTATATATGTAACAACTATGTAATGGATATGCATATAATATGTCTGCCTATACTAAGGAGATTTCCTACTGAATTCGGGCTACTATTTCTAAAAATTGATAATGTTCCAGGATTTCGAAAACAATAACTCACTGGAGTTTCACGTTATCTAACTATTAATAAGTAATAGAAAGACGTGAGTCCATGCAATATTCACCAATATAATCACAGAAAGATGCTTAGTATACAACATTCACCAATATAATCACAGAAAAATACTTCTTATGTAATGGATATGCATATAATATGGCTGCATATACTAAGACTTCGTGATGCAGTCTAGCTTGCACGGCTTCAAAATACTCCGTTAAAGGAGAATTCTCACTGAAATCAGTCTACGCTATTTAAATTTTCATAATGTTCCAGAATTTCAAAAATAATAACTCATTAGGACTTGACGTTAAAAAGGAAAAGACTTTCAGTTACCAATCATACTGAAGAGGCCCCCATTATTAAAATCAGAGATTACACCACCATTCATAGTCAATGTATCAAAAAGTCTGGGTCATTTCCTGGATTTAATCAATAATTTAAAATTACTTACCTTTGATTGAATATGTATGGTGTTGATCCAACCTATAGATAACACCATTAACATTGACATATTCAGCAATGTAGTAAAACCTAATCTAAGTGGAAACAGGCATGAGAAAACACCATTAACATTGACATATTCTGATATTCAGCAATGTAGTAAGACCTAATTTAAAAGTAGAAACAGGAATGTCAATATACGAGCTGGCAATTATTATGTGATGTGTATTGCCTTGTACTTCGTTACAAATTCAAAATTAATTGGAATTGGAATCAAATCTTTTTTAAAGAACAATGAGAGAAAGAGAATTTAAGGCTATGGTTAGTTACTTGCCTTGTAACAAAATAGATGGCACATGGTTGCTGAGCAGCTGAGTAAGACTCTCTTCTAGCCTCTTGCAATAAGAGAGAAATCAGATCTAAGCACGGAGGAATAGATGCAGAAGTCAAAATCAAAACGCTAAGTGAAACTATATGTTTTTCTTCTTCTTAATTCCATAAATCTTATCAAAACTTTGTACTATATTTGATGCTGGTTACCATGGTGCTTTCAATAAAATTCTGACTATGAGTATTATCTGATGATGGTAAGTACGCTATTTGCACTATGTAAGAGATAAATATTGCAGCTGTTGACCATATTAATACTAGGTACTAATCTGTTTCAGCATAAGGTAAATTGTTATCATATTTAAGTCTAACTAATGATGAATAACAATATAAAATTCTAACAGATCACTGGGCTTCACTGCAATTTACTGGCAAAGATGTAATATGAGGACTTATTGAGGAGTCAATTAGACAACAAAGTTTTGAGTAAGATTTTTGTAAAATGAAGTTGCTTCAGTGAGGAACCTTGTCAATCCTAAAAGCACAAATTTTCTAAATGGTACTAGTTTGGTGCAAATCCAGTTATCCACTCTAGCTACAACTGTAAGCAGAGTAAAACTTTCAAATGTAGTAGTTGGAGTCAATGTAACAGTATATTTGGTTTATTAATTTAATATCACATACAAGATATCATTTACACTTTTGTGCCATCTAATATCATACTTTTGTCACTGTGCTTACAGTCAGGTCTACGGTCTACCTGATATAACAGCATTTAAAACCATTAAAAAAAAATGGAATACGTTTACAGACAGAAATCCCATGTACCTTTCTACTGCACAAGTGAGGATGGTTTGAACCTGATGTATCTTTCCGCGGTTTCAACTGAGGATGGTCTGAACCTGATGAGCAGTCTTTTTTGTTTGTGCTGCAAAACAATTACACACTTCCAACTCATAGAAGATGCAAAACAATCACAATAAAAGTTCCAGTACCAAATTAGCTTTAGATATGGTAAACACTTCTGCATTTGCAACAAATATGTAGATTGGCACTTTCAAATGCAATGGATCATACGGCATCTACTGTATAGGTTACACCCAATCGCTGTACAGACGACCAGTAATGAAATCAACCCCTGACCATGGCAAATAGTTCTCCATCATAGCTTCCACCAAAGCTATTGCCAAAGTACAGATTAAAAAACAAGCACATCAGCCTTGTACATTTCAATTTATTTATGATGATGTGCATCATAACTTAGAAGTAGTGGCAAGCATCTTAGACAGTGCAAGCGTTTTTAACTCCTTTCTCAGAATCTTGCCAGCAGCAGTCCTTGGTATGGAATCAATGAATTCTACTCTCTTTATTTTCTTAAATGGTGCCACCTAAGTTTAAAAAATAAATAGATAAATGTGAACAACTCTTTCTCTGAATGCACAACAAAAACACAAAAATAAGTGGAAAAAATAGTTATGACCAATCGATTTGAAGAAGGATGTACTACTTTACCTGTTTGGAGATGAAATCTATGACCTGAGTTTTGTCAATTGAAGTTTGAGTTTTTCTAACAACAAATGCCATAGGCACTTCACCTGCTTCTTCATCTGGATACCTACAAAATAACCACTTTATTATTAATGTTTTGTTTTCAAATGTCTCTCTTTCTAATTGAGCAAATGCTGAAGACAAATGATATCCCGCACGACTTTGCGGGATGACTTCCCGCTCAAGCGGCTTCGAAGACGTTGGGTGATAAAATAAACGGCTGGATTCACATTCAGTCACAAGACCCACCACTTTCCCTTAAAGGTTCAAGGATTCCAGATCTGGTTTTAGATGTGGGACATGGTGATCTAACAGTTTAGAAGCCGCTTGAGCGGGAAGGCATCCCGCTCAATACTAAAAGGCGTGGGAGGCCATAAAGTTTGTAGCAATTTAGAAGGTTAAGAACATATGCTTACGGAATCACAGCTGCGTCGAGAATATCTGGATGTGAAAAAAGCAATTCTTCTAATTCTGCTGGAGGAACCTGCAAATGTGTAGATCCGATCATATGAAAGTTTGGAACATGAAATGCTTGCAGGACTGCAAAAACCACTTTAGCAATTACTTACCTGGTATCCCTTGTACTTGATTAATTCTTTTAATCTATCTACAACATAAAGAAAACCCTCATTGTCGACATAGCATAGATCGCCCGTCTTCAGCCATCCTTCTGAATCTATTGCTGATGAGATCCCTTCTGCCCCTTCGCCAAGATAGCCTGTATATTGACATAAATGCAACATTTAGCTCAACATTTCAGTGTTTATCATACTAAATATTGTAACAACGAGACAAAACAAGACTAAAACCTCCAAAAATATTTAGTCTCTGTTAGCAGTATCTCACTAAGACAATAACAATCCTTATCAGTGCTATACCTTTCATTATCGACGGCCCTTTAGCCCAAAGCTCCCCTTGCTTGCAAGGAGGTAAAGCAACACCCGTAGCAGGATCAACAATCTTCACTTGCATATTTGCTACCAGCTTCCCTGTTGAGCCAAGTTGACGACAGTCCCAAGCATCAGCTGCTCGGAAGATTGCACAGGCCGCCTCAGTCATCCCATATCCCTAAATACAAGAATTTATCACGATGCAAAATTTGTATACTACTCTATTGACTAAGAATGAACCAAGGACTGGAAAAGAGACATTAGGTAGCCTACTCTACAAACCTGTCTTATGGCTATATCGGGGAAATGTTTTCCGAACTTCACAATAACCTCCGTGCGCAACAGAGATCCACCACATCTGATACCTTCCACTGAGCTCAGATCATAACCATCCAATATTCCTCCACTTTCTGCTGTTGATTAACCTTTTGTCATAGCCAAGATAATGGGTGGCACCGCAGCCAAAACCGTCACCTTAAATTTCTCTATTGCCTTCAACATTCCACAAAAATCAAACCTCTTCATCGGAATCACAAAGGTATCAGCCATTGTGACCGATTCAAGAACTGCAGTAAACCCATAGATGTGAAATAGAGACACTGTAGAGTAGTTTACAGCTCTTGTAGACATCTTTAACATCTGTTTATATGCGTAAACCTCTGCTACAGATGCTATCAAGTTTCGGTGTGACAGTGTTACGCCCTTGACCCGGCCTGTTGTTCCCGATGAATATAGGATTGCTGCTGTATCTGATTGACTAATCTTCTCCTCCTCTGAGTCCATCTGATTCTGCCTAATTGATGAACAATGCATCATGGAGTAGAAATCATGCGAGTCTAGAACGATTGTTGGGAAACAAAGAACAGACGGAAGTTTGTGAGTAGTTTCTGAAGTGCCAAAAGCAATTGCTGGTTTGCATAGGTTTATCTGGTGAGAAATTTCAGTAGCAGTGCTGATGGGATTGGAAGGAGAAACAATGACTCCTATAGAGAGAAGAGATAGATACAGTACTGGAATTTGTGGAGTTGCAGGTGACAGAATGAAAGCAGTGTCTCCCTTGGACAAACCAATAACCAATTTCAGAGAATGCGTTAAAGATTCAATCTTGCTGAGAAACTCAGAATATGAAACTCGATCATCTGTTTCAGAGTCGATAAATGCAGTGACTCTTTCCGGATAGAAGTCTGAAGTACTACTAGTGTAGTGTTGGTGTAAAAGAGATAGTACATAGTCTGAAATTGAAAGAGATGTGGTTGGTGGAGGAAGAGGAGCTGGAGGAAGTAAGCTATGGTAAATTTTTGTTTCTGAACAGAAACCACTTTTTGGATCAATCATCATTGTTTGCTCTTTCGCCATTACTACGATCAAAGATGGAGATCACAACCAGCTATCAAAAAAGCTTTGTCTGAAGTTCTTGCCATTTTGGGAGTCAACTGCTAGCATTTCTAACTGCTGATGGAGCTGCAGGTCTAACGGCCCAGATTGGTATACAAAAATGGCAAAATATAATTTAATCGACACGCAAGCTGAAAGATAAAGACGCTTTTTTGTTAAACTATATTATTAGAGTAAGCCAAATTGGTTTTACTTTGAATTATTATAAGCATAGTAATAGTTTATTAAGTCTCCGCTTTCGATCCCCCATCACTGCATAACCAGACAGAGAAAACGGTATTAAATATTGGTACACTAGTTGGAGTCTTGAGACAGGATCCATGATAGATTCAAATGCATATCTAGTAAAATGAGGAGCCGCTAAACACCTAACTAATATTGTAAAAATTACAGGTCGATCCACTTATTTTTTTTATTTTCTATTGTAAAAAAATGTACAACATGAGAAGCAAATTTGTCATAATACTACATGTGAAGAAACAGTCTCACCTGTAGAAGAGACTAAACTACTGGGTAGTGCTTATTTTTTGTTTGTGCATAATTTGTTGCCTTGAATGTTTTTTTAAATGTACCATTTGTAAAAGAGAAAGGATACCTAAAGTTGAAATAGAAGAACACCAAAATCAGTGTACAGTAAAGTATTGAAACGGTGTTAAACTGCAGAATTAGTAATGATCAACAACAAGGGCTAATAAGTGTAACTATTGAACCGCCCACTGCAACGAAAGGAAGGGCATGAATTGGAACTATCAGTTATTGCGATATAACTGCCTAAAGAACCAACATAAAGGTCGGAGACATCTCATGTGGCAAACGGCGATTATTTCCTCATTTGAACAGTGTTGTCACTGCTGAAGCAATATAATATTGATCAAGTTATCTTGTCATCTCCTTGATATAAATATCTAAATTAAAAGGATTTAGCTAAACTAAAAGAGGTTGGCTGGAGCCAAACTGATTGTGAGTTTCACAGTATCTTCCTAATGGATCATCTCAAACGCCGTTTAGGAATTAAAACTTATGTAACCATGGCAATATAGATTTCTTTCGAGCCAATGACCAACATGGTTCACTTAAAACCCTGTGGGCATTAGTTTTTATAAGTTTATTATTTCTTGATGCTCGTCTAATCTGCATATAATAATAACAGCTTAACTAGCAGATGTGTGATTGCTTATACTCCAAATCTTATATTCAGTGCAATAAAGTGCAATCTAGGTGTATTTTGTTACTTGTGAAATAGGCTTAACGAATACCTGTAAATATAAAACCTTAACGAGAGTACCTGTCGTTTACGGCTGCAGTAGGCTTCAACAAATATGCAAACAGTAAGGCATTTCAGGAAATCCTAATGAAAATGCATGCATTAACACCTACAAAACACACTAAGAGTTTCAGTTAGTTTATGTCTAAATACGAAGTCAACCTAAACAGATCCCATCGAACTTGGTGAGAATTTAAAGGAATCAATTTGTATTTTAACAACTATAATGATGTGCAAACACACATTAACTTTAAGGAAATAAGTTATTAGCATGTGATGTGAAGCTAAACCTCCAGGAATGGTCTGTGGTCTTGCATTCTCCCAGTGTGTGTACTTCCTTGCAACACTCATCAATATAATCACAAAACCTCTTATATATGTAACAACTATGTAATGGATATGCATATAATATGTCTGCCTGTATTAAGGAGATTTCTTTCTTACTGTATTAAGGAGATTTCTTCGGGCTATTATTTCTAAAAATTGATAATGTTCCAGGATTTCGAAAACGATAACTCACTGGAGTTTCACGTTAAATATGATCTCTAACTATTAATCAGTAACAGAAAGACTCGCGAATCCGTGCAATATTCACCAATATAATCACAGAAAGATGCTTCGAATACAACATTCATCAATATAATCACAGAAAATTCTTCTGATGTAATGGATATCAATTAATATGGCTGCCTATACTAAGACTTCATGACGCGGTCTGGCTTGCACGGCTGCGAAATACTCCGTTAAAGGATATTTCTCACTGAAATCAGTCTACTCTTTTTAAATTTTCATAATGTTCCAGAATTTAAAAAATGATAACTCATTAGGACTTCACGTTAAGAAGAAACAAGACTTTCAGTTACCAATGATACTGAAGAGGCCCCCATTATTAGTATCAGAGATTACAACACCATTCATAGTCAATGTATCAAAAAGTCTGGGTGACTGGGTCATTACCTGGATTAAATCAATAATTTAAAATTACTTACCTTTGATTGAATATGTATGGTGTTGATCCAACCATTAACATTGACATAGTCAGCAATGTAGTAAGACCTAACTTAAAAGTGGAAACAGGGATGTCAAAGTAGGAGCTAGCAATTACTATGTGATGTGTATTGCGTTGTACTTCGTTAATTTATCGGAATTGGAATCAAATCTGATTTTAAAAAACAATCAGAGAAAGAGAAAGTAAGGCTATGGTTAGTTACTTGCCTTGTAACAAAATAGATGGCACGTGGTTGCTGAGCAGCTGCGTAAGACTCTCTTCTAGCCTCTTGCAATAAAAGAGAAATCAGATTTTATCCATCATTCTAAGCACGGGGGAATAGATGCAGAAGTCAAGATCAAAACCCTGAGTGAAACTATATGTTTTTCTATTTTCTTCTTCTGAATTCCATAAAGCTTATCAAATCTTTGTACTATACTTGATGCTGGTTACCATGGTGCTTTCTATCTCTACAATATTCTGACTATGAGTATTATCTGATGATGGTAAGTGTGCTGTTTGCACTATGTAAGAGATAAATATTGCAGCTGTTGACCATATTAATACTAGATACTAATCTGTTTCAGCGTAAGGTAAATTGTTTTCATATTTAAGTCTAACTAATGATGAATAACGATATGAAATTCTAACAGGTCACTGGGCTTCACTGCAATTTACTGGCAAAGATGTAATATGAGGACTTATTGAGGAGTCAATTAGACAACAAAGTTTTGAGTAAGATTTTTGTAAAATGAAGTTGCTTCAGTGAGGCACCTTGCCAATCCTAAAAGCAGAATTTTCTAAATGGTACTAATTTGGTGCAAATCCAGTTATCCACTCCAGCTACAACTGTAAGCAAAGTAAAACTTTCAAATTTAGAGTCAAGGAAATGTAACAGTATATTTGGTTTATTAATTTATCACATACAAGATATCATTTACACTTTTGTGCCATCTAATATCATACTTTTGTCACTGTGCATACAGTCAGGTCTACCTGATATAACAGCATTTAAAAGCATAATAAATAAATAAAATGGAATACGTTTACAGACAGACATGTACCTATCTACTGTACAAGTGAGGCTTGTTTGAACCTGATGTATCTTTCCGCGATTACAAGTGAGGATGGTCTGAACCTGATGAGCAATCTTTTTAGCTTGTGCTGCAATACATTAGAATAACAACAAATTAAAACAAAAAAATTACGCACTTCCAACTCTTAGAAGATGCAAAACAATCACAATAAAAGCCCCAGTACTAAACTTACCTTTGGATATGGTAAACACTTCTGCATTTTCAAATAAATAGGTAGATTGGCACTTTCAGATGCAACGAATCGTCCGGCATCTACTGTATCGGTTACACCCAATTGCTGTACAGACGACCAGTGATGAAATCAACCCTTGACCATGGCAAATAGTTCTCCATCTTAGCTTCCACCATAGCTATTGCCAATAGTTTTTTGTATGAACCGGAGCAGGTTACTTCATACACATTGCAATGGAGAAGCAAAATCCAATTATTTTTTCCTGTCCATCACAGCTTACTTCAGAAATCACACTGGTGATTGTGCAGCCAAAGGAATCTCACAGAAGAGTTATATAAGGTGGGTTAAGATTTTCACACTCGCTGCATAACTGACAATCTGACATTATTTAGTAATTTAACACTACCAATGGGTTGTCAGTTTTAGCCTTGTCACTTAAGGATCGCAAAATCTGAGAGGCTTCAGAAACAGTTTTTCCAAGCAAGTACTTATCTAACAATTCTGAGTACCTGAGAGCAACTTGAAGATTTTGTTGATCGAAACTGGAGGTGTAAAAGCTCTTCCACTCGCAAGATCTTCCTTCCAAACAAATACCATGAAGTATAGCAGCAAAATTAACAGAATCTAGCAAGAAACCTTTCTTAGTCATCTTATCTCTCAACTCAAATGCAGATTTGAGCATCCTGTGTCGGCAGAGGCAGACAATAATAGCATTATAGGCTGCTAAACCTGGGTCCCATCTATCCAACACCATCATCCTGAACGCATCCACGAGTAAGACCTTGGTATTCTTTTGGAATTCATTTTCTTCAACAACAATAAGATCAGATTTATTGTTCATCAACCCATTGATCAGATAGTTATAGGTCACATCATTAGGAGCACATTTATTGATTAACATTTCTTCAAAACACAAGGCGGACTTTGAAAGTTTTCCCTCTTTACAAAAGCCACCAATAAGAGTGCTGTATGTGACAACATTTGGAACTACATGGCAAGATTTCATCTCTCTAAAGAGCTCTTGAGCTCTATCGGAAACTCCGTTCTGGCAAAACCCTTTAATTAGAGAAGTATATGTGACCACATTCGGCTTGCATTTTCTTTTCACCATTTGGTTAAAAACCTTTAGAGCTCCATCCATATCATGTAGTTTAACATACCCATCGATAACAGTAGAATAAGTGATCTTATCTGGGAAAACGTATTGTTTTACCATTCTATCAATGCATAGATTGGCATCTTCCATCAGCCCAAATTTACAGAAGCCCTTGATCATTGCATTGTAACCAACTACTCCAGGTTTGATACCCTTTTCAACCATGAATTCAAAAAGCTTCTTCGCCTCATCAAGATCCCCATTTCTAACAGACCCATCAATCAGTGTAGTATAAACAAATGAATCTGGTGCAATCTTTTGGTTGAGCATTTCCTCAAGCAACTGCTTAGCAGTTTGAAGCATCCCTTTCTTGGACAATCCACTCATCAAAACATTGTAAATACCTACATCAGGAGGTAATCCTCTATGTATCATTTCTTCACGTATTTTCAATGCAGCATCAATCTCACCTACATGCACAAGTCCACTAACAAGAGCTCCATAAGTTACCAAGTCGGGTTTATCCCCTCTTTCTGTCATTTCTATGATCAAATTTGAGGCTCTGAAGACCTCTCCCTTCCTACAATACCCAAGAATTAGAGGAGTATAACTATACTTATCCGGTCTCAGTCGTCTTTCCACAGCCTGCCCTAGAAAACCATTCGCTTCGTGAACCTTGCCCACCTTGCATAAACCAGAAATCACAATATTGTAAGTTGTAATATCTGGCTCACAGTTTCCTTCACTCATTTTATTGAGACACTCTACTGCTTCAACCTCAAAACCATGATTAAATCGAGCATCGATAATATTATTATAAATTTCCACACCGCCAGATAAACCATTTGCATTCATTTCGGACATAAGCTCATCAATCTGTTCAAAATCTCCTTTACTGCAAAGCCCTTTTATCATAGCTCCATAGGTGAACAATGTAGGCACAAAACCTTTCAATTTCAACTCTTCAAAAAGCTCACAACCTCGTTTAACTTCACCCTTCCTACAATACCCATCAATAAGAGTATTGTAGAAAACAATGTTTGGAATACAACCCTTACCCCACCTATGGTCAATCAATCTTTTACCCTCTTCAACCATTCCTTCTCTACACAAACCCTTAACCATTATACCAGTACTATAATCATCTACAAAATTATTACCACATTCATTTCTCTTAAGCATTTCATCATACACTTGTCTTGCAATATCAACACCACTAATTCTCCGGAATTTAAACAGTGCATCAAGCAATCCATTGCATGCGAACACAGTAGGAAAAGATGAATACTCATTAACTAAAACACCATACATCTCCAAGGCTTTATCAACCATACCAGACACAGAATACACTCTAATCAGATCATTAAGAGCTTCATGAGTAAGTAAAATTTTATCATTTCTCATATTTTCCAAAACAATTTCAATCTCTGAAAACCTATTTGATTTAACTAGAATCTTCAAAAGTGATGAGTAAGATTGAGAATTAAGAGAACCCCTTCGAGATATAAAATCGAAGAACTTTAAACCTTTTTCGACATTGTGAATTCGGCCCAGCACTAGAGGAGCAACTTCTGAAACTACCTCTCCTGAGAATTGATTTTCTAGGATTTCTTCCCATTTCTGGTGAGTTTGGAGGATATGTAATATGTCGTGAAGAAGTCTTTTGAGGTTTGGTGAAATGGGTTGGCGGATGTGAGAAGAAGGTTTGCGTTTGAGATGGTTGTGTTTAGGTTTAATGAGAGAAAGGAGGGTTTTAGACATGAGAGAAGAAGAAAGTGGGAGAAAGAAAGAGGCTTACTTTTGCTTATGAAATTTCTAGCCAGGTATCAAGATGTTCCCACGAGGATCACCAGTCCTTGGGTCAAAAGTCACAAGTAAAGATATTGTTCCCATTAGTTTGGATACCAGAACCAAAAGTCAGAAGTAAAGATATTTATAGGATGTTTGGATGCGTTTTGAGAAGTACTTCTCAACTTATTTAAGTCAATAAATCAAAAGTAGGGTTGGAATGAGAAATAAAATCGACTTATAGAAGTAACTTAAAAGTCAAGAAGTAACTCCTACGAGAAGCAAAATATTTTGGCTTCTCACTTCTAAAAGAAGCAACTTCTGACAGGACCCGCGAACAAGTTTTTGATAAGTTGATGTAACCTAGATTAGGGTTTCAAATTCAAACCGATTAACATCAATTCCTCTTCTCACTTAAAAGTCAAGAAATAACTTAATCTAGAGATAAGTTGATGTTAATGGGTTTGGATTCAGAGATTCAGATGAATTGATATGTATTTTTGGCAATTCAAGGTTACAATGATATTTGAGAAATGAGTTTGGTTTGATTTTATGATCAACAACAAGGAACAAGTACAAGATACTGATCCACAGAAGAAACAGTGGAGAATTGGAGTTGTTTCCATCAAATTCAGTGGATGGTGGATGGAAGAAGACTATAGGGGTTGTTTGTACTAGCTATGTTGCAGAGAAGCAACATCAATGGATTGATAGGGAATGAATGATGTTGTGAAACTAGATGAACGTGTAGGAAACCTACAGGGAAGGATTTGGATTTATTGTTGGAAAGATTTTAAAATCAATATATGTGGATAAATTTTATATCGTCAAAAATGATATGGATTTGAAGTTCACTTTTTCCTGATCTTCATGAACTGTACAGAACATAAAACAAATCTCTTTTGCCAAACTAACTTAATTGCTTAATAACTTATAAGTAAAGCTTCTTTTAGATCTAAAATTTCAAAGATTACTTTTGGATGTGTATCCAAACGCGTTATTAAAGCAGATTTGTATTTGTTTTTAATTTCTGGAAATTAATTCTACTTCTGGAGTTTCTGGGATCCAAATACCTCTTTAATTTAGTGTCAGGTAGGATTTTAGACTGCATTTTGCAAGTAATCGAAATATATTTTTCTAGGTTGTTCCGAGTTCCGACCAGTGTAGTTAATCTTAGATCTCGGATTTTCAACCAAATGGTTGTAATATTATTCGTTACCGTGATGCGAACTGAGCCTAATAGAAGTGAAGAATAACTAGGGTGTCGCTGGAGTGTGCTCGAGCATCGACAAGTTAAAGAATTCCAAGCTCAAATTAGTTGAAACAAAAGGAACTTTTTTTTCCCAATGCCCTCACTTGTCTACAGTTGTCGTCCAACACTTCTCGACTTATCAATCTTGATTATGCCGTTGTTAGTAGAAAGTGAAGATATAAATCTAGTAAATACTTGTAGGTCATAGATGTGCGTTATGATGATCCACTCCGCACCAACTACCAAATCCCCTCCCCCCCCCCCCCCCCACCACCCACCCATTGGGGAATTGGTCAGGGGGATGGGAAGTTTGATGTAAGAAAATTACAGTTGTGGTACAATCTGAAAATATCAGAGAATGAATAAAAACACTTGACCAATATAGAAGTTAGAGAATAATTGTTACAACTGATGACATTATAGAGCAACTCAAACAGTTCGCCCCATATGTTCATCCTTGCAGTAATATGCATTTTTTGTGTTGCAGTCGTCTTTGCTGCTTTCACAAATTCCAATTCACTCAATATAAAGTGAGCGAAATACTACAATATGTCGAAATGCTAATATTGTCCATATGAAGGCTAGTTTTCACATTGTAAGATGTTAGCATACATGAACTTAAAATGTTAAAGTTAATCGAGCAGAATATCTATGAAAAGTCAGCATGATCGAATTGTGTATTACCAGTTGACATAACTAAAAACAGAAGAATGTTAATAAATTAAACAGACCCAAGAACTAGTATTCTTGATAGGGGTTGTCCACAGATAAAGATGGTGAAGGATGTTTGGCAAGGAACGGAGAACCACGTTATCAGGTTGTAAACTCGCAAACAAGCTCGTAATTCTTAAATAAATAGGACATATCGTGCATCCAGATGTTAAACTGGTCCATATCAATGTAATTCACAAAATTGGAAGATACCAGTGTCACAGACATCATAGTAAAAAAAATACTTTTAATAAATAAAGATAAAAATTCCCACTTAAATCATCTGACAATATAACTAATTGTTTCATAGTAATATTATTTTTCCTGCTCGCTGCCAATATGTTTGCCTGAGCTAACCAAAACTAGACTCTCCACATAAGCCTCCGTCTGTAAAATATCTTTAATGTATCTATATAGTTTTTTCTACAATGGTGTCTTTCATTTTCGTCCAAGAAAATTGTTAGAGCATAGCTCGGTTGAACCCACCAAGCGTTGGTATGTCAAGTTTGGTTGTCATATTTTAGTGAATCAAAACTCAATTAAAGAGTCGCTTGATTATATACTAGAGACAACTTCGTATAGGTTAGGCTAGAAAGATTAGGATTATGAGACATACAAGTATTACTCGAAGACTTGAAGAATGTAAAGAAGTAACAAGCTACATCGACGACACCATCCTTCCTCTTGAGGTTAGTAATATCGTGACTTGAACTGTTTCATTCCTAACGTATCTTTCAAGTCGTGTTATATTGAATACATAACTGCGAAGCTGTGAATGATTATACTCTAGTAGACATAGTGTTAAGGAATTAGAATACGAAGTATAACGCTTATCTTTTGAGCTTCGTATATAAGACATCGACATAATCGTATGAATGCTATTGCGATTATGTGTATGGGTAAAGGTGAAGATTTCATCCTAGAAAACAATGTTTACATTTGTTTAAAGGAAGTACATTCATGAACTTGTTTTATGAATTAAAAGGGAAATCTCTAGGCTTATTGGTATTGTTATTCATTGCATATCTTTGGATTACCAATATGTGTGAGTTAGTAGAACCGATCATAACTTGTTATGTATCTTGGTAAAACTAGTCAAAATGCTTGACTTATGTATTGGTATGACTTTTATTAGTGTAACCGATCTTAAGTAATCACCTAAGATGGTATGATCGATATTTGTAGTTGATGTAACCGATCCTGGTAATAGGTATGACCAATCACAAAAGAGTTGTGTAATCGATCCTTGTAATTGGCGCAACCGGTCCTGGTAATTGGTGTAACTGATCCTAGTGACTAGTGTAACCGATCACAAGTAATACCATGAGAATATGGTAACCGGTCCTGTTAACTGACGTAACCGATCCTGGTAACTGATGTAACCGGTCCCAGTAACCATATTAAGGTAGATACGATCCTTGTGTTTGGTAGAACCGTAAACCCGTGATTAATGTATTGATATTTGATCAATTACATAGTTGTTCTTGGAATACAGATGAACCAATTCTAAACTTGTTTGGAAGTGTGGTATAATCGGTTCCAAGATTGTAAATATGAAAAAGGATTTACAAATAAAAAGATGTCGACATACTTTGAACAAGTTCAGTAACTCTTATCTTTTATTGTTCAAAGATATTCCTTAATAACTCAAGGAGATCCCGGACCGAAATAATATAAGGATCTTTTAATTAAGGTTACTAGTTTTATATGCTTTTAATTACTAGCAATTAAATGCATATCTCTGGAAAATAAAAATTGGTAATGTGCATTTACTAATTGGAGATTTTCTAGTGAGATTTCGGTAATATTGGACAGAGCATTTCCAGGAATTATGAAAACCGATTTTGGGCATTTATTGCATATCTTAAGAATATTTCGGTTTTGGAAATTCCTTGGTATCCAAACTTCCTTGGTCTATAAATACCCAAGTTTGCATTTCAAGCAAACTATCCTAAGAGCCAGCAAAACTACCTTGTTGTGTTGTTACTGGTGGAGCCGTGTATTCGGAGAGGAAAGTACCCTAATTAGGCGAAATCTCTTACGAACGCTTGTTTAAATACTTCTATGGGATCAAGAAGCTCTACGAGTACCGTTGGTGGGAAACTAGTTAATTGCAGTATTATTAGTTTTCGATTTGATTTCATTGACTAACGGTTGTTGAACTTTGATTGCACCTAGTTTGTTTATTCTTGAGAATCTTCTCTTCTGATATAAGATTCACTCAAACTAGATCGAAGTGCCGACGGGATCTTTAGAACTGTTTGTAGATCTAAAGACATCTTGTGATAATCCATTGTTAACAGACTCCGTTCTATGCGTGACTGATCACAAGAGATTCAAGTTGTGGTATGCGGGTGTTTATTGAAGATTAAAGAAGATTTGAAGACAAAGAAAATTTCTTATTGGTTTCATATCTTTGGTGTGCACAAAACTTGATCGGCTGGGATCTAACTATAATCGATTTATCATTGATATATTTGATTGATTAGTTGCGTAGATCAGCATCACTATATAGTATCTTGGTAGATTCTGTATTTGATTGCAAAATCTAAACTCTGCTAGTTTGGTAGTTGTTGGATAGATAGATCTAAACCCGACAAAGGAGTTTATTAGATTAAACAGAAGAGTCTTTGTATAACTCATATCATTGAGCTTGAATGGAGTTGTTACAGAACGGATTTGTTGTTCCTTTACTGTTTGTAATAAGAACCAAAGGAATTGTTCCAGTGCGTGCACTTATCGAATGTCGTAAGCGCAGGGATACTGAAGAAACTAAGTGAACTATAGGTTTAGTTGCTTGGTCTCAACTATAGGAAGTTGGTTTGATTTTGTATAACGCTTAATTCTGAGAGTATTCAATTCTGGACTAGGTCCCGGGGTTTTTCTACATTTGCGGTTTCCTCGTTAACAAAATCTTGTTGTGTCATTTACTTTTGTTTTCCGCAATTATAATTGTTGTTATTATAATTTAAAGTAAATTACACAAACGTTAACTCCGTATTACTTGATAGTGATCCTATAGAGTTTGGTTAAGTCCGAACCTATTATCAAGTAATCACACTTTGATTGTTGTATTGTCTCGATCTTGTATACATAGACGATCATACAAAGTGTGAATACCGATTCGTTGTATTCTCTCGACTCAGTCCATTGACAATCACTTTCGGTAACATGACTTATAGGTGGAAAAGTTTAAGATTATGGTATATTTGGGTACCCTCGTCTTTTCATAAATCCTCACAACACTAACTCTCTCTCATTCCTTGCATCTAAACTATCCTTCATTTTTATCTCTAATAGGATTCCGCCATTATTTAAAGACATGACCCTCTTTAGGTAAAGACATGATCTGATCCTCATTGTCATCAGTTGTTCCTGGTTAGTCTTGAACACCTTAGACCAACTCTCTTTCACTGCGTACTCCTTCATAACCCATATCCCAAATGTAACCTTAGAAATGTTACAAAGCAAGCAAAAGCATCCTCTTAATACATCAACAAATTTATAAGAGAACTGGTCCATATTTTCAGGATGTGTTAATTCTTTGATTACCTCGTCTTCCGTACTGAAAAATATCATTTGATCGTGGCATAGGGGTGCAAAGAGGTAAAGGAGCTCGCTAACCAATATAGAGTTCCACTTACAAACACCCATGTATGTCCTCCTTTAGAAAGTTTATAGAGTATGCATAGACTTGTTTTCCAAGAGTTTGATCCTAAAGTATAAATCTCAACTTTAGAATTTATAAGCATTATCACTATATTGTTTACTGAAAAGTGATATAAACTTGTAATCATTAGTTTTGGAATCATAACCAAACCCATAACCAAATTTGTCAAAGCTAGTGAAGTCAAAAGTAAAAATCCTTCACCGACAATTAATATTCGAAAGAGCAAAGTCTGTCAACCTCCAAAGACAGCACACACGCATCCGAGTAAGAACATTCCTTACATTTGTTATTATTGAGGAAATAAAGGTCACCTGCAAAGGGGATGTCGTTTTCGCATAAGGAATGAGAAACTTCACGATGTTCTTGTTTGGGAATCACAAGAAATGATCAAACCTAAATCATATATTATAGCTAATCTTCGTGACATATGGGTTGTAAACTTCCAACGCTCATATATGGGTACCAAAGAAAATCAATGGTGCACTGAGTCAAGAGGAATGATCTCCCAGAAAATTCCATAACCATGGAAAAGGCAGAATCCATGATTTTGGAAGTTAAAGATCTTCTGAGAAAGATGGATATATATCTTAAGGGTTCCAAAAATGATTCCTTTTATGATAATTCAAAAGTGAGATGCAAGAATATGAAGAATAAGATGAGCATACTAAGCCAAAAACTACAGATGGTGAAAATTCCATAGATGCGGAAAATTTTGTTTCTGTTGCCCATGGTGAAGAAGCATTGTTCACCCCAACACAACTTGATTGTGTTGAAAGTACACTCTCACCAAGAAATGCCCTAATACGAAATATAACGAAGGAAGCAAAAGAATTAGGGGGCATAGACTTTGTTGGGTAAGATGTTGAATATTTGGTGAAGCCGGAGGATTTATGATTAGATTCTTCTAAAAAGGTGTGTCTATTAACCTGAGCAAGCCTTATGATTTCACTGTTATATGTTTGATGCCTTGATCTATTAATACCAAAAACACTCTTGTTTTTGAGCTCATATGTTTCGCTAAGTGATTTGATGGAAATATGTGCATCATCATGATTAGTTGTTTAAGCATTTACTTGAAGTTAAATACCCAATGTTTCTGATGAAAATAATTTCCATCTATTTTTCATGTTGAGCCATTGCTCCACTGAGATGTATCAATGCCAAGAAGCTATGTGACCTTCTTGTGAGAATTTTTATGACTGTAAATTTCCCAAGTGGTTGTCATAATTGTCTTTTATACACCTATAATAAGAGTCAATATAGTTTATACGACGCAAGGTGTACCACATCGCTTGTGAGTCCAAATTATAATAACTCGATGTGGGTATCAACACTTCTTATGCTCTTTGTAGAGTTCTCCCTGCCTATCTGATTCCTAAGCAAGAGATGAGAACATGTTCCATGGGAATTTCTACATAACAAGCTAAGAAGAATATGCGCCAGATACTCTATCTAATCATAATATTGATATTTAAACTTAAGTTATGATTTATGGGTATGTTAGAGCATAGCTCGGTTGAACCCACCGAGCGTTGGTATGTCAAGTTTGGTTGTCATATTATAGTATAAGAACTCATCTAGAAACACTTGATTATTTACTAGAGTCAACTTTGTTTAGGTTAGACTAGAAAGTCTAGGAATGTTGAGACTTACAAGTATTACTCTGAAGACCTGAAGAATGTGAAGAAGAAACGACTGCAACGAAGAAATCATCCTTACACTTGAATTTAGTAATATTGACTTGACTTGTTTCCATTCCTAATGTATCTTTCAAGTCGTGTTATATTTAAAAACACAACATGCGAAGCCGTATATATAATACTTTAGTGATTAGACTTGGTCATATCATTATGATCAAAGTGTCAAGGAATTATACCGGATCACAAAGTATAACGCTTATCTTTTAAAATTCGTAAATACGACATCAACATAATATATGTATTTAGTTACTTGATTATATGTGGGATATTGGTGTGATTTCATCCTAGAAAACTATGTATTATTACATTGGTTTAAGGAAGTAGATGTATGTGTTAGAGCATTGCTTGGTCACACTCAAATGTGTTGTTATCTCAAGCTTGTTGTCAAATTTAGTTATCAAAACCATATCTTGATTTCTAATATACAATTAGTTAAGTCTCGGATTAGGATAGAAGTGTAGTTGAGAAACGGACATCACGGCAGTCATCATTGAGTTTTACCATTTGAAGGCGAAGATCAACCGAAGCTTTTGGATAACTTTTTCAACAAAAGGTAAGTGAAGACTGAACCACCTATTTCTCAAATTATATTCATCTTTCTATTTATGAGACATTGTCACATAACTAATTAAACTATTGTAAGCATATCAAGAATTTCGAGTCAAATTTATCTTGTAATTAGTTCTCGAAATATATATGGCTAAGCTTAATGAACATTTGTTCATACTTGATGAATTTCTGTTAAGAATAATTTATTGTTCGTAATCTGAATTATGATTCAAGATTATCATTCGAAAATAGCCTGGAACAGTGATATGTGTCGTTGATGTTATTTGGGAATGTTTCGAATTGATCTAGAGAGAAATACAGAATTACTGAAAATCTGGATACAGGACAATATACATACCAGTTTCACAAACTGGGAAAAATGTTATAGGTCCAAAGCCGTATTACATGTACCCAGTACACGTACCGGCGTATCTATAGTTCGGAAGCGACTTAGTGTTACGCATACCCGGTATCCATACCACAAAAAGTCTGTGAACTCGTGAACCTGGAATGGTACGCATACCTAGTATGCATACCGAAAAAGAATTGTTGGTTCTGAAACCGTTATGGTATCCATATCTGGTACGCAAACCGAAAAAGTTTTGTATGCTCCGGAACTTATATTTGTATTAAGGGTACACATACCCGGTACATGTACCATGAAAAATATAGTCACGAACAAGGTTGAAGTACACGTACTTACTGTTAGAGCATAGCTCGGTCGACCTCACATGCGTTGCTATAGCTGAGTCTCAGACTAGGATAGAAAAGTGTAGTTGAGCTCAAGGACTTCATGGCGATTAATCATACAACGACGAAGATCTACACAAGGAACCGTGGAACTTCATCAACAAAAAGGTATGTGGAGACTTGAACTTATCTATCACTCAAAAGTCTATCTATTATATCTCCTACTTCTTATGAGACAAAAAGTCGTATGCTATATAGACTGGATCATACACATTTGACATTTCGAGCTGAGTATTCACTACTCATCTTTTTCTCGAAATCGTGTGTTGGTAAAGCGTTTCGCTTTGATCAAGTTTATCTTCACCTAGTGACGGAAGTCATGAAAAGTTTCAATTACTTTGACAATTTCTCTGACGTGAAACGGTCTGTGGATAACGGTATATAACGTCCTCTGAGAATGTCTCAATGATTGGAACGAGAGTTTAGATTACATAACCATGTATTCCTAAATCCGAAGTTTTCGAACTTTGTTGATTGAGAGAAACCGGAGGAATTGGCTTTGCCAAGTCCGCAAACCCAGTCCGCGAACTGAAGGAAGTTCTCTTACCGAGAATTTTTGCTGGGATTTTCCAAAAACTCGTTTGCGTGTTTAGTCCGCGAACTGGCAGAAGTCTCTTTGCCGAGATTTTCTGCTGAGTTTGGAAAACTCTGCCGGTTGCCTTAAGTCCGCGAACTTGTTTGTGAGCTTAAGTGGTTATGATCTAAAGATGTGCTTTGAACAAGAAACTTAAATTACTAAAGAATGCTTTATGCAAACCGTGGCTATAAAGTTCATGAACCGATTCATCGAATCGAATCATCTTTGTTTCAATTGTGTCTTGTGTAGTTACATAAGATCTCATAGCAACTGAACAAATCTCTAACTAGTTCATTTGAGTCAATTGAACTATTTATGGTTAAGAAGAACTAGGTTAATATGAAATGCTCATATGGTTAACCTTTTGGGTTACTATGTTGAACCAACATACACGTACACGTTTGGGCATGGTTTTCACAAACCCAGTAAACGTTTACCCAAGTGTGTCTGACAAGCTAAGTTTTCGATCTAACAGTTGAGAAATATTAGCTTGAATCTAAATCAGGTTTTCATCTAACGGTGAATATCAATTGCTTTGTAACTAAGGAAAAACCCTGATTTGAAGGCTATATATAGGAGACATCTAGCATTGTGCAAAACTAATCCCCATACGTCTGTGTGATACTAGTGCGCTCGCTAGAGTCAATTCTCCTTTAACCTTTGGTTTTTTCTATAAAACCAGGTTAACGACTTAAAGACTTCATTGGGATTGTGAAGCCAGACCGATACTACTTTTATCGTAGTTGTGTGATCTGATCTTGCATCTTCTATCGTACGAGTACAATCTTTGATTTTGCTTGAGATCGTGAGAGTTCTCTGATAGACACATTTTTGTGTCTAACTTGTACTCAATGTCTCTATTGTTAGTGCTCGATTTTTGTACTAATTTTGATGCTTTGTGTGTTTGTAGGTGTTTTTGGAGAAATACACTTGTGTGGAAAAAGTTGCTCAAAAATTGCTATTTGGACTCCCGGAGAAAAGTACTAAAAGCACCCTCAATTTGGAAAAGGGTCACCTCAGTTGGGCTCCTGTTATTCGCACCCCCAGTTTGGTTAGGGGGACCCCATCTTCAACATTTCAAAAATTCGTTTTGGCGAGAAAATTTTATTCTCAACTGTGTAACTTTCGATCGATTCTTGAAGGAGTTCTGGGTAGATTAAAGGGCTGAAACTTAATGGGTAGACGTGATATGTCATAACAAAGCTGGTATGGGTTTTTGTTTCGATCAAATTTGGCTGAGAAATCCGTGAGAAGAAAACAGGGCAGCACGTACACGGAAGAAGATATTCACGGGATTACAACGAGTTAGACGTGTGATGCTCGTGTTTGGAAGAACCTAACCACTATTTGGAGTGTGAAGAAGTTAAATATGGAAATATGGAAGCTTCAGAACGCGTGAAAATCAATATCAGTGATAAAAATGAAAAGAAAATAACCCGAGTAAATGAAGATTATTTGGAGTTAATGGAGGAGATTCAATGTCGCAATCACGTATAAATATGTTCACAAGGTATCATGGAAGGGGGTCGAGAGTTTGGGGGGCTTTAGAAGGGCTGAGAAGTGAGAAATCAAGACGAACAACAAGCTTCTTGCTGCTGTTTTCTGCTGCTGCTGGTGCTGAAGAACGTGAAGAACAGACTCCCAGAGACAGTCGTTTTTCAACAGTGTTAGCGACACAGAGGCGAGTGTCGCAGCACAGTGTTTACAACACTTTCTGTCTGTCGTTTTCTGTAACAGCTGGTTTGTAACACTTATAACTGTTACAAACCCGGTTTTATTGTATTTCTCATATTCTCATCATTTGTAAACCATTTTTGAGCATCAATGAAATTCTTTGAGAGGTTTTCCAACATGATGAGCGGCTAATTCTCTCACAACCAAGGCAATGAGGAAGCTATTTACGCATGAATAATTGGTAATTATTTATTCTCTCTAATTTATAATTTATAATTCACTCAATCACTGCTTTTGCAGAGTTTTTAATTGTTTGCAAAAAATTTCTTCATTAGTTGTGATTCAATTAGATAGGTTATGCTTTGTTTTGATAATCTATGCTTAGGGGATACAATTAATTTTTGAGAATTTTCCAGATTATTTGTGAATTAAGAAATAAGAGTCTTAAAAAATAATTAGAGTTTTGAAATATGTATCATTCAATTTTGCGCATAGTGGAATCTAGTGTCTTGGTTACCTCTCGCCCACTTTGTTAATATTTTTGTATATAATTTTATTAAATCTTTAAATTTAATCTTCACAAGTCCGAGAGTTTGAACCTCATTACTACAACATCACAAAAAAATATTACCATTTTGGCGCCGCCGACGCGGATTTGTGCTTAGGTAGAATTTTTAAGTTTTTTTTTTATTTCATTTGTTCTTTTTACGTTTCTTTGGGTGTGTCTTTGTATTATAGGTTTGAAGTTGGATACTAAAGACTTGGAATCAAGGCTTAAAGCCAAAAGAGAAGGAAAAAGACAAAGCAAAAAAAAAAAAAAAAAAGAGCGAAAGAAAAATTAAAAAAAGAGAGAGAGAATTTATTTTTATTTTTTTTTGGAGGCCTTCCATTTTTTGTAATTATTTTTTTTTTAATTTCTTTTCTATTGCACTTTATTTGGACTTTGGACTTGGACAATTTTTTTTTTAAACCCTAAGGAAGGGTACATTAAATATAAAATTGTTTGCAGGGAAGGACGACGATTACAATATCGTCTCAGCCCCTCGGGTTCGCACATGACATAGGAGTCGTGGCCCGAGTCGACTTCAGCGGTTCTGCGCCCGTCTGGTACGGGAGGTAAGCTTTCGAAACACCCGTGAATCCCCTGTCAGCGGGTTATTGTATGCCTTAAGGTGAATATATGCTGAGGATTTGAATACGGTTGTTTTAATTTCCTAGTAAAGGGCAATGCCTGGTCAAATTAAGATAAGGACTCGGATTTCATCACCGTTTCCTTCTTGCCCGCCTTAGGAAAACGAAACCAAACACGAACCTAAGCTTAAAATTTTGACTAGAACGAGACCTATAGGGTAACGAGCTTAATAGGAAAGTCGTTCCAAAAATATTGGTTACTCTTTTGAGCATACTTTGAAGTTCATGATGGTTTCTGCGAGTTGAATATGTGACTGCGCCGCCTTATAATACCGGTGAGACCTTGGGTATCAAAGCTCCTCGCAGCTTCCCTCGTCTCAATTCAACTTACTTAAACTCGGATTGATTCCAGAGAGGTTTGCTCAGATTGTAACGAATTCCTTTTCGAAAGATTAGAAGCTGGTCTAGAAACAATCTAAGTGGAGCCATCATGCTTGTTGTTTGCTAGATTTTATAGGTTTGATTTGGTCGAGTCATCCTTGTTTGTGATTGTGTAGAATTCCCTTGCAATTAAGAATGTCGAACTAGTATGATAGAAGCCAATACAATGATTATCGACCTGAATTTGAATATGGACATCATCCTTTTTATGACCATGTTGGGAATAGTGGTTGGGAACGCCATCCTTTGGAAGGATATGATTCATACCCCGGTGAGCCCAATTAATATCCACACATGCATCAGTCTTACGAGCAAGAATATTATAGTACTAGTTCTTCGTCTCTAGAGGATACAATCAAACTATTGAAAAGTAGTCATTTTTATGATCCCTCTGTTCCTATTCCTCCTTTAGAAGAGTCCCTCAGGAAGTTAGCTGAGTCATCGTGTAAGTTAGCTGAGATGAATAGTATAATTATAGACGAAAGAACTACAATAATGAGTGAACCTTTTTTAGAAGACCACCTCAAGCGGATAGCTGAAACGAACGAAAGAATTGCTCGAAATTACTTGAATTGCCAATATAGTGTATCCAATAATACCCTTGAGAATGAAGATAGTTATTTACATAACCAAGATAAAAAGGTTATAATTGGTAGCACTACTTGTTTTGATGAGGTTCGATCTTTTTCATGTTATTATGATGAGGATAGTGTTGATGGAGAATCATACTTATGTAGGAATAGTGATCAGGAAATTGATACTCCAATTGAGCTTTACAATGATAATATTATTTCTATTTCAAATCCAAATAATTTTAATAATTATTCACTTATTCAAAAGGACGAGGATTTGACTAGAGATACCCTCGTTTTAGACGATGTAGTATTTCTTGTTTACAAAGTTGATAATGATTTAGAGGAACGAGTTTATTCTGAGAATAATGTTTTAGAGTCTAGCGATTTAGAAACAATAGTCTTAGACGAAGAAGATGAACTCGTAGAGCTTTTAAATATGAGCGAGGATGCATCACCTGAGTATAACCTAACAGAAGCAATTGACCATTTTCAGGATTCCGATGATCTAGAAATTAGGAAAATTGTAGTTAGTCTACCTAGAGACACCCAAAACTCTAAGTTTGGGGGTGATTATCATTCTCCATGTGCTTTACCTTTAACTCTTAGAAAGTTCCCTCGTGTAGGGCTTGACATTTGTGCCTCATCCATAGTACAATATTATCTCCATACACGTTTTCCCGAACCTAATAATGTCCAGAAAGAAGTTCAGTCATTAGAAACCCATCCTCTGGTTGATGTGGTTTGCCCAGGCTATGATACCCTTATTGACTTTGTTTTCCCACCAAATAGTTTTCTTCCAAATGTGGGAACGTTTATATTTCAAATGTGTCGAATATTTAGTTGTGAGACTAAACCTAAATGCTTTAGGAAATTAGAATCAACACATTTTCTTAAGAATGACTACTACCCTCACTGTGGTCAATTTTGTAAGTCAAACCTGATTGACTTAGAGGATCCTCAATTATTTAGGTTATTATTATGTGCTTCTAAATTTTTATTTGAGTTTTTACAGACTCTAGGACCTAATAATTCGGATCTCACTTTTGAGGAGTTGCAGCCTAAAGAAATATATTTAGACCCTTTTATAGAACCTGAACCACCACAATTAGATGTAGTTGTCTTAATCAGGAAACTAGGTAAGGGCATGCTAGTCTTGTTCATTTTCTTGGTTTACTGCAGTTTCCTTTGGTCAGCTCTATTTGGTTTTGAAGACCCACAGTTATTCCGGCTACTGTTATACGGTTCGAGTTGACTAATCCTTTCCTAAGTCTGGCTGAAGACTTTAAACTTAACACTTCTTGGGAGGTAACCCATGCTCATGCAACATGGTAATATCTTTCCTTAACTCTTTTTCTTCAAGTGGTAACAGTTTCTCCTTGTTCATGCTTTTAATTTTATCTTTAGAACATCGAGGACAATGTTAGATTTAAGTTTGGGGGTGGGGAAGAACTTTTTAGTTGCACTTTTGAAACTTCTAGCGTCACATGGTATCCGGTTAGCTAAGTTTACATACTGTTTCTCACCGAAAAGATAGAAATTGGAATGCTAGGGATAACAACCTTTTGAGACATTAGAGAAAAAGACATTGAGATCCTTGAAATTCAGGAGAGAACTTGTTCCTTTTAGAGGGTAACCGTGATGGACCTAACCATACATGATGGAAAGGCAAGTAGGTCAGGAAATGCCAGAAAGACAAAGCAACCTCACAATGTAGTCTTAGTTACTGGATTGCGACTCTCTCTCAGTAGAAACTTATCATCATCAACAAGCGGAGCGACATCAAAATCTATGAAGAAAGTTGAAGACGTTTTAGGTTTAGAAGCAACAATAGAAAAGAATAATTCAAAAATCAAAGTTGAAGTTATAAGAGCAAATGATATAAGTTGTTAGAATCCATGATACCAAGACATCACAAGTTGCGAAGATCCAAGTTTTGAAAGTCCTTCTCTCATGGCCATGTAAATTGTTGTCTTGTAATTTTTGTTTCCAAAAAAAAAAAAAAAAATGAAAAAAATGAAAAAAAATCATCGTTACGTTTTGTTCAATAAGGCCAAAGGGAAGTAGAAATTTATAAGTCAAGGAAGAAATCGAAGAGAAGAGTTAATTGTCAAGGTTCTATGAGGTTCGATAGTTTATCATCAACAGTTGAAGACCGAAGAAGACGTTGTTTCTACTGAGCACTATGAGAGAGTCGAAGAAAGATACATTTGGTTGTTTTGTTAGTCCGCTTTCAATCTGGCACAAGATCTTTCTAGCACTGGTTTAACTCATCACACGTAATTAATCCAGATGTGTAGCAGATGTCCCTCTCATCGTTATCTCTCTCCTAATCTTATCCAGATGTAAAGCAGCGGACGCATCTTACAAAGTTTATATAGCTGTGTAGCGGATATCTCTTTATCTAGCAGTGTTGCGGATGTGTCTCCCCTTTTCTTCAGTCAGCTTTAGAGCTGACACCTTTAATTTCTCTGGCATTCTAGTTACTTGGAGATAGGTTGAGAATATGTATGTCCTCATAGCTCTTTGGATACTTGTGACCAATTAGAAGTAATGGTTTTGTGGGTACACCTCTGGTAAACCCTCCCGAGATTAACTCGATTTTATTTTTTATTAGTTTTGCTCGAGGACTAGCAAATAATAAGTTTGGGGGTATTTGATAGACACATTTTTGTGTCTAAACTATACTCAATGTCTCTATTGTTAGTGCTCGATTTTTGTACTAATTTTGATGCTTTGTGTGTTTGTAGGTGTTTTTGGAGAAATACACTTGTGTGGAAAAAGTTGCTCAAAAAGTGCTATTTGGACTCCCAGAGAAAAGTACTAAAGTCACCCTCAATTTGGATAAGGGGAACCTCAGTTGGGCACCTGCTATTCGCACCCCCAGTTTGGTTAGGGGGACCCCATCTTCAACATTTCAAAAATTCGTTTTGGCGAGAAAATTTTATTCTCAACTGTGTAACTTTCGATCGATTCTTGAAGGAGTTCTGGGTAGACTAAAGGGATGAAACTTAATGGGTAGACGTGATATGTCATAACAAAGCTGGTATGGGTGTTTGTTTCGATCAAATTTGGCTGAAAAATCCGTGAGAAGAAAACAGGGCAGCACGTACACGGAAGAAGATATTCACGGGATTACAGCGAGTTAGACGTGTGATGCTCGTGTTTGGAAGAACCTAACCACTATTTGGAGTGTGAATAAGTTAAATATGGCAATATGGAAGCTTCAGAACGCGTGAAAATCAATATCAGTGATAAAAATGAAAAGAAAATAACCTGAGTAAATGAAGATTATTTGGAGTTAATGGAGGAGATTCAATGTCACAATCACGTATAAATATGTTCACAAGGTATCATGGAAGGGGGTCGAGAGTTTGGGGGGCTTTAGAAGGGCTGAGGAGTGAGAAATCAAGACGAACATCAAGCTTCCTGCTGCTGTTTTCTGCTGCTGCTGGTGCTGAAGAACGCGAAGAAAAGACTCCATGTCAGTTAAAACACCATGTCAATGTTCTTCTTGGTATTGTAAGAGATTGCGAAGTCCATGGCACCGCTGAAGATCAGTCTTCATGCTTGACTATTGAGGCCAGACTCGAAAAGGATGCCTTGAATATTGAACGCCGCTTGAATGAACTCTCAATTCAAGGATGTTCAAAGCAATCTAATGTAGCAAAAACTTCTGATGCTTTACATTCAGAAGTAATTACAGATGTTCCTAATGTTTCCTCCAATCATGAACTTGGGACATTCTGTAAAAGAGACAACTCTTCTGACGGTAATATTAAGACTACATCCTCCAATCATTCCTATGATCAAAAGGTATGTCTTGTTTGTTAGACAGAAGAGAAACTCCAAGTTGAATAAAGACTCCGTAGTTCAACTTCAACACACCCTAGATTTGATTCTCAAAGGTGTGACTGGCATCTGTATGATTGAGACAATTGGTTTTCGTACCTATCCTGTGTATGCAACCAAGAAAGTCAGTACAGTGAGTTCCTCCAATGTTCAAGGGAAGAATAGACGTCTTAATAAACATCGTCCTAAGGAAGTTCAATGCTTTATCTCTAAATGCAACGTTGTTCATGTTGAGAAGATCATTCCAGAAGAAAGGAAAATTGATAAGATAAGAAAGGATATTAATTAAAGAGATAATTGTCAGATACAAAGAGCTTATCAACAAATTATCTTCTTCCTCATGTCAAGGCACTTCTGGTAAGAACTCTAACTATGTCTCTCACTTTGACGACAGTAAATTTTATGATAATTTCTCATGTCAAACAGGATCCCTCTCTAAGACTAAGAGGAAAAACAAACTTAACCAAAGACATAAACCTCGTAATGAGCCTGTGGCTCGTACTTGTGCTAATTAATCACAAGGTTCGAGAACTTACTCATATAAAATCCTGTTGAGTAAGTTGTTTTAAAAACAGGTATACTTGTTCTTGCATCTGTTAAGTTATGCTATTTTCTTATCGTTCATAGCTAAACTTGTGTTGACAGATCCGCTAAGATCAAGTATTGGTTAAGTCAAAAGAAAATGTTGCTTACTATCTTAAAATTTGTTTTTAGGACCTGTTTTTCAAATATTTGAAGGACTTTATTTCTTGGGTATTTGTTGTACTCGAACGGATTCCGTTCTGGCCCGAGTCAACAGTTTATTTGAAACCCTAAATTGTTGTCCCCAAGGATAAAATATCCAACCTCTTAGGGTTACAAGTCACGTACGTGTTCTTCTGGTGGTTTTTGGATTTTCAAAAAATGTCTTCCTCCTCTTCTTGCTATGGTGGTTTCGGAAAAGGATTTCTTGACAAAAGTGTTGAGGTTGATTCCAGGAGGAAGAGAACACTTGTAGATGAAGATCATCTCAATGCTTCATGCTTCTTTGCTTATTCTCATGAAGATGTTGAGAAGGATGATATGATCTCTGCTGAAGTTGTTCATGACTTTCTTAAGTACTTTGGGGAAGCAAAACAATATCTTGTTGATACTTTCAAAGGTCTTGATAAGGTGAAAAATGAGTTGGAAAAGGTTGTGTCTGACCTTGATCTCATAAAATCTCAGATCAATGATCTTCGTAAAGGGAATCATCTCTCTGATGAAGCAGAGAAGGCTGGCATTCACAAGCCCGAAGACTCCATGTCTTATGAGGATCCTGTACTACCCATATCCCTATTTGTAGTCAGGGAAACGATGGAGTCTGATTCTCTCTAGCTTGTCTTTTTAGGTACCTAGTATGTCTTCTTTTTGGATTAGTTGGAAGAATAACTAGCGTTTTGAATAGCGAAGATTGTGACTACACGTAGCTATCTTTGTTTTCATCTTCTTATGTTATTTTTTTAGGTTTATTGGTTTTTAAATTCTAAAAATATTTGGAGGATGATATGATTGCAGTATTAATCTGTTTTGAAGTATTGCAATATTTTTATGGGATATGTATTGTTTGCGTCCGTGAACTTGAAAGTCCCATATTGTGTCAAAAGTAAAGTCGTTCATAAATTGATATTCGTATTGATGAAGGACGAATAGACTTTTGACAATTACAAAAGTTATGCCTATGCAGTCATTATTTGATGGAAAATAGGATGAAATCTTTTGTTTAACAAGGATAAAGTCTATTATATCGTTATGCAAATAGTGATGGAAAATAGAATAGATCCTTGTATGTTATCCACGGTATTGATCTTCATTGATCCATTTTGTTATGTTTTACTTTAAAGGCTCCATTGTGTATCTTATGTTAAGCACCTTACAACCATGTCGATTAATATTGGCCTTGTTGGTTGTTCCATGAGATGTTATATGTTGAGTATTCTTGAACTAAATTAATCATCTTGATGGGTTATTTGCTCCGAAAGTCTTCTTTTGTCGAGCAAAATCATTTGACAATTAAATTGATTGCTTCGGTGATTAGTTTGGTTGTGTATTCCAATTAGATTAATTATAGGTTCTCTTGTAATTAATCTAGTTGAGTTTGTCATATATTCCACAAGTTCTTGTGTTGAGTATATGAACGGCTATACTAATCATGTTCTATTGGTTGATGTAGTTGTATATTCCGTAAGGTTTTCCTTATGTTGAGTATTTGAATGATTAAGGTACTTATCTCCGTGTGGTTATCTTAGTCGTAGCTCCGTGAGTTTTCTTATGTTGAGCACAATCAATTAAATTGATCACTTTTGTGGTTTGATTTAATTGTGTATTCCGATTAAACTAATCATGGGTTTACTTGTGATTAATTTGGTTGAGTTTTGGATATAGAAAATCATTTCCATGGTTTTTGGTGTCCAATTAAAAAATCCTTCTTTTCTTTCGAAATTAAGGTCGCTCTTGTTGTTCATTCGGGAATGACATCAAATGGGCGAGAGTTCTTTTGAACTTGTGCTTAATGGTAATATCTTGCGGGGTGTGCGGCTGTGGAATTTTATAGGGGTTATCGTGTATCTTAAAACTCCTTGATGAATGCAATTAGCTTCGGCTTTATGATTGCATCTAAATTAAGTTGGTATGTATTTTTCTTTTAGTCTATGAAATGTCTCTTGTGGAAATTTCATTATGATCACGTTCTTTTACCTTTGCCAATTTTATTGACAAAAAGAGGGAGAAATAATGTAGTTCACACTACAAATACATATGGTTTTCGGATCATTGTGTAAGGGGGAGTGGTTTCCATGATCGAGATGGAGTATTGACCAAGGGGGAGTGATACATATCACCATAGTATTGTTGTTAAAGTCATGATGCAATTGGAATTTGATGTTACATAATGATACTTTGGCAATGTATAATAGTGATCGAGAATCTCGATTTCTCTCATTGTTATAGCTACGGATCTTCAACAACGGTGGTGCTAAACTTACAACCTTTGGGATCATTGGAGTACTTGGAAGGACGAAGATTTCAAGGAACGTTGAAGATTAGGCTATGGAATAGGAGCCACTAAAGTTTATCTTTTTTGTATTCCATATGTATTAATAGTTTTGTCACTAAAATTGACAAAGGGGGAGATTTTTAGAGCATAGCTCGGTCGACCTCGCATGCGTTGCTATATCAAGCATGTTTGTCAATGTTAGTGATCAAAACTATGAGTATTGGTTTCTAGTCTATTACAGCTAAGTCTCGGACTAGGATAGAAAAGTGTAGTTGAGTTCAAGGACTTCATGGAGATTCATCATACAACGACGAAGATCTACACAAGGAACCGTGGAACTTCATCAACAAAAAGGTATGTGGAGACTTGAACTTATCTATCATTCAAAAGTCTATCTATTCTATCTCCTACTTCTTATGAGATAAAAAGTCGTATGCTATATAGACTGGATCATACGCATTTGACATTTTGAGCTGAGTATTCACTACATATCTTTTTCTCGAAATCGTGTGTTGGTAAAGCATTTCGCTTTGATCAAGTTTATCTTCACCTAGTGACGAAAGTCATGAAAAGTTTCAATTACTTTGAGAATTGCTCTGACGTGAAACGGTCTGTGAATAACGGCTATATAACGTCCTCTGAGAATGTCTCAATGATTGGAATGAGAGTTTAGATTACATAATCATGTATTCCTTAATCCGAAGTTTTCGAACTTTGTTGATTGAGAGAAACCGGAGGAATTGGCTTCTCCAAGTCCGCAAACCCAGTCCGCGAACTGACGGAAGTTCTCTTACGGAGAATTTCTGCTGGGATTTTCCAAAAACTCGTTTGCGTGTTTAGTACGCGAACTCGGTCCACGAACCTAGTCCGCAAACTGGCGGAAGTCTCTTTGCCGAGATTTTCTGCTGAGTTTGGAAAACTCTGCCGGTTGCCTTAAGTCAACGAACTTGTTTGTGAGCTTCAGTGGTTATGATCTAAAGATGTGCTCTGAACATGAAACTTAAATTACTAAGGAATGCTTTATGAAAACCATGGCTATAAAGTTCATGAGCCGATTCATCGAATCGAATCATCTTTGTTTCAATTATGTCTTGTATAGTTACATAAGATCTCATAGAAATTGACAACTCTCTAACTAGTTCATTTGAGTCAATTGAACTAGTTATGGTGAAGAAGAACTAGGTTAATATGAAATGCTCATATGGTTAACCTTTTGGGTTATTATGTTGAACCAACATACACGTACACGTTTGGGCATGGTTTTCACGAACCCAGTAAACGTCTACCCAAGTGTGTGTGACAAGCTAAGTTTTCGATCTAACGATTGAGAAATATTATCTTGAATCTAAATCAGGTTTTCATCTAACGGTGAATATGGATTGCTTTGTAACTAAGGCAAAACCCTGATTTGAAGGCTATATATAGGAGACATCTAGCATTGTGCAAAACTAATTCCCTCACGTCTGTGTGATACTAGTGCGCTCGCTAGAGTCGATTCTCCTTTAACCTTTGGTTTTCTTCTTTAAAACCAGGTTAACGACTTAAAGACTTCATTGGGATTGTGAAGCCAGACCGATACTACTTTTATCGTAGTTGTGTGATCTGATCTTGCATCTTCTATCGTACGAGTACAATCTTTGATTGGCTTGAGATCGTGAGAGTTCTCTGATAGGCAAGATAAAGAAGTCACAAACATCTTCGTCTCACTGTTTGTGATTCCTCGTCAAACCGCTTATGTAGTCAAGAAGGATTGTTGAGAGGTGATTGATTAATCTAGGCTGTTCTTCGGGAATATAAGACCGGATTATCAATTGGTTCTTGTTCACCTTGATTTTATATCTTAAGTCGGAACAAAAACCTAGGGTTTTCTGTGGAAGACAGATTTATCCTTTGATAGACTTTTATGTGTGAGACAGATTTGTTTATTATCAAGTCTGCGATTTTGGGTTGCAGCAACTCTTAGTTGTGGGTGAGACCATCTAAGGGAATCAAGTGCGCAGTATCCTGCTGGGATCAGAGGCGTAGGAGTACAACTGTACCTTGAATTAGTGGGAGACTGATTGGGGTTCAACTATAGTCCAGTCCAAAGTTAGCTTGTAGTAGACTAGTGTCTGTAGCGGCTTAATACAGTGTGTATTCAATCTGGAATAGGTCCCGAGGTTTTTCTGCATTTGCGATTTCCTCGTTAACAAAACTTCTGGTGTCTGTGTTATTTCTTTTCCGCATTATATTTAAAATAATTGAAATAATACAGGTTGTGCGTTAAGATCATCAATTGAAAATCCAACCTTTGATTGTTGATTGATCCTTGGATATTGGTCTTTGGTACCGTCCAAGTTATTCTTTGTGTTTGATTAAAGACTCGCTATTATTTTAGCTTGAGTAAATCAAAACAAGTGAGAGATATTGACTCCTTGAGATACTTTAATCTATATTGAGTCTGACTGTCTAGTTGATTCTCTAGCAAAGTATTTCGGAGTTTGTCCATACAGATTTCTAATCGAATTATTGGGTGGTGTTGTTAGACCCCCGCTTTTTCAATTACCCTGTCGAATATTTTCAGATGCACATAATTTCTGTGAGATAATTAACATTTGAATAAACCTCTAACAACACTATATATACATGATTGATCACATTATAACTTGTGGTTGTGACTCAAACTTAAAAGTCTTAAGTGTTTATGAAAATGATTAAAGCTTATGGTTCAATCGACTAGTTTCCGCTAACCGTCTATGTACAATGTCTTTGTACACATTTTGGTTACGATTCACCCTAACCAGAGTGTATATCTTGATATGTCAATTACATTTCAAAGATTCATCTAAGAATTGGTATTGTTTGCTTGGTTCCAAAGCTATCTTAGCTTAAACCTAAAGCAACATATGCTTTGAAGGTCTATAAAAAGGGAACCTCAAACAACTGGGATCTTTGAATCCCGACACTACTTTTGTGTGTCCTAGTTGTAAACTAGAATCGTCATCTTCCTAAAACCTTTTTATGGTTTAGCGACTAAAAAAGACTTCATATGGATTCGTGAAGCGAGTCCAGCTATCTCCGAATAGACTTCATAGACTTCAATCAAGATAGATAGAAACCAAAGAGTTTTCTTCATCTCGAACTTTGTTGATTCCACAATTTTAATACTTGTGAGGTGAATAATAATCTAGGATTCTTTTCGAAAAAACACAAGTCCGGATTTTGAGGTTAGCTAGACTTTGTCTAATGCTATCAATTTCCAGTCTCACCTTGATCTACGATCAAAAAGTAAATCACACATATAGGCTTATCTGTTTGAGGCAGATTGGTTTAAATTCTTCAATTGAGTTGAAGCAACTCTTAGGTTGTAAAGCACGTCAGCTAAAGGAATCAATTGCGCGGAGTCCTGTTGGGATTCAAGAGGCGTAAGGGGCGCGAATGTAACTGAACTGATGTGAGGGTTTAATTCGGTCTCAACTACATTCCAGTCGGAATTTAATTTGTAATAAGCTAGTGTATGTAGAGGCTTAACACAGTTTGGTGTTCAATCAGGACTAGGTCCCTGGTTTTTCTGCATTTGTGGTTTCCTTGTTAACAAAATTTCAGGTATTTGTGTTATTTCTTTTTCGCATTATATTGTTTATCTTTGTAATTGAAATATCATAGGGTGTACGTTAATCAATCAAAGTAGATACATCCATGTTTGTTGGATACGACTTGATTGATTCTTGGATATTAATCTTTGGAATCATCCAAGTACTCTCACATGCAAATCAATTTCACTGACTTGTCTCTGTAAACTTTCTAATTGTGGGAGAAAGAAATATAACTCTAAATATTATTCCTTGATCAAGATTCATTAAGTTGAACTCTCGGAAATGTATTTAGGTTTTGTCCATACAAGTTACCTAAGAAAAAGTTGGTGGTGTATTTTGGTACCACCCACGTTTTCAATATGAACTTGTTTCATAATCGAAAGGGAAATCATAAGTGTGTTGGTCTGGTTCTTTATTGAATATCATTTTAATGACCAATACAAGATGACAAGGTAGAACCGATCTTGAATTATGTGGAGAATCAAGGTACAACCGTTCATAGCCTATGTTTTGTGAAAAGGTGTAACTGATCCTAACTAGTTGTGGGAAGCAAGGTTTAACCGGTCGCAAGCCACATTGGGAAGCAAGGTGTAACCAATCACAAGCTATATTGGGAAGAAAGGTGTAATCAGTCACAAGCTACATTGGGAAGCATGGTATAACCTATCACAACCTATCTTGGGAAGCATGGTATGGTCACAACTTATATTGTGAGTCATGGTATAACCGGTTCCAAGAGAAAAACCGAGTTTCCAAAGTTCACACATTTCTTCATGGTTGTGTGTGAATAGGAATTATGGTTTGCCAAGATGAGAAGCTTCTAAATGATGACATTATTTGAACATGTACATAACTATTATCATTAATTGTTCAAAGATATTCCTTGATGCTCAAGGTGATCCCAAACCGAAATATTGAAAAGCATTTAATTATGATTTTCAAATATATATGTTTTAATTACCAGCAATTAAAGCATATCCTCGGGAAAAGGTGTATTAGTTAATGTGAAAAACTAATAATATAAGTTTTCTAAGAGAGATTTCGGAAATATGGTTTGCCATTTAATTGGAAATAGGAAAACCGAAATTAGGTACTTTAATGAATATCTTGAGAATATTTTCGGTTTTGATTTCCTTGTTGTCCAAACAACCTTGGTCTATAAATACTTGAGTTTACATTTCTTGCAAACTATCCTAAGAGCCAGACAAACTTCATTCATGTTGTTTCTGGTGGAGCCGTCTATCCGGAGAGGAAAGTACCATAATTAGGCGAAATCTCTTACGACCGCTCGTTTAAAGACTTCTGTGGGATCAAGAAGCTCTACGAGTAACGTTGGTGGGAAACTAGATAATTGCATTGTTATTTTTGTTTTTGATTATTGATTTGATTGACTAACGGTTGTTGAAACTTTGATTGCACCTAGTTTGATTATTCTTGAGAGCCTTCTCTTCTGGCATAAGAGTCACTCAAACTAGATCAAAGTATCGACGGGATCTTTAGAACCATTTGCGGATCTAAAGACATCTTGCGATAATCCATTGTTAACAGACTCCATTTTGTGCGTGATTGATCATGATCAGAGGATTCAAGTTCGTGTTGTGCAGGTTATTGAGAAGGCAATTAAAGATGAAAATGCGGGAGTCTAACAACCTCACCCAATATTTCGATTGCAAATCTGTATGGACTAACTCTAATATACTTTTAAGAGAATCAACTAGACAGTCAGACTCAATCTTAATAAAAAGTATATCAAGGAGTTAATATCTCGATCTCTTGATTAAACCTATACTCAAGAAATAGAAATTTGCGAGTCTTTATTAAATACAAGAGATATAAACTTGGAGTGTACCAAAGACCAATATCCAAGGATCAATCAATTTCTAATCAACAACCAAAGGTTGGATTTCACAATTGATCGATACAACGCACAACCTGTGATATTTCAATTATATAAAAAAATATAATGCGGAATAGAAATAACACAGACACCAGAAGTTTTGTTAACGAGGAAACCGCAAATGCAAAAAAAACCCGGGACCTAGTCCAGATTTAACACCACACTGTATTAAGCCGCCACAGACACTAGCCTACTACAAACTAACTTCGGTCTGGACTGTAGTTGAACCCTAATCAATCTCACACTGATTTAAGGTACAGTTGCGCTCCTTACGTCTCTGATCCCAGCAGGATGCTACAGACTTGATTCCCTTAGCTGATCTCACCCACAACCAAGAGTTGCTACGACCCAAAGTCGAAGACTTAAATAAATAAATATGTATCACACAGAAAAGTCTACGGTAATAGATAAATCTGTCTCCCACAGATAAACCTACAAGTTTTGTTCCGTCTTTTGATAAAATAAAGGTGAACAGGAACTAATCGATAACCCGGACTTATATTCCCGAAGAACAGCCTAGAATTATCAATCACCTCACAATAATCTTAATCGCATGGTAGCGAAACAAGATATTGTGGAATCACAAACGATGAGACGAAGATGTTTGTGATTTCTTTTTATCTTGCCCTATCGGAGATATAATCTCAATTCAATTCTTTCAATTAAACTCGTACATAGAAAATGGCAAGATCAGATCGCTCAACTACAAGAGAAGTAGTTTCGTCTGGCTTCACAATCCCAATGAAGTCTTTAAGTCGTTAACCTACAGGGTCTCGAGAAGAAACCTAAGGTTAAAGGAGAATTGACTCTAGCTAAACCAACTAGTATCACACAGGAGGTGTGGGGAATAGTTTTTCCAGTTGCTAGAGTTCTCCTTTATATAGTTTTCAAATCAGGGTTTGCAATCAATGTTAGCTTAGTAACAAAGCATTCAATATTCATCGTTAGATGAAAACCTGATTAGATACAATCTAATATCTTTCAAACGTTGGATCGAAACTTAGCTTGTCATACACAAATGAAATGTATTTCATTTAGGTTTGAGTAACCGTACCTAAACGTGTACACTTAGTTGGTTTACAAATAGTTAACCAATGGTAGCCATATGAGTACTTTCATATTAACCGTATTCATCTTCTTCATAACTAGTTCAATGACTTCAAAAGAACTAGTTGAAGAGTTGTTCAATTGCTTAGGTCTTTATACATAGACACAATTGAAACAAAATCGGTTTGATTCATTTGACTCAATTCATGAACAATATAGCCATGGTTTGCAAAGATTTCATTCTTTATAATTTATTGTTTAAGTTCATGAACTACCGATTTGAGAAAATAACCAGCTTGGGTACGCGTACGGGTATGTGTACCTTAGCAACCAAATTGAGTTGGTTTTGGTTTCCAAACTCATCATACTTTTTCGGGTAGAAAAGTTCCACCAGTACGCGTACAGGTACGCGTATCTAAGGTGACTGGTTTGCTAGTTTATAACTACAAACTCAGCAGAATTTTCCGGGAGGAAAAGTTCCGCCAGCACATTTTATACACACATACGCCCACACTTGGTTTCCGGTACATGGATTTACACACTAATGTGCGAACACACTATATATGCTTATACCCATAGATGGTTACATAATCTCAACTCTACATTTCAATCATTGAAACATTCTTCTATAATGTTATAATAGTCGTTATTCAAAACTATCGTCATCAAAGCAATTTTCAAGAGATTGAAACGTCATCATGACTTTCGTCACGGGTAAAGATGAAAATGGTTAAAGCGAAAGCTTACCAACACATATTTCGAGAAATAGATCGGCGAGATAAACTCGGCTCGAAATAACAAATGTGTATGTATGAAAACTATCATACTTATACGAATTTTATCTCAAGAGTAGGAGATAGAGTAGATAGACTTTTGAGTGATAGATAAGTTCAAGTATCCACATACCTTTTAGTCGGATGAAGTTCCACTGGTTCCTCGAGTAGTTCTTCGTCTTCGTAAGATGATCGCGGTGGAGTCTGGAGCTCAATTACACTTAATTATCCTAGTCCGAGACTTAGCTATAAGTAGACTAGAAATCAAGACATATAGTTTTGACAACTAAATTTGACAAACAAGCTTGAGATAGCAACACTTGCGAGTTCGACCGAGCAGTGCTCTAACAATCTCCCGCTTTGTCAATTTTAGTGACAAAACTATCAATACATATGAATTAAAAAATAAATAAAACTTTGTAGCTTCTCGTCCACATGCTTGATCTCCTTGGTGCTTCAACATTACTCGAAAACTTCGTCTTTTCCAAGTACTCCCATGATTCCATAGGTGTTCAGTTCAGCATCGTAGTTGTTGAAGATCCGTAGCCATAACAATGAGAAAACAAAAGCTCTCAATCATTGTTATACAGTGTCATAGTATTATTACACAGTATCAAAGTTCAATTGTATCACAACTTTGACAACAATACTATGGTGATATGTATCACTCCCCCTTAGTCAATACTTTCATCTCAACATGAAAACCACTCCCCCTTACATAATGATCCGAATACCATATGTATTTGTAGTGTGAACTAAACATTAATTCTCCCCCTTTTCGTCAATAAAATTGGCAAAGGTACGAAAACGGGTTCCTAATGAAATTTCCACGGAGATGCTTCAAGAACAAAGAAAATTACATATCAACTTTGTTTAGATGCAATCATATATCCGAAGCTAAATGCATTCATCAAGGAGTTTATAAAGATACAAGATAACTCCTAAAATATTCCACAGCCGCATTCCCCACAAAGATATGGAAATTAAGCGCAAGTTCAAAATAACTCTCCCCCATTTGATGTCATTCCCAAAATAACAACAAGAGCGACCTTACTTTCAGAAGAAAAGAATGATTTCTTTGGACATCAAAAACCACAAAGGAAATAATTTTGTATCCAAAATTCTCAATTAAATTAATCACAAGAGAACCCATGATTAATTTAATCGGAATACTCAACCAAGTTAACCATAAACGAATTCATGATTAATTTAGTTGGAAATGCTCACATAAGAAGACTTATGGAGCCGCACAGTATGTATACATAAAATATGGATCAGGGAAGATCAATACTGCGGAATGGACAAAGATTCAATATATTTTCATCACTATTTGCATAACGACATATAATAGACATACTATTTGTAGACAAAAATTCATCATATCTTCCATCAATTATTTGCATAATGACATAATAGGTTCAATTTTTGTTTTGTCAAAAGTTCATCGATCTTTTATCAATACATGGATATCGACATATGAAGGAGATAAATTTTGACCACCGTCTGTACTTCTTATGGATCTAACATATGTAGAAAATTTAATTTGAAAGATAAAATCAGTCAAAGCTTAAACATGCAAGTTATTACAGCTAATAAACCGGCAGTAAAAAGTAGTTCAACATAAGAAGTTCAACAGATAAATAAACAGTAGCATATTCAGTTCAGAAATTAATCACTCCTCCCATAGTAATCTCTTTCGATCTCATAGAAATTTTCTATCAGCTCTGGACAAGCGTTTTCAGCATAGTCTACCTTTTCTCTGAGAACCTCATTTTCCTCCCGAAGACGAGTGAGCTCAGCAGCAGTTGAAGTACTTGCAGGGTTTCTGGTTGTAGGATTCCTCATCTTCTCAAAGCTTGACATACTCAGAACAGTTGGTCCACCAACATTAGAGCCAAAAGGAGTAACTTTAAAGTGAGCACATATCCTTGAAATGAGACAATGAAAACCAGGAGTTTTTCTTGAAGTGTGTTTCACGCTTATCATTTGATCAATAATAAGTCCACAGAAATCAATATTTCTCCTTTCAACAATATAATAGAAAAATTCAGTGAGACCCTTGGTCCATAAATTGTTGTCAATTTTGTTTGGCATCAAGTTTGCCACAAGAAGCTTAGCAGCTGTTTTGAGAAACAATCCAGCCCATTTAACATTGATCTTTCCATGACTCCGAGAAAGGTCTTTATTAAAAAGACGGTCAGACAACACTTCTGAAGGTAACCTTTCATTCTCAGGAGGAGGAAATCTAGTGCCTCCAACAGGCACATCCAGAAGATAACTGGTAGAGCATTGCTCGGTCGAACTTGCATGCGTTGCTATCTCAAGCATGTTTGTCAATGTTAGTGATCAAAACTATAAGTCTTGATTTCTAGTCTACTATATCTAAGGTATCGGACTAGGATAAAAAGTGTAGTTGAGCTCAAGAACTCCATGGCAATCATCATACAAGACGAAGGACTACTCAAGGAACCGGTGGATATTCATCGACTAAAAGGTATGTGGAGACTTGAACTTATATATCACTCAAAAGTCTATTTATTTCCTATCTTGAGACAAAATTCGTTTTGCTATATAGACTTAGATTATACACATTTGTTATTTCGAGCCGAGTTTATCTCGCCTATCTATTTCTCGAAATATGTGTTAGTAAGCTTTTGCTTTATCCAAGTTCATCTTTACCTAGTGACGAAAGTCATGACAAGTTTCAATCACTTTGAAAATTGCTTACTTTGACGAAAAATAGTTTGTGAATAACAACTATAGAATATCAACGTCCTTTAAGAATGTTTCAATGATTGAAATGAGAGTTTAGATTATACAACCATTGGAGGATATAAACATTGTTTTGGAAACACATATATGTTTAAGTCCTTATTTCTTGAACCGAAGTTTGCGAACTTTGTTGATCAAGAGAACCGGAATAGTGGAGTGAGTTAAGTCCGCAAACTCAGTCTGCGAATCCAGTCCGCGAACTGGCTGGAAGTTCTCGACCCGAGAAATTCTGCTGGAGTTTGTGAACTCCGTCCGGGAACTTAAGTCCGCGAACCCAGTCCGCGAACTTGAGTAGGTTATATCTAAAAATGATGTTTGTGTATTTATTATTATATAAACTAAGGAATGCAAATTGCAAATCGTGGCTATATAGTTCATGAACCGATTCGAGTGAATCAAATCGTTTTTGATTCGATTGTGTCTTGTGTAGTTACATAAGATTTCCTTGCAATTGAACAACTCTCTAACTAGTTCATTTGAGTCACTTGAACTAGTTATGGTGAAGAAGAATATGGTTGATATGAAAGTGATCATATGGCTAACCATTTGGTTAACTATTGTTGAACCAACAAATGTACAAGTTTGGGTACGGTTACACAAGCCTAGAAACGTGCATTTCATTTGTGTGTAACAAGCTAGTTTTCGATCTAACGGTTGAAAGATATTAGATTGAATCTAATCAGGTTTTCATCTAACGGTGAATATTGAATGCTTTGTTACGAAGCTAACATTGATTGTAAACCCTGATTTGAAAGACTATATAAGGGAGAACTCTAGAAACTGGGAAACCTAATCCCCACACCTTCAGCGTGATACTAGTTGTGCTAAGCTAGAGTCGATTCTCCTTTAACCTTTGGTTTCTTCTTCTAAACCAGGTTAACGACTTAAAGACTTCATTGGGATTGTGAAGCCAGACCGATACTACTTTCTTGTAGTTGTGTGATCTGATCTTGTTGTTTCTATCGTACGAGTACAATTGTAATAATTGGATTGAGATTGATATGTCCGATAGGCAAGATATAAAATTAATCACAAACACTTCGTCTCATCGTTTGTGTTTCCGCAACATCTTTTTTCGCTGCGACGATTAAGATTATTGTGAGGTGATTGATAATACTAGGTTGTTCTTCGGGAATATAAGTCCGGGTTATCAATTGGTTCCTGTTCACCTTGATTTATCAAAAGACAGAAAAAAACTCGTAGGTATATTCGTGGGAGAAGGATTTATCTATTACCGTAGACTTTTCTGTGTGATACATATTTGTTTATTAAAGTCTTCGACTTTGGGTCGTAGCAACTCTTAGTTGTGGGTGAGATCAGCTAATGGAATCAAGTACGTAGCATCCTGTTGGGATCAGAGACGTAGGAGCATAACTGTACCTTGGATCAGTGTGAGATTGATTGGGGTTCAACTACAGTCCATACCGAAGTTAATTTGGAGTAGGCTAGTGTCTGTAGCGGCTTAATACAGTGTGTGTTCAATCTGGACTAGGTCCCGGGGTTTTTCTGCATTTGCGGTTTCCTCTTTAACAAAATTCTGGTGTCTGTGTTATTTCTTTTCCGCATTATATTTTGTTATATAATTGAAATATCACAGGTTGTGCGTTGTTCAATCAATTAGAATATCCGACCTTTTGGTTGTTGATTTAAATTGATTGACACTTGGATATTGGTCTTTGGTACCATCCAAGTTATCTCTCTAGTATTTGATAAAGACTCGCGGATTTCTATTTGCTTGAGTATATATCAAATCGAGAGATTGAGATATAAACTCTTTGATATACTTTTTATCTAGATTGAGTCTGACTGTCTAGTTGATTCTCTAGAAAGTATATTGGAGTTTGTCCATATATATTGCTAAGAGAAATATTGGGTGTGGTTGTTGTACCCTCGCTTTTTCAATTGGTATCAGAGCATGCAAACACGTTCAAGACCTTACAAGCCTGTGTTTGTAGCGATCTGACTCTATGGACAGAAGTTGTATCTCAATTAACGTACCACCAGTATTTGATGGCTCTAATTACTTATGGTGGAAAATTGTTATGCGAGCTTTTCTTCAAGCACGTGATTTTCAATCATGGGTATATGTTATTAATGGCTATGATGATCAAGTCGTGTCAGTTGGAGATGTAAACGTTCCCAAGGATATTGGTGAATACACCCCTGCCAAGATAAATGCTGCAAAGAAAAATTCCGACGGTTTGAATGCCATTATACATGTCATTACCCCCAAATCTTCAACACCATGTGTCAAATTGCACGAGGTCTAAAGATGCGTGGGATATCTTAGAAACCGTATTCGAAGGTAACTCTAGTAAAAAGGAAGCTAGGCTTCAAAACCTTAATTCCGATTGGGAAAACCTTCGTATGGTAGATGAAGATACATTTGATGAGTTTAATCACAGAGTGTCTGAAATTGTTAATGCATCTTTTGCATTGGGTAAGAATATTCCTGAAAAGGACATTGTGATGAAAATTCTCAGATCGCTGCCATCTAGATACGACTCTAAGAAGCATGCCATCGTTGAGGGAAATAACCTTAATAATCTCTCTAGAAATACGCTGGTTTGGAAGCTTAAGATCTTTGATCACGAACATTCATCCAAATCTAAGGATGTTGTGTTCAAAGCACTAAAGGACACGAAATTACTTGATAAAAGTAAAAAAGTGTATATCTCTGAAGATGATCACTCTGAGACTGATTTATCAGATGAAGATCTTGACAAGTCGGTCTCGATGATCACTAGACAGTTTAGGGACCTTCTGTTGAAGATAAGTAAACGATTCTCCAGGGATAAGCCTAAAGCATCAGTCAAACCTCATAATCATATTCCTCCTAAGAACAGGGAAACAGATGAAATTGATGACGAGGATATGCCTCAGTGCTTTATGTGTAAGGGATTTGGTCATTTTGCAAACGAGTTCCCAAATCGTAGAAAATACACCGAGAACAAAGGTATTGCTACAACTCTTGATGAAATGTCTGACAACTATGATTCTAATGAAGACGAGAAATCAAGTGTTGCACTTCCTGGTGAAAAATATTGATTTTGATAACTGTAGCAATACATACATCAATCTCGATATTCTTTCAGAAGAAAACCCAACTAATCTGGAAGAAAAAATTGACCCATTCTTTGGAAACTCTATTTGTAATGTTGCAGGTTCCACCATGTGTCTATCTGTGTGCACATCTCAGAAGCCTCACTTTTATCCTAGTTTGACGTGCTCGTATTGTTCTCTAAAGGGTCATGAACTTTCAAGGTGTTACAAGTACAAACACCAATTGAGGCACGTCAACAAACTTCAACGAAAAGCAAATCAATTAGCAAATAAGCTTAAACTTGCTCGGAAGACCGTTGAGGTATGTAGGATTTTATCTTCGTCTAAGAAGTTAGTTTCCAAGGATAAACCAAGACCATTAGAGAAGAAAGTATGGTCGAGTATTTTTGATAGATAGAGGTCTGTGGATTCCTCTCAAGAGGAAAATGGTGGACACATTTTTGTTCACCACAACGCAACTTGATTGTGTTGTTTTGGAGATCTTGTCTCATGTGCCTGATCAAAAGAGACAATGATTTTGTACCTCTCAGACTTTAGGAAAAGTTTTTTTTCTCTTCGTTTCTTAGTTTTGTTCTTCCCTGTCTATCAACAAAGGAGGGTTATTATCGACAATTTATAGGGTTGTGAGTTTGGCGTGTACGAACCTGTTTAAAGGTTTCGAAACCCTACATTCTTTTTTCCTTCCTCAAATCCTCTTTTTATCTCAAGACTACTTGTTGAGTTCAATTTGTGATTTCCTCTCACAAACCCATACGTTATGGATACTCCAAGCATGATGTCTTCTGACGGAAAAGATGTTAATATGATTGTTAAGCCATCAATCATGAAGGAAAAAGAGAAATCTCCGTTATCTCCTACCTTGAAAAGAAAAATAAGGAATGTGAGGAAGCCAAGAGCCGTTCCTTCAAACTCTCAGAAGTTTTCTGATGTTCTTGAAGTGTTGAAGGAGATTCGAAAGGAGATTCAACAAATAAAGGCTTTTGTGTATAAGACTCATGAGATTCAGAAGGCCCTGGTTCGACATCATCAGCCAAGAAGGTTTATTGATATAAACTCCTACCTTAATGAACCTTATGACCCAATGGTTGTTGACGAAAAGGAGTTCGGGGACGATAAAGAATTCTTCAAAGGTCTTATTGCCTAGTAAATCTTCTATTTTTCTTGTTTTGTTTAGAAGAATAACTAGAGTTTGGAATAGCCATTATTGTGATTACACATAGCTATGTCCAACGTTTTCATCTTTATGTTTTTATATTTATTGGTTTAAATTCTAAATTTGTTTGGAAGATGATTTTTGCAGTATTAATTTTTATGGTCAAAAGTAAAGTCTTTCGTATGTCGATATGCATGTATTGATAAAAGAATGAATAGACTTTTGACAAATACAAAAGTTAAGCCTATTATGTCAATTATTGATAGAAGATAGGTTAAAATCTTTTGTTTGCAAGGATTATGTCTAATGAATGTCGTTATGCGAATAGTGATGGAAAATAGAATGAATCCTTGTGTATTCCGCAGTATTGATCTTCCCTGATCCATATTTTTATGTATTACTGTGAGGCTCCGTAAAGTGTCTTATGTTGAGCACTAAACGACCAAGTTGATTATTTTTATGATTAGCTTAGTTGTTGTTACGTGAGGTACTTTATGTCGAGCATATTCAACTAAATTAATCATCTTGTTTGGTTATTTAGTTGTTGCTCCGTAAGTTTTCTTATGACGAGCATGACCAATTAAATTGATTATTTTGAGATTAGTTTGATTGTTTATTTCCATTAGATTAATTATGGGTTCTTTTGTGATTAATCTAATTGTATATTTTTGAGTGTCCATAAGTTCACTTAAGTTGAGCATTTTCGATTAAATTAATCATGGGTTCTCTTGTGGTTAGTTTAATTGAGTATTTTGGATTCAAATTCATACTTGTATATGATTTGTTATTTCCAAAGAAATCCTTCTTTTCTTTCGAAATTAAGGTCGCTCTTGTTGTTCTTTCGGGAATGAAATATCATGGGGGAGAGTTCTTAATTGAACTTGTGCTTAATTGCCAAATCTTTGTGGGGAGTGCGACTGTGGAATATTATAGGGGTTATCTTGTATCTTTATAAAATCCTTGATGAATGCATTTAGCTTCGGATTTATGATTGCATCTAAATAAGATGATATGTGTTTCTTCCTTTTGGTCATGAAATGTCTCTTTCGGAAATTTCATTAGGATCCCGTTCTTGTACCTTTGCCAATTTTATTGACAAAAAGGGGGAGAATTAATATGTAGTTCACACTACAAATACATATGGTTTTCGGATCATTATGTAAGGGGGAGTGGTTTCCATGTGATATGGAGTATTGGCTAAGGGGGAGTGATACATATCACCATAGTATTGTTGTTGAACTTGTGATACAATTGAGCTTTGACGCTGTGTAATGATACTGTGACACTGTATAACAATGATTGAGAACTCTTGTTTTCTCGTTGTTATAGCTACGGATTTTTAACAACGATGATGCTGAACTTACAACCTTTGGGATCATTGGAGTACTTGGAAGTGACGAAGATTTCAAGTAATGTTGAAGATTAGGCGTATGGAATAGGAGCTACAAAAGTTAATTTATTTATTTTTTGTATTCCATATGTATTGATAGTTTTATCACTAAAAATGACAAAGGGGGAGATTGTTAGAACATTGCTCGGTCGAACTCGCATGCGTTGCTATCTCAAGCATGTTTGTCAATGTTAGTGATCAAAACTATAAGTCTTGATTTCTAGTCTACTATAGCTAAGGTCTCGGACTAGGATAGAAAGTGTAGTTGAGCTCAAGAACTCCATGGAAATCATCATACAAGACAAAGGACTACTCAAGGAATCGGTGGATCTTCATCGACTAAAAGGTATGTAGAGACTTGAAATTATCTATCACTCAAAAGTCTGTTTATCTCTTATCTTGAGACAAAAGTCATTTTGCTATATAGACTTAGATTATACACATTTGCTATTTCGAGAGGAGTTTATCTCGCCTATCTATTTCTCGAAATATGTGTTGGTAAGCTTTCGCTTTAGCCAAGTTCATCTTTAACTATTGACGAAAGTCATGACAAGTTTCAATCACTTTGAAAATTGCTTACTTTGATGAAAAATAGTTTGTGAATAACAACTATAGAATATCAACGTCCTCTAAGAATGTTTAATGATTGAAATGAGAGTTTAGATTATATAACCATTGGAGGATATAAGCATTGTTGTGGAAACACATATATGTATAAGTCCTTATTCCTTGAACCGAAGTTTGCGAACTTTGTTGATCAAAAGAACCGGAATAGTGGCGTGAGCTAAGTCCGCGAACTCAGTCCGCGAACCCAGTCTGCGAACTGGCGGAAGTTCTCGACCCGAGAAATTCTGCTGGAGTTTGTGAACTCCGTCAAGGAACTTAAGTCCGCGAACCCAGTCCGCGAACTTGAATAGGTTATATCTAAAAACGATGTTTGTGAACTTATTCTTATATAAACTAAGGAATGCAAATTGAAAACCGTGGATATATAGTTCATGAACCGATTCGAGTGAATCAAATCTATTTTTCTTCGATTGTGTCTTGTGTAGTTACATAAGATTTCCTTGCAATTGAACAACTCTCTAACTAGTTTATTTGAGTCACTTGAACTAGTTATGGTGAAGAAAATATGGTGATATGAAAGTGATCATATGGCTAACCATTTGGTTAACTATTGTTGAACCAACAAATGTACAAGTTTGGGTACGGTTACACAAGCCTAGAAACGTTCATTTCATTTGTGTGTAACAAGCTAGTTTTCGATCTAACGGTTGAAATATATTAGCTTGAATCCAATCAGGTTTTCATCTAACGGTGAATATTGAATGCTCTGTTACCAAGCTAACATTGATTGCAAACCCTGATTTGAAAAACTATATAAGGGAGAACTCTAGCAACCGGGAAACCTAATCCCTACACCTTCTGTGTGATACTAGTTGTGCTAAGATAGAGTCGATTCTCCTTTAAACTTTGGTGTCTTCTTCTAAACCAGGTTACGAATTAAAGACTTCATTGGGATTGTGAAGCCAGACCGATACTACTTTCTTGTAGTTGCGTGATCTGATCTTGTTGTTTCTATCGTATGAGTAAAATTGTAATAATTGGCTTGAGATTGATATCTCCGATAGTCAAGATATAAAAGTAATCACAAACACTTCGTCTCATCGTTTGTGATTCCGCAATATCTTTTTTCGCTGCTGATAGACGCATTTATGTGTCTAATTTGTCCTCAATGTTTTGTATTGTTAGTACTCGTTTTCGTCCTTATTATGGTGTTTTGTGTGTTTGTAGGTATTGTTGGAAAATTCGGCTCGAAAAGTTGCTCGGACCGAACCCGAGGACATTTGCTATACGGACCCCCGCATTTTCTATGTGTCACCCACGACTATGTGAATCCCATTTTTCCACAACGTCCATTTGTTATTCGGCGCCCAGGACGTTGGATAAGGGATAACCATCTTATTCATTTCAAAAATTATGTTTTGGTGGGAAATATTTGGTTTGAATGGCAGAACTAGGGTTGCGAATTTGAGCTTGTTTCAGCGAGACTAAAGAGCTTGAATTGTTTGGGTATCTTCGTTTGAGCCTAACAGGATTGTTTTGGGTCTTTGGTTCGATGGATTTTGGCAAGAACTCGAGTTAGAAGAAATCAGGGAGTAAAGCTGGCTAAATTAGGGTTGGAGTTTTTATGCAACTCAGTGAGACTCAACGGCTCAGATTGATTGGGTTTGTTCCTCTGGTGTTAACAGGCGTGGTATGGTTGATATTTTCGGTTCGAATTGGCTAGATTCTCGGTGGGAAGAAAACAAACGTGTGTGTGCAAGGGAGGAGATATTCACGGGATTCGCATGAGTTGGAGAGAGTTTGTGCATGCTAGGAAGATTCTACCAACCATTTGGATCGTGACAGAGATAACTAAGGAGATTTTGTAGCTGTATAACGCATGCAGGAGCAGAAAAGGGAAAGAATATTATTCTGTGTATGGCAGAATTATTGAGAATTATCCTGGAGTTATGACAGCGATTCTTAGGCTCTATGGAGTATATAAAGAGTGTTCGGAGGTCAGAGAACGGGGACGCGGAGTTTGGGAGATTACAGAGCATCGCAGAGTCGAAAAATCAAGTTGCAGGAAAATTATTTTCTGCTGCTGCATATCTGAAGAACACGAAGAACAAACCATCCAAGACAGTCGTTTTCCAACAGTGAGAACGACACAGAAGCGGGGGTCGTAGAGATACAGTGTCTGTGACAGTTATCATTTCTATCGTTCTTTGTAACAGTTCGGTTTGTAACTAAAATAATTGTTACAAACCCGGTTTTATTCATTTTCTCCCATATTCATCATTTGTAAACCCCTTGAGCAATAAAAATGATTTTTGAGCGTGTTTCCAACATGATGAGAGGCTAAATTCTCGTGTAACCAAGGAAATGGATGAAGCTATTCACACATGAATAATGGGTAACTATTTCATTTTCTCTAATATTTAATTATAATTCACTCAATCACTACTTTTGCAGAGTTCTTAAAAGTTTACATAATTTTCTTCATTAGTTGTGATTCAATTAGATATGTTATGCTTTGTTTAGATAATCTATGCTTAGGGGATACAATTAATATTTGAGAATATGTTTGATTATTTGTTAATTAAGAAATAAAGGATTAAAAGGCTAATTAGAGTTATGAAATATTTGACATCATTCATTCATGTGTAATAGTGGATTCTAGTGTCTTGGTTATTTTCTAATATTTTGAAATCAAATTTTGATCTAAGTTTTCTTTACTCTTAAGTTTTATTAAGTTTAGAATCTTTTGCTTTCACAAGTCTCAACGAACCTTTTACTACAACAATATTGAGATCACATCAATTTTTGGCGCCGCCGACGCGGGCTTGTCTTTAGGCTAGAGTTTTTAGATTTTTTTTTCTTTTTTAGGTTTTTATTTGTTTTTATTTATTTATTTTTTTCTTCTTTACGTTTTTGGATTTTTGTCTTTTCCTTACAAAATTTGAAATTTGGAGTGAAAGAAAATTTTGCCAAAGCTTTTGGTGAATACTTAAAGATTTGGAGTAAAAGGCAAAGCGAAAGGAGCGAAAGAAGAAGATTTTTTTTATTTTATAAAAAAAGAGAGGAAAAAAAAAGAGAGACATTTTTATCTTTTAGATTTTTTTTAGTCTTTCCTTTTCTTTTGCACTTTATTTTTGGACTTTGGACTTGGACATTATTTTTACTTTTTTTTTTTTAAAAACCCTACGGAAGGGTAGTTTAAATATAAATTGTATGCAGAGAAGGACGACGATTACGATATCGTCTCGGCTCCTCGGGTTCGTACACTGACATCGGAGTCGGTGGCCCGAGTCGACTACAACGGTTCATCCCCCGCCAGGAACGGGAGGTAAGTTTGTCGAAACACTCGCGAATCCCCTGTCAGCGAGTTACTGTCTTCCTTCGTGTGAATATATGTCGAGGAACTGAAAACGACTGCTTTAATTTCCTAGTAAATGGCAAGGACTGGCCATACAAGATAAGTGTTCGGACTTCATCACCGTTCTCTTCTTGCCCGTCTTAGGAAAACGATACTTAACGCGAACCTAAGCTTTAAAATTTGGAATAGAACGAGACCGATAGGGTAACGAGCTTAATAGGAAAGTCATTTGAAAAATATTGGTTACTCTTTTTAGCATACTTCGAAGTTCATGATGGTTTCTGTGAGTTGAATGCGTGACTGCACCGCCTTGTAATACCGGTGAGACCTTGGGTATCAAAGATCCACTGAGCTTCCCTCATCTCGATTCAACTTACTTTGACTTGGATTGATTCCAGAGGGGTTTGCTTAAATTGTAACGAATTCCCCTTCGAAGGATTAGAAGCTGGTCTAGAAACATTCTAAGTGGAGCCATCATGCATTTTGTTTGCTAGAAATCAGTAGGTTTGCTGTGGTAGAGTCAGCCTTGTTTGTGTTTGCATAGAACTTCCCTTCCTTTTAGGATTTTTTTCCTCTTTTTTTCCTCTTTTTTTTTTGTTTTTTTAGTGTATGCCTGAGGTCATTAGAGAACGGGCTTGGAAAAGAGACACTCTAGGTCGTTTGATTAGTGAAAAGCCTAGTAGTTCTTCTTGTGAAGACAGGGAGTTCGAAGACTCTTCTTTTGAGAGCCCTGTTTTTGGAAACTTCAGTTTTGAAAATCTGTCTCTTCGTTAGGAAAGTACCCCTAGTACTTCAGCTGTGCCAGCGATGGCAACTTTGAAAGATTACATGTTCCCAACTAGGACCAACCGAGCTTCGTGCATTAAATTGCCAGCCAATACGGCTAATTTCGATATAAAACCTAGTATTCTTCAGATGATCCCTATATTCTTAGGAAAAGATGACGAGAACCCTTATTTTCATATTAGGGACTTTGAGGAAATTTGTGGGACAGTTAGAATAAAAGACCTTACTGATGAAGTTTTGAAACTTAAGATGTTCCCCTTTTCCTTGAAAGATAAAGCCAAGACCTGGCTAAACAACCTACCATCTGAATCCATTGAAACATGGCAGGAACTTATTGCTGCTTTCTATATGAAATTCTACCCTAAGCATAAAACTGCAGCTGTTAGGCAGAAAATTAGTGCTAGTGTGAAACAAGAGGGAGAGTCTCTTTATAGGTTTTTAGAGAGATTCAATGATATCCTATCCCAGTGTCCTCACCATGGATTTGATAATATGAAACTTGTAGAGATTATTTATGATGGTTTAGACTATTCGACCAAAGCCATGGTCGAGTCTATGTGCGCTGGTGAGTTCACTAGTAAAAGTGCTGAGGATGCCTTTACCTTCTTAGGAGTTGTTGCTGAGAAATCCCAACAGTGGGAGTCTTGTGTTGAACCCCCTAAAAGACTCTTGGTTAATAGAATTAGCACCAATATGGTAGATACAAGCTTTGGGTTAGATGCTAAGTTTGTTGCTTTATCTAGAAGGTTAGAAGCTTTGGAAATGGGTCAATATAAAAATAGGTCCCTTGTTGAACCTAATGATAGAATTAGAGCCTCTCAAGTCTCTAGTTGTGGAGTAGAACTCGATAACTCGTTTTGGGAAGGTCAGGTTAGTGAAGAACAAGCCCATGTTGTCTATAACAACTCTAAGTTTGAAAACCATCAGAAGTTTGACCCATACTCAGAGACCTACAACCCTGGTTGGAGAAAAACATCCTAATTTCTCTTGGTATAAAGGCCAGAATCAAGGTCAACCTAGTAATTCTCATCCTCCCCCAGGTTTTGGTTATAATAAGAATTCTTCAGGTCAAGCCCAGTTCCAGAACCCTTCTGAGAATAGAATGACTAGCTTAGAAGAATCTCTTAGTATACTAAAAAAGAGCCAAAATATGCTATCACAAAGTCAGGAAATGTTAGTAAAGAGACAGGTTAATTTTCAAGAGGAAACCAAGCAGAATTTTAAGAATAATTCCCAGTCTCTTGCTAAATTAGAACTTCAAGTCGGCCAAATAGCTAAGTTCCTTACTGAGAGAGAAGATGGAAGGTTCCCTATTCATACTGATCCTAATCCAAAAGGAGAGAAATCGTACAATCACGTGAATTCTATTACAACCCTTAGGAGTGGAAAGAAAGTCGACAATAAGGTTTCCATGCCTGATGGTGAAAATGTTGTAGTTCACCCTTCTCATCCATAAAATGAGGAGACTGATAGAGTCTCTAAAGAGACCAATGAGGGTCTTAATGAGTCCGGCTTTGTTCCCAGAGACCCATTCCCACAGCTGCTATTTCCAACTAAGAGGGAGTCCAACTTTAATGATATATTGGAGGTTTTTAAGCAGGTTACTATCAACCTCCCATTGTTATATGCGATTAAGCAGATTCCTGCTTATGCCAAGTTTCTTAAGGACTTGTGTACACGAAAGCGTAAGCTTATTGTCCAAAAGAAAGCCTTCCTAGCTAGTCACGTGAGTTCCATTATTCATAATACCACTACTCCTAAGTATAAAGACCCAGGGTACCTTACCATTTCTTGCACAATAGGTAAATACCGTGTTGAGAAAGCGTTGCTTGACTTAGGAGCCAGTGTGAACCTACTCCCATACCATGTGTACATTAATCTAGGACTTGGTGAGATGAAACCTACCCAGATGACACTTCAGTTAGATGATAGGTCCGTTAAAATTCCTCGTGGTGTGATCGAGGATGTTCTTATTGAGGTCTACAAGTTTATTTATCTAGTGGATTTTGTTATCCTAGATACCCAACTTGTCCCTGACCCAGAGAACCAGATACCAGTGATTTTAGGTCGCCCATTTTTAACAACATCCAATGCGATCATTAATTGCCGAACTGGTATTATGAATTTGTCTTTTGGTAATATGACTATTGAGATGAATATCTTTCATATAAGTAATCTTCCCTCTGAACTGGATGATTCGATCATAGAAGAAGTGAACATGATAGGAACATTAGTCGAGGAATCATTACCAAACACGTTGATAGAAGATCCATTAGAGAAATTCCCAGCTCACTTTGGGATTGATTTTGATGATGATAATGTGATTAATGAGGTGAATGCTTTGTTAGATTCAACCCCTTTGTTAGACACTAGTAATGGATGGAAACCTAAGTTCGAAACACTACCAATTTCTAAGTCTACCCTAGTTCCTTCGTTAGAAGAACCTCCTAAGTTGGACCTAAAACTATTGCCAGATACCCTGAAGTATGTGTTTTTAAGCCCGTCTGAGACTTTACCTGTGATTATAGCATCCGACCTGGACAGTGATCAGGAAAGTAGGCTAGTCACCGTCCTTCAAAACAACAAGGAAGCTTTAGGGTGGACTATAACATACATTAAGGGTGTAAGTCCTACTGTTTGTATGCATCAGATCTATTTAGAGGAAGATACCAAACCTTCTAGGGAGATGCAACGAAGACTAAACCCTAATATGAAAGAAGTAGTTCGAACCAAGGTTCTTAAGCTGTTAGATGCAGGTATTATCTACCCCATTTCAGATAATAAGTGGGTCAGCCCCGTTCAGGTTGTTCCCAAGAAATCCGGTATTACTGTAGTCCAGAATGATAACAATGAGTTAATCCCAACCCGAGTGACCACGGGTTGGCGTGTTTGTATTGACTATAGGAAATTGAACAAGGTCACTAGGAAGGACCACTTTCCCCTTCCGTTTATCGACCAAATGCTAGAGAGATTAGCTGGACATAGTCATTACTGTTTTCTAGATGGCTACTCAGGCTACAATCAGATCGTTATTGCCCCAGAAGACCAAGAAAAAACTACTTTTACCTGTCCCTTTGGTACCTTTGCGTATAGACACATGCCTTTCGGGCTATGTAATGCCCCTGCGACTTTTCAGCATTGCATGATGAGCATATTTTCCGATATGGTAGAAAAGTTTTTAGAGGTCTTTATGGATGATTTTTCAGTGTTTGGTTCGTCTTTCGATGAGTGCTTGCATCATTTGTCATTAGTGTTGACTAGGTGTAAGGAAAAGAATCTAGTGCTTAATTGGGAGAAATGTCATTTCGTGGTTCGATCAGGAATTGTTTTAGGGCATATAGTATCTTCTAAGGGTATAGAGGTAGATAAAGCCAAAGTTGACCTTATCAAGACTTTACAGGTCCCAAAAACCGTAAGAGATATTAGATCATTCTTAGGGCATGCAGGTTTTTATCGTCGATTCATTAAGGATTTTAGCTTGATTTCTAGACCTCTTTGTAATTTGCTTGCAAAAGATGTTAAGTTTGTCTTTGATGATGCTTGTTTAGAGGCTTTTGAGAAGATTAAGACTTTACTCACTACCGCCCCCATAGTCCAGGCACCCAACTGGATCCTACCCTTTGAGATCATGTGTGATGCTTCAGATTATACTATTGGTGTTGTGCTAGGTCATCGAGAAAACAAATTACTTCATGTGATTTACTATGCTAGCAAAACTCTGAATGATACCCAGTTGAACTATACCATTACCGAGAAGAAACTGTTAGCCATTGTGTTTGCCTTAGACAAGTTTAGACCCTATCTCTTAGGTTCTAAGATCGTCATATATACTGATCATGCTGCTTTGAAATATCTTTTGTCTAAGAAGGATACAAACCTAGATTGATTAGGTGGATCCTTTTGTTGCAAGAGTTCTCTCCAGACATTAGAGACAAAAAGGGTGCCGAAAATGTAGTAGCAGACCACTTGTCTAGGCTAGTTGTTGATTCCCCTGATGATTCCCTTCCTATAAGGGATAGTTTTCCTGATGAACAACTTTTCTTTGTTACCCAAACCTTGGTATGCGAATATAGTGAATATCTTGTTACTGGTCGAATGCCCCAACATTGGGGTAAACAAGATCGTTCTAGGTTTTTAGCCGAGGTTAAGCACTTCTTTTGGGATGATCCTTATTTGTTTAAGTATTGTCCAGACCAGATTATTAGGAGATGTATACCTGAGATGACCAGTCCAGTATTATTTCCTTTTGTCATGATCATGCTTGTGGGGGTCACTTTAGTGCTAAGAAACTGCTGCTAAGATATTGCAGTGTGGATTCTATTGGCCTTCGTTGTTTAAAGACTCCCATAGTTACTGTGTTACTTGTGAACGTTGCCAGAAATTAGGAACCATTTCCCGTAGGAACATGATGCCCTTGAACCCGATTTTAATTGTTGAGGTCTTTGATGTGTGGGGTATTGACTTTATGGGTCTTTCCTAATTCTTTTGGTAACCTTACATCCTTGTCGCCGTAGACTATGTCTCTAAGTGGATTGAGGCGGTTGCGTGTAAAACCAATGACCATAGGGTTGTGATTGAGTTCTTGAAAAATAATATACTTACACGTTTTGGTACACCGCGAGCTATAATTAGTGATGGAGGGTCGCACTTTTGTAATGGGCCTTTTAGGCTTCTGATGAAGAAATATGGTATTACACATAAGGTAGCTACCCCGTATCATCCACAGACTAGTGGTCAGGTAGAGGTTTCCAATAGGGAGATAAAACGTATATTAGAGAAAACAGTTAATCCTAATCGGAAAGACTGGTCGTCTAGGCTTACTGATGCCTTATGGGCTTACCGTACTGCATTTAAGACCCCCATTGGAATGTCACCTTATCGGCTTGTGTATGGCAAGGCATGACATTTACCTGTTGAGTTAGAACATAGAGCTTATTGGGCTGTTAAGCAGCTAAATTTTTCACTTGACAAGGCATGATCCCATAGGAAACTCCAGCTCAATGAGTTGGAAGAGATTCGTAGAGATGCATACGATAGTGCTAAGGAGTATAAGAAAAAAATAAAACTTGTGCGTGATAGAAATATCTTAAGAAAGTCATTTTCTCCAGGTCAAAAAGTTCTTTTGTATGATACTCGTTTGCATCTATTCCCCGGGAAGTTACGCTCTCGGTGGACCGGTCCTTTTGTGGTCCGTACTGTTTTTCCTCATGGAGCTGTTGATATCGAGGTACCGGATGTTAGTAGTTCTTCAAAGGTTAACGGTCAGCGATTGAAACCCTTTTTAGAGCCCTTTCCTATAGGTGATGTTGAGGAGGTTCCTCTGGAGGACCTTGCTTACCCTTGATTGACCATCGAGGCGATTGTATGTTGTATATTAGTTTTTGTTTTTCTCTCTCTTCACCCAGGTACTATTTTTCCAACTTCTCCTCGTGTTATTTTACTTTTGGTATTGCTCTTTCATTAGAAACATTGAGGACAATGTTAGATTTAAGTTTGGGGGTGGGGAAGAACTTTTTAGTTGCACTTTTGAAACTTCTAGCGTCACATGGTATCTGGTTAGCTAAGTTTACATACTGTTTCTCACCGAAAAGATAGAAATTGGAATGCTAGGGATAACAACCTTTTGAGACATCAGAGAAAAAGACATTGAGATCCTTGAAATTCAGGAGAGAACTTGTTCCTTTTAGAGGGTAACCGTGATGGACCTAACCATCCATGATGGAAAGGCAAGTAGGTCAGGAAATGTCAGAAAAACAAAGCAACCTCACAATGTAGTCTTAGTTACTGGATTACGACTCTCTCTCAGTAAAAACTTATCATCATCAACAAGCGAAGAGACATCAAAATCTATGAAGAAAGTTGAAGACGTTTAAGGTTTAGAAGCAACAATAGAAAAGAATAATTCAAAAATCAAAGTTGAAGACTTAGTTACAAGAATTTATAAGAGCAAATGATATAAGTTGTTGGAATTCATGATACCAAGACATCACAAGTTGCGAAGATCCAAGTTTTAAAGTCCTTCTCTCATGGCCATGTAAATTTTTGTCTTGTAACTTTTGAAAAAAAAAAAGAATGAAAAAAATGAAGAAAAAGAGAATAGAAAAAAAAATGAAAAAAAAAATCATTACGTTCTTTTTGTTCTATAATTAGTTTTTTGTTCAATAAGGCCATAGGGAAGTAGAAATTTTTAAGTCAAGCAAGAAATCGAAGAGAAGAGTTAATTTTCAAGGTTCTATGAGGTTCGATAGTTTATCATCAACAGTTGAAGACCGAAGAAGACGTTGTTTCTACTGAGCACTATGAGAGAGTCGAAGAAAGATACATTTGGTTGCTTTGTTAGTCCGCTTTCAATCTGGCACAAGATCTTTCTAGCACTGGTTTAACTCATCACACTTAATTAGTCCAGCTGTGTAGCAGATGTCCCTCTCTTCTTTATCTCTCTCCTAATCTTATCCAGCTGTAAATCAGCGGACGCATCTTACAATGTTTATCTAGTTGTGTAGCGGATATCTCTTTATCTACCAGTGTTGCGGATGTGTCTCCCCTTTTCTTTAGTCAGCTTTAGAGCTGGCACCTTTAATTTCTCTGGAATTCTAGTTACTTGGAGATATGTTGAGAATTTGTATGTCCTCATAGCTCTTTGGATACTTGTGACCAATTATAAGTCATGGTTTTGTGGGTACACCTCTGGTAAACCCTCCCGAGATTAACTCGGTTTTATTTTTTATTAGTTTTGCTCGAGGACTAGCAAATAATAAGTTTGGGGGTATTTGATACACGCATTCATGTGTCTAATTTGTCCTCAATGTTTCGTATTGTTAGTACTCGTTTTCGTCCTTATTATGGTATTTTATGTGTTTGTAGGTATTGTTGGAAAATTCGGCTCGAAAAGTTGTTCGGACCACCCCGAGGACATTTTCTATACGGACCCCCACTTTGCTATGTGTCACCCACGGCTATGTGTATCCCATTTGTCCACATCACCCATTTGTTATTCGGCACCCAGGACGTTGGATAAGGGCTAACCATCTTCTTCATTTCAAAAATTATGTTTTGGTGGGAAATATTTGGTTTCAATAACAGAACTAGGGTTGCGAATTTGAGCTTGTTTCAGCGAGACTAAAAAGCTGGAATTGTTTGGGTATCTTCCTTTGAGCCTAACATGATTGTTTTGGGTCTTTGGTTCGATGGATTTTGGCAAGAACTCGAGTTAGAAGAAATCAGGGAGTAAAGCTGGCTAAATTAGGGTTGGAGTTTTTACGCAACTCAGTGAGACTCAACGGCTCAGATTGATTGGGTTTGTTCCTCTGGTGTTAACAGGCGTGGTATGGTTGATATTTTCGGTTCAAATTGGCTAGATTCTAGGCGAGAATAAAACAGACATGTGTGTGCAAGGGAGGAGATATTCACGGGATTCACATGAGTTGGAGAGAGTTTGCGCATGCTAGGAAGATTCTACCAACCATTTGGATCGTGACAGAGATAACTAAGGAGATTTTGCAGCTGTATAACGCATGCAGGAGCAGAAAAGGGAAAGAATATTATTCCGTGTCTGGCAGAATTATTGAGAATTATCCTGGAGTTATGACAGCGATTCTTAGGCTCTATGGAGTATATAAAGAGTGTTCGGAGGTCAGAGAATGGGGACGCAGAGTTTGGGAGATTACAGAGCATCACAGAGTCGAAAAATCAAGTTGCAGGAAAATTATTTTTTGTTGCTGCATATCTGAAGAACACGAAGAACAGATTATCCAAGACAGTCGTTTTCCAACAGTGAGAACGACACAGAAGCGGGGGTCGTAGAGCTACAGTGTCTGTGACAGTTATCATTTCTATCGTTCTTTGTAACAGTTCGGTTTGTAACTAAAATAATTGTTACAAACCCGGTTTTATTCATTTTCTCCCATATTCATCATTTGTAAACCACTTGAGCAATAAAAATGATTTTTGAGCGTGTTTCCAACATGATGAGAGGCTAAATTCTCGTGTAACCAAGGAAATGGATGAATCTATTCACACATGAATAATGGGTAACTATTTCATTTTCTCTAATATTTAATTATAATTCACTCAATCACTGCTTTTGCAGAGTTCTTAAAAGTTTACATAATTTTCTTCATTAGTTGTGATTCAATTAGACAGGTTATGCTTTGTTTAGATAATCTATGCTTAGGGGATACAATTAATATTTGAGAATATATTTGATTATTTGTGAATTAAGAAATAAAGGATTAAAAGGCTAATTAGAGTTATGAAATATTTGATATCATTCATTCATGTGTAATAGTGGATTCTAGTGTCTTGGTTATTTTCTAATATTTTGAAATCAAATTTTGATCTAAGTTTTCTTTACTCTTAAGTTTTATTAAGTCTAGAATCTTTTGCTTTCACAAGCCTCAACGAACCTTTTACTACAACAATATTGAGATCACATCAATTTTTAGGGTTATGACCAGCTGTGTAGTGGGTCTTTTCTATTTTCTTGAATATTATGACCAGTTGTGTAGCGGGTTTTTAAAAAAAATGTTAGGTTATGACCAGCTGTGTAGCGGGTCTTTTCTTTTTCTTTCTTGCATGTTATGACCAGCTCTGTACCGAGTCTAAAAAAAAAGACCAGCTGTGTAGCGGGTCTCTCTCTCTCTCTCTTATTATATGACCAGCTGTGTAGCGGGTCAATTTTCTGTTTTGCTCGAGGACTAGCAAAATGTAAGTGTGGGGGAATTTGATAAGCACGAAAGTGCGACGTATTTTCACCCATAAATACATTAGCTGGGACTATTTTTATCACTAATAAATTTTTTTTAGTTGTTTTTGGAAGAATAAGCTCTTGTGGAGAATTGGCTCGAAAAACTGTTATTTGCACCCGGAGGACACGTGTTATTCGGACTCTCCATGTTGGTTAAGGGGCACCTCAATTACTAAGGGGCGTCCAGTTGCTAAGGGCCACCTTCCTTACTATTTACACCCCATAAGACAACTGCTAAAGGGACACCCATACAAGATTAAGGGGGAGTTCATCTTCAACATCAAATTTCAGTTTTGGGGGGAAAATGGCAGCAGAATTAGGGTTTCAGTTTTGGAGGTGTTTGGGTGAGACTAAATGGCTGAAATCAAATGGGTTTGTTCCTAGGGCCTAAACAGAGATGGTAATGTGCTTTGTTTCAATTATATTTGGCTGGATAATCACCGATTGATGAAAATAGAAATGACAGAATTTGGCGGGAAAGGATTGAGTCCCAACTGCGTATTTTTCAGGGAAGATTTTGGCCGAGATTTTGGTAGTGTTTGACTTGGATTTGGATTCAGTTCGGTATGTTTCATCCAAACAGGGAAGGTAATCAAATTGGATTCGTAAAGAAAGGAAAGAGAATGAAGATCTCGTAAAACAGAGAAAGAAAGATATCAATTATTCTGTTTGAATTTCTGGAATTAATTATGGACGGTACATGAGCTGTAAAAGAATATATTCTCACATTAATAGTATATATTAAGATTGGGAGAGATTTGAGGACCCAGGATACGTGAAGAGATAAAAAAGGGAGTGTTTGGTGAAACAGGGAAGTTTGGAGTTTTTCACGGGATTGCATAAGATTTATACGTGCCCTGATCGTGTTTGAACTGTGCTAGGCTGCAAAAGGAGCGTGTAGACGGTAAACAAGGAGATGTGACAGCAACAGGAGTGCGAGGAGAGGAAAAAAAAAGGAAAGAATATTCTTGTGACTGCAGTGAATTAAAGAGAGGATGATATGAAGTTATTGCGGAAGATTTGGTGCTGCTGAGGTATAAAAAGGGTCCTGAGATTTCTTAGAGATATATCGAGAGTTTGGGGAGAAAAATAGAGAGTTGCAGAGCAATTTCTCTGCTGCTGCAGAGAAGAAGAAGACGAAGAACAACATACTACACTTCTGGCCTGTCGTTTAAAACTGTCGCATGTTCTTAGCTTCGCGACAGCTCTTCTCGGCAGTTTCCATATATAGTTTTTCTGTAACAGCAGCTTCAACAACAATATTTGAATTTCATTGTAACGGTGGTCTCTGTAACACCTATAAAGTGTTGCAAACCTCTGTTTTATTAGTTTTCTCCAATAAAAACACCATTTGAGCTATGAATTATATTATTGAGTGTGTTTTCATAATGAGAAGCTAAACCCCTGCACTGGGTCGACGGAGGAAGTCGAATATCATACGAGGGTGATTTTATTCAATTATTTTTATGACTAATTGCACAGTTATTTAATTGAATTATGATTATCATTGAATAGTTGTCATTTCAATTGATGGGTTATGCTGGCTTAAAGGTTTTGATATCCCATACTTTAGATATACAACCATTACTTTCGAAATCTACTTTAGGCAATGAATTAGAGTCAATGAAACTTTATATTGAGCTATGGTTGTTAAAGTAATTGATAATTAAACCTTAAGTTGCGAATTCGATGGAATCCTAGACCCAGTAACTCTCCCTTTAAATCTTTAAATTTAATCTTCACAAGTCTTAGAGTTCAAATCCTATTTACAACAACGACAAATTAAAAAGTTTATGATCGTCGATTAAGATTATTGTGAGGTGATTGATAATACTAGGCTGTTCTTCGGGAATATAAGTCCAGGTTATCAATTGGTTCCTGTTCACCTTGATTTATCAAAAGACGGAATAAAACTCGTAGGTATATTCGTGGGAGACGGATTTATCTATTACCGTAGACTTTTCTGTGTGATACAGATTTCTTTATTAAAGTCTTCGACTTTGGGTCATAACAACTCTTAGTTGTGGGTGAGATCAGCTAAGGGAATCAAGTACGTAGCATCCTGCTGGGATCAGAGACGTAGGAGCATAACTGTACCTTGGATCAGTGTGAGATTGATTGGGGTTCAACTACAGTCCAGACCGAAGTTAATTTGGAGTAGGCTAATGTCTGTAGCGGCTTAATACAGTGTGTGTTCAATGTGGACTAGGTCCCAGGGTTTTTCTGCATTTGTAGTTTCCTCGTTAACAAAATTCTGGTGTATGTGTTATTTCTTTTCCGCATTATATTTTGTTATCTAATTGAAATATCACAGGTAGTGCGTTGTTCAATCAATTAGAATATCTGACCTTTTGGTTGTTTATTTAAATTGATTGACACTTGGATATTGGTCTTTAGTACCATCCAAGTTATCTCTCTAGTATTTGATAAAGACTCGCAAATTTCTATTTGCTTGAGTATATATCAAATCGAGAGATTGAGATATAAACTCTTTGATATACTTTTTATCTAGATTGAGTCTGACTGTCTAGTTGATTCTCTAGAAAGTATATTGGAGTTTGTCCATACAGATTGCTAAGCGAAATATTGGGCATGGTTGTTGTACCCCCGCTTTTTCAATAACCAATAACAAAGCGTTCAACAGTAAATGTGACGCCTCCTACAATAGTCTTGAATGTGCAATTGGTAAAGTTTTCCTCATGGATATTAGCATAGGATTGTGCAACCATCTCAATGCGAACCGTCCCCAGGGGTCTATGAATTAAACCCCATGTGTAATTTTTGAAAAAATCATACATACCATCTACTTCAATTTTTGAAGCATCATAGTATCGTTCACAGATGGGTTGTTTGTTCTTCTACTCCAAAAAAGGTACACGAGCAGCAGGGTTGATGAACCTAGCATACATACTTGGATCATAGAAGGACTCATCCCTAGTTTGATGACTTGAGCTTCCAACATGCCTTGTTCTTCTATGTGCCATAGTTGGAGATGAAATTACAAAACAAAAGTTAGGAAACTTACTTGGTTCGTGAACTGTTCCTAATGGTAGAACTCCAAACAATTGTCAAGTACAAAAACTGCTCTTGACCCAACGTACACGAGCTTCTCCGGAGTTCAAGGGTACAAACCAACTTTGATTTAGTTAGGGAACGAGAAGTTGATGGAGCAAAAGAATGAGAACTGTTTGGGTTTCTCTTGCGTTTTCGAACTGAGAAGAACGACGAAGAGAGTGATAGAAACGAAGAGATTCTTTTCTCTTTTGTGTGTCATATAGACCATTTTGACACGTTCAGAATTGGTATTCGTTCGTGACACGGTTCTGGGTTCAACATATGTGAACCGTACGTGTGCAAGTGAAGGACTTGTTTGGTACAAACAAGGAGCGATAGCTCAACAAATCTTTGTTTCGAGTAATTTTTGTAGGTACAAAAATGAATCTTGCACACCATGACATCAAGAGAGTGTTTCTTTCCAACAACTCTTACATCTTGTAGTATTGAGAAACACCCAACGAATTATTTTTATAAGTCTAACACCGAGCTTTAAGAGAACCCAAAAATTATTGAGTTTCTGATTTCTCTTTTTCCAACTTATAAAAAATAGTTTCTCAGATATTTTTTAGTATTGCAGAGGGAAACTCTTTTAAAAGAAGACGCCCTAACTTCTTCATGTGTGAAGGTAATACCACTATCTTGATAAGAGGTATCAGGAATTGAGTCGTGAAATAGTTCATGCTTTGAGGTGATATACTCATATGGCTGAGATTTAAACTCTTCTTGTAAATCATCTAATTTATTACAACTAAAGGAATACAGAAGAGGAGCACTGATCTTGCTGATCAACAAATCAATATCAACCTCAACACGATTGTTATTCATCATAACTTGATTTAGCCAGCCATGAGATACTTGTTCATTCTGGAGATATAGATCAACCTCAGAGGATAGGCTTTCAAGTTTCTTTTCAATTCCTGAAAAGATTTCAAGGGATTTTAAACCTGGTGGTGGTTTAGATCAAATCTCTTCGACAGACTTAATTAAATCAGTCATGGAAGAGAATTCGGAAATCCCTGGATCTGGTGGTGCATTCATTGAGAATTTGAGATAGCATATTTGTCCATAGAGTAAGATCGCTACAAACACATACTTTTGAGGTCTTGAACGTGTTTGCCTGCTCTGATACCAATTGAAAATGCGGGTCTAACAACCTCACCCAATATTTCGATTAGCAATCTGTATGGACCAACTCTAATATACTTTTAAGAGAATCAACTAGACAGTCAGACTCACTCTTAATAAAAAAGTATATCAAGGAGTTAATATCTCGATCTCTTGATTTAACCTATACTCAATCAAATAGAAATTTGCGAGTCTTTATTAAATACAAGAGATATAAACTTGGAGTGTACCAAAGACCAATATCCAAGGATCAATCAATTTCCAATCAACAACCAAAGGTTGGATTTCACAATTGATCGATACAACGCACAACCTGTGATATTTCAATTATATAAAAAATATAATGCGGAATAGAAATAACACAGACACCAGAAGTTTTGTTAACGAGGAAACCGCAAATGCAGAAAACCCCCGGGACCTAGTCCAGATTGAACATCACACTGTATTAAGCCGCTACAGACACTAGCCTACTACAAACTAACTTCGATCTGGACTGTAGTTGAACCCCAATCAATCTCACACTGATTCAAGGTACAGTTGCGCTCCTTACGTCTCTGATCCCAACAGGATGCTACGCACTTGATTCCCTTAGCTGATCTCACCCACAACCAAGAGTTGCTACGACCCAAAGTCGAAGACTTGAATAAACAAATCTGTATCACACAGAAAAGTCTACGGTAATAGATAAATATGTCTCCCACAGATAAACCTAAAAGTTTTGTTCCGTCTTTGATAAAATCAAAGTGAACAGGAACTAATCGATAACCCAGACTTATATTCCCGAAGAACAGCCTAGAATTATCAATCACCTCACAATAATCTTAATCGTATGGTAGCGAAATAAGATATTGTGGAATCACAAACGATGAGACGAAGATGTTTGTGATTTCTTTTAATCTTGCCCTATCGGAGATATAATCTCAAGTCAATTCTTTCAATTGAACTCGTACGATAGGAATTGGCAAGATCCGATCGCTCAACTACAAGAGAAGTAGTTTCGTCTGGCTTCACAATCCCAATGAAGTCTTTAAGTCGTTAACCTACAGGGTCTCGAGAAGAAACCTAAGGTTAAAGGAGAATCAACTCTATCTAAACCAACTAGTATCACACAGGAGGTGTGGGAATAGTTTTTCCAGTTGCTAGAGTTCTCCATTATATAGTTTTCAAATCAGGGTTTGCAATCAATGTTATCTTAGTAACAAAGCATTCAATATTCACCGTTAGATGAAAACCAGATTAGATACAATCTAATATCTTTCAACCGTTGGATCGAAACTTAGCTTGTCATATACAAATGAAATATATTTCATTTAGGTTTGAGTAACCGTACCTAAACGTGTACACTTAGTTGGTTCACAAATAGTTAACCAATGGTATCCATATGAGTACTTTCATATTAACCGTATTCATCTTCTTCATAACTAGTTCAAATGACTTCAAAAGAACTAGTTGAAGAGTTGTTCAATTGCTTAGGTCTTTGTACATAGACACAATTGAAACCAAATCTGTTTGATTCATTTGAATCAATTCATGAACAATATAGCCATGGTTTTCAAAGATTGCATTCCTTATAATTTATTTTTTAATTTCATGAACTATCGATTTGAGAAAATAACCAGCTTGGGTACGTGTACGGGTATGCGTACCTTAGCAACCAGATTGAGTTGGTTTTGGTTTCCAAACTCAAAAGACTTTTTCGGGTAGAAAAGTTCCGCCAGTACGCGTACCTAAGGTGACTGGTTTACTAGTTTGTAACTACAAACTCAGCAAAATTTTCCGGGAGGAAAAGTTCCGCCAGTACATTTTATGCACACATACGCACACACTTGGTTTCCGGTACATGGATTTATACACTAATGTGCGAACACACTATATATGCTTATATCCATATATGGTTACATAATCTCAACTCTACATTTCAATCGTTGAAACATTCTTTTATAATGTTATAATAGTCGTTATTCACAATTATCGTCATCAAAGCAATTTTCAAGAGATTAAAACGTCGTCATGACTTTCGTCACGGGTAATGATGAAAATGGTTAAAACGAAAGCTTTCCAACACATATTTCGAGAAATAGATAGGCGAGATAAACTCGGCTCGAAATATCAAATGTGTATGTATGAAAACTATCATACTTATACGACTTTTGTCTCAAGAGTAGGAGATAGAGTAGATATACTTTTGAGTGATAGATAAGTTCAAGTATCCACATTCCTTTTAGTCGGATGAAGTTCCACTGGTTCCTCGAGTAGTTCTTCGTCTTCGTAAGATGATCGCGGTGGAGTCTGGAGCTTAACTACACTTAATTATCCTAGCCCGAGACTTAGCTATAAGTAGACTAGAAATCAAGACATATAGTTTTGACAACTAAATTTGACAAACAAGCTTGAGATAGCAACGCTTGCGAGTTCGACCGAGCAATGCTCTAACAGAAGATTTGAAGATGAAGACGATTTTCTTATTGGTTATTGTATCTTGTGAATTTGTGCACACATATTGGTTGGCTGGGTTCCGACTAAGATTAGATTTATCTTTGGTAGATTATCATATAGTCATATTGACAGGCAAGTATCTTTTGGTGGTTTTCTACGATTTGATAGTTGTGAATCTAGATCCGAACTTTCGTATTTGGATTGATCATACCCGACAAAGGAGTTTATTAGTTTAAACGGAATAGCCTTTGTCAACAACTCAAAATATCTTTTACCAAAGATTGATTAGAGTGGTTACCAAACAGATTCATTTCTTTGTTGTTTGGAATACGATCAAAATGAGTAGCTATTCACGTGCGTGACTTTAGTAGTCGAAGGTGTAGAGATACTGAGGAAACTAAGTAGCTAGGGGTAGTCAACTTGGTCTCAACTATACAAAGTTGGTATTAGGTTTTGTATAGCGGCTTAATTCTGAGAGTATTCAAAACTGGACTAGGTCCCGGGATTTTTCTGTATTTCGTTAACAAAATCTTGTTGTGTTATTTACTTTACTTCCGCATTATAATTGTTATTATAATTAAGTAAATAACACTATTGTATGTTAATCTATATTACTTGACAGTGATCCTAATAGTCAATCGGTTTTATTACCGTAAATATTTTCAAGTAAATATCTTGTTGTGGTATTTGTCTCGGCCTCGTCCATAGACAATCACATAAGGTGTATGACTTATAGGTTGATATTCAAAAGATTGTGGTGTATTTGGGTACCCTCGTCTTTTCAATTGGTATCAGAGCAGGCAAACACGAAAATTTCTAACAATCTGTGTTTGGTGCGATCTAATCTATAAGATTTGAATCAAATGACCGATTCATTTAATGTACCACCAAGATTTTATGGCACAAATTATCTGTGGTGGAAATCTGCTATACAATCTTTTATTCAATCACGCGATTTTAATACTTGGCTATTAATTGTAGAAGAGCATGAAAGACCGAAAGTGGAATATTCGGAAACTGTGTTTAAACGCTTAGTATTTTAGTATAAAAGACCGAAAGTGGAATATTCGAAAACTGAGTTTAAACGCTTAGTGTTTTATTCAAATGAAGAAAAGACTCTTGCCAAGAAGAATTCTGATGGTTTGAGTGCCATAATACATGCAGTGAGTCAAGATCTTCAACATCATGTCTCCTCGTGTGAAACTTCCAAAGAAGCTTGGGATGCTCTTGAGACCATTTTCGAAGGTAATGTTTCAGAAAGAGAAGCTAGACTCCAATCTCTCTCTTCTGAATGTGAATACCTTAGGATGATAACAATACCTTTGAGGAGTTTAATGCTAAAATTTCTGAGATTGTCAATGCTTCTTTCTCACTTGGAAAGACTATATCTGAAACAGAAATAGTATGCAAGTTCTCAGATCGTTACATATACCATCTAGATACGAGTCTAAGAAATATTCCATAATGGAGCCAATGATTTTTCAATACTTTCTCGAAGCTCTCTTGTAGGAAAGTTAAAGATCTTTGATAAAGAAGTTTTGCTGAAGAACAAGAATGTTGGATTGAATGCCACAAATAATACTAGAAAGTCTTCGAAAGAAGCAAGTATAAATTGGGTTGAGGAATGTTGTAAAGAAGAAAAGGCATTTGTTGAAAATGAGCTTGATTCAACAATTGTACTTCTGACACGACTAATAAAGAGTCGCTTAGTTGAAAGAAAAGGCATTTTATACTACAAAAGGGGAATAACAAAGATGTTCAGATTGAATATTTACCTAGCTTTCCTTTAGGGGAGAGTAAAGCTTTTGTTATTCAAATGTCAACAGAGGCATTTATTTTTTGAATATGTGTAGGATGTTGTGTTGTTGAAAGTTGGAATCAAGCGTATGAAGAATGAGTTAATATAATTTGTTTATCTCCATATGTAATAGAGTTTTGTCACTAAAATTGACAAAGGGGGAGATTGTTAGAGCATTGCTCGGTTGAACCCACCAACCGTTGGTATGTGAAGTTTGGTTGTCATATTTTAGTATCAAAACTAATATAGAGTCGCTTGATTATTTACTAGATTCGCTTGAAAAAGTGTGGGTCTAACAACCACATCCAATATTTCGTTCGACAATATGCATGGACTAACTCCAATATAATTCCAAGAGAATCAACTAGACAGTCAAACTCAATCAAGGAAAAACATCCAAGAGTTATATCTCAATTTCTCAACATTATCTGCAATCGAACAGATAGAAATATGTGAGCCCGATTGATATGAGAAATAACTTGAATGAAATCAAAAACCAATGTTCAAGTGTCAATCAATTTCAATCAACAACCAAAGGTTGGATTTACCAATTGATTGAACTACGCACAACCTGTGATATTTCAATTATATAAAAATATAATGCGGAAAAGAAATAACATAGACACCATAAGTTTTGTTAACGAGGAAACCGCAAATGCAGAAAAACCCCGGGACCTAATCCAAATTTGAACACCACATTGTATTAAGCCGCTACAGATTCTAGCCTACTACAAGTTAACTTCGGACTGGAATGTAGTTGAGCCCTAACCAATCTCATACTGATTAAGGTATAGTCGCGTTCCTTACGCCTATGAGTCCCACCAAGACTCTGCGCACTTGATTCCCTTAGTTGATCTCACCCACAACTAAGAGTTGCTACGACCCAAAGTCAAAGACTTGATAAACAAATTTGTCTCCCACAGAAAAGACTATTATGATAGATAAATCTATCTCCCACAAAAATACCTATGAAGTTTTTTTTCCGTCTTTTGATAAATCAATGTGAACAGGAACCAATTGATAATCCGGTCTTATATTCCCGAAGAACGACCTAAAAATATCAATCACCTCACAATAACTTAACTATATGGTAGTAGAACAAGTTATTGTGAAATCACAAAGAATGAGACGAAGAGCTTTGTGATTACTTTTTATATCTTACCTATCGGAGATAAATCTCGAGTAAATCTTAGAGAAGATAGTACTCAATACGATAGAACAAGTAAGATCTGAACACGCAACTACAAAGAAAATAGTTGGGTCTGGCTTCAGAATCCCAATGAAGTCTTCAAGTCGTCGACCTATAATGGTTTTAGGAAAAAACTAGGTTAAAGGAGAATCGATTCTAGTCGCAACTAGTATCACACATGAGGTGTGGGGATCAGGTTTCCCAGTTTCTAGAGTTCTCCCTTATATAGTCTTCAAATCAGGGTTTGATAACTTTGAAACAAAGCAATCAATATTCACCTTTAGGTGAAAACCTGATTTAAGATTCAAGCTAAGTTTACTTAAAACCAAAGCAATATCTCTCCACCGTTAGTTGGTCTTAGCTTATTACACACAAATCAAATATACCTTCATTTAGATATGGGTAACCGTACCTAAACGTGTATATTGAGTTGGCTCAACAATAGTTAACCGAAGTTAGTCATATGAACACTTTTGGATTAACCACATTCATCTTAACACTTCTAGATCAAATTATAATCCTAATGAATCTAATTGTGTTACTCATAGAGTTTTTCAATTGTTTATATTCTAATAGAAGTATACAAGACATAATTGAAGCAAAATCGGATTGATTCAAAAGAATCAGATCATGAACATTTTAGCTACTTTGCAAAGATTGAATTCCTTAATTTATAAGTGTATTTGTTCATGAGTATGAAATCATACTTGACTGATTTTAGAACTCAAACTAACTCAGTTTGCAAACGGTTACCCAAACTAGAGTTCCGGACTTTGATCTTTTTCGACAGTTCGCAAACGGGTATGCATACCGTCGTTCCAGCCCGAACTCAGGTGAAACAGTTTGCAAACGGGTACGCAAACATGGTTCCCGGACTTTAACAGTTAAAACCGTTCACATACGGGTATGCATACTTGGTTCCCAGACCTGAATCATTCTTACAACAGTTTGCATACGGGTATGCATACTGTGCTATATCCAGACAATTGTTAATTGTTCTAAACTCCCATTTCAATCATTAAAACATCCTTAGAAGACGACAATAGTTGTCTCACACAAACTATTAGCTTATAAGTAATTTTCAAGTGATCGAATGATTAATACGATACATTCCGAGTCTACGTCAAATGACTGTCTCACACAAATCATGTAAGATGTTACAAGGAGATTTTCACATGATCATCTTTTGACTTCTTATTTAGTTTCCAACAAATAAATTGTTTCCAACTAAACTTGTCAATGTAATTTTGACACGTCATAGATGACATCCATACGAAGAGAATGGAATATGACCCATCCTCAGATTCCTTGTAGATTGCTCCCAGTTCGTCTCTTAGTACAGGGCAAAGTTCAGTTTCTTCAGACGGACTCATCGTAAAACGTGTTTTCATGACTTTCATGTTATTTGATCGTGTCTTGGATATAGTATGATGAACTTTGATGATATTTCCTTGCGGGTATACTGTGTTTCATAATCTCCTTTGGCTTCGTGACTCTAACCTCATGTAATCTTCGCATTAGGTGCTAAATACCGAAGTCGAGGATACTGGAGCCAATGATGATAACTCTAACCCTTCCAAAGTTATTGATGAAGAGACGTCCATCCCTGCATTTCGGGGCCATGAGAAGGTTGCTTCTGATGTTATAGAAAACCAGATGGTTGTTGTCTCAGTGATAGAAGAAACCGAGATAGCAGCGGAGAATACCGAAGGAACTGTTGCTTTGATCGTGGAAGCCGCTCCAGTGATTGAGAACCGTATAATAGTGTATGAATATCCAACTGCAGGGGTTGCTTTCGATACTCCCTTTAACACTTCACTCCCGTATCATGAACTGGTCGGTGGATTCAGCGTTCCCATTGGATATGCACGCTTGTATGAGACGATATGGAAGAAGTTCGGCCACATGATCGTTGACAGGAACCCTGGGCGTGCTTATGCTTTAACCACGCAAGTAGGAATTATCTTGCGTGTCGTGAGTGATATGCATACGAGACCCAGGAATACCGTGACTCCAGATATACTCTTTGATTGGGAGTTTAACTTGGAGAATTCAGAAAGACTTGGCCTCAACGTGAAATGGCTTCATAAGAAAATAAACGTTATCAAGGATTCATGTGAGAAGAACATACCCTTTCCAAACGATGCTGTGAAGGAGAAGGAGGACAAGATTTCCAAGCTGACCGAGGAGTTGAACAAGGAGAGGGCGGCTTTGCAAATCTTGAAGGATGCTAATGAGTGAAAGCCTTTTCTTGCTGATCTCTTGAACTTCTGAACTTCTGAGAGATGTGAGGTTTATACTTGGGTTTTGATATTTAGATGGTTTTGGATTGACTGATGGTTAAGGATTTTCTTATAGATTTGATAGAAATTTTCTTTTATGAAATATGAATTGAATTTTGATAAATTTCTGAATTCAAATACCGATTGCAAGTATTGCAAATGTTTTGGAGGAATTGAAATACAAATGAAAGAAAATCCTAAATCCCAACGCCATGAGTGCTTCAAACGCCCAATACCTTAAATATCCAATAATTTCAGATAAACGCCTTGAGCCAATTTTCGTGAATTACTGGTAGGGTTCTGCCATCTGTGTTGGTCAATTTGTAGTATCCTCCGGCCAGGGACTCAGCGACCATGAATGGTCCTTCCCAATTGGAGTTCCTTGTCGAATGAAGACCGCGCTGAACTGCTTTGAGAACCAGGTCCCCTTCATGAAACTTGTTGGGCTTGGTCGATCGTGCCTTGAATATCTTCCGCTGATTCGGAATTCCCTAATTCCACGATTGTGGCCCGTATGGACACTCGCGCGGAAGAGAGTATCCAGCATAGTGATGGTCATGCTTAGCCAAGTCTTCAGCAATAAACCTCTCGATGGAGTGACCGATTTGAAGAAGTTATGAACCCAACCATTGAGTGTAATATTGCTGAGGTGAAGTTACCCACTCGTAGCTTTTGATGACTGCTAAATTATTCATGGGGATAAGTCCCTGGACCATAGTAGCGTAATTGAACATTGGTAATATTGGAGCAAGAGGAGGAACAAGACTTGCCTGAGCTCGAAACCTTCTGACAAAGGAGTGCGGATTTTCTCCGAGTTCTTGCGTAAGCCCCATCAGAGTTGTTACTTCTTCCAGATTCTCAAACGGTGGTGCGTCATATGCTTCGTCTTCAGACTCGGAATCCTTGTCGATGACAGGATGTGTTGAAGGCATCGTTGTCCTTTCAGCATGAATCCAAGTTCTCCCAAGGACCATGTCGTATCCAGGGTCTTCCCGAATTATGAAAAACTTGGCCTCAGTGCAGATCAATCTTTCCGTAACTTTGAGAGTAATGAAGTCGTATGCGCTTCTGGAGATTCCTTCGTGGCCTCTGATTGCAATGGGAGCGTAGGTGATAGACACATTTTTATGTTTAATTTGATCTCAATACTATATATTGTTGGCACTCGAGTTTGTACTAATTTTGGTGTTTTATGTGTTTGTAGGCACCTTTTGAAAATAAACATTTTTTGGAAAATTCGGCTCGAAAAGTTGGTAAAAGCACCGGAGGACACGTGTTATTCGGACTCTCACCGTTGGATAAGGGGCACCTCAATTACTAAGGGGCATCCCAGGTCACCCCAAAAGGCATCTGCTATTCGCACCCCAGTACAGGATTAGGGGGAGGTCATCTTCTCCATTTGAATTTTGTTTTTGGCGGGAAAATGGAGAACACTTCTGCAGATTTTTGATCGAATTGTTGAACGTGTTCTAGGGAGATTCAATGGCTGATTTTTGGTAGATAGTTGTGATATGGCCTATTAAACACACTGTGGGCGTTTGGTTCGACCAGAATTGGCTAGAATCAGCTAAACAATTCACGGGTTGAAAACAGGGCAGTTCGTGTATATCACGGGTTTCACGTGATTTGGAGAAGATTCAACGTCTTTTGTGCGTGCATGGAAGACCCTCACAGACTTTTGGAGCGTGAAGGAGTTAAATATGGTAATTTGGAGGCTTGAAAACGCGTGAGAAGATGAAACAGGAAAGAAAATATTCCCAGAAATATTTTCTTTACTGCCGAGTTAAAGAGAATTATATGGAGTGAATGAGCGAGATTCGATGGGTCTGTTGGCTATAAATAGGTTGTTGGGGTCGAGTAGAAAGGGGTGTCGAGAATCTGGGGGGCTGAGGAGAGCCAGAGAAGAAGAAATTCGAGTTTTCCCAAACTCGGTTTCTGCTGCTGCTGATGATGATGAACATGAAGAACACGAAGAACGGACCTGCACCAGCAGTCGTTGTGCTACAGTAATAACGACTCACACATGTGGGTCGTACATCAGGCAGACTTATTTTCTACAGCGTTTGCGACACAGCTTCAGTAGTCTTATTTTGTCACTGAGGGTCGTAGTTCTCTGGTTTATAACAAATATAATTGTTACAAACCCGGTTTTATTGTATTTCTCACATTCTCATCATTTGTAAACCATTTTTGAGCCATAATAAATTATTTTGAGAGCATTTTTACTATGATGAGCTAATTCCCTCGTAACCAAGGCAATGGAAGAAGCTGTTCACGCAACATAAATGGGTAACTATTTCATTTAATTATATAATTCACCTAATCGCTGCTTTTGCAGAGTTTTAAATTATTTGAATGATTGTCTTAATTATTTGTTATTCAGTTTGATAGGTTATGCTTGGTTTAATCTCTTGATAATCTATGCTTAAGGTTTACAAATAATGTTTGAGAATCTGTATGATTGATAGTGAATTAAAGATAAAAAAGGACTTAAGGATTGAATAGAGTTTTGAAATATTTATCATTCAATTTTGCATAATAGTGGAATCTAGTGTCTTGGTTACCTCTCGCACCCATTGTTAATATTTTTGTATATATAATTTTATTAAATCTAAAATTCCATTTCCTTCACAAGTCTGAAACGAATCATATTTACTACAATCACAATCAAAAATCTTAATCATTTTGGCGCCGCCGACGCGGATTTGTGCTTAGGTAGAATTTTTAGGTTTTTATTATTCCATTTGTTCTTTTTACGTCTCTTTGGTTGTGTCTTTGTATTACAGGTTTGAAGTTGGATACTAAAGACCTTGGAATCAAAGCTTAAAGCTAAAAGAGAAGGAAAAAAGACAAAGCAAAAAAATAAAGAAAAAAGAGAGAGAAAAAAAAAAGAGAGAGAGAATTTATTTATTTATTATTTTTTTTAGAGACCTTCCATTTTTTGTAATTATTATTTTATTTTTATTTTTTTTTCTTTTCTTTTGCACTTTATTTGGACTTTGGACTTGGACAATTATTTTATTTTTTTAAACCCTAAGGAAGGGTACATTAAATATAAAATTGTTTGCAGGGAAGGACGAAGATTACAATATCGTCTCGGCCCCTCGGGTTCGCACATGACATAGGAGTCGTGGCCCGAGTCGACTTCAGCGGTTCTTCCCCCGTCTGGTACGGGAGGTTAACTTCTAAACACCCGCGAATCTCCTGTCAGCGGGTTTACTGTCTGCCTTAAGGTGATTATATGTTGAGGACTGAACCGGCTGCTTTAATTTCCTAGTAAAGGGCAAGAACTGGCCATATAAGATAAGGGTTCGGATTTCATCACCGTTCCCTTCTTGCACGCCTTAGGTAAACGAAACCTAACGCGAACCCAAGCTTAAAATCTGAATAGAACGAGACCGATAGGGTAACGAGCTTGGTAGGAAAATATTTCGAAAAATATTGGTTACTCTTTTAAGCATACTTCAAAGTTCTTGATGGTTTCTGTAAGTTGAATGCGTGACTGCGCCGCCTTGTGATAGCGGTGAGGCCTTGGGTATCAAAGCTCCACTGAGCTTCCCTCGCCTCGATTCAACTTACATTAGCTCGGATTGATTCCAAAGGGGCGTGCTCAAATTGTAACGAATTCCTTTTCGAAGGAATAGAAGCTGGTCTAGAAAACAATCTAAGTGGAGCCATCATGTTTTTTGTTTGCTAGATTCTATAGGTTTGATTTGGTCGAGTCATCCTTGTTTGTGATTGTGTATAATTCCCTTGCAATTAAGAATGTCGAACTGGTATAATAGAACCCAATACAATGATTATTGACCTGAATTTGAATATGGACATCATCCTTTTTATGACCATGTTGGGAATAGTGGTTGGGAACGCCATCCTTTGGAAGGATATGGGTCATACCCTGGTGAGCCCAATTATTATCCACACATGCATCAGTCTTACGAGCAAGAATATTATAGTACTAGTTCTTCGTCTCTAGAGGATACAATCAAACTATTGAAAAGTAGTCGTTTTTATGATCCCTCTGTTCCTATTCCTCCTTTAGAAGAGTCCCTCAGGAAGTTAGCTGAGTCGACGCGTAAGTTAGCTGAGATGAATAGTATAATTATAGACGAAAGAACTACAATAATGAGTGAACCTTCTTTAGAAGACCACCTCAAGTGGATAGCTGAGACGAACGAAATAATTGCTCGAAATTACTTGAATTGCCAATATAGTGTATCCAATAATACCCTTGAGAATGAAGATAGTTATTTACATAATCAAGATAACAAGGTTAGAATTGGTAGCACTACTTGTTTTGATGAGGTTCGATCTTTTTCATGTTATTATGATGAGGATAGTGTTGATGGAGAATCATACTTATGGAGGAATAGTGATCGGGAAATGGATACTCCAATTGAGCTTTACAATGATAATATTATTTCTATTTCAAATCCAAATAATTTTAATAATTATTCACCTGTTCAAAAGGATGAAGATTTGACTAGAGATACCCTCGTTTTAGACGATGTAGTATTTCCTGTTTACAAAGCCGATAATGATTTAGAGGAACGAGTTTATTATGAGAATAATGTTTTAGAGTCTAGCGATTTAGAAACAATAGTCTTAGACGAAGAAGATGAACTCGTAGAGCTTTTAAATATGAGTGAGGATGCATCACCTGGGTATAACCTAACAGAAGCAATTGACCATTTTCAGGATTCTGATGATCTAGAAATTAGGGAAATTGTAGTTAGTCTACCTAGAGACACCCAAAACTCTAAGTTTGGGGGTGATTATCATTCTCCCTGTGCTTTACCTTTAACTCTTAGAAAGTTCCCTCGTGTAGGGCTTGACATTTGTGCCTCAACCATCGTACAAGATTATCTCCATACACGTTTTCCCGAACCTAATAATGTACAGAAAGAAGTTCAGTTGTTAGAAACCCATCCTCTGGTTGATGTGGTTCACCCAGGCTATGATACCAAGATTGACTTTGTTTTCCCACCAAATACTTTTCTTCCAATTGTGGGAACATTTGATTTTAAGATGTGTCGGTTATTAAGTTTTGAGCTAAACCTAATTACTTTAGGAGAATAGGGTCAACACATTTGCTTAAGGAAGACCAACTCTTTCATTATGGTCAGTTTTGTGAGTCAAGTCTAATTGACTTTAAGGATCCGCTGTTGTTCAGGTTATTGTTATGTGCTTCTAAGTTCCTACTTGAGTATTTCCAGACTCTACAACCTGATCTTAAGAATCCTTCTTTTGACGAAGTCCTGCCTATGAAAACATTTTATTTAGACCCTTTTGTAGAGCCTGAACCCGAGCCACAACTAGAGATAGTTGTCTTAAACAAAAAGTTAAATAAGGGTATGTTCGGTATCTTCTTGGTCTGTTGCAGTTTCCTCTTCTTGTGGTTAGCACTTTTTGATCCAGATGACCCACAATTATTCCGGCTACTTCTATATGATTCTATGAGGTGACTAATTCCTTCTGATGTCTGGCTTAAGACTTTAAACTTAGCACTTCTTGGGAGGTAACCCAATCTCATGCAACACGGTAATATCTTTCCTTAACTCTTTTGCTTCAAATGGTAACAGTTTCTCCTTGTTCATATGCTTTTAATTTAATCTTTAGAACATTGAGGACAATGTTAGATTTAAGTTTGGGGGTATGGGAAAAACTTTTTAGTTGCACTTTTGAAACTTCTAGCGTCACATGGTATCCGATTAGCTAAGTTTACATACTGTTTCTCACCGAAAAGATAGAAATTGGAATGCTAGGGATAACAACTTATTGAGACATTAGAGAAAAAGACATTGAGATCTTTGAAATTCAGGAGAGAACTTGTTCCTTTTAGAGGGTAACCGTGATGGACCTAACCATACATGATGGAAAGGCAAGTAGGTCAGGGAAATGCCAGAAAGACAAAGCAACCTCACAATGTAGTCTTAGTTACTGGATTACGACTCTCTTTCAGTAGAAACTTATCGTCATCAACAAGCGGAGCGACATCAAAATCTATGAAGAAAGTTGAAGACTTTTTAGGTTTACAAGCAACAATAGAAAAGAATAATTCAAAAATCAAAGTTGAAGTTATAAGAGCAAATGATATAAGTTGTTAGAATCCATAATACCAAGACATCACAAGTTGCGAAGATCCAAGTTTTGAAAGTCCTTCTCTCATGGTCATGTAAATTTTTGTCTTGTAATTTTTACTAAAAAAAAAAAAGGAAAAAAAAAATGAAACATCATTACGTTCTTTTTGTTCAATAAGGCCATAGGGAAGAAGAAATTTATAAGTCAAGCAAGAAATCAAAGAGAAGAGTTAATTTTCAAGGTTCTATGAGGTTCGAGAGTTTATCATCAACAGTTGAAGACCGAAGAAGGCGTTGTTTCTACTGAGCACTGTGAGAGAGTCGAAGAAAGATGCATTTTGGTTGCTTTGTTAGTCTGCTTTCAATTTGGCACAAAATCTTTCTAGCACTGGTTTAACTCATCACACGTAATTAGTCCAGCTGTGTAGCAGATGTCCCTCTCATTTTTATCTCTCTCATAATCTTATCCAGCTGTAAAGCAGCGGACACATCTTATAATGTTTATCTAGATGTGTAGCGGATATCTATTTATCTAGCAGTGGTGTGGATGTGTCTCCCCTTTTCTTCAGTCAGCTTTAGAGCTGACACCTTTAATTTCTCTGGCATTCTACTTACTTGGAGATAGGTTGAGAATATTTATGTCCTCATAGCTCTTTGGATACTTGTGACCAATTAGGAGTAAAGGTTTTGTGGGTACACCTCTGGTAAACCCTTCGGAGACAACACTCCGCCGCTAGGGCCACCTAGCGGTTTAACGGCCTGCTGCACGTGCTAAGTGTAGTCTTTTTATCTTTTCAAAAATAAATTTTGCTAGTCCTCGAGGTGTGAGTCGTATTTATTTGCTAGTCCTCAGACGCCCAGTTGTTGATTATTCATTACTAATTGTGGAATTCGGTGGAGAACAATTCACAAAACTGAGTAATAAAATGTTTATTATTAATTCATAGGATCAGCTGAGGATTCGACTATGGATTCAGAATAATAAAGTGAGCATTACCATTCCATGGGATCGTAGGTTCGACCATAGAATCAGAGTAATTAAAATTTATCTATTACCATTTATGAGACCAGTTGTGGATTCGATCATGAAATCGGAGTAATGAGATAATATAGTTATTGTTATTCTATGAGATCAAGTGGTGGATTCGATCATAAAATCAGAAAAATTGTTATTGCCATTCTAGGGGACCAGTCGTGGATTCGACCATGGAATAAGAGCAATTGTTATTGCCATTCCATGGGACCAGTCATGGATTCGACCATGGAATAGGAGCAATAATAGATTATTCTGGGAATTCAGTAGTGAATGTCACGGCAGAATCAATCTTAATTAGGAATAATTAACTTTGTGGCTCTATACTAGCAGAGCAAGCTGTCTAGAAGCATTAATTATCCCGATATGAGCTTGTCGGTAAGTCATATCCTTTATATAGTCAGGGTAAACTCGTTGTTTGTTCCTGAAGATGTTATCGCTCTATACTAGCAGAGCAAGCTGTCTAGGAGCTGTCCATCTCGTGATGCTATATAGAAATAATCACTGAAAGTATTCAGTATTCATGAGATATGTCGTTGTTCAGTCGTGAGACTACATATCTACATGTACTCTGAGAGAAAGTACTCTCCGTTGAGAATTCGATGAGAGACTCGTGTCTCTATACTCACGTCCGATTGCTGAATCAGAGTTTCGTATAATTATGAGTTTACGAATTTAGCCTTTGTCGAAAATCCACCATCTACAAAGATGAAAATCGTTGGCAATAGCTATGTGTAATCACAATATTTGTTATTCCAAACCTTAGTTATCCTTCTTAAAAAAACAAGAATAAATTCTCATAAGAAGTTTCCTAGACATAATAAAACAACTCCTAAAATTCAAAAAGCAAACTCAAACATGGAGTTAAAGAACACTTTTGGAACCCTAACGGGTCTTGAGACCTTTGAGCTTGTGATTGACAGCATCCACTGCTTCTTCGAAGAAGATATCCTCATTGAGAAGATCTTTAATATGTGTCTTCATGAGAACAAGGTCAGAGTTAACCTTTTTCAACTCAGTTCGTAATACATCGAGACCCTTCATAATATCAACGAGCTGCATTTTCGCTTCCTCAAAGTATTTAAGAAAATCATGAACCACTTTGGCCGAAACCATCTCATCATTCTCTACATCTTGATGAGTATAAGCACAGTAGCATGAGACATCAGAATAATCATTAGGATTTTGATACTTGATATCATCAACTTCTACTAGGGTTCTTTTCTTCTTCCCTTTGGACCCGAAACCAATACCTTTATCAAAAAAACCTATTGCAAAATCACAAGTGCAAGAAGGTGACGACATCCTTGACAAAACCGAAAATAACCTAGAGTATACATACGAGACACAATAGGTTTGGTATTTAAATGGTTTCATAGGGAATAATTTTATGGTTTCTAAAAATTGGTTCGTGACAAGTCAATGTGGATACCCGTAAGAAAACCAATATGCTCCCCACAACAAAACAAAAAAACTGTAAAGTACCTCTTTACAAGGTAAAAGAACACATCAAAAATTTTCTACGTGAAAATTTTCTTTTACAATTTTTTTGCCTCAATAAATTTTATATACTCTCACGAGGAAAAAATTAGAGCACAAAAGTAGCACATAAATCAAATGTACAAAAAAACTCTTCCAAGATTAAAAAGTAAAGACTCGAAATGATTCTCGAAACAAAAAAAAATACTTAGTCAAAGCTATCTGTAGACAGTAGTTTAGCTATGAACGATAAGAAAATAGATCAATTAATCAGAAAGCATTTCACCAAAAGTATACCCAATTATTAGCAAATCTCACTCAACAAGATTTTTCATGAGTAAGAATTCAACCCTTGTGATTAATTAACACATGTATGAGCTTTATGCTCATCAAATGAATATTGTTCATGGTTAATCCTCTTTATCCTTCTAATTTTTGGAGGAAACCCTTTTTGATGTGAAAAAGTATCATAAAACTTACTATCATCAAAGTATGAGACTAAGTTTGAATCCTTACCAGAAGAAGTTAATATGGAGGATTTTGACATCCTGTTGATAAGATCCTTGTATCCTTCAATTATCAGATTAAGGTTGTCCTTCATATCTCCACTGTTGTTTTCACCTACTGGTACTTTTCTCACATCTTGAGCACCATCCTTCACCTTAGGTTGAAAATGACCTTTCTGAAATCTCCTTGACCGATTTGTATTAATGTTACAACTAGTTCGAACGTTAGATGAGCAGATTGAACTGACTTTCCTGGAAGAATTCACAGGGTGAGTTCTAAAACCAATAGGTTTAGACATATGAATGTCAGTTACACCTTTGAGTATTAAATCTAAGGTGTGTTGAAGTCGACCAAAATAATTTTCATTCAACCTCAATTTGCTCTTCCGTTGAACATGTTCTTTTGAATCGAAAAAGAAACATAGTTTTTGATCACTGAAGTGATTAGTGTGTGTAGGATTAACAACATCGTTAGAAGATTTCTTCCTTCCGTGTGATGAGGTGTTTCCATGATCAGTGGAAGAACCAAGCACCTCTTTAGCAATAGGAAGGATTTGCAGTTTAGCTTCTGAAGCTGGATTCATTAAAGAAACATGATTACAAGTAGCCACATTTTCTAATACCACGGCTGTGTCAGAAGTAATTGGTATGGTGAACTCCACAGAACAACCTTTATCTTGAATAGAGAGATTACTCAATAGTCGTTCTATTTCCAGGGAATCTCCCTTGAGTTTAGCCTCGAGTAAGGTTCAGGATGAACAACTCACAACATTTTCCTCACGAAGAACCCTTAGTTGGGAATCACGATCCTTTATCATACCAATCATCATATTGACCTTGTGTTTCAGCCTATTGATTTCAACTGCCTGGATTCTAACAGGTTTTAGAATCGCTGCACTCTCTTGGCTGCTTTCCTTTCTATTTCAGAGTCAGACTCGTCAGTAAGATAATCAGGGTAACACATATCAATACTTGTCTGTTTCGTGGGAACAACATGTTCATATACATGCGAGATTGACAAATCTTTCTCTTTAATAGATTTTATCGAAACAGAAATTTTATCTCAAATGATGCGTTTGTCAAAGATAGCACTTCTGTCCATAGAGTCAGATTGCTACAAACACAGACTTATGATGTCTTAAACATTTTTGCCGGCACTGATACCAATTGAAAAAGCGGGGGTCTAACAACCACACCCAATATTTTGTTCGGCAATCTGTATGGACTAACTCCAATATAATTCCAAGAGAATCAACTAGACAGTCAGACTCAATCAAGGAAAAACATCCAAGAGTTGTATCTCAATTTCTCAACACAATCTTCAATTGAACAGATAAAAATCTGTGAGCCCGATTGATATGACAAATAACTTAAACGTATCAAAAACCAATGTTCAAGTTTCAATCAATTTCAATCAACAACCAAAGGTTGGATTTACCAATTGATTGAACTACGCACAACCTGTGATATTTTAATTATATAAAAATATAATGCGGAAAAGAAATAACACGGACACCAGAAGTTTTGTTAACGAGGAAACCGCAAATGAAGAAAAACCCCCGGGACCTAGTCCAGATTTGAACACCACACTATATTAAGCCGCTACAGACTCTAGCCTACTATAAGTTAACTTCGGACTGGAATGTAGTTAAGCCCTAACCAATCTCATACTGATTAAGGTACAGTCCCGTTCCTTACGCCTCTGAATCCCAGCAGAACTCTACGCACTTGATTCCCTTAGCTGATCTCACCCACAACTAAAAGTTGCTACGACCCAAAGTCAAAGACTTGATAAAAAAATATGTCTCCGACTGAAAAGTCTATTCTTATAGATAAATCTGTCTCCCACAGAAATACCTATGAAGTTTTTGTTCCGGCTTTTGATAAATCAAAGTGAACATGAACCAATTGATAATCTGGTATTATATTCCCGAAGAACAACCTAAAAATATCAATCACCTCACAATAACTTAACTATATGGTAGTAGAACAAGTTATTATGGAATCACAAAGAATGAGACGAAGAGCTTTGTGATTACTTTTTATATCTTACCTATCAGAGATAAATCTCGAGCAAATCTTAGAAAAGATAGTAGTCAATACGATAGAAAAAGTAAGATCAGAACACGTAACTATAAATAAAATAGTTGGGTCTGGCTTCAGAATCCCAATGAAGTCTTCAAGTCGTTTACCTATAATGGTTTTAGGAAAAACCTAAGTTAAAGGAGAATCGACTCTAGTCGCAACTAGTATCACACATGAGGTATGGGGATTAGTTTTCCCAGTTGCTAGAGTTCTCCCTTATATAGTCTTCAAATCAGGGTTTGATATCTTTGAAACAAAGCAATCAATATTCACTGTTAGATGAAAACCTGATTTAAGATTCAAGCTAAGTTTGCTTAAAACCAAAGCAATATCTCTCCACCGTTAGATGGTCTTATCTTGTTATACACAAATGAAATATACCTTCATTTAGATATGGGTAACCGTACCTAAACGTGTATATTGAGTTGACTCAACAATAGTTAACCGAAGTTAGCCATATGAACACTTTTGTATTAACCACATTCATCTTAACACTTCTAGATCAAATGAGAATCAAATGAATTTAATTGTGTTACTCATAGAGTTGTTCGATTGTTTATATTCTTATAGAAGTATACAAGACACAATTGAAGCAAAATCGGGTTGATTCAAAAGAATCAGATCATGAACATTTTAGCCACGGTTTGCATAGATTGCATTTCTTTATTTATAAATGTATTTTTTTCATGAGTATGAAATCATACTTAACCGATTTTAGAACTTAAACCAACTTAGTTTGCAAACGGGTACGCAAACTAGAGTTCCAGACTTTGATCTTTTCCGACAGTTCGCAAACGGGTACGCATACTATCGTTCCAGATCGAACTCAGGTGAAACAGTTTGCAAACGGGTACACACACATGGTTCCCGGAATTTAACAGTTAAAACCGTTCGCATACGGGTATGCATACTTGGTTCCCGGACCTGAATCATTCTTACAACAGTTTGCGTACGGGTATGCATACTGTTCTATATCCATACAATGGTTAATTGTTCTAAACTCACATTTCTATCATTGAAACATCCTTAGGAGGCGACAATGGCTGTATCACACAAACTATTAGCTTATAAGTAATTTTCAAGTGATCGAATGATGAATACGAAACATTCCGAGTGTACATCAAATGACCGTCTCACACAAATCATGTAAGATGTTACAAGGCGATTTTCACATGATCATCTTTTGACTCATTATTTAGTTTCCAACAAATAAATCGTTTCCAACTAAACTTGTCAAGAATAATGATGAACATAGTTAAAGCAAAAAGCTTTCCAACACATATTTCGAGAAAGATATAAGGGAGTTAAGCTCAGCTCGAAATATCAAATGTGTATAATGTAAAGTCTATATAGTTATACGACTTAGTCTCAATAGGAGATAAAATAAAATAGATTTCTGAGTGCTAGATCAGTTCAAGCCTCGACATACCTTTTATTGATGAAGTTTCTCCAAGCTCCCCTTAGTAGATCTTCGTCTTCAATCAATGAACGCCGTGAAGTCTAAATCTCAACCCCACATACCTTTTGTTGATGAAGTTCCACAAGCTCCCCTTAGTAGGTCTTCGTATCCAATAGATGAACGCCGTGAAGTCTAAGCTCAACTACACTTTCTATCCTAATCCGAGACATAGCTATAAGTAGACTAGAAATCAAGACTTATAGTTTTGACACCTAAACTTGACAAACAAGCTTGAGATAGCAACGCTTGTGAGTTCGATCGAGCAGTGCTCTAACGCTAATATATCTTTCAAGTCGTATTATATTGAAAAAAATAACATGCGAAGATGTATATATGATACTCTAGTGATTAGACTTGGTTGTATCATTATGATCAAAGTGTCATGGAATTATATTGATTTACGAAATATAGATCTTATCTTTTGAACTTCGTAAATACGACATCAACATAATCTAAGTATTTAGTTACTTGATTATGTGTGGGATATAGGTGTGATTTCTTCCTAGAAAACTATGTATTATTACATTGTTTTAAGGAAGTAGATGTATGAACTTGTTTCATAATCGAAAGGAAAATCATAAGTGTGTTGGTCTGGTTCTTTATTGAATGTCATTTGAATGACCAATACAAGATGACAAGGTAGAACCGATCTTGATTTATGTTGAGAATAAAGGTATAACCGGTCATAGCCTATATTGTGTGACAAGGTGTAACCGATCCTAACTAGTTTTGGGAAGCAAGGTGTAATCCGTTATAGGCCACATTGGGGAAACAAGGTGTAACCGATCACAAGCTATATTGGGAAGCAAGGTATAATCCGTCACAAGCTATATTGGGAAGCAAGATGTAATCGGTCACAAGCTACATTGGGAAGCATGGTGTAACGAATCACAACTTATCTTGGGAAGCATGGTATAACCGGTTACGACTTATATTGTGAGTCATGGTATAACCGGTTCCAAGAGCAAAACCGAGTTCCCAAAGTTCACACATTTCTTCATGGTTGTGTGTGAATTAGGAATTATGGTTTGCTAAGATGAGAAGCTTCTAGATGTTGACATTACACCTTTATGGGGAATATTTACCTAGCTTTCCTTTAGGGGGAGTAAAGCTTTTGTTATTCAAATGAGAAACTTCTATATGTCGACATTTTTTGAACATGTGTACAACTCTTATAATTTATTGTTCAAACATATTCCTTGATGCTCAAGGTGATCCCAAACCGAAATATTGAAAAATATTTAATTATGATTTTCAAATATATGTTTTAATTACCAGCAATTAAAGCATATCCTATGGATAAGGTTTATTAGTTAATGTGTTAACCTAATATTAGAAGTTTTCTACGAGAGTTTTGGGAAATATTGTTTGGCATTTTATTTCAAATAGGAAAACCAAAATTAGGTACTTTAATGAATATCTTGAGAATATTTTCGGTTTTGGAATTTCCTTGTTGTCCAGACAACCTTGGTCTATAAATACTTGAGTTTGTATTTCTTGCAAACTATCCTAAGAGCCAGACAAACTTCATTTGTGTTCTTTCTGGTGGAGCCGTCTATACAGAGAGAAAAGTACCCTAATTAGGCGAAATCTCTTACGACTGCGTTTAAAGACTTCCGTGGGATCAAGAATCTCTACGAGTACCGTTGGTGGGACACTAGATAATTGCATTGTTATTTTAGTTTTCTATTATTGATTTGATTGACTAATGATTGTTGAAACTTTGATTGCACCTAGTTTGATTATTCTTGAGAGCCTTCTCTTCTGAGATAAGGGTCACTCAAACTAGATTAAAGTATCGACGGGATGTTTAGAACCATTTGTGGATCTAAAGACATCTTGTGATAATTCATTGTTAACATAATTCGTTCTGTGTGCGATTGATCACAAGAGGATTCAAGTTTGTGCTGTGCAGGTTATTGAGAAGGCAATTGAAGATTAAAAGATGAAGAAGATTTTCTTATTAGTTTCCGTATATTGTGAATTTGTGTACACATCTTGATCGGTTGGGATCCGACTAAGATGAGATTTATCTTTGATAGATTTGATCATATAGTTGTATTGATCGACAACTATCATTTGGTGGATCCCTACGATTTGATAGTTGGGAATCTAGATCCGAACTTTCGGATTTGGATTAATCATACCTGATAGACGCATTTATATGTCTAATTTGTCCTCAATGTTTCGTATTGTTAGTACTTGTTTTCGTCCTTATTATGGTGTTTTGTGTGTTTGTAGGTATTTTTGGAAAATAATTATTGTTGGAAAATTCGGCTCGAAAAGTTGCACGGGGCACCCCCGGAGGACATTTGTTATTCGGACTCTCATCATTGGTTAAGGGGCACTCAATTACTAAGGGGCAACCCAGGTCACCCTAAAAAGGAAGATGCTATTCGCACCCCTAGGATCGGATATGGGGACACCATCTTCAAAAACTTGAATTTTCATTTTGGCGGGAAATTTTCTTCTTCAACTGGCAGAGGTTTCGATCGATTTTTGGACGTGATTTTGTGCGATTCAATCGCTGAAACTTTGTGGAAAGATGTGATATAACCATATTAAGCTATTTCAGGTGTTATCTCGGGCCAGAATTGGCTGAATCAAATTGTGGAGCAAAACAGGGAGCACGTCATTGTATGGAGACTGTCACAGGATTTGCATGAGTTGGAATGAGTTTCCGTATGTTAGGATGACTCTAACAACCATCTGGAGTGTGAAGGAGATAAATATAGTAATTTGGCAGCTTCAGAACTCGTGGAGAAATCAAATATCTAAATTATTTCCTAAACAGACAGTGAAGAATAATGGAAGATTATATAAAGTTATGGCGAGATATTTTGGCCCTGTGGAGTATATATAGGGTGTTGGGAACTCAGAGATGGTCTGTCGAGACTTAGGGAGGTTTAGGGAAGCTCAGAAACAAAGAAAAAAATTTACAGAGAAACTGCCGAGTTGCAGTCGGGGAAGAAGGTGAATAGTGAATTCGATAGTTGAAAACAGTCGCAGAAACAGTGGCCTAAACTTTCAAATCCAAACTCTTTGTAACAGTTTTGTAACAATTATTCCAACAATTAATAAAGTTTGCAACAGTTCACTTTCGTTCTTCCGTTACAGCGAGTTTTGTAACAATTATAACTGTTACAAACTCACAGTTTCATACCTTTTCACTCTTTTGATCATCTTTTGAGCCATAGACCAATCTTTTGAGACCATGATTGATATGAGGAGCTAAACCCATCCTCTGGGGCGACGGAGGAAGCTATTCTGACAATGAAAAAGTGGTAATTTCTATTTTAAATAATTTATGCAATTTAAATTATGATTTTTTGCCTAGAACAAAAGAGTTTTTCCAATGATTTTTATTAAGCAGTTGTTATTTTAATTGATGGTATATGCTTAACTTTGAGTTCTTGATATTCCATGCTTTCAACTTACAATTGCTCTTTTATAAAATCTATTTTTGCAATAATTAGAATCACTTAAATGGGAAATTGCATAATAATAATAATATCACTTTGGAATTGATAGAATAGTGGAACCCTTAGCCCCAGTTTCTCCAAAATCTTGACATCACTTTTTGAATCAAATTTGCAATATTTATTTAAATCTAAAAATTCTTTCCTTCACAAGTCTGAAAAGAACCTATTATTTACCACTATTACAACAACTTTTGGAAAACCATCAATACCCGACAAAGGAGTTTATTAGATTAAACGGAAGAGCCTTTGTCAACAACTCAAAACATATATTTTACCAAAGATTAATTAGATTGGTTACCGAACTGAAAAGATGAGGGTACCCAAATATATCTCAAACTAAAACTTTTCCACCTATAAGTCCTTTCTCCGAAAGTGATTGTCTATGGACTGAGTCGAGACAATACAACAAATCGGTTCACACTTCGTGTGATCGTCTATGGATACGAGATCAAAAAAATACAACAACGAAGTATGTTTACTTGATACAAGGTTCAAACTTAACCAAACACAATAGGATTACTTATGAAGTAAATAAGAATTAACATTTGTGTAATTGACTTTAAATTATAATAACAACAATTATAATTGCGGAAAATAAAAGTAAATGACACAGCAAGATTTTGTTAACGAGGAAACCGCAAATGCAGAAAAACCCCGGAACCTTTTCCAGAATTGAATACTCTGAGGATTAAGCCGCTATAAAAAATCAAACCAACTTCGTATAGTTGAGACCAAGCAACTAAACCTATAGTTCACCTAGTTCCGTCTGTATTCCCATGCCTCCGACCTGTAATAAGTCACGTACTTGGAACAATTCCTTTGGTTCGTATTCCAAATAGTAAAGGAACAACAAATCTGTTTGGTATCAATTCTTTTCAACCAAGTGATGTGTGTTCGACAAAGGCTCTTCTGTTTATCTCAATAAGCTCCTTCGTCAGGTTCTTAGATTTATCTTATTATCAACTACCAAAGTAATCGTTAAGATTTTGCAATCAATACATTTAATCACAAAGAATTCTATTGATGCCGATCTACAAAACTAATCAATCTAATCTACCACAAGGATAAACCAATTATAGTTGGTTCCTCTTTTACCGAAACAAGTATTGTGCACACCAAAGATTATGAATCCCAAATCAGAAATATTCAAAGTCTTCTTTGTCTTCAAATCTTCTTAGATCTTCAATAAACACTTGCACACAATCAACTTGAATCTCTTGTGATCAATCACGCATAGAACGGAGTCTGTTAACAATGGATTATCACAAGACGTCTTTAGATCTACAAACAGTCTAAAGATCCCCGTCGAAACTTCGATCTAGTTTGAGTGAATCTTATATCAGAAGAGAATATTCTCAAGCATAAACAAACTAGGTGCGATCAAAGTTCAGCCACCGTTAGTCAATCAAATCAATCGAAAACAAAAGATAAACCACAATTATCTAGTTTCCCACCAACGGTACTAATAGAGCTTCTCAATCCCAAAGAAGACTTTAAACTGAGCGGTCGTAAGAGATTTCGCCTAATTAGGTTACTTTCCTCTCCGAATAGGCGGCTTCACCAGTAGCATCACAACTGAGATAATTCTTGTTGTACGAGGATTAGTTTGCTCGAAATGCAAACTTTGATATTTATATACCAAGGAAGTTTGAACACCAAGGAATTTCCAAAACCGAAGATATTCTAAAGATATGCAATATATTCCAGATTCAGTTTCCATAATTCCTGGAAATGCTTTGTCCAAAATAATGACCGAAAATCTCTTAGAAAATCTCCAACTACTAAATGCACATTACTAATTTTCATTTTCCAAAAATAAAATTAAAAACCTTAAATAAAAGATTCTCAATTTATTTTATTCAATCTGGGATTTTCTTCTTTTAGCTATTAAGGAATAACTTTGAACAATTAAAGATAAGCGTTACTGCACATGTTCAAAGTATGTCGACATCTTTACTTTGTAACTCCTCTTTCATACTTACAATATTGAAACCTATTTTCCACACTTCCAAAGAAGTTTAGAATTGGTTCATCTGACTTTCAAAAACTATGTGATTGATCAAGAACACTCAATCACAAATCATGGGTTTCACGGTTCTACCAAAACAAGTTTCGGTTCTACCTCCATGTGAGTACTGTGCATAGTCACACTAGCTTTCCAAAATTAGGTTGACTAGGTACTAGGATCGGTTCCCCACATATATATGGTATCTAACTTGTACTTGCTGCACATGTCCATAGGATCGGTTCCCCTTTGCCTAAAAACGTGTTGCACATGTCCATAGGATCGGTTCCCCTTTCTGCTAAAAACTTGCTGCACCTCATACAAGGATCAATTCCCCTTTTTGATAGGTTGCACCTCTTACTAGGATCGGTTCCCCTTTACCCAGATTTGGTCATACCAATAACACAAAATCGATCATACCATCTCAGGTGATTACTTATGATCGGTTTCACTAATAAAAGTCATACCAATACAAAATTCAGGCCTTTGTGAATAGTTTTACCAAGAACATAAGCAAGTCATGAGCGGTTATACTAATCACACATATTGGTAGTTCAAAAGATATGCAATGAATAACAATACCAATAATGCCTGGCGATTTCTCTTTCGATTCACAAAACAAGTTCATGAATTTACTTCCTTAAAACAAATGTAAAACATTGTTTCCTAGGATGAAATCTTCACTGTATACCCATACATAATCACAATAGAATTCAAACGATTATGTCAATGTCTTATCTACAAAGTTTAATGGTTAAGCAATAAACCTCGTATTGTATTCCTTAATACTTTGTCTAGCTAGAGTATAATCGTTCATGCTTCGCAGTTTTGTTTTCAATATACACGACTTAAAGATACATTTAGGGAATAAAACATTTCAAGTCAAATATCACTAACCTCAAGTGGAAGGATGATGTTGTCGTTGTAGCTCCTTATTTCTTCACTTCTTCAATTCTTCGCAATACTTGTAATGTCTCATATCCTAATACTTTCAAGCTAACCTATACGAAGTTGACTCTAGTACATAATCAAGCGACTCTTAAATGAGTTTTGGCTCACTAAAATATGACAACCAAACTTGACATACCAACGCTTGGTGGGTTCAACCGAGCTATGCTCTAACACAAACAGATTCATTCCTTTGTTGTTTGGACTACGATCAAAAGGAGTAAAGCAACTTGAGATAGTGACTTCTGTTTTGAGATTCACGTACGTGACCAAAAGGTCGAAGACGCGGGATACTGAGGAAACTAAGTAGCTAGGGGTAGTCTACTTGGTCTCAACTATACGAAGTTGGCATTAGATTTTTTATAGCGGCTTAATTCTAAGAGTATTAAAAACTGGACTAGGTCCCGGTATTTTTCTCCATTTGCGGTTTCCTGGTTAACAAAATCTTTTTGTGTCATTTACTTTACTTCCGCATTATAATTGTCTTATTATATTAAAGTAACACTTGTACGTTAATCCAAATTACTTGACATTGATCCTAATAATTAGTCGGTTTTATTACAGTAACTATTGATCTTGTTGTCGTATTGTCCCGACCTCGTCCAAAGACAATCACACAAGGTATATGACTTATAGGTTGATATTTGAAAGATTGTGGTGTATTTGGGTACCCTCGTCTTTTCAGTTATTTCCTTCTCTTATCTTACGCTTGGTACAATCCTTAGCTTAATGACCAAAACCACATAACCAAGCACGCTCATCCTTCTGCAGACGCATTTTATTCTTAAACATCTACCTTTACTATGATCACCAGTCTTCTTTCTCATGTCTGTTGAACGACCTCTTGCAAGAAGCACATCACTGTCAGCTTCACTTTCAAGGTCTTCACGATCCATCTTCTTGAACTCCTCACTACGCAATTCTGTAATGACCTCAGCGTGTGACATCTTATCCTGGTTCGTTCATAAAATCCTTAATCATGGGTTTATATATTTAGGAATAGAGTTTATCAGACATAAAGCTTGTTCCTCGTCCTCGATTGTCTCGTCGTAGTTAACCAACTCAGCAAGAAGTTTATTATATGATCTGGGTGCTCTGTCAGAGTTGCACCCTTCTTCATGTTATAATGATTCAAATTCCTCAAGATATATCCTACCCACGTTCTTCACAAGTTATTCCTTCTCCATATTTTCCCAGAGGTCCATAACAGAAGACTCGTGCTGATAATTAACTCTTATTGTTGTTGTTAAACACCCTCGAATCGAACCAAGACACAATTTATTCATCCTATTCCACTGCTTGTCAGAAAACTCCACTGACCGACCTTCTAGAGCTTCCTCTAGGTCAAGGTGAACAAGAGCATCCATTATGTCTATTCTCCATAAACCAAAATTATTGGTTCCCGTAAACTTTTCTACCTTGAGTTGTGACCTATGAAGGAAGTATTTCTTCTTTTATTTCTTTATCTTTACTTGTGGACTCCGATGGTTCTATCGTATCCTCTGGTTTTTCCGAATCAATCATTGTTCACAAACAAACAAATATAAATAAAAACAAAACCTTTGAGATTAAAATTACCTCAAGCAACCTTCAGAAAAATACCTGCACCTCAGCTGCAATATGAATACCCATATCCAAGAGCATCTCCTTGCTCTGATACCAAATGTTGCTCCAAAACCGGCGGAAGCCTTAAGTCTACACTGCTACAATGGTACTCCAATATTTCCAAGAACACAATCACATACACACACAAGAAGAACAAGTATTTAACGAGGTTGAATCCTCGAGAAGGAATAAGCAATTTTATATATCACCGTATAGGAGGGAGCAATATACAAAGCCTTTAGAAGGGAAGATGAAATTTCTGGTGTGTTTCTACTAGGTTGTTTCTATGGCTATTTATACGTATCAATAGGACTAGACACATTCCTTAACAAGGATTACTATTCCTACAATTATAGGGTAACTTAACTCTAAGAGACAAACCTCTTAAATTGCTATACTTAGAACGAAGTATTGGTTTTCTAAACCAACTAGATTTCCTAATCTAATCCTTGACCGACTACTAACAACTACATATTCTTTAGTACATGGATTCCGAATTGAAAAGAATATAACATCTAGTTGCAAAAATCATGTCATTGCAACTATACCAAATTCTCATACCTTGAGCAGTTAAATTGTTAAATGGAGAGATTATATTTACAACATCATTAGATATCAATGATTTTGATAATACTGTTATTTTCTCAGCAGACATTTTTTCACGTTTTGGAAGAAGGAGTCTTATTTTTTTCTTTTCATTAAAAAGATAAATCAACTTTGTAGGATCATAATCTCGCAACAACAATATGAATGTGAAACTATTAACAACATATTGCGAAAGCGTCGCAGAATGATCTCAGAAACGACATAACAGATAATGTCATCTTCAAATTAAGAAAGGTATGACGATTTTGCGAAGATTAGAAGACTTGCGAAATCAACATTTGTAAGCTCGCGAAAGTGCCGCAAGATAAATACGAAAATAAAGGATGGATTAGCTGTCATCCACTATGAAAAACTCTATATAAAGAGACGATCAGCTGTAAGGAAGGGAGAGATCTTTTTAGAGAGAGGAATAAAAAACAATTAGGAGAGAGAAAATCAAGAGTGGTTGTTGTTCTTAATCCCTTTATCTTTTCTTGTAAGATTGTTCAAAGATTCATCAATAAAATTAAGATTGTTAATCCAAAAATGAGTTGAATGTTAATGAAATCTTGTGAGGGGTGTAGTGTAGGATTTCCTGCAACTACATAATGGCGCTAGAAACAGGGACTAAAGGTTGAAAGTTGAAGGTTGTTGTTATTATTGTTCAAATCAAGAAAGTGATTAAACAAATCAGTGAACCAGTTAAAAGAAAAATGATTAGAGTCAATGAAGATGGCAAAAGATTGGAGTGTAATATGATAACAAAAACAATGGTTAATGAATTCCATGAAAACATCAAAGGAAGGATACATAAACGAGATTTTGAAGGAAGGAAGGTTATGGCGGTAGAAAAGACATCACCCTTGAAAGATTGGGAAAAGCAAAAAATCACATTCATGGCAGCAGAAATACCAAAATAAAATTTGAGCCACACATCTCCATTGGTTATTACAGTACCTATTACACGAAAAGAGAAGGGGACAACAACAAAATCCACGGAAGAATGGATATTGAACAGAACTTTAGTCGATACAGGAAGTTCGATGGATATAATATTCTATCATGCGTTCAAAGGAATGGGATTCAAAGATGAAGAAATGTCTTGTTCAACATATCTTGTTCATGGCTTTGGAAAATCCACAACAAAACCTAAAGGAGAAATAGTGGTGCGAATTCCACTAGGAGAGATCGAAACACAAGTGACACTATGCGTAGTGGATATGAAATCACCATATAACATGTTGTTGGGGAGGCCATGGATACACGCAATTAAAGCTGTAGCATCAACGTTGCATCAATGCATCAGGTTCCCCATGCCAAATGGAGTAGGTGAGATTAGAGGAGATATTGACAATGCGAAATTATGTTATCAAATTGAAGTAAAGCATTATGAAGGACGAGCAAAAAAGCGACAATTTCGCAGAAAAATAGCAAAGGAGGCAAAGAAAGAAGAAGAATTTAGAGTGTACATGATAAGAGCAAAAGAAGGTAAAGGAATACCCATCGAAATTTCGGAGGAAGGAGATGGACCTGCGAAGATGATAAAAGAGACAACACCAATGGGAGAACCCAAGGCCAGTTACACTGTGGCAGAACCAACAAAAGAAGTAAATGTTGGGACTATAGAAGAACCCCTAATATTGAGGACTGGAACCAAGATGGATGCAGAAGAGGAAGAAAGAACTGTCAATCTTTTGCGAGAATATAAAGATATTTTCCCGGGGAGCATGGATGAGCTACCTGGAATAGATCCGTCAATTGCATGTCATAAGTTGGAGATTAACAAGAATGTGAGACAATTTAAACAGAGAATAAGAAAAACCGCAACGACCTACCATCCTCAAATAGAAGAAGAATTACAGAAAATGCTTGAGGCGGGAATTATAAGAGAAGCTAAATACCCAGAATGGATAGTAAACATGGTTGTTGTTCCAAAGAAAAATAAAGGGATAAGAATTTGCATAGATTTTACTGATTTAAACAAGGCTTGCCCTAAAGATAGTTTTCCATTGCCGGATATTGCTCAAATGGTTGAATCAGCAGCGAGAAATGATAGAGTGTCTTCTTTAGATGGGTACAAAGGTTATAACCAAATCCCTCTTGCTGAAGAAGATCAAGAGCATACTGCTTTTTTCGGTCCAAGAGGTTTATACTGTTATACAAAAATGTCGTTTGGTTTGCGAAATGCAGGAGCAACGTATCAAAGAATGGTAGAGAAGGTGTTCGCGAAATGGATACACAAAACATTAGAGTGTACGTGGATGACATGTTAGTAAGAGTAAAGAAGCCAAAGATCATGTACAAGATTTGAGGGAGATTTTTGAACATGCGGCATTATAACATTAAACTGAACCTGAAAAATGCATTTTTGGGTTGCATCGGGAAAATTTTAGGCTACATTGTATCAAAGAAGGAATACAAGTTGATCCAGAAAAGTACAAGCAGTTCGTGACATGCCAACACCAGCAACGTAAAGATGTACAAAAATTGAACGGACTTTTAGCTTCGCTAGGAAGATTCATTTCGCGATCATCAGACAAATGTAAATTTTTTCAATATACTCAAGAAGGGTGCGAAATTCAAATGGACTGATGAATGTGAAAAATCTTTTCAAGGGATCAAAGAACACCTTATGAATACATATATTTTACAAAAGGCAGAACCAGGAGAAGAACTATTGATCTATCTTGCGACAACATCACATGCTTTAAGCGCTGTGTTATTGCGAACGACGCAGGAGTGGAAAAGCCCATTTATTACATCAGCAAAACTTTAACGCTGCAGAGAGAATTATCAAAGATTGAGAAGCTAATTTAGCATTAGTATACGCCGCATTTAAATTCGCATATATTTTCAAGCACACAAATAAGGTGCTAACAAAAGTACCAATTGAATCAGTGATGAAGAATTCAAAAGATCAGGTAGGGTGGAGAGATGGAATGCACAAGTAGGACTTTGAATCAAATATGAATATTTCTTCACCAAAATCACAAGTTGTCGCAGATTTCTTAGCAGAATTTCCTTTAGAAGATGATGAAGCGGTGGAGAGATGATGGATATAGAAGAAGAACATGGAGATCCAAAAGACTTATTAACAGAACCAAATAGATGGGAGATATTGGTAGATGGATCATCAAATGGAGGAATGGGTTGGAATTGTTTTAATTTCGCCAGAAGGAGCGAAGATGGCTTTTTCATTCAGATTGGAATTCGCATCCACTAATAACGAAACGGAATATGAAGCTGTGATACATGCCTTAAAGTTCGCAATAGAAATGAAACTAGAAAATGCCAGGATCACTAGTGATTGCAGCTAGTTATTCGCCAAATAAAGGGAGAGTACACTACAAATGAACCATCCTTGAAGAAATACAAGAAGCTCGTTGAAGAATTGTCAGCGAAAATCCCAAATAAAATGGAGGCACATTTCAAGGAAGGATAACAGACTCGCAGACGCTTTTGCTTTCATCTCAAGCATGATGACAGATCCAACTGCGAGATGCATAAAAATACAGACACTTCTGTCACCATCAATCAATAAAGAAGAAGAAGAAGTGAACGTAATGATGATAGAAGGTGGAGAAGAAGAACAAACGAACAATATCGCAGATTGGAGAACAGAACTTCATGCATATTTGGCGAAAGGAGAAACACCAAGAAATAGATTGGAAGCACACAAGTTAAAAAGCCGCGCAACAAATTATGAATTAAGAGATGGGCTGCTATACCGAAAATCCTTTAATGGACCATCACTCAGATGTTTGACACGAGAGAAGGAGAAAAAGGTGCTAAAAATGTTACATAGTGGGGATGCTGGCAATCATAGCGGGGGAAGATCTTTGGCACATAGAGCAAAAATGCAAGGCTATTACTGGCCATACATGCACGAAGATGCAAAACAAATATCAAGACGTTGCGAAGATTGTCAGCGGCACGGAAAGAAAATACATGCACCTGGAGCACCATTGTCATCTTCAACCAGTGTGGCCTTTTGGAAAGTGGGGCTTAGATATTGTGGGGCCATTTTTACCAGGATCTGGACAAAGAAGATACTTAATAGTCGCAACAGATTATTTCACAAAATGGACAGAAGTAAGGCAGTACAGCATATTCGCGACAAAGATATCTTTACATTCATATTCGAAAATATCATTTGCAGATTCGGAATTCCTGCGCAGTTGGTATCTGATAATGGGAAACAGTTTGAAGGACAGAACATAGAAATGTTACTTAATGCATTTAAGATAAAATGTGGAAAGTCTACTCCTTTGTATCCACAAGCTAATGGGAGGCAGAGGCAACAAACAAAACAATTGCAGATATATTAAAGAAGAAATTAGAAGGACATCATAGATGGTGCGAACAAGTACATAATGCAGTATGGGCTTATAACACAACTAGAGAGAAGCTACTGGAATGTCACCTTTTTTTTAACATACGGAGTTGAAGCGGTGTTACCAACAGAAGTTGTTATTCCGACACAAAGAGAGAAGCTTGGGAGAAAAATCTTAGTGCGGGTTTGATCTTAAGCAAACTTGATGAATTAGAAGAAAAAGAGAAAGTTTACAACATATGGAGAATTATCAGCGAAGATTAGCCCGAGAATATAATAAACGTGTCAAAGTACGCGAATTTCAACCAGGAGATTTAGTTCTGCGAGAGACACCAATATATCAGCGAGAAAATGGTGGAAAGTTAGCGAAAAAATGGGATGGACCTTACATCATTAAGGAGATAGTTGGACAGAGCTTATAAATTAATGGATCCAGAAGGTAGAGATGTTGGTCATAGACTTGACAGACCATGGAACAGATTGTACTTAAAGATATTATCCATAAGAAGCTTTGAGAAGTTATGGACTGAATAAACATTCAATGAATAATAGTTGCGAGATTATTCATATCAAAACAAGATCATGATGTGCGAAACTTTCGCAGAGATAATCATAGAACAATGACATAAAAGAAAGGGGCGAACCTTTATGGCGTACACCCTAGTTCGCGAATAAAATTTCGCAAGAGGCAAATGTAAGACCTAAAGTACGTCATATAAGGGGGTACCTGTTGCATGGCTCAGGGAAAGGCTACACCGCCCCGGAACCTGAGTCATGGAGATTTGGGGTCAATAAAGCCCATCCGGGAGAGGCACCTTGGATTCTCAGCTTAAGCATATGACTTAGGTTGGGCGACTAAGGTAATAAGGACTCTCCCAAGGAGTGCAGAATCTGATCAAGGCGCCGAGGTACACGGTTGAGTCAAGAGTGCCAGGGGCGTCTGGAGCGTACCTTGCCATTCTTGACAAGTCTTGGCTTATACTGCACTCCCGAAGAAAACCCCACTTAGGGTGCAGTCTCGTAACCATAAGCCCTATAGGTAAAAGGGATAAGAGGCTGCGAAAACAACTGGTTGTTGTTAAGACTGGATGGGAGGAGCTAACCTTGTATGGTAGAGTACGCCTCCTTGAAGGGGCAACCAGGGGGAGATAAGGGCGGCACCCTCCATTAGGGAGCTGATAAGTGTCTTAAGACGCAAATGTCATGAGGCTTTTTACTCGCAAGGGTATTAAGGCTTGTCATATTTGTGCCAATCCTGAAGAGGCAATAATACAAAAGAAAGATAAGACGAGATCAATGGGTTTTCGCATGAAAGTGCGAAGACGTCCTGCGATTTCGTCGCAAGACGGCAATGTCATGGGGCTTTATTTTCGCAAGAATATTTAGGCCTGTCATATTGTCGCAACATCCTGAAGAGGCAAATACAAAAGAAAAAGTTAAGGCAAGATCAATGGGTTTTTGCATGAAAATGCAAGGACGTCCTGCGATTTTGTCGCAATGACAAGAGGTGGCATAATAAGACCTTTAATTAGGAAGGAAAAATAAGACCACATGACAAAACAAAATATTTTATAAGTATTCATAACAGATCATTTCTCGCAAGAAAGATAATGAGAGGCAAGTATGGGAATCAGTAAACAAGAGGCATTATCTTTCTCGCCAGCAAAATACTAAAAGAGAAAATTAATTCCAAAGTTGGTTGAAGAATATTATTCGCATGAAATAATAAAGATGAAACAGTTCAAGAAGATAGAACAAGATAAGAAGCTCATGCTTCAGTATTAATTCCAGTAGAAGGAGACAATGGACGCTCTTCGCCAATGTTCTCATTATCACCAGCCTTTTCTTCATTTCGATTCTGATCTTCACCAACAATAATTTCTTTGAGAGGGACTTCTTTTTCGCTTCCATCTTGATTAGCACCAGCAGTTGCTTCCTTAGAAGGGATCTCTTCTTCATCTTCCAAAAGACTATTCTCTCCACCACTTTCATAATCATAATCACTGTCAGCAGGACGAGGAATTTCATCATCATCTACTTCCAAAGGTTCGATTGATGTAGGAGGAAGAGATTTGGACAATAAAATATCATTCACAAGAACTTCAGCCCGGAGATGAACTTGACGAAGAAGTGCTCTCTGATGATTCCTATCTTGAATATCCTTAAAGTAAGCTAGATAATCAAGTCTTCTTTCTGCTCGGTCGCGAGAACCAGTAAGGACATAGACGAGTAGTGCATTTTCTTTTGAATTTTGGCATATTTAGCCTCCAAAACAGAAATGGAGGAATGAAGATTTTTCTCAGACTCTGCGAAAAGTAGAATACAAAATTTCAGTAAGATGAAGAACTCAAAAAGGTATGACAAAGAAAAGATAGTTAAGGAAGTCAAACTGTTATGACTACCTTTCTTTTGCGAAATAAGGTGTTGAATCAAGGTCAGACAACTATTCTCCCAACGGTCCATCGCATCATCGAATTTATCTCCAACTAAACCTTTAAGTCGAGACTGAAGATTTTTCTCTTTAGAAATAAGAAAGGCATTTTTCTTTGGAAAGCTATTCTACCTTGAATGAGTGTATCTCTTTCAGCGATAGATGACTTTGAAGGATGCTAAGTTGTTGTGAAGATATCGCCATCTTGTTTAAAAAAGTTCGCTTCTCTTGAGATAGAGTTTTATTCTCATCTGATAAAGTTTCCATCCCTAGATTAACTTTAGTTAAAGAATAAGAGAGGCGAGATATTTCATTACTTAATAAATTTTGACTCTGAACTAATTGGGTATTTTCACTGGTAAGATTATTTATATGATCAACAGAGTATGAATAAAGGTTATCTAATTGGTTATATTGATCCGTCAAAATCTCTTTATCAACACGGGCTTCTTCAACAGCAGATTCAAATTGATATATCTCCATTATTCGTTTCTGGTTTAAGGCTTAACATGCGAAAAAGGGATTTCAAGGACAATTAAATATGGGAAGGATAAAATCATTAGAAAGACAAATTGAATACAAATATAAGGAAATCATACCTCTCAGTTCATCATTTTTCTTGCGAAGATTGTCGCGATCCAGCGAAACATTCTGGAGCTTTTGATTTTCGAGACGAAGAGCATTACACTCTAAAGTCATCATTTGGAGATTCTTATTCAAGGTTTCAACCTCTTTTTCCAAAGTTGTTTGCGAAGCAGCTCTGTCAGAGCCAAAATACTTACTCAGAATTTCGCAAACACCAGACTTGACAGGATCAATGGGAGACTTCTTAACATCATCCAGGACCTCAGACAAAACTTTGAAAGCAATATCTATTCCTTCCACAGTTTCTTTCGAAAAAGGAAGAGGCTCAGGTAGAGAACTGGCAATGATAGAAGGTTGGGAAACATTATCAATAGGAGGAGAAGAAGTTTCATTCATAGAAGGATTAATAAGGGGGGTTTCAATCATTGAAAGGTCAGTTGAAGGGATGAAATCTGAGGAAACCTTTTCGCGAATTGGAGATAATGGTTTAACTTGCGAAGATGTCACATGAGATTTTGAAGGGATAAGTAAGTGAAATGGAACAGAGGTTTCAACGGTTTTGAGGTGGCGAGATTTCTTGAGAGGTTTGTTGGCATCCTTATCACCCTGCGAATCACAATCCAGATAAGAAACAGAGGCAACAATATTGTTATTAGAAAAGAATAATGTTTCTTAATACCTTATGATCCACAGACTTTCTTTTGTTTACAACAACCTTATGATGCGATTTGGGAATATTAGGGTTATGAACCGTAAATTTGGTGTTAGAGGCGTTTTTGATGAAATAACAACAGTATGGGAATCACATAAACAACATCAAATAAGGCAGTAAGCAAGATCAGTTTCAGCAAAACCCATAAGAAAGAAAAAAGAAAACTAACCACGATGAATCCATGGAAAACACCAGCAGGAAGATTAATTCGTAAAAATTAAAAAGGAAGAAAGTTACGAACAGTGAAGATCTACAGAGGGAATAGTATTGAGATGAAGAAGAAATTAAAAAGATTGAAAGAAGAAGAAATAAGAAAAAGTTGCAATGGCGGAATTTGCAGAAGAACAATGAAGTTGCAGGGATGATGAAGAGAAAGTAAAAAAAAAAAAGGATTAGAAGAATATATATAGAAGAAGTTTCCCAAGAAGGTAACCACATTTAATGTGAAGAGAAGACGTGAACGGTTAAGAAATAACGGTTGCAAAGACGTGTCAAAAAATAAACGGAAGGAAAGATACGTGTAAAAGATTCATCATAGAAGAATGTGAGAAGATGAGTAGCTGCGGCATTTCTCATATCATTCTCTCCTTCGCAGAGAAGACATGAGAAGAGGCAAGATGTAGGATCAGAATCTCGCAACAACAATATGAATGCGAAACTATTAACAACATATTGCGAAAGCGTCGCAGAATGATCTCAGAAACGACATAACAGATAATATCATCTTCAAATTAAGAAAGGTATGACGATTTTCCGAAGATTAGAAGACTTGCGAAATCAACATTTGTAAGCTCGCGAAAGTGCCGCAAGACAAATCCAAAAATAAAGGATGGATTAGCTGTCATCCACTATGAAAAATTCTATATAAAGAGCCGATCAGTTGTAAGGAAGGGAGAGATCTTTTTAGAGAGAGGAATAAAAAACAATTAGGAGAGAGAAAATCAAGAGTGGTTGTTGTTATTAATCCCTTTATCTTTTCTTGTAAGAATGTTCAAAGATTCATCAATAAAATTAAGATTGTTAATCCAAAAATGAGTTGAATGTTAATGAAATCTTGTGAGGGGTGTAGTGTAGGATTTCCTGCAACTACAATCTTGTTAACAATAATAAATTCGTGAGTAACTGATTGATACATGACTTGCATACGCACCTAAATCTAACGATTGAACTTATCGGTAAGCATAAGAGAATGACGATAATTACATCTTCCGGAAGGTTTGCCAATGATCTCCGACAATGCTTTTCCATCGTAAAAAATTGGAGTAAATGGTCAGGGTTTTCTTTTGCAAACATAATTACTTTCGAGAGAGTTTTGAGCACGGTGAATGATGCATCTTCTACTCTTAAGGCCATCCCAAGCTATTTGTGAAATTTCTTAGTGAACCATTGTGGTGCACATTATGTGGGTTGTGCTCCGGCACCCATAATTTGAGAAGCTTAAACCCAACAATAATTCTATTCAGCCCACCAAAAAATCCCACAATCAATCCCACTATGACATGGCGATGATTTATTTTGACTATTTCGATTTTTTAATTTTTGCTCTCTGTCGACAGAGATGTGAAAACTGATCTTGTAAATTTCTTATCGTTTTCTTTCGTTTCCATCGACATGAATATCAGAACATGTAATCACTAACTATTATAATTATTATAGATAGAATTAAAGATTCATTTACACAAACAAAAAATTGAATACACAAAAGATACTCCCTCCGTTCATTTTTAAATGTTTCGAAAAAATAGGTTGGTTTCCTAATTGGGAAAGTCAAATGTTATTTTAATTTTCTGGGACCATTTTTCTCTTAACTTCTTTTGATGACAAGTGTCATGTGGACCATTTCACTTTACTTCTTTTGATGACAAGTGTCATGAGGACCATTTCACTTCACTTCTTTTATTGACAAGTGTCATGAGACTACTTTCAATGATTAATTCTCTTAATTTCTTTAAATTTCTCTAAAAACAAAACCAACCTATTAAAAAAGAACGGAGAGAGTACATGATAACATCAAACATTCAAGATTTCCAACCATTAATAGTCATACAGACAGAATTCAACATTCATTACTAGAAAATTTAACACAAATACAAACTTGAAACGTTAACTTTACCCATTAATTGTTAATGATTTCATGGTAAATTTTTGAGATTTGCAGAGAGAGCTAAAGGCAGTGGTAGTCTGTTCTTGTTGTTTTAATCTTTTTAGGGTTTTTTTACTATACATTACATTTCCCTTTCTAGTTTGTTTACTCAAAAATCAAATCTTATGAAACTAGACAAAAGAGACGAAGGAAAAAAAAAAGTGCATGAGGTTTATTCGATTAAGAATTTCTAGTCTTAAGATTCTTGTTTGGCCTAAAATCGTATGGAGAAGAAAATCCTGTTTTCCTTTAGTTTTGAAAGTGGAAAAACAGAAATTTCATGATTCACTTGCAGTCATTCCTCCAATCTCTTACTTTGTTAAAAGAAGAAGAAGAAGGAACAAAAAAGAAAAAAGAGAAAACAAAGAAAACAATAATTTGGTGTTTTCATATTTTTTTTCAAAAATTGAAAACAAATAAAAAAAACAATTTTTCAAAATGTCGTTACCAAACGCATTTTCTCCTGTTTTCTATTTTTTCTGTTTTAAAAAATAAAAAGCTGTTTTTCAAAGAACAATTAATTGGGAGATATTTTACTGTAGATGCCAGCATGGCTTTTCAATGCCGTCAATCCGTCAACCATGCCGACATCATTGGAAAGCCATGTCGGCACTTATCCCCAACTAACCCTTCTTTTTAAAAACTGTACCAAACAGACTCTTATTGTTTTACGAAATATTTTTTTTTACTTCTGGGTATTCAAACACCCCCTAAATATATACTATTTTCAACACTCCAACAGGTCTAACCTCAATCCATTGTTGAGTATTATTGATTGTTATCACTAGTATTATCAGTTCATAGTATTATTGGTATCACTAGTCTAATGTAGAGGTGCCAATGCATTTATCAGAAGAACCTAATCAATTCATAACCAATGTTCCATGTTTAGGTTGAACAATGTAGCAAGAAAGGGCAGTGTGCGGTTTTTCTCTGCCATCACCAGTAACCAACCACCAGACCCCGCAAACACCTAGTCCTTCGTTTACTTTGGGGTTCTCTTCTTTGATGATAAATAAATTAGGTAATCCGTAAGTGTCAAAGATTTTTGGATAGTCGATATTTGGCCATTCTCGTCGACACACAACGTGAAGCTGACCTTTTTTGTTTGTTCTCACTCGAATCTTGTTTTGTTTTGCACCTTGATGGTATAGATTACGGTAGATAATCCCTTCACAGTACTATATGTATTTTTGGCCCCATCAGTTAGGTCCTTGTGTCGGGTTCATTCTTTTGACTTTCTTCTACGGTGTTGGACCATGCGAATAATGAAAGAAGAAGAAAAATCACCAGACACACTTTTCTTTAGTCATTTAAGTTTACCCTTTTCTTGGTCATCTAATTTATTTTGAAAATTGGATTATTATACGAGTACTGATGGTAATCCAAAATTGAAAGCTTACGGGGTGTGTTGGATTAGGATTTACAATGATATTTAACAATCCTAAAAACTCCTAAGTATTCAATTAGGATATGTAAGGAATCATTAAATATCCATGATATTCAATTAGGATTGTTTTAGATTCCACAAATATCCATGGAATTCAATTCATTTAAGATTTCTTAGGATAGTTAAGGGCCAAAGATAAATATGGATTATCTGTAGGCAAAATATATGTGTTATTATCTCATATCAATCTCAACCCAAACCACAAGAATTTGGTGGATTCTTATGGACAATTTTTTTCTATCACATCATGCTATGTTTTTCCACCACCACCTACCAACCATCGCCACCACCACTACCAAATCACCGCATCGGCCACCAACAACCACCACACACCAACAACCACCGCCGCCACCAACAACAACCGTCGCCACACACCAACAACCAACACCTCCACCACCGTTAACAACCACCACTGACCACCAACACCGATCACCACTAACAACAAGAACAACCACCTCCACCACCAACTACTATCACCCACTACCCCCACCACCTCAATTTGTGGATGTATTTTATTTTCTAAAAGGGAAAAATGGCTACCTTGGTTTTCTCAACTATATTATATCGATTTGGTAATGCACTTTAATTTCTATAAAGCTAATTAATAGATATATAATCCAAATTATATATCTATAAGATTCTTTTAAGAAACATTATAAATCCGCTAGATTCAGGCAAACTAATATCTATTTTTATCCGTATAGATTCTAATCTAATACACCTATGTTAGGTTGGCATTTCTCGCATCGCAGAGTTGATTGATATTGCTGGATTGTGCTGTCGCGTCTCGATCAGAAAACTATTTCGCTTATCAAAAAAATATGACGACTTCTTAACTCCCCTTTGTTGTAGTTGAGTTCCCTAATTCACTTAATTTTCTGGTCGACGTCTTGTGGACTCGTAGATGGTTTTCTTTCTCACATGAATTTCCCTTGCCAACCATCGAGTGGTCTGATGGCTGGCATGCTTCCTCTCACTACGGAGGTTGGGGTTTGAACCCGTAATTGCTAAGAATAATTTTTTATAAGAAGTTAAGGATGTAGCCCAAAATTATTGTTCCAAACTATAAATAAAAAACATGAATTTCCCAATTAAGGGTGCACCTCAATTATAGTCAAGTTTTGATTAGAATTATGCCGTTCTTTAAATATTGATGTCTCTTTTTATAGATAAAGTATTTGGTGGCGATGAAAGTTCCGAACTCAGGTTAATATCATCAACCATGTTTCATAATGATATCAGAATACTGGTTAAAATTACTCTCTCTATTTTAAAATAATGGAATGGTTTCGTGTGTAATTTGCCCATAAAATCAGCTTAATTTTTTTTTTGAAAGGGAGGTATTAGTATTATAAGTCCTAGCATCGTGATATCTCACGCCAGTTTTAGAATTTTTTAACAAGTACAACAGTTTTAGTTGGTTCGGAACCTTATAGCGAAGGTTTAGTTGGTAAGAAAACAAAAGAAAAGGAAAAAGTAGGCAAACGACGTTTGGAGCCTTTGGTGCGGTATGGTGGCAATTTGTTGGGGTTTGGTTAGTCGGTTGGATAGAGAAAGAAAGAGAATAAGTTCTCCCCTACACAGCAGAGTCATCTACTCATCACTCTGAAAGCTACTGCTTTGATGGATACTCACTAATTTAATGATAACCCCACAATCCAATATCTTTAATCCAAGGACAACAATACGATATCCTTTTTTTTTTTTTTTTCTTTAGAGGAACCTTTTGCTCCGGTGTTGATCGATAGATACCACGTGTAAGTTAGTGCTAGTCAGCTAATTTTGAATAGATGGAATTATTGACAAGAGGAGGTTTTGCTAATTTTATTTCCGTAAGGAGGTAATGCAAATTACCCCAAATAACTTCTACAAAAATAATAAAATACTATTATTTTACTAAACAAAATGTTTTTGGTTCTGAATTCCTGCTTCCGTAGAAGAAATCCAAACACTCTGGTAGCATCCCTACATCTTGATACCACAAAAAAGCAGGGTCAATTGGCTATGCAATGTAGATTGTAGACTGCTTACCATCTTTTTTTTCTCTCTTTTTGAAGCATAAAAATGAGCAGTTGCTAAAACACTATGGGTATGGGTAGCAACAGCTTACCTACACTAGCTTCAAAAATAATACAAGCATTTGATTACTTTGATGAAAACACAACCAATCTCTCTTTTTAGTCAACATCTATCCATCTCTTTCAAGAAGAAAAAGAAATACAAAGCAACAACAATAAAAGATAAAGTGATCATCAAACTAGGACAACAAAGAAAGAATAAAAAACAGTCACTCATTTCTATTACCACCATTCCCTTTGCTTTGCTTTCCATCTAAGCCCCCCAACTCCCTTCTTTTACACCTCTCTCTCTTCCTTCAAGAACCCTCTGCTCTCATTTTTCTGCTACAATCATCATAAACCACAGAAAAGGATTCAAGTACTCTTTACCAAAAACAGGGTTCACTTCTCCCATCTTAATTTCAGGTACATCAAAAATTACCATAATTACATTTTTTTTCCTCTAGTCTTGAAAGTTTTTATTTTGTTTTTGCCAATTTCAAGTTATTTCTTCCGATTTATGAAGGAGTAGCTAGGGAAAATATGGGTTCAGTTGGACCACCACAAGGTTTGGTACCTTATGAAAATGTTAGAGATTGTTCACAGGGATTTTGTAGTTTCAGTTGTCCTCAATGGTGTTACATAATATTCCCACCACCACCACCGTTCGGATTCTCCGACGACGATTCCTCCGGTACAAATTTCTCCCCGTTAGTCATCGCGATTATCGGTATACTAGCTAGTGCTTTCCTTATTGTTAGTTATTATACTGTAATTTCTAAGTATTGTGGGAATTTGGGTTCATCTAGTTCAAGAACAAACAGTGACAACAATAATGAGTCGAATGAGAATAATCAAGAACCGTGGCAGATTCCGAATACCGGATTAGACGAGGCGTTAATTAAGACGATAACTGTTTGTAAGTACTCGAAAAAAGATGGATTTATCGACGGAACGGATTGTTCTGTGTGTTTAAGTGAATTCCAGGAGAATGAGAGTTTAAGGCTTTTGCCGAAATGTAGTCATGCTTTTCATCTTTCGTGTATCGATACATGGCTTAAGTCGCACGCGAATTGCCCGCTGTGCAGGGCTAACATTGTATGTACTAGTCCTGCGCCACTGCCTTCAGTTCAAGATGATAGTTCGCAAGTATGCGAACAAGGAGAAGAACTGGAAAGGAGTAGTGGTAATGGTAATCGAAACGTTAGTTCTTCGGCGAGTGTTGTTGGAGACTCGGAGGAAAATAACAATGATACAATCATTGAGATTAGAGATGAGGCAGGAGTTCAACAAATTAGAAGGTCAATATCAATGGGGAATATGTCTCGAGGAGATCGTCTTTCTATTGCAGACATTTTGTGTGATAATCAAGATGAGCATTGTCATCACGATTCTCATATAACCGAAGAACATGGAGGATTTCAAGAGGGTACTGAATCATCCTCGTCGAGAAAACAAAATGTGGGTTCAACAGCTAACAAGTTGATTCACACTAGAAGCAAGGTGCTGCATTGTGTTATGAGTCCGGTCACGATGAAACGCTCGACTTCTTCGGGTGGAAGATTCTTGTTTGGTACCAGACATGGAAGATCATCATCAAGGAATTTGGATACTCTCCCATTGTAAGATTTAAGAATAAGTTCATATATGCCTACGGGGTTCAAGATAGAAAACAATACAGGTCATGTACAAGGTCTGAAAGACATTGCAAGAATTCTTGTTGTAAGTTTTTCAGTACAATTATTTATTGGATTTCACTCTCATAGAAAGAAAAATCCCATTCAAAAGAAAAACATGTGTTGGATTCTTATTTTCAGTTCTACATTTTGTGAATTTTTTGTGGTGAATCTGTCAGGTCATTGGATGCTGTTTTTGATCAGGTTTGCCAGGGTACTATTTTCTTTCTTCGAACTTTATGCACACTGTTTTTCTCCCCTAAACTGCATACTATGCTTGCGCATCTCTTCATCCCCTTCCCTCCTCGGTACTGTAACTGGTCCCACTCCCAACCTAGTAGGTAGAAAAATGGTTTGGAATCCAACCTAAAGCATGATTTCTCTTCATGCTGAGCGTCTTGAGAAATCGCACTTAATTTGTCAAAAATGTCCAATGCTGAGCGTCATTAGAAATGGCGTTCAGCATTACAGATTTTAAAAGCTAAGGTTAAAAATCTGGTATGACCAGGCTAGCAAAGTAAAACTGGAAATGACTATCAGAAAATATTAACCATGTGTCTTGTCAGTTTTGCTAATGTTTATTTTTCTCAGTCCCTCTAGAACCATTGAACAAAAAATGGGTCTCTCTGATAACAGCTTTTAAAGTGCCAGATATTACCTAAAAGTGTGTTATCTAGTGAATTGAATCTGCAAACCGACAGCCAAACTGAACACAAAGTTACAACTACCTACTAAAACATATCAAAACCAGATAGCTCTGCCTATGCGTTTGAGCTAGAAACACGGCCACATTTTCTTTTCTTCGCTCCTCTTATTCTTCTTCTTTAAATTGTCTCAGTCTTCTCTGCAACTCTCTCTCCATCTGTCTCCTCTAACAATTTCCCAGCCTCCTCATCCTCAGGTGGAGGCTTCTTCTGTTCTTCTTTCGCCTTCAAAGCTTTCAATTTCGCAGCATCATAATAACAAACACCCAAAAATGCAACTCCATAACCAACCAAATTTATGGGTGTCACTGTATCTCTAATCACTGACCACGAAAATGCAATCAACAACCAATCCTTGACAACTCCAGCTACATTCATAGTAAGTGCAGAAGTTTTTCCCACGAGCAAAAACACGGCAAGATTCACAGCAAATGCACAAAAAGAATTCGTACCAATACTGGTTCAAGCTAATCATATTTATCGCCCACCTACCACCAGCTTACTGCAACCAGCTGTCTTTTTCAATCCTCGGTTTCCCATTGTTTCTCTGATCTTGTTTGAATGACCCCAATTCCCATCAGCTGCGTACATATTGGACAACAGAATATAGCCACCCTCTTTCTCTGGCTCAAGCTTTAACAATTCCATTGAAGCAGCTTCTGCCATCTCGACATTTCCATGAGCTTGACTAGCATTTAACATTGCTCCCCAAATGGACCTACTCGGCTTCATCGTCATATTGTCAATTACGCGTTTTGCCTCAGAAAGCTTACCTGCGCGTGCTAGAAGATCAATGAGACAACCATAGTGCTCCACCCCTGGTTCAATACCATAGTTTTCCTTCATGGTGTTGAAAATCCGTAAACCCTCATCCACCATCCCACTGTGACTGCAAGCTGTGAGAATAGCCACAAAAGTCACCTGATTAGGTTTTAGATTTTCCTGCATTTTACAAAAATATTCCAAAGCTTGTTTCCCATAGCCATGAGACCCAAACCCTGCAATCATAGAAGTCCACAGAGTAACATCCTTTACAGTAACCATTTTGTAAACCGCAAGAGCCGCTTCAATACCACCACACTTGCAATACATGTCTACCAGTGCGGAACCCAGAAATGCATCTAATTTCATCTGCCTTCTAACAATCCACCCATGAACCCACCTCCCTTGACCTAGGGAACTTGCTTTCGCAGCAGAGCAGACCAAGCTAACAATTGTAAACTTGTCAGGTACAACTTTCTGGAAAATCATATCATTAAACATATCCATCAGAGTTGGCAAGTTTCCTCTCTGTGCATATCCAGCTATAATGGAATTCCAGGAAACAAGATCTCTAACAGGCATTTCATCAAAAAGACCATGAGCAACTTCCACTTCTCCAACCTTGACATACCCCGCAATTACCGTGTTCCATGATACAGTATCCTTCTTCGGAGATGCATCAAAAACCCTGCGAGCAAGAACCAAATTCCCACATTTGACGTACATATCAAGAAGTGCATTACTTAGAACTGAACTGAAACCACAAACCGTCCTCCGCAAAATCCATGCATGAACCGAGTTCCCCAAGTGTATATTTCTCAGTCTCCCACATGACATGAGGAGACTCACCATCGTGAAATCGTCTGGACTGAGGCCTGCGCTTACCATGTCATGGAGCAGATCAAGCGCTTTTAGGCTACATGAGTTCCAAACATATCCAGCAATCATGATATTGAACGAAATAGTATCTAGTTGAGGCACCTGCTGAAAGACCTGATCTGCTAGAGCCATTTGTCCATGCTCGGAATACATCTTGATGAGTGAATTAAGGAAATAACCACAGGATGATAACCCTGTCACGATGGCATGGCAATGGATTTGCTTACCTTCTGACAAATAATTTGAGCCTTTGATGAGGGAAATGAGAGTCTTTTCATCTGGAGATAAGTAAGATCGAAGCATTGAGTTGTATAGGGAAAATGTTTGAGTTGATGAGAATGATAGAGCAGAGATCATGGTGTTGTAAATGAAGAGATTCGGCCTTGGAGTATAGTGATCAAATAGGATTCTGGCGATGTCCAAATTTTCTGGATATGAGACTGCTGAGAACAGAAGAAGTCTACTCATGGGAAACGTCTCTGTAACCAGACGGATCCTTATCATTTGAGCCAAGATCTGTTTAAAGTGATTTCTAGTTCTGCATTTTTCAAGCAGAACAAGGGTTGGATGGCTGAGAGTGAGGGACACAGTTGGATCCCAGCTGCTTTTGCTGGGGGGTGATACAGATGTGAAGAGGCGCCAGCCATATCTGTAACGAAACATAGATAAATTCCCACAAGCTGCACCAAAGCACCACCTGTTGTATTTTCTCTCTCTATTCTTTTGAATAATTAAAGCCTCAAAATTAAGCAGCCAGGTCAAGTATATGTAAATAGAAACAAATCTTTGCTCAATACTTCAAAGTAACAGGTCTTTAATAGCACTGACAACTCATCTTCCAGATAAAAATTATGATATATTAGAGAAAATCCGAGAACATTAAAGGTGTAACTGAACAGAAGCAGAGTTTTACGTGAGCTAGATAAATATTGAACAATTTAGAACATGAATGCAGATACACTAAACCACTCTAAAGATCTTTTTTCTAAAAAGCTGGTGATGGGCTAATGAGTCGATTCTTAACATACAAGAATTTGTTAAAGCAACAACTAGAAAAGTGTCAACTCATCACTGGACATATATCTAACACTGCTATCTTCGTTAGTACGATGTGAGGCCATTGTAGTGTCCAGTATTGCCAACTGAGACTTCACCCATGGTGGGTTGTACTTGGCGTCAACCCATAATGCTTCTCCAGTATGCTTATGTTTGAAGTCTGGATGCTTGGGAGTCCTCTGCAAATAGAGGGCAAGCTCTAATTATCAAGCTAAAAGCTAAATGCTGGCATGTGGTCCTCATAATCAGAATAACAAGAAAACCCATGAATACATTTCCATATATCTTGTTCTAGTAGCCTAAGTTCCAGATCGACATGTTACCTTGTTTTTCCTGTTATCCCACCAGTCAACAGGGTTTGCAAAGAAGGCTTGCCAAAGCTCTTGTGTTGAAGTCCCACTCTTACCAGCATAATTTCCACCCTGTCCAGCTGCAAAACCACAGAGTATAAAATAAATAAAACTTCCATCTGAAATCTAACACCACCAAACTCAAATTACACCGAACCCAAAGTTAAAAATAACCTGTTATCATAGGACTTGGCTCACGCTCATAAGATGAAGAATTTCCTGGAGTGACAATTTTCTCGACAAAATTCAACTCTCCAACAACCACCTATAATTTCAAAGACAAGCAATAAAACTTAAAACCCATTTCCGCAACAATAATTTTTACAAAAATTTTCGATTTCAATGAAGCAACAAACCTTATAGTAAGTCTGTTTATTTCCATCATCTTTCTCAACAGTATTTGATACAATATTTCCAGTAACATACAACCGCTGTCCTTTCTCTACATGCTGATTTGCAATATGGGCTAATTCATTCCAGAATGTCAAATTAAACCTGCAAACAACACAACTTGTTAGCTTATTATAAACTTTCCAAAACCCTAAACCCCAAAAACCGAAATCAAGAGAGGGGATAGATAAGATTTTACCAGGTAGTTTCAGTGGGAGATCTTCTGACAGCAAGACTAGTCCAAGCAAGAACTTTACCAGAATCAAGGTACTTGATTTGAACCGGATTACCAACGTTACCAATAAGATGAACAGTGTTTGCAAGTTCTTTACTCCATGGGATTTCAGTAGGTTTAGGGTACTGTGTTTGATTATCTTCGTTAAATGAAGAAGAAATGGGAGGAGGGTTTTTGTAAAACCCTAACCTTCTGTTGATTTTTGCTTCAGTTTTTGATGATAGAGAGAGGCGAAGTGAAGAAGAGAATGGATTTGGGGGAAATTGAAATGAAGAAGAAGAAGAGGATATTAGATGATGATGATGAGGGGGATTAAGATTCAAACTAGGGTTTTGAGAAGATGAAGAACGTATGAGGCCATTTGTTCGAATTGACGCCATATCTCTCGGTCTCTGGACTCCTATTTCTATCCCGAGTCTTTCTTATTAACCGAACGGGGCCAGATTATATGATATTTTGAGTGCCGAAGATCGGCTAGTTACGGGCATGAGGGTTAGGTGTTCGACCATTTGAATCACCATCCAAAGGTTACCGTCCGCGTGGATGGTCAAATCATTTTCTTATCGTGAGAAAAGAATTTATCGTATCAAGTTGAGACAAACTAAGAATCACTTTGAATTTAAAACTAAGGGGTTACATTGAAACTCAAACTAATTATTACAGCCAGAATTTAAAGTTATTAAATAAACCAGCGTAGTGACATTATTGATATCATCATCTAAGTATCATGATCAAATCTGCTAGGTGACCAGCTGAATAACAGCTAGTTAACAGTTAATCGCATGTGGCAACTGAAATGGTAGGAATTGGTGATTACTCATCCAACCACGTCATTAAATTAAAGATAAAGGAAAAAAAAAAAATTTAGTTTACTTACTTAAGAAATTTTGATTTTTTTTGCTCTAAATCTTCCATTGAATTGGCTAACTATAAAGAAGGTTTCGTAAAAATCTTGTAATAATTTTGATATATATAAAAACTCTAATCTAAATCAGAGTATGTAATAGACACGAAAAATTTAGTGTTTCAAAATTGTATTTCAATCATCAATTACAGATCGAATATTGTTTTTAACTGAACAAATCAAGAGTTATGAAAAGTATGCCCTAGATTGTATTCCAATCATCAGTCATCGAAAAGTGTTTGAATAAATCAAGGATTAGGAAGTATGCCCTAAAATGCATTTCAATCATCAAACATTAAAAAGTGTTCGGACAAATCAAGGGTCAGAAAAATTATTCCCTTTTTCGTGCAAATCCGATGAGTTTTAAGTAATATCATAACGATGATAACACTAATGATAACCGTAGTAATAGAACTACGAAGGGGAAATGATGATAACACTAACGATACTCGTAGTAATAGAACTATGATGGGGAAGTTACGTTATTCCTCCGAGGAAAAAAATGAACATAAGTCATCGAATAGGGAGGTATTGTAATGAAAATTGTTTAACTTAACTTTATGATGATATGGACAATAGAAAAAAGCTAACTCTTTCTGCCATATCATATACCACATGAAATCAGTTGTTATTGAACTGGTCAAATAGCATTTCTCCTCATTATCACAATCAGTGTTAACTCATGTTGGTCGTTGTTGTGCTTTCTGTGCTTGAATTTCATTAAATTCATCTTGCCAGAGCAGTATTTGCATGATTCATCCTTGACGTGTTCATTTCCAAGATTCCTCTCATGTGTGCATTAAACCGCCTTACCACCTTTCTTCATTTCTACAACCATTTTATTACGGTATACTATTTTAACAATACCACTATTTTCACGCTTTCTAAAAAATTCTTGCATGTTGGATTCTGAAATTCATGATTATACGGCATCTGGAGTTGCCTTTCTGTTTCCTTTTGTTCTTTCGATACCCATTCTATCATTTTTTTTCTTCATATCAATTAAACCATGATGGGATCCGCTAGTGTTGGATTAAGGGTTTAAGTTTTTTTCTAAAGAAGAATAAGGAAACTATTGAGAAACATTTGAATAGTATTGTATGGTGATTCCTTTGGTACTTGATATCCATTCAAAAATCAGGGTTATATCGGTTCAGCTTTCTGAAAATGTCGAAACAGACTTCGTGCTTGAAGCTCGTATTTCTTATTCTTTGTCATTCCTCTTGAGTTTTTCGTTTTTACAGTTTAAATATCGATAAATTAGTTATAACAACGAATAACACGTTTTAAAAATTAATTAAACAATTTGCAATGCTACTTACCAAATCGACTTCACTATCATTGTTTCGCTTTTCAACGAGTCATTTTGCATCATCAATGCTTCCCAACTGTTCATGTCTTTCCTGATTGTATTAAAACAACTTGACAACCAAGCAATATCATAAAAAAGCCTTCTGATCATGTTCGCACAAGGCCCTTCAAAACCCAAGTTCGGCTCTACACACGAGACACTACACAAAGTCATAGACCCCAAAGTCTTGATTCATTCAGGACCGAAAAGCCATACTTTGCTTTTGAGATCCATAAAGAAAAATGCAGCTTTTGAGATTTTTAAGCCTTCTCATATATTTTTTTGCAGGTGCCCATGTAACTCTCTTCAAAACCTTCATTTCTTTAACTCTAGCTTATGAACCGTGAAAGTTTCCTTGACGTTATACTTGTTCAAATTAGAGCATTCATTTCTCTTCAATTTTAGAAGCTCTTATTTCTTCATTTCTCTGCAACTTTCAGAAGCTTAAGAAGCTTATGAACTCTGTTATCGATGCAAATTTATCTTTAAACAAACCTTTAGGTTCAGGTTTTAGTTCAGATACAGTGATGCCGAACAAGAGGAAAAGCGTGATGATCTATGAAGAGCACAAAATAGATGATTTTTCTCCTTCATATCTTCCTGGGGATTTAATGAAAATATTCTTGTTAGAGCACTGCTCGGTCGAACTCGCAAGCGTTGCTATATTAAGCTTGTTTGTCAAGTTTAGTTTTCAAAACTATAAGTCTTGATTTCTAATCTACTTATAGCTAAGTCTCGAATTAGGATAGAAAGTATAGTTGAGCTTTAGACTTCACGGCGTTCATCGATTAAAGATGAAGAACTATTAAGGGGAGCTTGTGGAACTTCATCAACAAAAGGTATGTGGAGACTTGAAATCATCAATCACTCCAAAGTCTATCTACTATATCTCTTATTTGAGATAAAAGTCGTATAACTATATAGAATTCGTTTATACACATTTGATATTTTGAGCTGAGTTTAACTCGCTTACATATTTCTCGAAATATGTGTTGGTAAGCTTTCGCTTTAACCAAGTTCATCTTATATTCTTGACGAAAGTCAAAAGATGATCATGTGAAAATCGCCTGGTAACATCTTACATGATTTGTGTGAGACAATCATTTGATGTAGACTTGGAATATTTCGTATTGATATAACACAATATGCGTACTTGTATGCTAACTGTTGCAAGTTATTCCAAGTCCGGGAACATAGTATGCATACCCGTATGCGTACCGGTTGGTTTAATGGAAGTTCGAAAACTTAGTATGCATACCCGTACGCGTACTGGCGTAAGCTCAAAGTTTCAGGATTTAACTGAGTTTGGACGGTATGCGTACCCGTTCGCATACTGGCGAACCCAAACTTAGTCCGACCACTTAGGTATGCGTACCCTTTCGCATACTTGAGTAGGTTATGTTCTAAAATCGGTTTGTTCATGAACTAATACATTTATATAATAAGGAATGCAATCTTTTGCAAACCGTGGCTATAATGTTCATGAATTGGTTCGAGTGAATCAAAGTCGATTTTGCTTCAATTGTGTCTTGTATACTTCTATGAGAATTGATTTAAGATTTTCTGGGTTGTAATAGTGAGGTTCAAACTCTCGGACTTATGAAGGTGAAGGATTTTTAGATTTATAAAAATTATATACAAAAATATTGACAAATTGGTAGAGAGTTACTGGGACTAAGGACTTGGCCAATTCTCATGCATATGGTACATTTTATTTATCCTTAACAATTATCGCTCAAAACATAAAATGTAAGGACTCTTATTTTGCCAATATAGATTCTCAGAATATTAGTTATAAATCGTAAGCATGGGACATCAAACATTTAAGCAAGCATGGCGCATCAAATAAAATGATAACTAATTAATCAAAATCATTTTTCAATTTTAAATCAATGCAAAAGTCATAAAAAGAATAAATTAAATTTACCAGAATGACGAAAATCGCCTCCTCCGTTGTCCCAATGTTGGGTTTAGCTCATCATGGTGAAATACCTCTCAAAATATTTTATTAAGCTCAATTGGTGTTTACAATAAAGAGAAGAAGAGAAAATGGTGTGAAACTGTAATCTGCGACGCACAAAAGGCGTCCAAAATAAACGATAAAATCTAACTGCTGTTGTCGCTATGGTTCTAAGACCCACACCTACGACCCACAATCCACTGTCGTTGTCACTGTTGAAGAACGACGGTTCCTGAGAGTCTGTTCTTCGTGTTCTTCATCTTCATCAGCAGCATAAAACAGCAGCAGGAAGCTTGCTGTTCATGGTGATTTCTTGCTCATCAGTTCTCCTCAAGCCCCCAAACTCTCGACAACCTTTCTCTGACCTCCAAGGACTCTATTTAAACCCGAAGCATGCATCGAATCTCCTCCATAACTCCACAAATCCTCGGCAGTGAAAGAAAATATTTTCGGATATTTTCTTTCCTGTTTTAGCTTTTCACGCGTTTTCTCTGGTCCAGCACGCTCCAATTCGACTTATTCACGCCTCAACACTCTTCCAGCGCCAGCAAAACTCCCCCACGCACACAAGAACTTCAATTTTGCTCGGGTTACAGTATACGTGCTCTGTTTTGGGTCCTCCCGCCTTTTTCCAAAATTTCCCGCCTTTTTCCAAAATTTGAATTATGAGAAGAAAAGTGTCCTCCCCCTAATCCTGTACGGGTGTCCCTTTAGCAATTGGGGTGGAAATAGTAATTTTGGGGTGGAAATAGTAATTTTTCTGGGTTCCTCCGGACATTTCTGGGACGCTTCCGGTGCATTTCTGAGGTGCCTCCGGTACATTATCCTGGGGTGTAAAACACTACTTTTCGAGCTCATTTCGCCGCAAAGGCTTATTTCTCTAAAAACATCTACAAAAACACAAAATAACACAATAAGTACTTAATCGAGTCTAAAATACATAATATTGAGAACAAAATAGACACATAAATGCGTCTATCAAGAATATAAAAAATTGAACAACTCTAGAACTAGTTTCATTTGAACTAGTTGTGATTGAGACGAACAATGTTGATATGAAAGTGTTCATATGGCTAACTTCGGTTAACTATTGTTGAGACAACAAGGTGTACACGTCTAGGTACGGTTACCCATATCTAAATGAAGTCACTTTTCATTTGTGTGTAACAATCTAAGTTCGGTCTAACGGTTGAAAGATATTAGCTTGAGTCTAATGAAGTTTTCATCTAACAATGAATATTGAATGCTTTGTTACCAAGATAACATTGATTGCAAACCCTGATCTGAAGACTATATAAAGGAGAACTCTAGCAACCGGAAAACCTAATCCCCACACCTCCTATGTGATACTAGTTGCGACTAGAGTCGATTCTCCTTTAACCTAGGTTTTTCTAAAACAATTATAGATTAACGACTCAAAGACTTCATTGGGATTGTGAAGCCAGATCCAACTATTTTCTCTGTAGTTGCGTGTTCTGATCTTGCTGTTTTCTATCGCGTTGAGAATTATCTTCTCTAAGATTTGCTCGAGATTTAATCTCCGATAGGCAAGATAAAAAGTAGTCGCAAACATCTTCGTCTCATCGTTTGTGATTCCACAATATCTTGTTTCGCTACCATACGATTAAGATTATTGTGAGGTGAATGATATTACTAGGTTGTTCTTCGGGAATATAAGTACGGTGTATCAATTGGTTCCTGTTCACCTTGATTTATCAAAAGACGAAACTAAACTCATAGGTATTTCTGTGGGAGACAGATTCATCTATTCAATTGACTTTTCTGTGTGAGACAAATTGGTTTATCAAGTCTTCGACTTTGGGTCGTAGCAACTCTTAGTTGTAGGTGAGATCAGCTAAGGGAATCAAGTGCGTAGAGTCCTGCTGGGATTCAGAGGCGTAAGGAACGCGACTGTACCTTGATCAGTGTGAGATTGGTTAGGGCTCAACTACATTCCAGTCCGAAGTTAACTTGGAGTAGGCTAGTGTATGTAGCGGCTTAATACAATGTGGTGTTCAAATATGGACTAGGTTCCAGGGTTTTTCTGCATTTGCGGTTTCCTCGTTAACAAAATTTCTGGTGTCTTTGTTATTTCTTTTCCGCATTATATTTTTTATATAATTGAAATATCACAGGTTATGCGTAGTTCAATCAATTAGATAATCCAACCTTTGGTTGTTGATATAATTTTATTGACACTTGGACATTTGTCTTTGGTACCGTTCAAGTTGTTTCACATAATAATCAGGCTCGCTGATTTCTATATGTTTGATTCGCTGATTACATTGTGAAACAGAGATACAACTCGTGGATATATTTTCATTGATTGAGTCTGACTGTCTAGTTGATTCTCTTGGAATTATATTGGAGTTTGTCCACACAGATTGCCTAAACGAAATACTGGGTGAGGTTGTTAAACTCCCGTTTTTTCAGTTCTCACCAGATTATCAGCTTTATAGTAAGTCTGAAGGCAAATAGGATGGGCAAAGGCTCAAATTTGAGCATTTTCCATCACGTCTCAAGTGAAATCGGTCGAATCAACTTCGGTCGATCACCCAAGAGAAGTTCGAGGCTTGGTTATGCTTGGGATGACCATCCCTCATATTGAGTCAATAACGTCTAGTTTATCCAACAACTCTTATTTAGTTCCCTATAAATTCAACCATTTTCAACTCTAAAATCACACCTTTTAAACCCAATTTTTTTATTATTTCATTTTAAATCTAGAACTTTTAAACTCTATCAGAAGAAGAAGAAAACCTGAAAAAAATAATTGCTTTATCATAGTCACAAAATACTTTGACTGAAAATGCTTCATCATCGAAAATTCACGGTCTAAAGTATAATATGGATGAAGATAATGTTATGTATAGAGTTATGTAGCATTTCGGCCTGAACCTACTGATAGACGCATTTATGTGTCTATTTTGTTCTCAATGTTCTGTATTGTTAGACTCGATTAAATACTTATTGTGTTATTTTATGTTTTTGTAGATGTTTTTGGAAAAATAAGCTCTTGCGGCGAAATTGGCTCGAAAAGTGGTGTTTTACACCCTAGGATAGAGTACTAAAGACACCCCAGAAATGCACCGGAGGAACCCAGAAAAATTACTAAAGGCACCCCAAGGGACATGTGTTATTCGGACTCCAGCAACGGATAAGGGGGCGACCACTGGATAAGGGGTGACCTTCTTCACAAATTCAAAAAAATATTTTGGAGGGAAAATATTTGCTCTTCACTGGAAGATTTTCTCGATTGCATTTGGACGTGATTTTGTGTGATTCAATCGCTGGAACTTTGTGGAAAGATATGATATATCATAATAAACATGGTATGGGTGTTTGGTTCGACCATAATTGGCTTGAATTGGCTAGGCAATCCACGAGCTGGAAAAAGGGGAATACGTGCAGGAAAGAGTTGTTCATGGGATTCAGCGTGTTTGTACGTGTTTGGATGGAGTTGGGATGCTGTAGAAACTTGTTTGGAGTGTGTTCCACATCAACAGAAGCGCGGAAGAGGAATTAAAGGAAAGAAAATCCCGTATTTCTTTGAAAAAGGAAAGAAAATATCCCGAGTAAAAGAAGATTATTTGGTATTAATGGAGGAGATTCAACGCGTGTTTTTGGTTTAAATAGGTTCCCTGGGAGTCCTAGAGGGGGTGTCGAGAGTTGGAGGTCGAGAGGATATCTAAGGAGAAAGAAATCACGAGTTGATCAATCTCTGTTTCTGCTGCTGCTGATGATGAAGAACACCAAGAACACGAAGAACAAACTGGCGTAGACATTCGTTAATCAACAGTGTATAGACGCACGCTGGAGGGTCGCAGTGCAGTCTCAACATCAGCAGCACCTGTCTCTTATCGTTCTTTTTGTGACGCCTTCTGTGGGTCGTACATTCACTGTTTTACTCATTTTTATCATTTTAATCAACTTTTGAGCAACAAACATGTATTTTGAGCAAGTGATTAATATGAGAAGCTAAATCCCAACACTGGGACGACGGATGGAGCCTTATTTCACGCATGTGGTAATTTTAATAATTCTTTTTATGACTTTTGCACTTGTTTTTAATTGATTTATGGTTCGAATTAATTATTTATCATTTTATTTGATGGGTCATGCTTGCTTAAATGTTTGATGTTCCATGCTTACGATTTATAACTAATATTTTGAGAATCTATATTGGCAAAGAATAAGAGTCCATATTTTTAATATTTGAGCTATAATTGCATGGAATTATTATTTGAATCACATGAATGGAATTTGGTGAAATTCTTAGTCCCAGTACCTCTCACCATTGTTAATATTTTTTTTTTGTATATAATTTTATTAAACCTTTAAATTTAATCTTTACAAATCTTTGAGTTCGAATCCTAATTACTACAACAACGACTCTCAAAAACTAAAATCATTTTGGCGCCGCCGACGGGAATTTGTGCTTAGGTAGAATTTTTAGGTTTTTTTATTATTTTTTATTATTCCATTTGTTCTTTTTACGTCTCTTTGGTTGTGTCTTTGTATTACAGGTTTGAAGTTGGATACTAAAGACCTTGGAATCAAAGCTTAAAGATAAAAGAGAAGGAAAAAAGACAAAGCAAAAAAATAAAGAAAAAAGAGAGAGATTTATTTTTTCTTATTTCTTTAAGAGACTTTCCATTTTATTTTTATTTTTTTGTAATTATTATTATTATTTTTTGTATTTCTTTTCATTGTACTGGACTTTGGACAATTTATTTTAATTTTAAACCCTACAGAAGGGTTATATAAAAAACAAAACAAAAAATAAATATAAACTGTTTGCAGGGAAGGACGACGATTACAATATCGTCTCGGCCCCTCGGGTTCGCACACTGACACCGGAGTCAATGACCCGAGTCGACTACAACGGTTCTTCGCCCGTCTGGTACGGGAGGTAAACTTCTAAACACCCGCGAATCTCCTGTCAGCGGGTTTACTGTATGCCTTAAGGTGATTATATGTTGAGGACTGAACCGGCTGCTTTAATTTCCTAGTAAAGGGTAAGAACTGGCCATATAAGATAAGGGTTCGGATTTCATCACCGTACCCTTCTTGCCCGCCTTAGGAAAACGAAACCTAACGCGAACCCAAGCTTAAAATTTGATTAGAACGAGACCGATAGGGTAACGAGCTTGGTAGGAAAATCTTTCGAAAAATATTGGTTACTCTTTTAAGCATACTTCAAAGTTCTTGATGGTTTCTGTAAGTTGAATGCATGACTGCGCCGCCTTATACCGGTGAGGCTTTGGGTATCAAAGCTCCACTGAGCTTCCCTCGCCTCGATTCAACTTACTTTAACTCGGATTGATTCCAGAGGGGTTTGCTTAAATTGTAACGAATTCCCTTTCGAAGGATTAGAAGCTGGTCTAGAAACAATCTAAGTGGAGCCATCATGCTTTTTGTTTGCTAGAAATCAGTAGGTTTGATTTGGTCGAGTCATCCTTGTTTGTGATTGTATAGAATTCCCTTGTAATTAAGAATGTCGAACTGGTATGACAGAAGCCAATACAATGAGTATCGATCTGAATTTGAATATGCACATCATCATTTTTATGACCATGGTGGGAATAGTAGTTGGGAACGCCAACCTTTTCAAGGTTATGGTTCATACCATGGTGAGCCCAATTACTATCCACACGCGAATTGGTCTTACGAGCAAGAAAATCAGGAACACTGTAGTACTGGTTACTCGTTTTTGGAAACTAGTCCTGATTATGATATTTCTGAACCTGTTCCATCACTAGAGGAGACCCAACAACGGATTGAAAGGACGTATAAACGTTTAGTTGCAATGAATAGTTAAAAAGAAGAGTGTACACAATATTCTGAGATGATAAAGGAGAGTGGTGAACGTATAAGTGTTATGCTCAGTGAAATTCAGGCACGTTTAGAGGCAGAAAATGAACAGTTGGCTAATGCTGCTCGAAATAATCTAAATTTCCAAAATAGGGTTTTTAATTCTGCCCTTGATATCAATAGTGATTATTTGCCTAATTTAGAGGACGAGGCTAGAATAAAAGACACTACTTATTTAGATAAGGTTCAATCATCTTTGTACTATTATGATGATGAGGATAGTAGTAATGAAGAATCTGAAATATGTAGGCATAGTGATCAGGAATCTATTAATCCAATTGAGCTTTATAATGATTATATTATTTCTAGTTCAAATCCAAATAATTTTTATGATTATTCACCTATTCAAAAGGACGAGGATTTGATTAGGGATACCACCGTTTTAGATGATGTAGTTTTTCCTTTTGATTACGAAGCCGATAGTGGTTTAGAGGAACAGGTTTATTCCGAAAATGTTGTTTTAGAGTCTAGCGACTTGGAAACAATAATATTAGATGAAGAAGATATACCCGTAGAGATGAGTAAAAATGCACTACCTGATAATAAATTAGAAGAATCAATTGACCATTTTCAAGAATCTAATGATCCAGAAATTAGGGAGATTGTAACTATTCTATCTAGAGACACTGAAAACTCTAAGTTTGGGGGTGATTATCACCTTCCTAGTGCCTTACCTTTAACTCTCAGAAAGTCCCTTCACTTAGGACTTGATATCTCTGCCTCGACAATTTTACAAAATTACCTTCATACTCGTTTTCCCGAACCTAATGCTGTCCAGGAAGAAGTTCAGTCGTTAGAAACCCATCCTCTGGTTGATGTGGTTTGCCCAGGATATGATCCCCAGATTGACTTTTTTTTCCCACCACATAGTTTTCTTCCAACTGTGGGAACGTTTATATTCCAAATGTGTCGAATATTAAGTTGTGAGACTAAACCTAAATGCTTTAGGAAATTAGAATCGACACATTTGCTTAAGAATGACCACTACTCTCATTATGGTCAACTTTGTGAGTCAAATCTAATTGACTTAGAGGATCCCCAATTATTCAGGTTGTTGTTATGTGTTTCTAAGTTCTTAGTTGAGTTTTTCCAGACTCTAATACCTGAACCGGATCTTAGCTTTGAGGAAATCCAACCGATGAAAACCTTTTATTTAGACCCTTTTATAGAGCCTGAACCTGAACCACAACTAGATGTAGTTGTCTTAAGCAAGGGTATGTTCGGTATCTTCTTGGTCTGTTGCAGTTTCCTCTTCTTGTGGGTAACACTTTTTGATCCAGATGACCCACAGTTATTCCGGCTACTACTATATGATTCTACGTGGTGACTAATCCTTGCTTAGTCTGGCTGAAGACTTTAAACTTAGCACTTCTTGGGAGGTAACCCAATATTCATGCGACGCGGTAATATCTTTCCTTATCTCTTTTGCTTCATTGGTAACAGTTTCTCCTTGTTCATGCTTTTAATTTCATCTTTAGAACATTGAGGACAATGTTAGATTTAAGTTTGGGGGTATGGGAGAAAGTTCTTAGTTGCAATAAATAAGCTCCAGAGACTAGAAATTTATGCTTATTAAGGTTGGCACTAACTAATCTAAGTGGATGGAAGCATTTTGGTTGTAGGATTTGAGGAACCAATCTGATTAGATGGAAACATCTAAAGAGTCTATTCATAAAAGCACATAGCTCAGGTGTTAGAAAAAGAAAACATGGTAGTTTCGCCATATCCTCGTGATGGAAACATCGAAAGAATCCTGATCACTTCTTTTCTTTTTTTTTCTTTTTACGATTAATAGGGTGAAATAGAGTGACTGAGATGAAAAAAAATTTGAGACCAGACCACCAGACCAACTGGAATAAATACAATAAAGTCGACCACTGGTACCCTTATATATGCCAGCTGAGTTGACCTAGAGTTAGGATTATCGACCACTGGTTCCCTTGTATTTGCCAGTGTGTTGATATTAGTCCAGACCAGTATCTCAGTCCATTAGGATAGGTTCACCTTAGTCAACATCATTCACATTTTTCTCTACATCCATCTTCTTAATCTATCCATGTTATTGGTTGACTCCGGTTTATGATGTCCAGAAACTATCTGAGTAGAGCTCTGTCACTTTATATGAATTTTAGTATGCTTGAGTGCAAACTCGGGTACAACAATTGGAATTTCGCATCAGGGTACTTCCTCCTGTAGTCAATAAGTATGCCAACCAAGGAGATTCTTTAGTGCCTTCCAAGGTTCTGCATAGATAGCTAGGGTCTGGAGTAATGGTTTTGTGGGCACACCTATGGTAAACCCTCCCGAGATTGACTCGGTTTTATTTATATTTTATTAGTTTTGCTCGAGGACTAGCAAATAATAAGTTTGGGGGTATTTGATAGACGCATTTATGTGTCTATTTTGTTCTCAGTGTTCTGTATTGTTAGACTCGATTAAATACTTATAGTGTTATTTTATGTTTTTGTAGATGTTTTTGGAAAAATAAGCTCTTGCGGCGAAATTGGCTCGAAAAGTGGTGTTTTACACCCTAGGATAGAGTACTAAAGACACCCCAGAAATGCACCGGAGGAACCCATAAAAATTACTAAAGGCACCCCAAGGGACATGTGTTATTCGGACTCCAGCAACGGATAAGGGGGAGACCACCGGATAAGGGGTGACCTTCTTCACAAATTCAAAAAAAATATTTTGACGGGAAAATATTTGCTCTTCACTGGCAGATTTTCTCGATTGCATTTGGACGTGATTTTGTGCGATTCAATCGCTGAAACTTTGTGGAAAGATATCATATATCATAATAAAGATGGTATGGGTGTTTGGTTTCGACCATAATTGGCTTGAATTGGCTAGGCAATCCACGAGCTGGAAAAAAGGGAATACGTGCAGGGAAGAGTTGTTCACGGGATTCAGCGTGTTTGTACGTGTTTGGATGGAGTTGGGATGCTGTAGAAACTTGTTTGGAGTGTGTTCCACATCAACAGAAGCGCGGAAGAGGAATTAAAGGAAAGAAAATCCCGTATTTCTTTGAAAAATGAAAGAAAATATCCCGAGTAAAAGAAGATTATTTGGGATTAATGGAGGAGATTCAACGCGTGTTTTTGGTTTAAATAGGTTCCCTGGGAGTCCTAGAGGGGGTGTCGAGAGTTGGAGGTCGAGAGGATAGCTAAGGAGAAAGAAATCACGAGTTAATCAAACTATGTTTCTGCTGCTGATGATGATGAAGAACACCAAGAACACGAAGAACAAACTGGCATAGACAGTCGTTAATCAACAGTGTCTAGACGCACACTGGAGGGTCTCAGTGCAGTCTCAACATCAGCAACACCTGTCTCTTATCGTTCTTTTTGTGACGCCTTCTGTGGGTCGTACATTCACTGTTTTACTCATTTTTATCATTTTAATCAACTTTTGAGCAACAAACATGTGTCTTGAGCAAGTGATTAATTTGAGAAGCTAAATCCCAACACTGGGACGACGGATGGAGCCTTATTTCATGCATGTGGTAATTTTAATAATTCTTTTTATGACTTTTGCACTTGTTTTTAATTGATTTATGGTTCGAATTAATTAGTTATCATTTTATTTGATGGGTCATGCTTGCTTAAATGTTTGATGTTCCATGCTTACGATTTATAACTAATATTTTGAGAATCTATATTGGCAAAGAATAAGAGTCCATATTTTTAATATTTGAGCTATAATTGCATGAAATTATTATTTGAATCACATGAATGGAATTTGGTGAAATTCTTAGTCCCAGTACCTCTCACCATTGTTTATATTTTTTTTTGTATATAATTTTATTAAACCTTTAAATTTAATCTTCACAAATCTTTGAGTTCGAATCCTATTTACTATAACAACGACTCTCAAAAACTTTAATCACCTACCAATAGTGTTCAACAAATTATTTAATGCGCTTAGGAGGAATATTTTTAAAGAATTTAGTCAGGTAACTAGGAATATAAAAAACTGTGTGAAGAAATCCAACTGGAAGTCTCATCTACAAATACAAATACATGAGCTTATCACTCCTCTTGAAAAAGCTGGGGTATAACAACTACACCCAATATTTCGTCCGGAAATTTGTATGGATTAAACTCCAACATAATTCCGAGAGCACCAACTTAAAAGTGAGACTCAATCAAGAAATATATCAAAGAACTATGTGATTGATTATCCTATCAAATCAACAAACATGGGTTTCACGGTTCTACCAAAACAAGTTTCGGTTCTACCTCCATGTGGGTACCAGAATTAGTCACGCTAGTTATCAAAACTTGGTTGACTAGTTACTAGGATCGATTCCCACATATATATGGTATCTAACTTGTATTTGGTGCACATGTTCATAGGATCGGTTCCCAATAACTAAAAACGTGTTGCACATGTTCATAGGATCAGTTCCCAATAACTAAAAACTTGTTGCACCTCTTACAAGGATCGATTCCGCTTTTGTGATCGGTTGCACCTATTACTAGGATTGGTTCCCCAATGTCTAGAGTCTGTCATACCAATTACAACAAATCGATCATACCATCTCAGGTGTTTTACTTAAGATCAGTTTCACTAATAAAAGTCATACCGATACAAAAGTCAGGCCTTGTGAATAGTTTTACCAAGATACACAAACAAGTTATGAGCAGTTATACTAAACACACATATTGGTAATTCAAAAGATTTGCAATGAATAACAATACCAATAAGCCTAGCGATTTCCCTTTCGATTCATAAAACAAGTTTATGAATTGTACTTCCTTTAAACGAATGTAAAACATTGTTTCCTGGGACGGAATCTTCACCCATACCCATACATAATCACAATAGCATTCATACGATTATGTCGATGTCTTATATACGAAATTCAAAAGATAAGCGTTATACTTCGTATTGTATTCCTTAATACTATGTCTAACTAGAGTATAATCACTCACAGCTTCGTATTTATGTTTTCAATATGCACGACTTGAAAGATACGTTAGGGAATGAAACAGTTCAAGTCAAATATTACTAACCTCAAGTGGAAGGATGATGTCGTCGTTGTAGCTCCTTACTTCTTCACATTCTCCAAGTTTTCACGTAATACTTGTAATGTCTCATATCCTAATACTTTCAAGCTAACCTATACGAAGTTGACTCTAGTAAATAATCAAGCGACTCTTTAAATTTGTTTTGATTGACTAAAATATGACAACCAAACTTTACATACCAACGCTTGGTGGGTTCAACCAAGCTACGCTCTAACACAAAGACACCAAATTTTTTGTTAACGAGGAACGCAAATGCAGAAAACCCCCGGGACCTTGTCCAGATTGAACACCAAACTGTATTAAGTTACTACAAACACTAGACCACGACCAATTAACTTTAGTCTGGAATGTAGTTGAGCCCGAACTCAGTCTCCCACTGATTCAGGTATAATCGCGCTCCTTACGCCTCTTGAATCCTAGCAGGACTCCGCGCAATTGATTCCCTTAGAAGATCTCACACCAAATAAGAGTTGTTTCAACTCAATTGAAGACTTTAAAACAAATATTTGTCCCACATATTAAGCCTATATAATTGATTTTTTGGTTTACAATCGAAACAGATGATCAGATCAAACGTAAGATCCAGGTGATGGGAATCGATAACAACTTCACAAAAGTCTGGCTATCCTCAAAATCCGGACTTATGCCACTCGAAGTGCAGCCTAGATTATTATTCACCTCATAAGTATAAAAATTGTGAAATCACAAAGATTGAGACGAAGAGAACTTTGTGATTTTTATCTATCTTGTTCGAGTGATAAATCAACAACCGAACAAGATCAGGATACTCAAGTTATCAAGATAAAAGATAACTATCCTTGGCTTCAATGAAATCTTTGATAGTCGCTAAACCCTAAAAAGTTTTTTTGGAGAGGACAACTCTAGATACAACTAGGACACGCCAAAAAGTAGTATCGGGATTCAAAGATCCCAATTGCCAAGAGTTCCCCTTATATAGACTTCAAATCCTAGGTTGCTTTAGGTTTAAGCTAAGATAGCTTTGGAACCAAGCAAACAATATTCATCGTTATATGAAAGCTTTGAATCTTAATCACATAAACAAGATATACACTTTGGTTCAGTAAACCGTAACCGAACCGTGTATAAAGACTATGTTCAACATGGTTAGCCGAAACTAGCCGGTTTGAACTTAAAAGCTTAACACTCATTTCCATGAATACAAAGACATTGATCATGTGATCAAATGAGTCTAGTGTTAATTAGAGAATTGATCAAATGCAAATTATCTCAGAGAAATAGTTTAATTGCAATTGAATCATAATCGACATAGTTGGTAAATGCAAAAAGTATAAATACTTAAGTAGTTTGTGAATCGTTTGAGTGACAGTACGCAGACCGGTTTGCAAACTTATATGCAAAACCGAGTTCCGGAGTTGACAAAACTTTTTTAGTTCATGTATCGGTTTGCAAACTTAAGACTTTTACCGGTTCCGAGTTTCATAGAATATTTTCAGTTTGCGTACCGGTTTGGGTACTAACTGAGTCTAGAACATAGAACTGTACTGGCTCGCATACTGGTTTGAATACTTTAACCCGATTCCCTTACCACAATTCCACAATGATTTGTATATGAACATACGTACCTATTGGATCACGAAACAAACATATTTTCCCATGATGTGCATACGAATATATGTATCACACATATATGAAAGTCGATATATAGCTACTCCGCTATGTATACGAATGCATGTAATATGGATTCAGATATATAATAACTTTTCCAGTTTGTAAGACTGATAAAACTGATGTGAAGAAAAAGATAAGTAAGAGAAGCCAAAGAAGAAGGATAAAGAAAATGAGTTAACTGTAAGTACGCACCATTAAATTGGTATCTATTTTAAGGTTAAAAAATACAAATTTGTTCTATTGCACTTACGAATTTTGAGGGAGAAACAGAAAATAGAGACATGGATTTTTTGTTTTAGGTTGAATTTTTTTTTTATGCATTGAGATAATTAGCTAGAAACTTGGTCATCTCCCGTTGCATTCTCGGTTACCTATCAGATGTATCGAGGAAGAATCAGAAAATGGGGAAACGGATTTTTTGTTTTAGGTTGAATTGGAGAAGCTGTTCCCTACCTATAAAATTGGATGACATTTTGACTGTATGTTAAAATTGGATGACAATTTTCTCTATATATGGGTTTGTCCTGTACGGAAATGATAATTCATACGTTTTTATTAGTTGATTTATGTTTTCATTGCAGACCTATCTATGGAGGGAAAGCAGTCTGATCTTTGTCGAAGTCCTAGACTACTCGAGCTAGCACGTCGAGAATTTAATGCAACAGAGAATGCTAGAGACAAGCAACGTCATAGTTCATTCTTAATGCAAAAGGACATTTATGATTGGAAAATTATTAAATGACGAATTCAAGTTTAGTTGTGATTACTTTAGCACATTAACATGAAATGATTTTTACCATTTGACATTGATCATTCACCGAGTGTTGACTTTGACCGTGATTACTGTACAAAGACAACAGAATTACGAAACGAATATACCGGCAGACGCATCACACATGCATGCTATACTAGTACCAATAATATAAAACTAGCCAGTATCACAGTATTATAGTAGTAAAGTTACCAAGTGGTGATATTAGTGGCCTGAGTTTGAAACTCGCAAGGACCAAATTCTTTACCAATTAAAAATAAATAAAAACAAAAATAGTAATAGTAGTACAAAACTAGCATAACATCAATCATTCTGGTCAGTCATTGAATAAAAATAATAATAGTAATAGTAGTACTCCATCTCTAATTTCTTGTTCAATTAACTCTATCCCCCACTAATATCATAATCATATTATCTCTGATTTTTGCTGATATGTAACCTAAAATCACATCTTCAATTCTCACCCGGTAATCAAACCTTGATGAATACATTTTCCTTTCTTCATTTTCACTTTCACAACTTCACCACCACCAATTTCCTCTGGCCAAGCTTTTACATTCGTCTTTGTCAAACCTGGCAGCTCATTTGGCTCTGGCTGTTAAGGTTTGATATTAATGATGAAGTAGACATTTTTTTTATGAATGGCATCAAACTCTCAATCGGATGAGAGAAACAAATCGGCAAATTGAACCAAATGGAGCCCTCTTCTAGGGTTTTAGTTTACTATAACCGGAGCTGACCGGAATGGCATAAAATCAAAAACCCGAAACTAGAAATAGAAACTGGAGAACGTTTCCAGGCCAAGGGCTGAACCCTTTCCAAATAGAAACCAGTTTCCTTTTCCGAGCATATGACGAGCGCATAGAGCTATATATATACCATACAATTCATCATAATCTATTCTCAGTTCTCCCTGCAAAACTTCCTTTAAGCTTTCTTTACATAAATTCTTGCAAGATTTTATTTCTTCTTTTAAATGGCAGCAACATCAACATCATTAGAATTAATACCAGCGATGGCATCAACTTCAGCAGCATTAGAATTAGTACCAGCGATGGCATCATCTTACAGTAGACCAGAATTACCAGTGATGGCATCAACTTTCAGTAAACCTCTTGTTTACAGACAATTCTTACTTAACAAATACGATCCAGAAGAGCAAGAAGAAAATATTGAAGAATGTAAAACCATGGTACCCATTCTTGACCACAGATATGATCATGATGATCAAGTACCAAAATCACTGGTACTGTTTGTTGAGGATAATAGTCTCACACTGTTAATATCCCCTTAATAAACTTAAAATATAATATGGAAGGGCCACTCCACTCATTGCCAATTGGTTTTGAGTTGGATGCCCGTATTTAAACATGGTATCTGAGCAGGCTATTTGCGATGAGTCGTTGACCGCGCCTTTACTCCGCATCACCCGATTTAATTGTCCACGTGTTAGATCCAATGAGGCTACACGTGAGGGGGCGTGTTGAGATTATTAGTCCCATATTGTTGGTCAACCTAAGATCCTGCAGTTTATAATCTCTTAGGGCCTCTCCACTCATAGCCAATTGGTTTTGAGTTGGATGCCCGCAGACTTTAATTTGGTATCAGAGCAAGGCTCGTGTGTGAGTAGGCCCAACGGTCACCACACAACGTAGGTCCACGTGTTAGACCCAACGAGGCTACACGTGAGGGGGCGTGTTGAGGATAATAGTCCCACACTGTTAATGTCCCCTTAATAAACTTAAAATATAATATGGAAGGGCCACTCCACTCATTGTCAATTAGTTTTGAGTTGGATGCCCGTATTCTAACACCGCTCGTTAAAGATGATGGTCCATGGGAAATCAAGAAAAAACTTAAGTGGAGTGACGTTAGTGGTTTGTGCAGACTTCTTCTGCCTCATAAAACTGTTGAGAAATTCATATTCTCATATTGGGATGTCAGATGTGTGTAGATGCTAACATCTGGGGATGGGTATCATGTCAAGGTTGAAGTCAGAGAATTTAGTACTTGCATGGCTTGTAAACAAAAATTCAAGAAGTGGAAAAGTAATAATTGTTGGGATCTTGCAACAATGTACAGTACGTTAGATGTATAAAAAATAATATGTAAAGAACTAATCCAAAACAACTCTACCAAAACACCTTGATGAGGGCAGAATCACAGGTTCAACAAGTTTCCCTTAACACATTTGTTCGCGGGTATACTCGAGTTGAGTAATGCTAAATCCCTCACAGCGAAGATGTGTCCAAGATAAGACTGCCCGATATAACTTGAGTTACACAACGCAAGTTACCCACTCTTGAACTCAGCAACGGGGATGAAAATAAAAATGCCGCACAAACAAAGGTAGGAGATGATAAAAAGAATTGCTTCTTGTGTGTTTTTAAAACAGAATTTCGAGTTGTATTTATAGGAGGAAATACTTGTAAATCAAGTTAGGTTTTGGTTTTCTTCAAAAACAAGTAAAACACGTAAAAAGAATTTACCCATAAATAAAACTCTTAAGAATTAATTTCCTAAATAAACCTCGCCAAAAAATAAATCCGTGTAGAAAAGGGACTTGGTGCATAGCATACGCGCATATCGCATGGGTCAAAACATGTATTTTTGCCCACCCGCTCCACCCATGTTCTATAATACATACATAAGAGTATGATTATATAGTGGAGCTCCTCTTTAGTTTTCCACAATGTGGGACTAAAGATTCCATTTCATTCACCCAAAAAATGAGTAAGTATCCTTAGACCCTTAGGTCATTAGATCAAACCACACCAAGAACATAAAACCTTTTTATTAGAACTCATTTTCTCCAACAATAATTCCTATGTATTTCAGGGTGAATGGTCTAAATTTGCTAAGGCCATGAATTTAGAAGAAGGTGATGAGATCGGAATGTTTTGGAATTCTAAGTCTAATTTCTTTGTTTTCAAACTACTCAAGAAGCATTCCGAAGCAATCACAGAAGGCCTGATCGAAAAACTACTCAAGAAGCGTTCCGGAACAATGACAGAATGTCAGATCAAAACAAAAAAGAAAGCAAAAAAGAACAATGACAGAAGACTACTCAAGGAACATTCTGAAACAATGAATGTTGTTGCTTAAACTCATCTTATTCATCCAATTTTGTAGTAATTCTTTTCTTTCTTTTTCTAACTATGTAATGAAATTTATTTTAGTTTAATTTTCAGATATTCTTTTGTTTAATTTTCAGGTGTTCTTTTGTTTAGTTTCCTCTGACAATCAGAGCATATTTGCAGTCCCTTGTAAGTTATGATCTATTGTCAGAGAACTATGAAATATCAAACAAGGATATGGACACTTCCCAATAAGCTGCATGCAAACAAACTTGCATGCTGAACTTGGGAATTAGTATTGTATTGAAGGGATTTTGTTACTGCAAATGGAAACCAGTGTTTAGGTTCAAAATCGTTTAAAGCAGCGACACGCCGGAATAAGTTTCCAGATGTATTGTCATGGGAATAACAGATGTTTGAACCCTCAGCTCATAGTCCCCTAGTTAGCCAAATTCTTGCCATAATGACAGAAGGCTGACACTTGACTACTCAAACTTCATTGCATCCAGATTAGACATGGACACTTCATTTTCAAATACGATTTCCGAAGGAAAAAAGTTATCCATTCTAAGACTTGTGATACTAATGTTTTGACAATTCTATTGTAACCAACCTTAAACAAACTAAATCCAGATATGCATCTTAATCCATTTTTTTGATGAAACAAAAAGCAGCAAGATTTTGCTTACCAAATTAGATTATCCAGTAAAAAATACCTGTTATTTGACTTACAGTTAAGAATCTTAGTTCCCTTTAAATGAAAAGCGCATTATCCTTTACCAAAAATAGATTTCCATCAAGATTATTTTTAACAGAATCTTGTTACCAATCTTAATCCTTTCGAATTATCCATTTTGAAACCTTTAATATCTCTATAAATAATGCCTGCGAATAATTTTTGATTCAAACATCTTTACATTCCTCTCTATACCTACTGCTCTTGCCTTGATTTGTTTCTGACTAAAAAACGCTGCGGTGAAAGCATGGCAGACGATAAGCAGTTTTATTCAAAACCTTTCATAGTTTTCTGTTGGTTAATTGCAGCAGTAGGAGGTCTTATGTTTGGTTATGACATTGGAATTTCGGGTGGAGTGACAGCCATGGATGATTTCTTACTGCAGTTTTTCCCGGCTGTATATGCTAAGAAACGATTTGCAAGAGAAGACAACTACTGCAAATTTGATGATCAACGTGTTCAATTGTTCACTTCTTCATTGTACCTCGCTGCATTTGTCTCGAGCTTTTTTGCGTCAAAGGTTTGCACGAAATATGGTCGAAAGTGTGAACACGTAAATCACGTAGGCATCTATATGTTCACAAACAATATTCAAACTCTAGGTACCAACTCGTACTGATAATACAATGGCATTGATTCCTTGGCTCAAAACCTTCGGGTTTATCATAGCCTCATCTAAGAATACTGCGACTGGCGTTTACGCAAGGGGAGATAAAGAAAACGAAGCATAAAAGTAAAACTCATGAAGCGTTAGACAAAAATAAAGTGCTGAAGTGTAAATGAGACCGGGATTTACGTGGTTCAGCACTAAGGCCTACATCCACGAGGTTGTTCTTTCCTATGTACTTGATGATTACAAAGATAGTCGAGTGACTTTGTAGTTTACATAGGTCTGTCTATTGTAAAGGACTAACTTACACTTACAATCTTTTCTCTCTCTCCTTCTTCCCCAGTTTTTCCGATCCCTTTACTCTTGGTGGAGAGGGGGTATTTATAGGGTTAGAGTGTGGGACCCATCTCCGAAGGCCGTTGGAACTTTATCTTCTTGTGTTTTGTGTCCATCACGCAGGGGTCTTCGTTCGTAACTTCATCACGCAGAGTCATCCTCGTTCGTTCCACGGGTTGATCGACACGTATGCAACTCAGAGTGTTTAATGCGGGTAGTTGAGGCGCCTGCTCGTGTCAGGCAAGTGTTTTCTGCCTCTGTCGCGTCCATGTCAGTACATCTTCTCTCCATCGTTGATCTTGGCTTCTTTTGGGGATGAGATAAAGTAACTCTTTGGGAGTTATTTGGTGCTCCGCAGTACAGCGTGTTACCGGAACATCCCTTAACTTCTTCCCTTAGATTTGTTCGGGCAAAGATCCAACGTCGGCGGGATGGGCATCTTGGCTGTGAGCACATGTCATCATGCTTTGATGACTTTGTCCGCATGCTCTCCACGTATGTTCCTATATACACGTGTTTGATGATGAAATATGTGCACACAGAAAGCAAACAATGCTAGTAGCTTCTGGGTTCTACTTGATAGGAGTAGACTTGAATGCTGCAGCCAACAATCTTATTATGCTGATAGTCGGAAGAATTTTGCTTGGATTCGGTGTTGGTTTTGGAAATGAGGCAGTTCCAGTGTTTTTGTCAGAAATTGCACCACTTAATTATCGAGGAGCTGTCAACATTCTTTTCCAGCTATTTGTGACCATTGGGATTTTGTGCGCAAATCTTGTAAACTTCTTCGTATCCAAGTTCCATCCTTGGGGTTGGAGACTAGCTTTGGGTTTAGCCGGGGTTCCTGCTTTCATGCTCTTTCTTGGTTCTTTTGTTATCCCTGACACACCTACAAGCTTAATCGAGCGTGGTCAATTGCAAAATGGAAGAAGAATTCTTCAAAAAATCCGACGAACCGAAGAAATTGACATTGAATACAATCAAATAGTACATGCTAGTGAATTAGCTCATCAAGTCAAGAACCCCTTCAAGAAACTCGCACAACCTTCCAGTAGACCACCTCTAGTTATTGGTATGCTGATGCAAGTATTCCAACAGTTCACTGGAATCAACGCTATTATGTTCTACGCTCCAGTTCTATTCCAGACCGTTGGCTTTAAGAATGACGCTTCGCTCCTATCCTCAGTTATTATAGGCCTTGTAAATGTCTTCAGTACATTGGTCTCAATCAAAACCGTTGGCAAATTTGGTAGAAGAGCACTGCTTCTTCAAGCTTGTTGTCAAATGTTCATCACCCAAAGTGTAATAGGGATAATTCTGCTAGCGGATTTGAAGACGACTGGATCGCTAGGCCGTGTAGAAGCGAAGTAGTTTTGCTGGTTTGTTCGTTCGTGATGAGCTTTGCGTGGTCATGGGGGCCATTAGGTTGGTTGATTCCAAGTGAAACATTTCCTCTTGAGACGAGAACGACGGGGTTTGCATTTGCAGTTAGTTCAAACATGTTCTTCACCTTCGTCATAGCCCAGGCATTCTTATCAATGATGTGTCATATGCATGCCACAATCTTTTTCTTCTTCGCCGCTTGGATTCTCGCCATGGGACTTTTTGTTGTGTTTTTCTTGCCAGAGACAAAAAAATGTGCCGATTGATGATATGAATGAAAGAGTTTGGAAGCAGCATTGGTTTTGGAAGAACTATATGGATTGTGATCACGAGGAAAATGGTCAGAAGGTCCCTAACCAAATTCACCCTTAAACAACACTGGTGAGAGGTTTCCCACGAGTCATAGCCGCTGGGATGCACTATGGCATAATCAGTTTTTTATCCTTAGTTTGTAGCTGTCGAAAAACAGAAAGGCTTGTTATTTTGGTTCATACAGGATCAGACGAGCTTTTTGTACAGTTTGGATCCGTGGGTCTGTCACAATCTTGTTGTAATATCTTTGCAAATTTGTGTATCTTGGTGAAATGTTTTCACGGAAAATCACATCAAATTCAGAATTTCTGACTTCTGAAATAGACAACGCTTCCAGTTCCAGCCAAGCTTCCTTTAGATCATTCAGCTACAAATTGAATGCTCCGTTTCTAGACAACCATTTTAAGGAGCTATTACAAGTTCAGCTGCAAATGGGTGCCACTCGTCTAGCTGATTTTGTAAGCTGAAACCAATCCTGGGGTTTCAAACAGATTCACATCTTCACTTACTAAGCGGCCAAATATTTCATGTACTTAAACAGGCAATTATATAGATATATGTAATGTATGCATTACATTACATTAACAAAGGTTCTGAAACTGTAAGAAGTACTAGTAATACCAATTATTACTCCAACGCACCACCACTTTGAGATTTCTGACGCTTCATGTTTTGGTGGATGGGCTCTTTCACCTGCAACCACCATCACAACTGAATAAGTATGATTATAGAAATGAAACAGAAAATAGAATCAGGCTCAATAGGATTTTAATTAGTTAACACAATTGTCTAACAAACCAACAAAGACCTTACAAGGTAAAACCAGGGAATTTAAGTTGGAAAGTAATATGCTAAACAATGAGGATTTATTAGATTAGGATAGAATATATACCATGCTAGTTTTCCTGGAGCGCTTTTCCTGACTGGGACGTCTACGGAAGGTATCATCACCCTCACGACAGTTAGTGAACCCTCTCCCATCCACACCATTTCGTATATCGCTCCCTGGTATGCCACTCTCCCTTGATGCTGCAGGCTGCATATCAAAACATAGGACACAAAGTTAGAAAGGTGTTTGTACAAGAAGAGCTATAATATATATAACAGGAAACAGGCAGAGGAGGAGTTAAACCTCATTTCTGCGAATGGGTGTGTTGTTTCCAAGTTGCTCCTGAGTTCTAGACGATGCATTCTGCTGAGTATCAACTGATATTTCTCGAGTTCTGGTAAGATCAGAACCAACAGAGTGGAGACCACCGCAGGTTGATATGTTTTGAGGTTCACTTATCTCCATTGCCTGTTTAGTTCAAGAAAATACGTTATGAAATGTCTAATTCAACCACAGAATCGAGAACAAAGCAAAATCGTAATATGACTCATTATTACCGATAACTTGATCTCCAAAACATTCTTGACCTCAAGTAGCTTCTTGTCAGTCAATTCAGATCGAATGACACGTTTACCTGGGGAAAAGCATATACGATTATCATAGTGAAACTTGCATTGTCAGTGCTTCACTTTACACTTACATGCTTAATTGAGAAAACTGAGTAATCCTGGTTCAAGAAGTTGATTATGTTACCTAATCTTGGTTTGCTCTTGGCTTCCAAATATCCATCACAAGCCATCCTATCGAGCAGTTTACGCACAGTTGCCTGATTTGCCTCTCCTTCCAGCTTACTTTGAAGTTTAGATATTGTAACATAATCCAGTGGGAGGACATGATACAGAGCCTACATTTGAAATACAATAAGATTAGACATCACTGTAGAAGGACTAAGGGGGATGGCTTGGGTTTTAAACTATGCCTTATCTAACTTGATAGATAACCTACTAAGTTACTATGATGAGGTACCTTTGATTTACACAGAAAGCCAACTCACCTTCACGTACAAGTAGTCTTCATCATTCCCTCGCTGAACTTTCTCATCAACTTGGTTTACTTGTACATCCATCTCTTCCTTCACAACAATTGCCTGATTGGGCTTCTGAGGTAGTTTGGTTAGTGATCACATAAGCTATAGACAATGATGATGACCATGACTATTAGATATTGGAGTCAAATATGAACTGAAAGAGAATTAACCTTCAGCTTGCTGATGGAGTAAGAATCCTTTCCCGTTCTTGACAGTACATTTTGGTTTACAAGTTTATCCATGATTTCTGGGGAAATAAAAAGAATTAATGTTCTGAAATTGAAAGAAAACTGCTTTCTGCCAATGCTTCAACTGTACATACGGATTCAAGTTCTTTCTCACCTTCAGTCAGAGCCTGCAAAACGAGAACAAGTTGAAACCCTTAAATTAGTCCTTTACACCAAATTACTGGATAATCGGACAGAGAATTAACATTGCCTAATCACTGGAACAATCCCACTTAGAAAAGTGTTCGTTTACAGCTTTGTTATTGTACTGGAAATCAAGATTGTCAAATATGACTACGATTTGCTACAATTGTCAAAGTTGTGGCTAAAGGTGCCACAACTTTGGCTTGCTCGCTGCAAAATCCGACTCCATAAAGTCACTTGGATGAATATGACATTTTCTAACTTAGCAACCACATAGTGCACTTAGATGACTTGATTGTACTATTTACCACTGATATGTCCGGGAAGCTAGAGAAAAAATCAGTCAGTTCAACATTGTTAATGTGGCGAGAGCTAATCCAGTCTCTTACACGTGTTAACTGATGTTCGTCCTCTTCTGCATCCTGTGTATCATCTGTAATAGATTTAAACCATTAAAGCAAGGTAAATTTTGACTAAAGTTAAGCCACTGTAACTATATTAGACCTTTGCAGTTAGTCATTCAAAACATCTAAGCTACCTTCATGATCCGCCATGCCATTGTTTTCACGTGATCGGGCTTTATCTGTCATCACAATTATTAGGTTTTAAAGTGGCGAAAATGAAATGGAAGAGGAAAAGGCTGAAATGGGAGATAATTACCTACGGGAGCTACAATGTACCCGTCATCATCATTTGCTGAATGGCTCATCTGACAAAACATTTCAGAGTTTTTCAAATTCTATTCTCAAGCTTCAACCATATTTCCCAACAATTTGAATGAAAATAGAGGCTGTAACATGACAAATAAGTTACGCTATAAGTGTACCTCGCTATCTGAATCTGAAGGATCAGTTGTTGGCGTTGAATCAACACCTAAGTTACCTTCATGATCCGCCATGCCATTGTTTTCACGTGATCGGGCTTTATCTGTCATCACCATTATTAGGTTTTAAAGTGGCGAAAATGAAACGGAAGAGGAAAAGGCTGAAATGGGAGATAATTACCTACGGGAGCTACAACGTACCTGTCATCATCATTTGCTGAATGGCTCATCTGACAAAACATTTCAGAGTTTTTCAAATTCTATTGTCAAGCTTCAACAATGTTTCCCAACAATTTGAATGAAAATAGAGGCTGTAACATGACAAATAAGTTACGCTATAAATGTACCTCGCTATCTGAATTTGAAGGATCAGTTGTTGGCGTTGAATCAACACCCAAGCTGATTTCCTCATCATCTTCCATGTCATTGTTCTCATCTTGACATGGATCCAGGATGCTTTTGACCTGCACAGTTTCAAACTTGATTACTCAAATTGAACTTGAAAGATCAAAAAAACCTAAACCTCAGGTTTCACTCATGCACAATTCGGTATTATCAATTTACCTTGAGAGCTAGGACGAAATGTTTGCTGTTAACATTTCCGATTTACATTTTGAGAGGGTTCTTCAACCATGGATGGTTAGCTTCTTGTTCTGAGCAGCCTCTGAAGAATGGAGGCTCATAGTCTATAGGCTGCAGGTTTTCCAAAATATAACTCGAATGTTAGAACAGTATTTCCATTCAAGATTCAAAACATTTACAAACTATTAATCTAATGAACAAGTATATTAACAGTACAAATACTTTTGTTCATGCATCCAAGACCCCTGGGGACAGACTCGGGATGAGAAGAAAATACATATAAGAGTCGGACGAAGATAATCAAGGGGAATTCAGTTTCAGAAGGCATCTGTACAAATTTAGTTACAGCAGAACATAGATAATCTAGCCCAGTTTTACTCTACCATATTTTTGTGGAGTTGTTTGCATACATTAGGCCATAAATTGTGAAATTTTACTTCAGTTGGACACTGATCACTGATATGGTTCTACAATGGTGCAAATACGGACAAGAAACAATATTTAGACAAAACCAGGTAAAAGACAAACAAAAAGAATCAACAGCAGATGTAAACAAGGCCAAAGAAACTCACAGTGACATCCTCATAATAAAGAAGCTTCATCAAGATTGTACGCTGAAACACATAAGAAAATATGAACTTATAGACATGCAACTTATTTGATCACCTAATAAAACTTCCACATGAAGATATTTGTGTACCTCTTCTGGCATACGGTCCAGTGTTCGCATCAATTGTACCAGAGTTCGGACCATTTTACAAGCAGAACTCCTGCCAAAACCAAGTAAAAAGTGTTTAAACACAGTCAGGCAGTCAACAAACTAACCCACTGGATTTCAAACCACAAAGAGAAAAAAACAAAACCAAAATCTAACAGCCTCAAATGCTCGCTATTATACCTCATTTGGTTCGGTGTAATGTCTGTATTGCCATTAGACTTGAATGTTGCTCCTTGTTTCTTATTTCCAGTACGACTTATGTTCATCATCACCTCTTCACTGTAGAATTCGAATAGCTAAATGAAACTGCACAACACAATCCATTCATGTATGAGTACAAACTTCATTTATCAATCTCCATCCAGAATTCAAAGCTACTTTGAGAGTACACAAAGTAAAATCCAACTCCAACCTATCAATAACAGAATCTAGCTTATCAAATGCAAGAAGAAGTGAGATTTAACATACAAGCATATTCTTCTATCATAGGTCCATCAATAGCTTCAGATATGCAGAACAGAAGTGTCTTAAGGTATTTCTTCTGTAATGCATCATAAACACCTGAAAGACCACAATTTTTTTTTTCCAATTTTAGGTAATCTTGTTTGCAATTAAGGTATTTGTACAAATCTCTTGTGTGTGTTCTAAGTGAGACCTTATACCTTTTTCCATCAAGTCAATAAGTCTTCTGGATTCAGCATCTATAGGCATGAACTTCTTGATCTTCATCTCTATTACAAATCACAGTAACTAAGTTCATCACATACATGTAAAAGACAAATTCAAAAAAATAAATAAATAAATAGTAAAATTTATTTGCAAAGAAATTCTGAGAGTTTGAAGTAGATCTGACAAGAAGCTATAATTTACCTAAAGCAGGAACTGATTTATCATTGAAATAATTTTCAGGGAAAAGCCCTCTGATGTAGCTGATGTTGAATATCGCAATACGAAACAGGTTTCTCGTCTGTTTAGGGCGATTCAAATCAAAATTAATAAACAACACAAAAAAAAAACGGCTAGGTATTATCACCCTAAAATATCTAATAAACAAGGAATTCGAGAAAACCGATAAAAAATCGTACATCTTAGAATCAATGAAGCAATTCTTCATAGATTTCTATTTGATTTCACAGAAACGAAAAAGAGCTAGTAATTAATACGCGTCTGCAGATGAATTACGAAGTTGCCGAACATTAGAAGTACAGAAATACACCTTGATTAACTAATTGCAGATTATGAGATAATCAAATCAAAATTTTTAGCACAAGAAATTCTAAATCTAGTACTAAGTGACCAAAATGGATTTCTATTCCGTGAGCAACTGGAAGTTGGAAATGCAAGAAACTAGACCTGATGACTGGGAGAATTTGATATTCCAGCTTCTGACTCCATTTCCAATGCTACTGCTGAAATTGACCAACCACTACCAAAGAATCAGATATGTGTGTCTTTGTTTATAGTATAAAACTAATCAAATGGGCATGTGCCGCAAAAAACTCCATGAATTTATTACTAGATTACAGTCATTATTAATCTACCATTTATGTGTTCAGAGGGAGATACATTTGACAGAGATTTCATAGTCTCCTCTCGTGTATGATATACATTATTTTTTAATTCTTGCTTAAAAAAACTTGGCAAGGTTGTTAAATGGGGTTGCCATATCCGTTTTGGGCATGCACGTCTGGTAAGCGCGTCTGGCATGTGCGGCATGCGCGTGTGGCATGCTGGCGTTTTTTGGGAAGCTGGCGCGTTTTTGGGAAGTTGGCGTGTTTTGGGAATCCAACTTAGTATGGCGACCTTTTTGAGGCATTGGCAGGTTTGAAGCGACCTGATTGGTCGACGGGAAGAGGGCCGGCATGCTAGGGCGCGACCGCACTTTTAGCGCGTTGTGGCGGATTTGGTTGCCTAGCTTGTTTAAGCATGGTTTTGACCAACGGGGTCCAGTATACTACGCGGGGAGTGAAACCTAATTTGCAAATTAGTTGGGTTTATGAGTTCTTTGCAAGTTATCACAATAATTGGCTGGATTTTGTATGCTGCCATACAAAATCTTTATCTACAGAATGCAGTGTGCTTTCTGTCTGAGCATTTTGTGCAATGGCCTTGACTTTGGTATTTGGAGGTTCATGCTACTTCGCTGCGAGTGAACATAAATCCGTCATGCCATACCGATTAAGGGTTCTGCTTGGGAACATAGCACAGGAAAGTACTAAGTGAGTCTCGTATTGGCGAGGTGCCGAAATTTACAGAGTGTTATGGATAAAAGTGTATTGAGCGGATCAATAAATATGTCGGTGGAGAGGTTAGTACTCGCAGCACCGCTTCCTTGCAGAGTGACATCACATCTGCTGCAAGGTTTTACGATTTTAACCCTAAGCTAAAAACCACCATCAACATTAAGTCCCCTGCTTAGCACGTAACAGTGGCATTAGAGATCGCCAAGGAAATTTAACTAACCTTTAGTGGAAGGCATGAGAAATCCGTGATCCTTGTGCTGGCGGATTTTGCATAGATTCATCTTGGCCATGGGTCGTTGGTACCGCTAGCTTGAAGTAGCGGATGGGCGGCTAGCTGAAGTAGCGGAAGGCGTGGCTAGCTTGGATGTGGCCTGGACACGCCTCGACTTGGACACGGCTTGGACACGGCTCGGCTTGGCGCAGCTCGGACGCGGCTTGGCTTGGACACAACTTGGATGTGGCTCGGCTTGGCGCGGCTCGGACGCGGCTCGGACGCATCTTGAGATAGGAGGATGGCGCGGGCTAAGTCAGAATGACTCGGACACCAAACCCTAGTTATTCCGTATAAAGAAATATCTAATCCAGCTGGTATCACGCGTGTGAAGCCTTAATTCATGGCTGGTAAAGATTTTCTGCTGAATATAAGAGGTGACCCTCAATCCTTCGCCCATACAAATCATCATAAAATCGCGTCCATCTTCCCTACATGTATTGTATCATGTTTTTCCCCTAGTTTCATTTTGTCTTTCTCGTCATGTAGATTGCTGGTACAAACGTGGTAAAAAAAAATTTGTAGCATATAATGGGATCTTCCAGTGATGATCGTACCTCTTCGGAAAGAAATTCTGAACCCGACGAAAACCAGTCTTCTTCTCATAAGGAGGTATTAGAAAGAATTGATTCTCTGTTCCGTGAGGCTGACGAGATTATACGAGACATGTCTCTCGCCTATTTATGCAGAGTGTGGATGTGTGTTCAGACTCTCTTGGCTTCAGTGGACATGGAGGAAAGGTAGAGGCACGATGAAGAATCCCGGATTTTCGGGAGATCTCAGAGCAACGAAGATTTTCTACAACCCAGTGCTAGGGATGAACGATTCTCCTCTCGGTTGAAGCAGCGGAAGACTGAGTCCATGAAACTTTTAGGTGAGGACCAGTTTAATTATCCTGTCCATGATGGTATCGTAATCCTTGACTTTGATGCGGACGAACTGGGACATCCTCAGGAAGTAGATGGAAAGGCTCATGGGGAAGACGTCGACACGATTTACAAAACTGAAACAACTTCTTGAGTGGACGCAGAAAATGCTGTCAGGGGTGTTGACGCAAATGCTAAGGATGCCATCAAGTCGGACGAGGAGACGGAGGCAATGTATGCTTGGGAAACTGGAGAAGCTACGGAAACATATGCTGGGACTGCTGTTGAACCAAACGCCGGACAGGAAGTGGAAGCTGCTGCTGTGGTAGCTTCTGGATGGGACGCTGCGGTTGCTGCTGCTGAAGCGGCGTTTGGATGGAATGCTTGCTGTCAGAAAGCGTGCTGGGGAGAGTGCTTGAAGAAGCTCTGATGAAGGCGCTATTGATCCAGGCGTCTGCCGTTAACGACCAATTTTTCCACTTTTGATATTTCTTCTTAACGTGTAGCCTCTTTTGACTTTCCAAAAGTTTGCTTTTACTTTCTTGCTTTCATGGTGGAGTTAGGGTTTCTTCAAGTAATATTCCGTCATTCAGCCTTTATGGTTTCACATCTTTGAATGAATTGATAAAACCTTCATATTGTTTCTGAGATTTGGAGCCGAATATTCTTGAAGAAGATATTTGTTCTGCCGCCTGATGATCGTCTTCCTTGCATATTACCTTCTTGAGTATTTTTGAATAGGTATTTTTGTGGTGGTTTGATTTCTCTGGTTTTCAATTGACGGATACTAACTCTGTGAGGGTTTTAGGTTTACTTGGTATTTTTCCTTTAAGGGGAAAACTTTTTAAGGAAAGATGTTCTTTAATTGGAATTGAAAATTCTACTCATGAATGCAAGCAGTGCAATCATTTTTGAGGAGTTACAAACATTGCATGAAAAGTAAAATGCTGAAAGAAATGCTGAAGGAGAACACTGGAGGTGAAGGTAGCAAAACATTTTAGGTATTGAAGGGTTTGATCCATCGCGAGTGAATCATGACACCTTCTAATTTTTCGGTATTGATGAGCTTGCAGTAACCACCCAAGATAACATCTGCCACCAGATATGGATCGTCTTCCTTTTCTTTAGCGGACCGGGTCTAGTGGCCATCTTTACTGTTATGTTCCCAACTTGAAACTAGGTCATCTTGACTACTACATCTCCAATTTGAAATGGGTTGGAGCGTTGCGCAACCACTTGATTGAACTCTTCATGTTTGGATGTGACAGCTTCCAAATTTTTGACAAAGTACTTGAAAGGCCCAACATCCCATTCACATCTCTTAATGACGCCTGGGTTGGTAATCGGACCGAGTCCCCATGCTTGGCCGAGAGGAGAGGTGACTGGGTGCAGAAAGGGTTGTTTAACCAGACTTACTTGTGTTCGAAATCTGCGGATGAACGTTGACGGGCTTTCTACAGGCAATTGAGTTACATTGGTAAGTTTTTGATATGGCAACATGTAATCTTCAAAGTTGGACGGCTTGTTGGAAATTCTTTCGGGTATCGACATCGGCAGAGGGGATACCCCTAACTTCGCTTTGTTACCGTGTACCCACGTGCGCCCCAGAATCATGTTGTAGCTTGAGAGTTCTTTGAAAATGTAGAATTTTCCATGTGTTAGAGTGTCTCCCACCTTGATTTCAATATTGATGTAGCCATACGCGTCTATCGCCTCTCCTTCCAAGTTTTTTACCATGGTTGGGGAATGGGTAGTCTCCTGCTTCAAAACTCCCGCAGCTCTCAGGGTTTTGATGGTAAAGATATTGAAGTCAGACGCCACATCGATGAATGTGTTATCGAGCTTGGCGTTCCTCAGATGAACCGTGGTCAGCAGTCCCCAGTTGTATTTTCCAGCACCCGCTTCCTGGGAGAATTTGGGGTTCTGGTGTGGTTTCTTCAGTAGGAAAGAGTCGCTTGACCGATACAACACGAATAAGGGCTGTGAAGATGTCTTGACGTTATGCCTTGGAGAGGTAGAGAATTTCGCACACATGTTGCATCATGGATTGCACAGTTTCTTGTACGGAGTCCCCAGAGACCATGCGACTCCTGACTGGAAGTGGATCTCTGTGAACTCTTTCATTGTATAGTCGAAGCTCCCCTGCTTCTATCTTTGTTTTTGAAGATATGCTTCAGCTTGTTGCAGTCACTGGTCGGGTGGTGGACAAATCTGTGGTAGTGACAATATTTGGGGTTCGCCATTTCGCTTCGGTTGGTGGGCGCCTGATAAGAGGTAGCCTGATAGCGTCGTCTTGGATCCATACTTCCAAGAGTTCAATCACTTCTTCGACTGGGAACGGGAAATCCAAGAAACTTTCTCCAGCCTCTTGATATCGCATGGGAGCTTTAGCGGTGGTCTTCCGTGACGGAGCTGCCTTTCGTGCTGGCGCTGCACGCTTGGATGGTCGTTCTGCTGTTGGAGCCTTTATTTTTCCTCCTTCGTCTACCACGCTCACATAGGAGGGACCAGTGTTGTATTTCTTATTGATGAGGCGTCTATTTCCTCGAGTTTCGCGTGTGTCCTCGCTTCTAGTTGGCCTGGTTCTTTCCAACAACGCTGGTGCTATTGTGGCTGACCATTTTGCGGCTTCATGAAGCTAGAGAATGTCTGGAATCACAGATTATCTAGTAAGGCGCGGTAGATGGGAATCATGCCATTGATACAGGAGTCCACCAATTATTGTTCGGTCACATTTGGGTCATGACAATCGAGCGCTTGAATTCTGAACCTTTTGACAAAATCATTCGGATGTTCGTTGTTTCGTCGAAACATCCTTCCTAGATATGAGAAGGTAATTTACTCAGACACAAAGAAGTATTTCTTGTAGAAAGGTGCCACCATGTTAGACCAGTTGGAGATGTTGCCTGGCGTAATGCTGTTGTACCACGTGTATGCTCTTCCAGTAAGTGATTTCGAAAATTCCCTCAAACGGAGAACGTGATTATATTCGTGTTCCCCCAGGTACTCCAAGAATCGAGAGACATGTTCACGCACATTTTCGGTACCGTCGTACAGAGAGAATTGAAGGGAAGAGTACCCCCTTGGAAGAGGAATTCTTTGTGAGTCTCTTCTCGGTGATGCTGATGCATGTCCATGAAGTCACTTTTTTCTCGGTTTCGGAGAAGTCGTTCCAAATATTCTCTCGTGACAAAATTGGGCGGTTGATTTCTTTCAGTTGAAGTTCCCGGGTGAGTCTCTTCGTCTACAAAAGTGTGCCCTGTTGAGGTGCTAGCGCCAGGGGTATTGGATGTGTTCCTCATTGGCTTTGGCTGGCGTGATTCTTTTGGTAGCCGCTCTGTCAGTGTCTTGAGAAAAACAAGAACCTCCTTCTGGGTTGAGGCCATGTATGTTTGGGCCCTGGCGAAAACCTCCTTCCTTTCCATCAAATTCAACAATAGTAATGTAGGGTCGGCTCCCTCTGGCTCCTCCAGTTTCTCATCTTGACGGCGGAGTAGCTGCAGTTCTGGTAACAGTTGGAGGTGTCATACTTGATGAAACATTGGGAGCGGCGGCAGCAGTTTTGTCTCTGGTGATTGGAGGTGTAACACCTGAAGGAGCATTTTCCGCGGCAGAGGCTCTGGCTCTTGTGATTGGGGGTATAACACCTGAAGGATCATTCTCCATGTTGCTGGTGTTGACAGATGGCTTATTAGCACCACTGGAAGAAATGTTAACACTGAGAATAATTTCGGCGCCAGTGTTATCGGGGTTTGTTGCTGATCCTGACCTAAGTTCTACCATCTTGAGATCAGGGTTGAAAAAATGAAATCGGAAATTGGAAATTGATATTGTAACCGAGAGGTTAATCTCCCACTGTGGTCGCCGATTGTTTGTGGGTGAAAACCGTTTCTGCTGATTTTGGTAATTTTGTGTGAGTGCGGGTGAGAAACAAATCTAAACCCAAAACAATGTACTGAATGGGAGTACTTTTGATTCGAGAGATCAATCAGTACAATCCTGGCCTAAACCAAGAAATGGCCGTTCCAGGCTTGCTTCGGTCACAAAGTGAAGGAGAAGGGTTGGTCTTAGGGAGGGAAGCGAAGAAGGTGTTGAGGCCAGAACAGTTGATTCTGGAAGTGTGGGTGTTTTGCGACTTGTATCCGAAAGTTGAATTGACGAGCTGAATGGAAAGCCACCAGGTGATTTCTGGATGTGTATTGTTCTCATGACCAAAAAACTTGTTGTTCGGTGGAAATAGGTGAAACCTATTTATACAAGTCGTAGTAAAACATACCTTGGCCTCGTAAGAAGTGGAAGCGGTTGAGTGGTGAAAAAGTGGTAACGGGTAACTCCTGGAATTGATGTTTCCATAATGAAGATGCGTTTCACCACTTATTTCTTGCCATTACTAACCGCCTCACTCCTATGACACTTTCTTGTAACGGGCGTATTGCACGCCGCACGCTGTAAACCACCAGACAAATACCCCGATGAGCATCCCCCAGTTTGTGACATGTTTTGATGTCTCGAGTGTTTTCATTGGAAAACGTGTAGCATGTTTCCGCACCTCAGGAGGAAAGCGTGGCCAAATTAGGGTTTGACACAAACCATGGAATTTGGCATTGCGGCCAAAAGTTGCCACAGGCTTGGTGGCGAACTTGTACGGCTGAGATCCGCACCTCAGGAGGAAGGGTAGCCATTGATTATGGCTACCTTCCATTGGTGTCCAGAGGCGTGGTAGCGTGGCTGGCATGCGCGTCTAGTAAGCGCGTCTGGCATGCGTGTTTGGTTAGCGCGTCTGGCATGCGCGTCTGGCATGTGTGGCATGCGCGTGCGACATGCTGGCGTTTTTTTGGGAAGCTAGCGCGTTTTTGGGAAGTTGGCGCGTTTTTGGGAAGCTGGCGTGTTTTGGGAAGCCAACTTAGTATGGAGACCTTTTTGAGGTCGTGGCAGGTTTGAAGCGACCTGATTGGTCGACGGGAAGAGGGCCGCAATGCTAGGTCGCGGCCGCACTTTTAGTGCGCTGTGGCGGATTTGGTTTCCTAGCTTGTTTAAGCATGGTTTCGATCAAAGGGGTCCAGTATACTGCGCGGGGTGCGAAACCCTAACTTGAAAATTAGTTGGGTTTATGAGTTCTTTGCGAGTTATCACAATAACTAGATGGATTTTGTATGCTGCCACACAAAATCTTTATCTACAGAATGCAGTGTGCTTTCTGTCTGAGCATTTCGTGCAATGACCTTAACTTTGGTACTTGGAGGTTCATGCTACTCCGCTGCGAGTGAACATAAATCCGTCATGCCATACCGATTAAGGGTTCTGCTGGGGAACATAGCACATGAAAGTACTCAGTGAGTCTCTTATTGGCGAGGTGCCGAAATTTACAGAGTGTTATGGATAAAAGTGTATTGAGCGGCTCAATAAATATTTCGGTGGAGAGGTTAGTACTCGCAACACCGCTTCCTTGCAGAGTGACGTCACATCTGATGCAAGGTTTTACGATTTTAACCCTAAGCTAAAAACCACCATCAACACATTGTAATGGTAGAAGTGACCCATGTTAATAATATTTATAAGCTCCATAGGGTTAGGACTGACTTTATCAAAGACTACCTTGTTTTTGTATTTCCTAATGTGCCATATTATACAAGAGATTTTATATCTCAAATCAGTTAATCTATCATCATTCATCCACCTAATGATCCCGTTTCTGATATCATTATCAACATTATAGTTAAGAATACAGTTCAGAGACATGACAAACCAGATAGTTTTAGTGAAATTGCAATCAACAAAAAGATGTATTTCGTCTTTAGGGTATATATCATTATTGCAAAGACTACATAAAGGATTAACGTCTTTGTTAGCAATACTTAATCTTTTTCCTAATGGTAACACTCTGGAGATGACTTTCCATTGGAACATCTGAATCTTAGGGATGGGGCTTAATTTTCAAAGATTTTTAAAAAATTTAGCATTGTTTTCATTATAATTGTAGCCACTAATAAACTTGTAAGCAGAGCTGGGTGTACCCTCTCTAATAGGATTCAATTTCCATTTGATTTTATCATCTCTGGAGATGTTTGGTATTATAGATAGGATTTTATTAATGTCATTGTTACTGAAGTATTTAGTTAGAAAATTCTGGTCCCATTTTCCATTGTTATCAAGCAACTTACAAACACGGACAGGTATATTATCATCAATAACTTTAGGTATTAATTTATCTTCTTATTCGTTGACCAGTGGTGTGTCCAGATTTCAATCTTTTCCCCATTATTTACTTGCCAGATATGATTTTTTTTTTATAATATCCAAACCTTTCTTAATACTTCTCCAAATCCAGGAGATTCTACTTTTCTTTGTTTTAATTATTGGATTAGAGTTGGAAAAGTATTTTGGTTTTAAAATCTTAACCCAAAGGAGGTCTTCATTATTATTCATCCTCCAAGTGAGTTTAGTTAAAATAGCATGGTTTTGATGATGTGGGATCTTAATTCCCAAACCATCCTGGTCTTTTGGAGGCTTTGATGTAGACACCTTTTTTAGGATTACATTTTTTCCACCAAAAATTTCTTTGGGTTCTATCAATTTTATCAAGATTTTTTTTAGGAAAGGCGAGGCATTGCATCTGATAAAATAGGATAAGAGGACATAAAACTTTTAATGAGAATTTTTCTTCTAGTTTGATTGAGAGTTTTCGATTTCCAACCTTGAACAGAATTATAGTACTTTCCTAAAAGGGGTTCAAAGTTATTTATTTTGTTTTTATCAAAAAATAAAGGCATTCCAAGATACTTATCATTTTTTGAGATATTTTTAATCTTAAGAATTTTAGACAGGATCTTAGTATGTTTGTTAGGAAGTTTAGGGGAGAAGTAGACACCCGATTTCTGAAGATTAATTACATGCCCAGACATTTTACCAAATTTTTTAAGAATATCCATCAAATTCTTAGCATCAGCCATATCGACTTTAGAAAAAAGGAAGCAGTCGTCTGCAAAGAAAAGGTGTGAGATAGAAGGGGCCTGTTTAGCAACTTTAATGCCAGAAATTTTGTTGTTAGTTTCATCTTTAATGAGTAATCCATAAAGGACTTCCAAAGAAAGAATGAAGAGGTAGGGAGAGAGGTGATCTCCTTGTCTGATACCCCTCTCAACAATGAATTTTTCTCCAGGAACTCCATTTAGAAGGATAGAAAAGGACGACGTGGTGATGCACTGCATGATTAAGTGACACCAATCTTTACAAAATCCTAGGGCCAAAAGAATAGTTTCGATAAAACTTCATTCAACCCTATCGAAGGCTTTAGAAAGATCAATTTTAATAGCCATGTGACCTTTTTTACTTTAAAAAGTTTTCATCGTAAGAAGGATTTCATGGACAACAATTATATTATATGTGATTTGTTTTCCAGATATAAAAGCCGATTGGTTTGATGCAATGATTTTATTAAGAAGAGGTTTTAGCCTATTCGCCATGATTTTTGAGATGACTTTATAGGTGGTGTTACTTAGACTAATAGGTCTAAAATCATTTGAATTAACTGGGTTGTGAACTTTTGGAATTAAAGTTATATGAGTGTTAAAAATCTGTGCATCTTTAATGAAGCTCTTCTTGGTAAGCTGGCCTGGTGAATGTTGACTGAAAAAGAAGCTAAATGGGTGCAATTGCTTGAAGCAAGGTATTTTAATAGTATTGATCCTCTATATGGCAAGATTAAGCCACAAGGAACTTGGATATGGAATGGTATTCAAAGAGGATTAAAATGGATTCGAAGATATCATATTTGGCAAATAGGAGATAGGTCAAAAGTTAATGTCCAAGGTCAGTGGTTCGGCAGAGTTTCTCATAAGGATTTTCAACATCAGCCTCTCAATGTTTACAATCCTAAGGCTACAGTCACTGAGTATATTGATCATTCAACAAGAAGGTGGAGAATTGATAAGATTCAGCAAATATGTTCTCTGGATCAACTTCAACAAATTCAACATATCATTCTGCCTCAACAACCAGATTCAGATCATCTTAGATGGTCTCTTACTCGAAATGGTCAATTCACAGTTGCTTCAACTAACAGAGCCATTCTTATGCAGCAGAATAACTAGATAATTGCAAACCAACAACAACAGATGTGGTTAATGATCTGGCACATATAAATTTCAAATAAGTGTCAGATGTTTCTTTGGAAGCTTGCTAAGAATATATTACCTGTGGCAGATAAATTTCAGAGGATAATTCATCCTGAAGCTTCTATTTGTGTTCAATGTTCTAATGGAATTGAATCCACCAAGCATCTTTTCTTTCAATGTTCTTTGGATGTAGAGGTTTGGTCGGCTGTCTCCATTGATATCAACCAATGGATTCAATCATGGATGGATAAAAGATCATTATTTTCAACAAAGAGGAGAAATCTCAGGAATCTAGCTGTCATAACTATGTGGTTCTTATGGAAAAGTCGATGCTTGAAGCTATTTGAAGGAAAAATTCAGTATCCTGCAAGCATTATTCAACAAAATTTTCAATTCTGTTATTCTCATCACATATGCATCCATAATAGTTACACTGCACATAGTTATGCTAGCACACATACAGCCATAAATCCTAGAATTGGTTGGGATCCGCCTCCATATGATTGGTTTAAATTAAATTTTGATGTTTCTATAATCCCATATTCTAACTTTATTGGTTTCCCTCTTGTGTTATGGAACTATATAGGAGAATTCATGGAAGTCGTGGCCTGGACAAGAAATGTAAGAGATATGATCAGGCTATGTTTATAGTTTTACAATAGATTAAGGGTAAAGGTTTTTGCAGAATTTTGGTAGAAGGTGATAATAAATCAGTTATGGAGGCAGTTAAAAAGCATCAACAAGATTTTATTAGATGAGAGGATCAACTAATGATGTCTGAATCTATAAGTATTTCTCAAGCTTTATTGGATGTACAATTTAGGTTTGTTAAAAGGGTATCCAACAGAGTAGCGGATGCTTTGGCTAAGTTTGCTCATTTAAATAACTGCAATAACAGCCGGGAGAACAATCCTCCAGAAGTTCTCTTACCTTTGCTTCAACATGAAGTTGTTTATGAGGAGGATTAATGTCTTAGCTGATGTTGAATAGTTGTTTGTTCTTGTTATTCTAGAACTAAGTTTGGTCATGTTTTTAGTATTTGGGGTAGTCTTGTTTGTGGTTTAGTTTGGTCTTTCTAGTTATGTACTAGCTCTGTATCTTTTCGGTGTAAGTTGTTGGAATCAATAAAAAGTCATTTTTCAAAAAAAAAAAGTTATATGAGTGTAATTTATATCCTTAAGAATGTACTTATTTTTAAAGAAGTCCTGAACAATATTAATAATATCGGTTTTAACAATTTCCCGATGATTTTTGAAAAATCCAGGTGGGAATCCGTCTGGACCTAGGGAACCCCATTGGTTCATTCCAAAAAGAGTATTTTTTATTTCCGTTTCATCTGGAATTTTACAAAGTTTTGTGTTATTCTAGATATCAATATCAGGTGATATGAGTTTATTTATTAATTTTTCATCCTTTAAGTAATTTGAAGTTCCAATGTTTTTGAAACGTTTCATAACCAAACTTTGAAGTTGATTTGTGTTTTCAATCCAAAGTCCAGTTTCATCTCTTAAAGTGTGGATGTGGTTTAATCTTTTTTTGGAAGAAGCTTGTTGATGGAAATAGGCAGAGTTTTTATCAGTCTTTAATATATTTATCTTTTGATAGATGGTGCCAATAGTCAGTCTCCCTATTGTACCATTCATCTAGCTGTTTTTGCGTATGTTTGATCTCAAGGATTGGGATAAGAGAAATACTCTGGAGGTCTTCTATTTTCTTATTAAGCGTTTTAATGTTGGTAAAAATATTTTCGAAGTCTTCTCTGTTCCACTTTTTAAGAACTTTAGCTAAATTTTTCATCTTGCAATTAAGTTTATAGGCATTAGAGCCTCTGGTTTCAGTTTTCCAGTTATTGTGGACTATTTTATTAAAATCTTGATGTCCTTCCCAGACTCTCACGACTTTATAAGGTTTATGAATAATTTGATTTAGAGGAGTAGTGTCTAATATTATGGGAGTATGGTCAGAACCTACTCTAACTAAGTGTTTAACTGTAGACTTATGATAAGTCTTAGACCAAGCAGGAGAAGCGAAAAATCTATCTATACGTTCTTTAATGTTTCTTTCCCTTGCCTGTTATTAGACCTAACTTTTGAATAGAATCGTGAATAATTTTTGTGGCACTAGAGTTTGTTTCTTTATCTTTTCCTCCCTCCTTCTCATTTAAGTGAATGATGAAGTTAAGGTATCCAACAATAATCCAGGGATTATTATTGTTATTACCAAAGTTGTTAATAATATCCCACTGGGAATGTTTTTCATGAGCAGATAAAGCACCATACATGCAGAAGATATTCCATTTTTTATTATAGTTATCAACTATTTCAAACAGAACCATTTTATTATGAACAGAAAGAACATTCATATTGATATTACTATGACATGCAATCAACATTCCATTAGATAAACCAATTCTAGACACATAAAAAGCATCATGAAATCTGAACTTCCTGGTTATTTTCTCTATATTTTATAGTTTCGCCTTTGTTTCTGCTAGGAATATAATATCCGGGTTATGTGACTTAATCAAGTAGCCTAAGTGATTTCTAGTAGAAGGGGTGCCAATCTCCTGCACGTTCCAGGATATAAGTTTCATATTATCAAAGATTTTATAATGAAAAAACTTAATAGGAGACGGACGTAAAACTCTAGTGACAAAAGGTAAGATATCAGCAGTATGATGTAAATTTATGTAGAGGAAGCAAACATAAGAGTTGAGCAAGGTGATATTAAGATCAATAAAATAATAAAAATATTTTTATAGAGTTCAGAGATTTTGTAAGAACCTGATTGGCGACAATAGCTATTTTTTCAGCACTAGGAACAATATCATCGGCAATACTTTCAGCATCTTGGTCACTTCCTTTTCCATCCTTCTCGGCAGAAACTTCACGATTCATCCCACTAGCATTTTCTCCTTTGTTACTGGATTCTGCTTTCTCCCCAGTAACTTCCTCAGCAATCTTCATAGGTGCTATTGATAAGTCCTTATTGAAGTTATCCAAATTCATTCCATCTATTTCGATGTCTTCAGCTCTTCTCCTTTTACTTCCTCTTTCATTTTCTTTGTCAACTATGTATGTATTGACATACCTTTGATGAGAAACGGGGGAATTTAGAGGGCCTCTCACAACTTTTTCAGCTTCTACAATCTGTAGTGCTTGACTTCCGTTTTCTCATTGATTCTGAATAACTTCATTTTCATCATTTTCAATATGGACATTCTCTTCAGTTTGATTTACTTGCTAAATGATGTCTTGGTTTGGTACTTGAACTTGCTGGTTCTCCAGATTTTCTTCTTCATCTCCATAGGGATCAACTCCTTGCAATGAGAGAACTGATAGTGAGCCATTCCATATTTGCAATAAGACCACAGTAGTTGTTATTATGGTTGAAGACATAGCAGTGACGACAAGTTGCTTCACGAAACCTCAAGTAAAATATGGAAAACCTCACTATTTCACCATCTTCCAGAGTGAGTTTCACTTTTCTACACAAAGGAAGGTTTACATCCACTCTTACTTTAGCTTTTACAACCCCAGTTGGGTCTCTATTATACATAGTGATAATTTCACCAGCTTGTGAAGCCACCATCTCAGGAATATTTTCTCTATCAAGGTCAGCTCTCAACCTGAATTTAATATTAAACACTTCAAACTGGAAGATGACATTCTGCACAACCATACTTAATTGCCAAGGCATGAGCGCCATAAGATGACCTCTCATAGAATGAGGTCTAGTTCTTAAACCTCTCTAAAATATTTCTCTGCTATGAATTCTGAAGATGAAGATGTTTGTACCATGAGTAAAATTGCCACATATATGGCCATAATGTCGCATGGGCCACTGTTCAACTGTTATCCAAGCCCGCTAACCAGTCAACCAAAGAAGCCCCACCAGCCTGCCCAGTATTACAATGACCGGGCAATGGTCAAGTCAACACTCGGTCAACGGTCAAAGTAAGGTCGCTCGTCACACCTCTAGCCAATTTTCAGTCGTGTTGCCAGCAATGCTGCTAACCAATTTCCAACCAAATACTCTGCCGCACTGCCAACCAGTTTCTATCCATGCTGCCAGATGTAATGCTAACTAGTTTCCAGCCATGTTGCCAGATGCGCTGTCAGCCAGTCCCCATCCATGCTGCCAGCGCATTATGCCTGTCAGCCATCAATCCAGTCTGCCAGCATGCGAATTAATCCAGGAGGCATTCAAAGACAGTTTCATGCGAATTAATTCAGGAGGCATGCAAAGACAGTTTCATGCAGAATTAAACAAGGAGGCATGAATAAGCAGTTTCATGCAGAATTAAACAGGGAGGCATGAATGAGCAGTTTCATGCAGAATTAAACAAGGAGGCATGAATGAGCAGTTAATGCCATTTAAGTTTATATTGAAATTAGGTATTCAAATATATAAATAGGGAGATCCAGAGGCTAGAAAGACAAAGGAGGGACTACTGTAATTCTAATATCAATAAAATACCACCCCAAAAGGGGATTCGTTCGTGGATGTTGGCAAACCATGCCGAACCACGTTAAATTTGTGTCTGTCATTCTTGACTATTTTTTGTTATTAACCTTGTTTCCATCATCAACACCAAAATCATCGTGTTTAGTGCCTGGAAATATTTCTTGGTGCAAATATTGGCGCCGACTAAGGGGAGTAACGAGAAAAATAATCGTGTTTTCCCGCTGAGAAAAGTAGTACAGAATGCTTCAAAATCGTGTCGTGAAAAAACAGTTTGAATGTCTTGGGAAATCACTGTTGCAGTACAGTTTGATCGCAACAACTGCAGTCCAGCTGATCGCAGCTGCTACAGACCATATAATCGGAGATATTGCAGCCCAGTTGATCGCAACTGCTGCAGTCCAGATTCGCAGTTCGAGATGTGCTAAAGCTATTACCTTCTGAAGCCATTGAAAATGCATCAATACAAAGACCGATGAAACCGCTCCCAGGATGTTCGGTCCACGGTAAAAGATGGCGTAGAAACATCATCAAGATTGTTGTAGGATGTTCGGTCCGCAACATGATAGGGTCGAAAGTTCGTTGCAACCTCCACCAAGGATCGTCAAGATTGCTATTAAAACAGACAAAAAAAATAAATCAGAAACTTCCAGTTTGGATGCCTTCGATAATTACTGCTGCAGTCCAGTTGATCGTAACTGCTGCAGACCAATTTTGATCGCATCTGCTGCAGTCCAGTTTGTTGCAGTCCAGCTGATCGCATCTGCTTTAGTCCAGATTAGTTGTTCAAGGTATACAGAAACTATCACCTTCATAATCCACAAGGATTGGTGCGCCACAAAGATCGTTAAAATTGTTGATCGGATGTTCGATCCGCAACATGATCAAAATCCAAAATTCGGAAAACTTGCTTCCCAAATAACGCAGTAAAGGTCGGCGGTAAAGACCGGCGATAATGGACGGCGGCAAAGACCGACGACAAAGGTTGGCGGTAAAGACCGGCGATAATGGCCGACGGCAAAGACCGACGGCAAAGGTTGGCGGCAATGGCCGACGACAAAGGTTGGCGGCAATGAGCGGCGGTAACGGCCGACGGCAACAAAGGCCGGCAATAATGGCCGGCGGTAACGGCAGGCGGCAACAAAGGCCGGCGGCCTGTCACGGTCACCCATGTTAGTGATCTTTTCACCCACGTTAGGTGTTGCACACCCACATTACATTGTGACGTTCACCCACATCAGCGTTTCTCTTCACCCACATCAGAATACGCTCACGCACTTCAGGAGCCGTTAACCCAAGTCAGGGGTTATGTTCACCCACGTCGTCGTTATGTTCACCCACGTCAACAACCAACAACAGCCAGTCAACACGCCATGTTAGCGTGACACATCAGCAAAGCGATGACATGGCAGCTCGCCACATCAGCATATGGTCTAGTCAGCAGCACTACGTCAGCAAGTAGTCCAGTCAGCACATGCCACGTCAGCAATCGGCCGCCACGTCAGCAAGTAGTCCAGTCAGGACATGCCCCGTCAGCAACTATTCCAGTCATCGACCGCCACGTCATCAAGTATGTCCAGTCGGCAGTGCCACGTCAGTTACTACACGTGCGCTAATAAAAAATCTTGTTTCGGCAATAACTTCTTCGTTTTAAGTCTGAATCGAGTGATTTTTGGCTCGTTGGAATCGTCTTTCAATTCCTTATAACCTGGAGATGAAAAATTATGAGTTTGAGAAAATAATTATTTTTGAGGTTCGAGCGGCGATATCACACACGGTCACCGGTCACCACCAAGTGAAAACTACGTATCATATTCAATGTTCGCGAACGCTATTGCGTCAAGTTTCTATCCACAACATTCCCGTTGCAAAGTTCGTGAGTGTTGGTTCTATTCATAAACCTCAACACGCTCATGTACGGTGCTAGTTAAAACTGCTACATTCCAGTTGACCGAGCTGTTGTAGTCCAGTTCCGCAGCAATTACTACAGTCTAGTTGATCGAGCTGCTGTAGTCCAGTTCCGCAGCAATTACTACAGTCCAGTTGATCGAGCTGCTGCAGTCCAGTTCCGCAGCAAATACTGCAGTCCAGTTCATCGAGCTGTTGTAGTCTAGTTCCTCAGAAAATACTGCAATCTAGTTGATCGAACTGTCGCAGTCCTTTTTCGTATAATTACTACAGTCCAGTGATCGAACTGTTGTAGTCCGGTTTTCTTCAAGACTGTTTCAGTATAGTGTTCTTCACAACTGCTTCACTCCAATATAATCGAACTTCTGTAGTTCCATGAAAACTATCTTTAATCCAGTTTTGATTCAATTGGTGTTTTCCAGTCCCGCAGACAGATCTAGTTGTCGAGTCAAGCTGAGACGCTAAGGCAGCAACACTAGTCATCGTCGTTGCAATCAGTAATGTTAAACTGCTATAACTAAGTTGATCGAACTGCTGTAATCCAGTTCCTAAACAACCACTGCACTCAGTTGGACGCAACTGATGCAGTCCAGTTTTGCTTATCCATCATGTACTCAGTTGGACGCAACTGATGCAGTCTGGTTTTGTTTATAACTGTTACACTCAGTTTTGTCGAACTGTTTAAAGTCTAATCCCTCAGTAGCTGCTGCAGTCCAGCTGATCTAAGTTGTTACAGTCCAGCTCTACTTGTCGCTTCTGCAGTGCAGTGCAGTCTTGCTCGTCGCTGCTGCAGTTCAGCTGATCGAAGATACTGCAGTCCAGCTGACCGCAGCTACTGCAATGCAGTCTTGATCGTCGCTGCTGCATTCCAGCTGATCGAAGCTACTGAAGTCCAGCTATGTTCGCAGTTCTTGCAGTCCAGCTGACCGCAGCTGCTGCACTGCAGATCGTCGCTGCTGCAGTTCAGCTGATCGAAGCTACTGCAGTCCAGCTATGTTCGCAGTTCTTGCAGTCCAGCTAACCGCAGCTGCTGCAGTGTAGTATTGCTCGTCGCTGCCGCAGTTCAGCTGATCGAAGCTACTACAGTCCAGCTATGTTCGCAGTTCCTGCAGTCCAGCTGATCGCAGCTGCTGCAGTGCAACTTTTATCATCGCTGCTGCATTCCAGCTGATCGCAGCTACTGCAGTCCAGCTATGTTCGCAGCTCCTGCAGTCCAGCTGATCGCAGCTGCTGCAGTGCAACTTTGCTCGTCGCTGCTGCAGTCCAGCTGATCGCAACTACTGCAGTCCAACTGATCGCAGCTGTTGCAGTGCAACTTTTCCCGTCGCTGCTGCATTCCAGCTGATCGCAGCTGCTGCAGTCCAGCTATGTTCGCAGCTCCTGCAGTCCAGCTGATCGCAGCTGCTGCGGTGCAAATTTGCTCGTTGCTGTTGCAGTCTAGCTGATCGAAGCCGCTGCATTCTAGTTGATCGCAGCTGCTGCAGTCCAGCTATGTTCGCAGCTCCTGCAGTCCATCTTTGCTCGTTGCTGTTGCAGTCCAGCTGATCGAAGCTGCTGAAGTCCAGCTCTGTTCGCAGCTCCTGCAGTCCAGCTGATCGCAGCTGCTGCAGTCCAGCTTTGCTCAATACTGTTACTACCCAGTTTTGATCGTTACTACAGAGGATAGTTTTTATGTGGCCGTCGCAGTCCAGTTTACCTCAATCACTGCAATCCAGTTCTGCAGCAACTATTGTGAACTAGTCGACATCGCTGCTGCTATCCTGGTTCACATAACTATTGAAGACATATAAATATCGATGCCACATCTAGTAGCACAACCAAGACCATTGGAGGTCCAACAACACATTAAATCTGTTACCATCTCAACTACTAAAGGGTCACACCCTTTCGCTCGCAACTACCGCGGCTCAGTCTGTAATTGACAGCAGCTTAATACCAACAACTACTACTACCTATTTTGGTCGGAAATTACCGACAGTCTGCAAATTCAAATTTCGTTTACAACAACAACTCACACAGATTCCAGCCGAGTAACGTCAAATATAACTCATATTTTCCAAACAACAGTTACTAGTCAAGTTCTGCGCAACTACCACAATTCAGTTTTACATCAACAATGCTCACTTTCAACACCACTCCTGTCTAGCATCACGCTTCCGTTGCAGTCCAGTTCAGCCTTCAGTCCTGTTTTTGCATACAACAATGGTTCATACTCAACTGTTTCCCGCCGATCCTCCAATCGCAATAGCCTCACTTGGGGCGACTTGATTACGATTTCCACAATCAACGAAGGCAGTTTTCTTTGCGCTTTAACAACATTAATTTACTCTTGGGGGGGGGTATCGATTTCCGTAATCGAATAAGAAAGCTTGTGATTTACTTCAAACGACAATAATCCACACTTGAAGGCGAATTTTATCATAGTTTGTTAATACAAAATAGAAAACTAACTTCTTAACCCCACAACAAGTTGGAGGTTAAGAGGGGGCGATGTTTGTACCATGAGTAAAATTTCCATATATAGGGCCAGAATGTCGCCTGGGCCACTGTTCAGTTGTTATCCAAGCCCGCTAACCAGTCAACCGAAGCAGCCCCACCAGCCTGCCCAGTATTACAACGACCGATTAATGGTCAAAGTCAACGCTCGGTCAACGTTCTAAGTCAACCGTTGGTCAACTGTCAAAGTCAGGTCGCTCGTCGCACCTCTAGCCAATTTTCAGTCATGTTGCCAGCAATGCTGCTAACCAATTTCCAGCCAAATACTCTGCCGCACTGCCAACCAATTTCTAGTCATGCTGCCAGATGTGCTACTAACCAGTTTCCAGCCATGTTGCCAGATGCGCTGTCAGCCAGTCCCCATCCATGCTGCCAGCCCATTATGCCTGTCAGCCATCGATCCAGTCTGCCAGCATGCAAATTAATTCAGGAGGCATGCAAAGACAGTTTCATGCGAATTAATTCAGGAGGCATGCAAATACAGTTTCATGCAGAATTAAACAAGGAGGCATGAATGAGCAGTTTCATGCAGAATTAAACAGGGAGGCATGAATGAGCAGTTTCATGCATAATTTAACATGGAGGCATGAATGAGCAGTTTCATGCAGAATTAAACAAGGAGGCATGAATGAGAAGTTAATGCCATTTAAGTTTATATTTTAATTAGGTATTCAAATATATAAATAGGGAGGTCCAGAGGCTAGCAAGACAAAGGAGGGACTACTGTAATTCTAATATCAATAAAATACCACCCCCAAAGGGGATTCATCCGTGGATGTAGGCAAACCATGCCGAACCGCGTTAAATTTGTGTCTGTCATTCTTGACTATTTTCTGTTATTAGCCTTATTTCCATCATCAACACCAAAATCATCGTGTTTATTTCCTGGAAATATTTCTTAGTGCAAACAGACATTCCTTCGATTTGTGTTGATAATGACCACTTGGTTTACTGCACCCCAGTTCACCCTGACTGCAAAACTCACTGCTGCTCTTGTAACTTGCATATCTTCTCTACATATCTAACCTATGAGTGCAAAGGATTCAACAAACTTCCCCCTTGATTCCAGAGAAACATGCTTAGTAGTTCTCTTGGAAACATTGCAGTTCTTGTTGAATTGAGAAGCTAAACCATTGACAGCTGAAGAGGAAGTAGCCATTGAAAAGGAATTTTTGACTAACTGGTGGTTTAGTAGTATAGAAGGAAATTTATGATAGAGGTGCAGAGAATTTATCTCTCTAGAACTGTAAAACTTATATTGAATGGATGCAACAATCCTGCTACTGAAACTAACATGCCAAGTGTAATTCATGCACATAAGATTTAATAAACAGTCTTTCTGAAGACCAAGACTAAGAAATTCTTGGGACTCAAGCAAATAGTTGGGAGTAATCATTATTAAAATTAGGAAGAGTGGAAGAACAACTTTATTTTCCATATTACTAGCTGTGTAGACCTGCCTTGTTGCCTTAGTGAACAACTTGTACAAAGAAGAAATCACACAGGCCAATTTTCCTGCTGACATGCTGAGGTATATCGACCAAAATGCTTTTGTGCCGCCTCTATGCTGCGTTGTTGCCAAAACCCTAGCTCACCCAATCAGGTTTGGATTGAGATTTGGGAAGAAATCTGAAAATCAGATAATAGAATTGTTTAGAACAATATAAAATTTAAAACATTAAAGCATTGTTTCAATTCGAGTAAACAAAAAGGATTACTGAAAAAAGAAAATGGATTGCTCTGAAAAAGCTGATTAATCTAAATTAAGAAACTAGATTTTGTTTGTGTTGAAAAGAAAACATAATTACTCGTTTAGAAAAAGATGTTGGGAACCCTAAAAAATTCAGCTAAAATTCATCGAGAAATCAAACGACGAAAGATTCGAAAGGAACTGAAAAGGATTGGGTTAAAAGATAAGAAAAATCATTGATTGGGATTAAAGAACTCTTATCTGATAAACATGCAGAGGGATTGAAGAAGAAAATTTGTGAATCGTTTCGCCTTGGGCCGATTCACTATTCGCTCGATCCGCCGCAAAGTAAAAAAGATGGCAGGGGAAGAAAGTGAAAGGATCTTTTGTTTGTCACCTTTCAAATAAATGTATCAAATTTGTAATTGTCGAAGCCAAGTTAACTAGAGTCAATATAGAACCGGGATTGATGCTAGGCGCCTAATGCCAGTGCGGTGTTCAATCTGGACGAGGTCCCGGGTTTTTCTGCTATTGCGGTTTCCTCGTTAACAAAATTTCTGGTGTCTTGTGTTTTTCCTTTTCCGAATTATATTGTTTATCTTTATAATTGTATTTACACAGGTTTGTACATATTCAATCTAAGTAGACATGTCCGTTTAATTGTAAGCGATTACGAGACTAGTTTCTTGTAGAATTCATATCCTGAAAGATAAATAACAAGTTTAATCACTTGGCAGAATTCAGATTGAATTATTTTGATATGATTAGATTGATATTGGATATTTATTTTTGAGATCATCCAAGTATTCTGCTTAAAAATCAGGTTCACAGACCTTGTGTCTATATACATATTGTGAAGGATCATTAAGTTGGTCTACTTGCAATTGTATTAAGTTTTGTCTATATAGATTGTCGAACAAAAAAGTTGGGTGTATTTGGTATCCCCTGCGTTTTCAATTGGTATCAGAGCAGGCAAACATTGTTGACCTAATAAGTCTATATTTTAAGTGATCTCTATTATGTACAAGAGTGCAATCTCAATCAACGTACCGCCAACTTTCGATGGCACAAATTACTTATGGTGGAAAAATGTTATGCATTCCTTTTTACAAGCTCGTGACTTTCATACATGGGTACATGTTGTGAGATGATATGATGCTCCACTTATTGGAGAAGGAGATACTGCAGTTTCTAAAGGCATAAAAGCATATGAAGATGAAGAAATCAAAGATGCTAAATGCAACTCTGATTGATTAAACACTATAAGCCAAGATGTTCAACATCATGTGTCTACGTGCACTGGATCAAAAAATGATTGGGAAATTTTAGAAATCGTATTTGAAGGGAATTACGCAGAAAAGGAAGTCAGGCTTCAAAACCTAACTTCTGACTGGGAAAATCTTCGTATGTCCGATGAAGATTCGTTTGAGAAATTTAATCACAAATTTTCGGAAATTGTGAATGCTTGTTATTCTCTATGTAAGACTATTCCTGAACGGGATATTGTGATGAAAATTCTGAGATCATTACCAGCTCGATACAAGTTTAAGAAACATTCGATTATGGAAGGAAACGATCTCACTACACTTTCCAGAAGTACTCTTGTTGGAAAGTTAAAGATCTTTGATCATGAACAGCAAACCAAAGCTGATAAAGCTATTGCGTTCATAACACTTAAAAACACTGATGTACTTGCTAAAAGTGAAAGTGTTGGTATCTCTGAGAAAGAGCTTTTTAACGAAATTTCAGATGAAGATCTTGAAAAGAGAACGTCCTCCATCATCAGCCAAACCTCATGATCGTAATACTCCTAAAAAGGATGATAATGATGATGATGATGATGATAGTGATGATGAGGATATGCCTCAGTGCTTCAAGTGTAGAGGTTTTGCTCACTTTGTTAATGAGTGTCCAAATCGATTAAAAATACTGGCACCGAGGGTTTTGCTACGAATCTTGATGAAACTACTGATCATTATGATTCAGAAGAAGAAGAATGTTCTAGTTTAGCATTTATGGCTGAAACAACTAATTTTTATGAGAGTAGTGATACTCATATCAATCTTGACAAGCTTTTTGAAGATCCCTCATCTATAACTTTTGAGGATATAATGGATTTTCCTTTGGAAAAACCTATTACCGAACTTCACAAAACATCTTTGATATGTCTGACAGCTGAGACTGAAAGTGTTTCAGATCCCCTTCTCAACCGATCTTGTCCTTACTGTACCATTGAATGTCATGAACTTCAACAATGCTTCAAGTACAATCAGAAAATAAGGTATGTCAATAAACTGAAACGGAGGGCGAGTCGTTTGACAAATGTGCTTAAATTATTTCAAAAGCCAAACCCAACTAAGGTATGTAACTATGTTTCTCCTACTTCTTCTAAGAGTGTTATTATTCCTGAGGAAAAGGTTTCAAAACAGAAGAAGAGACCTCTAAACGATCGACAAAAATGGAAATTGACAAACCAGTACAGGAACCAAGTGGTGAGCCTATTAATGCTCACCCCAACATAAATTAATTGTGTTGAAAAGGTGTCGTCTTGTCATGTGCCCTGAAAAGAGACAAGAACATTGCACCTCCAAAGGGCTTTGAGACAAACTCTTTTGTTTATGTCTGGGAACTTATTTTTTGAATTTCCATCTATTTTCACAGACTCAAGGTTAAAATTTCTTTGATATTTCATGCTTAAAACGAGAATAACACTAATTCATGTCGAGCCTTACTCCATTGAGTTCTGCCCAGCTTTCTGGTTTTTGACTTGGTTATAATAACTAAATGGTCGAAATTTATTTTCACTTCCATGAGGAAAATTATCGGAATATTCAAAAGATTTTTATATCTCTTCACACTAACTTTCAAGTAATAAGTATGAAGACTTACCCTTGCACAAACTTAAGAAAGGGTGAAATTGTATTTTGCTTTTTTGTTTGTTTTTCTTCTTCTTTTGGTACGTGAACGGACCTTTTCTGGACGATTGGTTCTTGAATTATTGTTTATTCTTTCTATTTAAAACTCTCGCCAGTTTTGGAATTTTCCATAAACTTTAAAATTGACTTGAAGATCTATATAGATGTGTTTGCACAATTTATTGCATACTCAATTTTGAGTTGTGGTATCCTCAAGTATGATTTTTTTTGATGTACCTTCTCTACCTATGGTTGTCGATTCTACAGCGAAAAGTGTTGAGTTTACTGTTCCTAAGGAGAAAGATCCACTTTTTAAGAGAAAAATGAAGAATGTGAAGAAACCTAGGGACAACTGCTCAAATCAGCAAAGGTTTGCAAATATTCTTGAAGAGCTTAAGAGACCAAGATGGAAGTGCAAGGTCTTAAAAACATCCAGCAGAAATCTTTGGAGATTCACGAAGCACTTGTCAAACAACAACCAAACAACTTTGAAGGATCTAATGCTCTTCTTCATAAACCTTATGTTCCAATGTTTGTTGATGATGAAGGGTTCGAGATTAATCAAGTTTTCATCAAAGATCTTTTTACTAGTTAACTCCTTGTAGGAATTTTTGTTCTTATCATTGAGGGAGGAACACTAGTTTTTGGAGTAGTTTTTATGTGCTACATTAGCTATTCCAAATATTTGCATCTTCCATAGTTAAAGTTTATTAATTAAATTTTATTTTGTAAGATGACTTGCAATACCTAGTCTTCATGGTTATTTTGAAAGATGACTTGCAATACCTAATTTTCATGGTTATATATATGTATCGCTTATTTTGTGAAATTGTTATATGCCATCATTGTTGGTGACTAGGTTTTGTTATCTTGTGCATTCATGCACAAGATAAGAGCCAATCATTGGCATGATAAAGTGTAAAAAATAATAAAATATGCGAGAGGGATTTTTTTTTTGAAAATAAAGGATAGATTACTGCATAAACAATCTACAGATTCAGTCTCATATGGAACGAGCTCAAGTTGAGCAGTCCGATGGCTGAATCTGTATGATTAACATCCACTGGAAAAGATAATGAGTTTGCATTTAGATTATATATTTCATATGCTTTGATAGTGTCATAAGCTATTGAAGGAATTAAAAACTGAGGTGGATCATGAAATCTTGAACCAGTAGATGCTTCTTTTCTTCCTTTCCTTGCAAGAAGATCTGCTACCTTGTTTTTCTTTCTGTTGATAAACTGAAAACCTCCAAAGATACCAGTTGTGTTGCTTGCTTCTTAACTTCATCTAAGATTTCCTTACTTTGCCAGCTGATTAATGTGTCTTGTTCTTGTTGATACCTAATAGTTGTTTTGTTGTCTCCTTCGATGACTAGATTCTGCAATTTATTTGTAATGACCCATTTTGTTGTCTTCAGCAGAGCTAGAACTTCTGCTTCTTCAGCTGATGAAGTCTTGTATCTTCCCATTCCTTCTCCTATGAAGGTACCTGTCCAAATGCGTAAGATGAAACCAAAACCTGCACTAGGTTTAGCAGAGATCCAAGAGGCATCATAGTTTATTTTTAAAGTTTTAGTACTTGGAAGATTCCAAATATCCTGAGAATGCGATGTATTACTACATTTATTGGTTTCTGTGGTGTGTTTCACTGGATGCCAGTAATCATAATGTCTTGAGATGTCTAAAGCTAATTGTTCATGGGGACCTGTTTTTATTTCGAACACTCTAAGGCAACGTTCTTTCTAAATAAACCAGCACTTAGTTGCTGCTAGGGATATAGAGATAGAATTGAGCTCACCTTCTCTCCATACATTATAGATATCTAAGAAAGAGATATTATGAGAGATAGGGTTAGAGAAAACTACATGTACAGGAAATGGCTATAATTTCCAAACTGCTTTGGCATAAGCGCAATCAGAGAATAACTGGAAAGTTGATTCTTCTTTTTGTTGAAAGAAAACACACTTTGTGTCAATCCCTAGCTTCAGTCTTGTTGGTAGTGAATCTTGTATACATTTCCAGATGAATAGATTTATTCTCTGAGAGGTATCCATGCTCCATAGACCTCTCCAAAATCTTTTTGTTTGAACAGAAGTTATGGAAGATTGATTTTGCAATTTTGCGTATAGAGATTTCACAGTGAAATCTCCATTCTTAGTTAATGTCGACCTGATTTTATCTTTTTTCAGAGAACCATTTTGAGTAATGTAAAGATTGATGTTTAAGATTTCTTACACGAAAGGTTTTTCAAATATAGAATTTAATAAGTTAATATTCCACTTTTTTGTTTCGGAGTTGATTAACTCTGAAACAAGTGTTATGTTTAAGTTCCTTTGAGAACATATTTAGCCAGAATCTCTTATCTGTTTGGTAACCATTTATCTTCCCGAATATTTATCGAATTGCCATCCCCCACTTCCCATACGCTATATTTATTTATATGTTCTATACCCTATAAGATACAGTTCCATATCCAAGATGCTTTGGATTTCTTCTTAGATAGAAGAGCTCCATTTTTTTTTTTGAAGTATTTCCCTTTCAGAAGATGAGCCCACAGATCATCTGGTCTGCTGACTAATCTCCGGGCTATTCTACTTATAAATATATGAGAGAGAATGACTCTTTGCATTGAAAAATAAAAAGATTCACGGATTTTTGAAATTCTCTCTCTACAAATGCATTCTCCAATACAAAGAATCATTCTCTATCATATATTTTATTATTTTTATACTTTCCCATGCTAATGATTCGCTCTTATCTTGTGCATGGATGCACAAGATAAAAAAATCCGAAGTACATATATCCCATATTTTCTCATAGTTTAAGCTCTTTCACTCTTGCAAAAGAGGAGTAAACTATTTTGAGAATGAAAGTTTTTTATCTTCATGATTACACTTTTTGTGAATAAAATGCTATAGGATTCCGTAAGATGTTCTTTGGGGATCGACTTACTTCCTTGATTGTGTCGCCACCAGGGAATAAGTGGTGAACTTTAATCTCTACGTTCCTACATAGCTAGAGAAGTTATAATTTTTATGTTGAGTCATATTGCACTAATTGTTCTCTTGTTCGTAACTGGCTTAGAGAACTGGTCGTGTTGATGATTTTTCTCACAAAAATATTGTATTTTAGTGCCTCTAACATTAATATCGTTATTTTTAACTTCTTTGTTCATAGCTGGCGAGAAGAGAGAAAAATATTAGATATAAATTTAATTTGTTTGTAACTGGCCTATTAAATTTAAAGTCCAAGAAAATCCTTGTCTTGCGACTAGAGTAAGGTTGCTCGTGTCGTCCTTTTGGGAATGACATAAATGGGGGAAATCTTTTTGAAATTGTGCTTAATGATAATATCTTTGTGGAGAGTGCGGATGTGGAATTGTAGGAGATGCTTGTGTCTTATGTCTTCCTAACGCAAACCGAGATTTCTTGATTGAGTTCGTCTAAACTAAAGGTTGGTATGTGTTCTCTAGTCTTGAAACTCTTTTGTTTAAGTCATGATTATCCAACTTTTCACCTTTGTCAATTTTGTTGACAAAAAGAGGGATATTTATTAAGTTGTTTCTTACCACATAAATATGGCTTTTACAAAGCATCATGTAAGGGGGAGTGAATTATTATCTATAGGTTTTACCTATTTTTCAAAACTAGTATGTATTGACTAGGGGGAGAACATATCACCGTAGTATTGCTTCAAAATTGTGGTGCAATTGAATTATGAGGAAGGTAACAATACCATGTTTCTGTATAACGACTAATGAGTAGAGTGTTTACCTCATTCTATAAAAGCTCTAATGAGTTTTCTCATAAGTTGTTATCGCTACGTATCTTCAACAACAAAGTGTTGAACAAACACATACAAAACATTATAATAACTTGAAGTACGAAGAATTCAAGACGTGTGTTGAAGAACCAAGGAAATCAAGCATAGTGGATTGAGCTGAAAAGTTTTATTTATTGTATCCATATGTATTGAATAGTTTTGTCATAAAAAATGACAAATGGGGAGATTGTTAGAGCATTGCTCGGTTGAACCCACAATTTTTGCCATCTCAAGCTTGTTGTCAATGCTAGGTGATCAAAACTATATCTTGATTTCTAGCCTACTAAGTCAAGTTTCAGATAGATTAGAATTGTAGTTGAGTATCAGATATCACCTTTGAAGACTTAAGATCGACGAAGATATTTGGAGAACTTCTGTATCAGGTATGTGAATACCGAACCATTCTATTTTACTCATTATACCATCATTCTATCGATTGAGACTATGTCGTACATGTTGTACTATCATTCTATTTTACTCATTATACCATCATTCTATCATTCTATGATTTATAGTAGATTCACAAAGAAGATGTTTCAAGTCAAGTTTGTCTTGTGAAAAATCTCGAAATTTGATTTAGAGATTAGATTTACAAAGGTTAACAATATTAGTTTTATGGATTAATTTGTGGATCACTTGAAATTTCCCATGCAAATGATTATATCACTTCAGAATGTTTCAAACATCATAAGAGACAAATATGAACTTATTGAAATTTCTACTCAGGGTAGGTTGACGAACTCAGTTTGCAAACTATAGAAATCTGAGATATAGAAATACATGAAGGTTGGTGAACCAGTTCTTAAATCGCAATTTCAGATAGGAATAATTCACTAACCTGATTGGCCCGTGGTCAACTAAATTTTATAAGTTGGATATATAGGCTAGCAGTTGGCGAACCCGATTCACGAACCGTGGTCAACTGAGTTCGGTAGTCTAGTAGGGTTAGTGAACCCGGTTCACGAACCATAACACCCTGACTCGTGAACAAGCCCTATGGTTGGCGAACTGTTGTACCAACTGTCCCAACAATGTTTAGAAAACGCTCAAAGACTTATTATTTTAATATGTTTAACATTGCTATAACTCTCTTAAACACTTATAAGACTTCATTGATCACTTAACACTTATGTGTGTGAACTATGATTAATTTCTTCGGTGTTTACATGAACATCAAATAGATTTTTGTTCTTTGGTGCTAACTTGCGAAACCGAGCAGTCATTATACACGGTTCAGTAACAGAACCTATGTGTATAGTCTTCTATCTATTATAGGTTGAAGAACTAAGTAGTCCGTTTGATTCTCAAGTTATCGTAACTTGAATTCTAAGCTAACCTTGGTCTTTGTAAACTATAAATAGAGCATCTCTGTCAACTAGGAAAATAAATCCCTGACACTTTGTGTCCTAGCTGATTCTAGAGTCGCCTCTATTGACATTTTAGGTCTACGACTAAAAAGACTTCGCTTGGGGATTCGTGAAGCCAGGTCCGACTATCTTTACCTTGATATCTCGTAAATCCCGATCTTTATTTCTGTTATCGAGGTTTTCATAATCTCTTTCAGGCAAGATAGATAGTAATCACAAAGTTCTCTTTGTCTCAGACTTTGTGATTCTTCAAGATAGATATCTAAAGACTGATCTTAGTTGATCTCTTTGGGAGTTGTAAGACTGATCAAATAGGCTTATCTGTTGGAGGCGGATTGGTATCAAAAGTCTTCACTTAGGCTAAAGAAACTCTTAGGCTGTAAACAACGTCAGCTAAGGGAATCAAGTGTATAGAACCTTGCGAAGTTCAAGAGACGTAAGGATCGCGATTATAACTGAATCACTCGGAGGGTGTATTCGGTCTCAACTACATTCCAGTCTGAATTCTGATAGTTGGATAATGTCTTCTCCCGGCTTAATACAGTGTGGTGTTCAATCTGGACGAGGTCTCGAGGTTTTCAGTTATTACGGTTTCTTCGTTAACAAAATTTCTGGTGTCTTGTGTTTTTGCTTTTCCGCATTATATTATTTATCTTTGTAATTGGTAAAAAAGCGGGGGTCTAACAACCACACCCAATATTTCTCTTAGCAATCTGTATGGACTAACTCCGATATACTTTCAAGAGAATCAACTAGACAGTCAGACTCAATCTTAAGAAAAATATATCAAAGAGTTATATCTCAATTTCTCAATTCAATTTGGAATCAAACAAATAGGAATTTGCGAGCCCGATTAAATATAAGAAATAACTTGGAAAGTATCAAAAACCAATATCCAAGTGTCAATCAATTTAATCAACAACCAAATGTTGGATTCACAATTGATTGAACTCACGCACTACCTGTGATATTTCAATTATATAAACAAATATAATGCGGAAAAGAAATAACATGGATACCAGAAGTTTTGTTAATGAGGAAATCGCAAATTCAGAAAAACCCCGGGACCTAGTCGAGATTTGAACACCACACTGTATTAAGCCGCTACAGACATTAGCCTACTCCAAGTTCACTTCGGACCATAATGTAGTTGAGCCCTAACCAATCTCACACTGATCAAGGTACAGTCGCGTTCCTTACGCCTCTGTATCCCAGCAGGACTCTGCGCACTTGATTCCCTTAGCTGATCTCATCCATAACTAAGAGTTTTTACGACCCAAAGTCGAAGACTTAATAAACCAATTTGTTTCACACATAAAGGCCTGTTGAATAGATAAATCTGTCTCCCACAGATATACCTATGAGTTTTGTTCCGTCTTTTGATAAATCAAGGAGAACATGAACCAATTGATATACCAGACTTATATTCCCGACGAACAGCCTAGAAATATCAATCGCCTCACAATAATATTAATCGTATGGTAGCGAAACAAGATATTTTGGAATCACAAACGATGAGACGAAGATGTTTGTGACTACTTTGTATCTTGTCTATCGGAGATTAAATATCTAGCAAATCTTAGAGAAGATAGTACTCAATCACGATAGAAAACGACAAGATCAGAACACGCAACTACGTAGAAAATAGTTGGGTCTGGCTTCACAATCCCAATGAAGTCTTCAAGTCGTTAACCTACAGGGTTTTAGAAAAACCTAAGGTTAAAGGAGAATCGACTCTAGTCGCAACTAGTATCACACGGGAGGTGCGGGGATTAGGTTTCCCAGTTGCTAGAGTTATCCCTTATATAGTCTTCAAATCAGGGTTTGCAATCAATGTTACCCTGGTAACAAAGAATTAAATATTCACCGTTAGATGAAAACCTAATTAGACTCAAGCTAATGTCTTTCAACCGTTAAATCGAACTTAGCTTGTTACACACAAATGAAAAGTGGCTTCATTTAGATATGAGTAACCGTACCTAAACATGTGCACCTTTGTTGGCTCAACAATAGTTAACCGAAGTTATCCATATGAACGCTTTCATATCAACCATATTCATCTTAACCATAACTAGTTCAAATGACTCAAATGAAACTAGTTTTAGAGTTGTTAAATTGTTTATATTCTCATAGAAGTATACAAGACACAATTGAAGCAAAATCGATTTTGATTCACTCAAATCAATCCATGAACATTATAGCCACAGTTTGCAAAATATTGCATTCCTTATTATATAAATGTATTAGTTCATGAACAAACCGATTTTAGAGCATAACCCACTCAAGCATGCAAACGGGTACACATATCTAAGTAGCCGGACTTGGACTGTGTTCGCCAGTATGCAAACAGGTACGCATATTGTCGTACACTTCCAAGTTTCAGTTGAATCCAGTACGCGTACTGGTACGCATACTATGGTACCCAGACTTCAACTGACTTCGCCAGTACGCGTACTGGTACGCATACTTTAGCTCCCGGACTTTACCTGACCTCGCCAGTATGCATACGGGTATGCATACTACATTCCGGTCTTGGATCAACACATATGCAAGTACGCATACTGTGCACATAATCCAATTATGGTTAAGTGTTCTAAACTCCCATTTCAATCATTGAAACATTCTTAGAAGACGACAATAGCTGTCTCACACAAACTATTAACTTCAAAGCGATTTTCAAGTGATCGAATGATCAATACGAAATATTCCGAGTCTACATCAAATGACTGTCTCACACAAATCATGTAAGATGTTACCAGGTGATTTTCACATGATCATCTTTTGACTTGCGTCAAACTTTGATGATATTTTAGCTTTGAATGGTTTCTTTCAATTAAATATGTTGAACGTGTCAAATTCATAGAACTTACTTATTTTGTGAGACCTGTTCTTTTCTATAATTATTGGTGATTAAAACATATATCTCATAATTTCTCTTAGGTTAAGCTTTTTCAGTCTTGAAAAAGAGGAGTAAACTATTATGAGAATGGTAGTTTTTTATCTCTATATGATCACAATTTTTCTGAATAAACTGCTACAGGATTCCGTAAGATGTTCTTTAGCAATCGACATACTTCCTTCATTGTGTCGCCATCAGGGAATAAGTGGTGAACTTTAATCTATACTTTCATACATGGCTAAAGAATTTATAATTCTTATGTTGAGTCATATCGTACTAATTGTTCTCTTGTTCGTAAGCGACATAGAGAATAGTTTGTGTTGATGATTTTTCTCACGAAAATATTGTATCTTAGTGCCTAACATTAATATCATTATTTTTAAATTCTTTGTTCGTAACTGGTGAGAAGAGAGAAAAATATTGGATACAAATTTATTTTGTTCGTAACTGGCGAATAAATTTAAAGTGCAAGAAAATCATCTCTTATGATCAGAGGAAAGGTCGCATTGTCGTTCTTTCGGGAATGACTTAAATGGGGGAGAGTTCTTTTTGCTTAATGATAATATCTTTGTGGGGAGTGCACATGTGAAATTATAGGAGATGTTTGTACCTTATGTCTCCTTGACTCAACCTGAGATTTCTTGGTTAAAATCGTATAAACTAAAGGTTGGTATGCATTCTCTATCCTTGAAAATATTTTGACTAACTCATGATTATCCCAATTTTTCACCTTTGCCAATTTTGTTGACAAAAGGGGGAAGAATTATTAAGTAGTATCTTAGTACATCACATATGACTTTACGGAGCATCATGTAAGGGGGAGTGAATTATTATCTATAGGTTTTACCTATTTTGGAAAAGTAGTACGTATTGACTAAGGGGGAGAACATATCACCGTAGTATTGCTTCAAAATTGTGGTGCAATTGAATTGTGAGGAAGGTAACATTACTATGTTTCTGTATCACGACTAATGAGTAGAGTGTATTGACCTCATTCTATAAAAGCTCTAAACGAGTATTCTTATAAGTTGTTATCGCTACGGATCTTCGACAACAAAGTCCATGAACGAACACATGCAGAACATTAAATGAACTTGAAGTATTAAGAATTAAAGACGTGTGTTGAAGAACCAAGGAAATCAAGCATAGTAGATTGAGATAGAAAAGTTTATTTGTTGAATCCATATGTGTTGAATAGTTTTGTCATGAAAATTGACAAAGGGGGAGATTGTTAGAGCATTGCTCGGTTGAACCCACAAGTTTTTTCATCTCAAGCTTGTTGTCAATTCTAGGTGATCAAAACTATATCTTGATTTCTAGTCTACTAAGTCAAGTTTCAAATATGTTAGAATTGTAGTTGAGTATCAGAGATCACCCTTGAAGACTGAAGATCGACGAAGACATTTGGAGAACTTCTGCATCATGTATGTACTGAACCATTCTATTTTACTCACTATACCATCATTCTATCTATTGAGACTATGTCATTTGACTTATAGTAGAATTACAAAGAAGATGTTTCGAGTCAAGCTTGTCTTATGAAAAATATCGAAATATGATTTAGCGATTAGATGTTCAAAGGTCCTTAACAATATTAGTTCTATGAATTAATTTGTGGATCAATTGAAAATTGCCCATGCAAATGATTGTATCACTTCGGAATGTTTCAAACATCATAGGAGAGAAATATGAACTTACTGAAATTTCTACTCAGGGTAGGTTGGCGAACCAGTTTGCACACTGCAATTTCCGTTGGGAATAGTTCACGAGCCCGGTTGGCGAACTGTGGTGAACTGAATTTTATAAGTTGGATAAATAGTCTAGCAGTTGGCAAAACCGGTTCATGTATCGTGGTTAACTGAGTTCGGTAGTCTAGTAGGGTTGGTGAACCCGGTTCATGAACCATATCACCCTGACTCGTGAACAATCCCTACGGTTGGAAAACCGTTGTACCAACTGTCTCGATAATGTTTAGCAAATGCTTAAAGACTTATCATTTTAATATGTTTAATATTTCTATAAATCTCTTAATCACTTATAATACTTCATTGATCACTTATGTGTTTGTATCATGATTAATTTCTTAGGTGTTTAAATGAACATTAAATAGATTTCAGTTCTTTGGCTAACTTGCCAAACCAAACGGTTCTATAACCGAACCTATGTGTATATATAGTCTTCTATTGTATTTTGAAGACCTAAATTGTTTACTTGATTCTTAATTTATATTAGCTTGAATTCTAAGCTAACCCTGGTTTTTGAAAACTATAAATAAAACATCTTTGTCAACTGGGAAAATCAATCCCTAACACTTGTGTCCTAGGTGATTCTAAAGTCGTCCATTATTGACCTTTTAGGTTTACGACTAAAAGACTAATTCGTTTTGGGGATTCGTGAATCCAGGTCCAAATATCTTTACCTTGATAGTTCATGTATCATGATCTTGTTTTTCTGTTATCGAGGTTTTTATAATCTCTTTCAGGTAAGATAGATAGTAATCACAAAGTTCTCTTCTTCTCAAACTCTGTGATTCCTCAAGATAGATATCTAAAGACTGATCTTAGTTGGTCTTTCGAAGATTGTTCTTAAGAGGTGGTTAAGAATCCAGGATGATCTCCGGGAGTCGTAGATCCGGATTTGTGAGGTTTGCTAGCTTTGTATATTGCAAACAAATTTCTACACCTTGATCTTTGATCTAAACGAAAATCAAATAGGCTTATCCGTTAGAGGCAGATTGGTATCAAAAGTCTTCACTTTGGCTGAAGAAACTCTTTGGCTGTAAAGGACGTCATCTAAGGGAATTAAGTGGGTAGAACCTTGCGGGGTTCAAGATACATAAGGAGCGCGACTTTAACTGAATCGCTTGGAGGGTGGATTAGGTCTCAACTACATTCTAGTTTGACGTCTGATAGTAGGATAAAACACCTTGATTTGTTATCTATTATTTATGCTTTCTTTGTTATTTTTCTTGTAAATTATGTATAATACGCTGTAAAGGACGTCAGCCAAGGGAATTAAGTGCGTAGAACTGTTAGAGCATTGCTCGGTCGAACTCACTGATAGGACGTCGATCATTATTTTTCAGGTACCATTAATCATTATTTTTGTGTGTGCACAATTAAAACAAGAGGAAAGTCTCTAAACTAGTTGTGTACATAAGTATTTTTCAAGATGAATCCTTTTGAGAGCAATGCATATGGTTCACAAAACCATGCATATTATGGTGATTAATTTAACTCTCAACCTTATTCTTATGACTTCCAACCATATTTGGGATATAATAAAAACCAATATTTTGGTTATGATGACCATCCTACAAGACCTTGTGATTATTCTCATACATCGCAGCAACCTTACGATGGTTATGTAAGTGAACAATCACAAGGATGGGGCACAGTTATACTTCTCAGATGTTCCAATCTAGCTTTATGCATATGTTTGATGAATTTAAGCATTTAGTACAAGCATTGAAGCAGATTAACTCAACACCCAACATGGAGAGTTTTGTACCAAGTGAAACTTACGATTGTGTATGTAGACCTATTCCGGATCGTACTTATGATCTTTCTCCCATTTAACGGGAAGATACATGGTCTAGAGATCCTATTATGAGTAGTAGCGGGAAATATGTTAACATAAAGAAACTATTTAAGCAATGAGCAGTTGGAAGACGAGGGAGCAATGGAAGAGACTCTACAAGAAATTTCTAGGGCCATACGCATGGAGGTTAGCCGCCGTGTGGATAATAAAGAAGAGCCCGAGGAAGACGATTCCGAGGATGACGAACCCTTGAAAAATGTTGATAATGACGGTGCTACTAGCTCAACTCATGATCATAATTATCATTCTCCTATTCAAAAGGAAGAAGTTGAGTCTAGAAACACTAAAGTTATTGATGGTAAGACTTATGTTGTGTATGAGAGCGATGCTGATTATGACTTCTTTGTGCACCCTACCCCAAATTCAGAGATAGTCGATACGTTGAATGAGAAGTCAATTTGTGATGAAACACATAAGGATTATGATGATTTGCTTGGGGAAGATTTTGATTTATCTTCAAATGAGGACGACTTGGTTCACTAATGAAGAATGGTTGAACAAGAGTTTGAACGAGAATAATGATACTTGTGATGTGGAAACGAAATTATCCAGCAAAACTACCGAGGATCCGGTAATACATGAGGTTTTTCAAGGTTTGTCTAACCCTTTACATGAATCTCTATCTAATGATGATCCTCCCAAGCTTGAAGTAGTTTATCATAGAGTTGTTAACCTAACTTTTAGGAAGATACCTCATTTGGGGTTGGAATTGTATGCTTCAAAAATAATATCCAAATTTCTTGCTTCTAAGTATCCACCATGAGTCTAACCATGCAGGTTTACCAAGAGGAACCAATAGAAGTTCCTTCTATTCGAGCATTGCTTGGTCGAACTCGCAAACGTTGCTATCTCAAGCTTGTTTGTCAAGTTCAGTTTTTTTTTTTTTTTTTTTTTTTTTTTTTTTTTTTTTTTTTTTTTTTTTTTTTTTTTTTAGAGAAAAGGGTAAAATTTTATTAAGAAAAGAAAAGAGTGTTACACACTTGAGAATTTGCTCAATCCCAATAACAATTACAATTGCAAATTAGAGACGTTACATTCCATAACCGTGGTCCAATGTGTAATTAGATCCCTAAAGGAGTGGTGTTTAAACCACAATTGTATCTCTCCCCATTGGAAAATCCTGCGTTTTACCTCTATTATAAACTTCTCTAGGTATCTCCACGCTTTTTAGCCATGACCCTCCTATTCCTCTCTGACCAAATTGACCATATCACTGCAAAGGGTAATAATGGCCATATCTTCCTGCCTATTTTCTTCCCTTTTCTGCTCTGCCAATGCTGGAACTGTTCCTTGAGAGTGATTTCGTGAATCCATTGTCGATCCATTCTTGAGCAGAAATAGTCCTATATGTTCTTGGAGAAAGGGAATTTGAGGAGAGTGTGGTCTACAGTTTCCAGTTCCCCATTGCATAAGATGCACATAGTGTCAGCAATGTTGCAGCCTCTATAATTCAAGTTGTCAATGGTTGGTATTGCATTCTGCACTGCTAACCAAGCCAGCACATGTGCTTTTGGTGGAACATGTTTTCTCCACACATAGTCAAAATCCTGAGGATGAGGATGCATTTGTTTCATGATAAGCTGATAGCCTTCCTTGGTTGTATAGCTCCCTGTCTGAAACAGAATTTGATCATTTGCTTCAGTTAGGGTTGGTGGGTTCCCAATTGTGGCAATTAGGTTGGAGAGTTGGTTGTTGGCTTCTGTAGAGGGTGTTTGCTTCAGCTGAATACACCAATCCCATTTTGTATAAGCTCTGCAATTTTTGCCTTCTTGTTAACTGCAGTTTATAAGCTAAACTGAAGGTTTGGTACAAAGGAGGTTGATCAGTCCATGGATCAATCCAAAACTTTACTGAGTTTCCATTGCCAATGGAGAATTGTGAGCTTTTTTTGAAGAAGATCCCCTCCTTGTTGTATCCCTTTCCACATACCTCTTCCATGAGGAAGTTTAGCTTCTAGAGGACATAGATCTGTAGCATTTGACTTTGTCTTTAGTTGAACCACTTTTCTCCAAAGTGCTTCTTTCTCATGTGTGTACCTCCAGCTCCACTTGGATAATAAGGCTTTATTTGTTGCTCTCAGATGTCTGATTTTCATTCCCCCTAGTTTCTTTGGTATGATCATTCTGTCCCATGCCACCCAATTTATTCTTTTCCTTTCAGAGCTTGCTCCCCACATAAAATCCCTCATTATTTTCACCATCTTCTTTTCTATTGCCATTAGGATTTGTAGTAAGGACATAAAGTATACTGGAAGGCTTGCTAGAGCACTGTTGATTAAGACAATTCTTTGAGCTTTAGATAAGAATCTTCTTCTCCACTTAGCCAGCTTTTTTTGGAATTTATAAATAATGGAATCCCATACTGATGTTTGCTTCAAAGTTTCTCCAAGGGGCATACCAAGATATTTTATTGGGAGAGCTTCAATTTTGCAGTGTAGAATTCTTGCTATTTCATCAATTTTATGATCTGCACCAATACTAATTACTGTTCTTTTCTCCAGGTTAACTCTTAACCCTGTAATTGCTTCATATACTTGCAGAATAAGCACCAAGTTTTCAGCCATCTCCTCTTTAGCATCTAAAAAGATCAGTGTGTCATCAGCAAATTGAAGATGAGACACACTGATTTGGTTGTGAATATTGAAGCCTGTAATCATATTAAGAGCTTCTCCCTTTCTTAATAGTTTAGTGAGTATTTCTGTCACTAATATGAAAAGGAAGGGGGGGAGTGCATCACCTTGTCTCAACCCTTTCTGGTGCTTGAACTTTGAGGTGGCACTGGCATTGATAAGAATTGATGATTGTGCAGATGATAAACACCAGTAAATCCAGTTTCTCCATTTTTCTCCAAATCCAGAGCCTTCTAAGAGTGAGTCCAAGCAGTGCCAGTTGATGTTATCAAAAGCCTTTTTAGTCTTGCATCCAATAACTCACTGGCCACTAGAATGCCATCCTGTATTTGTTGACCTTTTATGAAAGCTCCTTGATGTTATGAAATCAGCTTAGGTAGTACTGTTTTAAGCCTGTTTGCCAGAGTTTTAGAGATTATTTTGTATATGCCCCCCACTAAGCTGATTGTCCTGAACATGTTTGGTCTGGATGAGTCTTCTTTCTTGGGTATTAAACTGATGAAAGAGCAGTTCATTCTCCAATCAAGTCTTTCTTCCTCTTGAAATTCTTTAACCACTGCCATGATGTCATCTTTTAGAATTGTCCAATCTACTTTGAAGAACTCCATTGGGTATCTATCTGGCCCTGGAGACTTGTTTTTTCCACAACTTTTTATTGTTCTCCATATTTCTTCTTCTTATATTGGTCTTTCCATCCATTCCTTCTCCATTGCATATATTTTAGGGAAATCAGTTGTGTCTAGCTGTGGTCTCCATGGGAACTGCTCTTTGAGTAAATTTGAGAAGTAATTAGTGAATTCACTTTTGATCTTTGTTTGGTTGAAATTGTCTTCACCATCTATGACCAACTTGTGCATAATGTTTCTTCTTCTCCTTCCATTGGCCAACTGGTGTAGATATCTTGTGTTGCTTTCATTTTGTTTCAAATATTTTGTTTTAGCTCTGCTCTGCCATTTCCTGAATTCATCAAACCTTATATGTTTGAGTGTTATTTTCCATTGAGCTTTGTTGATGAATTCTTCATTGGTGAGCTTTATTCCTTCCTCCTTTAGGTTCAAATCATGGATATTTTTACTCAGATCCTCCTTTGTTTTTGCAATCTGTCCATATTGTTCTTGGCTCCATTTCTTTAGAAAAAATTTGAGATTTTGAAGCTTCTTTGCTAATATATAACTTGGAGAACCTGTAAATTGCATTGTGCTCCACCAGATTGCCAGATTGCTCAAGAATGTCTTGTTAGTTAGCCAAAAAAAATCTAATCTGAATGGGGGATTTGAAGCAGCAATGTTACCTGTTGTTAATATGATTGGGAGTGATCTGATGTTTCTCTAGATAGCACAGTTCTAGTTATAGCTGGGAATTTCTGTTCCATTGTTGGGGAGATTATTATTCTATCCAATCTGCATAACACAAGGTCTTGCTGCATATTGGTCCACGTGTAGAGTCCTCCTCCAGCCGGTAGATCAATCAATTCGTAATGTGTCATGAAGTTGTTAAAAAGGTTTTTACCCAGAGTTGAGCCTCCTCTTTTGTTCCTCTCCCAGCTTCTTCTTACCGCATTGAAATCTCCGGCTATTATCCAAGCATCAGAGGCCCAACCTGTGGTGTTTTCTAACTCAATCCAAAATTCCTTACGTTCTTTACTTTCACAAGGTGAATAAGCATCAGTTAGAGTCTATTCAAAGTATTCGTTTCTACATTTGAATTTGTTGCTGATGGTACTTGGTGAGAACTCTTCCTCTATGCATTCCAGTTTTTCGTCATCCCATACTGTTAGCATTCCTCGACTTAATCCTTGAGAAGGTATCCAACTCCACTTATTTCTATCATTCCCCCATAAATTATTTACAAACCAGGATGTAATTTTCATCATTTTTGTTTCTTGCACCACCACCGCTATCGGTTTGTACTTTTTAATTAGATATTTCAGGTTGTCTATTTTGTCGACCGCATTGAGCCCTCTTGCATTCCAGGATATAACTAGTGTACTCATTGATTCACTTTCAGAGTCCCATCCATAATCGCCAATGCCATCTCTTGAGTCTGCTCCTGCTCAACTAGATTAAACGTTCTCCGTTCATGTCTTTCAATGATTTCAGCAAAAATACGCTGAATTAGTAGCTCCTGTCCTCTATTTATTTTACCCATATTGGTGCTGACTTCCATGAGAAACTCCACTGTGTTGAAAATTGATTCATTGTGCTTCCCATGTGGATGTTATAGGTGATTTTTCTCCAAGAGTGCCAGTGTTAAGTCTGGAGTAGTTGGCTTCTGAGGATGCTTGCTTCCATCGTCTCCCAACTGTGTTTCCAACACTATTTCCTGACTTTCCCCCATCACTTCCTGGCTTTCCTCTATCATTCTATGGCTTTCCTCATTTTCCAAATGGATCACCGGGGTTGAAAATTCATTCTCTATTTGAATTACTTTATGATTTGGGTTTGCTTTTTTGAATTTTTCAAAGAGAAAGTTGATTGTGTTGAGTTTGCTCTTACCATTATCCATAGTCTTTTTCCCGCTAGTGAGGAAGCATTCTACCGCTGATTCTTTGTTGTTTTCACTTGGCATTGAATCTGAGTTGAGTTATTTTCTTTGACTACTTGAGTTTGAATTCAAATTCAAATTTGAAAATTTCGAATTTAAAAAGTTGACCGTTTCTTTCTCGAACATCCTCTTTCTATACGAATATTCCTTCAGAGACGGCGGTTTACTCTGCCGTTTGGTAACATCCCATTCTAGAGCTAGAATGGTATTTTCTCCGTTAATATCCAACTCAAGAACTAACGGAATTTTTCGTACATCACCATTGATTGCAATTCTGCAGATCTGAGGATTTCGATTCAGCGTTTCCATGTATATTTCTCCCAGACCCCCAAGTTTTTCACCAATTGCTTCAAAAGATTTCATGGACCACATATGAACAGGCAAACCGTTAATGTTTATCCATGATGAACCCTCGTTTAATAAAGTTGGTGAAATGCTTTCATCATCATCGTACCCTCTCTTCACCATTATTGTATTATCTTATACTTTCCATTTTTTTTGGTCTCCAGGTGTTAATCCATTCCTCATCATTGTTTGGCTGGAAAATGGCAGTGTTTTTTCCTGTTGCAGTAAATTTAAGATATCGATTCCATCCCAGTGTGTTTGAGATTGATTTAGCCACTGAGTTCCATGACAAAGACCCATTGATGGATACTGACAGAATTCTTAATATTCTGTCCTTGATGTGATTATTTTGCCTAATTGATTCTTGTTGCGGAAAATCTTCAATTCCTGGAGGCTGTTGTGTACTTCCCTTGCCTTGAATTAGATTGGCTAAACATTCTCCTAAACTCCACCAACCCACACTTTTTCCCATTTTGGTAAACAGATAATTGAGTTCCTGTTTTTTGAAGAATCGAATCTTGTAATCTTCAGAAATTCTCCTCTGGTGTTTTTCTTGAGTTCCACTAAGAATGAGAACGATTTGTCCCTTCTATTCCATCTTGTTTCATTCTCCTTGATTTTCCCAGATAAATTTTTCTGAAGTAACTCACTTGTCCATATCCCGATTTCTTCTGACATGAGAATCCAAAAACGCCTTCCCCCTTTGCTTTTCTCCTCTAGCTTCAATCCTTTAGTCTTCCTTAGTTTCTGTTGTGAGATTTCAAACGTTTTCCACTCCAGTTGAAAGGATCTCAGATCCATGACGATGAAGATGAAAGAAAAAGAGACCTGGTTGACTATTTGTCAAGTTTAGTTGATCAAAACTATATACTTGATTTCTAGTCTACTTATAGCTATGTCTCAGATTAGGATAGAAATGTGTAGTTGAGCTTTAGACTTCACGGCGTTCACCTGTTGAAGAAGAAGATCTACTGAAGATCTTGGAGGAACTTCATCAACAAAAAGTATGTGGAGACCAAAACTTATCTACAACTCAGAAGTCTATTCTATTCTATCTTCTAAAGAGACTAAGTCGTATATCTATATAGACTTTTACATTATACACATTTGATATTTCGAGCTGAGTTTATCTCGCTTATCTATTTCTCGAAATATGTGTTGGAAGCTTTTAGCTTTAGCTAAGTTCATCGTATTCTTGACGAGTTTAGTTGGAGACAATTTATTTGTTGGAAACTACATATTAAGTCAAAAGATGATCATGTGAAAATTACCTTGAAACATCTTATATGATTTGTGTGAGACAATAATTTGATGTCAACTTGGGAAGTTTCGTATTGATCGATTAATTACTTGAAAATAAATTGGAAGGATGTTTCAATGATTAAATGAGAGTTTTAGAACGTTTCAATGATTAAATGAGAGTTTTAAATGGATTACTTGAAAATCCATTGTTGTCTTCAAAGGACGTTTCAATGATTAAATAAGAGTTTTAGAACTAACATGTCTGGATATAATACAGGTTGTATACTTTGTGTACTAAATGTGCAAGTCTAGTTCAGGTCCAGGAACTATTGTTTGCGAGCTGGTTTACCTGTAAAAAGGTCCGGAGCTTGTGTTTGTGTACCTTGTTTTTGGACGGGCTACACAAGTCCGGAACTCCAAATCGCATACGATGTTTGCGAACGACTGGACAAAGCCAAAGTCCGGAACTCTTGTTCGCGTACCCAGTTTGCGAACAGAGCTGTTTGTTCTAAAATCGGTAAAGTGTGACTTTCATACTCATGAACTCAGGATTCGTTTGCGACTTAAATTCCATGAAACTTTAATGTATTAAGGTATGTGAACTAGTTTTATAAACCGTGGGATTATGTTCATGAATTGGTTCTTGTGTAAGTACTTTGTTCAATTACAAGCCAAACCGATTTTGCTTCAAATGGTTCATATACATATTCCTATAAGATGTTGAACATTTGAACAACTCTCTTGAAACACATTTTGATTCATTTGATTATCTATCATGATTGATTGATCATCATTTTGATCTAGAAGTGTTAGATGAATATGGCTAAGTTATAAGTGTTAATATGGCTAACTTCGGTTAACTATTATTAAGCCAACAAGTATACATGTTTGGCTACGGTTCATCAATATATAAATATAAGTATATTTCATTTGTGTGTATCAAGATAATACCATCTAAAGGTGGAGATTGATTGCTTAGTTTATAAGCAGACTTGGCTTGAATCTAAAATCAGGAGTTCATCTAACGGTGAATATTGATTGCTTTGTTACTAAGCTATCTTAGCTTTGATTGAAAGCAAATCCTGTTTTGAAAGACTATATAAGGGAGAACTCTAGCATCTGGCAAAACCTAATGCCGACACTTTCATGTGTCCTAGTTGCAAACTAGAGTCAATTCTCCTTTAACCTAGGTTTTCCAAAACCATTATTAGGTTAACGACTTGAAGACTTCATTTGGGATTCGTGAAGCCAGATCCAACTATTTTCTCTGTAGTTACGTATTCTGATCTTATTTGTTCTATCGTATTGAGTTTTATCTTCTCTAAGATTTACTCGAGATTCGTCTCCGATAGGTAAGATATACGAAGTAATCACAACAGTTCTTCGTCTCAGACTCTTGTGATTCGGAAATAACTTTATGTTAATCAGTTAGGTTATTGTGAGGTGACTAATATTTCTAGGCTGCTCTTCGGGAGTATAAGACCGAATTATTAGTTGATTCATGTTCACCTTGATATTTGTATCAAAAGACAGAATAAAAAGAATAAAGGATAGACATCTGTGGGAGACAGATTTGTTTATAAGTCTTTGACTTTGGGTCATAGCAACTCTTAGTTGTGGGTGAGATCTGCTAAGGGAATCAAGTGCGCAGAATCCGGCGTGGTTCTAGAGGCGTAAGGAATGCGAGTGTACCTTATCGGTTTGAGACTTGGTCAGGGCTCAACTATATTTCAATCCGAAGTTAACTTGTAGTAGGCTAGAGTCTGTCGCGGCTTAATATAGTGTAGTGTTCAAATCTGGACTAGGATCCGTTTTTTTTTTTGCATTTGCGGTTTCCTCGTTAATAAAATTTCCGGTGTCTGTGTTATTTCTTTTCCGCATTATATTTGTTTATATAATTCAAAAATATCATAGGTTGTGCGCAGATCAATGAGAGTTGATAAATCCGATCTTGTTTGTTGGATATAACTTGATTGACACTTTGGCATTGGTCTTTGGTACCATCCAAGTTATTCTCATATCAATCAGGCTCACGGATTTCTATCCGTTCGATTTGTTGACTGTATTGATAAAGAGATAAAGCTCTTTGATATATTTCTTAATTGAGTCTCACTTTTAAGTCGGTGATCTCAGAATTATATTGGAGTTTAGTCCATACCCCCGCTTTTTCACCTTCCACTTATGTTTTATATACACTTCCGAGTGTAGAAAAGACTAAGTGTGGGGTAACTCTTACGAGACGATGGTTTCATTTTTTTCTTGTATTTGCTAATATTCTTGTGAATCTATAAGACAATGATATGTGTCATTGATATTATTCGGGAATGTTTCGAATCGATTTAGAGAAATATATAACTACTATAAATTCAGATATAAGACACTGTACATATCAGTCTTACAAACTGGGAAAACTGTTATAAGTTTGAAGTCATAATGCATGTACTCAATATACGAAACAGAGTAGCTATATGTCAACAAACATAAACTCGTGAATCCGGATCGGTACGCAAACCAGTACTGTAGTTGCATATTTTCTGCTACTACACCCTAGATGATCTTAACCATCAAAACACATCAAACACACATAAAAGAAGATAAAAGAACATGAAAGTAAAGGGAGACAAATCTTTTACGTGGTTCTATCAATGGTGACCTACATCCACGGGGGTTTCACTATGATATGTGGTGTTATATAATCTCCATTGGAGAGGCTCTCATGGAGCTCTAAGGAAGAAGAAGGAGGCTAGCCTTAGCTAGAGACCATCCAAATATCAGACCCCCGCTTCCTTATTTCTCTTTCTCTTTTATAGGGTAGGTGGTTACATCAATTACAAATACGCCCTTAGGGCTGACTAGATAGGATACGACTAAGTGGTTGGGTATACATTGTGTATATGGTTGCATTTTAGTAGGATACTTCGGCTCCTAATCTTGCGCCACGTAGCGAGCTCATCTTTTTCCCTCACAAGTACGCGTACTAGAAAGAAACAGTTGGTTACGGCGGTTTGGTATCCATACCGTACACATACCACAAAGTTTTGTGGACTCCGGAACGTGGATATGATTAAATGGTATCCACACCAGTACGCATACCACAAAAGTCTTACGGACTCTGGAACTCGTTATGCTTAAATGGTATCCATACCAGGACGCATACCGAAATAGTTCTGTGAACTCCCTTTGTCTTAAGGTTTACATACCGGTATACGTACCATGACATAACTGTTCACGAACAGATCAAATACCTGTACTTTGTACGACTACTTACCGTGTTGATTAAATTCTTATGCACATAAAATTATTTCTCTGAGATAATTAACATTTGAATAATCTTTATTCATATTTATAAAACAACATACACATATTTAATCACTTGATTGTGTTTCGAGTTAAGTCTTAAGTGTTTATGTAAATATTCAAGCTTATAGTTCAGTTGGCTAGCCTCGGCTAACAATTCATGAGCGTGGTATTATACACGGGTCGGTTACGGCCCATCCTAACCAGAGTGTATATCTTGATTATATAAATTAGATTCAAAGATTCATCTAGCGCTGGATATTGTTTGCTTGGTTCCAAAGCTATCTTAGCTTAAACCTAAAGCAACCTATGCTTTGAATGTCTATATAAGGGGACCCCAAACAACTGGATCTTTGAATCCCGACACTACCTTTTTTGTATGTCCTAGTTGTTACTAGAGTCGTCCTCTCCAGAAATCCTTTTAGGATTTAGCGACTACAAAGACTTTATAGGGATTCGTGAAGCCAGGTCCAGCTATTGTTTATCTGATAGCTCGAGTATCCTGATCTTGATTGATTGTTCAGCTTCTCACTCGATCAAAATAGATAATAATCATCATAGTTCTCTTCGTCTCAAACTTTGTTGATTCCACAAGTTTTATCTTGTGAGGTGAATAATAATCTAGGTTGCACGGGTCCAGATTTTGAGGTTGGATAGACTTTGTTTATTGCTATCGAATTCAGCTACCTTGATCTTTGATCAAAAAGGAGATCACATATATAGGATTATATGTGAGAGGTAGATTGGTTTAAAATCTTCAACTGAGTTGAAGCAACTCTTAGTTGGTGTGACGTAAGCAAAGGGAATCAATTGCGCGTATTCTTGCTGGGATTCAAGAGGCGTAAGGAACGCGACTGTAACTGAATTGCTGGGAGGGTTTAATTTTTTTCTCAACTACATTCTAGTCCGAAGTTAATTGGTAGTAGGATGCGTATGGTGTTCAATCTGGACTAGGTCCCAGGATTTTTCTGCATTTTCGGTTTCCTCGTTAATAAAATTTCTGGTGTCTGTGTTATTTCTTTTTCGCATTATATTGTTTATCTTTATAATTAGAATATCACAGGTTGAACTTAAATCAATAACAGTAGATACGTCCGACCTTGTTGGTTGGATACGACTTGATTGATTACTTGAAAAATTGATCTTTGGAATCACCCAAGTACTCTCACATGTAAATAAGGTTCACAGACTAGTCTCTGTAAACTTTATGATTGTGAGAGATAGAGATATAACTCTAGATATTATTTCTTTATTGAGATTCATTAAGCTGAACTCTCAGAATTGTGTTAAATTTGTCCATATAGATTTCCAAATAAAAGGTTGGTGGTGTATTTTGGTACCCACCGCGTTTTCAAGAACCTTGCGAGGTTCAAGAGACATAAGAAGCGCGACTTTAATTGAATCACCTGGAGGGTGGATTCGGTCTCAACTACATTCCAGTCCGAAGTGTAATAGTAGCCTAGTGTCAGTAGTGGCTTAATACAACGTGGTGTTTAATCTGGACGAGGTCTCGGTTTTTTTTTTCTATTGCGGTTTCCTCATTAACAAAATTTCTGGTGTCTTGTGTTTTTCCTTTTTCAAATCACATTATTTATCTTTATAATTGGATTTACACAGGTTTGTATGTATTCAATCTAAGTAGATACGCCCACTTAATCGTAGTCAATTACGACACTATTTTCTTGTAGAATTCATATCTTGAAATATTAATAACATGTTTAATCACTTCCATAATTGAATTATTTGGACATGACTAGATTGATCTTGGATATTAATTTTTGAGATCATCCAAGTACTCTGCTTAACAATCAGGTTCACAGACCTTGTGTCTATATGCATACTGATTGAGTAGAGGTTGAGGTATTAACTCTATATACATATTGTCAAGGATAATTAAGTTGGTATACTTGTAACCGTATTGAGTTTTGTCTACGCAGGTGTTGATGGTGGTTTTTAGCTTAGGGTTAAAATCGTAAAACTTTGTATCAGATGTGACGTCACTCTGCAAGGAAGCGGTGCTGCGAGTACTAACCTCTCCACCGACATATTTATTGAGCCGCTCAATACACTTTTATCCATAATACTCTGTAAATTTCGGCACCTCGCCAATACGAGACTCACTGAGTACTTTCCTGTGCTATGTTCCCCAGCAGAACCCTTAATCGGTATGGCATGACGGATTTATGTTCACTCGCAGCGGAGTAGCATGAACCTCCAAGTACCAAAGTTAAGGCCATTGCGCGAAATGCTCAGACAGAAAGCACATTGCATTCTTCAGATAAAGATTTTGTGTGGCAGCATACAAAATCCAGCCAATTATTGTGATAACTTGGAAAGAACTCATAAACCCAAATAATTTTCAAATTAGGTTTCGCTCCCCGCGTAGTATACTGGACCCTGTTGGTCGAAACCATGCTTAAACAAGCTAGGCAACCAAATCCGCCACAGCGTGCTAAAAGTGCGGTCGCGCTCTAGCATGCCGGCCCTCTTTCCGTCGACCAATCAGGTCGCTTCAAATCCGCCACTGCGCGTTGGAAGTATGGCCACGCCCTAACATGATGGCCCCACTTCCCGTCAACCCATCGGGTTGCTCCAAAACTTGCCACGACCTCAAAAAGGTCGCCATACTAAGTTGGCTTCCCAAAACACGCCAGCTTCCCAAAAACGCGCTAGCTTCCCAAAACACGCCGGCTTCCTAAAAACGCGCTAGCTTCCCAAAAAAAACGCCAGCATGCCCCACGCGCATGACACACATGCCAGGCGCGCATTCCAGACGTGCTTACCAGACGCGCTTGCCAGATGCGCTTACCAGACGCGCACGCCAGACGCGCATGGCAGACGCGCTTCCCAGACGCGCATGCCATACGCGCACGCCAGACGTGCTCGCCAGACGCGCTTACGAGACGCGCATGCCATACGCGCTTTCCAGACACGCATGCCAGATGCGCTTACTAGACGCACATGCCAGGCACACATGCCGCACGCGCATGCCAAAAAGCATGGGCAAGCCATGCCAACCACGCTACCACGCCTTTGGCCACCAACGGAAGGTAGCCATAATCAATGGATACCCTTCCTCCTGAGGTGCGGATCTCAGCCGTACAAGTTCGCCACCAAGACGGTGGCAACTTCTGACCGCAATGCCAAATTCTACGGTTTGTGTCGAACCCTAATTTGGCCACGCCAAAGGCATGCACAAGTCATGCCAGCACCACGGCCACGCCACTTGCCGCCAAACAGAAGGTAGCCGCGATCAACGGCTACCCTTCCTCATGAGATGCAAAATCTCGGCCGTCGAAGGTCGTCACTGAACCGACAAGCCTCTCTATCTTAACTTTCCGCATATAGCAACATGCTACACGTTTTCCAATGAAAACACTTGAGACATCAAAACATGTCACAAACTGGGGAATACTCATCAGGGTATTGGTCTGGCAGTTTATAACGTGCGGCGTGCAATACGCCCGTTACAAGAAAGTGTCATAAGAGTGAGGCGGTTAGTAATGGAAAGAAATAAGTGGTGAAACACATCTTCATTATGGAAACATCAATTCCAGGCGTTACCCGTTACCACTTTTCCACCACTCAACCGCTTCCACTTGTTACGAGTCTAGGGTACGTTTTATTACGACTTGTATAAATAGGTTTCACCTATTTCCACCAAAGAACAAGTTTTTGGTCAAGAGAACAATACACATCCATAAATCACCTGGTAGCTTTCCATTCAGCTCTCCAGTTCAACTTTCAGATACAAGTGGAAAAACACCCACACTTCCAGAATCAACTATTCTGGCCTCAACACTTTCTTCGCTTCCCTCCTTAAGACCAACCCTTCTCCTTCACTTTGTGACCGAAGCAAGACTGGAACGACCATTTCTTGGTTTAGGCCAAGATTGTACAGATTGATCTCTCGAATCAAAAGTACTCCCGTGCAGTACATTGTTTTGGATTTAGATTTGTTTCTCACCCGCACTCACACGAAATTACCGCAGCAGAAACGGTTTTCACCCACAAACAACAGGTTGATGAACAAAAAAGTTGTGTGTATATGGTATCCATGCGTTTCCAAATAGTGTTGTTCAACATAGCAAAGTACTCACGGGTGTGAGCCTCACTTGGTGGTTGACTCTCATTAGAAACCCCAAAACCTTGAAAAAAAAATACCTGAAGGGGATCATTCATGCGGAGGGGAACACTATAAAAATCTTCAAATAGACGAGCTTGAACATGTTGACCTTGAAATGGTTGAAATACTGATGTGGTTAAGGAAATTGTAGTAAAAATAGTAAATTGTCTAGCTGTTCCAGTGTTCAAGCCACCATCAAGATTAAAACTGTCAATTGGAAATTGGTTAAACAAACTTATATGAGTTTTTGTCAAAAAAAAAAAAAAAACAACCCTTCGGGAGTTGTTTCCATGTCAGTGACTTCATCAACTGCTCATACTTGAGTATTTACCACTACAGTTGGGTGGAAAAGCTTCTCAAACTTCTTTGACTTCTCAAACTTCGCTGACTTTCACCACCAGGACTTAAACCTCCTTCACCACCAGGACTAAAACCTCCTACACCACCATGACTGGAATATGCGGGAGTAGTGATATCATACATCATGTGTTATCCCTTTGTCTTTGCAACTCCACCAAGTGAAGTCTCTAAAAGTCCATGCAAAAGATGGTCATAATCGTTCAACTGGCTCTGATACTGCTCTGGTGTAGCTTATATCCCTCAATATGGATAAGCCCGTTCGAGACCTTCATTATTGATTGAAATAATACAATTATTTCCTTGCGAAGATACACTATGTACTTCCCAAGAAAATGGGGGCATAGCCTACGATGAACCCGTTTGACTACTCGGATATGAAAATACATCGATCGTCTGTTATGGAGGTTGGGAATAAAGATATTCATCGGCAAGTGGCGTCCCAACTAAAGCTGGGAAATCCACCCGACCCAAATTTTGCGGTTGCATAATAACATTTAGCTTGTAAATCGTGTTAAACCAATGAATTTAATCAACGTCATCACGAGTCTCCTTGATCAAATGTTCAGCTTGTTCCCAATGTGGACCATCCCTTGTCAATTTACCCCAATCATCGTAACAAACCTCTCCACTTAGATAGGGGTTGATGGCTTTCACCTTTCTTCCTAGCAACTGAAGAAGATATTTTTCGCCATAATACCAAACCCCGTATTGTACTTCCAGATAACACAATCCGCTCAAGGCTTAGTTGTAGCATTCTCCAAGCTTCCACATCTTCAAACTCAAGGATTAATTGATACGACATGTCAACAATGTTATTACTTGTTCTACACAATTGTTGAACCCTATAAACAATGACAACATGTTGACCATCTTCAATCTTCTCTTCCGGAAAATTACCCCGTATTGTACTTCCGTATGAGTGGAATTTTTTTTGGTGCTATTGCAAGATAAGGTTCACAAATACGAAAGTAAGTATACCACAAGTACTGAAAATAATAACATTTTGGGGTTAATAAATTTGCCAATTCCAAATTTTTAATGGTAATAAATAATGATGAGAAAAAAAAAAGAGTTCTTACCTCCAACACTCCCCAAAAACAATTCAGGTTTTCTTTGGAACACGACGAGCATAAAATGAGGGTCATGTAAAGTCATATGTTGGTGCTTGCTCTAAATATTTTAACTATTAGAGAAAACCAAATAATGCCACTGATCTAACATTTGGAAATAGACATTGACCAATTGTCCACAACACAAACACATGTTTGATCACCTCATAATGTTCACAAAACAAATATTGTGTTTTTTCTATCATCTTTTCATTCATGTTCCTAGCATAACGCTTTTGAAAACTTTTCAACCCAACCACCTTTAACCCATGGGCTTTTGGTATTTTATAATATGGATTTCCTTCTAGATCATCTGAGAATAATTGAAGTCGGTCTTTCCGATTTCCTTATGAATCCCACTTTAATTTGTCAAATGGAAGTACATTTCCCTCACATGTAATTTCAGTCAACATATACAAATTTAACGTTGTAACTTCTACAAACAGCATATTCATAATTAAAGTTGGTTGAATGTTCATAAAACTAAAATCTAAATCTAAAAATTGAGTTACAAGAATAAAATTTTTTTACCACACTCAAAATCCTTGAAAAAAAACGTATTTATATTCTTCACCATCGTCATAATATAACATGAATAATTTGAATTTTATAGTTTCTATATTGTACAAAATAGAAATGTTGCTAAGGATATCTTCTAACTCTTTCTTGAACAACATGAGTAGGTCTTAGACAATGTATAGAATTCAGACCGCCCACCTTTTAAAGTGACTGAATTAACTCGCTCTGGATGACTTGATATACCATCACCAGCTAGTTGTCTAAAATTTTGAAACTCATGTTCTTTGTTTTGTTCATAATTGACAATAACCGCTGGGTGCTGATTGATCCTTTGACTTTTCCAATGTCTTTTCAGTTTTGATTTCACGCAAAAAAAAATTGTATAAAAAAGATCTAAAACAAAAATGAATAGAAATCAAGGATTTTTGTTTAAGAAAAATTAGAGAAATAAGAAAAGACAAAATGTGAATATGGAGGAGGAAGGTTTTGTTAAAGGCGTGATAGATTCTAACGTTGTCTTTTTAACTTTGAAAGTTGGAATTGTACGTACATAAATAGATTAGCGAATAAGTGTGCGGATGAATTAGCTAAGTATGTCTGTAAAGAGGGTGTGTCAGGTATTTGGTTAAACCAATATCCTACTGTTTTAAAATCTTTCATTATGTCAGACATGGTTCAAAATTAATATAAATCATTCCTTTTGCATAAAAAAAAAGATTTGAACGTTGGCGATATGTTTATGCAAAAAGATTTGAACGTTGGCGATATTGTTTACATCGAGCTATACGCATAAAACCGCCAACGATAAAAATTCCACTGCTGGCGCTAGAGTTCAAAATGCTCAATAGCCTTAATCTCTCGCTGCACTTTTTTTTCCATAGTGGCGTGGCTAATTTCTCAGACCAAATGAGCGTAGCCCAAAGCAACCGGCATGCTAGCCTAAAGAAGCACCAAACCAGAACTCGAGATTTGTGCTCCTCTGGATTTGGGTTACATTAGGTGGGGGCCAAATATCCTTGCTTCTCTTTTGTCGTGTCCAGTTCTTCCTCGTTCTTCCACAGTAAAAGCCAAACAGAAACAGAGTTTATGATCTTACTTGCCAACACTTGTGACTTCCTCCTTATCCTACGCGCACTCCCAGATCTCTCTTGACTAAACCCCTTTTCTCCAATCTCTTCATACCAATCTCCTTTCTCTGTTTCTACAGTTAGGGTTTTCTCTGAAAAACAAAAAAATGGGGAAAGGATCTTCATCTGAAATGAGTGAAGGTGTAGTGAAGAAGATCTTAATATCATACGCTTACGTTGGAATATGGATCTTTCTCAGTTTCACTGTAATTGTTTACAACAAATACATTCTAGACAAGAAGATGTTCAACTGGCCATTTCCAATATCTCTCACAATGATTCACATGGGTTTTTGTTCTTCCCTAGCTTTCATTCTTGTTCGTGTTTTGAAATTAGTTGAACCAGTTTCAATGTCAAGGGAACTCTACATTTCATCTGTGGTACCAATTGGTGCTCTTTATTCACTTTCATTATGGTTCTCAAATTCTGCTTATATCTATTTGTCGGTTTCATTTATACAAATGTTGAAAGCTTTAATGCCTGTTGCTGTTTACTCAATTGGTGTTCTTTTCAAGAAGGAAACTTTTAAAAGTGAAACAATGGCTAATATGCTTTCAATTTCATTTGGTGTTGCAATTGCTGCTTATGGCGAGGCGAAATTCGATACATGGGGTGTGATTTTACAACTTGCTGCTGTTGCATTTGAAGCTACTAGATTGGTTTTGATTCAGATCTTGTTAACTTCAAAGGGTATAACTTTAAATCCAATTACATCTCTTTATTATGTTGCACCTTGTTGTTTGGTATTCTTGTTTGTTCCTTGGGTAGTTGTGGAATTTCCTGTTTTGAGAGACACTTCTAGTTTTCATTTCGATTGGGCGATTTTCGGTACGAATTCTTTTTGTGCATTTGCTTTGAATCTTGCCGTGTTTTTGCTCGTGGGGAAAACTTCTGCACTTACTATGAATGTAGCTGGAGTTGTCAAGGATTGGTTGTTGATTGGGTTTTCGTGGTCAGTGATTAGAGATACAGTGACACCCATAAATTTGGTTGGTTATGGACTTGCATTTTTGGGTGTTTGTTATTATAATGCTGTGAAATTGAAAGCTCTAAAAGCGAAAGAAGGACAGAAGAAGCCTCCACCTGAGGATGAGGAGGCTGGGAAGTTGTTGGATGAAAGAGATGGAGAGAGAGTTCCAGGGAAGACCGATTCTTAAGATTGATTGCAGCGTCATTTTTATATAGATAGAATCTCCATATGTCATTAAACAAAAGAGAAAACAGCAGAGAAAATTAAAAGAAGAAGAATGCATCGATGGTTCCAAGAGGAGCGAGGAAAATGTGGCCGTGTTAGTGTTTCCGGCTCAAATGCGTAGGCAGGTATCTGGTTTTGATATGTTTTATTAGGTAGTTGTAACTTTGTGTTCATTTTGGCTGTTGTTTCATCCACCAGAGATTGGATCCACATTGTATTACGGTTCTTGCTATGCTGACTGAGAATGCATCTGTAAGTGAGTGGAGAGAATCCGTGAAATCCGCTGGATGATATCTCTGTTTCTTTAAAATTATGGATGTTTACTTGTTTAGGGTTCTCTTGGACGATATTTAAATTTATTTATTTTTCGGTTTGTAAGTTTGAATCCCATGGTCCTTTATCCAATTATGCATTTTTATTGCAAAATCTTGTTAGCGTCAATGGTATAGTTAGGAAAATAATGCAGTAGATAGCTTTCAAATTGCGGCATTTTGAACTGTGTCTCTTCTATATTATCATTGTTTTAAACGAGCTTCTACCGGACTTCTTTTTACCTGACACCGGAATTGAATTAACCTAATCTTGAGGCATCCTATGAAATTTAACGTATGCTGTCATCAGGAAGTATCTATGTGTGCCTCAGGTTAGTAAACCAGTAGTTTTGCTTCTAGGTTTCAGTATTGTTTTACCAGAAGTCAGGTTAATGTATGCTGTCATTTTTTGTAAACCAGTAGTCTTGCCTCAGGTTAGTAACCAGTAGTCTTGCCTCAGGTTAGTCTTGCTTCTAGATTAATGTATGCTATCATTTTTCGAGCTGCTAACTAATTTGTGCACCAGAACTCTGAAGTGTGCACTTGTTTTACCCAGAAGATTTTGGCTGAATAACTGTAGTTCTGACCAGTTGAATGCATAATGAAGTTGCAGAGTATAAAAATCTTAAGTTTACAAGGTGAGCGGAAAAAGAAATGTCAATCATGTGATCTGTTCTAGTGCATTGGGCTGAAGGTTCTTTCATTAATGTGTGTGACCTGTAGGTTGAACACCTTTCCATTCTGATTTAAAATCTTCATGCTAGTGCAAAATCTTCGGTGCAATGCTTGTGCCTTGTGGAATAGAATACTGAGATTGCCAATCTGATAGATGTTACTAGAGTAGAGCAGGTTAAAGAAGATATATGTGTATATTGAATTTATAATATACATGTAGTTTATTTTACTGGAAGTGCCAAATTTACATTAAGAACTGGCAAAGTTACAGGCAATTGTACACTGGCCAACTTGATATTTTTGTTAACCAAGTTACCCTGTATGCAATGTATCTCGTCGTTTGCAGCGAAAATTTTCTTCAGGTTGGCGTTTCCATAAGAAATTGGCCGCCTCGATCCATCCAGGGTGAACCAAGAATTTCTGATGTTTTTTTTGCCCAGCGAGATTTCTTTGTCCCCACATCATTTGAAATAACATGTGTGACAGATGAATCGAGTTCTTCACAACAGATGGCTCCCAATTCCTCTGCAACCCTCCATAGTTTCTGGTTCTCAGCCTTTTCTCCAATTCGCCAAACACCACTGAAAACTAATTTGCATCCATTTAGAACTTCTCCGCGAACCGTTTTCAGCACGTGTCTGACATCTCTTCCCATGAGATCATCATGACACTCGAAGTCGAAGAATAGCTGGTGTATCCGTTGCAGAACTGGAAGACTTGTTGCCAATGCACCGTCAGACTCACTCTCGTCCCTCTTTACTTCTGAAAGAGACTTTTGGTTAAGACCAAACGAGCGGCCGCTGGAAGAAAAATAATGATACCTATCCATGAGGATCAGGTTTTCCTTGTGTTGCTGTCAGACATGTTCGGTGTCGTCGAGGACCACTACAGCACTCTCTGCACCAAGCACCACATCAAGACCTTTTTGATGTTTCTTGGTGCAATCACCCTGCGAAATGACTCTGGAGTTGAAGTATGCATTATCTGGATCAAGTAACCGTGCCATTTCCATTGCATAACGCTGCTCACCCATTGTGTAAATATAGAGTTCAAACATGTTGCTGGCTTGTTTTAGGAAATCCCTGACAAATGGTCTCAGCTTTGTGAACATCTGGATTTGATCCAATCGAAATAGGTTGTGTGAATCAATTTGGTTTTTAAGAAGATAATCTTCATCAGGTGATATGTGTAGGAAGTGCGTTGAATTAAGCAATGTGTGATCCAAGTCCAAGACCAAGATTAGCTTCTTGTTCTGGAACAAGGAGTTGAGATCCTTCAGCCTTAGTCTGGCAAGTTCTTGAGTACTACCCTTAAGTCTCTGTGGATGTAGCTGAGTGGGACAGCAGAAGGATCATCATCGTCCACAACCTGCGCGCATTTGACACACATTCCCTTGATGACTGATGGATGTTCACACTCTAACCTTGGCCTTTTAATCTTCTGCGTATCTTCTTCTTCACAAATCTCTGCTGCTAGTTCTTCTTCTAGCAAAGCAGCAAACTCATCACTCGGATCGAACTCATCAGTCGGATCTGGGTGGATGCGCCGATACGGTTTAGTTGCCATTTTTCGTCCCATTCTAAATTCTTGTTTTTTCTATGTGGTGGTCCCCTTATAAAGGGAACGAAGGTGAGGAATTTATGATTTTCGACCGACGTGGGACAATAAAAACACGGTTTTTCAAATTTAAGTTTAGTCAATCAGATAGATGTTTGCCAGGTAAGCCGCTGGAGTCAGATAGATGTTGTAGTAGTGCAATGGGTTGAAGGTTCATTGATTAATTTATGTGACCAGTCAGCTTTCCATATCCGAGTTAAAATTTTCATACTGGCACAAAATCTTCAGTGCACTGCTTGTATAATTTTTGTTGTACAAATCTGGGGTCCTTAAAGCATTTTCGGGAATAGAATGATCTACTTATTGAGATTGCTGACTGTGATTGTCAGTGTTCTCTTTGTACGTATGACCGGCTAAAGCTTTAGATATTTCACCACTTTTACTTCCGCAATTGCCATTTCTAGTTTTGCGGTCCATATAATTCATCCTGGTGGAGGTACTAGTAAATTTCTCCATGGAATATTTCTTTGAAAGAGAGTAAATAGTCATTTTCATTACCTATTCAATTCAATTATATGAATTGAAAACTACAATTACTAGCATTGCTAAGAAAATTGACTTGACTAGCTAATAGGGCATGTGTTTCTATATTAGTGTCAACCTCATTTTAAAACTCATTCACCTACTACTCCAAAGAAATTTGGATCAATTATTGGTAACTTTCTGCCAATACCACAAAAAGAATTAAGTTTATGAACCTCGACTTTCCAGCAACACTATGCAAAAACTCCACACACTTATCCAACAAAGTGTTGCCGAAGCAGGAAGTGTAAGCTATGTACAAAAGCCATAAGGCTAAGTCCTATGGGCTAGATATTTCGCTGCTAGATTGGTCATCCATGTCAGATAATGCAACCTCCTAACCCTATGGGATGGCCAATTTAGCCGCGAAATGCTTAACAATGCGGCGTTAAACGCCGAATAGTAGAACGTTTGATCAACGCAAAACTAAGCGACGTTTGACCATAGTCAACTAAGTTGACGCGCCGCTCTGTTCGGCGTGAAGAAGAGTCGATACATTCACAGAAACTCGACCTTTCTTCCATTCTCAGTTCTTCTCACAAAAATGTCCCCTTTCTCTACCGCAAATGATTCTCAAAAATCTTGAGTTCTAGAAGTTGATTTACGAATTCCTCCTGTGGGTTTGTGCATCATCAAATTTGTGATTGATTGAAGGTGGTTTGGTGCGATTCCATCCACGAAATCATTCAAGGTAACAAATTTAAATTTTAGGTTTAAAATTTATGATTTATGACTTTTTCTGCGATTTCAATGAATTTGATGATTGATATTTGCTATTTAGATGATGTAGATGATATGTGTATGGTTTAATTTGATTATTTGTGATTTTTTTTTAGGGATTTAATTTGATTATGTGTGATGAATAGAAATGAAATTTTGATTTTTGTGATAATGAATGATAATGAATTTGTATGATAATTTTGAAAATGAATGATGATGAATTTGTATGATAATTTGATTAGTTATATGATGAAAATGAATGATAATGAATTTGTATGATAATTTAATATGGATGAATTGAGTATGGATGAAAATGAATGATAATTGTATGAGATGAATGATAATGAATTATAATGATAATTAGTATGATTAAAATGAATGATAATGATAATTTAATTGGCATGGTTGTGGTACTTGAGTATTGGTACTATTACTACTTTCACAACATGCAATCCTTCCTTTGTCAGTCACCTCAAGGACATTTTGATGTTTTCCCAAAGATTAGTCTCTTCAAGAAGGAAGGATTGTATCAAGGAAGAGAGGACATAAAGGAGGCCAAAAGGATACCATGAAACACTCGGTGAAAAGCGCAAGAATACAGATTGATACTAGAACAAGGGAAACATGTATTTGAGGACTACTTCTCCTTCATCCCTCGCACCAAAATCAATTGATTATCTTCTTCATTGATTTTCTTCTTCTTCTTCTTCACATAATTTTGTTCATACAAAACTATGACACACTTTAGTACAATAGAAGAAGAGGCACTAATTTATGGTTGGGCCATAGCAAGCAACGATCCGATTCATGGAAAAGATCAAAAAGGTGCAATATTTTGGGGAAAGATAATGGAAGAATACAATAAAAGAAAATGTCCCAATGGTGTCGAAAGAGATAGAAAGGCATTACGAACAAAGTGTAACACATTGAGAGCCGAAGTGAAAAAATATATTTCATATATTAAACCTTACTTCCGAAGTAGACCTACAGGGATGACCGAGGAGGATAATGTAAGTACCTCAATTTTTTTTAATGTTTTCTTTCTTCCATTTGGATCTCTTTCTTTCTTTCTCTAAATTTTTCTTTTCATTTTTTCCCCAGTATCGCCGTGGAAGAGAGAATTATGTAGCAGCGACTAAAAAACAATGGACGCACGAATCGATTTTTCAGATCCTGAAGACTTATCAACCAGATTACAATCCAGCGGTGAATAATGATGATGGAGTCGGTACTTCCACTCAACCTAGTCAACATACTCAAGCTACTGAATAAAATGAAGTTGATAATTTGGATGAAGAATTTCAAAATATGGCAAGGTTTGGTAGCTCTTCATCTACTCATAATTCTGAAACCTCAGACATATCAAAGAGAAGGCGTTATTTTGAACAAACAGATGACGTTAGAAGTGAAGGGAGAGATCAAGCAAAGAAAAGGGATCGTGAGGCTAAAGCATCGCATAAATCAGATGAAAAATTGGATAAACTCATCGAACTTCTTGAAAACGCACAAACACAAAGAATGGAAAAATATGAAACAGAGGAAGAGTGTCTGAAGAAGGACATGGAAAACTCTTCAATTTTGGCACAAACGCAGCAAAGAGAATCGGACATGAAGATCCTACGTCAACACTTGGATGAATTACAAGAATGGGAGAAACCCGTCTACAAAATATGGAAGAACGAGATTTTAGCCCGTCATGGATTACCACTTATCCCCTAAATTAAAATGATATATTAGTAATAATTTAAGTTATTTAGAAGTAGCATTTCAATTTCAATGTCCTTTTTTTTTTATGTTTTAAGTTATTTAGAAGTAGGATTTCAATTTCAATGTATTTTTTTATGTTCTAAGTTGTAGAATTTCAATTTCAATATATCTTTTTATGTTCTAATTTATTTTAATTTTAATGTTTTTTTCAATTTCTTCAAAAAACATTGTAACCTTTTGCAATGTAATTAAAAATTTCCCTTTACTTTGATAATTTCTCAATTTTGAAACAAGCAACCATTGGAACAAATTGGAAAATCATTTGGAAATTCTCATAATTTAGAAAATGGAATTCTGAAAAAAAAAATAGTCGTTGGAGGAAAAACAGTCAAACGCCGCATGGTGCGACGTTGAAAGGGGACGCCGAATGGAACAACGTTTGTGCAAATGCCGAACGGTTCGGCAGTGATTCTAGGGAATATTCGCGAAACGCCGAACAGTTCAACGTTTAAACCACTTTTTCAGCGCCAAACGGTTCTGCGTTTCAATCTCGCTGATAGTTGGACTGCGAGCACCTGGTAGGAGAGAGAACTATCAACTATCACTGTTAACTTTTTTCCAACACTTATTTTTTAATTTACAACACTTTTTGGCTAATCTAGCACTCCAATCTAGCCCATAGGACTTAGCGTAAGGCTTAGTCCTATGAGCTAGATATCTAGCTGTTAGATTGGTCATCCACGTCAGCCTGGGCAACCTCCTAAGTCCTATGGTATTGCTAATCTAGCAGCGAAACGCTGAATAAAACAGCGCTAAACGCCGAATGGTTCGGCGCTACGTAATTTTATTTTTTAAAAAACTAATCAGTATCTCTCTCTCCACCTTTTTCCTTTTTCTCTCCAATTTTTTTCCTCTCTCTCCCCCTTTTTTTCCTCCCTCCATCACGTTCTCCCTCTTTTTTTCTCTCTCTCTCCCTCTTTTTCTTCTCTCTCTATCACATTCTCTCTCAAAAATTAGTAAAATATATAGAGCGCCGAATGGTTCGGCGTTTATGTCACTTTTTGAGCGTCGAACGGTTCAGCATTTCAATCTCGCTGATAGTTGGACTGTGTTCACTTGCTAGATGAGAGAACTATCAACTATCACTGTTAACTTTTTTCTTGATTGACAACACTTTTTGGCCAATCTAACACTCCAATCTAGTCCATAGAAGTTGGCCTAATACTTCGGCGAGACACAACTAGAACTCCACCACTTGTTTGTAGAAGTGTGAAAGAAAGTGTACGTTCTGCCAAGAGAAGTTCCGGCCACATTCTAAAAATGGAAACATACTTCTCCGGTGCACACGGATGATGATATCAAGTATGAGAGACTTTTTTCTCACCAGGTATAGGTTGAAATTAACACACCACTGATTTCTCTTTCATTCTTGCCGTGTAGGAAAAGTCGAGTACTGTTTTTTATTTTTCCTTTATATGTACAGTATAGCCTTTGTCTTTTTTGGGAAAACACACACATTGATTTGGTCTGTACATATATACATGCCATGGTCAGTCAACAGTTCAGGTGTACCTCTTTGAAATTTCTAAGTCACTGTCCAAGGCAATGATGTTCATAGTTCACACGGCGGCCAAATAGAAATTACTGACTTAGGCAACCGAGTATTTTTCTTTTCCATCCATTCTGATTTAGGATTCTGTCAAAACTGCATTTTCATACCATTTTTTTTCCATTTCAGTTGAAGAAACCAAAATCGAAATCAAAACCAAAACCAAAACCAAAGCTCTTGTCCAGTAACAAGTACCAGGTCGAGCAGAGATAGTATCGCGTAACGATAGGTCTCTCCATATATGCCACGAAGTTTTTACACCAGCTGCCAGCACGCCGAGACGCAACCCACCCGAGGGTAGGGAAAAATTCTTGACACATTCCGTGTCTTGTTCTATTTCGATACAGAGGGTGTAGTGGTCCATCACTTCCATGGGATTACGCGTTCGCGACCATTTAGGTGATGGGTCTACGTACTCCATGTCCCGGCTGCAAGGCTACGGGGTGATTCCCCTTCACGATCCTGCGAGCTGCAGAGCTACTGAGGGATGCCCCCATTCACAATTCTGCCAAGGCGGTTTACTGGTTCGCGGTTTGCACATTCCTACTAAGAGAGAAAGCTTCTTAACAAAAAATCAAAAGGTAGAGAAGGGTCTAGCCACGCACCTCAAATACATACCTCTTTCATGTGGATCGCTATCCTCCACGCTGTTCTGTCGAGCGCCAACTCTCTCTCCAAGCCTTGGTCCTTCAAATCCCGTTTAATCATTTCATCCCAGGTTAATTTCGGTCGTCCTCGTTTCTTCATTATCCCTTCGGCTCGTCCGATGCGTCCTACTCGTACCGGGGCCTCAGGTGGTCTCCGTTGGAGATGCCCGAACCAACGCAGCCGATGTTGCGTGAGTATCCTCTTCATCGGTGCTACCTCAAGCTTCCCTTGAATAAAGTCATTTCGGATCTTATCGTGTCTTGTCAGCCCGCAAGACCATCGTAGCATCCTCATTTCCGCCACCTGTAGCCTTATAGTGTGTGGGGTTGTTGTAGCCCAGCTCTCCGCCCCGTACAGAAGTGCGGGACGGATTGCCGTCTTGTAAAACTTTCCCTTCAGTTTAGTTGGTATCTTACGTTCACAAAGGAATCCCTTTGCAAGTCTCCATTTGGTCCATCCTGAATTGATTCTGTGTCGGATGTCCTCGTCTATGTTTCCGTTACTCTGGATCATAGATCCAAATAACGGAAGGACTCTTTCTTCGGTACGATATGACCATCTAACCGCAGTTCTCCGTTAAAAGAAACCCTCATATCAAAAGTATTCGTGATATGGCCCGAGTAGACTTGACTCATTTGTGAATTTACGAGAAACAATAATGCGGGCTGCTAGTCTCAACCATAAATGAACGTCCTACGTGCTTTTGATGTAAAAGCCCTTGGACCAGTAATAATACTGGCTGCTAATTTGGAACCACGCCGACTTCCAACATTTACTCGATTCCTCATGATAAGATATACTCCCTCCGTTCCTTTTTAATAGGATGGTTTTGTTTTTAGAGAAAATTAAGGAAATTAAGAGAACTAATCATTGAAAGTGGTCCTCATGACACTTGTCAATAAAAGAAGTGAAGTGAAATGGTCACCATGACACTTGTCAGCAAAAGAAGTATAGTGAAATGGTCCACATGACACTTGTCATCAAAAGAATTTTAGAGAAAAGTGGTCCCAGAAAATTAAAGTAACATTTCACTTTCCCAATTAGAAAACCAGCCTATTTTTTTGAAACATTTATTTATAGAAACCATCCTATTAAAAAAGAACGGAGGGAGTATAATAGTCTTTTACATTGTTTCTCCTCATTTCATATCATCCCATTATTCTTCTTCTTCTTCTCAGTAGTACTAGTCTTCTCTCTATCTGCATACATTTTTATCACTACTCTCCGAAACTCTTCGATCCGATATTAGCATGCTACTGGTCAAGCAGCGTCTAATGGTACTGGTGGCACTGGTATTATCAGTTCAAGCTCTGTCAGTGTATGCACATAATCCATCTCTCGACACGTGTCCAAAGATCTACACGTGGAAGGCATGCAGACCACTATAACAAGGGGCACTGAAACTACGAACCACCGAGAAGTAGGGAAAGATGCCATAAACGTTATTTTACCCAATCTCGAGGATAACTCAAAGATCGACGGTAGGGGTTAAAAATACTGACATGAGTATGATGGGACCTGCAGACAGCTGACTGTCGCACGCAGACGACCCAACCACCCACATTAAATGCCCTAACCATAGGGAACGTGTCAAGATATCTAAGGAAGAGAAGGCATCGATCCAGCGGTATCAACAAAAGTCGTTGGGGGCATCGGTTCGGAACGAAGACACTAGCGGGATTGGCACAGAGAATAAGAAGATACGATTTCTACGGTCTCTGACAAGAGACCTCGCATATTTTTCCTATAAATACCCTCCTCCTCTGAGAGAGAAAGGGGGGAACCAATCTGGAAGAGGGAAGAGAGAAATAGGAAGAGTAAGTATGATTTCCGTTTCCTCCATTATCATATTTCACTTAAAGTCATTCGAATTCATATGTAACCCTTCAATACATAGTGAAACTCAACACCCCATGGATGTAGGCCTTAGAGCTGAACCACGTAAATCTCTGTGTTATTTACATTTCAGCATCATATTTACATTTTATTACTTATATCTGGATCGGTCACACTTCGTAACCCTGAGGGATGATTGATCTAACTTAATCTCGACTAGACAATGACGAGTCCCAAGACTCTGAGTCGATGAGTCATCGTGTTTATGCTATTTATAACCGTCATATTGTGTATAGCGTCTTTCATTTATGAATGCGAACATTGTTTGTGGACATGTGGATGCCTTCGTGATTTAGGTGTCCACAATCTGGCGCTAGAAACAGGGAACTTTCCAGGTAAAAGACTTATCTTTCCTGTGATTTTTGAGCCTTTGATACTATTCCTCGTGAAATAGTATCTCAGACGGTTTATTCTAACTTCTTTATGGCCGCCTTTAAAGGCCTTTGCAATTATATAAGAGTTTTATGCTGATTCTTCTACAAGAATTTTACACTGATTTTTCCATAAGAGTTTTTACGCTGATTCTTCTACAAACTTCGTTTACGGACTTGTAAAAACAGCAGATCTGTTTCCTAGGATTTGTCTTCTCTGTTTGGAGGTAACAGATCTGCCATTTGTCCTTTTAAAATATCAAATCTGTCGACTTTGAATGTTGAAACCGCAGATCTGGTACCTCTGCTGTTTAAAACAAACAGATCTGCCAAGCATTATCGTTTAAAACCGCAGATCTGTCGTATTAGGATGTTAAAACACATTTAAAACTCCCTCATGTTATTCTTAGAGCTTCACGATGGATCGAAGGAATCAAGAAAATCCAATACCTCTGAAGAAGGGAGTAATAGATGGAATATCTTTTTCGCACCTTCGGTGTCGTGATCGCCCGCACTTAAGTTTAACTATGCTAACAAAACCGTTGCGATCCCTTTTTCCCTCGACTGCTTATCGTCTTTTGTAGGAATATGACATGGAAAAAGTCACAGAGGTAGGAAAAGGAAAAGCCCCATGAAAAGAAACGCTGAGGACCACACCAGTTGTGACCCGCAATAAGCAGAAGGTCGAGAAGGCAAAGACCGCGACCCAGAAGGTGGACACAACCGAGATCACCTCACCAATGAACGTCATCATGATAGCCGCAACAGCGGTCAAAGTCCTTGCGGCACAGGCTGATAAGACCAATCTAGCAACGGGATCACACGTTCATGAGCAACGTGAAGGGTTCGCAGAATCAACAATGCACCAGGCAGCCTTCGGAATGCCGCAGACGAATGATCAAAACCAGACCATTCCAACCACTCAGCCATTTCTAATGATGAATCAACCCATCGTAACACAAGGAGAGCCACCGATGAGGGGCTACTGATCCCCCTGCCCCCCAAATCCGTACAATGGACGAAGGTCGAACCATGGCGGTTGGAGGGCAGGGACAGGTCGGGACACCAAACCAAGGATCGAATCATTCCTCCCAATTGATGACAGAGCTCGAAGAACTAAAGAATAATTAGAGAACATACGCAAAAGCAGTGGAATTACTGGCTAAAGAAAACTAGGAGCTCAAAAATAAGATAGCGAACCAACATGAAGAAGATAATTCAAAAGCACACAGAGCCAAATCACGATCGAAGAATGGTTGTAACAAACGAAGCCAATCCTGATCCCTTGAACCAAGGACACATCAGCGGAAACCGATCGTCAGACCAAGAATATGATCCCGAAGACTCGGATTACTTCGATAGTAATGATCGAAGACCAGGGCAATCCGCAGCAATAGCCGGCCATCACCGTGCGATGGAAGATCTTCGCGCTGAAATGATGGTAGAGATCAAGCAGCTGAAGGCCAGGCAAGGAGGTGGAAGATTAGAGGAAGTAATGAGAGAAGCTAATACTACTCCTCTAGTCCCAAGCTTAGCCAAAGCTGAAATCCCCAAGAAATGTCCGATCCCAGCATTTGAATGCTACGATGGATCCAGCGATCCCGCGGCCCATCTTTGGTATTACAACCGTATGTTGGCCCGATGGGATCATGACGACGTGGTCCTCTGTAGATATTTCCATTCGATCTTGAAGGGATCGGCTCTGTCCTGGTTTGATAACCTACCTCCCAACTCCATTGGATCGTATGAGCAACTCACCGAAAAGTTTTTAAGAACTTACATGTATAACTAGGTCATCCACGCTGGGATGGACAAGTTATTCTCATTATCCATCAGATATAAGGAGACGACCAGGGAATACACGGATAGATGGCATAAGATATGCCAGGCTATAGGGAATATGGACCCAGTGGTCAGCATTAACTTCTACAAGTGGGGTTTAGACATGATGAGCCCGTTTTTTGTCAAGATTCATGGGAGTGTACCCACGACTGAAGGGGATCTTCGAGTAATCATCGAAAAACACGCCAGGTTGGAAGAAATCCAACGAGAAAATCCGAGGGCCCATGCTCAAAGATCTCATCGAACTAACTCCACGGAGCAGGCCAGCGGATCGAAAAGAAGTTCGATCGAACGCCCATACGAAGATAAGGGAGGAAGAAGAGGTCCTCGAAACGATGATCGAAGGTTCGAAGATTGAGTCTACACGAATCTAAACACAAGTTACGCTCGAATCTTAAAAGAAATTAAGGGTCGAGAAAACTTGGAATGGCCATGGTCAAAAGGAAAGCAACCCCCAAGATCGAAAAATCGAAGGAATACTGCGACTACCACTGTTTCAATGGGCATCCAACCGATAAGTGCAAGAACTTGAAGATAATGGTCCAAAAGCTTATCGACAACGGAGAACTGAAGCAATACATAAGGAAGGAAGAAGCAGATGACAGGTCGAAACGAACCAAACAAGTTCAACTGCCTGAAGGCAATCGAACGCTAAACACCATTTCGTGTTCGGAAGCCGTTGGACCATCGTTAACAGCGCAGATTGGAAAAAGGCTGGGAAAGAAATTTGAAGACTACTGCGAGTTGTACAAGATCGATGAGGTAGAGATATACGACCACGAGCAATGGATGGATGCACCGATCACTTTCGAGGAAGATGATGTGGAGGAAGACATGGAGGATCACAATGATCCTTTGATCCTCACACTGCCCATAGCAGGGTGCAACATCAAGAAGATCCTCATTGACGGAGGAATTTCAGTCAACGTCTTGTTCTATGATATGTTCAAATGAATGGAGCTAAACGACGAGCAGCTGATATCTTCGTAACACACCATTTATGGATTCAACGGGGCTCCTACGAAACCATTGGGGGACATTTTTCTACAAATAAATGCAGGACCGATGAAGATAGACACCCATTTCAGTGTGGTAGATGCTCCTCCCCCCTACAATGCTATCATCGGACGAAGATGGTTGCACAAGCACAAGGGGATAGCATCAACTTATCACTAGTGTCTTCGATTCCCATCACCCGAAGGGATAATGGAGATCAAGGGTGACCAGGTCACTGCTCGGGAATGCCAAGCTATGCAAAACCAGCTCAATAACGAGCTAGATGAGCAACGGAAATCCCGCAGAGGCCGGAACAAGGAAGCTTCCAAAGAAAAGGCCATTGATTTGTACCTCGAAGGAATCGCAAGAGAAAGCCTAACGAAGGGGGGCGACGTTCAATGCGCTGAGGAAAGTACCTCAGCGGCCAAGACGACATAGGAGCCTACCAAATAACAATTAAAGAACGTACCTCTCCTAGGGGAAACGAAGCCTACATTTACATCTTTGGAACCCGCTAAGGAAATCAACATAGGGACATAGAAAGATACGAAAATGATCAAGATAGGAACTTTAATGAGCAAGGAAAGAGAGCTAGCCCTAACCCAACTACTCATAGAGTACGCGGATGTCTTCGCGTGGAAATTAGGATACATGCCGGGAATAGATCCGAAGATAATTCAACATGAGATCCGTATAAAACCAGGCACAACTCCTTTCAGACATAAGGTACGCAAGATAGCTCCAGAGTATCATCAACCCATTGAGAAGGAACTCAGCAAGTTGCTAAAAGCAGGATTCATCAAGGAGGTGAAATACCCCACGTGGATTTCGAACATGGTCATCATGCCAAAGAAAAACAGAGGGGTGAGAATTTGCATCGACTTCACCAACCTCAACAAGGCCTGTCCTAAGGACAGTTATCCACTCCCTAGCATCGACCAACTGGTCGAAGCTGTGGAAGGATACGAAGAACTATCCTTCATGGACGGTTACTCAGGATACAACCAGGTTTCCTGGAGGAAGAATACCAACAACACAAAACATTCTACACCCCTCACGGCCTCTATTGTTGCACAAGAATTCCCTTCGGACTGAGAAATACGGGGGCGACATATCAGAGGATGGTCGACTCTATCTTCAAACTGTGGATAGGGAATACGCTGGAGGTTTACGTAGATGATATGCTGGTCAAAAGTAAGCTGCGCGCGGACCATCACCAGGATTTGAGAGATATCTTTGAGTCTATGAGGAAGCACAACATGAAAGTAAACCCGAAGAAGTGTACGTTTGGTGTTACTTCAGGGAAATTCCTTGGACACCTAGTAACTAAAAGGGGCATCGAAGTCGATCCTGCCAAAATCCAAGCCATCGTGGAAATGTCGTCCCCGAAGAACTTGAAAGAAGTCCAAAAACTCAATGGATCCCTAGCAGCGCTAGGGAGGTTTATCTCAAGATTTTCAGATAGATGCAAACCCTTTTTCAGCATCCTCAAGAAGGGATGCAAATTCGAGTGGACCCCTGAATGTGAGATATCTTTCCAAAAAATTAAGGAGTACTTGGAAACAATCTCCATTCTCCAGAAGCCGGATCCTGACGAAGTATTGGCTCTTTATATAGCTGCAACCGATGATGCGGTCAGCGCAGTACTGGTTAAAACCAATACGAAGATCGAGCAGCCAATTTACTATGTCAGCAAGACACTTAACCCGGCGGAACAGAATTACACGAAGATCGAGCAACTCATTTTGGCACTAGTATGGGCAACTCAGAAGTTGAAAACATATTTCTCGACTCATTATATTCGTGTCCCCTGCAAAGCATCGTTAGAGGTTATTCTCAAAAGCACCGGGAAAGTTGGGAGGATAGCAAAATGGAACACACATCTCGACCAATTCAACATAATCCATGAGATTCAACATTCCCGGAAATCTCAAGTTTTGGCAGATTTCCTAGCGGACTTACTTCTGGACAATGACGAGGATGTCCAAAGCATGTCAGAAACCAAAGATGGAAAGGAGCCTGTCGATATTCTGGAACCTACAAACCAAAGGAAATAGGAAGTCTTCGTAGACGGGTCCATAAATCGGGAAGGTGCTGGCATAGGCATCGTAATCACCACCCCCACCGGAGAAAGGATCGTCCATGCGCTGAGACTAGAGTTCAAGGGGCATGCCAACAACATCATCGAATACGAGATGTGGTATATGCTCTTCGTTTAATAATAGAAATGGGCTTAACCGAGGTACGCTTGAAAAGTGACTCAAAACTGGTCATACGGAAAATCGGGCTAGAATACAATGTCTATGATGAAACCCTTTCAAAGTATATGGCGTTAGTCCAGACACTGGCAGACCAGATACCGAACATCAAATTTCGGCACCTATGCAGAAAGGAACTCAGGCATGCCGATGCCTTGGCATACATTTCATCTATGTTAAAAGATGAGAGCGTGAAAGCTATCAAAGTATCCAGGGTGTACGAACCTTCCATCATCCCTCAGCAATCCCTCGCCACACACCGCAAGGACAACGTTGGGGAGGACATTGCTGAGGATGATGCATGGGAGTATATTGCCGACGATTTCATGGAAGATGACATCGTAATGAAATCAAATGAGGATGATGATTTTACCAAGGAAAAAGATTGGAGATCTGAGATTCATCTTTACCTTCAAAAAGGTACTCTACCTGCAGACCTGAAACTAGCCAGGAAGATACAAGCCAAGGCAGGGATATATGACCTCCGCGACAGGATCTTATATAAAAAATCTTTCCTCGTACCATTACTATGATGCGTGTCAAGACAAGAGGGGCACCTCATTCTAAAAGAAATACATTATGACGATGCAGGGAATCATAGCGGAATGAGATCGTTATCGGACAAGGCAAAAATGCAGGGGTATTACTGGATGCATATGATAAGTGATGCAGCTAGGATGGCCAGAAGATGTGAAGAATGTCAACGGTTTGCCATAAGGATCCATGCTCCCGCAACAAAGTTAAATTCTGTAGATACCCTGGCCCTTTTCCAAATGGGGAATAGACATTGTCGGACCCCTGATCGAAGGGTCAGAGAGAAGACGATTCTTAATCTTAGCCACGGACTACTTCAGCAAGTGGGTGGAGGCCAAGGCTCTGGCTAGAATCCGTGACTCAGACGTATTCACTTTCATCTTACAAAATATCATCTGCAGGTTCCGTATCCCAGCGGAAATCGTATCCGACAATGGCAAGCAATTACAAGGAAAAAACATAGACATGCTCTTCGATACTTTCAGAATTAGGAAGAACAAGTCAAAACCGATCTATCCCCAGAGCAACGGACAGGCCGAATCCACAAATAAAACTATCGCCCTCATCCTCAAGAAGCAATTGGACGAACACAAAAAACGCTGGTGCGAACAACTACACAACGTCTTATGGGCATACCGAACCACGCGTCGGTCCGCCACCGGTGAATCTCCATTCCTCCTTACCTACGGGGCCGAAGCGGTCATACCAACGAAAATCCTTATGCCAACAACAAAGACCGAGGCATGGGAAAAGAACCTCACCACGGACATGATGTTGGAAAGGCTAGATGACTTGGAGGAAATAAGGGAAGCAGCGTTACAAAAGATGGAAAACTACCAGCAAAAGTTAGCAAGGGAGTACAATAAAAAGGTTAAGCTTAGAAATTTTGTAGAAGGGCAGTATGTGCTGAGAACTATACCCCAATACTAGCGAGAAAAGAAGTGGGGTAAACTAGCACCAACATGGGGAGGACCATTTGTTATACACGACATAGCAGGAAACGGGGCATACTACCTGCGTAACCTTAAAGGAGAAATCCTCAGACACCCTTGGAATGCTAAATATCTCAAACCATACTACCCATAATGCAGCGCAGCCCTGCATCTGCGTGAAGAGTACCAGAAGAAGAAAGCAGCGTACTCGCTCGACATGTTTCTATCGCTGGACGAGGAGTAGCATCCCTCAATCTATCAATCAAAATGATCCAACTTTTTGAAAAATCTATCCATTGGGGAAAGTATTCACTTACAATCTCTCAGGACCCCCCTATAAGTGTTCATAAGTGTAAAACCATGGGGGAGACATCCAGCAGAAAGAGATACCCAAACAACTCTAAGGTAGCGGTTCAGCGGAATGGGTGTTTGTAAATATTTCAATAACTCACCACATATTCGGGAACGCTGCCTCGACCCCCACCGTCTGGGAATCCTCTGGCACAGGATTAGCCAGCGGGGTATAGGTCCCAAGATGATCACGAAGGTGCACACCTTTGGCATCGCAACCAAACACTTTTATCATGTGAAATCTTACTAAGCATCTAATATATTAACTGACCAAATGTTGCAGGTAGGAAGAAAATTGTAAATATACCAAAAAGCGTTGATCTATTTCATGAAAGTTGATTACAAGATCGGGCAAAACACAAGAAAATAATATTATATCCAAAAAATTGCCCGAAGCCAAATAATCAACAAAGATCAACTTCCCAAATAAAGAAACCTATTTTCTCCTAGATGACTCAACATGATTGGTGGGATTTTTCTTCTGAGACGAAGGAACGCTCCCACCCGAAGAAGGACCAGAGGAGAAAGTCATAGGTTCGGGCATGGAGCGACAGGGATAGTTCTTGACAATATTATGATCCCTTAAGAGGCCTTGCTCGACCCGTGTCAAGACCTTGTTGACATCCTCGACCAACTGACAGCGATCCTTGTGACCGATAACAGTAGCCCGAAGCTCAGATTGGGACAATAAACCAGTCAACCGAGCCACTTCCTTAGTTGCCTCCGTCGCCGCTTCGTCACGAGAATCAGCTAAACCTTTGTAATACGATGTCTGACTTTCCTGCTGCACTAGGGAAGATTGAGCCTCTTTATCAACAGTGAACCAGACTACAGGCGTGGGTCGTAGGTGTGGGTCTTAGAACCACATCGACAATATCACTTCTCTTTTATCGTTCTTTTGTGACGCTTCCTGTGGGTCGCACATTAGATGTTTACACCATTTTCTCTTCTTTTCTTCATTGTAAACACCATTTGAGAAATAAATAAATATTTTGAGCGTGTTTTTATCATGATGAGCTATACCCAACACTGGGACGACGGAGGAGGGTGAATTTCATACACGGGTAAATTTATTTTATTCTTTTTTATGACTTTTGCATTAATTTAAAATTGAAATATGATTTGAATTAATTGGTTGTTATTTAATTTGATGATGTATGCTTAGCTTAGGTGTTTTGATACATCATGCTTAGGACTTACAATCGATGTTTTGAGAATCTATCTTGGCAAAATCAGAGTCCATGTTAATTTTATTGAGTTTTAAATTGTCAAAGAATATATGAATGAACCCTGTGTAGTGAATTCGGCCAAATCCTTAGTCCCAGTACCTCTCGCCCATTGTTAATATTTTTGTATATATATATATATATTTTAAATCTAAAAATTCCATTTCCTTCACAAGTTTGAAACGAATCTTTTTACCACTATCTATCACTACAACAATTTTGGAAAAACATTATCATTTTGGCGTCGCCGACGCGGATTTGTTCTTAGGTAGAATTTTTAGGTTTTTATTATTTTTTATTATTCCGTTTGTTATTTTTACGTCTCTTTGGTTGTGTCTTTGTATTACAGATTTGAAGTTGGATACTAAAGACCTTGGAATCAAAGCTTAAAGCTAAAAGAGAAGGAAAAAAGACAAAGCAAAAAAATAAAGAAAAAAGAGAGGAAAAAAAAGAGAGAGAATTATTTATTTATTTTTTTAAGAGACTTTCCTTTTTTTTTGTAATTATTATTATTATTTTTTTTGTATTTCTTTTCATTGGATTGGACTTGGACAATTTATTTTAATTTTAAACCCTACGGAAGGGTTATATAAAATAAAATAAAAATATAAATTGTTTGCAGGGAAGGACGACGATTACAATATCGTCTCGGCCCCTCGGGTTCGCACACTGACACCGGAGTCAGTGGCCCGAGTCGACTACAGCGGTTCTTCGCCCGTCTGGTACGGGAGGTAAACTTCTAAACACCCGCGAATCTCCTGTCAGCGGGTTTACTGTCTGCCTTAAGGTGATTATATGTTGAGGACTGAACCGGCTGCTTTAATTTCCTAGTAAAGGGAAAGAACTGGCCATATAAGATAAGGGTTCGGATTTCATCACCGTTCCCTTCTTGCCCGCCTTAGGTAAACGAAACCTAACTCGAACCCAAGCTTAAAATTTGATTAGAACGAGACCGATAGGGTAACGAGCTTGGTAGGAGAATCTTTCGAAAAATATTGGTTACTCTTTTAAGCATACTTCAAAGTTCTTGATGGTTTCTGTAAGTTGAATGCGTGACTGCGCCGCCTTGTACCGGTGAGGCTTTGGGTATCAAAGCTCCACTGAGCTTCCCTCGCCTCGATTCAACTTACTTTAACTCGGATTGATTCCAGAGGGGTTTGCTTAAATTGTAACGAATTCCCTTTCGAAGGATTAGAAGCTGGTCTAGAAACAATCTAAGTGGAGCCATCATGCTTTTTGTTTGCTATAAATCAGTAGGTTTGATTTGGTCGAGTCATCCTTGTTTGTGATTGTGTAGAATTTCCTTGCAATTAAGAATGTCGAACTGTATGACAGAAGCCAATACAATGAGTATCGATCTGAATTTGAATATGGACATCATCATTTTTATGACCATGGTGGGAATAGTAGTTGGGAACGCCACCCGTTTCAAGGTTATGGTTCATACCATGGTGAGCCCAATTACTATCCACACGCGAATTGGTCTTACGAGAAAGAAAATCAGGAACACTGTAGTACTGGTTACTCGTTTTTGGAAACTAGTCCTGATTATGATATTTCTGAACCTGTTCCATCTCTAGAAGAGACCCAACAACGGATTGAAAGGACGTATAAACGTTTAGTTGCAATGAATAGTTCAAAAGAAGAGTGTACACGATATTCTGAGATGATAAACGAGAGTGGTAAACGTATAAGTGTTATGCTCAGTGAAATTCAGGCACGTCTAGAGGCAGAAAATGAACAGTTGGCTAATGCTGCTCGAAATAATCTAAATTTCCAAAATAGGGTTTCTAATTCTACCCTTGATATCAATAGTGAATATTTGCCTAATTTAGAAGACGAGGCTAGAATAAAAGACACTACATATTTAGATAAGGTTCAATCATCTTTGTACTATTATGATGATGAGGATAGTAGTAATGAAGAATCTGAAATATGTAGGCATAGTGATCAGGAATCTATTAATCCAATTGAGCTTTATAATGATTATATTATTTCTAGTTCAAATCCAAATAATTTTTATGATTATTCACCTATTCAAAAGGACGAGGATTTGATTAGGGATACCACCGTTTTAGACGATGTAGTTTTTCCTTTTGATTACGAAGCCGATAGTGGTTTAGAGGAACGGGTTTATTCCGAAAATGTTGTTTTAGAGTCTAGCGACTTAGAAACAATAGTATTAGATGAAGAAGATATACCCGTAGAGATGAGTAAAGTTGCACTACCTGATAATAAATTAGAAGAATCAATTGACCATTTTCAAGAATCTAATGATCCAGAAATTAGGGAGATTGTAACTAGTCTATCTAGAGACACTGAAAACTCTAAGTTTGGGGGTGATTATCACCTTCCTAGTGCCTTACCTTTAACTCTCAGAAAGTCCCTTCACTTAGGACTTGATATCTCTGCCTCAACAATTTTACAAGATTACCTTCATACTCATTTTCCCGAACCTAATGCTGTCCAGGAAGAAGTTCAGTCGTTAAAAACCCATTCTCTGGTTGATGTGGTTTGCCCAGGCTATGATCCCCAGATTGACTTTGTTTTCCCACCAAATAGTTTTCTTCCAACCGTGGGAACGTTTATATTCCAAATGTGTCGAATATTAAGTTGTAAGACCAAACCTAAATGCTTTAGGAAATTAGAATCGACACATTTGCTTAAGAATGACCACTACTCTCATTGTGGTCAATTATGTAAGTCAAATCTTATTGACTTAGAGGATCCTCAGTTATTTAGGTAATTATTGTGCGCTTCTAAGATCATATTTGAGTTTTTCCAGACTCTAGGACCTAATGATTCGGATCCCACCTATGAAGAAACGCAACCAATGAAAATTTTCTATTTAGACCCTTTCATAGAACTTGAACCTGAACCACAATTAGATATAAATTTATTAATCATGAAACTAAGTAAGGGCATGCTAGTCTTGTTCACTTTCTTGGTTCATTGCAGTTTCCTTTGGTCAGCTCTATTTAGTTTTGAAGACCCACAGTTATTTCGGCTGTTACTTTTTGATTCTATGAGGTGACTAATTCCTTCCGATGTCTGGCTGAAGACTTTAAACTTAGCACTTCTTGGGAGGTAACCCAATCTCATGCGACACGGTAATACCTTTCCTTAACTCTTTTGCTTCAAATGGTAACAGTTTCTCCTTGTTCATATGCTTTTAATTTTATCTTTAGAACATTGAGGACAATGTTAGATTTAAGTTTGGGGGTATGGGAGAAACTTTTTAGTTGCACTTTTGAAACTTCTAGCGTCACATGGTATCCGGTTAGCTAAGTTTACATACTGTTTCTCACCGAAAAGATAGAAATTGGAATGCTAGAGAGAACAACTTATTGAGACATTAGAGAAAAAGACATTGAGATCCTTGAAATTCAGGAGAGAACTTGTTCCTTTTAGAGGGTAACCGTGATGGACCTAACCATACATGATGGAAAGGCAAGTAGGTTAGGGAAATGCCAGAAAGACAAAGCAACCTCACAATGTAGTCTTAGTTACTAGATTGCGACTCTCTCTCAGTAGAAACTTATCATCATCAACTAGCGGAGCGACATCAAAATTTATGAAGAAAGTGAAGACGTTTTAGGTTTAGAAGCAACAATAGAAGAGAATAATTCAAAAATCAAAGTTGAAGTTATAAGAGCAAATGATATAAGTTGTTAGAATCCATGATACCTAGACATCACAAGTTGCGAAGATCCAAGTTTTGAAAGTCCTTCTCTCATGGCCATGTAAATTGTTGTCTTGTAATTTTTTGTTTAAAAAAAAATAAAAAAAAAATGAAACATCATTACGTTCTTTTTGTTCAATAAGGCCATAGGGAAGAAGAAATTTATAAGTCAAGCAAGAAATCGAAGAGAAGAGTTAATTGTCAAGGTTCTATGAGGTTCGAGAGTTTATCATCAACAGTTGAAGACCGAAGAAGGCGTTGTTTCTACTGAGCACTATGAGAGAGTCGAAGAAAGATGCATTTTGGTTGCTTTGTTAGTCTGCTTTCAATCTGGCACAAAATCTTTCTAGCACTGGTTTAACTCATCACACGTAATGGTAGGCCCGGGAAAGCGTATAAAATTATCCCCGGCCAAAAACTTGGTGGACCCGGAGATATGTATAAAAATTAAGCGTGATAAAAACGGGGGCCTACAGTAATACCGCAAGTGCACGGTCGTCGGTTGTAGCTCGTGCAAGTACGGGTCGATCCACAGAGATCGGGTGTGTTTTGGAATGTTTCTAGCTAATTTAGGTTCCTAGATTTGCTTTGGGCTTAAAAGCCTTTTGGAAGTGTTGGGCTTAATGTACTATTGGGTTTGTTCTCAATAAAAGGAACTGAGCTTGGGCTCAGTTTGTTCTTTGAAATGCAAATGGGCTTTGGCCTTAAACTTAGGCTTTGGCCTCAATGAAATTGGGCTTTGGTTACTGAGGACTGGGCCTTTGGGCTTTGGACTCAGTTGTTGAACTAGGCCTTTGCTTGGCTGCAGGAGTAGCAAGAAGTGGCAGCAGCTTGGCAGGAGAAGTATCAACTGCACAAGCAGGGGAAAGAGCTGCAGCAGAAGAATGCAGAAAGGCAGCTGTAGGAGAAAGGAAGCAGCACCAGGTAGCAGGCCTAGCAGCAGCAGCAGCAGCTTGGCAACAAGCAACAGCAACAGCAGCTGCTTGGCAGCAGCAACAGCAGCAGCACAAGTGACAGAGAAGGCAATGTAGCAGCAGGGGAAGCAAATAGTAATGCAGCAGTGCAATGCAGCAAGGCAAATGCACAACAGCAGTGACAGAATGCACAAGGAATGGCAAGAAAACAGCAAACAAAAGCAATACAGGGCAAAAACAATGGAACAAAGCAAATGAAAACTAAACAGTGAACAAACAGTGAACAAAAGCAAAACACAACAAGAGCAACAGAAAATAACACAAGAATGAACCAAGGCCTAAGGCCAAGGGCAGGGTTGAATAAGAAACTGAAATGAAGCAAAGCTAAGGCAGGATACAGGCAAACTAAAAGAATGGGAGGAAAATTAGCTTGCTCATTGTCACTAGTGAGCACTAATTTCCCCCAATGCACAATCAACACTACAACCTAAGCATACAAGGAGAATGGCAAGAACATCAGCTTGCTATGAGCACTGATTTCTTGCCATTGCACAATCAGCACAAAGCTTCAAGATATCTAGCCTAGCATTCCAACAAATGTGACAGCAAATTACATAAAACAGTGAACATTTAACAGTGAGTATGACTGAATTTTAACTGAAACATGGATATGAAAATTAGCAGCAAATTGAACTGAAAAGAACAAATGAACAGAACATGGAAATTGAACTGTGAACTGAACATTTAACATTTAACATCAAGCATTAACAGGATATGAGACCAAGTATTAACAGGAACATTAACAAACAATGATTGAAAACATGGAATAATGCAAATTAGCAGAACTGAGCATAAAATGAAACTGAGCTGTAAACTAAAAATTAACAGAACTGAGAAGTTCTGGATGTTGGCTATTCCAAACATAAACTACTTACAACATACCCACAGTCTTATATATACCCACAACACATTAGGGTTCTACAAAAAAATTCCCAACTGACAGAGCTAGGGTTGGTGAATTCTTACCTAATTTGATGTAGCAACATCAAATTGAACGCAACCCATTACTCTACTTGTCCTTCTCTACCTCTCCATGCCTTCAATTTCACTCTAGCTCAACCCAATTTACCTATTCACACTTTAGGGTTTCGGTTGAAAATGTGTGAAATAAGTGAATTAGATGGACTAGGGGGATGGGAACAATGATGGGTTATCATTGTTTGACGTGGTGACAGAGGTGGGTGGCGGAGCAGGTGGTGACAGAGGTGGAGAAGGTGGTGGCAGGACATGGTGCAGGGAGATGGTTCTGCAGAGGGGTGGGTGGAGGAGAAGGTCGACTGGTTGGGAGAAGGGGTTGTTTGGTTAGGTGGATGGTGCTCGGTCACTAAGGTGTGAGGCGGGTGTATCTAGTTTTGATGTTCTGTGACTCTGAGCTGCGAGATGCGAAGATGGTTGGTAGATCGGACGGTGATGCGGAGGCAAGCGATGAGCGACCGCTGGATTTTATGATACAACAAAATCAACGATGCCAGATGGAGTTAGGTGTTGTAGTGTTAGGCGGAGATATCAAACTTTGATGAACAGCAATGGAGCGACCGTTGGATTCAACTACCATATAATCTGAAGGCTTGGAATTCCAGCGCTGTGGTGCTCGGCATAGACTTCAGATTTTGATGCTCTATGAAGGAGCGACCGTCGGATGCTTCTGAGAAATGATCTGATGGCTGAGAACGGAGGCGCTTTTGTGTGTCGAAAATGAGGTTGTGCGCACCATTCTTCGCGGCTTCCTTGCGTAATTTCTCCCGGCTTTTCACTACTTTTCTACTCTTTTCGCTCCGCGACTCATCCGAACTTTATTTACTACCTAAAAATACAAAATTAATTAATAAAAATATTTATTCTTGAAAACAATGAAAATACAAAATATGGGATAAAATGTAGAATTAATGCGCAAAAGATGAGTTAAAATGCCAACAAAAAGGGATAAATATATACAATATTTGGCACTCATCAAATACCCCCAAACCTGAATTTTACTTGTCCTCAAGTAAAACAGAACTAAGGAAATCCTAACTATACCACTGTCGCTGGTCTCTCGAATGCATTTAGCGTATGCACTAAGCCTTTTAAACCACTAAGTGTCCCTAGTGGACGAGTTGAAGTCTCGTGAAGGTTTACCAGAGGTGTGCCTACAAAACCTAAGGACAAAATATAAGCTCAGATTCCATCAAACGTGACATGTGCAAAACAGTTTAGGCTCACAGCAAAATGGAGATGTCAATCTAGCTATCGAAGGCACAATCCTAGCACTGATAACAAATAAAGACATGTGATAAGAGTGTAAAGTGTATCTACACATGTGTAAAGAAAGATCTGAAGTCATGACTACTAATCACCAAGAGATAGTTTCTCAGGCTAAGAACTGAGGTCGAAATCTAGCTAGCTGTCCGGACTTTACGAGAATTGTGAATGAGTTGGAGGTATTTCACAATTACTCGCGTTGTACATCAATGGCATACACCCTCCTTGCTTATTACAATAAAACAACAAAATGACTATTTACATGACTCTTATTTACATTGACTATTCTCTTTTATTTTTGGAACAAGAGATGATGGAATTGATAAATACTTGATTTTTTTTTTTTTTTTTGTATTTTTCTGATATATTTTTTTCTCTTTTTTTTTGAATATATACATCGTTCTTTTTTTTTTTTTTTTTTTTTTTTTTTTTTACAAGGAAACACTTTTGATACATAACAAAAAGAAACAAAAGATTACATGACACTTTGCAAGAGGTAGCCCTTTTTGATGCACCCAGTTAAATTCGATGGTTGTTTTTCTTAATGTAACCTCCACCTTCTATCCCAACCAACCAAAGAACAAGCTAGTCAAGTTTCGTTCAGTATTCTAAAGTGATTGGCAATCGTAACTTCCTATCAAACACCTTGAAGATCGAGGCCATACATGTATTGGTAGATCGTGCGCGTGCAAATTTCTTATCACTATGTGAATTGTGCTAGAATCAGGGTGCCTAAATATCTAGACTAAGACTCCTAATAATTATACATATTTGCACAAGAGTCAACATTTCAAGGTAAATGAGCTCCATTTTTTATGATTTTCATTTTTTTAATTTTTTTGAATTTTGATTTTTCAATTTTTTTGGAATTTTTCGATTTTTTCAAAAAGATGGAGTTTTGTTTTCAATTATAGCATATTATCGTGGCATCTACTCTATACCCCCAAACCTAAACTAAACATTGTCCTCAATGTTTCAAAATATGGAAAGGATTAAAATGCAACATATGGAAAGGGACATGCTGAGTAGAGTAAAAGGAGAGAGAATACCCGATTTCGGCGAAAGCAGAATTAAAACTCCGTTATTCAAGGCAAAAATCCAACATATTTCAGCCGAGATCATATTGGATTAGAAAAATATATACAAAAGGAACAAAAGGATTTTTAAAATTTTATCTACTACTGGATTATATACAAAATATTCACCATACACTAACAATCTAAAGAGTTGAGGATCAACCCAAAAGACGAAGTGTAGACATTTCAACAGCTTCACACAATAATAATAGGAAAGAAATGCAAGTGAAACTGTGAAACAAAATGAGCTACCCCCAAACCTGGATTTTACAGAAGATATAGTTTTGAAAACAAAATCGCGCAGTTTCGGGGGTTCATTATGCAAAAGGTCTAGCTCGAAATGAACTGTGCTAGGGACGGGCAAACATGCTAATTCCAACTGTGGTTCCTCAAATGTATTATATTTGGAAGCAAAATAGTCCAAGAGGACTTGGGAAGCACACAGTTCCAAACCTAGGTTAGGCATTTTCAGAAAAATTGGTTTTACAATATTGGTACAAACCAAATCTAGGTTGGGTGGAAGGCCAACAAATTGTGACTTAGGTAGAAGAATAGGCATATTATCAATCAAATCAAAATCTTCTAACTCATCTACACATGTCACATCATGCTCATTATCATCAATCACATTGGCAAGATTACAATCAGAATTATCAACATCATCAACAGATTTATTCTCGTGTATCGGCACATCAGGGGAAACATCACATGGAATACTAGAAGAAATATCATGCATTAAGGTCGGGGCAGAGAAGCCTAATGTATTTGAACTCAAAGGTTCCACAACATTTTCAGTATAGACATGTTCTTCTAAAATAACATCATAATCATCATCATCATGATAGGCATTTTGCAATCTAGGATAATTTTCAATCCTAAGGTCGGAGCTATTACAAGAATAAAACTCTAATTCATGGGGATGACTCATATCATGTGGTGTTGTTCCTGTTTCCCTAACGGATTCCCATTGATGGGTTTTCTCTGCAATCTCGGCTAAAAAATTCCATGCATCATCCACAGATTTATCAATAAACTCATCATTACACATAGATTCAACCATGGTTCGAGATTTAAAGTCTAGTCCCTCATAGAGGATGACGACAAGTCTCCACTTCTCAATTCCATGGTGCGGACATTCACTCAACAAATCATTAAAACGTTCAAAATAGTGAAAAACAGTTTCCTCATCCAATTGGACAAAACAATTGATACTTTGACGAATAGCGATGGTCCTATGGTGTGGAAAATTTTTTTGGAAAAATTGATTAGTGAGTTGTTCCCAAGTGGTGATTGATTGTGGTCTCAAACCGTAAAACCATGTTTTGGCCCTTTCCTTTAAAGAAAATGTAAACAAACGCAATTTCAGAGAGCCTTCGGACAAATGATCAGGTTGCATAGTCCGACAAATTTGTTCAAACTCTCTTACATGAGTATAGGGGTTCTCAGAATCGAACCCTCGAAATATAGGAAGTATTTGTATCATGCTTGCATTTATTTTAAAAGGGTTATTGGTTTGAGGTAAGACAATACATGATAATGGAATTTGTATTGATGGATACATGTATTCATGGAGAGCACGAGGTTGGTCCATTTTGAAATGACAAAAAGCCCACTATTTGGTTTTTAAAAGGGTTTGGATTTTTGGGAAAAATTTGGTTTTGGTGGGAGATATTTGAAAATTTGGTTTAAAATGGGAGCAAAAGAAATTTTTTTTTTTTTTTTTTTTTTTAAAAAAATAATAATAAAATGAAGAAAATAAAATTTGGTTTTTGAAATGGGAGCAAGCCCACTGTGCAAGCCTCTGATGAAATGAAGGCTGCGGCCTACGAAAGTCCAAGTTTTAATTTTTGAAAGTTTAATTTGGCCCAGTTGGTTAAGGCCCGACGTTTGTTTTAAAACTTTGGTTTCGATGTCCACTCTTGAGTGGAAGCAAGTCCACAATCATTTATAAGCTCAGCTGGGTTTAAACCCAGAATACAGAATACAAGTCCAATGGAAGAATTTAAACAAGCCCACACAAAATAAATACAAGCCCACAAATTAAACAACAAGCCCAAAAATAAATTATTACAAACCCAAAATAGAAAAATAAAAAGCCCAAAAAAATTGGGTTAATTATTACAAGCCCACAATTAAAGAATTGGAAGCCCACAGGTTGGGTTCTCTCAATGAATGGGTTTAGGCTTACCTTTGTAGCACAGCCCAGCTGCTCTGATATTGTTGCAAAAACCCAGTTGGGTTTTGGTTCTTTTCCTTGGTGGCGTCCCAGCAGAGGAAAAACAGGTTCAGAATCAGCAGGTCCAACAGCAAATGAAATGAAGCAGATGCAGATGCAAATGCTATGCAATGAAATGCAAAAATAGCTAATAAAAACACAGATAAAACACAGCACCAATCCCCGGCAACGGCGCAAAAAACTTGGCAGGCCCGGAGATATGTATAAAAATTAAGCGTGATAAAAACGGGGGCCTACAGTAATACCGCAAGTGCACGGTCGTCGGTTGTAGCTCGTGCAAGTACGGGTCGATCCACAGAGATCGGGTGTGTTTTGGAATGTTTCTAGCTAATTTAGGTTCCTAGATTTGCTTTGGGCTTAAAAGCCTTTTGGAAGTGTTGGGCTTAATGTACTATTGGGTTTGTTCTCAATAAAAGGAACTGAGCTTGGGCTCAGTTTGTTCTTTGAAATGCAAATGGGCTTTGGCCTTAAACTTAGGCTTTGGCCTCAATGAAATTGGGCTTTGGTTACTGAGGACTGGGCCTTTGGGCTTTGGACTCAGTTGTTGAACTAGGCCTTTGCTTGGCTGCAGGAGTAGCAAGAAGTGGCAGCAGCTTGGCAGGAGAAGTAGCAACTGCACAAGCAGGGGAAAGAGCTGCAGCAGAAGAATGCAGAAAGGCAGCTGTAGGAGAAAGGAAGCAGCACCAGGTAGCAGGCCTAGCAGCAGCAGCAGCAGCTTGGCAACAAGCAACAGCAACAGCAGCTGCTTGGCAGCAGCAACAGCAGCAGCACAAGTGACAGAGAAGGCAATGTAGCAGCAGGGGAAGCAAATAGTAATGCAGCAGTGCAATGCAGCAAGGCAAATGCACAACAGCAGTGACAGAATGCACAAGGAATGGCAAGAAAACAGCAAACAAAAGCAATACAGGGCAAAAACAATGGAACAAAGCAAATGAAAACTAAACAGTGAACAAACAGTGAACAAAAGCAAAACACAACAAGAGCAACAGAAAATAACACAAGAATGAACCAAGGCCTAAGGCCAAGGGCAGGGTTGAATAAGAAACTGAAATGAAGCAAAGCTAAGGCAGGATACAGGCAAACTAAAAGAATGGGAGGAAAATTAGCTTGCTCATTGTCACTAGTGAGCACTAATTTCCCCCAATGCACAATCAACACTACAACCTAAGCATACAAGGAGAATGGCAAGAACATCAGCTTGCTATGAGCACTGATTTCTTGCCATTGCACAATCAGCACAAAGCTTCAAGATATCTAGCCTAGCATTCCAACAAATGTGACAGCAAATTACATAAAACAGTGAACATTTAACAGTGAGTATGACTGAATTTTAACTGAAACATGGATATGAAAATTAGCAGCAAATTGAACTGAAAAGAACAACATGAACAGAACATGGAAATTGAACTGTGAACTGAACATTTTAACATTTAACATCAAGCATTAACAGGATATGAGACCAAGTATTAACAGGAACATTAACAAACAATGATTGAAAACATGGAATAATGCAAATTAGCAGAACTGAGCATAAAATGAAACTGAGCTGTAAACTAAAAATTAACAGAACTGAGAAGTTCTGGATGTTGGCTATTCCAAACATAACTATTACAACATACCCACAGTCTTATATATACCCACAACACATTAGGGTTCTACAAAAAAAATTCCCAAACTGACAGAGCTAGGGTTGGTGAATTCTTACCTAATTTGATGTAGCAACATCAAATTGAACGCAACCCATTACTCTACTTGTCCTTCTCTACCTCTCCATGCCTTCAATTTCACTCTAGCTCAACCCAATTTACCTATTTCACACTTTAGGGTTTCGGTTGAAAATGTGTGAAATAAGTGAATTAGATGGACTAGGGGGATGGGAACAATGATGGGTTATCATTGTTTGACGTGGTGACAGAGGTGGGTGGCGGAGCAGGTGGTGACAGAGGTGGAGAAGGTGGTGGCAGGACATGGTTGCAGGGAGATGGTTCTGCAGAGGGGTGGGTGGAGGAGAAGGTCGACTGGTTGGGAGAAGGGGTTGTTTGGTTAGGTGGATGGTGCTCGGTCACTAAGGTGTGAGGCGGGTGTATCTAGTTTTGATGTTCTGTGACTCTGAGCTGCGAGATGCGAAGATGGTTGGTAGATCGGACGGTGATGCGGAGGCAAGCGATGAGCGACCGCTGGATTTTATGATACAACAAAATCAACGATGCCAGATGGAGTTAGGTGTTGTAGTGTTAGGCGGAGATATCAAACTTTGATGAACAGCAATGGAGCGACCGTTGGATTCAACTACCATATAATCTGAAGGCTTGGAATTCCAGCGCTGTGGTGCTCGGCATAGACTTCAGATTTTGATGCTCTATGAAGGAGCGACCGTCGGATGCTTCTGAGAAATGATCTGATGGCTGAGAACGGAGGCGCTTTTGTGTGTCGAAAATGAGGTTGTGCGCACCATTCTTCGCGGCTTCCTTGCGTAATTTCTCCCGGCTTTTCACTACTTTTCTGCTCTTTTCGCTCCGCGACTCATCCGAACTTTATTTACTACCTAAAAATACAAAATTAATTAATAAAAATATTTATTCTTGAAAACAATGAAAATACAGAATATGGGATAAAATGTAGAATTAATGCGCAAAAGATGAGTTAAAATGCCAACAAAAAGGGATAAATATATACAATATTTGGCACTCATCACGTAATTAGTCCAGCTGTGTAGCAGATGTCCCTCTCATTTTTATCTCTCTCCTAATCTTATCCAGCTGTAAAGCAGCGGACGCATCTTACAATGTTTATCTAGCTGTGTAGCGGATATCTCTTTATCTAGCAGTGGTGTGGATGTGTCTCCCCTTTTCTTCAGTCAGCTTTAGAGCTGACACCTTTAATTTCTATGGCATTCTACTTACTTGGAGATAGGTTGAGAATATGTATATCCTCATAGCTCTTTGGATACTTTTGACCAATTAGGAGTAAAGGTTTTGTGGGTACACCTCTGGTAAACCCTCCGGAGACAACACTCCGCCGCTAGGGCCACCTAGCGGTTTAACGGCCTGCTGCACGTGCTAAGTGTAGTCTTTTTATCTTTTCAAAAATAAATTTTGCTCGAGGACTAGCAAATAATAAGTTTGGGGGTATTTGATAGACACATTTTTGTGTTTAATTTGATCTCAATACTATATATTGTTCGCACTCGAGTTTGTACTAATTTTGGTGTTTTATATGTTTGTAGGCACCTTTGGAAAATAAACATTTTTTGGAAAATTCGGCTCGAAAAGTTGGTAAAAGCCCCAGAGGACACGTGTTATCCGGACTCTCACCGTTGGATAAGGGGCACCTCAATTACTAAGGGGCACCCCAGGTCACCCAAAAGGCATCTGCTATTCGCACCCCAGTACAAGATTAGGGGAGGTCATCTTCTCCATTTGAATTTTGTTTTTGGCGGGAAAATGGAGAACACTTCTGCAGATTTTTGATCGAATTGTTGAACGTGTTCTAGGGAGATTCAATGGCTGATTTTTGGAAGATAGTTGTGATATGGCCTATTAAACATACTGTGGGCGTTTGGTTCGACCAGAATTGGCTAGAATCAGCTAAACAATTCACGGGTTGAAAACAGGGAAGTTCGTGTATATCACGGGTTTCACGTGATTTGGAGAAGATTCAACGTGTTTTGTACGTGTATGGAAGACCCTCACAGCCTGTTGGAGCGTGAAGGAGTTAAATATGGTAATTTGGAGGCTTGAAAACACGTGAGAAGATGAAACATGAAATAAAATATTCCCAAAAATATTTTCTTTACTTCAGAGTTAAAGAGAATTATATGGAGTGAATGAGCGAGATTCGATGGGTCTGTTGCCTATAAATAGGTTGCGGGGGTTGAGTAGAAAGGGTGTCGAGAGTTTGGGGTCGATAGGAGAGCTCAGGAGCGAGAAATCAAGAGTTGATGAAACTCTGTTTCTGCTCCTGCTGATGATGAAGAACACCAAGAACACGAAGAACAGACTCGCAGGGACAGTCGTTTATCAACAGTGAAACAGACTCACAGGCGTGGGTCGTAGGTGTGGATCTTAGAACCACAGTGACAATAGCACTTCTCTTTTATCGTTCTTTTGTGACGCTTCCTGTGGGTCACACATTAGCTGTTTACACCATTTTCTCTTCTTTTCTTCATTGTAAAAACCATTTGAGCAATAAATAAGTATTTTGAGCGTGCTTTTAGCATGATGAGCTAAACCCAACACTGGGACGACGGAGGAGGGTGAATTTCATACACGGGTAAATTTATTTTATTCTTTTTTATGACTTTTGCATTAATTTAAAATTGAAATATGATTTGAATTAATTGGTTGTTATTTAATTTGATGATGTATGCTTAGCTTAGGTGTTTTGATACATCATGCTTAGGACTTACAATCGATGTTTTGAGAATCTATCTTGGAAAAATCAGAGTCCATGTTAATTTTATTGAGTTTTAAATTGTCAAAGAATATATGAATGAACCCTGTGTAGTGAATTCGGCCAAATCCTTAGTCCCAGTACCTCTCGCCCATTGTTAATATTTTTGTATATATATTTTTTTTTAAATCTAAAAATTCAATTTCCTTCACAAGTTTGAAACGAATCTTTTTACCACTATCTATCACTACAACAATTTTGGAAAAACATTATCAGGTGGGACTCAGACAGAACACCAAGAAGACTAAGGAAGAAGACGACGGTAAGATAACGAAGAGAACACGAACCTTTAACTGACGAAGAGCCCTTGCGAGCTTCCTCCAACTCGCTTCGAACAAGAGCCAAGTCCGTTCGAAGCTGCTCTTCCATAGCACCCAGTTGCTCTTTCCCTTTCAATCCGTCCTTCAAATCCTGAATCTCTTTATCCTTAGCAGAGATGAGAGACTCAGCGGTGCTCAACTCCTCTTCCCGGTGACGAAGCTTGGCCTCAATCTTAAGGTCTTTGGCCCTGAAAAACTGGTACAGAGTATGGTTGCAATGCTCACTCCTCATCATATGATGGAGCAAAGTAGAAGTCAGATTTTACGCTCACGAAAGAGTGATCAATCAGATATCTAAAGAACATACCTCGAGTACCCGCTGTTGAGGAAAACCATATTGATAGCCATCAGCAATAGCCATCATCTCAGCAACCGATGAAGGAGGATCAACCAGGAGTCTCGAAGAAGAACCCCTTAAATCTTTGTCCCACATTTCTGCAACTTTCCCTTCGGGAGTCATCTGCATCATCTGACGAGTAAAGGCATTAGATTTTTTCTCACCAGGAACCAGCGGTGCAGGGTGGGGCACGAACATCAGCTTTCTCTTCATCATTTAATCAAGGATTACATCGTCACCTTCAGGCGTCTGCAACTGAGGAAATTCCTCTGAGGATGAATCGATGATAGTACCTTCGACGAAGACTCCTTTTCCTGTATCAGGATTACCCGCCACTATAAAAGTTTATTGAACCTCCTTCTCCTGGCCAGCAAGAGCTTCTGCATCTTCACCAACAGAACGGTTCTCCTCCCCAACAGTCTTGTCACCCGTACCGATGGGTTCACCACCCATCCCGTCGCCAAGAACATCCCAATCATTGTTGGGAGAAAGAAGAGAGAAATCCTCTGCCAAATCCATGGCAGCATCCATATCAACCGACCCACCCAAAGAGTAAATCTTTCCAAAAGAAAACTCTTGGGTAGATACAGGCATCGAAGACTGAGGACCCGCTCCATCATTCCCGTGACTAAGAGTGGGGGGAGGACCAAGGCCTCCACCAGCGGCAACTTCTTGTTGCACACCTCCCCCAACGGCATCTTCATGTTCCTTAGCACCATCATCAGGAATAACGTCTTTCTCAGCAGAACCATCACCATCATGCTTGAACTCTTCGTGCTCATGAGGGGAAGTACCGGTACGTTCTTCATCATCGGACAAGTCATCCTCAATAAAGTCTTCATTCACTGGACTATTCACCTCATCATCCATTTCCGGCTCTTCAGCAGCAGCTGTAGAGGATTGAACGGGGCCAAGCTTTTTCTTCTTCGTTGCCTAAAAACCAATATGTAGTGAGTCCGATGAGTTTTTCTTTTTATTTTGACTAAAATGTCAAAATCAACAGAAAAGGGGCAAATAAACCATACCAGGACCGCAACGGAACTCTTCGGAGGAAGATCAGAACTCTCCTCCTAATCCATATCGACAACATCGCAGGCATATTCAAAGTCCATCCCCTCGAAGTTTAATCGCCACGGACAGAAATCACCATAGCGAGAGGGAGGGGTTTCACGAGCCTTGCTACCAGCAACGGGACGCCAATCACGTGTTCCAGGTATCCAATCGTAAGCCCAAGGACCAATAACCTCGATAACGGTAGCATGCCACTCATAATCATGATCACGTTGAATCCTCTCACGATTAGGAAAAAGCCTCCGCTGGCTTGACTTTTCGGTACCAGGAACGTATTTCAGCTTGGTACCACACGCTTCACTTAAAAGACGAACACCACAACTGGGTGTCGTAATAGTACGAAGACCAACACTCCAAGGCTTGCGGTTCCTCCCATTAACATAATCTCTGAAGCAGCTATTAAAGTTCTCAGGAGTATACCATCCCCGCTCAGCTGGGTTAGGAACATAGCAGGTCATCATTGTTTGCCCCTTGCTACGGAGATAACATTCCTTGAGTGCACGAAGATAATTCCTGGTCAGCTGCACCATGGAGCGACAGTGTGTAGAAGAAGTAGAACCCTCACGATTAGCCAATACGTCGTAATAGAAAGAATCGCCAGATTTATACAAAGGCAACATCAACCCGGCCTCGAAGGCCCCCACCGTAATAAGCAGATGATACTCATCGTACTTATAGCTTGATATCATCTCAAAGGTAAGATCATCATCAAAATCATAAAATCTAACATCAAAGTGTTCGAGTTCGTGTTTCGCTTTAAAAGCTCGAGATCTATGTGCTTGAAATTTACCTTCTTTCTGGCAACGGAGAAGCTCCGTATCAAGGGAAGGGCCTCGGAATCTTCATCTTGATCTGGAGAAGACCCCTTCGGGGGACTTAAGTCCGAATCTTTTCTCTTAGATGTCGGATTCCTGGATGAACCAATATTTGAAGCGCCGCCTTTAATGATATTCCCTCTCATCGGAACGTCCGAAGGGGGGAATGCATCGTGTCAGGAACAACTGAGCGAAGAGGTTGGATATTCAGTGGCGACTCAGTGAGACGATGAGAAGTAGGTGGTACCGCTGCTGACCCAGCCCGTTGGGTAGCCGCGGGACGACTAACAGCGTACCTTGACCCTTGAGGGCCCCTCGCTTGACCCCCCTTCTTAACAGAAGGAGTTCTAGAACTTGGGGCAGAAGAGTTCTTCGGGGCACGAAGATCTGGGTGCGAAGACCTAGCTGGACTTCCTTCGGACGGAGATATACCTGGGTCCCTAGGAGGAGTCCCACGAGGGATCGGTGGCGGAGTCTGGTAGGGAGCCCGGTGATGATCAGCCATATCCACACGTAGAAGGCATGAAAACAACACGAAGAGTCAACAAAAGAAACTATAAGGATCAAAAAGTGCAACTTTTCAAGTTTTGTGAACTCATCATGAACATCAGTTGAGAACCCTAAAAGAGAGAATCTAGCGGAGAACCTTAGGTAGGTTGCAAACGAAAGAAGTGAATCCACAGAGTAAGAAGTTTATAGGTTTAGTGATGAAGAACGGGGGCAAGTATATATACTTTAGTATAATTGTTCTTCATCACTAAACCAATAATACAGCAGCAGAAAAGCAAAACAAACGCAACTGAAAGAAGAGGACAAAACCCCGTACCTGCGATTCAAGCTTACAGAGGCGAGTAAGGAAGGTAGCGACAAGCGGACAAAACTCTGAAAAATCCTAGGATATCCTGCTCCTTGCAGCACCAGCAGTAAAGAACTAAAAAACAAAAGAAAGGAATGGAAGAAGAGGATGAAGAGTCATAGAGTTGAAGACTGACAGAAGAAAGAGAGAGTGAAAGAAAATGTGGATTTATGTCAAAATTAACTCTCTCTCCCACCATTTATAGCACCAGGAATATTGAGACCAACCCTCGAATCGAGAAGAAGTTATTGCAAGGGCGTGGGGAACGTGCCCTAAAATCCAGGGGAAGTTATTGAAGAGAGATGGGAGGACTATGACGACATTTATCTTCTAACCTTGACTAAAACCCACATTAGAAGAAAAAGGGAAAATTCTATGCACATAATCCATCTCTCGACACGTGTCCAAAAATCTACACGTGGAAGGCATGCAGACCACTATACCAAGGGGCACTGAAACTACGAACCACCGAGAAATAGGGAAAGATGCCCTAAACGTTACTTTAACCAATCTCGAGGATAACTCAAAGATCGACGGTAGGGGTTAAAAATACTAACACTAAATTCCCTAACCATAGGGCACGTGTCAAGATATCTAAGGAAGAGAAGGCATCGATCCAGCGGTATCAACAACAGTCGCTGGGGGCATCGGTTCGGAACGAAGACACCAGTGGGATTGGCACAGAGAATAAGAAGATAAGATTTCAACGGTCTCTGACAAGAGACCCCGCATATTTTTCCTATAAATATCCTCCTCCTCTGAGAGAGAAAGGGGGGAACCAATCTGGAAGAGGGAAGAGAGAACTAGGAGAGAGAAATAGGAATAGTAAGTATGATTTCCATTTCCTCCATTATCGTATTTCACTTAAAGTCATTCGACTTCATATGTAACCCTTCAATACATAGTGAAACTCAACACCCCGTGGATGTAGGACTTAGCGTTGAACCACGTAAATCTCTGTGTTATTTACATTTCAGCATCGTATTTACATTTTATTACTTATATCTGGATCAGTCACACTTCGTAACCCTGAGGGATGATTGATCTAAATTAATCTCGACTAGACAATGACGAGTCCGAAGACTCTAAGTCGATGAGTCATCGTGTTTATGCTATTTATAACCGTCATATTGTGTATAACGTCTTTCATTTATGGATGCGAACATTGTTTGTGGACATGTGGATGCCTTCGTGATTTATGTGTCCACAGTCAGAAGAAGTAGTACAAATTGATGGTGGTTTTGTCTACAATGGCTTTAAAAGTGCAACTTCTAATTTGAGATTTGGTAATGGCATAGCAAACATAACACCTAATGGACTATTGAGGTTAACCAACAACTTCAGCGGTTCGCATGAAATAGGCCATGCTTTTTATTCACGTCCCCTGCATCTTAAAAATATAGAACAAAAGAACAGTAGTTTTAACGGCACTGTTTTTTCCTTCTCCACTTCATTCATCTTCTCTATATTGCGGGAAGATCCAAAGGCGCCGGATTCAGGTGCAGCTGGTGAAGGGATTTCTTTTGTTCTTGCACCTCAGGCAGAATTACCGGGAACAAAAGAAAACGGATATCTAGGCTTGTTTAACTCATCAAATGTCGGACAGTCTACGAACCATGTCCTCGCAGTTGAACTAGACACCGTATATACTAAAGAGTGTGATATCATAGAAGGTCAGCATATAGGAATCAATGTCAACAACTTAAGATCAGAGAAGTCGGAACCTCCGAAGTACTACATCGGTAGCAACGGCACGTACCGTAATATTAGCCTTACTAGTGGGGATCTCATTCAAGTTTGGATTGAATATGATGGCATGAGTAAGAAATTGAACGTTACACTAGCTCCGATCACCGAGCCTAAACCAGAAACTCCTTTATTGTCCTACGGTAAAGATCTTTCGGCTATAATCTTAGACTCGATGTACGCTGGCTTCTCGGCGTCTATAGGTTCTGCTCTGACATCTCATTACATATGGGGTGGAGTTTCCGGATTAACGGAACAGCACCACCCATTGACCTCTCTCCACTTCTTGAATCACCTCAACGAAATACAGATGATCGGAAACAAAACGGGAAAAATATGATTTAATCCTTTTTAGTGGTCCTATGTCTATTTGATCCTTTCAAAAATCATCTTTTCCATTTGGTCCATAATTATTTAAAAATATTAAAATATCTAAAGTACCTTTTTTCTCTCTTATTTTCTTTCCTCCCCCTAAATCATTTTTCGTGGTTTTCTCTCTCTTCTTTATTTTCTCTACTAATTTCTCTCTCCTCTTAACCTTAATAGATAAAAGTTTAAAAATTAAATATCTCTCAAAATATAAGTCAAAAATTAATAAAGTTTATATATTCGGAAATCCCTCGACGATAGCTTTCCAACGAGTACCATTGTCGATATGTTTCAGAGCTTTTAATTTTTTTCAGTATGATAGTAGTTCATATTCGAGAATGAACACTATTTTATAACATGGTAGTTCATTTTAGTTCTAGCAGTTCATTTCGTAGAATGAGCTCATATACACTAGCAATTTATTTTGTAGAATAAACTCATAGTAGTTGTTCAATTTGAAGAATGAAGTCGCAATGGTAGTTGAAGAATGAACTCATGATAGATGTTCTTAATTTCGAATGAACTCATAATAGTTGTTCATATAGTAGGATTGATATTCATGTTGTAAAATGAACTCGTAATAGTAACTAAGAATGGTAGTTCATATTGTAGAATGAACTCGTAATAGTTGTTCATTATGGTAGTTCATTTTATAAAATGAACTCGTAAACGGTAGTTCATATTGTAGAATGAACCCGTGATAGGTATTCATATTGTAAAATGAACTCGTAAAAATAGTTCATTATACCAGTTCATTTTGTAGAATGAAGTCGTAAGGTAGTTCATTTTGTAGAATGAACTCGTATGTTATTTAATCCAAAGAGTTCACTTTTTGAAATGATCTAATTAGCATGATAGTTCATTAAAGTAGTTGATTTTGTAGAATGAACTTGTATAATAGTTCATTAAAGTAGTTCATTTTGTAGAATGAACTCGTATAATAATTCATTTTATAGCTAAAAAATAAGACAAAAATTAAAAGCTCTGGAACATAGAGAGAATGGTACTCGTTGGAAAGCTATCGTCGAGGGCTTTCCGAATATGTAAAATTTATCATTTTTGGACATATGGTTCAAAAGATATTTAAGTTTTAAGTTTTTATTTATTTATTTTTATTAAGAGAGAGAAAAAAAGAGAAAAAAAATGGTATTTTTACCACTATCAAAGGATTGTGACATCATTGATGACGTCATCCGCGTGGGTATTGTCCATCCTAAGACCAAACATAATTTTTTGGACCAAATAACAATTTATATTTTTAAGAAGGACCAAACAGACAGTTGACCCAGTCAACTGGCCCAAACTAACTCTAATATATTATTCTTAGGACCATTTGGTATTTCCTACAAATAAAATATCTTTGGAGTTGAGTTGCCTATAATGATCCCAATTCTCGTGTTAACATTTATCCTTGGCATCATTGTTGTCGTAGGAGTACTATTCAGATATAGCAAGTCCACAGATGGGGTGGAGAACTTGGAACAAAATTATGGGAGGCTGAAATTCTCATATAGAGATTTATTTATAGCTACAAAGGGATTTAGAAAGAAGAAACTTCTTGGAATTGGAGGCTTCGGTATGGTTTACAAAGGAGAGTTACGAGCTTTGAAGACAAAAATGGTTGTCAAAAGAATCTCCCATAATTCAAAACAAGGCGTACGGGAATTCATATCGGAAATCATTAGCATTGGTCACCTTCGACACCGAAATTTGGTACAACTGTTGGGCTATTGCAGGCGGAACAAAGAACTGTTGCTGTTGTACGATTTCATACCAAATGGAAGTCTAGACAAGTTAATATTTCGCCATTCAGATTCAACCTCAACGTCGCCAGTACTCAGTTGGAACCGAAGATTTCAAATCATCAAAGGTGTAGCTTGTGGACTAATTTATCTGCATGAAGAGTGGGAACAAGTTTTGATTCACAAAGACATCAAAGAGAGTAATGTACTATTATATGGTCAAATGAATGCAAGGTTAGGTGATTTCGGTCTCGCAAGATTGTATAATCGCGGAACCAATCCTCAGACGACCAATGTGGTTGGCACATTGGGTTATATGGCCCCGAAATGACTAAAACCGGAAGAGCAACAACTAGCTCGGATGTTTTCGCATTCGGTGCACTCTTACTTGAAGTTTCTTGTGGTAGAAGACCAGTAGAGTTGCATAAATCAGAGACAGAGGGTGAAGTTCTTGTCGATTGGTCTTATGTTGTTGGAGAAGAGGTGCAATATTACAAACGAGTGATCCAAATTTAGTTAATGAATATGTAAAAGAAGAGATGGAAATGGTATTGAAGTTAGGATTGTTATATTCGCATAATGATCCAAAGGCTAGACCAAGCATGAGACAAGTTCTGCAGTATTTGGAAGGAGACTTGCCTCTACCTGAAACTGTGTTGTGGGCACTTTATCATGACGTCTCCATGATGACAATGAGTACTGTTGAGGTCGAATGTTACAGTCCTGAATCTCCTGATAGTGTGTCTGTATGCATAAGTAATGCATCATCAGTTGCAGAATCCTTCCTTTCTAGTCCACGATAGTCAGTGATAAAAAAAACAAGTGCAGGGACTTGAACTACTAGCAACTTAAAGTCCGCCTCCTAAGATATATACTTAGACTAGTGTTTTCAAATTATATTCGTGTATGTACCAAAAAAAAAAAAGAAAAAAAAAATTGTTGTCAGTACATGGTTGGCCGGTCCGTCCGCCATTTGATTTGCAGGATGGGTAAAAGTTCGCAGTAATGTATATTATGAGTTTTTTGGAACTACTCTATTCCTTATTTGGTCAGTCAATGTTAATGTGGCCAAAAAAAAAAGTTAATGTGGCCATCTTCTTTTTATTTTTCTTTGACAATGACAATACAATATCACTAGCAATACCACTTTTGGCTGAAGCTGAAGCTTGTTAATAAATCTTTGCATTGAAAATGGATTTGGAGATATGGGATAGAGAAGAATGCTTTGTGGAGGAAGTTGGTACATCAAAAATTTGGAGGTAATTTTGATGTTTTTTTACCTAAATCTTGTACTAAGTCTGTTGGTCATAGCTTATGGTTGGGGATCCTAAAGTCTAAAGACCATATTCTTTAACTCTAAATTTCAAATTAAGAGTGGTAATAAAGTAATGTTTTGGAAGGACAAATGCGTTGGTGACCAGCCTCTACAGTTTTCTTTCAAAAGATTGTATAAGCTCTCAAGGAAAAAAGATGCTACAATCAAATACGCATTCATGTAGGTGATGAATGGAAGACTGCATTTAAAACTCGTGAAGGATTATATGAATGGCTTGTAATGCCATTTGGTTTATCTAATGCTCCTACCACGTTTATGCGTCTTATGAATCAAGTGTTGCAGCCTTTTTTGGGAAAAATTGTCATCGTATACTTTGATGATATTTCGATCTACAGTCGCAATGAGGAAGAATATCTTGAACATTTATCTCAGGTATTTTCTTCACTATAAGAGAATGTTTTATATGTGAACCTTAAAAAGTGCACCTTCCTTACAAATAAAGTGACATTTTTGGGATATGTGGTTTCAAGTATTGGTATTTCTGTTGATAATTCAAAGGTTAAAGCCATTGCTGATTGGCCAACTCCTACTTCTATTCGTGAAGTGCGAAGCTTTCATGGCTTAGCTTATTTTTATAGGAGATTTGTCAAGAATTTCAGCACTATTGCAGCTGGTCTTACGGATTGTTTAAAGTGTGAAACCTTTGTGTGGACTGAAGAAGCAGATAAAAGCTTCAATTTACTCAAAGAAAAACTGTGTAGTGCTCCTGTTCTTTCTATGCCGAATTTTGACAAACCATTTGAAATACATTGTGATGCTTCCATTATTTATTCTTCAACTGCTTGGGATTTTGGTTTTCCAAGAAACTTGAAAGAACATGAGTTGGGAGATGCTGTTAGATTGATTCAACTTCTTGGCGATCCTACTTCCATTTTGGGAGATGTAAATGAAGATGATGAGAGAATCTGGGATGCAGCAGGAGGTGAGTTCACTGTTGCACTGTTTTACTTCATTAGACGTGGATGGGTTTCTTTCTTGCCCTTATAAGCAGCTATGAAACAACAAAGTCCCTCTAAAGGTCTCATTTTTGGTCTGGACTTTGTGTTTCAATGGTGCACCTACTCTTGACTTTATACAACAAGCTGGTAGAACTAATAATAGCATTTTCTTATTCTGCAATATAAACCAGGAAACTAATATGCATTTGTTCTTACACTGCAAAGAGACGGCTAGGTTGTGGAACTATTTTTTCACTAGTTTTGGTATCAATTGGGCTTTTGTTGATTCCGTAACGGCTACCCTTTGGGAATGGCCTAATAAGAAGAGTATGGTCATGGTTAAGAAAATTTGGGGCATACTTCCCTTTGCTATCTGGTGGACAATTTGGAACGAGATAAACGGGAGATTGTATGGCAAGGAGAAGAAGAAACTGGGAGCAACTAATCATTTTTGTTAAATGCACTATGTTTAATTGGGCATCTACTACCAAACTATTTGATGGTTTTTCTCTTAGTACTCTTATTTGTAATTGGGATGCTGTTGTTGGCAATAGCAACAGTTAGCCAAATTTTTTGTATATTGCCTCTTTAGATGTCACTACTTTGGTGACGTCTATTGTTTTTAATTAAATTTTCCCTTTTACTGTCAAAAAAAGAAAAGAAAAAAATACTACTTTTGGCTAGAAATAAATCAACTTTGAGATTAAGACTACTTGATGTCGTTAGAAATATCTTGTACCACTAGGATATCTTATCATAGTTTCAAAAATCTTGGACGATCTTTCTCTACAAACTAGAGCTGATTATGGATGGAATGGGCCATTTTTGTCTCTTCTTCAGTAATTGTGTTTCTTTAGTTATACAGGTTGATTTTCTTTTGATGGAGAGTCGTGTTGTCAAGAATCAGTAGTATTGCAACAGTTACCTATGAGTGCGGACAACGTGTGGACAAGATCGACTATATCCTCGCAATGAGGGAAGATAGGCAAGAGTCCTCCGATTGCGAAGTCCTGCTGGGAGAATCTGTTAGTCGTCCAACATAAACTCCTAGTGACTGACTTCTTTATCAAGACGTGTTTCCAACAGAGAAGGTACTAACGCACCAGGAACTAAATGGTGGAATCTCAAGGAGGATACCACGCGTGCCTTCAGAGAAAAGGTGCTTTCTGATGGTGTGCTATGTGCGGCGGAACACATATGGAAAGAAACCGCTAGTCGTGTTCAACAAATAGCGGTGAAAGTGCTAGGAGTATCAAGAGGAGGAGAAAAACGCGACCCGAAAGACGCTTGGTGGTGGAATACATAGGTACAACAAGCGATCAAAGACAAAAAAGACCGTTTCAGGGGGGGCCATGCTCATGAGAGTGAAGAGAATTTGATAGAAATTAAACTTAAATCGAACAAAATAAACCAAATTGTAACTGGATTTTAAAACATACCTCATATAAGTCATTACACTACACTTGATTAATTTTCGAATCGTCGATTAATCGAAGACGATGAAATTTTGAGTTTTAATGGAGGTTACGGTTGATAGGAGGAGGAGAAGAGAAGAAGAAAGAAAACAAATTTTCAATTTAGCTTTGATTTAGGTTAAAAAATTGGGAGGGTAATCTAGTCAATTTACACCCCCTATAGGACATCCCCTAACCAACTAGAAGGACATTACTATCACACTGCCTCCCCTCTAATAAACCATGATGCCCCTATAACAGGCTTGTTTCAAAGAACTTTCCAAATATGTTAATTTTACAAAAATCCGATGTGTATTTCGAAAGATATCAAGTTTTTAAAAAATTGATGTATTTTTAGAACAATGACATTCATGTGAATATGTGAATATATAAGGTTGTCTATGTAAGTATTAATTTAATGTACCTTTTTAACCTTCAATACATATGTATAGTGGTGGTTGGTATTTAACGTCATATTAGTAATATCAAGGTTACACCAAGCTATTTTGTCCTTTTGTGACCAACCAAAATACCTCTTTTCTTTATATTAGTAAGATGTATACGATTGAAATCAACGCACCCTTGATTTTGCTTTCTTTCTCACCATGTATATATGCCATGAGCCATGGTCAGTCATTACTAGTTCAGGTGTACCGCTTTGACATTTCTAAGTCACTGTCCAAGGCAATGATGCTGATCATAATTCACACGACCAAAAATAAAAATAGAAATTTCTGAGGAACCCAAATATGATCTTTCTCTCTTTCAGAAACTCATCATTAAGATTGTCTACATGTGTAGCCCAAAGTACTAAATCTACGGTTAAGATTAGTAGTTTTAGATTAAATTTGAATTCTCACATTTTATACATGACTAAATTAACCTTTATGATTACGTATTATTAAAAAATAAATAATTACATTTTAATCGGTCAACATATTCTTTTAACAAGGTAAAATTAATTTCCACAATTTCCGGTCGATCTAAAATTTCACGTTTCACTTTTTCTCTCCGAGAGTCACTCTCTTTCTATCTCAAAGTCTCCTCCGTACTGAGTAAATTTTCACTCTCTGTCTCTATCTTAAGGTTTCCTCCACTGAGTAAAAATCATCAAATCCAGTTCAAGAAGTCATCTTTCTTTCTCCGGGTCCGTATAGAAGAACCTAGAAAATCTATGAAAAAATCGTCTCTCTAATCAACAAAACTGTAATATCCAAGGGTTGGACGTTCAAGAAGACGGTTATATCAAGAGAATCGAGATCGACATGATGGTATTTCGGTTGTAGATAAGATTGTTAAACCCCAAACAAAAAGCTAATAGTTCTAGATCTCGTAAAAAGAAGAAAGAAAAGAAAGTATCCGTCGATTACGTCCGGTCAAAACAAAAAGAACAGTACATGTAGCCATGTTTATGCCATGAGGAACAAGTGTCTGAGACATCTTGGAGTTGTAGACGGTTTGATGAGTGTCACTTGCCATTAATTTAAACATAGTGTTTGGGTATAATATATTAGCACTAGAGAACATCTTGGTTTAAATCTATTACCAATTGAAGTTAAAAAAGAAGATCAACAGTTCGGTTTTGTGAGGTGAATACGATCTTGATTTACATATGGAAGCAAACGAGATATATATATGGAAGCTAACTCATCTTTGGATTGATATGGTTGTGTAACGTATCCACCGTTCCACCTATGTTGCTGGTGAAAATATATACCTTTCATTTTTTAATAAAGAAATCATTGTTTAAATGAAACTTTGTGCTTTCACTCTTGTTATGCAGTTGAAAAAGAATCAGTGAAAAAATCTGTGTTTTCATATAGAACTGAAAATCTGTGTTTTCACTCGAAATATTTCTTGGAAAAAATCATTTTTCACCCATATTTCCAGTGAAAAATGTAATTTTCAGTGATATGAGGTCGGGTGATAATTATGATTTTGGCAAAAAACACATGTGAAAATTGTAATTATCATTAAAATTAGAAACAATCTGAATTATCACTAAAAATTGGAATTACAGTCGAACCTCGATAAATGAATGCACTCGGAACCAAGAAAAAATATTCGTTTCGCGGGGTTATTTATTTATCGATAAACGAATATTTATTCATTTAGATAATATTTTCTTAATTAAGAAGTTACATTGTATAGGAGAAAATGTACAAGTATACCTAGGAAATATTGGTCAAAATTCTTATCAATTATCAATTAACATTCATTTTCTTTTGAATTAACTGGTGTCATTTCTAATTTACGTTATAGAAATGTGATAGACGTCGAACATCTTTTGAACTATCCTAACGAAAATGATGCAGTTATGGAATCTCCAACAAACGAAGAAATTATTGAGTCAGTAATGAATAATGAGAATGATCTTGAACCAGATGATAGTAGCTTCGTACCAAATGTGTCATCTAAAGATGCTTTTCAAGCGATGGTCACATTAAAAAATTACTTGCTACAACACAAGCAAAATATTCCAGAAATTGTGCAAGCATTGCATAAAATTAAGGATACGGTGCATTTTGATTTGGGTGAAAGAAAAAGACAATCAACCATAAATGAATTTTTTAGTTCATTCCTACATATATTTTTATGTAAAATTTTCTGATTATGTATTTTGGTTTATTTTTATATATAATTCAGTGATTATTCGTTTATATTTCTATAGGGCCTTTAAGGATCCAAACTTTTTTATTCATTAATGCGTTAAGCAAGGTTATTCATTTATCACCTTTGTCCAAATCGGGACTGGAAAAAATTATTTATTTGGCGAGGTTATTCATCTATCGAACATTCATTTATCGAGGTTGGACTATATGTGAAAATTGTAATCATCAACCAAAATTGGAATTACCACTCAAAAATAAAAATTATACTATATTTTTTCAAAATCAGATATTATAAATAAAGAAATAAAATTAGTAATTAAAATTAATATCTTTTTTCAAGTTTCGAAGATAATCGGTCAATCACTGATTGTTGGGATTTTCCTAATTTTTCGATTTTTGACTATTTTTACGGTATCTTATTCTAGTAAAAGGTTAGTATATTAAATTAATAGTTATAAAACAAATTTTGGGTTTCTAATAGGATATCTTAATGACGGGTTTCTAATATAGGGTCAGCCTCGCAAGTGGGGATCTCATTCAAGTTTGGATAGAATATGATGGCATGAGTAAGAAACTTAACGTTACAGTAGCTCCGACCACCGTGCGTAAGCCCGAAATACATCTATTGTCCTACCGTAAAGATCTTTCAGCTATAATCTTAGAATCCATGTACGCTGGCTTCTCATCATCTACAAGTTCTGCTCTGACATCTCATTACATATGGGGATGGAGTTTCCGGATTAACGGAACAACGCCACCCATCGACCTCTCTCCACTTTCTGAATCTCCTCAAAGAAAGACGAACCATAGAAAACGAAATATCTTTGGAGTTGAGTTGCCTATAATCATCCCAGTTCTCGTGTTAACATTTATCATTGGCATCATATTCGTCGTAGGAGTATTCAGATATAACAAGTCCATGGAGGGGGTGGAGGATTTGGAACAAAAGTATGGGAGGCTGAGATTCTCATATAGAGATCTATACATATCTACGAAGGGATTTGGAAAGAAGCAACTTCTTGGAGTTGGAGGCTTCGGTATGGTTTACAAAGGTGAGTTACAATCTTCGAAAACAAAAATTGCTGTCAAGAGAATCTCCCATAACTCTAAACAAGGCGTACGGGAATTCATATCGGAGATCATAAGCATTGGTCACCTTCGACACCGAAACTTGGTACAACTGTTGGGCTACTGCAGGCGGAACAAATAACTATTGTTGGTGTACGACTACATGCCAAATGGAAGTCTAGATAAGTTAATATTTCGCCATTCGGATTCAACCTCAACATCACCGGTTCTCAGTTGGAACCAAAGATTTCAAATTATTAAAGGTGCGACCAGTGGACTGATTTATCTGCATGAAGAGTGGGACCAAGTTGTGATCCACAGAGACATCAAAGCCAGTAATGTACTATTAGATGGTGAAATGAATGCAAGGTTAGGTGATTTTGGCCTAGCAAGATTGTACGACCGCGGAACCAATCCTCAGACGACCAATGTGGTGGGCACTTTGGGTTATATGGCACCAGAAATGACTAAAACCGGAAGAGCAACAACAAGCTCCGATGTTTTCGCATTCGGTGCATTCCTACTTGAAGTTGCTTGTGGTAGAAGACCAGTAGAGTTGTGTAAAGCCGGGACGGAGGGTGAAGTTCTTGTTGATTGGGTCTTATGCTGTTGGAGAAGAGGTGCAATATTACAAACAAGTGATCCAAATCTAGTGAATCAATATGTAAAAGAAGAGATGGAAATGGTCTTGAAGTTAGGGTTGTTATGTTCGCATGATGATCCAAAGGCTAGACCAAGCATGAAACAAGTCTGCAGTATTTAGAAGGAGACATGCCTCTGCCTGAAACTGATACTATGTTTGTTTACTCCTGACTCATCTGAGTCGTCTGGATCTGAGTCATCTGGAACTGAGTGAAATCACCTGACTCATCTGGATCTGACTCAATATGTCTGTTTTGAGTCAGATCTGATTCATCTGACTCAAAAAATGTGAGTCAGTGGTTTGGTCCCGTGAGTCAGGGGTATTTTGTTACCTGACTCAAATGGGTCCGAGTCAGGGGTTATGTCTGAGTCAAAGGTCGAGTCAGATCTGACTCAAAATGCAAAACAAACGGTCTGACTGCTAACTCGGCCCGAGTCAGAGGTTAACTCAGATCCAGACGCCGAGTCAGCTGCAAACAAACAAGATGTGAGTTATGGGCACTCTATCATGACGTCTTCACCGTAGCAACGAGTACCGTTGAGGGCGAAAGTTACAGTGCTGATAGTGTGTCTATATGCATAAGTAATGCATCATCAGTTGCAGAATCCTTACTTTCTGGTCCACGGTAGTCAGTCATAAAAAACGATTGCAGGGACTTGAACTACTAGCACCTTAAATTATTCCACGAGAGTGTTTTCAGATTATAGTCGTGTATGTCAATGTCACCTATTAGCTATTGTTCACTACATGGTTAGCCGGTCCGACAGCCGTTTGATTTACTTCGCTGTAAATACGTGCATGCTGGGGAAAAGTTCGCAGCACTTGGTCAATCAATGTCAATGCGGCTATCTTCTTTTTATTTTTCTTTGACAGTGACAATACAATATCACCAGCAATACTACTTTTAGATAAAAATAAATTGACTTTGAAATTAAGACTACTTGATGTCGTTGGAAAAATCTTGCACCACTTAGGAGTTGGGATATCTTATCATATTTTTAAGAAAGTTTATTTGAACAACATTGATTTTAGTCCAATATTTTCCGTTCAAATAAATCTTGGACCATCTTACTCCTACAAGTTAGATTGATTACGGATGAGTTTATCCATTTTTCATCTGATTTCTGTGATGCTTTAGCCTCACGACCCTTTTTCTTTGCTTGATCTCTCCCTTCACTTCTAACGTCATTTGTTTGTTTGAAATAACGTCTTCTCTTTGATATGTCCGAGGTTTCAGAATTATGAGTAGATGAAGTGCTACCAAATCTTGCCATATTTTCCAAATCTTCATCCATATTATCATCTTCATTTTCTTGAATAGCTTGAGTCTGTTGAGTAGGTTGAGTGGAAGTACCGACCTCATCATCATTATTCACCGCAGGGTTATAATCAGGTTGATAGGTCTTCAGGATCTGGAAAACCGATTCGTGCTTCCAAAGTCTTCCAAACTCTGCTTCATAATTCTCTTTTCCACGACGATACTGGGAAAAAAATGAAAGTAAAAGTTTAGAGAAAGAAAGAAAGAGATCAAAATGGAAGAAACAAAACATTAAAAAAAAATGAGGTACTTACATAATCCGCCTCGGTCATCCCCGTAGGTCTGTTTCGGAAGTAGGCCCTAACATGTGAAAGATATCTTTTCACTTCGGCTCTCAATGTGTTGCACTTTGTTTGTAATGTCTTTTTTATCTCTTTCGACACCGTCGGGACCTTTTATTTTATTGTACTCTTCAATAATCTTCCTCCAAAATACTGCACCTTTTTTTTATCTTTTCCACAAATCGGATCGTTGCTTGCTATAACCCAACCATAAATTAGTGCCTCTTCTTCTTTTGTAGTAAAGTGTGTCATAATTTTGTATGAACAAAATTATGTGAAGAAGAAGAATAAAATCAATGAAGAAGATAATCAATTGATTTTGGTGTGAGGGATGAAGGAGAAGTAGTCCTCTATTTATAGGGAAGCCTGAAAATATAGTTGTTGAGGTTTCAAACGGCTACTAAATCTGAGTCGCTGAAAATGCAACGGTCATCTTGATCCGATGGATGAGATTGCTCAGCGCGGTTTGTTTCAGCGTTTGAGTGCGGAATGGTACAACGCTCGGTTTCCTGCCGTTGAGATTCAACAGTCACTTTTGATCTTGCGGCTGTTATGCAAAGCGCGGTTTGGTTCAGCACTGGACGCTGTTTGGTTCAGCGCTTTGGCAAACGGCTACATTTTCAACCCAAACTCAGATCACTTCATATCTCTATATAAACTCAACACATGAACTCAAAATCCCACCCCAAATTTGTGAAGTTTCACTCTCTTCTTCTTCTCCTAAATTCTCAATTTAAAAATCAAGCATGGTTGCATTCTTTATTGCCGAAGACAATGACTGGTGAGAAGTTTTCACACAATTAACATGTCTCAAACAACCAACATCTTTTGGGAACAAGTTGTTGAAGAATTTGTGAGAATTAATGGTAATGCTAATGGAAGATGCAAAAAACAACTACAATCTCGGTTAGCAAACATCAAGTGTTATTGCAACCTTTTTGTCATTTCACTACGGGTTATTGCAATCGACACTACCAAGCATACCAGGAAATCCCCGAGCTTCATTTTTTGCTAAAATCCTTTTTGTATCTTGAGCGGTAGGTTGACGCATGTATCGACCATTTGTGTGTAATCATCTAAGGAATCCGGTGCAATGCCTTTGGAAAAATATTTCATGACGGAAACGATTTTCATATATGGAGTATGACCAAGAATACCGCAAGCATCCGTTTTTTGGCGAAAATCATGGTCATAATCACAAACTTGCTCTAAAATTCTCAGAAAAAGTGGACGAGGCAAAGCAAACCGACCTTTGAACTTCTTTGGCCCATACATACAATTGAAGTTGAATTACTGATGCATCATACGAGCATCCGCATCTACACGTTTTCTGTGCACCGTCTGACGGGTCTTGATTTCATTCGGGACGGGTTGACGTATTCCCTGCCTCCTCTGCGTCTCCAAAAGTGTAGCCACTGCTACAACATTCGTCTCAATATCATCTTCATCATCCGGAAGGCCGAACAAAATTCTTCTCAAAGCTCCCTGCATAATGTACCTAATACAACGAAAACATAAAGCTTTTATAACACCCCATAAAAAAAAACTTAAAACACGCCATAAAAATAAATAAATAAAAGTACGCCATAAAAATAAATAAATTAAAACACTCCATAAAATAAATAGTACTTACAAGTATAACACTCCATAAACAACAAATAACACTCCATATGGTTTCATAAACACTACGACAAGTACTTTAAACACTACGACAAGTAATTTAATTCAGGCCAAAGAAATTATGGGATTGTTGTTGGCTGAGCTGAATATCATAAACAATGTTAGGCTCGCTTTCCGTCAACAACGCAGTAAATTCATTTCTTTGTTGTTGATATTGTGATGAAGTAGCTCCATCTTCGATCGTAGGGATGTAAAATTGTTGACCTGTAGCCCATTCATAACCACCTAATGTGAGTTCTTGTGATGTAATAACTTCATTTGGATTGTTTCGTATTTGGGATTGGATAGATGGTACTGAAGAAGATGTATATCTGCCAGATGAGGAACATGAAGTTGTAGCCATTTTATATGTCTCGTCCCATACGAGTTGACGAGCTCCAATATCGAATGAACATTGTTGTTCCATAAAACTAAAGCAATCATCCTACAAGTATATAAATTAGAGGAATTTAGTCAAATATTCAAGAAACTTAAAATGAAAATGAGAAAATATAAATGTACTTAGTAATGTCAAATTCATCTCCCGAAAGTTATAGGGACAACGAGCCCTTGGAACTTGTAATTGACGTGCTACGCCGGCTTCATTGGAAAATGGTAAACTGAAATCTATCTCTGGAAGTTGTGATGGGGGCTCATTCTGTGTCTCATAGGTATATGTTTGCGACATCATATCAGGAGGCTGATTACTAGGAAACAAACGGCGAGGAACAACTGAGCTACCCAATGCTATCTCATCGACGTTCTGTGCATGGTATGACTCAGTGGTATAAGGTCCAACACTCTTCTTCGTCCACCAAGTGTTATATTGATCCTCAGTGACTGCATAATAGTCAGTGACCTCTATAATATCTCAGTCATCAATTTGATCCAAATTTGGAGGATTTGTTGGGACAACAATCTCACCTTTAATCTGCCTCTGGAATCTCTCTGCTAAGTAACAACTAACTCTTGTGCGTTTTTCAAAGTCAAAAAACAGAACTCTCTTTTTGGAGATATTTAGTGCATGAGTATATTGGTCTCCCACAAAATACTCACTATCTTCCCATGGTTGCCAAATACATGATTCCTTTGTTCTAGTGTCAATCTGAATTCTTGCGCTTTTGACTGAGTGTTTCATAGTATTCTTTTGGCCTCCTTGATGTCCTCTCTTCCTTGATGCAATCCTATTCTTCTTGAAGAGAGAAATCTTTGGGAAAATATCAAAATGTCCTCCAGGTGTCTGACAAAGCAATGGTTGCATGTTGCGGAAGTAGTAATAGTACCAATACTCAAGTACCATATCCATGCCAGCTAAATTCGTACCCTTGGTTGACCAATCGTCGAGATATTTATAGGTATTACCTAACGAAGCTAGACCCCAATCATACTCCCCGACTCTATCTAAGTCCGTCAACAACAGAATCCAACGTTTATCTACTTTTTCAGTAGAATGCAATAGAAGAAAATGACCAAAACACCACATAAAGAATGCTCGTGTCAATTGAACTGCACACGCAGTATTATCCTGGTTTTTTCTACTTTCAATGTACTCTCTGAAGACTGCTAAGAATAATGAATTTTTCTTAGAGTCCCATACACCATAATTTTGATATCCAAAAAATATAAATCATCTAGAGCAGGATATGTTAGATCACTACCCAACTGCGGCATAACTACTGGTCGTTTACTAGGGTCACCAGTGGGAATTCCCGTTAACATGTACCAATCTAAATGAATGAGGCCAATTTCAAACTCCCGAAAATTAAAGCTCTTTATTTTTGGCCACCATCTCTCAGCTATGGCTTCAACTAAGGCTTTATCTCCATTGGCAAAATCAAACTCAAAAACAGAAGAAAAGCCACAATTGTCACAATATCATTTTGCTACCGGATTATCTTTCACTATAAATTTGTAATACTCTTCAATATCATTCAAACTACCTCTAAAGATTACTTTGCGAGGGTCTTTCATAACATCGTGACATACATGTCTATCACAATTCCATGATGAAACTATATCCAACCGATCTAGCATTTCATCCATACTCATACTACAATCAATAACAAACATGAAAAAAAATATCATTATCATTGTCATTCATTTTCATCCATACAAACTAAATGATCATCATCAATTCATCCATACAAACTAAATTATCATTATCATTCATTTTCATCCATACAAACTAAATTATCATTATCAATTCATCATACAAATAATCAAATTATCAACAATTTCATTTTTTTTTTCATCACAAATAATCAATTTAAACCCTAACAATTCTAAAAATCAATTTCAATCACATATCATTTAAATCACGTAAACATATCATCTAAAGCATGCATTATATCAACTATCAATCATCAATTTCATCAAATTTTCATCATAATCAAAAATCAAGAAAAAAAAAACCCTAAAATTTTAAATCCTTACCTCAATCAATTTCGTAGACGGAATTGAATGAAAAACTCTCAAACGATCAAAAAATCGATCGAGTACAAACCCACAGAAGGAATTGAGAAATAAACGTCTAGAATCACTGATCTACGAAATCCATTTGCGGGTGTGTTTGAGAAGGAAAATGAAATGGGAAGAACTGAGGAAGAAGGGGCTTCTGCACCGGAGAAAACCCGATTCTTGGACGCTGAATAGTTCAGTGTTGTCAACCTAGCTGACCAAGTCAAACGCTGATCGGTTCAGCGTTCACCTGAACGTTGTACTGTTCAGCGTTCGACGCTGCACTGTTCAGCGTTCTGCTGCTAGATTCGCTATCCCATAGGACTTAGTAGGTTGTCCTAACTGACGTGGATGGCCAATCTAACTGCTAGATTAGAAGACCATAGGGGTTAGCCTAAGGCTATCTTGCAAACTTGCGTTTGCAAGTACTGGGAGAGTGTTAACTTAGGTAAATATGCAAAAAGGAGTACCACACCAAGTAGAAGAAGGTGTTTGACCCTTCTATAAAAGAAATAACTTTCAACTGACATAATTTTACTAATATAAAGAAAAGAGGCGGCGTCACACCATGGAAATATCCAAATTATCCCTCCAATGATTACACTAGCATGTATATAATTTTTGATTAACGTTTTCCAAGTTATGCAGGTATATAATTTTTATCGATTATCCTAATTTTTGTATTTTATTTTTCAAGATTACGAATCAACAAGTGAAATTAATTGCAATTCTGCATTAAGTTTTTGCAAAACTTAACCTGATGCTCTAATTTTTGTAATTTTAAGATGAAGTGAAACGAGTTTCAATTCAGCATTACGCATTTAGGCAGAAACAAATGTTGGTTCTTATCCAGAATTTCTCACTATCTCTCTTCACATAGGTTGGTTAATTAATTACTTAAGTTGGTTAGTAGATTTGAATGATTTTTCTAAATAATTTCAGTGTGGTTTAGTTCATTTTTAGTTCATTTTTTCGGTCGCGCTAGGCGGATCGCTGTTTACTCGCCACTTTCACGCACTCTGAGTTGGATCAGTGATGTGGCAGGAGAGTTGGAATATATGGATTCCACGTATCAGCTTCTGGAGAGAGAAATAAAAAGATTATTTTTCTTAACCAAAACACTTTGCGACTTTCTCTATCAATGTTCTTCAAAAAAAAAAAAAAATCTAGATTCTTGTAGTTCAGCAACAACCTTGATCCAATTTTACTTCAAATTCTGTTGTCTTTGTCGAAATACATCAATCACTAATTTCATTTCGTTCGAAATTACAAAAATCGTGTTCTCAATTGTTTGCTAAATCGATCGAATTGATTCAAATCTGAAGAAACTCAAATCTGAAGTTGATGTTAATTTGAAGAAACTCAAATCTGAAAAAGCAAAAAAAAAAAAAAAAACAGAGAATGGTTGGGAATGGAGTTGATGTTTTTGGGACTGAGTTCCCAACAGTTTTCAATTTGGTTTTTTCTATGGAGGTGATGGAACTGCAATTCTCACTGGTGTAACTGGTATCTAACTAAAATCCTTATTTGGGTTTTTTTTTTTATTTTGATTGTTTTCTTTACTGGGTTCCTATTAATTTTGCTTACAATCATCAGTAAATTAATGAATTGTCTACGTATGGTAGGTGTTTGATGAAATTCCTGACAGATCCAAGTATATGGGTAATGGTTGTTTCAGGGAGATCTTGTATGGTAAAATGTATTGAAGATGTCGGTTCAATTCAGTGGAGAAAAGATGGTTTGGGCACAGTGAAAGGTGCAGAAAGATTTAGTGCCACAATGTACAACAGCGCATCCATTGGTAAAAGTGATCATTGGTTGTGAACTTGATTATGTACTGTCTATGCGCTGCTAAAAGAGCTTGTAATTCTCTTGCTTAAGTGGCAATATACTGATTGTAATCTATTGTCTATGCTCTGCTAAGAGCATCCACAGTGGGCGAGTATAACCAAATTTATGGGATGAGATCCTAACACAGTGGGACGGAGTAAAGATCAAATTTGGACCAAAGATCAAAACCCAGACCATATTTAGTCGCGACCAAATCCCAAATCCTAATATAGTCGGGCGTAAATTTAAAATCCGTTTGTTGTCAGGCGTAAACTTAAATTGCGTTTGTTAACGGGCGTAAACCAAATTTACGTATGTTGGTGGGGCGGAATTTAAATTTACGTTTGTTGCGGGTGTAACATAAATTTACGCCTGATGAGACGGACAGCAGAATTCCGCGCGTTGCCAGACGGACACCAAAATTCCGCCTCTCTTGGGCGGACACCAAAATTCCGCCCCATACGGGCGGACACCAAAATTCCGCCTCTCTTGGGCGGACACCAAAATTCTGCCCCTCTGAAACGGGTTTGCGTAGCAGATTTTTGATTAACAGTTTATTGGATTTTACCAGAGGAACATTCAAGACTCAAGGCCTGTAACAGCAACATAAAAGAGTTAGCACAGCTCATAGGACGCGTGTGAAGATTATCAAACCAAAGAAGCATCAGTGCCCTGTTATGGTGTTATTTTTCTTATGCTACTAAGTACAAAGTACTAACTAATACTAGCACATATGGCGACTAATATGTAAGTGATTAAGGAGCGGAAACCAGAATCAGAGCTGAAACGTACAGTAAGGACTTCTTCAGATCCTATGTCATCACCTCCATAGACAAATCTGAAGCATTGTGCTTGCAAAATTTCACTTAGATTCAAAAATCTCTTTTAATTCCCAATACACCAAATTAACAGTTTTAAAAAAAAAAATTCATTAGAATCCATATGAAATCAATCTACTGCATATTCATTACAGACTTTAGAATACAAGCATTCCACAACCATACTACCATAAGAACATTACTGCCACTACACATCCATTCAAAATTGAATACATTCAAAATCCAATAAACAACCGCAACCTCAACTTCTTAAGAAAGAAGAAGGGTCGCTTACTGAAGGTGTTCATTCTTCCATGAATTTCATCTCCACTTTAAACCTATTGTAAGAATCATAAAATCCCAAACTGATATGAACAAAACTCAAATTAAAAAATTAAAAATTGACAAAACATAAATTAAACGTAAACCCAATTCATATCATTAAAAAAATCAATCTTCTTAACCCTGATTTTGGAAAACCCCCAAAAAATGTTTTAATTCTATCAAAACCCTAACTTTTAAAATTGTGAAATTCAAACATAAATTATCACAATCAAGTAAGAATATGATGATAAAAGAACGCCATAACTACGATTCACACCTTTTTAATGAAGTTATTGATCGATTTTGATTAAAAATCTTGTCTCACTCGACTAAAATTGGTGGTGGAGACTTGGTAGAGATGTAGAGTGGTAGACTAGTAGTACTGTTAGTAGAGAAGAATAAGAATAGGAAGAAGAAAGAAGAAGAAATAGATATGTAGAGTGGTAGACTGGTAGTACTGTTAGTAGAGAAGAATAAGAATACGAAGAAGAAGAAGAAAAGAGAGAAGAAGAAACAGTTGTAGGTTAGTAGTGGAGATGTGGTCTGTTAAATGAAAACCTATAATGGGCGGAAATTTTGGATACGCCCGTCTCAAGCGTAAAAATATTTTACGCCTGACAAATTCATCACGCGGACAGAAGATGTCCGTCCGTACAATTCCTCACGCGGACACCAGATGTTCGCCCGTCTGATCTCACACGTGCTGTGTGACCGTGTTTAACTCGGGCGGAATTTATTTTTACGTTTCTTCGAGCGGTCATTTGGAATCCGTCTGATCAACGGGCGGAATTTAAGATTCCGCCCCATACGAAACGTAATTTATATTTACGCTTGATAACAGACGTGATTTATATTTACGCCCGTTTGAAACGTAATTTATAATTCCGCGCAGAAATGAAACGTAACTAATACTTCCGCCCGTCTTCATGCGTAAAATTGTTTTACGCGCGACCAAATTTGGTCTTCTCCCCATAACGTCACAATACAGATTAAACTCATATTAGTCTTTTTTTTTGGTCTTTGATCTTTGAGTTTAGTCGTACCATTGCAGTCGCTCTAAGAGCATCCACAGTGGGCGAGTATAACCAAATTTATGGGATGAGATCCTAACACAGTGGGACGGAGTAAAGATCAAATTTGGACCAAAGATCAAAACCCAGACCATATTTAGTCGCGACCAAATCCCAAATCCTAATATAGTCGGGCGTAAATTTAAAATCCGTTTGTTGTCAGGCGTAAACTTAAATTGCGTTTGTTAACGGGCGTAAACCAAATTTACGTATGTTGGTGGGGCGGAATTTAAATTTACGTTTGTTGCGGGCGTAACATAAATTTACGCCTGATGAGACGGACAGCAGAATTCCGCGCGTTGCCAGACGGACACCAAAATTCCGCCTCTCTTGGGCGGACACCAAAATTCCGCCTCTTTGGGCGGACACCAAAATTCCGCCCCATACGGGCGGACACCAAAATTTGCCCTCTGAAACGGGTTTGCGTAGCAGATTTTTGATTAACAGTTTATTGGATTTTACCGGAGGAACATTCAAGACTCAAGGCCTGTAACAGCAACATAAAAGAGTTAGCACAGCTCATAGGACGCGTGTGAAGATTATCAAACCAAAGAAGCATCAGTGCCCTGTTATGGTGTTATTTTTCTTATGCTACTAAGTACAAAGTACTAACTAATACTAGCACATATGGCGACTAATATGTAAGTGATTAAGGAGCGGAAACCAGAATCAGAGCTGAAACGTACAGTAAGGACTTCTTCAGATCCTATGTCATCACCTCCATAGACAAATCTGAAGCATTGTGCTTGCAAAATTTCACTTAGATTCAAAAATCTCTTTTAATTCCCAATACACCAAATTAACAGTTTTAAAAAAAAAATTCATTAGAATCCATATGAAATCAATCTACTGCATATTCATTACAGACTTTAGAATACAAGCATTCCACAACCATACTACCATAAGAACATTACTGCCACTACACATCCATTCAAAATTGAATACATTCAAAATCCAATAAACAACCGCAACCTCAACTTCTTAAGAAAGAAGAAGGGTCGCTTACTGAAGGTGTTCATTCTTCCATGAATTTCATCTCCACTTTAAACCTATTGTAAGAATCATAAAATCCCAAACTGATATGAACAAAACTCAAATTAAAAAATTAAAAATTGACAAAACATAAATTAAACGTAAACCCAATTCATATCATTAAAAAAATCAATCTTCTTAACCCTGATTTTGGAAAACCCCCAAAAAATGTTTTAATTCTATCAAAACCCTAACTTTTAAAATTGTGAAATTCAAACATAAATTATCACAATCAAGTAAGAATATGATGATAAAAGAACGCCATAACTACGATTCACACCTTTTTAATGAAGTTATTGATCGATTTTGATTAAAAATCTTGTCTCACTCGACTAAAATTGGTGGTGGAGACTTGGTAGAGATGTAGAGTGGTAGACTAGTAGTACTGTTAGTAGAGAAGAATAAGAATAGGAAGAAGAAAGAAGAAAAATAGATATGTAGAGTGGTAGACTGGTAGTACTGTTAGTAGAGAAGAATAAGATACGAAGAAGAAGAAGAAAAGAGAGAAGAACAGTTGTAGGTTAGTAGTGGAGATGTGGTCTGTTAAATGAAAACCTATAATGGGCGGAAATTTTGGATACGCCCGTCTCAGGCGTAAAAATATTTTACGCCTGACAAATTCATCACGCGGACAGAAGATGTCCGTCCGTACAATTCCTCACGCGGACACCAGATGTTCGCCCGTCTGATCTCACACGTGCTGTGTGACCGTGTTTAACTCGGGCGGAATTTATTTTTACGTTTCTTCGAGCGGTCATTTGGAATCCGTCTGATCAACGGGCGGAATTTAAGATTCCGCCCCATACGAAACGTAATTTATATTTACGCTTGATAACAGACGTGATTTATATTTACGCCCGTTTGAAACGTAATTTATAATTCCGCGCAGAAATGAAACGTAACTAATACTTCCGCCCGTCTTCATGCGTAAAATTGTTTTACGCGCGACCAAATTTGGTCTTCTCCCCATAACGTCACAATACAGATTAAACTCATATTTAGTCTTTTTTTTTGGTCTTTGATCTTTGAGTTTAGTCGTACCATTGCAGTCGCTCTAAGAGCATCCACAGTGGGCGAGTATAACCAAATTTATGGGATGAGATCCTAACACAGTGGGACGGAGTAAAGATCAAATTTGGACCAAAGATCAAAACCCAGACCATATTTAGTCGCGACCAAATCCCAAATCCTAATATAGTCGGGCGTAAATTTAAAATCCGTTTGTTGTCAGGCGTAAACTTAAATTGCGTTTGTTAACGGGCGTAAACCAAATTTACGTATGTTGGTGGGGCGGAATTTAAATTTACGTTTGTTGCGGGCGTAACATAAATTTACGCCTGATGAGACGGACAGCAGAATTCCGCGCGTTGCCAGACGGACACCAAAATTCCGCCTCTCTTGGGCGGACACCAAAATTCCGCCTCTCTTGGGCGGACACCAAAATTCTGCCCCTCTGAAACGGGTTTGCGTAGCAGATTTTTGATTAACAGTTTATTGGATTTTACCGGAGGAACATTCAAGACTCAAGGCATGTAACAGCAACATAAAAGAGTTAGCACAGCTCATAGGACGCGTGTGAAGATTATCAAACCAAAGAAGCATCAGTGCCCTGTTATGGTGTTATTTTTCTTATGCTACTAAGTACAAAGTACTAACTAATATAGCAGCATATTCGACTAATATGTAAGTGATTAAGGAGCGGAAACCAGAATCAGAGCTGAAACGTACAGTAAGGACTTCTTCAGATCCTATGTCATCACCTCCATAGACAACTGAAGCATTGTGCTTGCAAAATTTCACTTAGATTCAAAAATCTCTTTTAATTCCCAATACACCAAATTAACAGTTTTAAAAAAAAAATTCATTAGAATCCATATGAAATCAATCTACTGCATATTCATTACAGACTTTAGAATACAAGCATTCCACAACCATACTACCATAAGAACATTACTGCCACTACACATCCATTCAAAATTGAATACATTCAAAATCCAATAAACAACCGCAACCTCAACTTCTTAAGAAAGAAGAAGGGTCGCTTACTGAAGGTGTTCATTCTTCCATGAATTTCATCTCCACTTTAAACCTATTGTAAGAATCATAAAATCCCAAACTGATATGAACAAAACTCAAATTAAAAAATTAAAAATTGACAAAACATAAATTAAACGTAAACCCAATTCATATCATTAAAAAAATCAATCTTCTTAACCCTGATTTTGGAAAACCCCCAAAAAATGTTTTAATTCTATCAAAACCCTAACTTTTAAAATTGTGAAATTCAAACATAAATTATCACAATCAAGTAAGAATATGATGATAAAAGAACGCCATAACTACGATTCACACCTTTTTAATGAAGTTATTGATCGATTTTGATTAAAAATCTTGTCTCACTCGACTAAAATTGGTGGTGGAGACTTGGTAGAGATGTAGAGTGGTAGACTAGTAGTACTGTTAGTAGAGAAGAATAAGAATAGGAAGAAGAAAGAAGAAGAAAATATGTAGAGTGGTAGACTGGTAGTACTGTTAGTAGAGAAGAATAAGAATACGAAGAAGAAGAAAAGAGAGAAGAAGAAACAGTTGTAGGTTAGTAGTGGAGATGTGGTCTGTTAAATGAAAACCTATAATGGGCGGAAATTTTGGATACGCCCGTCTCAGGCGTAAAAATATTTTACGCCTGACAAATTCATCACGCGGACAGAAGATGTCCGTCCGTACAATTCCTCACGCGGACACCAGATGTTCGCCCGTCTGATCTCACACGTGCTGTGTGACCGTGTTTAACTCGGGCGGAATTTATTTTTACGTTTCTTCGAGCGGTCATTTGGAATCCGTCTGATCAACGGGCGGAATTTAAGATTCCGCCCCATACGAAACGTAATTTATATTTACGCTTGATAACAGACGTGATTTATATTTACGTCCCGTTTGAAACGTAATTTATAATTCCGCGCAGAAATGAAACGTAACTAATACTTCCGCCCGTCTTCATGCGTAAAATTGTTTTACGCGCGACCAAATTTGGTCTTCTCCCCATAACGTCACAATACAGATTAAACTCATATTTAGTCTTTTTTTTTGGTCTTTGATCTTTGAGTTTAGTCGTACCATTGCAGTCGCTCTAAGAGCATCCACAGTGGGCGAGTATAACCAAATTTATGGGATGAGATCCTAACACAGTGGGACGGAGTAAAGATCAAATTTGGACCAAAGATCAAAACCCAGACCATATTTAGTCGCGACCAAATCCCAAATCCTAATATAGTCGGGCGTAAATTTAAAATCCGTTTGTTGTCAGGCGTAAACTTAAATTGCGTTTGTTAACGGGCGTAAACCAAATTTACGTATGTTGGTGGGGCGGAATTTAAATTTACGTTTGTTGCGGGCGTAACATAAATTTACGCCTGATGAGACGGACAGCAGAATTCCGCGCGTTGCCAGACGGACACCAAAATTCCGCCTCTCTTGGGCGGACACCAAAATTCCGCCTCTTTTGGGCGGACACCAAAATTCTGACCCATACGGGCGGACACCAAAATTTTGCCCCTCTGAAACGGGTTTGCGTAGCAGATTTTTGATTAACAGTTTATTGGATTTTACCGGAGGAACATTCAAGACTCAAGGCCTGTAACAGCAACATAAAAGAGTTAGCACAGCTCATAGGACGCGTGTGAAGATTATCAAACCAAAGAAGCATCAGTGCCCTGTTATGGTGTTATTTTTCTTATGCTACTAAGTACAAAGTACTAACTAATACTAGCACATATGGCGACTAATATGTAAGTGATTAAGGAGCGGAAACCAGAATCAGAGCTGAAACGTACAGTAAGGACTTCTTCAGATCCTATGTCATCACCTCCATAGACAAATCTGAAGCATTGTGCTTGCAAAATTTCACTTAGATTCAAAAATCTCTTTTAATTCCCAATACACCAAATTAACAGTTTTAAAAAAAAAATTCATTAGAATCCATATGAAATCAATCTACTGCATATTCATTACAGACTTTAGAATACAAGCATTCCACAACCATACTACCATAAGAACATTACTGCCACTACACATCCATTCAAAATTGAATACATTCAAAATCCAATAAACAACCGCAACCTCAACTTCTTAAGAAAGAAGAAGGGTCGCTTACTGAAGGTGTTCATTCTTCCATGAATTTCATCTCCACTTTAAACCTATTGTAAGAATCATAAAATCCCAAACTGATATGAACAAAACTCAAATTAAAAAATTAAAAATTGACAAAACATAAATTAAACGTAAACCCAATTCATATCATTAAAAAATCAATCTTCTTAACCCTGATTTTGGAAAACCCCCAAAAAATGTTTTAATTCTATCAAAACCCTAACTTTTAAAATTGTGAAATTCAAACATAAATTATCACAATCAAGTAAGATATGATGATAAAAGAACGCCATAACTACGATTCACACCTTTTTAATGAAGTTATTGATCGATTTTGATTAAAAATCTTGTCTCACTCGACTAAAATTGGTGGTGGAGACTTGGTAGAGATGTAGAGTGGTAGACTAGTAGTACTGTTAGTAGAGAAGAATAAGAATAGGAAGAGAAGAAGAAGAAATAGATATGTAGAGTGGTAGACTGGTAGTACTGTTAGTAGAGAAGAATAAGAATACGAAGAAGAAGAAGAAAAGAGAGAAGAAACAGTTGTAGGTTAGTAGTGGAGATGTGGTCTGTTAAATGAAAACCTATAATGGGCGGAAATTTTGGATACGCCCGTCTCAGGCGTAAAAATATTTTACGCCTGACAAATTCATCACGCGGACAGAAGATGTCCGTCCGTACAATTCCTCACGCGGACACCAGATGTTCGCCCGTCTGATCTCACACGTGCTGTGTGACCGTGTTTAACTCGGGCGGAATTTATTTTTACGTTTCTTCGAGCGGTCATTTGGAATCCGTCTGATCAACGGGCGGAATTTAAGATTCCGCCCCATACGAAACGTAATTTATATTTACGCTTGATAACAGACGTGATTTATATTTACGCCCGTTTGAAACGTAATTTTAATTCCGCGCGAAAATGAAACGTAACTAATACTTCCGCCCGTCTTCATGCGTAAAATTGTTTTACGCGCGACCAAATTTGGTCTTCTCCCCATAACGTCACAATACAGATTAAACTCATATTTAGTCTTTTTTTTTTGGTCTTTGATCTTTGAGTTTAGTCGTACCATTGCAGTCGCTCTAAGAGCATCCACAGTGGGCGAGTATAACCAAATTTATGGGATGAGATCCTAACACAGTGGGACGGAGTAAAGATCAAATTTGGACCAAAGATCAAAACCCAGACCATATTTAGTCGCGACCAAATCCCAAATCCTAATATAGTCGGGCGTAAATTTAAAATCCGTTTGTTGTCAGGCGTAAACTTAAATTGCGTTTGTTAACGGGCGTAAACCAAATTTACGTATGTTGGTGGGGCGGAATTTAAATTTACGTTTGTTGCGGGCGTAACATAAATTTACGCCTGATGAGACGGACAGCAGAATTCCGCGCGTTGCCAGACGGACACCAAAATTCCGCCTCTCTTGGGCGGACACCAAAATTCCGCCCATACGGGCGGACACCAAAATTCTGCCCCTCTGAAACGGGTTTGCGTAGCAGATTTTTGATTAACAGTTTATTGGATTTTACCGGAGGAACATTCAAGACTCAAGGCCTGTAACAGCAACATAAAAGAGTTAGCACAGCTCATAGGACGCGTGTGAAGATTATCAAACCAAAGAAGCATCAGTGCCCTGTTATGGTGTTATTTTTCTTATGCTACTAAGTACAAAGTACTAACTAATACTAGCACATATGGCGACTAATATGTAAGTGATTAAGGAGCGGAAACCAGAATCAGAGCTGAAACGTACAGTAAGGACTTCTTCAGATCCTATGTCATCACCTCCATAGACAAATCTGAAGCATTGTGCTTGCAAAATTTCACTTAGATTCAAAAATCTCTTTTAATTCCCAATACACCAAATTAACAGTTTTAAAAAAAAAATTCATTAGAATCCATATGAAATCAATCTACTGCATATTCATTACAGACTTTAGAATACAAGCATTCCACAACCATACTACCATAAGAACATTACTGCCACTACACATCCATTCAAAATTGAATACATTCAAAATCCAATAAACAACCGCAACCTCAACTTCTTAAGAAAGAAGAAGGGTCGCTTACTGAAGGTGTTCATTCTTCCATGAATTTCATCTCCACTTTAAACCTATTGTAAGAATCATAAAATCCCAAACTGATATGAACAAAACTCAAATTAAAAAATTAAAAATTGACAAAACATAAATTAAACGTAAACCCAATTCATATCATTAAAAAAATCAATCTTCTTAACCCTGATTTTGGAAAACCCCCAAAAAATGTTTTAATTCTATCAAAACCCTAACTTTTAAAATTGTGAAATTCAAACATAAATTATCACAATCAAGTAAGAATATGATGATAAAAGAACGCCATAACTACGATTCACACCTTTTTAATGAAGTTATTGATCGATTTTGATTAAAAATCTTGTCTCACTCGACTAAAATTGGTGGTGGAGACTTGGTAGAGATGTAGAGTGGTAGACTAGTAGTACTGTTAGTAGAGAAGAATAAGAATAGGAAGAAGAAAGAAGAAGAAATAGATATGTAGAGTGGTAGACTGGTAGTACTGTTAGTAGAGAAGAATAAGAATACGAAGAAGAAGAAGAAAAGAGAGAAGAAGAAACAGTTGTAGGTTAGTAGTGGAGATGTGGTCTGTTAAATGAAAACCTATAATGGGCGGAAATTTTGGATACGCCCGTCTCAAGCGTAAAAATATTTTACGCCTGACAAATTCATCACGCGGACAGAAGATGTCCGTCCGTACAATTCCTCACGCGGACACCAGATGTTCGCCCGTCTGATCTCACACGTGCTGTGTGACCGTGTTTAACTCGGGCGGAATTTATTTTTACGTTTCTTCGAGCGGTCATTTGGAATCCGTCTGATCAACGGGCGGAATTTAAGATTCCGCCCCATACGAAACGTAATTTATATTTACGCTTGATAACAGACGTGATTTATATTTACGCCCGTTTGAAACGTAATTTATAATTCCGCGCAGAAATGAAACGTAACTAATACTTCCGCCCGTCTTCATGCGTAAAATTGTTTTACGCGCGACCAAATTTGGTCTTCTCCCCATAACGTCACAATACAGATTAAACTCATATTTAGTCTTTTTTTTTGGTCTTTGATCTTTGAGTTTAGTCGTACCATTGCAGTCGCTCTAAGAGCATCCACAGTGGGCGAGTATAACCAAATTTATGGGATGAGATCCTAACACAGTGGGACGGAGTAAAGATCAAATTTGGACCAAAGATCAAAACCCAGACCATATTTAGTCGCGACCAAATCCCAAATCCTAATATAGTCGGGCGTAAATTTAAAATCCGTTTGTTGTCAGGCGTAAACTTAAATTGCGTTTGTTAACGGGCGTAAACCAAATTTACGTATGTTGGTGGGGCGGAATTTAAATTTACGTTTGTTGCGGGCGTAACATAAATTTACGCCTGATGAGACGGACAGCAGAATTCCGCGCGTTGCCAGACGGACACCAAAATTCCGCCTCTCTTGGGCGGACACCAAAATTCCGCCCCATACGGGCGGACACCAAAATTCTGCCCCTCTGAAACGGGTTTGCGTAGCAGATTTTTGATTAACAGTTTATTGGATTTTACCGGAGGAACATTCAAGACTCAAGGCCTGTAACAGCAACATAAAAGAGTTAGCACAGCTCATAGGACGCGTGTGAAGATTATCAAACCAAAGAAGCATCAGTGCCCTGTTATGGTGTTATTTTTCTTATGCTACTAAGTACAAAGTACTAACTAATACTAGCACATATGGCGACTAATATGTAAGTGATTAAGGAGCGGAAACCAGAATCAGAGCTGAAACGTACAGTAAGGACTTCTTCAGATCCTATGTCATCACCTCCATAGACAAATCTGAAGCATTGTGCTTGCAAAATTTCACTTAGATTCAAAAATCTCTTTTAATTCCCAATACACCAAATTAACAGTTTTAAAAAAAAAAATTCATTAGAATCCATATGAAATCAATCTACTGCATATTCATTACAGACTTTAGAATACAAGCATTCCACAACCATACTACCATAAGAACATTACTGCCACTACACATCCATTCAAAATTGAATACATTCAAAATCCAATAAACAACCGCAACCTCAACTTCTTAAGAAAGAAGAAGGGTCGCTTACTGAAGGTGTTCATTCTTCCATGAATTTCATCTCCACTTTAAACCTATTGTAAGAATCATAAAATCCCAAACTGATATGAACAAAACTCAAATTAAAAAATTAAAAATTGACAAAACATAAATTAAACGTAAACCCAATTCATATCATTAAAAAAATCAATCTTCTTAACCCTGATTTTGGAAAACCCCCAAAAAATGTTTTAATTCTATCAAAACCCTAACTTTTAAAATTGTGAAATTCAAACATAAATTATCACAATCAAGTAAGAATATGATGATAAAAGAACGCCATAACTACGATTCACACCTTTTTAATGAAGTTATTGATCGATTTTGATTAAAAATCTTGTCTCACTCGACTAAAATTGGTGGTGGAGACTTGGTAGAGATGTAGAGTGGTAGACTAGTAGTACTGTTAGTAGAGAAGAATAAGAATAGGAAGAAGAAAGAAGAAGAAATAGATATGTAGAGTGGTAGACTGGTAGTACTGTTAGTAGAGAAGAATAAGAATACGAAGAAGAAGAAGAAAAGAGAGAAGAAGAAACAGTTGTAGGTTAGTAGTGGAGATGTGGTCTGTTAAATGAAAACCTATAATGGGCGGAAATTTTGGATACGCCCGTCTCAGGCGTAAAAATATTTTACGCCTGACAAATTCATCACGCGGACAGAAGATGTCCGTCCGTACAATTCCTCACGCGGACACCAGATGTTCGCCCGTCTGATCTCACACGTGCTGTGTGACCGTGTTTAACTCGGGCGGAATTTATTTTTACGTTTCTTCGAGCGGTCATTTGGAATCCGTCTGATCAACGGGCGGAATTTAAGATTCCGCCCCATACGAAACGTAATTTATATTTACGCTTGATAACAGACGTGATTTATATTTACATCCGTTTGAAACGTAATTTATAATTCCGCGCAGAAATGAAACGTAACTAATACTTCCGCCCGTCTTCATGCGTAAAATTGTTTTACGCGCGACCAAATTTGGTCTTCTCCCCATAACGTCACAATACAGATTAAACTCATATTTAGTCTTTTTTTTTGGTCTTTGATCTTTGAGTTTAGTCGTACCATTGCAGTCGCTCTAAGAGCATCCACAGTGGGCGAGTATAACCAAATTTATGGGATGAGATCCTAACACAGTGGGACGGAGTAAAGATCAAATTTGGACCAAAGATCAAAACCCAGACCATATTTAGTCGCGACCAAATCCCAAATCCTAATATAGTCGGGCGTAAATTTAAAATCCGTTTGTTGTCAGGCGTAAACTTAAATTGCGTTTGTTAACGGGCGTAAACCAAATTTACGTATGTTGGTGGGGCGGAATTTAAATTTACGTTTGTTGCGGGCGTAACATAAATTTACGCCTGATGAGACGGACAGCAGAATTCCGCGCGTTGCCAGACGGACACCAAAATTCCGCCTCTCTTGGGCGGACACCAAAATTCCGCCCCATACGGGCGGACACCAAAATTCTGCCCCTCTGAAACGGGTTTGCGTAGCAGATTTTTGATTAACAGTTTATTGGATTTTACCGGAGGAACATTCAAGACTCAAGGCCTGTAACAGCAACATAAAAGAGTTAGCACAGCTCATAGGACGCGTGTGAAGATTATCAAACCAAAGAAGCATCAGTGCCCTGTTATGGTGTTATTTTTCTTATGCTACTAAGTACAAAGTACTAACTAATACTAGCACATATGGCGACTAATATGTAAGTGATTAAGGAGCGGAAACCAGAATCAGAGCTGAAACGTACAGTAAGGACTTCTTCAGATCCTATGTCATCACCTCCATAGACAAATCTGAAGCATTGTGCTTGCAAAATTTCACTTAGATTCAAAAATCTCTTTTAATTCCCAATACACCAAATTAACAGTTTTAAAAAAAAAAATTCATTAGAATCCATATGAAATCAATCTACTGCATATTCATTACAGACTTTAGAATACAAGCATTCCACAACCATACTACCATAAGAACATTACTGCCACTACACATCCATTCAAAATTGAATACATTCAAAATCCAATAAACAACCGCAACCTCAACTTCTTAAGAAAGAAGAAGGGTCGCTTACTGAAGGTGTTCATTCTTCCATGAATTTCATCTCCACTTTAAACCTATTGTAAGAATCATAAAATCCCAAACTGATATGAACAAAACTCAAATTAAAAAATTAAAAATTGACAAAACATAAATTAAACGTAAACCCAATTCATATCATTAAAAAAATCAATCTTCTTAACCCTGATTTTGGAAAACCCCCAAAAAATGTTTTAATTCTATCAAAACCCTAACTTTTAAAATTGTGAAATTCAAACATAAATTATCACAATCAAGTAAGAATATGATGATAAAAACGCCATAACTACGATTCACACCTTTTTAATGAAGTTATTGATCGATTTTGATTAAAAATCTTGTCTCACTCGACTAAAATTGGTGGTGGAGACTTGGTAGAGATGTAGAGTGGTAGACTAGTAGTACTGTTAGTAGAGAAGAATAAGAATAGGAAGAAGAAAGAAAAGAAATAGATATGTAGAGTGGTAGACTGGTAGTACTGTTAGTAGAGAAGAATAAGAATACGAAGAAGAAGAAAAGAGAGAAGAAGAAACAGTTGTAGGTTAGTAGTGGAGATGTGGTCTGTTAAATGAAAACCTATAATGGGCGGAAATTTTGGATACGCCCGTCTCAGGCGTAAAAATATTTTACGCCTGACAAATTCATCACGCGGACAGAAGATGTCCGTCCGTACAATTCCTCACGCGGACACCAGATGTTCGCCCGTCTGATCTCACACGTGCTGTGTGACCGTGTTTAACTCGGGCGGAATTTATTTTACGTTTCTTCGAGCGGTCATTTGGAATCCGTCTGATCAACGGGCGGAATTTAAGATTCCGCCCCATAAGAAACGTAATTTATATTTACGCTTGATAACAGACGTGATTTATATTTACGCCGTTGAAACGTAATTTATAATTCCGCGCAGAAATGAAACGTAACTAATACTTCCGCCCGTCTTCATGCGTAAAATTGTTTTACGCGCGACCAAATTTGGTCTTCTCCCCATAACGTCACAATACAGATTAAACTCATATTTAGTCTTTTTTTTTGTCTTTGATCTTTGAGTTTAGTCGTACCATTGCAGTCGCTCTAAGAGCATCCACAGTGGGCGAGTATAACCAAATTTATGGGATGAGATCCTAACACAGTGGGACGGAGTAAAGATCAAATTTGGACCAAAGATCAAAACCCAGACCATATTTAGTCGCGACCAAATCCCAAATCCTAATATAGTCGGGCGTAAATTTAAAATCCGTTTGTTGTCAGGCGTAAACTTAAATTGCGTTTGTTAACGGGCGTAAACCAAATTTACGTATGTTGGTGGGGCGGAATTTAAATTTACGTTTGTTGCGGGCGTAACATAAATTTACGCCTGATGAGACGGACAGCAGAATTCCGCGTTGCCAGACGGACACCAAAATTCCGCCTCTCTTGGGCGGACACCAAAATTCCGCCTCTCTTGGGCGGACACCAAATTCACGGGCGGACCCAAAATTCTGCCCCTCTGAAACGGGTTTGCGTAGCAGATTTTTGATTAACAGTTTATTGGATTTTACCGGAGGAACATTCAAGACTCAAGGCCTGTAACAGCAACATAAAGAGTTAGCACAGCTCATAGGACGCGTGTGAAGATTATCAAACCAAAGAAGCATCAGTGCCCTGTTATGGTGTTATTTTTCTTATGCTACTAAGTACAAAGTACTAACTATAATAGTACATATGGCGACTAATATGTAAGTGATTAAGGAGCGGAAACCAGAATCAGAGCTGAAACGTACAGTAAGGACTTCTTCAGATCCTATGTCATCACCTCCATAGACAAATCTGAAGCATTGTGCTTGCAAAATTTCACTTAGATTCAAAAATCTCTTTTAATTCCCAATACACCAAATTAACAGTTTTAAAAAAAAAATTCATTAGAATCCATATGAAATCAATCTACTGCATATTCATTACAACTTTAGAATACAAGCATTCCACAACCATACTACCATAAGAACATTACTGCCACTACACATCCATTCAAAATTGAATACATTCAAAATCCATAAACAACCGCAACCTCAACTTCTAGAAAGAAGAAGGGTCGCTTACTGAAGGTGTTCATTCTTCCATGAATTTCATCTCCACTTTAAACCTATTGTAAGAATCATAAAATCCCAAACTGATATGAACAAAACTCAAATTAAAAAATTAAAAATTGTCAAAACATAAATTAAACGTAAACCCAATTCATATCATTAAAAAAATCAATCTTCTTAACCCTGATTTTGGAAAACCCCCAAAAAATGTTTTAATTCTATCAAAACCCTAACTTTTAAAATTGTGAAATTCAAACATAAATTATCACAATCAAGTAAGAATATGATGATAAAAGAACGCCATAACTACGATTCACACCTTTTTAATGAAGTTATTGATCGATTTTGATTAAAAATCTTGTCTCACTCGACTAAAATTGGTGGTGGAGACTTGGTAGAGATGTAGAGTGGTAGACTAGTAGTACTGTTAGTAGAGAAGAATAAGAATAGGAAGAAGAAAGAAGAAGAAATAGATATGTAGAGTGGTAGACTGGTAGTACTGTTAGTAGAGAAGAATAAGAATACGAAGAAGAAGAAGAAAAGAGAGAAGAAGAAACAGTTGTAGGTTAGTAGTGGAGATGTGGTCTGTTAAATGAAAACCTATAATGGGCGGAAATTTTGGATACGCCCGTCTCAGGCGTAAAAATATTTTACGCCTGACAAATTCATCACGCGGACAGAAGATGTCCGTCCGTACAATTCCTCACGCGGACACCAGATGTTCGCCCGTCTGATCTCACACGTGCTGTGTGACCGTGTTTAACTCGGGCGGAATTTATTTTTACGTTTCTTCGAGCGGTCATTTGGAATCCGTCTGATCAACGGGCGGAATTTAAGATTCCGCCCCATACGAAACGTAATTTATATTTACGCTTGATAACAGACGTGATTTATATTTACGCCCGTTTGAAACGTAATTTATAATTCCGCGCAGAAATGAAACGTAACTAATACTTCCGCCCGTCTTCATGCGTAAAATTGTTTTACGCGCGACCAAATTTGGTCTTCTCCCCATAACGTCACAATACAGATTAAACTCATATTTAGTCTTTTTTTTTGGTCTTTGATCTTTGAGTTTAGTCGTACCATTGCAGTCGCTCTAAGAGAGCTTCCATCAAATACAATTTGCTGCAACTGTTAAAGCTTACAATATATACATTCTATCAATCAAAAGAAACTTGCAAGTCAGTACAAGTTTAACTAAAGTTCCCAGTAACTCAAAATTATTACAGAAAAAGAAGCTGAACCTCCCAGCACAACTGATCTTCCCAGTATCTCAGAGAACTTAGCCGTATAACAAAAAAAAAAAAAATTGAAGTTCAACTTCCTATTCTAGTGTATAACTTCAGTTGAGCTTAACAACCCGAATCACCTAAAAATATTAACAAAAGCTTCCCAGTAGCACAGAACTTTTTTTGCAAAAAGCTTGAACAAGCAATGTGATCATCCATGGCCTTTCTCCCTTGGCGGAAATTCCTCCATGCTCGTTTGACACAGATTGAAAGGTTTTAGCAGCCTTAGTCCCTGATTGATCATTGTTTAGTATCCTATGTTTAACATGTGGACTAATAAACCTATGACAACGATAATGTCGAGCATTCTCAACATTAATAGGGTGATTGTGCTTAACAAAGAATTGAGATACCTCCCATTTGTCGTCGTTATTCAATCTTGCAGTAGAAGCTAAGCACCCACACCGGTACGTCTTGCTAGGTCTTGCAGGTTTGAAAGATCTGGATTTGAACTTTCCTTGTCGATTACAACAATAAGTGACACTTCTAAGAATTCCCTGAGTATTCTTTCGTTGGGTTTTCTTCCTCATAGCAAAACCCAATGATTTTGCATATTTTCTATATGCTTCATCTACCTCTAGAGGTGTATCAAAAATCTTACCAATGCTGATTTCAGGATTCTCGTCGTATTCCTCATCCTCATACTCCACATCATTTTCACTACTCTCATTGAGCTCGTCTGCATTATAATCATCATCGTCATCATAAAAATCAATGTTGATGTCATCGGCCTTGAGTTCTCCATTTTCCGTGACCTCTTAAACCAGAATACATTGAAACAACAATTTAACAATTTGAGTAAACAAATCGATATATACAGACATAAAAACAGAAAAATTATTGTTTGCGAAGAATTAAGGAAAAAAAAGAAGAAGATGTTACAAGAAACTTACACTATTACTCGTCTTAATTTGTAATTAATTTGAAGAAATTTGTTGAGATTTGAGATCTGCTGTTAAATTTTCTTCGTATATGAGTTCTAAAGTTTTAAGTCTTGGTCAACAGATTTCGCGGGATTTTGATATAAGCGAGGGAACGATGGTTTCCCTTTAATCTGAATGAACGACTAAGATTTAGATCTAGTTTTTCTCTTTCTTATACACTCATCACTGACGTGTAATGTCCTAAAATTCCATCCAACCACGGCCACGATGGAGTGCGTGGAAACAGCGTGAATTAAGCGCGTTTTCTATCATTTCATTTTATTTTTTTTAACAAGCTTACTACATTCAATTTTAGCTGAGCTGAAATTTTGAAAAGGTATAGAATAGTGTTACGTAGGCATTTTTGGATTTTTGAATCACCAACTTGCGAGTACAATTCCACTATTATGTCATTGCCCCATACAGTACCTTATTCACTATTTTTGCATTCAATTTATATACAGAGTAGTAGTGAGTTGATATCAATGCAGAAGGCAAATGGGTTGTTGCTACTGCATCGCACATCTGAAACATGAGTAAAAGATGATAGAAGGTGGTACATGACCTGCAGATTGTTATGGAAGCCAGTGGAAAGATGTATATGCTTCTATATTAAGTATTATCACTCTGCATATATATTTACTATATCCTTTTGGGTAGGTATATTTTTTACCCAATTTTGTGAAGTCTCGACCTTGAGCATGTTATAATGTATGAAATTTACTCTGAATTATAATATATCAGCACAACAAAGTTTTGGTATGAGATTCACCTATACTTTATCTGATCGGCAATAGAGGTTTTACTAAAGTGTTTGTTGGTTGGCTCATGGGCTGACTGTTATATTTAGAAAGAGCGGCAGGCGCATCGCACGTGCTTGTTATACTAGTAAATAGAAAGAGAACATGTAAAATTAATTACAGCAACGGGATGAGACCAAGATGCCTCAAACATACATTCATCTTCCCGTGTCCAAACATTAAATCCATACTCAAAAAAATCGGAAGCAGCTTCCAATAGCTCGCGTTTGTAAAGGTAGTTGCTGTGCAAACAAATTAACAATACAAATCTTATAAGAAACACAGAAACATTAAACCACTGAACGAGTATGATAAAACAATCATTCAAAATTAAATTGTGATCATTTCAAATCCTTACCTGCTAATTTCAGACACTTTCTTCCTACAGTTGATATTCTTGATATTTGAATCCCCGGGCACAATCTTAAAACTTGATTTGAAATTATAAACAACCACGGCAACACCATACGCATCTCCGTATGAAACAGAATCAGTAGGCCACGCCATGCTAGGGTGTTTAGCTTTTTTCACAAGCTTTAAACCTAACATTAAGTTTAATTACACAACCGCAACACAACTGATTTGAGCATGATACCAAAATTAAGTACGTCATTAAATAAAACCAGAGATGCAGGGTTACTAGCACACCCCTGATGCCGAAACTGTTGGCCTCAATAGCATCCAAAATTTCACCAACACAACGCTCCAGGGAAGCTAAAGGCTTGATTAATAAGACACATCTTTTCCATGAAAAAATTGGCTTTAAAGTCCCTGAAAGATAAAAATTAAGAGTTCATGCAAAAGGTGATTAACCAACATAAAGAGAAACTACTTACTGCAAGTATTAAGTATATAACTTGGAATTCAATTACTGCGGCTATCTATGTACTGCCAGCCTAGATGATAATCCATTAGGAAACGTCCCCATGCTATGCCTAATAGATTCAACGAAATCAAGAAACAACTTATTCATGTTCATGCCACAATATCAATAACAATACAAATTTAGCGAACGCAGAATCTAATGGTCAAATGAACAGATTAAAGAAGCAATCAAAAGAAAATAGGTAAACAAAAAATAAAATATTAGACCACCATTCTTTATCTTATTTTCAAGAACATTGCCATCTAGAAAGCTAAACAGATTCCAGCATGTACGGACAATCACAGCGTGATTTAATGTTTTGAGCATCCGGCCAAATAAAGAAAGACACCCACAAACATGCTCTAACAATAAAGTGATAACATAAAACATTGGTTACTAACTGAAAGAAAAGTTGGTTTCTAGGTTCAACCATAAGATAAATTGAAGGACTAAAAAAATGAAGAATTCCAGCATAAAAGTCTATCAGAAGGAGCTTCTTCATAGGAAAAATTTATGTGAGCAAGATGATCATTAAACGAATATCACGGTGCTTTCAAACCATCAAATGGATATAGGAGATAATTGTACCCATTTATGAAGAAATGAAGGTCAAATAATGTACAGAAATTCAAGACAAAGATGTATAGAAATGCCATCTAAATAGCACAAAGATGTATGCATCATCACTGATTCTTATCCTAGAACAGTGACACAGTAAGACATAAGTGTTAAAGAAACTCAACTTCGTTGTGTCAGAGACTCAGAAACTTGTCATACATAAATATTGAACACGGCCAAATGTGTAGATAAGGTTAAAGTTCAAAAATCAACCAAAAATAGCAATAACAATCCCAAGTCCCGTACTATCCTACGAAAGTAAAACATGGATTCTAGTACATTTTCTTATCATAGCAAACTAACAACAAGAAATAAATAAATGGATTTTTGCAGGACACGAGGCAACTAAGAATTTCTGCAATTGTAAGCAAAGGTAAAAGGCAAAACAGTCACAACTCTGTATCCTAAGACATCGCTTATTACCTAGCAAGCAAGTCAAGTGAATATTGTTCTACAACAAAATCCAGAAACTCTTCGAATGTTTAGCATGAACTCTTTGCCCTTCAGAAGAAAAATAATTTAAAACATTCTCAGAGCTGTGTCACAGTAACTTACTGTTTTATCTCGTAGGAGGCATCTAGCTTCCATATATCTTTTACTTCGTGCAATGGGCCGTATATGTTCCCCCCTGGAAGCACGATTACTACCTTTTTACTTTGACGAACTGCTTTGTCAAAGTCTATGGTTTCGTGGTTTCGTTAAAGTCAATGGAACCGAACCACAAATCAATATATATTTTTGCCTGCTCCCATGAATTGCTGGTGGACAGCCTCTCTCCTGTCACACAGAAACGGAGATATATGAAAAATACAGAGGCTTTATGCCATTGATATTTAATGTGCGAAACCATAAAGTTAACAGAACCGAACCATATTTCAGTATCTTCTGGTTTCGCCTCCCATGAATCGCTGGTGCAGACCGTCTTTCTCCAGTCACATAGAAATGGAGATATATAATGCACAGATAGCAGATGCTTTATGCCATTAAAAGTAAACATGCAAAACGATAAAAGGTCCTCCTGTGAGTCATGTAAACTACTCATTCACTTTGGACTTGGAGACTTAACCTTTAGACAGATCCTGTCCTTCTTATGATTGTTGGCTATTAGTTCCCAATGTTCATTAACATATACGGCCATGGTTGGGTGCTTCATTATGAATATATACATGCAGAAATTGGTAGCTTTCATAATCACATAAAAGAGAGTGCTTTATGATGCAAATGGACAGTGATCACCAATGATTTCTCGTAGGCCCAAAAATGGAGAGTCACCGCTCAAGTCTAGGTTGACTTGAATGTCAGATACAAAAGTTCTCCAAAAAATTGTATGTTTAAGTAAGATAAGGATTAGTCTAACTCATTGGCCACTAAAAGAGAAAAACTGAAACATGATGATCTAGGAAACGGGAGTTGAGTCTCTATTTTTTTGCAATGTTCACATCATACAACCTCATTTCTGTACACCATGGATTTCCTGTAATTCTCATTATGCAGGACTAGAGGTTCGGCATAACAACAAATCTTGACATGGATTTTGTACAGTCGTGATTCTGTATGGTGAATAGGTTGTTTTGGAATTGAAATAAATTGAAAACAGCGACGAGTTTTAAGCTTACTTGACAATCCAGAAGGGTGGTTGTTGCTTCTTGGATATCGATTCACGAACTTTTTGAACAGCGTCATCTCCCTCCACAATCATAACAAGAATAGGATCAAAAGCTGTACAGTCAACCCAACTCCCGAAGGGTATAGGTACATTTTCGGAGAAAGCCTCAGGATCCCATCCAATATTATCTCTAGTCACTTCCATACATCTCATCTCTAGTAAAAAAATAAAATGCTAGCATATTAACTTGAAAGCATCAATTCAGATCACATGAAAAAGACCACGAAAGTAATAAATTTGTTAAAAGAAAATCATATTTACCTGTAATGTTCAAATCCGATTTCTCAAATTCGAACACGAGAACACCCGTAGAGCGATAGCGAAAGAGACATGGATAGGCCAAGACAAAAGTCTTTTGATGGTCTATCATTCTTTCTTCTAGCTTCTGTCTTTGCTGGCGGGCTCTTCCACCATCCAGATGAAGCAGATGAGTCTACCTAAATTTTCATCAAAAAAAAAAATGAAAAAATATTCACAGAAAAAAGAAAAACCATGGATAACACAAGAAATGATCATAATCCGTAGCGATCTCAAAACCCTAAAAGAAAGACCGCAAACCCTACAATCAAATGATCAATTGGTAGATAGAAATTAAGGAGAACATAACACTGAGCCAAGGGGTCGCAAATTGAATGAGGAATTACCTAATTGCAGACTGCAGAGTTGAAGAGGCGGTTATTTTTCTTCTTTACTTATAATATTTTTCCGGCAGAGTTGTAGAGGTTCAGTACAAAAATACACAGTAATTCGGCGAGACACAACCAGAACTCCACACACTTGTTCGGGAATGTGAGGAAGAAAGTGTAGGATCTCTGAGAAGAAATCTCGGTCACACTCAAAAATGGGAACCATACTGTCTGAATCCCAATCCGGATGAAGAAGGTCTTAATCGAAGTCGGATTTCATTTGCAGAAGACAGAAGTGCAAGGCATGTTTGACAGTGGCAGGTACCTCACCATAAGTCCTACTACGTATTGGCCTAGTCACTCCTAAATGTCCAACAAGGAGAGTCTCTCTTTGGGTTGAACGATTTTTTTTTGGGGACTACTCAAAAAAGGTGGGGGACTATTTTGTGATACAAATGTCCACCCTACATTATAAGGGGTGTCTTAAAAGATTAGGGAAGACTAATCTGCCCTTATTCTAATTAAGGTTATAACTAATCCTAATAACCCACTAATCTAACCCACTACCCACTAATCTAACCCACTAATTAAATCCTAATTAAAACCTTAATAAAAACTTAAAATCAGTTTCAAAACTGATTATTCTTTTCTTCTTCTTCTCTCTTTTCTTCTTCTTCGCCAACATCGACGTTAATCGTCGATTCGAAAAAATTTCATCGTCGGTTAATCAATCTTCATAAGCAATGCGTGCCAAGCAAACAGCCAGACTTCCAGGATTGAGTCCGGGACTCCCACATATAGTGAATCTCCCAAAAAATTGCTACTTCAAAAAGAACTTGAACCACCGTTCAGAGGCAAAATCAATCATCCAACAGCAACCAAGAAGTCCGATTCAAGTGAAATGCAAATTCGCGGGTAATTTCCTTCGTACCCATTCTTTTCAATTCGTTATTTGTTGAAGAAATCGATTAGAAATCATCAAAACCCATTGAAAATGGTAGTTATAGTAGACATTTCGGCTAGGAGAATTTTTTGTGTAACCCTAGAATTGCTAACCGAACTCCAAAAATAAGAACAGTTCGGTGTGCTCGCAAAAAATTGAAAAATATTCGGTGACTGAACTACACAGTTCGGTCTACTCGAAAAAAAATCTCGCGTTACCGAACTCAATTTTTCCTTTGAAAGAATGAGTTCGGTTTTGTCGATAATTTCTCTTGCTAACCGAACTTTTGAAATTTAGTTCGGTGTGCTCGCAAAAATAACTCCCGTAACTGAACTAAAATTTTCAAAAGTTAAGAATGAGTTCGGTTTTGTCGATAATTTTATGGCTAACTGAACTTTTGAAATATGTAGTTCGGTTACGATGCAAAAAAAAAAAAAATGGTAACCGAACTATAGTCTACTAATCACAAGTGTTGTGTTTACTTTATTCTTTATTTCTATTTGATTTGGTAACACAATATTCTCTTATGTTTAGCTAATACTTTGGTTTTTGTTCATTAGGAACAAAGGAAAAGGATTGAGACTACAACTAGATGAGGATTTGAAAACTCCCACCCCCCCGTGGAGCAAAACATTTAGATTTCCGAAAACATGGTGCCACAAATGCTAAACATGGATGGGGCTTGTTACTGGAAGTCAACCAAGATAATGTTCGTGATGTAATCCAAGATGTCAATGAAGAGGTGATGGAGAATACAATTGATAATGTTATTGAAGAAGAGAATGATGATGAAGAAGAGCAATGAAATGAAGTCCAAGGAAATGAAGAGGTTTAACAAGAGCAAGGAAATGAAGACCAAGAAAATGTAGAAGAAGAAGAACTAGAACCCGGCAAAGAAGGAGAAGGACAAGAGGAGGAAGAGGAGGGAGACGATGAAGATGAGGAAGAGGATGGAGAAGAGAGAAAGGATGATGATGAAGAAGAAGAGGAAGAGGATGGAGAATAGGGATAGGATGATGATGAAGAAGAGCAAGAAATTGTTCCTGTTAAAGAGAAAAAGAAGCCGAAGCCGCCTAGCAAAAGATACTCACACATTCCCCATCCTTATTTGTGTTTGCCACCAGTGGACCCAACTTATGGTACTCCAAATGATGGAGGGGCAAAATTGTTTGGCTACAAACACTCATGGGCTGCGAAGATCTATGCGACAAAGGTATTCTTTAAGTTCATAGTGTTACGTTCTTTTCGTATTAATAGTGTTTCGTCAAGTATTAATAATGTTATGTTCTTTTCGTAGGATCATAACAATGCATCTCGTACTTGTTCGTCTGATAAGTGCAATCCATTATTAGAACTTGATGAAAGCATTGAGCCAATTGAACACTCGTCGGATGCGCAATAAAAAGTTGTGTTATCTCTCCTTCCGAATCCACATCCTTTTGAACCGCGTAGTTTTTCTCTTGGGCCAAAAAAAAAACAATTGTTGCATTACTTGTCTATCTCTCCATTCCTTCCTTCTAATTGTCTCAATTGCATTGTAAATTGTGGAAAAAGATGAGTGGTTATCCTTGTTATCCTCCTTTAGTATTTGGAGCATTTGAACCGGTGAAATACCTATTGTCCTCATTTTAGCTACCTTGTCCATCTCTTTAGGAGTTAGCTTTGCTGCCATGAAATGTCCTTCAAGATGCTCCGGACGAGGATGATTATGACAACCTTGCATAACCCTGTAGAGAACCCATCCACCCTTATCTTCGTTGTAATTAAATGCAAGCTTGAATGGGTAATTAATCTTCTTTGAGAAAGTTTTGTTCTTCCTATTTGTCTCTCCTTTATAAACATAACCCTTCCTCTTGTGGCTTTTATCGGGATCACCGCTTCTCTCACAAACCATTTCAAACCGAGTTTTGCTTTCCTCCCATTCAATACTAATACGCACATGTCTTTTTGTGCATGTTGTCTAGCCCAACTCTTTGCATCTTCCGGATTTTGGAATACCAAGTCATTGATGTAGTGATGGGATGTGTCATCGTACAAAATACCAGCTGGGGAAGGTTGGTTTTCCATTGGTTATATTGGATCACATGGAACCTACAAGTAATAACACAACGTCAATACCATAAAAAAAAATTCCTTACAAGTTCGGTAATGTAAACTTTTTTATCGACCCTACCAAACACAAAGTTCGGTAGTGTAGTTTACATAAATAAATTGGGGTCTTACCGAACTCGAGCTTTAGATTTTCTATGTACAAGTTCGGAAATGAAATTGAAAAACTCGACTAAACCGAACTCAGAGGTTCGGCTAGAAACACTGTATTTATATTTTTATGCGACCTTACCGAACAGAAAGTTCGGTATCAAAAGTGCTGATATCTACTCAACCGAACAGTGCACTGTAACCGAACTTTAAAAAACCACCATTAACATGTAGTTCGGTTACCTGCGTCTGCTCAATTTAGTAACCGAACTACACATTAAGAACAGTTCGGTTACCTCGCAAGCTAAATTTGGTAACCGAACTAGGTTTACCTCACCGAAGTTTTTCCACAAATTTTGAGTTTGGCAAAATTTTTGCACAATTCAAGCTACATTAACTAAATATGAGGCATACCTGGGTACCCATAGCTTCATCTTCAGGTTGTGGTTGATGAAATCCATCATTTGTTTGGTTAGCTTGAGATTGGGGAAAAAAGTTTTCATCATCTAACAAATAACTCATATTTGGATCATTAGAAGTATTGACAAATACAAAATGAGGTGAAGGGGGTTCTGATTCTGATTCTGAAGTACCATCACATGAATCACTCAAATCATAATTACTAAACTCAAAAAAAGATTTTTTGGGATCACCCATCTTCTTCTTCATATTTCCTTCTTATTCTTCTTCTTATCTCTCAATAATAATGTTATAACAAAACAATCCTACTAATATAACTCACTAATCACTAACTAATCAGTTACTAATCATAACACTAACATTAATTAATCATCATACTAACTAAGTTAATCATTAAGGGTAAAGTAGGTATTTAAAAAAAATCAGATAAGGGGTAATTGGAAATTACTACCAATAACCACCCCAAAAACTTGAGAGTAATCCCCCCCATTTTTTGAGTAGTCCCCAAAAAATCGTTTTTTGGGTTTGGGGTGTACCAGTACCACAACTAAACTAAGCCATCATTATTACAAAACAAAGCTAGGATAAGTTAGCATGTGTTAGTGGTGGTCAGGATTTGTCCAGACAAAGATAAATCAAGGGATGTGGTTCTCCTGACACCCCTGTAACTCGCACGCGTGTCATTAACTCCAATATTATGAATGAAAAATGAATACTCAAGTCAAGATATGGATTTTCAAAAATTATAACGGGAAGGTTCGAACTCATGACCTATTGTGTCATAAGAGTGGCCTCTAACCAGTGTTCCATCTTGATTGGAATTAATAGAAAAGATAAATCAACGGTGGTGGGTTGTTCAACTTAAATATCATAATTGTTTTATTAATTAGTGTTTCACTAATTGCACATAATAAATAATCTATTCATTATAAAGTGTTTTATTAATATGTGTTTCACTAATTGCTCATAATAAATGACTAATCATTTTTTAATTATAAATGTTTTCTTAATTAATTATAATATGTATTTCTATTAATAAGTAATTTCGATAAATAATATCAATAGACATTTTTTGCGACAATGAGTAGTACAAGAGGTGGAGGCTGAAAGATTAGTGGTGGTTAAGGGCGCCGCCAAGCACAATTATATTTATTTTTGTTCTTTTATCATAAAATGGGATACGAAGTCCATTTTTCACATGTATCCAACTTGCCAAGAGTTTTTCTCCATCTTTCCTCAAAATCATGGCTTCACCCCTGGTTTGTGGTGGAAGAAGTAGTGACGGTGAGTGCTGGTGAGTAGTGATGGACAATATTAATTTTATGTTATCGTTATAACATCGATAACATCGTAGTGTGGAAGATGTGGTTGGTTGTTTTTAACACTTTTGATAAAGAAAGGTATCATATATTTCCGGGATGATATCATACAAGATAATATTTTCATGATCGTAGTTGGATTACCCAAATGGTACCCCTGTTATCTTTGATATTATATCGTATAAATTATGATTTTTTAATGTTAAAATAAAATTGATTGCAATACAAAAAAGAATATATACACTGAAAAAAAAATAATGAAACCAATCAATTGACGACATTTTGTTCAATCTAAACCTCATACATGGCATTTGTGATTGAAAATTAGAATTACGTCCAACAACCTACATGGGGTGGGCGGCAGTGATGGTGGCAGTGGTGGAGTCAAAAATTGACATTGAGGAGGCCTACTTTTTAAAAAAAAAAGAAACATGTAAACTTTGGTGGACTAAACCATAAATATATATGGACAAAGTACTATTTATAAAATAAACTAAAAAATTCATGTAGTTATTAAAAATTTAAGGGGTTAGAGCCAGGTTAGTCAACCCTTGGCTCTGCCACTAGGTGGTGGTGGATACAAAAAATGGATTCATATGGTTTTATGGTGGTGGCGGGTATTGGTGAACAAAAACATATTATGCTAATTTTGTAATGCCACAAAATATGTAACGTTATATTATAAAGTATAAAACGTGGTTGATCATTCTAATGTTAAAATAAACTCAATAAAACACATGTCCATTTTAAAAAATTGGTGCAATTAATTGCCATGTTATGTAATAACTAAACGAACGACACGAATCAAGATCAGAACATATGAAATTATTTATTATCGATTTGTCTATGTAAAGAGTGGTCAGGATTTGTCCTTGGCAAAGATAAATTTATCGCTGGGGTTTGTTTAACTTAACCATTTTTAAATACTTTATTAATTAGTGTCTCATTGATTGTTCATAATGATTAATTAAATTTCTATTATAAAAGTCTCTTTAATAATCTAACATAAATACATAATTTTATTAATAAATAATTGTACTAAAAGCTATATTAATTCTAATGGTGGTAGTGGAAGTAGGGTTAGTATAAACGGTGGCGGGTGTTTGTGAATGGCGGAGGCGGTAACATTACTATTGGTGGAAGAAATAGTGGCAGTGGATGGTCTTTATGGTGGTGGGTGTTGGTAATAGTAGTGGATAATAATAGTTTTTGCTTTTTAGTGAGTTTTATTGACCGAGTAAAAAAAAATCTTCACAAAACATGCAACATTGTATTGTAAAAGATGTAATTGATAAGGACAAAAATCAAATATTTCGAGGATGATACCGGAACATATAAGACAAAATGATTATGACTGTTGCATCATCGAAATGATATCTGTATTATATAAAGGCAATTGGTATGCCCGCGTAAGAGAACATTATCGCTCTTTCAAGTACTATTACATTTTTTTTCCTGAAAGACCATCAATGTCGAGTTGTTTCGCGACAACTACCTACAAAGACAACAACTTTTTGAAAATATTTGTTTGTTCATCAAAATCATCATAAAAAACTCTAAATCATAAATCTAAATTTCTCCTCCGATGTTTATAGAATATTTTTTATATTTACATTCTCAAATCATGCGACCTCTTAATTACAAATCAACAATATCAAATTACGGATCAATATGTATAGGTTTCATTCACTGGGTTAGAAGGTAGAGTAGATACAGATGGGTAGATCTCACAAAGCAGAACATGACTGAGAATACTTCAATAATTTGGTCAAGAAATAAGGTCAAAAATTTAAGATTAACTTTCTATAGGACTAATTAGATCGGCTTCGATAGGAGCCGACTAAAATATGGATTAATAATAATTTCCACGTAAGACAATTTCAAAACATAGTTTGGCTAACTCTGCCTATGTAAAGAGTGGTCAAGATTTGTCCTTCCTCAATTGCTATGTTATGTGAGAAGAAGGTGATATCTAAGATTGAGGTACATCCATTAGATTCATACCATTTACAACTGGACGCCTTGAAAAAAATTGACGTGTTGTTATTATTATTACAGGTAAGGGATACATTGACCACACTTGCGCAAATAGCTCACTTCGCAAATGATTGGTGTTGCATGTACTGTCTAGAGTGCAACGATGAATTTGAGGAAACAAGGCACCAGAAGCAGTGTCCGGAGTATTTTGGATATAGTAACTTAGACCCGATGAAATACTTATGTTCTTTTTTTTTTTAGTTTTTCCACAATCTATTTATTTAAGAAAAAAGAACATTGCAAATACATAACATCAACAAAAATTAGACAGATTGTGTTTGATAATAATGGCTACCGATGGTCCGGAAACGACAAAAGAAAGGAGTTGTTGTAAAAGAATTGTTGGGATATACGACGGATTACTTGATACGAATGAAAGAGGTATAACTATTTCGATTCTGAAATCACATAAAGCTCACAGTAGAAGATGACATCAAGTTTAAAGTTAGTAACAAACATAATATGGCTGCTAAAATGTTAAAAACAAACATGATATATAAACTTAGAAAGCCGTGGGACTTGAAGAGACCAATTTTGAAAACTACAATCTTAGAAAGCAACGATCTACAATACCATAATTTTTTTTAATAAATATTCAATGTAGAAGATGTCAACTTTTGGTAAAGGATCTATTGGCAACCTATAAATTTGAAATAGGATCAGGGAGTACAATATGTGTTCAAGGTTCTTTATGAGGTAATGTATCGCCAGATTGTATTCCAAGTGAAGGTAAGAACATATGGAAGTGACAAAATGTTCAAGACTTTTGAAGTTACCAAAGCCTTCGTTAAGACGAACTATTGGGAACAATACTTTGTTGAAGATTTAATGGCAGAGGTTTGCATATATACAATCCCTTCGAAAAGGTAATTGGTACACATTTTAAACATTGTCATCTGATGGGTGTTGAAAAATTACAGGAAATCATGTCATATTGGAGAGTTTGTATCATCCGTTCGATGCAAAAAAATATTATTTTCTGCCTATTTGGAGGATCGACAACATGACCATGATAAATGAGTCAGCTGGAGCGAAATAGGAGCATGGGGAGACTTTTATGGACGATATTGATTAGTTGATTTCACTGAGATGAGCGTTGCTGACGAAATATTTCCCAAAAATATTTAAACTTCCATGTTCATGTAGAGAATTATCTCATTATAAGCAATGAACCTAAATAAAAAATTGTCTGGAAGTTAAGATTATATTTCTTTCGTTTGAGCAAATCTCCGGCGGTAAAATATTAAAGGAAAAAAAAGAAAAAAAAAGAGGAAAATCCCGACTATTTTTTATGACAAACCCATATTAAATCATAAGGAGTTGATAAGTCTTCGGGACACAAATTATACGATATATTAAAAATGAACCAACATCATGGCCCGTGCCGTTACGGCACGGGTTAAGGGCTAGTAACCCTTATTGAAGAGATTTTTGTGCATGAATTTTGGTGGTGTGTGATTGCGCGTTTGTTCGTCTTACATATCATGTACAAAGTATGTCAGAGTATCGGTTTCTTCGACAACTTAATCCACGAGAAAATTTCACAATACTCGGACAAATCAAGATTTTAGAAGTTCTCACTAATAGTCACCTAGTTTTTTATTGAAAAAGAGGGATACCGAGCAAATCACCAAATTTTAATTCGGAAACCTGGATGGACAAACTTGTTACAATCACCGATCAACAATGAGATCCGATACCTGAAACAAAGACAAGTTTAACTTAGAAGATCTCAGAAATCAATATCCAAATAATAACCTATTTTGTACCCAACTTTACGAACCAAATTTCCTTAAGAACAACTCTTGTAATCTTTCTTTCATGATACAAATTCTCAAGAATAAATCTAATAGGTTGTATACACTCTTTTAGGCGTAAAAATTGCCTAAGTTATTTTAAATAACTACTTGTGATATTTCAATTACAACTTGTAACCTTTCTTTCATGATACAAATTCTCAAGAATAAATCTAATAGGTTGTATACAGTCTTTTAGGCGTAAAAGTTGTCTAGGTTATTTTAACTAACTACTTGTGATATTTCAATTATAAGATGAACAATATAATGCAGAAAATAAATAACATGAAAACCTCAGACTTAACACGAAAACCTCGGGATTTAGTCCAGAACTTCAGCACCACAATGTGTTAAGCAGCTATAGACACCAGCCTACTATCATACTTCAGACTGAAATGTTGTTGAGACCGAATTGACCCTACGAGTAATTCAACTTCAGTTGCACTCCTTTACGTCTCTTGGATCTTTGAAGACCCTACGCAATACGATTTACAGGCCTAGGAGTTTCTTCAACCTAAATGAAGACTTTTATGACTATTCTACCTCTAACAGAAAACCTATTTGGTTTTCTTTAGATATATTTCAATCAAGGTCTGGAAATCTGTCCGCAATAGGATAAGTCCAACAATCCTTAAGGATATAGTACACTTACACTCTTAGAGAGAAGCCTTGATCATTACTACCCCACAAGAATAATTTAAATAAATCAGACCAGAAGTGATTTAAAATTCTCTCTTGTGGAATCACAAAGTATGAGACGAAGAGAACTTTGTGATTTATATCAATCAATTTCCTAATCTAAAGTTTCGAGAACTTAAAAGATCAATAAGAACAAAATTCGGATAACAAGAATTATCAGGTAAAAGATAGTCTAGCCGGGCTTCACGAATCCCTCAGAAGTCTTTCAAAGTCTCTCAAAGGAAACCTAGGTTTTTAGAGAACGACTCTTGTCTGCAACTAGGACACATAATTAAGTTTCTGATATGCAAGGAGTCCTCTATTATACAGATGAATAACCTTGGTAGCTTGCAAACAAAGCTAAGGTCATGAACTATTGCCTTGCATAGAACTTCCAAGTAAGCGAAACTTCTCTATGTGGATTATGCATGAAAGAACGTGAGAAGTTTGCTTTGAATTACAAATAAGATGTTTGCAACCAAAGTGCACGTACCATATGGTTTAATTGTTAAGTAGTTCTGAAACCGACAAGCTTAATTTGTCACAAGACCAAGTCAGTTCGTGAACTGTCAAAATAGTTTGTGAACTAAAAAATCATCTTGTAAGTTTGGATTTTTTATATGGACAAGTTCTTGAACTGTGCGAAACGGTTTGTGCACTTGAAAATAAATAGTGTACAAGAAATATCAAAAAAAAAACAACTAGTTCGTGAACTGAGAAATCAGTTCGTGTATGCTGAAAATAAACAATATCCAGTACCATCTCAAAATCGACTAGTTCTCGAGCTGGCCATTTTAGTTCATGTATGCGAGTTAATTGAGATATTAAAAATCAAGTCTTTACATTTATAAGTTCAAGTTCGTGAACTGGTCAAACAATTAGTGAACTTTAAGGACTACCTTGACTACTCCTTATAGCTTGCAATCTTCTTTGCAATGTTCATCATAATACTAAAGTCATACGACATGTCTCAGTAGATAGAATGGTAGATAATTTGAATAAAATAATCAGTCTTCACATACCTTTGTCGGTTTTGTTCTATAATTAAGTTATATTTTCTGTGAAATGAGAGACATAATTCTTCTATGTCGGTATTAGAGGTAAAAATCGATCCAAGTTTTACCTTCGCCATTGGTGGCTCCATTATGAGCTCAAACCTATAGTTTTTCATGAGAATGATTCTTCTTCCACTACTTTGTATTTCAATCTTATTCTTCGATCTGAATTCACTCGTCTATTGTGTTTCTCAGATGATCTTGACTATTATCTTTCTTGATTTTTTTTTTCCAGTTTTAATCTTAGATCTGTTTTATTTCTTCATCATCATCTCTTCACCTATGGATTCTCCTAAATCCGTCTCCAAAATTCCTCTACATCAACTAGCTAAAAATTTTACTCTCAAACTAAAGGAGACAACTTTTTGACCTGTAAATATTTGATTCTTGCTCTTCTAAAAAAGTTCCACACTACAAATTACATTATTGGTGCTAGAGGTTGTCCAGATGCAAATGATCCAGCTTATCTTATCCAGAATGATGAGGATTCCACTATTATTCTTCTTTTGTACTCAACAACGTCAGGTTCTGTCATTCCCTACTTTGCGAGTGTTGCTACCTCTTATACGTTATGAAGCAACATTCAAACTACTTTTCCACAAGCCTCAACAACTCATATTATGCAGCTACGCAAAAAAATAGAGTCAACTCATTTAGGAAATCGTTTTTCACTTGTTATCGATGTTTTAGCTGCTGCTGGTTCTATTATAAGTGATAATAAGATTGTCGTCGACACAGTAACAGGTTTGATCTCCTCACTTGATGCTTCCGGATGTCAATTCGTGTCATATATCCACCAGAAACTAGTGTTGAGCTTCATAATATCATTCTTAGTAAAGAGATTGTTCTTTCTTCCAGATCTATGTTTATTATTGCAGATTCTGAGAATAAGGATATTTTGGTAAAGACGATTTTCTAAATCATTATCCTAATTCATATCCTTCTCAATTTCATAGTCCAAATCCAATGATGAGATATGTTCATGGTCCTAATTATAGAGGTAGGAGACCTTTTTATTCTTCACTAGGTATCACCGGGGCCTATGGCCCCGGCTCAACCTCTACTTTTATTCGTAAATTCACATATTTTATTCCTAAGGTAACATATTAAATTCTTAAGGCACATACTTTCAACAATACATTAAAAAAGACTACAATGTAGTCGGTACCAATAGATCGAATATTTAGGCACACAATTCCACCAAAAAAAATATCTTGTAAAAAATATCAATAACTTGATCTTACTTTATCAATCACTGGCTACATACTCATCATTATTGGAGTCTACTTTCTTTTTCAGTTTGCGCCAAATCACTTTGGCTAGTGTGTTTGCCTGCTTTGCTTCATTGTTGTTTCTTAATACACGTTTCCAAACCATATAAGATGTCTCCTTGTCCTTATCTTTGGTAGTATGTGTAACATTTTCTTCACGACCTGAACCCTATAGAGAATATGAGCTTTATATGTAAGCAATGATTCATATTTGAAAATGGAAATTACTTTAATACTAATCGCTTGCAAAGCTACCCGGTATGTTTTATCAGCATCTGAATCCTCTAAAAGCCTTCTTACTTGAGTGCTTTTTGGACCTTAAAATTATCAGGTTGATTGTTTATATTGTATTCTTAGATTACCAATATCTTATTCGGTTGAACCACCTCGTGTACCTTTTCTCCCTTGTTAATCTGCATTTGAAAATAAATAATATGGTGATAAAGCGTTCAAAGTACATCTATATATACTCAAGTTAAATTTCCAATATATACTCAAGTTAAATGTCCATACCAATGTTTCATTACCTCATTGTGTTACTCCAGGTAATCCACATATTTTTTGGTCGTGTATTTCATCAACTTTTCTGTTGTCTTTCCTAGCATTACGAATATTGATATATGTCTGTCATCCTTTACATCCAAATTCAGTTTGTGCATGCGTATATTCTAAGGTGTTAATAAGTATCGGTGTATTATCCACCCATTTATTTAAAAATGTCGTTCATTCATGGTATATCATTTACAGATTTAATTTTGCACTTGCTACACCAAGGTTTCTTGTTTTCGTCGTACTCGGCATTTTTATTACATATTATTTTTTAAGTCAAAAAATTGTATTGATACGGAGAGATATTTACAGAAAAAATTCTTAAGAAAATAGGTAAACATCCCAGAAACTTAATAGCTATTTAAACCGAAAATAAGATACATTTGGTTGCTCAGCTGAAAATAGAAAAACTGGTCTTCCATCGTAGTTAATCCTTTCACCTTCACTAAGAGTACAACCCCTTTTAGCTAAACAATCTGCTACAAAATTAACTTCTCGATACATGTGCTCAAAAAGAATTTAATCGTAATTAGCACTCACTGCTTGCCAACGCTGCCATAGAAATCAAGGCAAAGCATTTCCCACAAAAGCGGTTAATGCACTATTTGAATCAGTGTGAATCTGTATACGTCTACAACCCCATTTAACTGCCCATTCTAGGCCTACTACAATCCCATAAAACTCTTTTGATGTCGTTGATGTGATTCTTTGATGCGATTTTTTCTCATGGAGCGAACGGCATATTTAGAAACTTCACTAACCTAATAATGCCTCTTTTTTTCTTTAGTTATTACTTGATGCTCCTTCCGTCCCTGAATAGATGATCTAGTTCAAATTTGCATAATTTCTAAAATGAGAAGGGGAGGAAAGTATATGAAGTAGTTTTTTTACAATTATACTCTTATGTATAATAATTAGTAAAAATTAGTTATTATTTATCTCTCAAAATATACCATGGATATTCGTAAACTTTATACCATTGAAATGCATTTTAAAATACCTACATAACAAACATAAACATATATATAGCTATCAAATTAGACATATTTTTTATTCTAATAATAATCAATTAAAAGGGTAGTTTTAGAAATATCTCTTGTTTAATGATATAGGTTACCTATTAGTGGGACACAATTTAAAAATAAATATGCCATCTATTTAGGGACGAAGGGAGTATCATTTCAACTCAAAAGCATGGGCTATTGAATGAGGACAATCAGAATCGCAGTAGGGGAAAAGCCCATTTTCAATTTCCGGTCAATCTGGATTCCTAGATATGGTCAGGAAGATACTTTAATATTTAAGTGTGCATATACCATGAATTCTTGAGCGGAGACTCGATCCGCTGACCTTCTACTTGAGAGTCAGGTTCCTGGCCGACTGGACTAACCATGCCCCGACGGATAATAATCAGTAAAATTTTAAAATAATTTATCTCCAAAACCATACCGCCGATTTTTGAGCGGAGACTCGAACTGCTGACCTTCTACTTGAGAGTCAGGCTCCTGGTCAATTGGATTAATCCCTGATGAGATCTACAAAATTCAAAAACGAATAGGTCATCTATTACGGGATGAAGAGAGTATCAACCTTCAACCAGAAACTCGTAAAAAAAATTAATTTATTATGCAAAATTCTAGATTAATATCTCGTTTAGCGATTGACAAAATACGGGTATTAGGGTGAGTTATCGAGAGGTGTATGTTATTTTGAACCATGATTCAGTTGCTTCATGTGAGGTTGCCAAGATAGCCACAACCATATATGTTTAGAGAAACATTTTGATTCCTATAATTGTTTGTATTTTGTGTATCTCTGTCAATGTGTACCCCAAAATCATCCGACTCAACTGATGTACAAAATGTTCTATAGCCAAGCTATCGTATGCTAGTCTAACCCTTTAAATCAATAAACCTAAAATTACAAATTAAATCACTCGAAATTTCGCATTGCGTATTCTCCGTTCTCCTTGACCTAATTTTTCATTTCAATAAAGAGGACATTTGTATTCAAACACGAAAAAAATAGTTGGTGAACTCCAGGGTAGATATTCTTAGCTGTCTTCTTGGGAATCTCTGAAAACTGTGGAGTTTAGCAACAATTGAGCACCTTTATCATTGTAGGATGCCATGTAGCCATTGCAGTAGGAGCAACTCTTGTGAACAGAGTTGAGCGATTATCTCAAATATAAAATTAGGTGTACTGTAAGCCAGACTACTCATAATTTTCAGATATACCTGTCAAACTTCATGAACTTCTCTATTTCATTTTTAGCAAATGAATATGTCACCAGTACATTGGTACGTAGTAAGTTGAATACGAATAAGCCATAAGAGACGAGCATTTTGGGCATTCTTCTACATCAAATTCTTAAGTCAACACTTACTACCACAACCAAGAAAGTTTATACACTCAGCTAAGTATTCACAAAAAATATAAAGATTAACAACCCATTTTTTAGCAATAGAGCAAATATACTTTGTTTAATTAGAAAGGAATTGTCTACAGCTCTATTGTCATTCGCATTTGTTTCGGCCTTTTTAACTGAAACTGGGTTAGTATTTACATCTCTAATCACAGGTGCTCTCGGAGCACTACAAATTAGACATAGAAACACTGACACAATTCAGCTAGGGATATAATAGCAGCGCGAAGTTTTAGTAGCAACAAAGAAATGAAAAGCAAAAACGCTAAACATCAACACAAATCAATGTTAGATCCTTTAGCTGGAATTTTCTTTCGTTACCTTTACAAACATCATAGCATCTATGTTGCCTTTGATTAAACAGAAAAAAATAGTAAACACAAACCATAGAGAAAATAGATAACCACGATAGACATTAAATCAAATTAGATGAAGCAAATAAAACCCATTTTTCGAATCAGGTTCTCTTTACCTACTAAATCAGAAAACCTAAATGTTAACTATTAATCAAGCAATAAAAACAAACGAATTGTACACATATACTTTCACTTTTAATCAATATCAACTAACAGTCAAAACCCCAATTTGTTACATCAGTTTAAAAAAAAAACCTAAAAAGAAATCTAAATACTGATCTCTGTTATATGAGAGAGATACCTTCGGCAAATAGCGATACAGACTTTGGCGCACAGTTGAAGGAATATCACTGAAGCAAGCAGATTTCTTGAAAGCTTCTCGAAGACCCTGGGGTCGACTCTATATCCTTTGTTGGTTTCCCACTCTGTGAGCATCAAATAAGTAACAATGCCATCTGTGGGAGTCGAACCCACAACTACATGGTTGAAAACATGTGTTCTTCCATTTGAGTTAAGACAACAGATACCATTTCAAATGGAAGTGCCTTGATCACAAAGAAAATAATATGAAGTAGATTGAGAATGTAGTCGTAAACATTATCCATCTTGAGACACTACTTCAAATGTCTTGGAAATATTAAATTCACAAAGATACTTATGCTTACTGATAAATAAGCAAATCAAATTAAAATAATTCAACACCTTAAGTTTCATTCGGAAATTCGCCATCAAAAATAAATTAAGAAAAAAAGAAGATTGATAACAGTACATATTTTGATGAAATTGGCAGAAATTTTAGTCTGTATTAACAGAAAATGTACCTTACAGCTATTTTGGAGACGGTGCATTGTCGTTATTCTGTTTTCTTAATTTGATTTTTTTGTGTACTGAATCATCTTTTTTCACCCACATTCTGTCTGAAATTTGCTCCCCCACCTTATACTCTTGAGCAAGTGACCTCCAAATGCTACAACAAAATATCCAAATACATTCAAGAGTTCAAGGGTACATTGAAATGAAAAAGTATTTAATGTCAAACAGAAGCATAAAATCCAGAGCAACAGATAGTAGATGAAGGAAATCATAGGTACACCTATATAAGTACATCATAGAATGGAACCTATAAATACTTATACAACATGCAACCACATAATGTAGTACTTACAAATCCAGTCAAATTTTATAACTAAAAGTGAACAACCCCAAATGTTGACTTGAATATAATGTAATTTAAAATACATCCTATTCTAAAAAGACTTGAATAGAACGCAATATGAATGATCTATCTATACGACTATCCCTTGGATCTATTGAATGAACAAATAATAAATGGATTAAAAAAGAAAACCTTAACAGCTGCTTGAATATTTGAACTTCTGAGCTAGGTATCACAAATAGTTGGCGCACTTTCATTAATGAATTTGCTCAAGTAGGCATTTCCATCATTCCTTTATGTTCATTGGTCTGCTTAAACATATAAACTTCTTTAAAGCTATTGTACAGTGTTGAATGCTAGAATCTAGAGTCCTCATTAAAGTGACGAAACCCGTGTCTTAGACAATTGATGGATTTAGTTTACAAACAACTTTCTTTTATAACCCCTCGAAGATATGTAACAAAACTGAATCAAATGTTAAATTACTGGTTTCTTACCCATAATTTTCCTATAATGTAGAGATGTCTTTAAATCCATCAAAAAATATTTTTTCATAACAGACATCTTCCTGAAACAAAAGAACTGGTTGATTACAAATTTTTAACGAAGAGTGAATGGAAAAAAATGGATCCATAATAAAAATCGATTAAAGAAACTATATACACTATTTGAACAAACTGTAATAAAGTTAGAGCATAACCCGGCTGTTTCAATAAGTATGAAATGAAAACCAAAATTCGTAACTCCAGTTATTAATTACTTGAAAATCCAATTGTGCGTCCACCTGGAGCAATATTATTGTCAGTGTTCTATTATGAAAATGGAATATTTCTAAAGAAAACTATTAAGTAAAGTTGTAACCTAACAGTCTTTAGAATGAAACTAAATTACTTACCTGAACCAAAACGGAAACATGAAGCACAAATAAATATAGACAAAACCGAGTCACTGTAATCAATTCTATACCCCTTTGTAATCAAATCGTTTAAAGCTTAAGAAATGATGCCTTACTGTCATCATTTTTCAATTTGTAACTTTCCACTATTCTCATAGTTAATTTATCGTCATTGAGAATATGACCAATGCTCCCATATTAGCCTCCGAAGACCTGCAATAGTGTTACATGCAAGTTCTTGTTTCAAAAAAGTTTTTGCATTAGGACTATGAGCTCTAGCCAAAAGGGATTTGGAAATTCAAACTACCTAAACTTGTCGGTGCAGAAGAAACTCTAGAGGACAACTTATGATGCAGGGGCATAAGAAATCCATTATCAACATAACGAAAATATTTAATCTGGAACTTTAGCAAAAACACAGGAGGCAATCATGTTTGGAGGACAAAGTATAAGGGTGGTGATACCTTCTGGATGAACATTATTAATCCATGAATAAATAGAGGAGCGGTACAGTTAATTCCACATTCACACCATCCTTCGAACTAAAGAAGAACCATGCTTGTATCTTTGTACCATTTTCCTGGAGCAGTTCTGCATAAGCCTACGTGTAGGAAATACACATCATAACCACGAAATCAGAATCCTTTTCCTAGACAGTAAATTACTGACTTGAGACTCTTTACAGCTCACAATTAAATAGTAATAGGTATACTGCAACATTCATAAACAGGCTATACAGCAAGTCCAAGGAACATCTGAGCTTTAAGCTTATTAGGAATTACAAAAGCAATTAAGTCAGTGCCATAGTGTGTGTAGATTGAGGGAATACTGTCAGCTTTTAATTATATAACACATACTAAAAATTTAATAAACACAAATTCCTAAAAGACCTGAGCTTTAAGCTTATCAAGAATTGTCAAAGCAATCAGATCAGCACATAGGGTATGCAGAATGAGATAACACGCTAGACTTTCTCTCTCCAAATTGATCAACACAATCGTGAAGATCACATAATTAAAATCAAGAATACAATTCTTGCACAAAATCTTAAAAAACTTAATTTACATCATCTATCTAATATAATTGGTGAGAAATTAAACAAAGAAGAAGAAGATAATACCTGAATCTGATTTTGTTAAAGATTAGCGTTGAAGTTGAAGTTTAATGATAAGTAATTTTCCATTAACAGGAAGAACTGGCCATATTTTAGGTTTACTCTAGTACCAAGGTGTTCTTGGGTTCCTGCAAAAATTAAACCTAGAGAAGCTATCCCTGGATTAAACAGCTTAGGCTATACTAACGATTATCCCTAAAGCAGTCTCCTTTGCTAAGCAAACCTAAAAAAACAAATCAAAATCTTACAACGAATTGAAGGCTCGAAATATTGTCAAACCCATGTCTAACAAAATCTAGTAATAAATCAGAACTAACCTATTTTTCAAAATAAAATGCAGTTACCTAAACTAATTTTTATTGATAACAAAAAATTAGGGTTTTAGAAGAGATGATATATACCTCGAAAGGTACGTTGTTGGTTACTTCTTTGATGGATGGAATTGTATCGTCCATGAACTCGGTTATAATAGCGGAATCGCAATCGAGATGAACCTCCAAATCTTTCATGGGGTCGATGAACATGGTGAGAGGGAGAAAGGTTCAGGGTACAAAAGATACGGAACGATGAACAAAAAAGTTTTCACTATTTTGCATTGTTTGTATCTGTGTAACCAAATATTTTTCACCCTCACGCGACTTAACAATACCGGAAGCTTTCTTGGCCGTCCATGCATAAACGTCGTTCTAAATAGCCCTAGCTATCATGGACACAAATCTCATACCTTTTTATAACAATGATATATAGGTGTTTCTCATCCACCAAATTTTAGATATGTTGCTCCAACTTTCACTTCTGTTCAACCATAAAAAAACGGGGGTCTAACAACCACACCCAATATTTCGCTTAGCTGTATGGACAAACTCCAATATACTTTTAAGAGAATAAACTAGACAGTCAGACTCAATATTATTAAGAGGATATCAAAGAGTTATATCTCACTTTCTCGATTCAATACTTACTCAAGCAAATAGAAATCTGCGAGTCTAATTGAATACAAGAGAAATCACTTGAACGGTACCAAAGACCAATGTTCAAGGATCAATCAATTTCAATCAACAACCAAAGGTTGGATTTCCCAATTGATCGATTTAACGCAAAACTTATGATATTTCAATTATATAACAAAATATAATGCGGAAAAGAAATAACACAGACACCAGAAGTTTTGTTAACGAGGAAACCGCAAATGCAGAAAAACCCCGGGACCTAGTCAAGATTAAACACACACTGTATTAAGCCGCTACAGACACTAGCCTACTACGAACTAACTTCTGTCTGGACTGTAGTTGAACCCCAATCAATCTCACACTGATCCAAGGTACAGTTGCGCTTCTTATGTCTCTGATCCCAGCGGGATACTACACACTTGATTCCCTTAGCTGATCTCACCCACAACTAAGAGTTGCTATGACCCAAAGTCGAAGACTTTAATAAACAAATATGTATCACACAGAAAAGTCTATGGTAATAGATAAATCTGTCTCCCACAGAAATACCTACGAGTTTTTGTTCCGTCTTTTGATAAATCAAGGTGAACGGGAACCTATTGACAACCAGGATTTATATTCCCGAATAATAGCCTAGAATTATCAATCACCTCACAATAATCTTAACCGACTAGCGAAACAAGATATTGTGGAATCACAAACAATGAGACGAAGGTGTTTGTGACTACTTTTTTTTATCTTGCCTATCGGAGAAATTAATCTCAAGCCAATCTTACGATTGTACTCAAATACGATAGAAACGGCAAGATCAGATCACGCAACTACAGAGAAAATAGTTGAGTCTGGCTTCACAATCCCAATGAAGTCTTCAAGTCGTTAACCTACAGGGTCTCGATAGAAACCTAATGTTAAAGGAGAATCGACTCTAGATAATACAACTAGTATCACACATGAGGTGTGGGGTTTAGGTTTCCCAGTTGCTGGAGTTCTCCTTTATATAATCTTTCAAATTAGGGTTTGCAATCAATGTTAGATTAGTAACAAAGCATTCAATATTCACCGTTAGATGAAAACCTGATTAGATTCAAGATAATATCTTTCAACCGTTAGATCGAACTTAGCTTGTTACACACAATTGAAATGCACGTTTATTTAGGTTTGTGTAACCGTACCCAAAATGTACATTTAGTTGGTTCAACAGTAGTAAACCAAATGGTTAGCCATATGAACACTTTCATATCAACCATATTCATCTTAACCATAACTAGTTCAAATGACTCACGAGAACTAGTTAGAGAGTTGTTCAATGGCTTAGATCTCATAGAAATATATAAGACACAATCGAAGAAAAAACGATTTGATTCACTCGAATCAATTCATGAACTTTATATCCACGGTTTGCAAGTATGCATTCCTTAGTTTATATAAGTTTAAGTTCACGAATAATCGTTTTTAGAAACTAACCCACTTAAGTACGCATACTGGTACGCGGACTTAAGTACCCGGAATAAGTTTGTTTTTAGTTCACAAACTCCAGCAGATATTCACAAGATGTGAACTTCCGGCAGTGCGCGTACTGGTACGCGGACTTCAGTTCCGGTTTTCCTGAGCAGTAAAGTACGCATATTTTGGTTCAAGGAATAAGGACTTACACACGTATGAGTCATCACACAATGTTTATATCCTTTCAAGGCTATATTCTAAACTTTCATTTCAATCATTGAAACATTCTTAGAGGACGTTATATAGTTGTTGTTCACAAGCTATTTTTCGTCAAAGCGATTTTCAAGTAATTGAAACTAATATGACTTTTGTCACTAGTAAAGATTAACTTGGCCAAAGCGAAAGCTTACCAACACATATTTTGAGAAATAGATAAGCGAGATAAACTCGGCTCGAAATAGCAAATGTGTATAATCATAGTCTATATAGCAATACGACTTTTGTCTCAAGATAGGAGATAGAGTAGATAGACTTTTGAGTGATAGATAAGTTCAAGTCTCCACATACCTTTTAGTCGATGAAGTTCCACCAGTTCCTTGAGTAGTTATTCGTCTTTGTATGATGATCTCCATGGAGTCTGAAAAAGAGGGGGTATAACAACACCACCCAATATTTCACTTAGAAATCTGTATGGACTAACTCCGAAACACTTTCTAGAGAATCAACTAGACAGTCAGACTCAATCTAGGTAAAAGTATCTCAAGGAGTTAATATCTCTCTCTTTTTTTGATTCACTCAAGCTAATAGAAATCAGCGAGTCTATAATCAAACACAAGGAATAACTTGGACGGTACCAAAGACCAATGTCCAAGGATCAATCAATATCAATCAACAACCAAAGGTCGGATTTCCAATTGATTGATTCAAACACACAACCTCTATTATTTCAATTATATAAACAAATATAATGCGGAAATAGAAATAACACAGACACCAAAATTTTGTTAACGAGGAAACCGCAAATGCAGAAAAACCCCGGGACCTAGTCCAGATTGAATACACACTGTATTAAGCCGCTACAGACACTAGCCTACTCCAAGCTAACTTCGGACTGGACTATAGTTGAACCCCAATCAGTCTCCCACTGATCCAAGGTATAGTTGTACTCCCTACGCCTCTGATCCCGACAGGATACTGCGCACTTGATTCCCTTAGATGATCTCACCCACAACTAAGAATTTCTACGACCCAAAATCGCAGGCTTTAACAATAAACAAATCTGTCTCACACAGACAAGTCTATCAAAGGATCAATCTGTCTCCCACAGAAAAACCCTAAAAGTTTTTTTTCCGTCTTTTGATAATAATCAAGGTGAACAGGAACCAATTGATAATCCGGTCTTATATTCCCGAAGAACAACCTACATTAATCAATCACCTCATAACAATCTTATTCGTATGGTAGCGAAACAAGATGTCGTGGAATCACAAACGATGAGACGAAGGTGTTTGTGATTACTTTTATATCTTTCCTGTCGGAGAACTCTCACGATCTCAAGGCAATCAATATGATTGTACTGTTATGATAGAAGATGCAAGATCAGATCACACAACTACGATAAAAGTAGTATCGGTCTGGCTTCACAATCCCAATGAAGTCTTTAAGTCGTTAACCTGGTTTTAGAAGAAGAAAACCAAAGGTTAAAGGAGAAAAGACTTTAGCACGCAAACTAGTATCACACGTAAGGTGTGGGGATTAGTTTTGCACAATACTAGATGTCTCCTTTTTATAGCCTTTCAAATCAGGGCTTTGCCTTAGTTATAAAGCAATCAATATTCACCGTTAGATGAAAACCTGACTTAGATTCAAGATAATATTTCTCAACCGTTAGATCGAAAACTTAGCTTGTCATACACAAATGACTGTACGCTTCTAGGTTTGTTAACCGCACCCAAACGTGTACATTGTTGGTTCAACAATAGTCTACCCAAAGAGGTTAGCCATATAAGCGTTTCATACCAACCATGTTCTTCTTCACCATAACTAGTTCAATTGACTCAAATGAACTAGTTAAGAGAGTTGTTCAATTGCAAGGAAATCTTATACAAGACACAATTGAAGCAAAGATGATTTCATTCACTCGAATCGGTTCATGAACTTTAATAGTCACGGTTTGCAAATGCATTCCTTAGTCTTTTAAGATTAAGTTCAGAAATCATTTTTAGATATATAACCTTCTCAAGTTTGCAGACTAGGTTCGCGGACTTAAGACACCAGATAGAGTTTATAAACTCCAGCAGAATTCTCGGGTTCGAGAACAACGTCGGTTCACGGACTGGGTTCGCGGACTTGGCTCACGCAAATAGTTTGTCAACTCCAGCAGAAATTCTCGGGTTTGAGAACTTCGGCAGTTCGCGGACTTGGCACTTTCCATACTTCCGGTTCTCTTGATCAATAAAGTTCGAAAACTTCAGTTCAAGGAATCCATTGGTTATGTAATCTAAACTCTCATTCCAATCATTGAAACATTCTTAGAGGACGTTATATAGTTGTTACACAATGTCTCGTCAAAGCAATTTTCAAAGTGATTGAAACATTCATGACTTTCGTCACTAGGTAAAGATAAACTTGGTCGAAGCGAAAAGCTTACCAACACATATTTCGAGATATAGATAGGCGAGATATACTCGGCTCGAAATACCAAATGTGTATGATCTAGTCTATATATATAACATACGACTTTTGTCTCAAAGAGTAGGAGATAGAATAGATAGACTTTTGAGTGACAGATAAGTTCAAGTCTCCACATACCTTTTTTTCGAGAAGTTCCACCGATTCCTTGAGTAGATCTTCTACTTGTATGATGAATCGCCGTGAAGTCCTTGATCTCAACTACACTTACTATCCTAGTCCGAGACTTAGCTATAAGAGACTGGAAATCAAGACTTATAGTTTTGATCACTAACATTGATAAACATGCTTGAGATAGCAACGCATGCGAGTTTGACCGAGCAGTGCTCTAACAATCTCCCCCTTTGTCAATTTTAGTGACAAAACTATCAATACATATGGAATACAAAAAAGATAATGAAACTTTAGTAGCTCCTATTCCACGTGTCTAATCTTCAACATTCCTCGAAATCTCCGTCACTTCCAAGTACTCCAATGATCCCAAAGGTTGTAAGTTTAGCATCACTGTTGTTGAAGATCCGTATATATAACAATGAGAAAGCATTGGTCTCGATCATTGTTATACAGTGTCATAGTATTATTATATAGTGTCAAAGTCCAATTGTTTCACAACTTCAACAATAATACTATGGTGATATGTATCATTCCCCCTTAGTCAATACTCCATCTCACATGAAAACCACTCCCCCTTACACAATGATCCGAAAACCATATGTATTTGTAGTGTGAACTACATATTAATTCTCCTCCTTTTTGTCAATAAAATTGGCAAAGGTACAAGAACGGGATCATAATGAAATTTCCGTAAGAGACATTTCATGAATGAGAGAAAGAAACACACATCATCTTATTTAGATGCAATCATATAGCCGAAGCTAACAACATTCATCAAGGAGTTTAAAGATACAAGATAACCCCTCTAAAATTCCACAACCGCACACCCCTCAAGATATGACCATTAAGCACAAGTTCAAAAGAACTCTCCCCCATTTGATGTCATTCCCAAGAAAACAACAAGAGCGACCTTAAATTTCGAAGAAAAGAAGGATTTTATTGGACACCAAAACCATAAGAATGATTTTTATATCCAAAACTCAATCAAATTAATCACAAGTAAATCCATGATTAATTTAATCGGAATACATAATAAAATTAAACACACAAGGTGATCAACTTAATTTTTTTATGCTCAACATAAGAAAACTTACGCAGCATATGACTAACATAACTATTAGAAAATGATTAAGATAGCCGTTCATATACTCAACACAAGAGAAACTCATGAAATATATGAAAACTCAACTAGACTAATTACAAGAGATCCCATAATTAATCTAATTGGAATACACAATCAAACTAATCACAAACGTAATCAATTTAATTGTAATTTGTTTTGCTCGACATAAGAGAACTTACGGAGCAATAACCAAATAACCAAACAAGATGATTAATTTAGTTCATAAATGCTCAACATAACGTACCTTACGGAACAACCAACAAAGCTAATCAAGAATAATCAACTTAGTTGTATCGTGCTCAACATAAGACACATCACGGAGCCTTACGGTAATACAAAAAGATGGATCAATGAAGATCTATACCGTGGAATACACAAGGATTCATTCTATCTTCCATCACTATTTGCATAACGATATTTAATAGACATAATCCTTAGATACAAAAGATTTTAACCTATCTTCCGTCAAGGGTTGACAATATAGGCTTAACTTTTGTATATGTCAAAAGTCTATTCATTCTTAAACCAATACATGAATACCGATCGTGAACGACTTTACTTTTGACAAAATATGGGACAACAAAGTTCACGGTCGTAAACACAAATATCCCATAACAAGTTGAAATATATCAAAAATATTGCAAAACATCATCCTCCAAAAAGTTTAAGAATTTTAAACCAAAAAACCTAAAAATAAGAAGATGAAAATAATAGCTATGTGTAGTCACAATCATCGCTATTCAAAGCACTAGTTATTCTTCCAACTAAACCAAAAAGAAGACTTACTATGCATTGTAGATTTTCCTCGAGGCATCTACAGAAAACTCCTTCTCATTATTGAAAAATCCATTGATAATGGGATCGTTCAATTCCTCTAGATCTTCAGAAATGTCAGTTAACTCACTAAGCTCTCTTTTTAGATCACACAGAGAATTCTTGGTTAGAGACAACCTTTGTTCATAGTGAATTATCTCTTCCAAAGAAGAAATGATTCGAGATTTTAAATCATTTCGCTTGTTGATGAAAGATTTCACCATGTCTCTCAAATGATTATTATGATACACAGAAAAGAGACAGTTAGAGGAAGAACCTTTTTCATAGATTGTTGACTTCTTCTTTATCATCCTCGAGGAAGTGATTCCTTTGCACATAAATACGTTGACTTCTTCTATTGCATCACTTTTGGAAGTGCCTCTGGTTACAGGAGCCATGAGAACGTATGAGAGGGAAAAAGAATATGAGAAGATTTATAGGTGTCAAACCCTAGAGATCCTTGACACAGTCTTGCACAGTTTAAAAGTCCACAATCTATATTGTTAGGAGAATATTTTCTTAACAAAAATAGATAGAATACTTGAGCTACACCAATGCAGAGCCTCATTTTCTCAAGTTAAGGATGAGGATGCGAACGTCTCTGGAGTTAGATAGAGACAATGTGAGCCAGACGCTCCCCTTGTTTACCAAGGCTTGTTGTATAAACAGGTTTCCTTCCTCTTCCGATTCTGGAAGCATTGCTTTTATAAGACTTCTGTTGATTCTCCAGATTCATATTTTGCATGCTCTTTTGCAGTCTGGACATTATTTTGTTGCTCCTCTTGAACTTCCAACACGTGCTTTGAGCATGATTTGCATTTCCACAAAACGAACAAATCGATGATTCCTTATCTTATTGAAGTGCCTTCTATTTATCACAACTGCCAACCTTTGATTTCCCATGACACTTTGGACCATGGTTGACAATACATGCAGACTTTCTTTTAAATCCTAAACCATTGGTATTTCCAAAGGATTTCTGACCAAATAATATTGCTGAGATTTTATCAGAACTTCCAGAAAATCGTTGAAGATCATCTTTGAGAGTATTAATCTCTTTTTCCTTTAGAACAACAGTCCTGGTGAATTGATCATTAATACAATCTATCTCAAGATCTTTTACCTGGATTAAAGATTCTAGTTTATTCAATGAATCTTTTAATTGAAGATTTTCTTGAAGAACCTCTTTATTCAAGAATTCAAAAATCTCTGTATCAGACTCAACTTCTGAAACAGACCTTGAGTACGTGGAGGTTTCTGCCACGAGAGTTGTGGTTTCATCACATCCAATATATGCATTCAAAGCGTTGACACTTAGAGAATTTTCTTTCATAGAATCTTTAGTAGCAACAGCTGACAGGAGATGTTTATCACATCTAATGCTTCTTTTTACAAATTCCTTGATCCTTTCTGTGAACAATGGTTTATCAAACCTATTATCATTAGAACAACACTCATCAGCCCAAGACAAGTTAAAGGATTTACTTTCCTCGGAGACAACGTTGAATGCAAAGGTTTGAACAGAATTTGGATCATGAATTGTTACTTGTCCAAGAGAGGTATTTATGGAGAGGGTGTTGAGGTTATTTCCTCCATTGATGGCATGCTTCTTAGAAACGTATCTCTTGTCTTCAAATACAGTTTCTAAGATATCCCATGCATCTTTAGACTTAGTGCATGTAGACACATAGTGCTGAAGGTCTGGGGTAACGACCTGTCATTAGGTATAGATACATCGCCTTTTGTATTAACCGGAGGATCATATCCTTTAACAATACGTACCCAGATTTGAAAATCACAAGATTGAAGATAAGCACACATATCAACTTTCCACCCTGAGTAGTTTGAGCCATCAAAGACTGGTAGTACGTTTACTGAGATAGCACAGCTGTCCATAGAGTCAGATCGCTACAAACACAGACTTGTAAGGTATTGAATGTGTTTGCCTGCTATGATACCAATTGAAAAAGTGGGGGTCTAATATCACCACCCAATATTTCGCTTAGCAATCTGTATGGACTAACTCCGAAACACTTTCTAGAGAATCAACTAGACAATCAGACTCAATCTAGGTAAAAGTATCTCAAGGAGTTAATATCTCTCTCTTGTTTTGATTCACACAAGCTAATAGAAATCGGCGAGTCTATAATCAAACATAAGAAATAACTTGGATGGTACCAAAGACCAATGTCCAAGGATCAATCAATATCAATCAACAACCAAAGGTCGGATTTCCAATCGATTGATTCAAACGCACAACCTCTATTATTTCAATTATATAAACAAACATAATGCGGAAATAGAAATAACACAGACACCAAAATTTTGTTAACGAGGAAACCGCAAATGCAGAAAAACCCCGGGACCTAGTCCAGATTGAATACACACTGTATTAAGCCGCTACAGACACTAGCCTACTCCAAGCTAACTTCGGACTGGACTATAGTTGAACCCCAATCAGTCTCCCACTGATCCAAGGTATAGTTGTACTCCCTACGCCTCTGATCCCAACAGGATACTGCGCACTTGATTCCCTTAGATGATCTCACCCACAACTAAGAATTTCTACGACCCAAAATCGTAGGCTTTAACAATAAACAAATCTGTCTCACACAGACAAGTCTATCAAAGGATCAATCTGTCTCCCACAAAAAAACCCTAAAAGTTTTTGTTCCGTCTTTTGATAATAATCAAGGTGAACAGGAACCAATTGATAATCCGGTCTTATATTCCCGAAGAACAACCTAGATTAATCAATCACCTCACAACAATCTTAATCGTATGGTAGCGAAACAAGATGTCGTGGAATCACAAACAATGAGACGAAGGTGTTTGTGATTACTTTTATATCTTGCCTATCGGAGAATTCTCACGATTTCAAGCCAATCAATATGATTGTACTGTTACCATAGAAGATGCAAGATCAGATCACACAACTACGATAAAAGTAGTATCGGTCTGGCTTCACAATCCCAATGAAGTCTTTAAGTCGTTAACCTGGTTTTAGAAGAAGAAAAACAAAGGTTAAAGGAGAAACGACTCTAGCACGCAAACTAGTATCACACGTAAGGTGTGGGGATTAGTTTTGCACAATACTAGATGTCTCCTTTATATAACCTTTCAAATCAGGGTTTTGCCTTAATTACAAAGCAATCAATATTCACCGTTAGATGAAAACCTGATTTAGATTCAAGCTAATATTTGTCAACCGTTAGATCGAAAACTTAGCTTGTCATACACAAATGATTGTACGCTTCTAGGTTTGTTAACCACACCCAAAGGTGTACATTGTTGGTTCAACAATAGTCTACTCAAAGAGGTTAACCATATGAGCGCTTCATACCAACCATGTTCTTCTTCACCATAACTAGTTCAATTGACTCAACTAAACTAGTTAAGAGAGTTGTTCAATTGCAAGAAAATATTCTTTAACTACATAAGACACAATTGAAGCATTCCGGTTATGTGACCATGTTCTTTTTCACCATACTTCCGGTTCTCTTGATCAACAAAGTTCGAAAACTTCGATTTAAGGAATCCATTGGTTATGTAATCTAAACTCTCATTCCAATCGTTGAAACATTCTTAGAGGACGTTATATAGTTGCTACATAATTTCTCGTCAATTTTTTTTTCAAAGTGATTGAAACCTTCATGACTTTCGTCACTAGGTAAAGATAAACTTGGTCAAAGCGAAAAGCTTACCAACATATATTTCGAGATATAGATAGGCGAGGTATACTCGGCTCGAAATACCAAATGTGTATGATCTAGTCTATATATATAGCATACGACTTTTGTCTCAAAGATTAGGAGATAGAATAGATAGACTTTTGAGTGACATATAAGTTCAAGTCTCCACATAACTTTTTGTCGAGAAGTTCCACCGGTTCCTTGAGTAGATCTTCTACTTGTATGATGAATCACCATGAAGTCCTTGAGCTCAACTACACTTACTATCCTAGTCCGAGACTTAGCTATAAGAGACTAGAAATCAAGACTTATAGTTTTGATCACTAACATTGACAAACATGCTTGAGATAGCAACGCATGCGAGTTTGACCGAGCAGTATTCTAACAGAGTCTAGAGCTCAACTACACTTTCTATCCTAGTCCGAGACTTAGCTAATAGTAGACTAGAAATTAAGACTTATAGTTTTGATCACTAATATTGACAAACATGCTTGAGATAGCAACGCATGCGAGTTCGACCGAGCAGTGCTCTTATAATCTCCCCCTTTGTCAATTTTAGTGACAAAACTATCAATACATATGGAATACAAAATAAATAAATAAACTTTTGTACCTTCTCTTCCACATGCATGATCTCCATGGTTCTTCAACATTACTCGAAATCTTCGTCACTTCCAAGTACTCCAATGATTCCAAAGGTTGTAAGTTTAGCATCATCGTTGTTGAAAATCCGTAGCTATAACAATGAGAAAACAAGAGTTCTCAATCATTGTTACACAGTATCATAGTATTATTACACAACATCAAAGTTCAATTGTATCACAACTTCCACAACAATACTATGGTGATATGTATCACTCCCCCTTAGTCAATACTCCATCTCACATGGAAACCACTCCCCCTTACATAATGATCCAAAAACCATATGTATTTGTAGTGTGAACTACACATTAATTCTCCCCCTTTTGTCAATAAAATTGGTAAAGGTACGAAAACTAGTGGGATCCTAATGAAATTTCCATAGAGACATTTCATGACCAAAAGAAAACACATATCAATTTTCTAGATGCCATCATATAGCCGAAGCTAAATGCATTCATCAAGGAGTTTATAAAGATACAAGATAAACCCTACAATATTCCACAAACGCACTCCCCACAAAGATTTGTCAATTAAGCACAAGTTCAATTAAAAACTCTCCCCCATAAAAAGTCATTCCCGAAGGAACAACAAGAGCGACCTTACTTTCACAAGAAAAGAAGGATTTCTTTGGACATAACAAATCACATACGAATATGAATTTGAATCCAAAAAACTCAATTAAATTAACCACAAGGAAACCCATGATTAATTTAATCGGAAATGCTCAACATAAGAGAACTTATGGAGCCGCACAGTATATACATAAAAATATGGATCAGGGAAGATCAATACTGCATAATATACAAGTATTCATTCTATGCTCCATTACTATTTGCACAATGACATACAATAGACATAATCCTCGTAAACAAAAGTTCATCTTATCTTCCATCAATATTTACATAATGACATACAATAGGCTTAAATTTTGTAATATAAAAATTCCATTCATTCTTTTATCAATACTTTTATACCGACATGTGAAAGACTTAACTTTTTACGAAGTATGGGACAATCATAGTTCACGGACGCAAACACACATACCCCATAACAAATTGCAATATATAAAACCATAAAGATTAATACTGCAAAAATCATTTTCCAAACAATTTTAGAATTTAACCAAATAAACCTAAAAACAATGAAGATGAAAACGTTGGACATAGCTATGTGTAATCACAATAATGGCTATTCTAAACTCTAGTTATTCTTCCTAAAAACACCAGAATAAAATTTTTATAAGAAGATTTAATAGACATTGATCCGTCTGAAAAATTCTTTATCGTCCCCAAACTCCTTGTCGTCAACAACCATGGGTACATATGGTTCTTAAAGAAATGAGTCAATTCCAACAAATCTTCTAGGCTGAAGATGTCGAACCAGGGCCTTCTGAATTTCAAGAGTTCTCAAAACAAAAGCCTTTATTTGCTGAATCTCTTTCCTTGTCTCCTTTAACTCTTCAAGAACATCAGAAAACTTCTGAGAATTTGAAGGAACAACTCTTGGCTTCCTTACATTCCTTTTTTTTCTTTTCAAAGTTGAAGGTATCAGAGATTTTTCTTTTTACTTCATGATTGATGGCTTAACAATCATATTAACATTTTTTTCCATCATAAGACATGATGCTTGGAGTATCCATATGCGTATGAGTTTGTGAGAGGAAATCACAAAATGAGCTCAACAAGCAGTCTTTGATTGAAAAGAGTTTCAGAGAAGGAAAAGATATGTAGGGTTACGAAACCTATAAACACATAGGTTCGTGGACACACAACTCTCAACCCTATAAAAGGAAGAATTGTCTATTTTAACCCTTTTTTTATTGACTAAACATGGAAGTTCTTTCCAAAATCAATTAGATATGAAAAGAAACGTGAATTCCAGACTTTGTTTAAACAAAAGAAAAATATCAAGACAACTATAGAATTTTCTTTTCTTAAAGCCTGAGGTGTGCAAGATCTTGTCTCTTTTTAATCAGACACATGAGATAAGATGCACTTACCAACATAATTTAAGTTGTGCTAGGATGAACAATAATTTGTCCATCATATCCCTTTTGATTGGAATTCATAGAACCCTATTTCTCATACTTCTTAGACCATAATTTTCTCTCCAATGGTCTTATTTTGTCCTTGGAAACTAACTTCTTATATGAAGATAAAATCTTACATACCTCAGCGGTCTTTTGAGCAAGTTTGAGCTTGTTTGCTATCGATTTGCTCTTCGTTGAAGTTTGTTGACATGCCTCAATTTGTGTTTATACTTGTAACACTTTGATAGTTCATGACCTTTGAGTGAACAATATGAGCACGTCAAACTTTGATATAATTCAGGCATCTGAGATGTGCATGCTGCTAGACACATAGTGGAACCCGAAACATTACTAAAAGAGTTTCCAATAGGAGGGTCAATTTTATCTTCCAGATTGGCTGAGTTTTCTTTTGAAAGAATATCAAGATTGATGTTTGTATTACTACAATTATCAAAATCAATATTTTCACAAAGAAATGCAACACTTGATTTTTCGTCTTCATTAGAATCATAGTTGTCAGACATTTCATCAAGAGTTGCAGCAAGACCTTTGTTCCTAGTGTATTTCTTTCGATTTGGACACTCATTTGAAAAATGACCAAAAACTTTACACTTAAAGCACCGAGGCATATCCTCGTCATCAGTTTCATCATTATCCCTATTTTTAGGAGGAACACGATTATGGGATTTATCCGATGACCTGGATTTAATTCTAGAGAACCGTTTACTTCTCTTCAAAAGAAGATCTCTAAACGGTCTTGTGATCAACGAGACTGACTTGTCAAGATATTCATCTGATGAACCAGCCTCAGAAAAATCATCTTCAGAGATGCAATCACTTTTACCTTTATCAAGTAATTTAGTGTTCTTTAGTGCTTTAAAAGAAACATCCTTACTAGACTTGGACGTATGCTCATGATCAAAGATATTTAACTTCCCAACCAGAGTATTTCTGTATAATGTTGCGAGATTATTTCCTTCAACGATGGCATGCTTCTTAAAATCGTATCTAGATGGCAGAGATCTGAGAATTTTCATCACAATGTCCTTTTCAGGAATAGTCTTACCCAATGCAAAAAATGCATTAACAATTTTAGACACTTTGTGATTAAACTCATCAAATGTTTCTTCATCTTCCATATGAAGGTTTTCCCAATCAGAATTTAGGTTTTAAAGCCTAGCTTCTTTCTCACTGGTATTTCCTTCAAATACAGTTTCTAAGATATCCCAGGCTTCTTTAGACTTTGTGCACGTAGTCACATGATGCTGAAGATCTGGGGTAATGGAATGTATGATAGCATTTAAGCCGTCATATTTTTGCTTTGCAGCAAGGATTTTTTCCGGACTATTTCTACCAATATCCTTAGTATAGATACATCCCCTTCTGTATTAACTGGAGGATCATAACCATTAACAACACGTACCCATGTTTGAAAATCATGAGCTTGAAGAAAAGCACGCATAGAGATTTTCCACCATAAGTAGTTTGAGCCATCGAAGACTGGTGGTACGTTTATGGAGATAGAATTCCTCTCCATAGAGTCAGATCGCTACAAACACAAACTTATAAGGTCTTTAAACGTGTTTGCCTGTTATGATACCAATTGAAAAAGCGGGGTCTAACAACTATACCCAATATTTCGCTTAGCAATTTTTATGGACAAACTCTAATATACTTTTAAGAGAATCAACTAGACAGTCCGACTCAATCTTATTAAAAGTATATCAAAGAGTTATATCTCACTTTCTCGATTCAATACTTACTCAAGCAAATACAAATCTGCGAGTCTAATTGAATACAAGAGAAATCACTTGAACGGTACCAAAGACCAATGTTCAAGGATCAATAAATTTCAATCAACAACCAAAGGTTGGATTTCCCAATTGATCAGTTCAACACACAACCTGTGATATTTCAATTATATAACAAAATATATCGCGGAAAAGAAATAACACAGACACCAGAAGTTTTGTTAACGAGGAAACTGCAAAAGCAGAAAAACCTCGGGACCTAGTCCAGATTGAACATACACTGTATTAAACCGCTATAAACACTATCCTATTACAAACTAACTTCAGTATGGACTGTAATTGAACCCCAATCAATCTCACACTGATCCAAGGTACATTTGCGCTCCTTACGTCTCTGATCCCATCAGGATACTACACACTTGATTCCCTTAGATGATCTCACCCACAACTAAGAGTTGATATACCCCAAAGTCGAAGACTTTAATAAACAAATCTGTATCACACAAAAAAGTCTACGGTAATAGATAAATCTGTCTACCACAGAAATACCTACGATTTTTTGTTTACTTTTGATAAATCAAGGTGAACAGGAACCAATTGATAACCCGAACTTATATTCCAGAAGAACAACCTAGAATTATCAATCACCTCACAATAATCTTAATCGACTAGCGAAACAAGATATTGTGGAATCACAAACGATGAGACGAAGGTGTTTGTGACTACTTTTTTATCTTGCCTATCAGAGAAATTAATCTCAAGCCAATCTTACGATTATACTCAAATACGATAGAAACAACAAGATCAGATCACGCAACTACAGAGAAAATAGTTGGGTCTGGCTTCACAATCCCAATGAAGTCTTCAAGTCGTTAACCTACATGGTCCCGAAAGAAACCTAAGGTTAAAGGAAAATCGACTCTAGCTAATACAATTAGTATCACACATGAGGTGTGGGGATTATGTTTCCCAGTTGCTAGAGTTCTCCTTTATATAGTCTTTCAAATCATGTTTTGCAATCAATGTTATCTTAGTAACAAAGCATTCAATATTCACCGTTAGATGAAAACGTGATTAGATTGAATCTAATATCTTGCAACCGTTAGATCGAAGTTAGCTTGTTACACACAAATGAAATGCACGTTTATTTAGGTTTGTGTAACCGTACCCAAACATGTACATTTAGTTGGTTCAACAGTAGTTAACCAAATGGTTAGCCATATGAGCACTTTCATATAAACCATGTTCATCTTAACCATAACTAGTTCAAATGACTCAAGAAAAATAGTTAGAGAGTTGTTCAATTGCTTAGATCTCATAGAAGTATATAAGAAACAATCGAAGCAAAAACGATTTGATTCACTCGAATCAATTCATGAACTTTATAGCCACGGTTTGCAAGTATGCATTCCTTAGTTTATATAAGTTTAAGTTCACTAGTAATCGTTTTTAGAAACTAACCCACTTAAGTACGCATACTGGTACGCGGACTTAAGTACCCGGAATAAGTTTGTTTTCAGTTCACAAACTCCAGTAGAAATTCACGGGATGTGAACTTCCGACAGTGCGCATATTGGTACGCGGACTTCAGTTCCGGTTTTCCTGAGCATCAAAGTACGCATACTTTGGTTCAAGGAATAAGGGCTTACAAACGTATGAGTTATCACACAGTGTTTATATCCTTTCAAGGCTATTCTAAACTCTCATTTCAATCATTGAAACATTATTAGAGGACGTTATATAGTTGTTGTTCACAAGCTATTTTTTGTCAAAGCGATTTTCAAGTAATTGAAACTAATATGACTTTCGTCACTAGTAAAGATGAACTTGGCCAAAGCGAAAGCTTACCAACACATATTTCGATAAATATATAAGCGAGATAAACTCGGCTCGAAATAGCAAATGTGTATAATCATAGTCTATATAGCAATACGACTTTTGTCTTAAGATAGGAGATAGAGTAGATAGACTTTTGAGTGATAGATAAGTTCAGGTCTCCACATACCTTTTAGTCGATGAAGTTCCACCAGTTCCTTGAGTAGTTCTTCGTCTTTGTATGATGATCGCCATGGAGTCTAGATCTCAACTACATTTTCCATCCTAGTCCGAGTCTTAGCTAATAGTATACTATAAATCAAGACTTATAGTTTTGATCACTAATATTGAAAAACATGCTTGAGATATCAATGCATGCGAGTTCGACCGAGCAGTGTTCCACATGCTATATTGGAAGCTACAAATATCTTTGGTGAAAATACATGCTATGTAGAGAGTGGAGCAAATAGTCATATTGTAACAATAATTCTCTTCTTAATGATTACACTGCCTATAATGGATATGACTACATTCAGACAACTAATGAAGAAGGTATGACTATCAATTTTGTAGGTTCTGCCAGTTTTCCTACTCCTAGAAATCTAGAGTTTAAATCTTTGTTAACATTAAAAATGCGTGTCTGCGGAGTCGAATCAATCAGGTGAACAACGTTTATAACGGGTGAGTCGGTATACTTTAATCAAACAATAATTTACATGAATTTAAGATACTTGCCTATAATCAACAAGTTTCTTGAAAATATAACGACATTATTTAATGGCGTCATTCTTTGACATCCAACTGGGAATTTACTGTTAGGCAATGAGCAAGGGTTGGCGAGGTCAGTTTCGATCCAAAATTGATTTGGGATATGTTGAGATATGAAGTGTTTTACATGGAAAGCGATATGTAGCATTTTTTCTTTTATTCTTTATCTCGGAATTTTTCGTGGTTCCTTGCTCCGTTTATCGGATAAAAAACATATATACAAGCATGGATTCAGATGTCAATGAACCTAAATTGAAATACAACGGAACAAAATGTTATGAGCGTCAATATATTCTAAATCTCTCGGAATATCCAGGATCATGTCATGTGATCCGACTTAAGGTTGGTATGCCAATTATATTGCTAGAAGACATTTTCAGCGAAGAACTTGGTAAAGGCACTAAGTTTTTCATCACGAGATTAAACATAACATAAATCCATGCTCGAGTGTTGATAAGCGAAAAACCTGGGCATATGGTTAGTTAAACGAGGATAAACGCTATTACATCAAATGGCGGATCTCAAATTTTCTGAGCCGATTGCAGATTCCAGTCGAAACTTGCTACACATGTCTCATGGAAATTTATGATAATGTGCAATTGATAGACCATATTATTCAGGATGTATACAACAACATACATAAATAAATTAGAACTACTGCAATCCAATTTTGAAAATTAGATAATATGCAACAATAATTCTGCTTGATCATTTTTATGGACCATAAACACTTTGTTTGATTAATTTTGGTGAGCCTAATATCGGTTTATTTTGTAAAACGTCAACGTAAACAATTTCTGGTTTAACGAAGACACCAAGTGGCATATTAAGCATGGGTCTCACTAATCTGATGAATGCAATGAGATTAAAACAAAATTTAAATCTGAAACTCGACTTCAGCATACGAACAAACATGAGAGGAAAATGGAGGTTTCAGTTAAGAGCATAATTAGTCTGCATTTTTGTGTGCAAACTGCATTTTTTGTAGAAATATCGGTTACCTAAAATCTATGGGTATGATCCATAAAATATGTTATCTTACTGTATTATATTTTCTTTAATATCTCTGGAAAAATCTAAAACATGTCTAAACAAATCATACTGTATTTATATGCTAACAAATACTCCCTCCGTCACTAAATAAATGACCTATTTATTTTTAAATTTTTCCCCACTAATAAATGATTTATATCATTAAATAATGAGATATTTCTAAATTTATCATTTTAATTGATTATTGTTAGTATAAAAATATGTATCATTTGATAGTCATGTAAATATCTGTTATGATATAAAGTTTACGAATATCCATGGTATGGTTTGAGAGCTCAATCATTTCTAATTTTTACTTAGCATTATCCATAAGAGTATAGTTGTAAAAATTTCTTAAAAATACTTCTATCTTCATCTTTTAAAAAAAAAATATAGGAGTGGAGGGCGTGTTATGTGTATCAAAATTAAGAAACAACTCCAAAACTCCAAGATAAGTGTTATGCTACCAGAATTAAAATTAACATTACAAGTATATTACAGTTGTGTTCCCTTTTCTAATACCGTGTGTATTTATGTTTACCATATATAAATGTTATGCTACCAGGATTAAAACTAAAAATATAAATATAAATCTTTGAACCACATATAAATAGGAAATTTTTCTCCTAGCTTCCACAGAACTTCATTCTCCAAGATTGCACAAAATAAAATTAGCAAAAAGTGAGAAGGAACTAGCACTACGAGTTAAAGTATCAATGAGGGAATTGGTTAAAAGAGCATGGTTGTTTGTCTGTTTGATGTATAGAGGTGATCACAATTTTTTTTTCTTCTTTTTGTGCCAGATTAGATGGAAAACAAGTGGCTAATTATTTTTATTTTTTTCATTATTGTTGAGCCATAGTTTCCGCGGTAGAATGCTAGTAAATTCTAGCTTGTTATAATTCCATAGTTTGGTTGTTCCCAAATTCTTATTCGCCTATAACATTTTTCAGTTATTTTATATTCGCGTATATTATTTGTTTCATACCTAATAGAACATTGAAAACAGGGAAACCAGATACATGCTTACATTAAAACAAAAGATATTTCTTATTTCAAAGACAGAATCAAGGGTTAAAAATCATTCAAATCCAACATTTTAGTTAACAATCGTATCACAAAGATTTTCGACAGAGAAAAATCTGGGTGAATACATTCACGAGCATAGTTCTTCTTCCTGAAAATGATCATCAAATACCAAGATACAAATTTGCAGTATCGGATTTTACAATACCTAGAGAAAATATAGATAAGAGAATAGATCTAATAGGTAATATTATGATCAAACAATACAATAAGAATATTTATTTACATACAATAAGAATATCTAAACATATGTTGTTGGGATCTTAAGGGGGCTTTCAAAAGTCAGATGAAACATAGAAAAGATGAAACTAATACAACCGCACGTGATGTTTTAATACAAAACCGCTGTGGAATTTCGATAAGGGTAACTCTAGCTATCAGATAATATGATTACTCAATTCTAATTGATTATATGCTGGAAAATGATGGGGTTAGTCGAATAATAATAATAACTTCAATAAATTAAGCTTAACAACATATTAAATTGAGCAATCTCAAAGTGTGTAAAATTTAAATTAAATCGAGCTTAACAACATATTTTAATATAGACTGAAAGTTATAATATTTGATCATAAGTTGAAATTCGAAACTGAGCTTAAAATAGAAAATTGAATGATCACATGGGAAATTTTATGCATTTCAGTAAAAGCTACAAGAACATACATAAATCTCCATATACCAGATTTGGAGATTTACAAGGGAATGTACGTTATGAGAAACACATTTAAATTGATCAACTTAGTATTTCATAAATCGTTGATAGATTTAACAGTTTCTGACGGAAACATGTAATACATGCCAGTGGAAGAACTAGTGTTTTAGGAATGCCAAACCAAACAAGGGAAGAATTAATGTTTGATAATTATATAACACTCGACGAAGCACTAAAAATGTTATATAAAAAGGAAACATCTATGGTAAAATCTGAAAAGTAACTCAATTTAAATTATATTTCCATTGTCACTCCGTGTTGCCATGTGTTTTGCAAAATTGCATTGCAAAAGCCATGGATTCTAAGAGAACTTGTCCGTATTTCCATCGTTTGCTCTCAATGGAAGAAATTGTCCTTTCCCCACCGTATCCGGAGGAAAACCCTCCCAAAGTTGTTGCCTTACTGAAGTGTTTGGAAGAAAATGTGTTAAAGAAATCGATGGTGATTACACAATTTCCCATGATGCTGATACTACTTGAACTGCAACTAAAACAAACGGGATACAAGACTTTGACAGTACATGGATGTATGAGCAAATCACGCAAGAATGAAGTGATAAAGAAATTTTCTGAGGAGGGGTTTGATGTGCTTCTGTGTACTGCGAAATTTACATCGACAGGTATTGATCTATCAATTGCATACCAGGTATATTTGTACGAGCCATGGTGGATCCCTTGGCTGTAGAACAAGCCCTAAACTGTGTATATCGAGCAGAGCAACATGAAGATGTTAAGATAGTTAGACTTATAGTCTGAGACACAGTTGAGGAGAAGATTTTGTACGTATAAGAACAAAGGAAGAAGTACAATGTTAAGAGTCTAATGCTGGGAAGTACAGATTTCCTTCACCACCTACTCAACTTTTGAACGATCAATATTCGCACTTTGAGTTAATTGCAAAAAAAAAAAAAAAAAAAAATCGAATGCAAAGCATGGCGTAACATTTACCGTTAAATGAACAATATTGAAATTGAGACAGGATCTCTGTGGTTTTACATAGCATGTCTAGTATGCAAAGAAAGGCATGTCTACAAGAAAGGCGATCCATGTAAAGTAAATGCACCTATTTCTTATTACATGTTATAAAAATATTACTAAATTAACACATGTTTTGTGACAGTCACATTCTCCGTCTTATAATACATGATGGTCAGAAAATGGTATATTCATAACAATGGGACAAACAATTGAAGTGGTTATAGATAAAAATATAAGAGTAACAAAAATGATGGTATTGCCAATGTTAGATGTACATGTAACCATAATGTTTATGATAAGCACAATTTTTGGAAGGAAAAAAACCAGAATGCAAACTTTTAAAGAATAAGTTTGTGTTGCAAAAAACCGGGAAGACTGCATATAAGAAATATTAAATGCAATAGGGAAATCAATGGTCTTTAGATTCATACTTGAAAAGAGAAACTTCATATATCTTAGTTTAAAAGAACATCATGACATTTTTCATTATGATACTGCTTTGGAGAAAACATATCTATTATAAAAAACAAAAGGGTAAGTACAACTCCAGACACCTACTAAGAAAGATCTGGTAAAAAAAATGGCACTAGAGAAAACGACAATTACATGCCAATGTTAATCGAAATTGATGAACATGATGATGAAATGGACGAGATTATGGAAAGGGATCCTAACATGCCACAGTTGGTCGAGATAGAAGAAGGAAACATAGTGTTTAGAGATTATAGATAACATAAGTATTTATTTTTAGACACACCGTTTTTGAGACATATTATTACCCTCTGACAATTATATTGTTTAAATCTTTTCAAACCAAAAACCAATCGTGACCATTTTAAGCTAAATGGATGCTAATCTTATAATTAACAAAGCTATCATCGCGTTCTTTCTTGGGGACCATTGCCCATCTTACGTAAGGGTTATTAAGTTGTATCATGAAACTATACTTAAGTAATAGTTCAAACACCACCAACAAGCATGTAATGCTGACAAGGTGCTAGTGAAATTGAGTTCAACATATATAATATTGTTACATTGATCGACTTCTAAATATCGACATAAATAAAGCTATCTCTGCCATAACACTGCATGCACACTTCTTGCATTTACATTTCTTTTTATTTTTTCTTGAAAATTGTATTTCACAAATCTGCAATATCTTCCAAAATTTTTACAGATAAAATCTTTGACTATGATAATTTGTTAACATAAAAAAGGTTGGAAAAAAACATTTAATTGTGTTTGATTGTAAATAAATATAGGCATATAAAATTTAATTATTTTAATATATGTCCATAAAATTAATATATTTATTTATGTTGATAATCTCAAATTTAATCAAATTGTTACATACACAAAGGGTATTAGATGTCTACATCCCTTTAAAACATCAATCTAATCAAAAGACTGTCAAAGTATTTGACCATGGCGCGTGACAAAGCCTCGCCAATATTGGTGCGTGTGAATATTGGGAACCTAGTCATGACTTTATTTCCCCCAAGTCATGTTGGTTCTGCAACCAACCAAGATTACCTTGAATTTCTCTTAGAATGTGTTGTTGTGCAGGAGCTGAGCCAAGATTGGGTGTGTAAAAATTGGCTCTTGAGGTGCAAAATATCTTTTTATGAGTGCAAAGAAGTAACATGATTGTATATAAAACAAAAATTTGGAATTGGGCCTAAATTAGGTTTTGGAGTCAGCTGGGCTGGGGTGCAAGTGCACACCCTTGCACTGGGCTGGCTCTGCCCCTGCTCGTGATGTCCGAATCCCAATCTGGATGAGGAAAGTCGTAATAGAAGTCGGCGTAATATGCTCCTAATACATTGTTTACGAGCCTGCGTGCCATCCATCTCAGGAAGCATCAGACTATACGTTGAAGCACATCAATGTTAACAGTGGATTCACGAAGTTTTGATGGGAAGATATTGCATATTAATTGAGCACATCCATCCGGACAACAATGGGTATGATATGATGTCAAAAGATTATGTCTGAAGACTAAAACCCGAAGTGCAAGTTTGTCCACTTTTGCGGCAAGGCATGTTTGATAGTGGCACGCGCACGTAGTAGCCACGTACCGAACCATAAGTCTTAAGTATTGGGCCTAACCATCCCTAAAGCTCCAACAAGGAGAGTATCTCTTTGGGGTGTACCACAACTAAACTAAGCCATAAGTCTCATTAGAGATTCTTCTGCTTGGATTTTGGCGGTATGTGATTGCTAGTCCTTCTTCCATATTGTGTACAGTATGTCAAAGTATCGATTCCTCCGACAGTTTGATCCACGGTAAAATTTCATAAAACTCATAACAAATCAAAATTTAAAATTGTCCCTAATAGTCCCTTAGAAGTCTGTTATTGAAAAAAAAGGTACCGAATACATTACCAAATTAAATTTCACAAAACTCAAAACAAATCAAAATTTTAGAAGTTGTCACTAATATTCGCCTAATATGTTTAGTCCGTTATTAAAAAAAATGGGTATCAAATACATCAACAAATTTTAATTCGGAAATCTGGATGGACAAACTTGTTACAATCAGTAGCACATATCAACAATAAAGATCCTACCTGATATGAAGACAAATTTAACTTGGACAATCTCAGAAATCAATACCCAAGTAATACCCTAGTATATATGTACCCGAACTGCAATACGAACCAATAAGAACAAGTCTTGTAATCTTTCTTTCAAGATACGAGTTCTTAAGGATAAATCTTGTAGGTTCTATACAGTCTTTTATGCTTAACAAATGTTTATATTATTTTTAACGTACTATCTTTGATATTTCAATTATAAAGATAAACACACAGAAAAAAATAACATAAGAATTTGGATGCACTTTTATACTTCTTAGGATTGGAATCCGAAAGAATGATTCTCGGCTTTCTTTTTTGTCAAACCAAATATGACAAGACTCATATGGTGGGTGCTAAGTGTTGTTCCTCTCCAGCTTCTACTTCGTGATGGTGAGTTACTAAATAATTCTACCGAATACACAACCAAATATGCCAATTCATGCATGAACCCACAACCACTAATTTTTGTACTGCTAAGAGGGTATATTAATGGTACTATTGATCATGAATTATTCTTTTTAAAAGGGCTTCAAACCATGCATGAATTTAATGGTGCAGATGACAGGAGATCCACAAGTGGGTTAAAAAAGAGATACTATCACATTTCATTTTAGCCTTAAAATAGGCCAAGTTGAAAAAAGTGATAGTATCTCTTTTTTAAAAACAGAGGGAGCTTTCTTTTTTGTTGTTGCCATAATCATGTATCATGGAGTGCAAAGAAACAATCCATTGTTACAAGATCTAGTACTGAAGCAGGGTATATGGCTCCTGTTAATACTGCCGCTGAAGTTGTTTGGCTATGTCAATTGTTCAGAACTTGCATGTTTTTCTACCAGCACCACCTACTCTACATTGTGACAATATAATATGAGAAGTCTCTATCCTCTGCTTCAAATCATGTGTTCAACAACAAAATAAAGCATATGACACTTTATTTTCACTTTGGTAGGGCGCTTGTACAGGTTAAGTTTCTAAATGTTTCTTACATCTCTGCGAATGAATAGGTTGCTGATATTGATTGAATAGGTTGCTGATATCTTCACTTATGGCCTTCATGGACACGATTTCAGAGCCCAAGGACAAGCTTCAGCTTTCACAAACTACAAACAGTTCAATTTTAGGGGGATAATATATGTTGTAGTTTTGTTGTATTGACTGTAATTGTTACTATCATATAAGAGAAACATATTATCAAAATATTGGATTCAAATTCATTGTCGTGTGGACTCTAAAGAAAATTTGGTTCAACCTTGTATGGATAGCATACATATAAAATTACCCATTATTTCTCTCTTGTCGGTGTCACTGTAATACAGTGGTAAAGTTATTCGTCAGCGCCAAATTCTTAATCTACCGATAAGAAAAAACCATGATTTCTCCCGCTATAAGAATAATCTCTCTATAAGATTTTTTTTTACAAGGGCTCTATGACTATTCTTAGATAGAGGTATTGTATCTATAAACTTTTTTTTTTTTTTTTGAAGCATATATATATATTTTATAAACAAGTAATTTCTAGCTTTCCCCTAATCGACACAAAGTCAAATATTATTGACTCAAATTAGCTTTTCCTGTACCTATTTCAGCTTGCCTTTTAACGACCATCGTTTTTCCCATATATCTATTGTATATCAAAAGAAAATTTTGGTGGAATTCATAGGTCTTGATTGATAGAATGAATCTAAGATTAAACTGATTTTTTTTTCCTTTGCCTCTTTTGCCACAAAAATGAAAAAGAAAAAGGGTTAACAGCTTCGTAAAAATAAGCTAGTCTTATGATTAGTATCTGACCCCATAGAACTATTCAGGATCAATTAGTTTTTATTCCAAACATGAGCCGCCAACAAAGTCTCTGTAAAAGTAATCTAGAGTCTAGACCCTTAAAATATATTTTAGTGGTATTACTAGCAACCGAAGTGTTTGGAACCCTTCAAAATTACTTTCTCTTTAGGATCTAGGTAAACGTGGAGCAGTGATGGTAGGTGTTCATATAGAGTATACTTCATTTCCTGAACTTTGGGGGAACACTAATCCTTCATTTTCTTCCAATCACGGTGGTGCAGATTCGTTTCGTTAAAGTTGCTTAAAAAATATTCCTTAAAATCGATTCCAATGGCGGGTAATGTCAAAGATTCCAATCATTTCAGTCTACAAAGAACCAAGTGATCTGACATTCGGAGCTACCATATTAGCTAGGAATATCACTTAAATCTTCTCTCTTTTTTGGATGGGATTTTTTTAGCTAGGAATCTAGCTCACAAGTTTGACTCTAGTCCTTCAATAAATTTCTACCCCTGCATGATGCTATTAATTAGTCTTTTTCAATTAATTGGAGGGTGCGGTATGAGCCGCCTGCAGGTGTTATAGAGTAATTTGAAAGAGGCTATTTTTGTGCGTACTTCATAAAAAGAAGTGGTGTGTGTAGACTGATAAATCCGATCCTTAACTTTGTCATCCCACGGTGCGGGTTGATTCGTTATATGTCCTATATAGACGTCCGTCTGATCCCTTGCGATTTAATTATTTTGGACAACGTAATTTATGTCAAGGTCCTTGCCGAACCTAATCTCAAGCTAGACATGGGTCTGACCCTAGCTTTGCCCGACCACCAAATTAGGAAAGAATATAGGATTCCTTATGTGACTGCCGACCATCTTGGAGTGAATAATGATTCGTACTTTATACTACTTACGATAGGTTTATTTAACTCATGAGATGCACTCTGCGTCTATGTTTTGCTTTTTTTAATAATTCAATAAACTCTGTTTTGTACCCTTTGCTATTAATTCGCTAGTATGGATTGAAAAGTATATCTCACGTTCAAATGTGGGGCGCCCACTCACTAATGATTTCATTTCCGAATTAATTGATCACTCAGGGAAATGTGTCTTACAGTACAACCCAGAAACAACTACATGTAATTACTGGGGATGAAGCAGCTAATTATTGTAAGAAGTTTGAGACTCTATTTAACCCCTCCGCAATCCGTGAAAATGAAACCGAAGTTCTTTTTCAGAACAATTGCCAAACCACGAATGAATCTATAAAATCAGTGAGGACTCTAGCGCGTTTTTCTTTTTATAATGCGGATCCCTTATACAGTAAAACAATTTTTACTGTTAGGGGTTTTGCTGCCTGCCAAACGAAAAAATAAAAAGAAAGGTAATTGTTTATCTTCTTCGTTACTCAAAGAAAATTTAAGGGACCGAGTCTAATTTGATCAAGCCTTCAAAATATCGGGGCTTTTCCTAATCAAGACTAATTTTAATACGGGATTATATTTGATTATAATTCATGGCCGGGGCCATAGGCCCCGGCTATTATGACTAGAATAACTAAACACGACCCCGATTATTACGATCTGATTACAATTTCGTGTGAAGGTACTGACTGGCTAACAAAACAGTAAACAAAACTCGAAAAAGGTTGAGTCTCTCGCCTATAAGCTCAAATAGAATTTAAGGGTGTAACCGCGTCTAATTTGATAGGTCAACAAAATATCAGGAGGTCTGTTTTATAGGTTCAACCCTCTAGATTTTAACCTAATCACGGATAATTTTATTGCGGGGACTATATTTGATTCTGGATTCTTTAATCCATGGTCGGGGCCGTAGGTCCCAGCTACTATGATCCGACTGACTAAACATGACTCTGTTCATTACAGGATGACTAACCAGTAAACAAAACTTGAAAAAAGTTGATTCCCGGCCGTAGGCCGGGGTGATACCTAGTATATATATATATATATGTGACAAATATAACGAGGAAAGCGATGATGGACAATATTTTCTATTATTTTAATCATTAGAGATCTCTTTAACTGGAACCTGGAAGCTTGGAACAGCTAAGAAACATAGACCAAACAGAAACACACTATTGATTGGCATTTTACTCTACATCAGAATTATACCACTTCAACACACCCAAATACACTAGAACGAAAAAAGATGAATAAACCATGTAATGCATGCATTCAATAACATTTATCCAGCTTAACATTTTTCATCAGCTTCAGTACCTTGACCGGAAATAATACTGCTCATCTGTAAAGCACTGTTCTGTCTCTCATTTGATTTAAACCACATGGCGCAAACAAGATAAGCTCCAAAGTTGACGAAACTTAATACAGCAAGAAGTGCATAGAAGAGGTCAAGCCTTCCATTGTTAATATCATCAGTTAACCATCCATGCCCATCACTACTTCCAGTAACTTTTTGTACTACTGAGACCAAGAAACTACTGATGAAAAATCCGAATGATAGAGTTGTAAGAAATAAACCAGTACTCATGGTTTTCATTCCTTTTGGTGATTTAGTTATGAAAAAGTCGAGCTGGCCAGTGTACATGAAGGCTTCTCCAGAACCTACTAAGAAGAACTGTGGGATCAAAAGGAAAACGCTAATTGGTAAATCTTTTGAAGTGTTGTTGACAGATTTCGATGCTACTGATAAACGCTTTACTTCTACTACTGATGCTACCGCCATTCCTGCTATCGACAAGATAAGGCCTAAGGAGATTCTCTGCAAGTTTGTAAAGCCTAAATAAAACAAGGAAAAAGTTACAGTCAGTAAGATATATATACACTTGAACACTAAGTTAACTTATTATTTGTAAGTATTCAACTAGTCCATACCTTGGTCTCCTCGCCATTTCTTCATAAGAGGCATGATCATCCGATCATTTACGGCAAGGGTGATCAATATAGCTCCTACAAAGAAGACAGTAAGCGAACCAGCAGGAATTTGAAAACTTCCAATAGATCTCTTCATTGTTGAAGCTTGTTCTACCGAGAAAGTTATCATTTGTGCATAAGTGGTCCAAAATATAATAGTAGTTGCCCAAATTGGCAATAGACTTGTCATCATTTTCACTTCCTCTACTCTAGTCACTGAACATAATTTCCACGGATTCAGAACTGTAGATGATCCAATCTTCTCATAGTCTCCCTCAACAACAATCGCAGCTTTGTCCAGACAACTACAATTCATTGGAAATTAAAAATGTTTTAGTAATATTAAAAAAATATGGATCACTCTACTTTAAAGTCTTACTGAATATATTACTAACCGGAATTGATTGGTGTGCTGTATTCTCTTCTGCTCCGGTAAATCTTCGTATAAGTTGAAAGTAGAAGGTAAATTAAGCTTTCTTTTCTTGATAGAAGCAACAATGACTTGAGAAATATGAACAATAGGGCTTCCAGAGCTTTTCTTGAATCTATATCTTTTAGTTCCTGATAAAAATATCAAGACGGCTATCAACATAGAAACGGAACAAATTCCGTAAGCCCAACTTCTGCCAACTTCATCTTGTATGTATACAAGTACTGTCACTGCTAGCAATGTTCCAACACTGATGAGAAAGAAAAACCTATTAAAGAAAAAAGCCATTTGAGATTTTTCTTTTTCATCTTTTTCGTCGAACTGATCCGTTCCAAATCCCGATACACTCGATTTTAGACCTCCGGTGCCTAACGCAATCAGGTACAAAGAGAGATATAGGATACCCATTTGAAATCCAGTCGCCGGTGTACATTTTTTGTTGGCCGTGGAATAATAGTCGCATGGTGGTGGACGTAGTTCAGGCAGTTTTGTTGAGAATGCTAGCATTCCGGTACCCTATTGGATCAACAATATCAATCAGAATCACGTAGTTGTTAGTATAATATTTAGTTATTAGTCATCCAAAGACAATGAATTTACCAGTATTTGGACTAATGTAAAGATGGCTATGGTCTTGTATCTGCCTAAGAACGAATCTGCAACGAATCCACCGAGCAGACACAGTAGAAAAGAAGTCCCCATAAAATCAGTCACGATATTTGCCGACGTGGTACTCGGAAGATGCATGGTTCTACCCAAGTAAGTGACCAAGTTTACAGCTATACCCATTGTTGATAGCCTCTCGCAGATTTCAATCCCTGTCCGCATCATGCAAAATCCAACCAAATCAGCCAGGGAATATTTCTCGGAGCAAAATGGACAAAGGACATGCAGTTTGAGAGAAGTTTGTATCCCCTGGACCAGTGGCGAACCAGGGCCAAGAACACGATAAAGTCAAAAAAAAAAAAAAATCAATTCTTTTTTTTTTTTTTGGAAATATATCGTAGTTTTGGGAGTCAGTTGGCAAGTGAAGACAATTAACCAACTTATACCCACCTAGCTCTACCTTTACAGTGGATATGATTGGGCTTCCTCAACAGTCAGTGTTTCATTAATTTATAGAGATTTTTGTGTTTATCATACCAACCAAAAATTTCACGTGCAATTAAAACATACTAATGGCTTTAAACAAAGAATCTTCTTAACTTTGAGAAATCTAAAAGCTCAAATCACAGAAATACGTGAATGCATGATGCAAAAAGCAAAATTTAAGAAAAGATCAAATCATAATAATGCTTCAGATAAAACCCGGACTGTCTGAATCTCGGTGGTCCTCAAGAGATTTTGTTGTGCAAAATATGCTTTATGGGTCCATAAACAAAGGCCTTTTGAGTTGTTCAATTTGGATTTTGGACGACAATACTAGTTGCTACAGCAAGAGTATCTGTCCTTTTCTAATCAATGGAAAACATTGGAAAAATAATTGATTTGCCTTGTGATTATCTTTGTTTGGTCGATTTTGCCTAATTATTATCCACACCCAAAATTCACTGTACACAACCCGACTAAGGTTTTTGATCGGTACACTGCCATTATATTTTTCTCGGTAGAACTGTAGTGTGATGGTTTATAAAACAGTATGATAGTTCATGGGTGGCGGAATACCGCTCCGGTTGTCTAAAACTTCCATTGACAGATAAAGCCTTACCTTAACTAGCTAGAAGTTTATATGCGCTAAATATAAATAAAATGATAAGACCGTACCTAATATTAAAGCTGCAGGCACCCAACCACCTGTTTTTGATCTGTCAGCCGGGAAACCTTTGAAGTCGACGGCGTCCGAGACCGCCCAACTCATTTTCTCATCCTGGAGAAACAATAATCAAGTTAGTTAAAATCATAAAATTAAGTCTCTCTCCTTGAACAATGGTATTGATGGATACAGTGGGAGACGTTCATAAATGAAGAGACTAACGAAAAGTACTGACCATTTTTTGGTACTTGTAATATACTGTCCAATCGAAAAAGTAAGCTTAAGAAGTCAAGAGCAAACTAAGAAAAACTTGGAAGAATACTTCTTTTCCTCTTGTGTGAGTGATATTTCTCTCTTCAAGTCACAACATAGCTGTCCTGGGAGCATCTGATTATATAGGGGAAGAAATGGAATCCTTTTTCGCTTCACAGTGACCTCCACTATCGATCGAGCGAGAGACAGAGACAGGTGGTTTTTGATAAAGGTGGATATTGATTAAGTTTATAGGAAAGATGCATATATAGAAGTTTCTAGCTAGCTAGGCTTGTTGCCAGAATTAGTTAATCTAAGTTTGAATTATTGGGCTTAGTAGTGAAATGGAAATTATTGTAAGAGAAGAGAAACATGAAGGAATCTTGAACATGCATTGCCCATGGCACATTCATAATCTCACCAGGACTCTCTTTTCTTTTCTTCTTTGTGGATGGATGGATAGGGGCTTATTTTGTTTCGTTATGGGAATTGTGAACCACACCACATTTTGGTCTGTCTAGTGCTTTTTCTACCCCACAAATTTTCTTTTTCTTTCTTTCCAATTTGGCTTCCTAGCTAGATCTGAAAGTGGGCCAAAACCAACTAGAATCACTCTTTCCATTAATCACAGCCTTTTACATACTTGTGGATTAGTATCTTCTTTTTTAAAATTCTGGAAGAGTACGTGTAAGCTTCACATTCCCTATCTGTTATTGTTATTGCAGCCACAGGTGCCAAGATATCAGCCTAGTGATTATACTAGGAGGTAGTTTGAGACAACTAGAGCCAAGACTTAACATTGTCATGTACGTAGCTGATCTGGATACGTTGGGAAGAGCTGCTGAGCTGCACCTTGAGCTGGAGTGGAGAACATCAATGTTAACACCTCCCTCTCAGTGCCTACTGGAAAGTGGTTTTCACTTGAGCCAATTTTCATGGCTAAGGGCCGGTTTACTGGAATCCATCCAAAGGTCCCATGCAACATTGGAGATCAGTTCAACGTTTGGTTTGTTGCCTTGTTGGCAGAAGCTCATCAGAATGTCAACTGATTTTCCTTTACAAACTGTTCTTGTTTTTTGGAGTTTGAAAACTCGACTTGAGGTCGACTCGCCAGTGTCCTGACTCCTAATGAAACAGTAGAAAACTAGCAACTATTGTTAGTCCACCTAGCTTAAGATTACGTAGAATCAAAACCAACAATTTCATGTCTAACACAGTTCTTGATTCAGTGTCATTTCACGAAGACATTCTAGAAAGAGAGATGGATAGAGCTGAAGTAGGACATGATCTAGGTATATTGATGAATATCCTAATGGAATAGGTTCATATCCTTCCTAACAATATTGCATGGGCCCTGGAACTTGGTTGTTTATCATCCAAAGTCAAAGGCATAATCACACAGGATTGTAAGGGTTTACAACTCCAATAACTTATGCTGAAGATTGGTGGGACAAAGTAGTTGTAACTTAGAAGTCTCCATTCCGAAAAATGAGTTAATTCTTTGAACTATAATTTCAGTGGTAGTAGGAGGAGATCGATCAGAGAGACTTGTGGTTTTTCACGTTGTGTGTTTGCTTAATTGGACGGTGGGTTTTATAGCTTTTGTATGCTTTTGGCAACAATCATTTTCTTTAGTTGGGGCCCCTGAAATAGAAGACTCGATCGACTCAACTCAACTCAAAACAAAACGTATGTCAATTAGTCTAGATCTTGAGATCTTTTCTAACCATGGTTTGGAGATTTTGTGAAATTCGTGGAGAATAGCAAATGCGAAGTATGGAATGTTGGTTCTGGGGGACCGCAGTTGATGGGTTGGAATTAGAGCCTTTAATTCTTGTGGAAAAACCATCCAACACCAAGTTTTACAGGCCAGCTGGTTGGTTTAAATAATCAGTTGACTATGAAAATGAAGGAAGTTAGGCCGATCGGCCTAAGCGCTAATCAGCTCCACGTCGAATCACTTGTCGCTCGTCCTAATCTTGGCCACACCCATTAAAAAATGAGTCATCGATCAATGCAGACTGAACCATACTACATACACTCAAAACATGTCATTTAGTCATTTAGTCCTCTAAATTAAAGTTACTAGTCTGGCTCATTAGATGGTACGGTGTTGCTGAGCTATAAAACCAGGGAAGAGTGCTTAGTTTTGAATCACCCCAAGGAAGCAAACAACTCTCCTAGTTTTACTTCAACAACGTACTGATTTAGGCCAACTTGGTTCTTAGTTCTTACCAAGACATGAATGCAGTCAGACAACAACGAGTTGTCTTTTATGGACAACTGCTTGGAAGTAATGTCTATAATTCATATGCAGGCCAAAATGGTACCTAATACCTACTATGGTATTAATGTTGCAAGTAGTTTCCAAAATCTTGGTTCGGATAATTGTTTCTAACGTCTATCGGTGTTGTAACTTACGTTTTTCTGAAGTTTTAAATGAACAATTAATATTTGATATGTCGCTGAAGTACTACATACAGTATAAATTGTGGTTTGTTGCCTTTAAACATAATTAGATCTGTTGAATTGAAATGGTATTTTTTAGATCACTGGTTAATTGTAGTTAACTAGACTGGGCTGTGGGCTCTCCTCACTTCAGAATTATATCTTGTTTTTGTCTTCGAAGTTCGATCTACATAATGTAACAAAGACACCCGCTTTACATGGTTCGGCTATAGTATTACTAAAGCAATGGGCACCCCGCAGAGGAAGAGGTACCCCGAACCCGAAGAACTACATATAATGGAGAGGTAGGGACCTAAAATAATACCGGTATTTTATCATGTAAAAAAAAAAAAAAACAGAAGGAGACACAAAGTAGATGTAAGGAGAGAGAGGTTTCTATTAATCTCTATATGTTAGACAAACATTAGAGCCTCTATTTATAGGGTTAGATATAAGGGCATCCCAGTAATAAACGAGAAACGTCTATAATACTATCCCTGTTGACATTGCGTCTAAGCTAATTGCCTCGTTAAAACCTTGTCAGGAAACCTCAAAGAGACAAAACCTGATCGAATGGAAAATAGTACAATTGAGACTAAACTTAGAACGAAGATGAAATACATATGTTGCCTCATTAAAACCTTGATAAGAAAAAACCCAGTGGGACAAACCCTTGACGAAGGGAAAAGAGTACAACATGATAGTCCCGTAAAATACCTTTTACTATAATGCTCCCAAATCTTTGAGTAATTCAGTTGAATCTTGGCTTGCAAATCTTTGAGTAGAGACATCCCAAATTTGATGAACGGATTTCTTGAATGTAAAAGATTTTTGTTCTTTGGTGAAGAAAATTGCTAGTTCATGAAGTCTTCTTTTGTGTTAATCTTCTAATAAAAGTGTTCTCGAGTCTTCATGCTTCTTTAAATACATTGAGAACTTGTGTCATGGATTGCTAGCTTCCCGAGATGATTTGCAGAAGCTGTTGATGTAGTTTTTTCAATAAAGTGCCAAGATGGAGATAAATTAACAAAACTGTATTTATGGTCATACCGTATGTGGATCAGAATAACATCCGAATTCCTGAGGGCTTGTATGTTGATTTGGTCAAACAAAATGACCTAGTTAATGGTGAGAATCCACCAAATAACCTAAATTGATACGACTCCCCCTTGGATGACCACCATGTTGAATTAAATTCCTCACTAAAACCTTGCCAGTAAAACCCGATGAGAAAAAATTTGGATGAAGGGAAAGAGAGCACAAATATCAACATTTAAAAAAAAAATCAACTTCAGCATGTTGCCTCGTTAAAACCTTGTCAGGAAAACCATATGGGACAAAACCTGAAACGAAGGGAAAAGAGTACAACTTTTGACGTAAATATGGATGCTAACCCAATATATACATTTTACATAAGACAAACATCTAAATAATAGCTCTAGTCTATCTCAAAGACGAGTTTATGCTACCATAATTCTAACGGCAGGTTTAAGAAAGAAAAGAAAAAAAAAAGAATTATGCTGCTAAAACGTGGATTTTGGGTGTTTTTAAGGACTCCTCAAGAGACCCACAAAGTTGATTTCATCAACTAATTAATTAGGATTTTTGGTTTTGTACCAAATTCTTAAAAAAACATAAAGGATTGTTATAGCTGACATAATCTAGTCAGGTGGCTGTCTGAATATAACTTGAATCCTACAAGGATTACAAATTTGAATATGTTCCCCAATCACATTTCATATGTAAATGAAATACGAGTCCTTCAAGGACTACCACGCCAATGCATCATACATGGAGAACAAAAATTTATTGAACCAATGCTAGGGTTCGAGAAAAAAAATGAAACCCTCAAATCGTTTTTACAACGACCATATTTCTTTTAATACGAAATATGACTAACACCAACCTGTAATGTTCAGGATTGGCGCTTTTATGATATCAAGTCTAGATAGGATCCTTATATTGCTTCAATTTAGAAACTATAGTAATCCAATCTAATTTGGATATATGCCAACCAATCACATATGTCGATATTCCTCTGCAGAGGGGTTAACAACCACTACCATTTATTATTTCAGTAGCTACCATAAATGAATATTCGACAATCATTTCTCCCATGCAGTCTGCATATGTTTCTGGAAGACAAATATCAGATAACATCTTCCTCGCTCAAGAACTCACACAATGAAGAAAAAAAAGGTTATATGGCTCTCAAATTGGACATGTCAAAGGCATTGGACAGAGTTGAGTGGGTTTTCGTAAAAAAGATAATGAAAAAGATTGTATTTTTTACCAAGTGGTGTGATCTTATTGAAGAATGCATTAGCACATCAGAGATCAGTATAAAGCTTAGTGGATCTCTATGTAGTTCTTACAAACCAACAAGAGGTTTGAGGCAAGGCGATCCACTATCACCTTACCTCTTTCTACTCACTATGGAGGTATTCACAAGGGCTATGGCTGATGCAGAAAATTCAAAGAAGATACAAGAGGACAAAATTTCCAGAGCTGCTCCTCAAGTAACACATCTTTTATTTGCAGACGATTGTATGCTGTTTACAAGAGCAAATATTCATAATGTGAATAACTTATTAGATGTAGTTCAGGAACTCAGTGCAAGCTCAGGGAAACATATAAATCCTCGGAAATCTACAAATTATTACTCCAAAAATCTACATCCAAGGCATTTCATATTATTATCAAGAAGACTAAAAGTCCAAAGCATGAGTATGGAAGAAGTGTATTTGGGTATTCCTCTTTTCCTAAACAGAAAGAAGACATTTTTTTTTCTTCACTAGTTAGGAACATGAAAAGCAGGTTACAATGATGGAACGGTAAGTTTGATAATCAATCAGAGAGGACTACCCTGGTAAAAATGCAACGCCAGTTCATCAAATGAGCACATTTAAGCTGTCAGAAAAGTCTATTGAAGAACTAGAAAGAGTTCAAAGACAATTCTGGTGGAACAAAACATCTGGAAAAGGTATAGTTATCACACTTAGAGAATTTATGTAAGGACAAAGATTCTGGAGGACTGGATTTTAGAGATCTAAAGAGCTTTAATACAACTTTACTGGCAAGATCAACCTGGAGATTATGTAACCATGAGAGTCAATTATGGGAAAGAGCTTTAAAAGCAAAGCATTTTCCTAATTATTCACTTCTTCATGCACATGAAAAGAACAATGTCACTTGGGATTCGAAGAGCTTGTACAACACTGTTGCTTTTATCAAGTGTTAGAGCACTGCACGGTCGAACTCGCAAGCGTTGCTATCTCAAGCTTGTTTATCAAGTTTAGTTGATCAAAACTATATACTTGATTTCTAGTCTACTTATAGTTATGTATCGGATTAGGATAGAATGTGTAATTGAGCTTTAGACTTCACGACGTTCACCAATTGAAGAAGAAGTTCTACTGAGGATCTTGGAGGAACTTCATCAACAAAAGGTATGTGGAGACTAAAACTTATCTATCACTCAGAAGTCTATTCTATTATATCTTCTAATGATACTAAGTCATACAACTATATAGACTTTTATATTATACACATCTGATATTTCGCGCTGAGTTTATCTCACTTATCTATTTCTCGAAATACGTGTTGGAAGCTTTTTGCTTTAGCTATGTTCATCATATTCTTGACGAGTTTAGTTGGAAACAATCTGTTTGTTGGAAACTAAATATTAATTCAAAAGATGATCATGTGAAAATTACCTTGAACATCTTATACGAATTGTGTGAGACAGTCATTTGATGTTAGCTCGAGAAGTTTCGTATTGATCATTCGATCACTTGAAAATTACTTGAAGCTAATGCTATGTGTGAGATTTCCGTTGTCGTCTTTCAAGGATGTTTCAATGATTGAAATGAGAGTTTAGAACGATTACCCATGTTTGGATACAACACGGTATGCATACCTAGTATGCGAACTGTATTGTGATGATTCAGGTCCGGAACTTTTGTTTGCGTACCTAGTATGCGAATGGATTTACCTGAAAAGGTTCAGAACTCTTATTTGTGTACCTAGTATGCTAACGTGTTTACCTGAGTTGGGTCCGGAACGGTTGTTCGCGAACCTGGTTTGCGAACGACTTGACTAGGCCAAGGTCCGGAGCTGCTGTCCGTGTACCCAGTTTGCGAACACAGTGGTGAAGTTCTAAAATCGGTAATTTATGATTCTCATACTCATGAACTAAAACATTTATGATTTAGGGAATGCAAATTAACTTTGCAAACCGTGGCTTAATGTTCATGAATTGATTCTTGTATAAGTACTTTGTACGGTTACGAATCAAACCAATTTCATTTCAATTTATTCATGAATATTTCTATGAGATAGTGAACAATTGAACAACTCTATTTGAAGAAAAATTAGATTCATTTGATTATCTATCATGATTGATTGATCTTCATATTTGATCTAGAAGTGTTAGATAAATACGACAAAGACAAAAGTGTTCATATGGCTAACTTCGGTTAATTGTTATTGAGCCAGCTCAATATACACGTTTAGGTACGGTTACCCATATATAAATATAAGTATATTTTGTTTGTGTGTAACAAGGTAAGACCATTTAACAGTGGAGATTAATTGCTTAGTTTCTAAGAAGACTTATCTTGAATCTTAAATCAGGAGTTCATCTAACGGTGAATATTGAATGCTTTGTTACTAAGCTATCTTAGCTTTGATTATAAGCAACTCTGATTTGAAAGACTATATAAGGGAGAAATCTAGCAACTGGAAAACCTAATCACGACACTTTCTTGTGTCCTAGTTGCAAACTAGAGTCGATTCTCCTTTAACCTAGGTTTTCCAAAACCATTATTAGGTTAACGACTTGAAGACTTCATTTAGGATTCGTGAAGCCAGATCCAACTATTTTCTTTGTAGTTGCGTATTTTGATGTTACTTGTGTTAGAGCATCGCTCGGTCGAACTCGCAAGCGTTGATATCTCAAGCTTGTTTGTCAATTTTAGTTGCCAAAACTATAAGTGTTTATTTCTAGTCTACTTATAGCTAAGTCTCGGATTAGGATAATAAGTGTAGTTGAGCTTTAGACTCCACAGTGTTCATCGATTGAATACGAAGAACTACTCAAGGGAACTTGTGGAACTTCATCAACAAAAGGTATGTGGAGACTTGAACCTATCTATCACTCAAAAGTCTATCTACTATATCTCCTATTTGAGACAAAAGTCGTATTGCTATATAGACTTCAATTATACACATTTTATATTACGAGCTGAGTTTATCTCGCTTATCTATTTCTCGAAATATGTGTTGGTAAGCTTTCGCTTTAGCCAAGTTCATCTTTACTTGTGACGAAATTCATGTTGATTATTTCAATAACTTGAAAATCGATTTGAGGAAATAGTTAGTGAATAACAACTATTTTAACCTCCTCTAAGAAAGTTTCAATGATTGAAATCAGATTTTAGAACAAGTAACCATGTTTGGATATAAACAAAGTGTGTTCTCACATTTGTGTAAAAGTCCAAAACCGGGAACCCAAAGTATGCGTACCCATAAGCGTACTGGCGGTTGTTGGAAATCCGGGTAAGTATGCGTACCCGTACGCATATTGGCGGAAGTTTCACGTCCGTGAATTTCTGCTGGAGTTTGAAAGTGAAAAACAAACTCAATCCGGTTACTTAAGTACGCGTACCCGTTTGCATACTTAAGTAGGTTACTTTCTAAAATCGGTCTGTTCATGAACTAAAACATTTATATAATAAGGAATGCAATCTTTGCATACCGTGGCTATAATGTTCATGAATTGATTCGAGTGAATCAAAACTGATTTTGCTTCGATTGTGTCTTGTATACTTCTATAAGATCTAAGCAATTAAACAACTCTCTAACTAGTTCATTTGAGTCATTTGAACTAGTTATGGTAAAGATGAATAAGGTTGATATGAAAGTGCTCATATGGCTAACCATTGGTTAACTATTTTTGAACCAACTAAGTGTACACATTTAGGTACGGTTACTCAAACCTGAATGAAGTTACATATTATTTGTGTATAACAAGCTAAGTTCGATCTAACGGTTGAAAGATATTAGCTTGAATCTAATCAAGTTTTCATCTAACAGTGAATATTGAATGCTTTGTTACCAAGGTAACCTAGATTGCAAACCCTGATTTGAAATCTATATAAAGGAGAACTCTAGCAACTGGGAAACCTAATCCCCACACCTCATGTGTGATACTAGTTGTATAAGATAGAGTCGATTCTCCTTTAACCTTAGGTTTTTCACGAAACCATGTAGGTTAACGACTTAAAGACTTCATTGGGATTGTCAAGCCAGACCCAACTATTTTCTCTGTAGTTGCTTGATCTGATCTTGCTGTTTTTATTGTGATTGAGTACAATCGTAAGATTGGATTGAGATTTATATCTCTGATAGGCAAGATAGAAAAGTAGTCACAAACACCTTCGTCTCATCGTTTGTAATTCCACAATATATTGTTTCGTTAATCGATTAAGATTATTGTGAGGTGATTGATAATACTAGGCTGTTCTTCGGGAATATAAGTCCGGGTTATCAATTGGTTCATGTGCACCTTGATTTATCAAAAGACGGAATAAAAACTCGTAGGTATATCTGTGGAAGACAGATTTATCTATTCAATAGACTTTTTTGTGTGATACAGATTTGTTTATCAAGTCTTCGACTTTGGGTCGTAGCAACTCTTAGTTGTGGGCGAGATCAGCTGAGGGAATCAAGTGCGTAGTATCCTGCTGGGATCAGAGACGTAAGGAGCACGAATGTACCTTGAATCATTGTGATATTGATTAGGGTTCACTACATTCCAGTCCGAAGTTCGCTTTGTAGTAGGCTAGTGTCTGTAGCGGCTTAATACAGTGTGGTGTTCAAATCTGCACTAGGTCCCGGGGTTTTTCTGCATTTGCGGTTTCCTCGTTAACAAAACTTCTAGTGTCTGTGTTATTTCTTTTTCGCATTATATTTTGTTATATAATTGAAATATCACAGGTTGTGCGTTGAATCGATCAGTTGGTAAATCCAACCTTTGGTTGTTGATTGAAATTGATTGATCCTTGAATATTGGTATTTAGTACCGTTCAAGTTATTTCTCTTAGATTCAATCAGGCTCGCAAATTATTATTTGTGTGATTGCGAATTGAATTAAGAAATTGAGATATAACTCTTTGATGTACTTTTCTTAATATTGAGTCTAACTGTCTAGTTGATTCTCGTGAAAGTATATTGGAGTTAGTTCATACAGATTGCTAAGCGAAATATTAGGTGAGGTTGTTAGACCCCCTCTTTTTCAATTGGTATCAGATCAGGCAAAAACGGTAAGACCTCATAAGTTTGTGTTTGAAGCAATCTGATTTTTATGGACGAGTCTATCTCTAATAATGTACCAGTTCATAAATTACCAGATGATTTTCAAAGCTTGGATTCACCTGAGAGACTGTCACATCTTGGTCAGTATCTAAACATTCTCTTGATGTAGAACCTGTTGAAGTCTGGGAAATACGCCTAGAAGAAAAGTTGGATGAACTATCTGATGGAGGTGGTTCAGATATTGATAGAGATGTTGATGAGGAAGTCTCAAAGTATGTTAAGATTTTGAATTCATTGGAAAGAAGAAGATGAAAACTTCTCATGTCACGCCTCTTCTGACTCCTTTATGTCGAGAAAACAAGAAATTGAGAAGATGTTACGCAGATGTTTATGTTTAAAATGGTTCTAACGAATCGATCCTCAAGGATTCTGAGGAAAACCTACGTAAAAAGTCACTTGAATGTGATAATCTTTATCAAAAGTATTTTTTGTTGGAAGAGAAACTTGCAGAATCTGAAGCAATGACTAACTCCTAGCAAATAAGTTTTGATGACAGAGAAAGCGCTTATCTCTCTCGAGAAAAACTTCTTGAGGCTGATTTAACTGCTTCTCTTGATAAAATCAAGATGTTGGAAGATGACTTGAAAAAGTTCAATACTAGTTCAAGCAAATTAACCACAATGCTAGTAGAAAGTAAAAATAATCGTGATACACGAGGATTGGGCTATAAGTGAATAGATGCTCCAAGTATTAGCAAAGAGGTAAAATTTGTCAAGGCTAGTAATTCTTCTCAACAAAAGGTTTCCACTGATGGAAAAAGTGAAACACCTTCACCGGAAGTTAAGGTTCGAAAGAGCATAGTATATCAACCTCCAAAGTCAGCATACACGGATCGAGGTAAGAACATTCCTTATGTTTGCCACTATTGTGGAAATAAAGGTCACCTGGAAAGGAGATGTCGTTTCCGTATAAGGAAAGAGAAACTTCATGATGTTCTTGTTTGGGCATCACAAGAAGTTGTGAAACCAAGATCATATGTTAGGACTAATCCCCTTAACGTTACAGGTTGTAACTATCCAACCTTTAGGCAAATGAATCATTGTTGTGATAAACCTAGATTTGCATATAAACGTCATACGAAGCCTTTTCACAATCGTAATGGTTATCAAAAGGATAATTTCGTAAAGACGGAGACAAGATCTGATGCTTCAAATTGGAGAAAGACTAACTTGCAAAAGAATAGTCAATCCAATTCTCTTTCGAGAAATCTAGAAGAGAGTAATGGGAAGAAGGTTCATATTGTTCCTAAACGCACTCAGCAGTGGGTACCAAAGAAAGCCTATGATACTTTGAGTGTGAAAAAGAAGAATTTCCCAGAAAATTCCATGATTGTGGAGAAGGCAGTATCCATGATGTTGGAACTTACAAAGTTCTTTGGAAATATGGGTTTGGATGTGAAAGGTTCTAAAAGCGATCTCTTTCATGATAATCCAAAAATGAAACAGAATAAGCCAAAAACTATAGATGGTGAAAAATCGATAGTTGCGGAAAAGTATGTTTCAGTTACTTATGGTGAGAAATACCTTTCTCACCTCAACACAACTTGATTGTGTTGTAAGTGCATCCTTACCAAGGAATGCCCTGTTATGTATACGGTGAGGGAAGCACGAGAATCGGGGCGCACAAATTAGATTCGGTAAGGATGTATAATTCGATTGGATTCTTCTAAAAAGGTATGTCTATAAACTTTATAAATATTTGTGTTTTTATTTTCTTAGAGTACTTATAATGATCCATGTACCATGCTTATCGTTCATTTTTACCTAACTTGATCCGTGTTTAAGGTTCTTAAATGTTTAGGTATGAAAATAGTAGTTCGGGATGTTGGGACTTCATGGTACACATACCATCATTGAAAATCAAAATTCAGGGATTTTAGTACGCATAACCGATTGCATACTACTCCAGGTCATGAAAATTCGTTTGCAAACCGGTACGCATACTTGCCCGTAGACGTCGATATTCGGTAAACTTGTGTTGGCCGTAACTTCTTCGTCCGAACTCGGAATGACCTCATGCTTTTTGCAAATGGATATGAGAATTATTGAATTTGGATGAGTTAAGATTGGTCTTTGGCTCGTCTCATGTTTTTGAGTGTTTTGCTCCGTTTCGTCGCACTCGTTCCACTTTTTTTGGACTTGGGCACTTGGATTCTTGGAGTACTTCTCTTATAAGCTCATTTGTAGATTTTGGAAGATGATTTCGCAGTATTAATCTTTATGGTTTTCTATATTGTAACTTTTTATGGGATATGTGTGTTTGCGTCCGTGAACTATGATTGTCCCATACGTGGTCAAAATTTAAGTGTTTCATATGTCGGTATGCAAGTATAGATAAAAGATTGAATGAACTTTTGACAAACAAAAGTTAAGCCTTTATGTCATTATGCAAATATTGATGGAAGATAGGATGAACTTTTGTTTACAAAGATTAAGTCCATTATATGTCATTGTGTAAATGGTGATGAAAAATAGAATGAATCTTTGTTTATTCCGCAGTATTGATCTTCCATGATCCATATATTTATGTAAATACTATGCGGCTCCGTAAGTTCTCTTATGTGAGCATTTCCGAAATCATGGGTTCTCCTGTGGTTAATTTAATTGAGATTTTTGGATACAAATTCATATTCTTATTTGATTTGTTAATGTCCAAAGAAATCCTTCTTTTCTTGTGAAAGTAAGGTCGCTCTTGTTGTTCCTTTTGGAATGACATTTTATGGGGGAGTGTTCTTAATTGAACTTGTGCTTAATTGCCAAACTTTGTGGGAAGTGCGGCTGTGGAATATTATAGGGGTTATCTTATATCTTTACAAGCTCCTTGATGAATGCATTTAGTTTCGGCTATATGATTGCATCCAAAAAAGTCGATATGTGCTTTTATTTTGGTCATGAAGTATCTCTATGGAAATTTCATTAGGATCCCACTAATTTTCGTACCTTTGTCAATTTTATTGACAAAAAGGTGGAGAATTAATGCGTAGTCCATACTAAAAATACATATAGTTTTCGGATCATTATGTAAAGGGGAGTGGTTTTCATGTGAGATGAAGTATTGACTAAGGGGGAGTGATACATATCACCATAGTATTGTTGTCAAAGTTGTGATACAGTTGAACTTTGATGCTGTGTAATAATACTATGACATTGTATAACAATGATTGAGAGCTATTGTTTTCTCATTGTTATACTACAGATCTTCAAACAACGATGATGCTGAATAAAATACCTTTAGAATCATTGGCGTACTTAGAAGTGACGAAGATTTCGAGTAATGTTGAAGAACCAAGGAGATCAAGCATTTGGATGACAAGCTACAAAGTTTATTTATTTTTTATTCCATATGTATTGATAGTTTTGTCACTAAAATTGACAAGGGGGAGATTGTTAGAGCATTGCTCGGTCGAACTCGCAAGCGCTGCTATCTCAAGCTTGTTTGCCAAGTTTAGTTTCCAAAACTATAAGTCTTGATTTCTAGTCTACTTATAGCTAAGTCTCGGATTAGGATAGTAAGTGTAGTTGAGCTTTAGACTCCACGACGTTCATCGATTGAAGACGAAGAACTACTCAAGGGAACTTGTGGAACTTCATCAACAAAAGGTATATGGAGACTTGAACCTATATAGACTTCAATTATACACATTTTCTATTTCGAGCCGAGTTTATCTCCCTTATCTATTTCTCAAAATATGTGTTGGTAAGCCTTCGCTTTAGCCAAGTTCATATTTACTCGTGACGAAAGTCATGTTGATTATTTCAATAATTTAAAAATCGCTTTGATGAAAATAGTTAGTGAATAACAACTATTTTAACATCCTCTAAGAAAGTTTCAATGATTGAAATGAGAGTTTAGAACAAGTAACCATGTTTGGATATAAACATAGTGTGTTCTCACATTTGTGTAAAAGTCCAAAACCGGGAACCCAAAGTATGCGTACCTGTATACGTACTGGCAGTTGTTGGAAATCCTGGAAAGTATGCGAACCCGTACGCATACTGGAGGAAGTTTCACGTCGTGAATTTCTGCTGGTGTTTGAAAGTGGAAAAAAAATCAATCCGGTTACTTAAGTACACGTACCCATTTGCATACTTAAGTATGTTACTTTATAAAATCATTTTGTTTATGAACTAAAATATTTATATATAAGGAATGCATCTTTGCAAACCGTGGCTATAATGTTCATGAAATGATTCGAGTGAATCGAAACCGATTTTGCTTCGAATGTGTCTTGTATACTTCTATAGGATCTAAGCAATTAAACAACTCTCTAACTAGTTCATTTGAGTCATTTGAACTAGTTCTGGTAAAGATGAATAAGGTTGATATGAAAGTGCTCATATGGTTAACCATTGGTTAACTATTGTTGAACCAACTAAGTGTACACGTTTAGGTACGGTTACTCAAACCTAAATGAAGTTACATTTCATTTGTATATAACAATCTAAGTTCAATCTAAAGGTTGAAAGATATTAGCTTGAATCTAATTAGGTTTTCATCTAACGGTGAATATTGAATGCTTTGTTACCAAGGTAACCTAGATTGCAAACCCTGATTTGAAATCTATATAAAGGAGAACTCTAAGAACTGGGAGCTACAACGACGACATCATCCTTCCACTTGAGGTTAGTAATATTCGACTTGAACTTTTCATTTCCTAACGTATCTTTCAAGTCGTGCATATTGAAAACATAACTGCGAAGCTATGAATGATTATACTCTTGTTAGACATACTATTAAGGAATACAATACAAAGTATAAAACTTATCTTTTGAACTTTGTATATAAGACATCGACATAATCGTTTGAATTCTATTGTGATTATGTATGGGTATGAGGTGAAGATTTTATCCTAGGAAACAATGTTTTACATTCGTTTAAAAGAAATAAATTCATGAACTTATTTTGTGAATCGAAAGGGAAATCGCTAGGCTTATTGGTATTGATATTCATTGCAAATCTTTTGAATTAACAATATGTGTGTTTAGTGTAGCCGCTCATGACTTGCTTATGTTCTTGGTAAAACTATTCACAAGGCCTGACTTTTGTATTGGTATGACTTTTATTAGTGAAACCGATCTTAAGTAATCACATGAGATGGTATGATCGATTTGTTGTAATTGGTATGACCAACTCTAGACATTGGGGAACCCATCCTAGTAAGAGGTGCAACCGATCACAAAAGGTGAATCGATCCTTGTAAGAGGTGCAACAAGTTTCTAGTTATTTGGAACCGATCCTATGAACATGTGCAACACGTTTTTAGTTATTGGGAACCGATCCTATGGACATGTGCACCAAATACAAGTTAGATACCATATATATGTGGGAACCGATCCTAGTACCTAGTCAACCAAGTTTTGGTAAATAACGTGACTAATTCTAGTACCCACATGGAGGTAGAACCGAAACTTGTTTTGGTAGAACCGTTAAACCCATGTTTGGTGATTTGATAGGATAATCAGTCACATATATAGTTCTTGGAAGTCAGATGAACCAATTCTAAACTTGTTTGGAAGTGTGGCAAATCGGTTCCAAGATTGTAAGTATGAAAAAGGACTTACAAAGTAAAGATGTCGACATACTTTGAACATGTGCAATAACGCTTATCTTTTATTGTTCAAAGATATTCCTTAATAGCTAAAAGAGAATCTCGGATCGAAAATAAATTGAGAATCTTTTAATTAAGGTTTTTAATTTTATATTTGGAAAATAAAAATTAGTAATGGAGATTTTCTAGTGAGATTTCAGTCAATATTTGGACAAAGCATTTTCAGGAATTATGGAAACCGAATTTGGAAATATATTGCATATCTTGAGAATATTTTCGGTTTTGGAAATTCCTTGGTGTCCAAACTTCCTTGGTCTATAAATATTGAAGTTTTCATTTCAAGCAAACTAATCCTCGGAGCCAGCAAAACTACCTAGTTGTGTTGTTACTGGTAGAGCCGCCTATTCAGAGAGGAAAGTAACCTAATTAGGCGAAATATCTTACGACGACTCAGTTTAAAGACTTCTTTGGGATTGAGAAGCTCTATTAGTACCGTTGGTGGAAAACTAGATAATTGAAGTTTAATTTTAGTTTTCGATTGATTTGATTGACTAACGGTTGTTGAACTTTGATTGCACCTAGTTTGTTTATGCTTGAGAATCTTCTCTTCTGATATAAGATTCACTCAAACTAGATCGAAGTTTCGACGGGTATCTTTAGAATGTTTGTAGTTCTAAAGACGTCTTGTGATAATCCGTTGTTAACAGACTCCGTTTTGTGTATGATTGATCACAAGAGATTCAAGTTGATTGTGTGCAGGTGTTTATTGAAGATCTAAGAATATTTGAAGACGAAGAAGATTTCTGATTTGGGTTCATAATCTTTGGTGTGCACAATACTTGTTTCGGGTAAAGAGGATCCAACTATAATCAGTTTATCTTTGTGATAGATTGGATTGATTAGTTGAGTAGATCGACATCAATACAATTTTTTGTGATTCAAAGTATTGATTGCAAAATCCTGACAATTACTTTGGTAATTGTTATTGGATAGATCTAAAGACCTGACAAAGGAGTTTATTGGGATAAATGGAAGAGCCTTTTATCGAACTCATATCACGTCGATTGAAAAGAGTTGTTACCGAACAAATTTGTTGTTCCTTTACTGTTTGAAATACGAACCAAATGAATTGTTCCAAGTGCGTGACTTATTGCAAGTTGGAGGTGCAGGGATACAGACGGAACTAGGTGAACTATAGGTTTAGTTGCTTGGTCTCAACTATACGAAGTTGGTTTATATTTTTTATAGCGGCTTAATCCTGAGAGTATTCAATTCTGGACAAGGTCCCGGGGTTTTTCTGCATTTGCGGTTTCCTCGTTAACAAAATCTTGCCGTGTCATTTACTTTTATTTTCCGCAATTATAATTGTTGTTATTATAATTTAGAGTAAATTACACAAACGTTAATTCCTATTTACTTGATAGCAATCCTATTGTGTTTGTTTAAGTCCGAACCTTTTATCAAGTAAACATACTTCGTTGTTGTATTGTCTCGATCTCGTATCCATAGACGATCACACGAAGTGTGAACCGATTAGTTGTATTGTCTCAACTCAGTCCATAGACAGTCACTTTCGGAGAAAGGACTTAGAGGTGGAAAATTTTTATATTCAGGTATATTTGGGTACCCTCGTCTTTTCAATTGGTATCAGAGCAGGAAAATACGAAAAGATCTAACAATCTTTGTTTGGTGCGATCCAACCTATAAGAATGAACTCGAGTTCTCGTGAACTGACTTCAATTAACGTACCGCCAAGATTTGACGGAACAAACTATCTATGGTGGAAATATGCTATGAGATATTTTCTTCAATCACGAGACTTTAATACATGGCTATTAACCGTCGATGGTTATAATTACCGAAGGTAGAAAATCGGAAACTGAGTTTAAACGCTTATTAATGGATTTTTCAAATGAAGAAAAGGCTTTTGCTAAGCAGAGTTCAGATGGTTTGAATGCTATTATACATGTTGTAAGTCGTGATCTATAACATCATGTATCAACATGTCAAACTTTGAAAGAAGCTTGGGATAATCTTCAGATCGTATTCGAAGGTAACACATCAGAGAAAGAAGCTAGACTTCAAACTCTTACATACGATTGGGAAAACCTTCGAATGGATGACAACGACACTTTTGAAGAGTTTCATATTAAACTCTCTAAACTAATGCTTCTTTCTCTTTTGGAAAGACTATTTCTGAAAATGATATAGTATGCAAAATTCTCAGATCGTTGCCATCTAAATACGATTCTAAAAAGCATGCAATCGTTGAAGCTAATGATCTTTCTACTCTATCTAGAAATTCCCTAGTTGGAAAACTGAAGATATTTGATCAGGAGTATCTGTCTAAACAAAAAGACAATCTGGCCTACAAAGCCATAAAAAGGGTTCCAACTCAATATTCGGAAAACTCTCAAGATCAGGAAGATCGAACTGCTGAAGAAGAAGCTGAACTAAATCATCATTTGTGTCTTATTACTCAACGATTCAAGAAACTGTTGAGACATCGAAAAAGAGAATCACTTGTGTCAAAAGGAAAACATGTTCCTTCACATAAACATGAAGACACTTGGGATGATGATGATATTATTCCTCAATGCTACAAGTGCAGAGGGTTTGGTCATATTTCTCCAGATTGTCCAACCAAGGATACACAGTGGAAGAGAAATGCTTACACTGCCACACTTGATTATTGTCCTAATGAGAATTATCAAGTTGATGTGATAGATCATATTGCAACCATTTCAGAAGTCTACGACTGTGAAATTCTTCCAACTCTAGATACTCAAGAAGAGTTTACCCCTTCGATTTTCAAAGAAATGTTTCCATGTAAATATAAAAGAACTCACCTTCTAGAATCTGACATCATTGGAATAAAATCATCGCTTGATCAACTCAAACTGAGCTTTCTGAATGATAAACACAATTTAACAAGCAACTGGAGAAAATTGAGGTCTCTCAATGTTCCGAAAAGGTACAAGTATCTAAACTCATTCTCGTTGTCAAGATGAGATAAGGAAGTTAAAATCAGAAAATCAGAAACTGAGAGATAGACTCAATTGCTTTAGAAAGTCATCACCTGAAATGAATGGATCAAAAGGAAAAAAGGCAAGGCTAAATGAATTTGTGGAATCTAGATCCAGAAATAGTAATATTTCTGGTGTTTGTTTCCAGTGCAAGCAAAGAGCGCTTTATCAAAGACAATGTCATGATACTAAACAGAGAGGAAGACTGTATAAACCGAAAATTCAAGATCTAAGTGTAGATCAAAAATCTCTTCTAAAAGGGAGAATAAGATTTTCGAACATCAAGATCTTTCATCAAGATTAAGGGTTGAACCTAAAAGTTCAAACATAATGTCTCCTCAATCTGTAAGAATGTTGAAATCGTCAAGGGAAGAAAATTCAGCAACCGAAAATGACGACCTAACTGGTTATCATGGATCCTTACTTGTTACCCTCAAAAGTATACAGTAAGGATATTTTTTATGGGTGAAAACTGTTTATGCGGTTTTTGGTAAATTTGGGTGTGTGGATGAGAAACGAATCTAAACCCTAAACAAATGCACTGCACGGGAGTGCTTTCTTATTCGAGAGATCAATCTATACAATTCTGGCCTAAACCAAGAAATGGCCGTTCCATAGTTGCTTCGGTCACAAAGTGAAGGAGATGGGGTTGATCTTAGGGAGGGAAGCGAATAAGGTGTTGAGATTGTGGAGGTGTTGGATGTTTATGACTTGTATCAGAATATCGAACTGGCTTGCAATAATGTAAGCAATCAGCTCTGGGTGTTTGAATACGTTGTATCAACACTTGATTTCTGTCTATTCTGGAAATAGGGAGGAGAACCTATTTATACAAGTCATTGAGCCTAACCCTCGTCTCTCGTGGGAAGTGGAGGAAGTGGAGTGATGGAGTAGTGGAATCGTGTTAGTGTCTCACGATCAGTCTTGGCCCACTTCTCCCATCATCACTAACCGTCCATGTCTTCCTGACACGTTCTTGTGTTGGCGCGTTGCACGCTGCATGCTGTAAACCGCCAGACCGATACCCCAGTAAGTATTCCCCTAGTTTGTGACATGCTTGATGTCTCGTTTGTGTGGATCGTGGGATCCACATAAGGTAGCATAAGGTGCTAGGTTAAATAACTAAGTCATTTGGAAAATCGATATTTATGAAATATCGTGTACATTTGATGTATGTAATGCATCACAAATACCATGCATGAAGCATTGTCATTTCAAAGCCTGTCCGGATAAGTCGCGGACTAAGCGTCATAGAAAAGGATCATGTCCAACCATCTTCGAGTGATCGTTTGGAGGAGGTGCCGGCAAGCCCTCCCTTGGCCGATCACTCCATGTGGTTGGGTGACGGATGGTGATCACCACGACACCTTATTGGCCACTTCACTCCTAGCTTGGGCTGTCCGACCAAGCTGGTAGAGTTGGACGGACGAGATGATCTGTGACGCTCATCTGCGACCGTTGATAGTGTTTTAGGGTTTTGAAGAGGTGCACAGGCATCACTCTTCAGCTTGGTCGAAACCAAGCATGGGAGGCGTTTTTGGCAAGATCGACCGGGCATGCGTGTAGACAGCTTGCCGGTGTACACGTCCGTACCTCACTGTCTCATGAAGGTGTGAGATAAGCCACTCAATTAACCTGCAAAGTTGAGTAGCTGAGATCGGTTTACGGCAGAAATCCATTGCCGCAAAGGAATTGGAGACCACGCAACATGCCTAGTTTGGACGCACGAATCGAGGCATTCAGCCATGATTGGCCTTGGCCGATCGGTCATACGTATAGATGGGCCCACGGTGATCATGTTGACATGCTCGGGACCTTTTAAGTCTATATATACACCCTCACTCCAAGCTTGCGAAGATGGACGCTCGTGATCGATTAGCGACACATGTAACATGCCGCAAACCCTAATTAGGGTTTTGGATCGGTCGTGCACATGCAACTTCAACCAAAATATTTGGAAAGCCATGCTTCTCCCTTGGGGAAGTCGATCGTATGGGTAGAAAGTGGTCCCGCCAGAGTGTATAGAAACACTTGACCGATCAGCCACCAGACGATCTATGTCGTCCAATTAGGTCGGCGAAGTTGGACGGCCGAGATCTGTTTGAGACCGACATTGGCAGTCTTGCGCGTACAAGCTTTTCCAATCTTCTCCACACCAACCCAACCATACTACTCCAAGACGACGTTCGGTGGTTGTTTTGGGGGCGTAGCATGCATTCGACCGATCAGGGGATAAACGGGCCCGCTGGTGGTCATTAAGGTGGTAGACTGCTTCTGATGGGGATCGTCTAGGCTGGTTAAATCATGTGGCCAACTTGCCTGGTCGTGATTATTTCTGAGACTGACATGGACAATCCAGATTTCCCTTAGGGAATTAAATATGCTCAATCGGGCTAGTATAACACACCTATAGATGTATCCTGTACGGGTATTTTGTGCATGCCTCACTATTGCCACTTGGAGATTCGTGTTACTCTGCTGAGAACAACACTCAGTCGTCATGCCGCACAAATAATGAGAGTTCTGCGGGAACAACACATGACACACAAGGCTAATCATGCATTATAAATAATGCTAAAAATTCACAGGGTATTTGGGATTGTTACCACATGATCCAACCTGGATGAATTTTGTGTATTTAATTCACCGAATACTGGGATTGTTGCCACATGCTCCATTCTAGGTGAATTAGTAAAGTGAAGAAGTACTCATCACTCAGATGGCCTTATCCTCTGCAGGATGTCAGCGTATTAAATTTGACTTTTACAATTTTAGCCCTGAACTAAAATCCACCATCAACATTAAGTCTCCTGCCTAGCGCATAATGGTTACACTATTGTGGGGTAGGCATGAGATGGTGATGTATACAACGTAAAAAGAAAAGACAAAGGAAGTTTACCTGGAGGGACTCTGGCCGCCCGTGTTGTCAATCGTCCATGTGAGTACGCCAGGTGTGACCACGACCTTGGTGGGATCGGTTTCCTCCTTCGGGTATTTGAGCCAAGAAGGGAATAGAACTTGTATGCTCCTCTTCCCATAGAAAACCGTGCATGTAACCCTGGACGAATATGGACCCCACCATGTATATGCTTCTACCAACGTCACCCCGTTGCACCTGTTTGATAGGCATGTGGGCCCGCCAACTTCTCAACCGTGGGACTCATCATGCGCCTGTTTGATCGAATGTGGGGATTGTTGTGCCTGTTTCGGTTAAACGTGGGTCCACTGCGCGCCTGCTTTGATCGAACGTGGGACCTGATGTGAGCATACTTGCTTCGAACATGGGCAGCTGTGCATGCTTCGATCAAATACGGGTCCACTTGTGTACATGTTTCAAACGTAGGCCATGTCATGTGCCTGCTTTGCCCGTACGGTTGATGTGCTTGCTCGAGTGTCATCCTTGCTACTTCGACCAAACACCGACCCTGCTATCTTGACCAAATACCGGCCTTGTTGCCTACTTCGCTCGAATGTGGGACCCACCGCGTGCTTGCTTTGCTCAAAAATCAACCTTGTGTGCTCAAATGTGAATGTGGGTCCTGCAGAGAGCGTTGAAGTGTTGAAGCGACTTCTACTGGAGAGAGAGCTGAAACACCTTCTTCTGGAGAGAGCTGAAACGCCTTCTTCTGGAGAGAGAGCATTGAAGCGGCTTCTGCTGGAGGGAGCGTTGAAGCGGCTTCTTCTGTAGAGAGAGCATTGAAGTGGCTTCTGCTTCAGTTTGGTTTCCTCTTGTGAATTACATGCTTCTTGATTGACCATATCTCTTGTGCTGAAGAAGTTCTTGACTGAAGGCGAAGGAATTTCATGCTGAGCCTCAGTCCCCAAGCGTGGTCTACGTGGTTCTATCTTGTGTGCCCGATGGGTCTACCATAATAAAGGTATCGCCATCCATCCTTCGTACTATAATCATATTACTTCTCCATGGGTAAAAATATGCAGAAGTTTTTAGATTACCTTTTGTACGTAGTGGTCGTTGATATGGTGAAGCTCTAGATGGTATCAATCGACGAGCAACAACGGTTCTTGGCAGCAGCTGTGATCAGAAGAGACTGGCAGAGAGAGGCGTGGTGGAAACTTTCACGAACTTGGCACCCTTCATACAATGGTAGAGATCGTCTCGTTATTAGAGGGAGAAGCTGGAACCGATGGCTTTCTTGATGTTTCTTCATGGAATATAGAAGAGGGAGACAGTCCCCTTCCCATGAGTATCCACTGAGCTTTTGACTTGATAGATGTTGTCACGCTAGGTTCATGAGGTTATCTTTACGTCTGCTCACTTGAGTATATCCTCGTCTTTGGACATCTTGGAATCATAATGATAGCGTGCTTGTATCTCTCTAAATTCACCATCTTTGAGGTGGGAAGTGCTAAGCAGTCCCCAGTCATGATCCTTTGCCATTATCATCTTTGGATCGTGTCTTTGAGGAGTAGCGAAGTTCCTTCATGCAAATGACTTAACTAATAGGTTCTGCAAATATGATGAAGCTCTTGACATGGAGGATCTGTATGTACCTCTTAAGTCCCAGGTGCAATCTCCTTTGGTAACGCAACTACTTCTTCCACGGGAGACAAATTCTGAAAGCGTCTCTCATTGATGTAGTTATCGTCGATCCAGATATGGAATATCTTGGATGTTGTTTCATCATTGTGGCAGTCGTGCATCTAGTACTAGAGTTGAAGTTGACAATTTTGGATGCGCAGGATATTGTATCTCGGTGGCTTTCCTCTTGCTGGTTCTTTCTAGCAGGGCAGATGTTGTTGTAGATGAGCTTTCAACAGCTTCACGAAGTCCAGAGAATGACCAAAAGCGCAGATTCTCCAACATAGCACGATAGACATGCACCATCGTCTGATAGAGTGATTCTCCCGGATCTTTCTCGACATGACGCGCGGACATCTTTATCTTCTTGAGGCTGCTCCCTTGAGGTATCGGTTCCTGTGGAAGATTGCCGTCATAGAGCGTTGATACGTTGCACCGGAATTCTTCAAACCAAATGGCATTATAGTATAATAAAAATTTCTGAGAGGCCGAGTTCGAAAAGATGTCTTACTTGCGTCATGCTCGTACATCCTTATCTGATTGTACCCGCTATATCCATCCAAGAAGAAGAACATGTCGTGTCCGCTGATGGAGTCTACTAACATGTCAATGTTAGGTAGAGGAAAATCATCTTTGGGGAAGCATTTTTTCAAGTCTCTGAAATCCACGCAGCACCTGATCTGTCTGTTTTCCTTTTCACCGGGACCACATTAGCCAATCAGGTCAGATGATGGATGAGATTAATGAAGCCAGCAGCAAGCAACTTCTGAATCTCAGTCTTGATTTTCTCTTCTGCCTCGTGCCTGAATTGTCTAGGAGATTGCTTGATCAGCTTGGCTCCAGGTATGACATGTAGATGGTGGGTGAACAATTTTTCATCTGGACCGGGAATTTATTCATACGTCCAAGCGAATATGTCCTGGTATTCTTTGAAAAGTTGTACAAGCTTCATGCGTTCATCCGTACATAAGGTTGAGCTGGTGGAGATAAGCCTAGAACATTCTTCATTCTTGATGTTAATGATTTCGAGCTCATCAGTTGTGGAGTTGGTGTCGTCTTGCAGCTATCGTGGAGCATCCAACACCTATTCTTGTGGATCGTTGTTGTAGCATTCCGTTGGGCGGGGAGACTGGGTAACAGTATCTCCTGATTATTGCTAACATCGGCGTCAGTATACGGTTTTCCTTTTCTGGTCACGGCTTTCCACAAAAGTTCGTTCCCTCTTAGCGTGAGCGTGGGTTGCGGCTTCACCGGATGAAAAAGAACTCCTTGTCAGCAAAGATGCATCGTGGGGCTTAGACCTCAATGATGCGAGTCGGTCCTTCTCCTGAATCGACGCCTACGTAGGGAGTGGGATGCAATGAACTTTGTCTGATCCTTCCTGCGGAGCTTCTCTTGGTTCAAACAATTCTACTCCACATATCGGTGCATAGGGAGACAGCGATACAGGGATACAATGACTTCTTTATTCAGCATAGTCTTCAGACACTGGTGATATGTCGAAGGGACAATCCTACTGTCATGAAGCCACGGTCTCCCCAATATCATGTGGTAGTCTGGCTCTTTTTCTTCGAATTTCACCTTTGACTGGACGGGACCTACAGATAAATCCAGGTTGACATACCCGTACGCGTTGGTTTGGTTTCCCTCGAAGTCTCTCATCGTAGTAGGCTTCCGTACGATCTTGCCTGGGCGAACCTTGGCTGTCCTGAGAGTATTGAGAATAATCACATTTGAAGACGCTCCTGTATCGATAAGGGCCCTCTTGAACTCTGAATCCTTAATGCGTGCGGTAACATGTAGGGAACGGTTGTGACCTTACTCTGGTTGATTGCAGCAAACGTCTCCGCCCGCTGATTCTTCGAGAGGTGTAAAAGTTCGCATAAACTTTCCACTAGAGAAGCCGCTTCCTGATCCACCGACCTCTGGTTCATAGTGAAACTATTGACTTGAGGAGGATCGTTATGAGGATCAGTCCCCAGTGTAGGAGTCTACATGACAAGACCGCTCATATCTGATGTCATCTTGATGAGGAGATCGAGTATGTCGTTTATCGCTTCTTTGATCAGGTCCATGTAGGCCCGCGCCGCTGAAGTACCTTCTCCGGGTGCGTTGAATGCGTTCCTAGTTGGCTCCATAGGCTGTCGCGGCTCTTGTGGAAATCGATTAGTTAATGTCTTAAGAAAATTGAGTACCTCTTCCTTAGTTGTAGCCATGTTTGTTTGTTCCTTAGCAAGGATTTCTTGTCTCTCCATCAAATCCGCCATAGTAATAGGGGGTTGTCCTACCTTGGCTCCTCCGGCCCCTCGTCCTGAGGGAGGAGTGGCGGTTGCCATGGTGACGGTCGGAGGCGTTACACTCGAGGAAATTCCGGGGTTTGCAGCTGCTCTGGCTCTGGTGATAGGAGGCGTCACTCCCAATGGGATATATCCTCCTGCTCCACTGGTGGTTGAGGATGTAATTCCACGAGATACATTGATTGCACTGACAAGATGCACGGTAACACCACCAATCGGGATATCAACGCCAAGAGTGTTGTCAGCGCTGGTTCCATCGGGATTGGTTGCTGATCCAGACCTAAGATCCACCGTTTTTGAAATCAGAAATATTGAATTGTATTGAGGAAATGGACTTCACAACCGAGAAATTAATCTCCCATTGTGGTCTCCAATTGTTTATTGGTGAAAATTGTCTGCGGTTTTTGGTAAATTTGGGTGTGTGGATGAGAAACGAATCTAAACCCTAAACAAATGCACTGCACGGGAGTGCTTTCTGATTCGAGAGATCAATCTATACAATTATGGCCTAAACCAAGAAATGGCCGTTCCAGACTTGCTTCGGTCACAAAGTGAAGGAGATGGGGTTGATTTTAGGGAGGGAAGCGAAGAAGGTGTTGAGATTGTGGAGGTGTTGGCTGTTTATGAATTGTATCAGAATATCGAACTGTCTTGCAATAATGTAAGTAATCATCTCTGGGTGTTTGAATACGTTGTATCAACACTTGATTTCTGTCTATTCTAGAAATAGGGAGGAGAACCTATTTATACAAGTCATTGAGCCTAACCCTCGTCTCTCGTGGGAAGTAGAGGAAGTGGAGTGATGAAGTAGTGGAGTCGTGTTAGTGTCTCACGATCAGTCTTGGCCCACTTCTCCCATCATCACTAACCTTTCATGTCTTCCTGACACGTTCTTGTGTTGGCGCGTCGCATGCTGCACGCTATAAACCGCCAGACCAATACCCCAATAAGTATCCCCCATTTTGTGACATGCTTGATGTCTCGATTGTGTGGATCGTGGGACCCACATAAGGTAGCATAAGGTGCTAGGTTAAATAACTAAGTCATTTGGGAAATCGATATTTATGAAGTATCGTGTACATTTGATGTATGTAATGCATCGCAAATAGCATGCATGAAGCATTGCTGTTTCGAATCCTGTCCGGATAAGTCGCGGACTAAGCGTCTTAGAATAGGATCATGTCCAACCATCTTTGAGTGATCTTTTGGAGGCTGTGCAGGCAAGACCTCCCTTGGCCGATCACTCCATGTGGTAGGGTGACGGATAGTGATCACCAAGACACTTTATTGGCCACTTAACTCCTAGCTTGGGCTGTCCGACCAAGTTGGTAGAGTTGGACGGACGAGATGATCTATGACGCTCATCTGCGACCGTTGATAGTGTTTTAGGGTTTTGAAGAGGTACGCAAGCATCACTCTTCAGCTTGGTCGAAACCAAGCATGAGAGGCATTTTTGGCAGGACCGACTGGGCATGCGTGTAAACAGCTTGCCGGGTACACGTCCGTACCTTACTGTCTCATGAAGGTGTGATCTAAGCCACTCAATTTGACCGGAAAAGTTGAGTGGTTGAGATCGGTTTGCGTCAGAAATCCATTGCCGCAAAGGAATTGGAGACCACGCAACATGCTAGTTTGGGCGCACGAATCGAGGCATTCAGCCATGATTAGCCTTGGCCAATCGGTCATGCGTGTAGTTGGTCCCACGGTGATCATATTGACATGCTCGGGACCTTTTAAGTCTATATCTACACCCTCCATCCAAGCTTGCGAAGATGGACGCTCGTGATCGATTAGCGACACATGTAACATGTCGCAAACCCTAATTAGGGTTTTGGATCGGTCGTGCACATGCAACTTCAACCAAACGATTTGGCAAGCCATGCTCCACCTTTGGGGAAGTCGATCATGTGGGTAGAGAATGGTCCCGCCAGAGTGTATAGCAATACTTGACCGATCAACCACCAGACGATCTATGTCGTCCAACTAGGCCGGCGAAGTTGGACGACCGCGATCTGTTTGAGACCGACATTGGCAGTCTTGCGCATACAAGATTTTCCAATCTGCTCCACACCAACCCAACGATCCTACTTCATGCTGACGTTCGGTGGTTGTTTTGGGGGCGTAACATGCATTCGATCGATCAGGGGATAAACGGGTCCGTTGGTGGTCATTAAGGTGGTAGCCTGCTCCTGATGGGGATCGTCTAGGTTGGTTAAATCATGTGGCCAACTTGCGTGGTAGTGATTGTTTCTGAGACTGACATGGACAGTCCAGATTTCCCTTGGGGAATTAAATATGCTCAATCGGGCTAGTATAACACACCGAGAGATGTAGCCTGTACGGGTATTTCGTGCATGCCTCACTATTGACACTTGAAGATTCGTGTTACTCTGCTGAGAACATGCTCCATTCTAGGTGAATTACTAAAGTGAAGAAGTATTCATCACTCAGATAGCCTTATCCTCTGCAGGATGTCAGCGTATTAAATTTGGCTTTTACAATTTTAGCCCTGAACTAAAATCCACCATCAACAGATATATATGTAAATATTTGGATAAAAATATTTCTAAAAATGATTTTTCGGTCAAGAATTTAATTGAAATAATATTCTCAAAGATTTTACGAAAAAGTTCTCGAACTTATAAGAGGGAAGACCTCTTACTTCATTTTGATAAAGATTTGACAGAATGTCTACTTCTAGCTGCAACTCTCGCAAAACCAAAAAATTCTGGACTATATTGTTTCCTAACAAGAAGCTTCGTCTCGAGTCTTCTGATGGTGATTCAGATTCATCTCCAGAACTTCAGCAAGATGTTCCTAATGAAGAAATCTCTTCGATCAATGATAATCTTCTCAATAACCTTTCACTCAAATTAGATATAATTTTGTGTGAAGTAAGGAACATGGAAAAGGATTTGCGAAAGGAAGTAAAAGAAGTCAATGACAATGTTATTAGTCTTGAATCAAGATTAGTAATTATAGAAGATGATTGGAATCCTGTGAAATCTTCTGATTCGGCTTCAACTTTGAAGGAAACTCTAAAAGGATAAAATTAGAGTTTCAAGAATAAAATAAAATAGACATCAGTTTTTGATGTCTTTCAATAATTGTATAAGGTCTATTATGAATAAAACTATTAGTTATGAATAAAATTATTAGTTTATAATTTTTCTTGTAATAGTTTTTGATTACATAGTCGGTGCTTGAATGATTTATATTTTTGCTATGTATGTTTATGGGATGTTTGGTTTCGGTTTCATTACCTTAATATTTGATTTCATATGTGTGAACCCTTATGGTTTGGGTGACTTTTTGGTTTAGTAGGATTAAGTTATAGCCCATGTTGGTAGGCTTTATCAAAGGATCATGAGGGGTTCTGATTGAAACAATATGTGAAAAGTCACAATATGTTGAATCGTTTTTTGGTTTAGCATAAAAGCATATGTGTTTCGGGGTTTCAAATTTTGCATTGCATAATTTAAAACCGGTTTTCAACCTTTCTCTGGCAAATGTTGGTTGTTGTTGTTCTTTTGTCTTGCAAGAGGATGACAACATAATGATATTTTGGTATCAATTCTCCCTGGGAAGATGCAAACATTAATGGAGAAGATGATGCGAAATTTGAGGTAACGACTTTGTTAGTTAATCGTTTTCCTGTTTGAGAAAAGCCTGATTTTATTGCATATATTTATTGCTCTTGCTTAACAAAATTTCGGTACAATTGGTGTTTTATTCCATTGTTTGTGTATGGATGTGTGTGTGATTCAATTGTTTCCGGTTAAGAAAAACTATTGTTATCCTGCTTTATTGTTTGGTATCAATTGTTTAGGCTTACAAAATTTCGGTGCAATTATGGTGTTTTAATGTCTATGTTGTTTCAATTGCTTCCGGTTGAGGTAAATAATTATGCAAGTTGATTTATTTGGTTTGTATGAATTGTTTATGGCTTAACAAAAGAAAAGGTTTACGTGATGAATTGTTTAGTCCAATTTTATTCCGGATAAGAGAAACTAAGTTAATTCTGATCTTAGTTAGACTTATCAAAGTGGAGGTTTCGATTATTCAAGTCTAATCGAATGCCTTAACAAGAAATGCTAGTTAACTAACCTAGTACTTGTCTTGTTTAAAAGTGAAAGGTCTAAGCTATATGGATAATTAGAACCTGATGAGAAAAATAGAGTTAACTCTGATCTTTATTTTGGTCTTATCGAACAAGCGATTGTATTTGTACAATCGGTTTAGGAAAAGGAACTAAGGTGCTTAGTCGATTTTTGGTTTTCTAAACTATTAGGGAAAATTGCTTCGGGCAATTGTTTTCTTGGTAGCATATCAAAACAAAATTACTTTGTAGTTTCGGTTTTGACATTGGTTATCAAAAATAGTGTGTGGAACCCTCGTGCTTAACTCTTATAGGTTGCAAGTCTTGTGAGATTTATAAGATCCTTTCGGTTTATCTTTTATTTGCTCGTACCTTTGTCATTTTGTGACAAAAAGGGGAAGAAATACATGGAGTAAACAAGTGATATTGGTATTGATTTATATTGATTTGGTATCACTAAGGAAAAGACAACAGTGCTTAAACGTTTTATCTAACGAAAAAGTAAAGCATAGACTAAGGGGAGTAGCATATCATATTAATAAGGGAATAACAAAGACGTGCGGATTGAAAATCTACCTATCTTATCTTTAGGGGGAGTATTAGCTTTGTCATTACAATGTCAACAACGGCATTTATGGATTGAATGTATACAGGTTATTGTGTTGTTGAATTTGGGAATCAAGCGTATGTGTAATGAATTCTTGTAATTTATTTATCCACATGATGTAAGAGTTTTGTCACTAAAATTGACAAATAGGGAGATTTTTAGAGCATAGCTCGGTTGAACCCACCAAGCGTTGGTATGTCAAGTTTGATTGTCATATTTTAGTGAACCAAAACTCATTTAAAGAGTCGCATGATTATACATGATAGATTCAACTTCGTATAGGTTAGCTTGAAAGTATTAGGATATGAGACATTACAAGTATTACGTGAAGACTTGAATAATGTGAAGAAGTAAGGAGCTACAACGACGACATTATCCTTCCACTTGAGGTTAGTAATATTTGACTTGAACTGTTTCATTCCCTAACGTATCTTTCAAGTCGTGCATATTGAATACATAACTGCGAAGCTATGAATGATTATACTCTAGTTAGACATAGTATTAAGAAATACAATACGAAGTATAACACTTATCTTTTTAACTTCGTATATAAGACATCGACATAATCGTTTGAATGCTATTGTGATTATGTATGGGTATGAGGTGAAGATTTCATCTTAGGAAACAATGTTTTACATTCGTTTAAAGGAAGTAAATTCATGAACTTGTTTTGTGAATCGAAAGGGTAATCGCTAGGCTTATTGGTATTGTTATTCATTGCAAATCTTTTGAATTACCAATATGTGTGTTTAGTATAACCGCTCATGACTTTCTTATGTTCTTGGTAAAACTATTCACAAGGCTTGACTTTTGTATTGGTATGACTTTTATTAGTGAAAGTATGAGAGATTTGTTGTAATTGGTATGAAAAACTCTAGACATTGGGGAACCGATCCTAGTAAGAGGTTCAACCGATCACAAAATGGGAATTTATCCTTGTAACAGGTGTAGCAAGTTTCTAGTTATTGGGAACCGATCCTATGAACATGTGAAACACGTTTTTAGTTATTGAGAACCGATCCTATGGACATCTGCACCAAATACAAGTTAGATACCATATATATGTGGGAACCGATCCTAGTACCTAGTCAACAAGTTTTGGTAACTAGCATGAGTAATTCTAGTACCCACATGGAGGTAGTGCCGAAACTTGTTTTGGTAGAACCGTTAACCCCATGTTTGGTAATTTGATAGGATAATCACACAGATAGTTCTTGGAAGTCAGATGAACCAATTATAAACTTGTTTGGAAGTGTGGAAAATCGGTTCCAAGATTGTAAGTATGAAAAAGGACTTACAAAGTAAAGATCTCGACATACATTGAACATGTGCAGTAACGCTTATCTTTTATTGTTCAAAGATATTCCTTAATATCTAAAAGAGATTTCCGGATCGAAAATAAATTGAGAATCTTTTAATTAAGGTTTTCAATTTTATATTTGTAAAATAAAAATTAGTAATGTGCATTTACTAATTGGAGATTTTCTAGTGAGATTTCGATCAATATTTGGACAAATCATTTCCAGGATTTATGGAAACCGAACAGATTGAAAAGAGTTGTTACCGAACAGATTTGTTGTTCCTTTACTGTTTGGAATACGAACCTAAGGGATTGTTCCAAGTGCGTGACTCATTACAAGTTGGAGGTGCGGGATACAGACGTAACTAGGTGAACTATAGGTTTAGTTGTTTGGTCTCAACTATACGAAGTTGGTTTAGATTTTGTATAGCGGCTTAATCCCGAGAGTATTCAATTCTGGACAAAGTCCCGGGATTTTTCTGCATTTGCGGTTTCCTCGTTAACAAAATCTTGTTGTGTCATTTACTTTTATTTTCCGCAATTAGAATTGTTGTTATTATAAATTAAAGTAAATTACACAAACACTAATTCCTATTTACTTGATAGCAATCCTATTGTGTTTGGTTAAGTCCGAACCTTTTATCAAGTAAACATACTTCACTGTTGTATTGTCTCGATCTCGTATCCATAGACGATCACACGAAGTGTGAACCGATTAGTTGTATTGTCTCGACTCAGTCCCTAGACAATCACTTTCGGAGAAAGGACTTATAGATGGAAAAGTTTTAGAGTGAGGTATATTTGGGTACTCTCGTCTTTTCAATCTACTAATGAACTGCCCCTTTACAAGAGCAGTTCTTACTCTTGTTCCTTGTATTCTGAGTTCTATGAGTCAAGTTAATGGGGTGCAAAACTGGGTCATTAGCTGGTTCAATTACTCTCATGCTCCTACTAATGAACACTGGATCATACAAATATCATGTTCTTTATGGAAAGTTTGGAATGTGGGGTGTAAAAACGTTTTTGAGAAGACAAAATCAAATCCAATTTCCTGCATCAGAAGAGCTCAAAGTATGGAAAAAACTATCAAAACTGATAACACTAGTACTAGAATAGCCAACTCTACAAATCCTCTACCAAGGAATAGTTATTAGAAACCTCCAACTGCACCTTTTGTCACTATTAACTTCGATGCTTCTTTTAAGTTATCATCTAAAGATTGTGGTATATGACTAATCATGAGGGATTTTGTAGGAACACACCAAGGATAAAAATGCATCAACAACAATGGAAATTTGAATGCAGAGGAGGCAGAATGCATGGCTGCTTTGGAGGCGGTACGATGGTCTATAAGTCAACAACTGGAGTATGTGATTCTAGAAACAGATTCATCTAACGTTGATGCTACAATCAATTGAAAAGATGCAAGAGTATGCTGGGAAAATTTACCAATAATCTACGATGTTAAATTTTATCTTAATGATATTAGGTTATGGAAAGTAAGGCATGTAATAAGAGAGTGCAATCATGTAGCTAATATTTTAGCTAAACACTCTAGGAAGCATAAGGTGAATAATTTATGGGAGGGTACACCTCCGGTCTTTATTTGTAGTCAATTAGAGGTGATATTAAGGATATTTTCCTAATCTTACCTCCTTAATCAATAAAATTTTTTTGAATTAGAAAAAAATATTTCAAACGTCAATGAATTTTGAAGTTAATTTTTTATGACATATTCTTTTAATAATGATCTACCTTCCTACCAAAAATGAGACACATTTTAAAATACGAAACATCACCACGTATAAATTTTGATTTCAACCGTCAATTTTCAATTGTTGAAATTAGAAGTGATGGACGGTGACCTTATATGTCTTCGAAAGTGCTCATTTTTGGTAGGAAGGTAGATATTTATAAGAGGAATATGTCATAGAAAATTAGTCTCAAATTCATCGCCGTTTGAGTTTTATAAGAAAAACGGCACTGAAATGTCAACCAAATGTGATTTTAACCATGTCATTGGATCCTTACCCAATCATATGATCCAAAAAGTTTAAAACTTGTTCAGACATAAACATAAATTATAAAATCAACACAGCAACCTATAGTTATTCATTACCCAAAGTGAAAGGCAACTGCAAATTATCCTTTAAGCACCACAACTATTTATTAAAATTGCATATATGAAGTTTGTGTTATTCACCAATGGGCATGGTCATGTTTTGTATGCTTTTTGTAATTTCCTAAGTTTGAAGAACCTGATTGTGTAGAGAAGGTTCTCAAAATTGTTTTGTTATCCCTCCAACAATGTTTTGTTGTTCCAAAGGTGATTCATGGATTTTAATTGATCCTCAAAAAAAGAAAAAAAACCGCATGACTCTCCATATGTGCTAGAATATTGTTGCACAAAAAACACTCCAAGCTCTACTATTGTTCTGCCATCTTTGAGGATTCAAGTTCTACTTTATTATTCATTGCTCTGTGAGGGAGTATACTTGGTGGAAAGGAATTTTCAGAAGAAGCAAACCTGACACATCCAAACAAAGGGCAGTTAAAAAATAAATGCATTAGAGTTTCATTATGTTGAGAACAAAGATGAAAGCGTTTGGGATGTCTATAAACTTTGCTAAAACCGTTGTTATTGGCGCCATTCTTTGCATGCACTAGATGAAAATGAAGTTCTTGGAGTAAAATTGATCTCAAAGGAAAAATGATCATTTTAAGGTTCAATTTGATTTTCATCGCAAAAACCTACCCAAGTCCCAGCCTCATGAGTCTCGCTCTCAGCCTCACGAGCGAGACTCATCTACGGCCTCTCGAGACTTAGCTTTCAGCCACACAAACAAGACTCATGAGCTCTTGGCCTCTCGGGATTCAGTATGCAGCCTCATAGAAGCAGATTTAGTTATTCCTCGTGAGATATATTGATCATTTTTTTTTATCATTATCCTCATGATGCGTCCACGACGTCCATGAGCATGATCAAGACCAATTAAGTCCCCAATAAGCACGACTCACGCCTCGGTCTCACGAATATGACTCAAGTCTTACGAGCCTCGTGACCAACTCCTAGTACACATTCATGAGATACATTGGTCATGTGTGCCCAATAAAAGAAAAGAATCACGAAAGACTCCTAGTAACATCCTTGTGACATTTCACTGGCTAAATCAAGTATTTCATATATTTTATAAAAATAAGAGACACTTTCAGGCACATATATGGGCTTGACTCCCTGTCTCATGAGCATGTCCCCGCCGACTCTATGAGACCTGGGCCCTGCGAGATAATCTCAATCTCGTACAAACATGAGATTCAAGTATTACTAACAAACCTCAGATACAAGCCTCATCCTCAAATATAGGCCTCAAGTCTCTCCCACGTTCATCAAAAAAGACTCATTGATAGGGTTCGTCCCTCGCAATCCACATATGCACAAAAATATAAGGTTGGGGCTCAACCTCAGCTCCTATCGTGTGCTCTTCACATGACTCAGCCTAGTCATAGTGCACGAATCAGAGAATATTCCTCTAACTTAGCCAACATCGGCTGCATAGTGTATTTTTACTCTACCACCAGATCATCACGAAGGCCAGCTCGGTCAAACATATTTTGGAGTGTAATACCATAGGAAGTAGAAGGTAATAGTGTGTGGGAGAATTTTTTGATTTTTTAATTTTGTTTTCTTAGATAAGCCCAGTCGAAAATTTGGATCCCAAACACTTTTTTTGACCTAACAGTTATTAGTGTCTTTCTTAGTGAAGGCTTTTGTACCCTATTTTAAATAGTACCTGAATGAAATTAAGAGCTGGGGATAATATTCCACTTACATGGTAGAAGAAATTTGGTGTAATCTCTTTCTAACTCACTTTAAAATATGAGGCATTCCCCAAAACTCTTCTTCTCATAAATTTGATTGACAAAGACACGCCGAATTTGTCAAAGTAAAAATAAAATTTATCCGGTAATTTCCAAAACCCCTTGATCTTCCCTTGTAACACCCACGTATTTTTTTCCTAGTATCACTGCAAGTCTTACTCCCGCATGCGAATGACTCTGACTTTCTCCACCACCACAAAATGTCATGAGTCAATTATTTATCTAATACGTGTCGCTATTTTGACAAACTCCCCAAATATGGATGCAAAATACTCGTTCCAGTCGCCACAGCAAAGCCGACGTGTGTCAACAGTTAACACGTACAGCATAGAGCTTTCCACATTTGCAGGTGATACCAGACACTATATAAGCATCTCAATGAAACGTTAAAAAGACATCACATTCTCACACTATCAAAGAGAAAAGAAACAGCAACCCTCCAAACAAAAGAAATCAAGCTAAATCCTCCAAATCAGATCTCAAATATGTCTTCACAAAACTTCAATGCAGGACAAGCTAAAGGCCATGCACAGGTTAGTTTACTTGCAATAAGGGAGATCGGATTTGCACTTTGCTAGTATCCAACATGACTTATCTTCTGTTCTTTCTCGCAATTCATTCAAGTGACATTTGTTTATGATTTTATACATTGTAGGCCAAGACACAAGAGTGGGTCGAGTCCGCTAAGGACACTGCTCAATCAGCTAGGGACAAGACAGCGGATGCAGCCAATGCTACATCCGATTCTTGCCAACAGAAAAAGGAAGAGGCATCTGGCTTCCTCCAACAGGTAATTTACCGATTTGAATACGTTAATTATCTTGTATATACCTAACCGAAGGCTGCGTCTTTCTTTGTTGAGCTAATATTTGATGGTATTCTGGTTGTTGTTATGCAGACTGGAGAGCAGGTGATGAACATGGCACATGGTGCAATGGAAGGTGTCAAGAATACACTTGGAGTTAATGACAACACTAGCCACAGCCACAAGAAATAAACAATTCTAGAGAAGAAGAGGACGATGCCAATAAGTAGGACTAATAATTGGCATCGTCGTTTATAATAAAAACACATGAGGAGTATCCCCTCATCATTCTGTGTGTGTTAATTAGCATCACTGTCTTTTCATTTGTAATTTTTTTGTTCTCTTCGATGTTTTGGTTTGGCAATTGTGCTCGTGAAATGAGTTGACAGTTGTTCCCACTCCGAATGGGGTGGAAATAACCTCCTTCTTTGTTTCTTAAGTAGCTCTGTTTTGTATAACAATCGATTTTATTCGAATTGACAATGATTCAGTGCATCTGAAAAATTGGGTATTTGTCATTCTATTTTATTTTTTACTATTTTATTTTTTTGTTGTTGATAGAAATTAAAGTAGATAGTGTTTAAATTAGCCCAATTTGAATAAACGCAAGTGATTTAGAGATGTTGGAATTAATCGCCCTTTACCCGTACATATTTAACTTAAGGACTCTTTTTCAAAAAAAGAAAAAGAAAAAAACTTAATGACTTAAAATGAGTCATTACATGTTTCGGTCATTCAATAATTTCAGACGTAAGGAGATAATAGAGAAAGGATGGGGCTAGAACATATTTGAGCCACGCATTTTTTTTTTTTTTGCAATTCTATGGAAAATTACTTTTTGGTTAGACGACTCAAAACACATCCTAAATGATTTCTTTTTCCACCGGAAGTACACAAGAAACTGACTCTATTCAAGGAACTTGGACTCATTCCACCTTATTACAGGGCTACACCACTCATAACAAAAAGAGTCTTAGCAAACCTTACAAGAATTATGAGGAATTTTTGGTGGGGGCACAACAAGGAAACAAAGAAGATGCACTTTATAAATTGGAGCATTTTTGAGCTGGAAAAGGAGCAGGAAGGCTTAGGGATAAGGTCAATTCATAAGCTGAATATGGCGATGATAGCAAAACTGATTTGGAGGTTTCTGGAGGATGAGGATTGTGTCTGGGGTCAGATTATGAGAGCAAAATATGTAAAGTTTGGAAATTTTTGGGAAGTAAAGAAAACTAAAAGCTGCTCAGCTACGTGGAATGCTATGTTACAAGTTAGAGAAGAATTGAGAGAGGGATGCTGGTGGAAGATAGTAAATGGCGAAAATATGGATATATGGGATGATCCTTGGATTCCGAGTATTCCAACTAAGAAGCCAGAAAAACGGGAGAATGGTGATCAGACTATTAAGAAAGTGAAGGATCTTATTATTCAGGAAGAACACAGATGGGATGAACTCAAGCTGCAGCAGCTCTTCAACCCAACTGAAGTGACCAAAATAATGGAGATTCATCTACTCACTGACCCAGAAGAAAACTCAGATGATACATTACTGTGGACACATCATCCAAAAGGTGAATTCTCATCTAAATCCTTTTTAAAAACTTTAAACGACAGAATTCCATCTACTTCAACAAATTATATCTTTCCATCGAAGAAATTTTGGAGTGTGGGAAACATTCCCCCCAAGAGTACATCTTTTTGTATGGAGAATGCTTAAAAATGGGTTACCTGTTGCTAGAAATATAAAGAAACATATTCATGGATAAATGATGACTGCAGGCTATGTGACAGAAATGTAGAAGACAGAGAGCACTTATTCCTTTACTGTCAGGTGGCTCAAGCTGTTTTATTTGCTTCTCCATTAAGTCTTAGAATAGGGGAAAAACCAAACCTAACTGTGAAAGACATCATTATACAGTGGCTGGATGAAGGAGGAGATTACACCAAACTAAAAATGGGTGTGTGCATCTTCTGGGCAATATGGAAAGGTAGAAATGATGTGGTCTTTAACAAGAAGAAAGTCAAAATCAGGGAGGTTATTCAAGATCGGCTCTGTACTGGTTTAATATGAAGCTTGAAGCGGAGGTCCGTGATATGCATCCAACATAAGAAGGCATGATGGAGGCTCAGAAGGATAAATGGGAACCACCTGTAGGAGAAAAAATCAAAATTAATTTTGATGGAGCTGCAGGGCCAAGGGGGTTTGTTTGTAGAGTAATTGCCAGAGATAAAGAGGCTAAAATGCAGGGATGTCAAAATAGGACTATTGATTACTGTACTACAATTGAAGCTGAGGCAGCTAGTGCTCTATTGGCAATGGAACTGGGGGTCAGTATAAGATTCAGAGATATAGTATTAGAAGGTGACTCTCTAAATGTTATCAATGCTCTGAAATACAAGCATCACAATACAAACTGGAGAATTCAAAATACAATCAGCAGAATCAGAGATGAGCTGAGACATTTCAACTATGTGGAATTCAGGTACATCAAGAAGAATGCCAATGATGTGGCACATATCTTGCAACTTTAGCTGCTTCATCCCACTCTTCAAATGTGTGGATTTCTTCCCCTCCCTCTTGTATTTCCCTTCTCATTGAGAGTGAGAGAAGTATTCTGTAACTTATGAACTCTTGTGTCTTTCTTTTCTTTGTTGTTGATTTTTTTTCCTCCTTCAAAAAAAAAAAAAAGAAAAGTCATAAAAGACATTGTGGCTACATTAATACTCCTTTTCTTTTTCTTTTATTTTTTTAATGAAAAAGTTATATTAAATAGAAAGAACGAGGTACAAATACAGACAGACCAAACCAATTTTTCAGAGAGGAAACTACTGCAAACCAAAGAGTTAGCAGGCAAAGAGAAAAGGAAAGACTACACCCCCAGATACACCATGTTCAGAAATGAAACAAAAGTATGCATAAAACAATCCTAAAACAAGAACCTACAAACTACAGAACAAAAGAGTTTGCAACAACCTAAAACAAGCTGCAGTAATCCATTAAGTAGTATTTGTCTTTATTTTTGGTTTGTTTTCAGTTTTCTCGGGCTTCTCATGAATTGTTCAAGTTAACCCTTAAACATTCACAATTCATGTTAACCCTTAAACATTCGCTCGCATTACCTATAGTTCACCTCTGTAGATATGTGTATATGCTATTTTAACTTCTCATCAAAACAAAAAGTGTTTATGTCAGGTTACTGGACAGTAGTATGAATGGGAAACAAAAGTAGTTTGCTCCTTAGAAAGTTAATTTTATTTCTTTCAGAAGTCACTCTTATATTCCCAAACTATCTTTAAGGTTTTTAATTTAATCTAAAACTAAATTGGTTGAAGTGCGTCTAAACACCCTTCGAAGTCGAAACACTTGCATGAAACAACAAAAAATATCGACCACATGATTTATACGAGTTTGTTAACTTTTTTTTAATCGATAAAGAATTCGGCACTAACAAGTTTTGAATCCAGGCCGTTGGTATCATCACCCAATAACTTTTCCACGGTAACATATTCAGGGAGATATCATCAACTCATGATCTTTCACCATTCGAAAGAAAAATGTTACAGCGGAACTAACATATGTGAGAAAAAAAATAATGAGAGTAATTATTCATATTTGTTTCATTGATTAACCAAAGAAATTCATCGTGCTAACACAATCAAAACATTTTTCTTTGAACCTATGATATAAAGTATGCTTGTTCGTGTTCATATAATTTGATTTTAGGTGTGCAATTGTGACCTTGATTTTTTATGTTTTTTTACTAGGAAAATAGAATTTCATTAAGTTTAAACTTGGATTACAGAGTGAGGAACATTATCCTCATTCCATTCATCCATGACATTGGAGTTTCTACTATGTCTGGTAGCCTTATCTGCTAAGCCATTAAAATTCCTACATAAGCATTCAAATATGATGAAATTGACCCCTTGTAAGAGGGATAAAAAGTCATCTATAATAGAGAAAGTAGACAAGATAATATGGCCCTTACTTTTATTGAGATAAGAAATGACAGTTTTCAAAAAATTATTCTCTTTGACAGCTTCAAGAAGAGCTAGACTCTCTGCTTACCTGACATATTCATTAAGATAATTCCAAAACCACATCTGTGAGAATTTATCAAATGAATCACCACAATCATGTGGAAGATTATAAGTGATGTCATTATTCGTCGCAAAACTCTGATGATGATAAGGAGCGTCCTCAACTAAGACTAAATAGCTTTGGGTTTCTTCAGACATTTTAAAAGCATATCTCACAGTAGACAGGTATGTAAACGTTTCTCCTGAAAAAATGTTGCATAACTTTCCTACTATATGAACCAAGTTGTATTCATTACATCTATCATGTGATTCTGAAGATTACTAGATGAAAGCCATTTCAGGATCCAGTCTTGAATACTGATGTTAGAGTTTATGTCTTGAAGGACTTAGTGACCAGTTGGGATGGCAGACCAGACAAATCCGGAGAAAAGAAAACTCAAAATAATATGTTTAATAGTTTCAGCTTGACAAGAATTACACATTTTGCAGACATCATCCTGACTATGATTGAATCTAGCTAGTTTAGTCATAGTAGTTAGAATATGTTCCACACATTTCCATAGAAAAAGTTGAACCCTCAGAAGTAAAAGGGGCACTCCAAAGAGCCTTATAAGTAGAAAGCTTAGGATTAGGTTTGATATTGTGAAGGAGTTCATTAGCCAACAATTTATACATAGACTTAACAGAAAGATCCTCTGATTTGGTGTTTGGTTAGATGAGTTTACCAGAAAGAGGGATTCTCATATTACAGATTTTTCGACTATTGACATAAGTGAAATAATCTTGGACCAAGGTGACATTCCAACTCATATATTGTCTGGATATGAAATCAGCTACCCTATAGTTGGGATTAGGTTTGGTTATGCAAATGGGATTCGCAGCACCTAAAATCCAATTGTCAGCAAAAGCATTCACACTATTTCCATCCTGAATGTTCCAATGAGCATGTTGCTTAATAATATCAAGACCATGACAGATTCTGGACTAGACCCCAAGACATGTTCCAAGGTTTTTTCTATTGGAGAGGATCACAATCCTTAAAATACTTACATTTAAGGACGATCACGGATCACCCATAACTCATTTAGCGAATGAATGAGATTCCAAGCTACTTTAGTCAATAATGCAATATTAAATTTTCATTCAGTTACAAAAATCTAACCCACCATGCAATTTATGGATACACACTTTATCCCATCATTTGAAATAAATTCTTCTATAACCATCCTTCTCCCACCAGAAGTCTCTTTGAAACTTTTTCAGATTCTGGAAAATGAAATCTGGTAAATAAAAGGAATTCATATGGTGGTTAAAATAGGGCTGAAGATTGTGTTTGACTAGCACAGATCTACCAGACTATGTTAGATGATTACATTTTCATTAGCAACTCGAATATGGAAGTGGTTGTTTAAATGTGAAGTATTGTAACAAAATTTAACACGATGCAACAATCATTAAAGATGGTCCCAGACGTCTAGGCAACCATTTGATTGGAATCCAAACGCAAGGCTAGTTATTTTGCAGGGCTTAATTGGGGGCCCCAAGAAATAATTAGGGGCCTCAGCTATTTTATTCCCACCCAAAATAATTTATTCCCACCCCAAAATATAGTGAAAATACTGTTTACTCTTCGCCAAACCTAAAACTTAAAATTATATTAATCCTTAACTTTAAACTCATTTTCATTTTTAATCCCAAAGGAAGAATCAATGTTCTCCTCCCCTCTCTCTCGACTCTCCATCACAACTCCATTAATGACTCAGGACGAATCGGAAGAAGATATGGCCCCAATTAAAAAATAAGTGAACTAAAACTTATGAATCTACTTCCTATTTACGTTTTATTTGATGTTTTGTTTGCAAAATTCGGTTTTAAAATGAAAAATAGCAGTTACAGAATAAGGGTCGTCAACCTCTGTAGTTATATACCCCAACGATTTTTCATCTGCATGTTATTTTTGTATGAAAAATCGTTGATGTCTAAGGTGTAAGAGATAACGACCCTTTATCTGGATTTAAGATTTTTTTTCCCAAAATAGAGTCGTCAATATATTATAGAACCAATTGACGACCTTACCATGACGACCCCTTTTTATACACTAACGACTCTATATGACTAAAACTACCTCTCTGACCAAATAAATGGAAGGGTCGTCGTCTTAATTCCATAAAATCATCACTAATGATAACGACTATTTGGTTGAGTCGTTCATGTATAAAGAAAAATGTTAACGACTCTTTCTTATTTGTCCACTAAATGACAAAATTGATAAGGAGTCGTTCATGTATATATCTAAATGTTAACGACTCTTATTTATTCTTCCATTAAATGAGGAAAATGATAAGTAGTCGTTCATGTATAAATCAAAATGTTAACGACTCTTATTTATTTATCCACTAAATGATGAAAATGATAACGACCTTTTTGTCAGAATGATAAAATGATAATTAGAGTCGTCATGGTATAAAATAATACCTTGACGATTTTTCATAATCTGTAAAAGTTGCAGGTTTGAGTCGTCAATTTTTGTGATAATATAGTGACGACATTACGGAGTCGACAGGGATTAGATCCCCGACATTAACGACTCTTTCTATGAATTGTGACATAGTGTATATGATCCCTTTAAAATCTCCTTTTCTTCTTCTTCTCAACTCAAAAAAACACAAAATTATTTTTCTTCCCTAAATTTTAATTCTAAAGTCTGATTATAGTCTAACCATACTATTAACTTAACTTAATTACCTATTAACAGTAATCATTTAAGGGCAATATAGTCATTTTTTTTAAAAAATGGATAAGGGGTGACTCAAACTAGGTTTTAGTGACCTTTTTTGTCTTCTAGTGTGAGTCCCCTAACTATATTTCCGGACCCAATTAAGCTATGTTATTTTGAGACCTTTTCCCTCAACTGATGACTTTAATGTGACTTTATTACTATGAAATTAAAAATATAATTAAATATTTTACTAGATAACCCAAAATTTCTTTACTTAGATGAGCATTTTATTCTTCGTACTTTATTAGCTAATAATACAATACGACGTCGTTTCAACGATATGTAATTGGATTGTTCGTGTAAGGTAGAAGCATAATAATATGATAAGTTTTATAATTCTTTAATTATCGCAAAGTCTCTCATGATAATTTTATTACTACAAACGGTCTAGTTACATTGATTTTTTAGAAACTTTTGTGTAGAAAATTACAATACTTATGGAAATGTTGGAACCTTGTTTCTATTTAACAGCTAACCAATTTAACAGGGGTTGGTCAAACAAGATTTCAAATGATCTTCAGAGAGTTCTCAAATTCACTGTTAGTCCATTGAGATTTTTGGTGAGTTTCCCAATGTCTCTTGTTATTGGTTAGAGACTTTTTTTAAGACATTTAAATTCTCTAAAACTCCATGTTATTGGATTAGGATTTCATAAGAGTCACTCCAACATCCCTGTTATTCTAATGAGAATTCAAAATCATTGATTTCTTGTTTTCAGAGATTTGGAGAGACTTTTTTAGGAAAATAGGCATGGCAGAAATCTCTCCTCAAGAGGTGATATTTCTGGAGACTTGGAAACTTGAGAGTAGGACCAAGTTTTTTTTTTTTTTTTGAGCTGATGACCAAGTAACGGGTCATTTGCGGAGTAAATGAGTGGCGAGATTGCATATAAAATAAAATGAATGTGGGATGAGTGAAATAAAAAAAAATGTAAGGCAACAACGATATTTATTTTGACAATGAACACGTATTTACCGGGTATTCATGCTACTTTTATTTAGATTATACCATGCATGATAAAGTAACCAGTAGATGTTTTGAATTTTTGATTAGATGTTGTACATTTTTTTGTCTCTACAAATCACAAAGACTCTCTACGAATATTAATTTTTTGTCTCTACAAGTCATAAAGACTCTCTAATATACTCTCAGAAAATCACTAGAAGTCTCTATATTTTAGAGAATCTCCGGGAGTCACTCAAATAAAATATCTATGAAAATCTATGTAAATCTCAATTGACTACCTCCCAGTAACTTTAACTCAATCTCCTTCATCGCAAAAACATACATATTTTTCAAAAGATCACTCATGTACGGAGTCTACCCTTTGTTGCCATCTCCTCATTTACCAAATCCCAGTCAGACGCATCGTTGAAATGTCTTAGGCACCTTTTTGTGGAAGATTTCTTCAGTTTTCTCCCATGCCTCATCAACAGTGAAAGCTGCTAGAGTATCCATGGCTTTGGTGCTAAAATTCTCCGTGAAAGCCACTGAATCCCTCACCTCTACCTGTATACAAGTTTTTTCCCTTGTGTACTACTAGTATTTGTAGTTTTGTCCGTGTGTCATCTGTTTTGTTTATGACATGCTTAATAGCTCAAGCATTTCAAATCGATGTCTATGGTCATTCATTCCGACAATTTTCTAACTAACCACCACTAAGCAAATAAAATTTTAGTTGCAGCGCTGCTCATACAAGATGTGCCATCGATTCTACATTCCCAAGGTTTGACTTGTTTTGTTTTAACGGAAAATGGATCATTCGTCCAAATATTTTTGAAATATGGTTTAAATGGACGAATAAAAATTAGTATGAGTGAAATGGACACCAAGAAAATACCAAGGATGAAACTGGATGCATCCTGATGTAAATTAAAAATAAAAAAAATATTTGAAAATGGGTAGGATGAAACCGATTACATCCTTGTTATTTTTACATTTTTATCCATTTAAACAATATCAAAATCTAAATATCTTTTTCACCCAAAAATTGTTAATTTTAGTCTTTTTACCAATTTTGTGTTGTTTTAATTCGGGCCAAGTGAAAGGAAGCCCTTCAATATGGTGAGTTGGGTATATCCGGTTTTCTGGTAAGTTGTCCGTTTTTTCACCATCATGTAAAATGCATTTGGGGTGCATTTATCTGGACGCGGATGATTCTTATGGCTCATTTTTCTGAATTCATTTTCCAATCCTAAGTTCAAACTTTTGTTTCTAATGGTAATGGCGTAGATCCCATATGGATTCTTTTTGAAAATGAACAACCCTCTAGCATACCGTATTAAGTTGAGTAAAACAAAATGGACGACAAGAGGGAAGCATTGTGACAACAGAATCCAGCTTATCATTAAATTGTTTTGGAGACAATGTTCTCTATTCCCATTCGTCAAACTTAAAAAAAAAACCACAAAATACAAAAATCCCGATAACAGAATTCTAAAAGTAAAGACAGGATATGATAGTTCGCAGCCAATTCGTCAAACTTAGCCTTATTGGCCGCTTATCAGCCCAATCCCTCTTAAAGCTTAACTACAATTTCCAATACCCCCTGCTTAAAGCCTACCACCGAAAGCTTGCCCTACGCTGCACTAAGATTTTATAACGTCCTGCACAAAGTAATCTAATGTCAAATATACCCCTCATAGTTTGTAGATATTACGAAACTTGTGAAGCATAATTGACAAGAAATTGTGAGTAAAGTGGTAATTTCAGGTTCATAACGTCTTGCAGTAATGAAAATCTGACGCAGCCGAATTTTATCTAGTTTTCAGTTATCTTTGCACCAAATACAATACGCATGTTAATGCCTACGAGGCCCTAGACTCTCTAGTTTCTCATCTCTCTTTTTCTCCTCCAGAAACCACCAGATACTATCCCTCCAGTTCAAAGGCTTATACTATAAATATGCACTGTATATCACTTGACCATGCAAGAAATATATAGAGATTAGAGAGTAAGACCGTCAAGTACTGTCCTTCTTGCAATATTGGTTTTGAGGAGAATGTGTAATCACAGCAGATGGAATCCAACAAAGGAGCAAATCGATATGTTAGAAGGATTTTACAAAGCAGGAATAACAACACCAAGTGCTGCAGAAATCCAACATATGACAAGCAAGCTGAGAATGTATGGTGATATTGAAGGTAAGAATGTTTTCTACTGGTTTCAGAATCATAAAGCTAGGCAGAGGCAAAGGCAAATTAGACACAGTTATGGTTATCATGATCCAAGAAATCACTTCAATCATCAGTTTCTTCATAATCAAATTTCATCTCCAATGGGTTTAGCTCCTCCTAACACCAATGGTAATCCTCTCTCTTTTACAATCATGTAGATAAATTTCTCTCTTAGGTTGTGTGACTGTTATGCATGAACATCTAACAGACGTAGAGTTTTTCTTATCATATGGTTTATTTCAGGTTTTTTCTGTAGTAAAACTAGTCCATATTGCGCATCAGCAGGGCCAAGTTTTTTCCCTCCTTATGCTCATCAGCATCAGAACCCAAAGGTTTTACTTCCCCCAAGAAGTACTGTTATTGCAAGATCTGCAAGCAACATTGTCAATAAAAGACCAGCTGATAGTCAAACATTAGATTATGCTGTTGACCAAAACTCAGATTATGCTGTTGGCAATGCTGAGAATCATTATCATGAAACATTACCATTATTTCCGATACATCCAACAGGGATTCGAAAATCTGAAGACAAAGAAAAAGACTACTCAGGGTTCAAGAATGCTTCATTGACAACAATTTCCTTATGTACCGCTAGTACCAATCGTCGAGAAGATGATGCTGATGCTGATGCCAATGCAGCACAAAAAGAGAATGGTGGACAATTCCTCGATTTCTTTGCAACTCATTAGGTTAATTGAGATCATCTTTTTAAGTAAGGTTAAAAGAAAATGCATGTAATTGATCATCAAAGTAGAAGAGGATTTAGACTTAGCTTTTTTCTGGTTCAATTGTTTGTGCTTACAATGTCTTCTCAAAACAAAATTGATTTCTTCAATCTACGTACTAAGAAGAATATATTCACTAATGTTAAAACAATATTATCACAATTGCTTCCACTTTTTGGTTCTACTACGCAAAATCCTAGAAACATCCGACATGTACAAAATCGCATAACTAATTAAGCTATGAGTGTTACAGACGGTGTTGTATCATTAGATATTTCAAATTCTCAATTTGTTGAAGAGATGTTCTGGCAACCAGCATATCATCCACAATTCCACATACAATAGTAATATGATGTAATCAGAACATATTTTTTGAAGTAACAACAATGATCAGCATGACATTGTGAGTAACCACTTCTATGCATGAAGTTATCAAACTTCTTATACCACTATTTTGGGGTTGTTTAAATCATACAAACTCTTCTTTAGTTTGCATACCATATCTTCTTTGCCTTTTATTATGAATCTTTCCGTCTATTTCATGTAAATTTTTCATATAGATCACCATGAAGTAAAGATGTATTTATATCCAACTATCCAAGGTAGAGATCTTTAGAAGCCACTAGGCTTAACACTACTCTGATAGTAGTCATCTTCGCAATTGGAGAAAATATCTCGTTGTAATCAATATCCGGCTTCTGTTGAAACCCTTTTATAACCAACCTCGCCTTGTACCGAGTTTCTCCATTTGCATCAGTTTTCATCCGATAAACCCACTTGTTTTGTAATGCCTTCTTACCTCTTGGTAATTTTGCTAACACCGATATGACATTCTCCTCAAGTAAATTCATCTCATCCACCATTGAAAGTTTCCACTTGCTTGAATCATCAACCGTTAGTGCTTCTTTAATATATCAAGGTTCACCTGCATCCGTAAGTAATAGATGATTCAAAGCACATATGGGATTTGGTTTCGGAGTTCTAGACGATCTTGGTACTTCTTGTGGAACTGTAGGAGTAACTCTCGTTGTAATAGAAGTCCTTTCTTCTGCCAAAGGTTCTTCAATAATAGCAGCAATACCATGCTCTTCTTGTACCACACTTCTTCCAGAAACATCATGTATATCGATATATAACTCTTTATCAACATTGCCCGACCTGACATGTTCAACTTGTGTTGCATTTCTGTCCTTGTATAACTTATTCTCATTGAAAATAACATCCCTACTTCTGTGACCCTCATAGTCCCAAAGTTTATACTCAAAAGCGCACCTCCATAACCAATGAATACACACTTCTTTGCTTGAGCACTTATCTTAGACCTCTCATCGGGACCAAGATGAACATAGCCAACACAACTAAAAACTCTCAAATATGAAAGATTTACCTTTTTGCATGTCCAATCTTCCTCCGATGTCTTCATATCTAATGGAATACAAGGTGTCCTATTGATTAGATAAGCATCCGTCTCCGTAGCATGTGTCCAGAAGGTCTTAGAAAAACTAGATTGCAACCTCATGCACCTCGCACATGCATTCAATGTCCAATTTATACATTCTGCTACTCCATTCTTCAGTCGTTTCCTTAGAAACGTCATCTCCAAACGAACTCCATTAGTAGCACACAACTGTAATAATTTTGTTTTATCATACTTACCAACGTTGTCTAACCTTTAAACAATTCAACTTCAGACCCCTTTCTGTTCAGCCAAAGCTTTTCACCTCTAAAACACTTCATCCACCTCAAACTTATTCTTCATAAAATAAAGCCACACTTTCCTTGAATGATCATCAATAAAGGTGACATAAAAATGGAAACCATTGTGAGATGCAACTTCAATTGGTCCTCATACATCAGTATGAACCAAATCAAGTCTCACATTTCTTAAGCTTCTGACACTTCTGTTGAAACTAACCTGTTTTTGCTTTCCCATGACACAGTCTTCACAAAAACTCATACCAATAGATTTCACCTTCGGTAGATAGCCTCCTGAACATAGAATCTTCATGTTCTTCTCACTCATATGCCACATTCTTATATGCCATAAGTTAGTGCTTTCATCTCTACTAGCCATTGCTAAATTAGATCTGTCTAAAGTATGGTATAAAGTATCATTTTTAAATCATCGAGCTAACATCATAGTCCTTTTATTCACTTTCCAGTTGTGCTTCGTAAACATAACTTCACGGCCATCATCAAAAATTGGCTAACAGAGACCAAGTTTTTCTTCAAATTATTAATGTTTTAAACATCCTTCAACTTCCATGCCAACTATTGACTTTCATAACCATATCACCCAAACCGATGATATCGAATATTACGCCGTCACCTAAGAATACTTGGTCATAGTATCCTTCCTTGTAAGAGATCATAATACTCTTATCACCCGTTGTGTAGAAAGAAGCTCCCGGGTCTTTAATCCAAGACTCCTCTTTCCTGTCCTCAGAGAGTAGTTGAAAACTTTATGCAATCACCTTCTTGTTATCGACAATGATCTTCATCGGTTCTGCAGATGCAACTACATTTACCTCTTCTTGATTATATTTGTTTCTACCATTATTAACACCTTTGTTTTCAGGAAAATCACGCTTGTATTATCCTAATTTCTTCCACATCCATCACTACACAGTACCTCTAGGTCGATCTCCCCCTTGACTTCCCTCTAGATTTCCATCTAGTTTGTCATTGTTTCTATTTGAACTCTTGTCTCTATCTTGTTTCAAACTTAAGGTTGAACTTGAAGAACTAGAACCATAACTGTAATAACCCGTCCCTCCACCGATACTGTCCCCACTTAGACACTGCGGTTATCCGGCAGTGTGGGTTTTTCAACGGGCATCGCGGTCATCCAGCAGCAACTTCCCGGGAGGTCACCCATCCCAGGATTGCTCCCGCCCGAGCACGCTTAACTGCAGAATTTTCTACCAACTCTGGAGCCAACTGTGCTGAAAAGGACTCGGTGTTAGGAAGTGAGAAACCATTACTTATATTCCATTCGACCAACCACTTCCGAATATCGGGGTATTACAATACCACCACCTTAAATTGAAGTCGTCCTCGGCCCCGGAATATGTACAAGCCCAGATCTCCGACATTCCCTGCTCCTCATGAGAAGAACCTGGACCAACCCCGTCCAACGTACCTTCTCACCGTCGACAGGGACCCGTTGTCGGTTCTGATACCATTTGTAATGACCCGTCCCTCCACTGATATTGTCCCCACTTAGCCATTGCGGTTATCCGACAGTGTGGGGTTTTCAACGGGCATCGCTGCGGTCATCCAGCAGCAAATTCCCGGGAGGTCACCCATCCCAGGATTGCTCCCGCCCGAGCACGCTTAACTGCAGAGTTTTCTACCAACTCTGGAGCCAACTGTGTTGAATAGGCCTCGGTGTTAGGAAGTGACAAATCATTACTTATATTCCATTCGACCAACCACTGCTGAATATCGGGGTATTACAATAACCTTGTTTTGTTCATCTCTCTTCTTCAGCGATCAACCTTTGTTGAGCATTATCAAGCTTCAACTTCTCACTCCCTGTGGATTTGTTTATACTTTTTTGTTGTTGTCTTGTAACTCCTTGGCAATGAGGACAACAAACGTTAAATTGAACTTCATCATCAAAAGTAAATACTAAATTTTGAAACCTGAGAAATAATCGATTTAAATTTCCTAGGATGAGCTGAAATTGCTTCCCCTTCATACATCTACAGATTGAATAGTTGTTCATACAACATAATCTTCCCCGAGGATCGATGATGACTTTTGATACAAATTCTTTGGTTTATTCATAAGATCCCTTATACTAGTAACCTCTTGTATGTTATCATAGATTTCCTTCGTTAGACATCTACGGATCACGGCCATACACCAAAAATCATGAACTAGTTGTTTTTGAGTGCTCCTCTTTTAACAACTCCACGTAATGGAATAGTAAGGTCTTTATCGTATAGATAGTCTTTCAATTGAGACTTCCAAAACACAAACTTCTTCCCACTGCAATCGTACCCAAAACCTAGGCTCTGATACCAGTTGTCAGGGAATTCTAGAAGAAATGGTGCACACAATTCTTGTAAAATTCTAACAAACGCAGAATAAACAGGATCTTGGAATATTATGATAAATAATAAGTAAACCAAACACAAGCAACAATGATAAACGTGAAAGATAAATCAACTCACAAGACACAAAAGTTATAATGGCTCAAAAATACATACAACTTGTATATATTGTCTAGGTTCACTTTGAGCCGCACCAACTCAAATCCACTATGAAAAAACAATTACAACGTAAAAATCGTGTGAATTATAGCAACCCCTTAGTTATACCGCAACAATTACCCGAGACGATCACCTTGTCTCTTGCTCCTCAACAACTTCCACTCACCATGAAACCCTAGCTTTTATCCCAAAAGCTATACAATTGTAATTCACTTTCTTAATCTCTCTACAGGGCTTAATAACCTATTTATATAAGTTACAAACTTGGGCACCAAGAAACCTACCCGGTTTAGGAAACCCCTTCCTCGCAAAAAATATAACTGGCTAAACGTAGGAAATAAAAGACTCAATAGTTTGCGAACCACCCTTCGCGCTTCACAAAAAATTAATTCATGGCTTAGGGTTAGAGAACTGGGTTTGTGAAACCCTCTAAAAAAAGTTAAATAATAAAGTTCAAAAAAAATCCAGGGCCTCAGGGTAGGCGAACCCCTCACATGGGTATACAGTTTGTGAACAAAATTATTAAGTCTTCAATGATTAACATTATCTATTGCCGAGGGCGTCGATAACTAAAAGACCATCGAAGATCATAATAGATAAGAGGTGAAAGGTTACTGATTCCGATGAAAGAATCTTGAATTTGAATATATGTTGATCGACTAATGTCAATTCCATCTGTATTATGGTTGTTGTCTAGGGTTGTAATATTGATGTTGGAGACGATTATGTCAATACAATTATATGTACTTAGATATAATTTCTCAAACTATTTATAGCCCATTAAATTTAACCCCGTCGCATGAATCCAATTTAAAGGCATGCATTTCGTCGTGCAAATTTACTCTTTTTTGCTTATTCTCTAGAAATAAAAATCTCATACTTTTTGTATATTTACAGTATGATGATCTTCTACTTGAAAAAGTTTTGATAAAATCAATTAGAGTAGAATAACATAAGACTTATGTGTAAAATGAATAAAAATTGAAGAAAAATTGTAAAAACAAGAAAGAGAGGAAAAAAAATGAATGAAAAAAATTTGATTAGCTTACACGAGATTGGTTCACCAAGTGAGTCCTTTCCCATCAATCAGACCAGGTCCATGAATCTATATGAGAAAAATCAATTAAGTTGTGTTTTGCATCATTACCCCATGCTGAAATTTGGTTAGGTGATACCTAAAACTTGCAAGTTCCATCTGATATAAAACACATAAATTTCTAACTAGACAAACTCTTAGAACCCCTAACCTCACACCTTTTCATTTGTAATAAATTTCTCTCTTACTCATGCCAAAAAAAAGAGAAAACAAACAATCATTCTCCTCTCAACTTATTATCATGAATTTTCAAAAAAAGATAACATGTATAAATAGATTTTTTTAATATTTTCTATAAATGATAAATAGTTACACGTACAACAAGCTTTGGAGACCTACCGGAACCTTTGAATGTTATACAGATCGATAGAAAATTCTTTCCAGAGTGTATTCTATAAACTGGAAATGTTGAATTTTCTCGACAAACCTTCTATCCACACATTTTGGAATGCCTACAAATATAAACGTTCCAGTTATCACTACAATGACCAACATTTAAAATTTAATATACTACTTAGAGCAAGATCCCTATAGATTGACACTGTTATCACCCATCACATTATATATTGGGGTGTATATTATAAATTTTTATGTAATTAAATTTGGGGGAAAATATTGAAGGGAGATTTATGGAAACTAAATATGTTATTTTCATATCATTATTTGTATTTTATTATTGATAGTTTTAGTTGAAAAATAGATAATTTACGGAGTTATTAGTCAATGATAATTTTAGTAGAAAAATAAATAATTTTTGGATTTATTAATTAGGGTAATTTTAGAAGACTTGAGTTTTAATAAGTTAACAAAGTTTTCTAAAGGTAATAAATACCTTGAGAATAAGTTTTCAGTATTTTTGTTAAGTTTAGCGGTTTTTTCGAAGAGTTGTCTATATAAGAACCTTTAAAAATGAAGTTAGAAGACTCTTTATAACTTCAAAAGTTTGTCTTTATTAACATCATTATTGTTTCTTTTATCATGTATTTTGGTACAGTATAAACAATTTTTGTAGGTTTTAGATATACTACATTCTCCCTTAATTATTTTGTTAATAATAAATAATATAATATATATTACGGAGAATGAGTCATTTGTCCAAATATTTTTGAATCACGGTTTAAATGGATGAGTAAAAAATAGTTTGGGTGAAATGGACAAAAAAAATTTAGCAAGGATGAAACTGGATTCATCCTAGCTTAAACTTAAAAAATAGCAAGGATGAAACTGGATACATCCTGTGTAAATTAAAAATAAAAAAAAATATTTGAAAATTGGCAGGATGAAACCGGTTACATCCTGACTATTTTTAAATTTTTGGCCATTTAAACAGTATCAAAATAATTTTTGTCCATTTAAACAGTATCAAAATCTAACTGTCCTTTTTACCCAGAAATTGTTGATTTTGGTCTTTTTAACCAATTTTGTGTATATATTAATCGACATTATATTTTCAAAAAATGTCATTAACACTTGACAGGAAATACATATCATACAAATGTATTTACGATTGTATTATTACTAAAAATTTAATTAGTTATGACAATATATCTTATGAACTGAAAAAGATAACTATGTGAAAGATACATTCATCGTATAAATGTGATCTTTTGTTTGTACAAACACAAATTTAAAACTAAAACAACAAACTCAGATAACTTATTATGAATTTAAGCAAACAAAAAAAAGTTTGAAAAAGAAAGAAAGAAATTTATATCTTGCTAGTACCAATCGTCAAGAAGATATTAATGCTGATGCTAAGGCCAATGCAGCACAAAACGAGAATGGTCAACCATTTCTCGATTTCTTTGCAGCTCATTAGGTTAAAAGAAAATACATGCAATTGATCATCAAATTAGAAGAAGATTTAGACCTTTTTCTGATTTAATTGTTTGTTCTTACCGTGTCTTAATTCTCAAAACAAAATTGAATTCTTACTAAGAAGAATATATTCTAATGCTAAAACAATTACTTCCACTTTTGATTCAACTAGACAACCAAAATCCTAAGCACAACCTTCATGTACAAAATTACACAACTAATCAAGATATGAGTGTTACACTTGGTGTTGTATCATTAGATATTCCATAAGCATTATAACTGAAAGAAGTACTTTTTTCAAGTGTATCCATTGGTGTATGTTGATTTGGTTCATGACTATATTAGTGCAAGGGACATCTTGGATGCACTTCAGGTTGATCACATTTTTGCGATGTTTCGAAGTTCCATATATCCTGGTGTAGTATACATCATTAACTTCAACGGCAGATGTCTGTTCCATCGAAACGAAGTCCCAAACAGCAAAATAATCAGTAGATGTAAAAATTTCAATATCCAGTAGATAGAGCGAGTGAGAACTATTCTTACTTGGTTCTTTCAATTGTGTTTAGCATTACAATAGTATTGATCGATAACAATTGGATTATACACTTCTACAAACTTAATTTGGTCGAATGTGATATGCCTTGCATAGCCAGAGCCACCCTAATTAAATAAAATAATCATTATAAACTAAAAACCAAAAATCTAAGCATAAAAGAAAAATTAATACTAGTGTTACCACCTTCCATGTTTTGATTCTCACTCCATTCTGTGTCCCGGTAAATGTACAATTTTGGACGTGTATATTTTCGACAATTTCAGTAGCTCCTTTCTCTCCCAAGCTTCCGACACTACCTTATATTGGTTCATCTTAGAACAAGTCTCATGATGTTCGAAAAGATTTCTAAGTTTTTAATTTAAAAATTTGAAAACTTCTATTTGGTTGTTGAGCCAATCTTTCTTAGTTAACAAACCTTATGCCATGGCCTGGTCCACATGCCACATTAGTGATTTCTACAGAGGAGGTTCCACCATTAATTGCTATGCAATCATCACCTACAATTACATAACAATATTAACTTAGCATGTCAAAAATCAAAAGCTCGTCTAATATCGATCATTAATGAAGCAAATAAACTACGAATAGATAATTAAGAAAACATCGAACATTCATTATAGATATGAGGTGGGAAGTTACCTGTTCCGATGAAAGAATCTTGGACTCGAATGTAAGTTGATCGACTGATGTCAATTCCATCTGTATTATGGCTGCTGCCAGGGGCAGTTATGTTGATGTTGGAGATGATTATGTCACTACAATTATGTATTGAGATATGATTTCTAGGGCTATTTATATGTTTCATCCTACTTAATTCAACTCTGCTGCACGAATCCAATTTAAAGGCCTGCATTACCCAACACAAAATTACTCTTTTTTGCTTCTTTTTTTTTCCAAAAAAATAAATAAATCTCAGACTAGTTGTGTACTTACAGGTAGACGCTCGTCTACCTGAAAAAGAATTGATAAAAAAAGTTGGATAGTATAACAAAAATGTATAAACTTCTGTATAAAATGAATAAAAATGGAAGAAACAAAAATCCTAAAAACTAGAAAGAGAGAAAAAAAAGTGAACAAAAAATTAATTAGCCTACGTGTGATTGGTTCCACCAAGTGAGCCCTTGTCCATCAATCAGACCAGGTCCATGGACAGTCAGCCCATTTATATGATAAAAATCAATCCAGCTATGTTTCACACCATTACCCCATGCTGAAATTTGGTCAGGTGCAACAATATTACCTAAAACCTGTAAAGCACATGAATTTATTACTAAGAAAAAAAAATACTCGTTCTCGTCTCAACCTTTACTTGTCCCTTATCACGCCTTTTTGAAAAAAAATAATTATATGGATAAATGATATATAGTTACCTCAACAACAATCTTTGGAGACATGCAAGGACCTTTGAATGTTACAGGGCTCAACAGGAAATTCTTTCCAGAGGGTATAACAAAAACTGGAAATGTTGAATTTCCTTGACAAACTTTCATCCACACATTTTGAAATGCCTACAGATATACACCGTGCAATCAATCACCAAAATGACCAACATTTAGAATTTAATATACTACTTATTAGCTGCTTGTAACAAAGATCCTTATAAGTTGGCAGAATAACCCATCAAATCATATATATTAGGGTACATAGTATAAACTTCTATGTTATTAGATTTTGGGGAACGTATATTGATATGATTATTCTTACATCATGAGAATATTATCTCATAATTTTGGCGTCAATTTTCTTATAAAACCCAAATGTTAATGAGTTTGAAGCTAGTTTTTCTGGTGATGTGTTCCTCTTACAAAACTCTACATTCATACCAAAAATTAGCATAATCTAAAACGTATAACACAACCATCTAGCATTTTGAACGGTTGAAATTAAAATTGGTAGATGATAAGGTTTCTTCTGTCGAGGTGTACTAGTTTTTCGTAGGAATGTAAAGCCTTGTAAGAGAATCACATCACCAAAAGTTGAACTCCGAGTTCATTCTCCTTTCGATATTATAAGAAAATTTGTGTCGAAATTGTAAGATAATGAGAGAATAACCATGTCAAATGAAATTTATTGCCGCCACATACTCGTTTTATATATTGGGTCATGTGATTTTCTTACACCTGAATTGTCTAGGTTTTAAAAACTTGTCATATTTATCCTATTCATCTCTTCGTCTCCGGACGATGTACCCCGAACGAAGAATTGTTTTTCTCCATCAAGATAGGCTTAACTATTTTATTAAGATATTAAATTTTGATTTTGCCTTTATTTATGATACATTTGTATCAACAAAAATTCCATGTTTTTTTCTTATCACTAATATTATTTAATACTCTTTTTGTTATCAACAATATTTATACTAAATTTCATGCAGAACAATACTCATATACTTCACGAATAAACAACTTATAATCTCTTCCGTATAAATAAAATTAGGTATTACCATGGATTTGTAACAATCGGCGGAACCAACGACCCTCATAACAAGAGTTTAATTTATTATGATGTACAACAAAACATCGCGGTCTCTTTTATATATTTATACAAAAATCATTCTTTTAATGAAAATAATATTCATGGTGTGGGTTCTACGAGAGAAATGTATTTAAAGAAAAATAAAAAATATGTTTTATTTTAACAAGAGAATTTGAAGTATTTTTTTTTCTCAAAGAGTTATATTTTGCCTAATTAATCAATGGTGATACCTTCTTCCATCACTTGATAATGTGCTTAAAGAAAAGACATGTTGCAACTTTCTTCAAATCCTTTTTAGCATATTTTACCAAAATGTATAAATGGATTTAAGTTTTCAATAATAATAGGTGTGAGAGAAATCCACCAAGATTTCTCAGGGGAGAGACAACCAAGTGGGATCCAAACTCATTCCCCTATTATTTTTTATGGGGTGCTTTCCGGGCTTTCTCTACGAGGAGAAATCTCGATGCATTTTCTCGGTGTGTCTAGGAGCACTCTTAAGCCTAAGAAAAGAGATAAGAGTAATATTTTTATATAGAAACTAGTATAAATTTTGTTAATAACAAAGAGAAAAAATTAAATTTAAATTGTTGATAAAAATATATCATAAATAAGAGCAAAATCAAAATTTGATATCTTAAAAATTAGAGTAACGCTCATCTAGATTGAAACACGTTAAACCGGAGTTCAACTATAGAAGCGTTTGATTTGTTCTTAAAAATCAATTCATAGATAAAATAGTTTAATTGAAAGACAACTTACCGTAGAATCATCTGCGACTCCATCTCCAACGGCTCCACCTTGGACAACAACATCATATACATCAATTAATATGTTGACGACCGCTGGTTTTATGGAAAAAAATTTGCTACTCCAGTTTGGGTTTAGAATAAGTAATACTAATTCCAAAACCATACAATATAACTGAGGGAAAAAAATGACGAACTTCAATATAGAACAACTATTTATAAAATGTACAATATTTAGGTGTAATAGAAATTTATATTCAAAATATCCCACCTTCATGTCCATCACCATTAGGACCGTTTCCATTTGAGATAAGTTCTTGTATTATGCAGTGTTCCTTTCCTTCATTCCTTAGCTTTATATACAAACTAACCCAGTCGTATTACCAAGAAATTACACTCCATTAAATATTTATGTTACTAATAACTTAAAAGCTAATTTATTAGAGAATGGTTTAAGCCTTTAAGAAAGATAATGTCATTTTGTTTAATTTTGAGGTTATTCTTTTGCCTTAAATCTTTCACTAAAGAATAAAACAAACCACTACAAGGACCGGGAGATACTTAATGAAAATGAAGCAGAATTTTCGTTAAGATTCACTTTTAATTACGTTTTATGTACAGTGTTGAGCGACTCACATTTTCTGTTTCAGAACTGGGTGCAGGGTGCTACAAAAATGCTTTGACATATCACATATCCATGTACGATTTTCGTAACGAGCTATCTATAGTAAAACATAAGTGGGTGTTGATCGATTAATAATAAAATTTTGGAGCACAAAGATAAACAACACCGGTTAAATTGGAAGGAAAAAAACAACCCACAAAAGGCCGATATGGCTGAAGTGAGCTCTGTTAGTTATTGAAGACTAATTAATTATTTCCTAATGTTAGCTGTGGTTATTTAGGGAAGGGGTTTCCTAAAATTGCTAGAATTCTTGGTGGCCAAGTTTGTAACCTATATAAATAGGTAGTTAGGCCTTGTATAATTTGTGCATTGTGTAGAAAATGATTAAGAGATCGGTGAGAGATTTCTTGTATAGCTTTTAGGGCTAAAGATAGGGTTTCGTTGTGAGAGCATATTGGTGAGGAACAAGAGACAAGGTTATCGTCTCAGGTAATTGTTGCGGTGTAACCAAGGGTTTGCTGGGATTCACACGACGCTGTAATCGTTTTTCTTCATAGTGGATTTGAGTTGGTGCGGCTCAAATTGGACGTAGACAATATATACAAGTTGTATGTATTGGTCGAACCACTATAAATCTTGTGTCTTGTGAGTTGATTTATCTTTCTCGTATTATTATGGTTGCTTGTGCTTGGTTTACTTATTATTCATCATAATATCTCAAGATCCGTTATTCCGCGGTTGTCAGTGATTATTCCCTAAGTAAATCCTGACAAATGGTATCAGAGCTCGGGTTAGAGCTTTAGGGTTTATCATAGTACGATTGGAGTGGGAGTTATGGGTGATAATAACGAAAGTACGGTAGCTAGGGTTAAAGTTTTTAATGGGAAGAACTTTGCGTTTTGGAAGTCTCAGATGGAAGACTACCTATATGAGAAAGACATTGCTGATCCTTTGGGTGGAGTTGCGAAAAAAAGGAGCACGCAAAGACGATGAATGGACAACTCTTGATCGCAAGTGTGTAGCCGTGATCCGTAGATGTCTAACTGAGGAAGTCTATAATAACGTACAAGAGGAAACTAGTACGAAGGATCTTATGGATAAACTTGAAAAGTTGTATCAAAAGTCATCAGCCTCGGGGAAGATTATATTGTGTGAACAACTATTTAATCTGAAGATGCAAGAAGGCGAAGCGATTTCAGCACATCTTGGGAAGTTTAAATCAATTATTTCTCAGCTTCTCAAAAGTTAGTATTACTTTTGATGATGAAGTTCAAGCTTTACGGTTGTTGTCATCATTACCAAAGAGTTGGGAGACTGCAAGGACAACCATAAGCAATTCTGCAGGGAGAGAGACGTTGAAGCTTGATGATGTGCAACAAAGGTTAATTGTTGAATATGAGAGAAGAATAGAACAAGGTTATGTTTCTAGTTATTCAAGTTCAGATTTAAGTATGCATGAAGAAGATAGAGGAAGGAGTTCAAATCGGAACAACAACAACAAATCTAGATGGAAGTCTAGAGGAAAGTCAAGGGGAAGATCTCAATCCCGGACTAGAGGTGTTGTTGAGTGTTGGGCGTGTAAGAAAGTAGGACACTTCAAGCGCGATTGTCCGGAAAACAAAGGTGTTAATAATGGTGGAAATAAAGGTAATCAAGAAGAGGTCAACGTAGTTACAGCTGTGGAACCGGTGAAGGTCCTTGTTGATAACAAGAAGATGATTACAGAAGGTTTTCTACTACTCTCTGAGGACAAGCAAGATGAGTCTTGGATTATAGACTCGGGAGATTCTTTCCATGCAACAGGTGATAAGAGTACTATGATATTTTATAAAGAAGGATACTATGGACAAGTATTCTTGGATGACGGTGAAGCATGCGACATCATCGGTTTGGGTGATGTGATCTGGAAAGTCAATGGTTCGACATGGAAATTGAAGGATGTACGACACGTTCCAAATTTGAAGAAGAACTTAATGTCTGTGGGCCAAATTTGTGATGGTGATGTGAAGTTGTGTTAAAGAAACACAATTGGAAAGTGGAGAAATGATCTATGGTATTAGCTCGTGGAGTTAGAGTCGGTACTCTATACCGGACTTCAGATGGAACTACTTTAGCAGTGGCTAGTAGTGGTGAAGACAGTAACTTATGGCATAGAATATTAGGACACATGAGTGAGAAGAACATGAAGATTCTATGTTCGGGAGGATATCTACCTAAGGTGAAGTCTGTTGATCTGAGTTTTTGTGAAGACTGTGTTCTTGGAAAACAAAAACGGGTTAGTTTCAGCAGATGGGGAAGAGACTTGAGAAGTGAAAAACTTGATTTGGTTCACACGGATGTATGGGGACCAATTGATGTTGCATCTCACAGCAGGTTCCAGTATTATGTCACCTTTATTGATGATCACTCAAGGAAGGTGTGGCTTTACTTCATGAAGAATAAGTTTGAGGTGTATGAAGTGTTTAAGAAGTGGAAAGTTTTGGTTGAAACAGAAACTGGTCTGAAGTTGAAGTGTCTAAGGTCAGACAACGGTGGTAAGTATGAAAAAACAGAATTCTTACAGTTATGTGTTACAAATGGAATTCGTTTGGAGAGGACAGTTCCAAGGACACCACAGGAGAATGGAGTAGCAGAACGTATAAATTGGACGTTGAATGCACGTACAAGGTGCATGAGGTTGCAGTCTGGTTTGCCCGAGACCTTCTGGGCACATGCAACAGAGACGGTTGCTTATCTAATTAACAGGACTCCTAGTAGTCCATTAGATATGAAGATACCATAGGAGGTTTGGACTGGCAAAAAGATAAATCTTTCCTATTTGAAAGTTTTTGGTTGTGTTGGTTATGTTCATCTTAGTCCCGGTGAGAGGTCTAAGATAGGTGCTCAAGCAAAGAAGTGTATATTCCTTGGTTATGGAATTAACGCTTTTGGGTATAAACTTTGGGACTATGAGGGTCACAAAGTTATTAGAAGTAGAGATGTCACTTTTAATAAGAATGAGCTATACAAGGACAAGAATACAACACAAGTTGAATATGTCAGGTCAAGCAACGTTGATAAGGAGTTGTATATCGATATTGATGATGTTTCTGGAAGAAGTGTGGAACAAGAAGAGCATGATATTGCTGATGGCAGAGAAGTACAAGTTGAAGATACTTCTACTGCAGTGGGAGTTATTCCTACAGTTTTACAAGAATTACGAAGATCGTCAAGAACTCCTAAACCAAACCCAAGGTATGCTTTGAATTATCTATTACTTACGGATGGAGGCGAACTTGAAGATATTAAGGAAGCACTAGCGGCTGATGATTCAGGCAAGTGGAAACTTGCTATGGAGGATGAGATACATTCACTTGATGAGAATGGCACTTGGGTGTTAGTAAAATTACCAAGAGATAAGAAGGTGTTGCATAACAAGTGGGTTTATCGGATGAAATCTAAAGCAAATGGAGAAATTCGCTACAAGGCGAGGTTGGTTGTGAAAGGTTTCCAGCAAAAACCTGGTGTTGATTACAACGAGATATTTTCTCCAGTTGTGAACAGTTGGATGTAAAGACAACTTTTCTTCAATATGACCTAGATGAAGAAATTTACATGAAGCAGCCAGAAGGATTCATAGTAAAAGGCAAGGAAGAGATGGTGTGCAAGCTAAAGAAGAGTTTTTATGGTTTAAAACAAGCCCCGAGACAGTCGTACAAGAAGTTTGATAACTTCATGCATAGAAGTGGTTACTCACGGTGTAATGTAGATCATTGTTGTTACTTCAAAAGGAATGGTTCTGACTACATCATATTACTACTGTATGTGGATGATATGTTGGTTGCCGGAACATCTCTACAAGAAATTGAGAATTTGAAGAAACAATTAGCAAGTGAGTTTGCTATGAAAGATCTTGGTGAAGCAAAGCAGATTCTTGGTATGAGGATCATAAGAGACGGAGCTAAGGGTGTACTTATGCTTAGTCAGGCTGAATATATTGAACGAGTGTTGAAAAGGTTCAATATGGAGAATGCTAAACCAGTTAGTTCTCCACTTGGAAGTCAGATTCGTCTTTCAAGTATGCAGTGTGCGAAAACATATGAAGAAAAGGAGTACATGTCTAACGTACCATATTCTTCGGCTGTTGGGAGTCTAATGTATGCTATGGTGTGCACGAGACCGGATATTGCACATGCAGTGGGAGTAGTAAGTAGATATGCAAGCAACCATGGAAAACAACATTGGGAAGCTGTGAAGTGGATTCTCAGATATTTGAGAGGTAACACAAACGTACCATTGTGCTATGGAAAAGGTGGTTCTATTTTGAGGGGTTATGTGGATGCAGACTTCGCAGGTGATGTAGATAAAAGGAGAAGTACGACCGGTTATGTTTATACTATGGGGTTAGCTGCAGTGAGTTAGAATTCAAGGTTACAGAAGTTGGTGACATGGTCTACTACAGAAGCGGAGTACGTAGCGGTGACGGAAGCGAGCAAGGAGATGATTTGGTTACAAGGATTATTAGCTGAGTTGGCCAAGGAACAAGGAGATAGTGTTCTGTTTAGCGACGATCAAAGTGCTATACATTTAGCCAAGAACTCAACCTATCATGCTAGGACGAAGCATATAAATATCAGTTATCATTTCATTCGGGATCTCTTAGAAGAAGGAGAGTTGAAGCTCGAGAAGATTCTTGGTTCGAAGAATCCGGCGGATATGTTTACCAAGGGAGTTACATCAGACAAGCTAAAGCTCTGAAAGGCTTTAGTTGGTCTCTCAGAATGAGGATATGGGAGGAAAGCCGCACTAACAAGGAAGATGTTTTAGCACCGTCAATCCAAAGTTAAAGAATGGAAGACAATCAATAAGTCTTCAAAGTGGGAGATTGTTAGTTATTGAATACTAATTAATTATTTCCTAATGTTAGTCATGGTTATTTAGGGAAGGGGTTTCCTAAAACGGCTAGAATTCTTGGTGGCCAAGTTTGTAACCTATATAAATAGGTAGTTAGGCCTTGTAGAATTTGTGCATTGTGTAGAAAACGATTAAGAGATCGGTAAGAGATTTCATGTATAGCTTTTAGGTCTAAAGTTAGGGTTTCGTTGTGAGAGCATATTGGCGAGGAACAAGAGACAAGGTTATCGTTTCGGGTAATTGTTGCGGTGTAACCAAGGGTTTGCTGGGATTCACACGACGCTGTAATCGTTTTTCTTCATAGTAGATTTGAGTTGGTGCGGCTCAAAATGGACGTAGACAATATATACAAATTATATGTGTTGGTCGAACCACTATAAATCTTGTGTCTTGTGAGTTGATTTATCTTTCTCATATTATTATAGTTACGTGTGCTTGATTTACTTATTATTCATCGTAATATCTCAAAATCAGTTATTCCGCGGTTATCAATGATTATTCTGTAAGTAAATCCTGACAACCTCCTATAAAACAAGCAAGCTACGTAACTAAGAAAACAAAAGATAACCAAATACTTGACATAAACAAGCAAACACACATAGAGGGACAACTCTTAACTATCTCACAGACACAAACGTAATATGTTACCTAGTTAGCTAGCTAGACTAGAACTTATAAGATCATCAATTGTCGTCCAGCAGTTATCACTTCCGAATTCCCTGGAAATAAGCTTTTGGATTACTTTCAAAAACATCTCTAGAAATTTGCTTACCACCCCCTCCCGGGGCTTTCATCATTCCACCACCAGTACCACAGCCACAATGACAAGCACTGCCTTTGCCTCCTCCTCCACCCGATGATGATTTGGCCCCCGAAGAAGCAGATGAAGAGCCTTTACTACTTCGACTTCCTCCTTTATTTCCTCCTCCTCCACCCCCTTTTGCCTCCTCCACCACCACCTTTGCCTCCACCTTTACCACCCATTTTGTATTTATACTCGCACGCCAATAAACAATGAAAGAAGAACTCGCTTAGTGTTTAGTCCTAATGGATAAATTTAATCGGTAGCGGAGGACGTATGCTTGAATCAGCTTGATAGTCTCTATTGGTGATTTATGGGTTCGTTAAGTTCATTTTATAGTGATGGGAATGGCATGACCGCCAAGACAGTTAAACAGTACGAAGTCGTTAGGGATATTCATTCGGTTGATGCATGCCTGCAAAGTTCAGTCGTCTAATTGGCTTCTCTGGGTTGCTCGATTACACTTGTCAATGTTGTCATAGTAGTTCCGACACGTAAAAGAACGTCTGAATAGAGATGAGGACAAAACCACAGTCAGTCAAAGGCCGAATTCCCAAGCGTGCATGTCAACTTTGAACATCGTCGTTCAATAACTTTGTTTTCATCGATCACCTTGAGGAACGGTAACTGCAGTCTACAAAAGGACTTCACCGAACCAACGAGGGGGGTAAATTTATGATCACCTTGACAAATAAGGCTCTTCGTTTGGTGGTGATCTAGGGAAACCGCCAGGACAATCTAGTGGATGAGGAACGGTAACTGCAGTCTACAAAAGGACTTCACCGAACCAACGAGGGGGGTAAATTTATGATCACCTTGACAAATAAGGCTCTTCGTTTGGTGGTGATCTAGGGAAACCGCCAGGACAATCTAGTGGACCGAAGACCTAAAGTACTAAAGCAGAGACCCATTGTGAGTAATAGTTTGTTGCGATTTCCTTAACGAGCTAGCTAGCTATAGTAGAACACAACTAGGTGTTGATTGATTAAAAAAAATTGAGACAACGGTAATTCATTCTTCTTTTTGTTTATGTTAAATTTTTTTTTTTTTGGAAAATGAGGTTTAAAATTGTCAAGGAGCATAGAGATACACACGAGCAAATGAGACGGAAGAAAAAAAAAATACAAAACGCTGAAATGGCTAAAGTGTACTCTTGTAGAACAAGAAGAAAAAAGATAACCAAATTCTTTTCTGATTTACATAACTAGCAAAATACACTTAAGTACAGTACAGTCGCTCTCATTCAAACACAAAACACAAAGAGACACAAACGTAGTTTCAGTTCAGTATATCTACATGTTAACTAGAACCTATAGCTATAAGATCATTGTAGTCCAGCAGTCCTTACTTTCGAATTCCTTGAAAATAACCACTTGGATTATTTTCAAAGCCAGCTCTGGATATTTGTTCACCACCCCCTCCGGGGGCTTTCATCATTCCACCAGCACCACCGCCGCTATGTGAGGCACTGCTTTTCCCGGCCCCTCCGCCAGAAGATGATTTTGATCCCGAAGAAGCAGATGAAGAGCCTTTACTACCTCCACTTCCTCCTTTGCTTCCTCCACCACCACCCCCTGATCCTTTACCACCTCCACCTCCTCCACTACCCCCTGATCCTTTACCTCCGCCTCCTTTGCCACCCATTTTCTCTTTTATCGCTACTCCACTACCGTTTCTCTATTCTCCCTTGCGGATAAAGTTAATTCACTGAAAAATGAAGGAATTTGTTCGAGTATTTATAGGTAAAATGCATCCTTATCTTGGTACGTCGTACACTCGTACTCGTACTACCAGCTCTTGGGGAGTGAGCCCGTTAACTGTAGAACAAGTAAAAGATTTGCATGGTATTCTTAGTTCCGTTATTATTAATCCAATCACGTGATTAACTAATGTTCAGTGCATTGCATTTGCATACTGAATAAAAGAGCCAATATAAGCCCAAATTAACTGAACTGTCTATCAGTTTAATGCGTGCTTGATTTTATTATCCCTTAAAGTGGCCCTAGTTTCAAATAGTGTGGATAACACTGAACAAGTTCTGCTCTGTTATAATGTGATTGATTCTATGTTTGGCCGTCGATTAAGCAGCCACATATGCAATGAATTGTCATATCGAGTGCTTATCTGTTGTTTACTCACGGACATGTATTTTCACACCACAGTCATAGTTATCGGCTGTCATTAAAGACAAGTCTGCTTTCAGAATCTTTTGCCTGTTGGGGATAACGATAATTAATCATTTTGCTTCGTTGAAAACCATTAGTAACAGCGATTTTTTTTCTTATATATGGTGAAAAACGTGTTATGGAATTGTATCGAGACAACTTTTTTTCTTCTTGAAAAAAAGAGATTGATTCCAAAAACTGCTTTAGCAAGTACATCATTAAAGGAACCGAGACATGCATACTATGAATTCACGTTTACAAAATGAATAGTAATTCCTAGACTTCTAGCTAATGAAACCTACATGTAAGAGTAGTGTTGGGGTGCACTGCATGTCTGTACTCTGTAGCAAGATGTGTGAGGCCGAGCAAACATTAACTGGTTTTAGGCCGAAGCATACGATAACAAAAAATTGATCAGTTCCATGACCATGAGGTTTAAAACTGGTGAAATCGTTTGGGATTTTGGTTCCCGCTCTGTCCGGTTTTAAACTGTCAGTTCCAAGAAACCGACAGTTGCAGGAAACAATAGTAGGTTGTTTTCTCTTCTTGCTTGTGCATTCGAGACGGCTAGCTTTCAAGATGCAAAACTAACCGTGACAACCTAATGCGGAAACGTGCGCTTCCATTTTCGAAGAGAAGCTGCACGCGCCAAGTGCGTGTTTGCTTTGCACACTAGTTAATTTTTTAAGCACACATAACTCAAGATGTTTAGATCTTTTATTCTTTCCGGTGATTGTCGACTTGCTACATATTTTATCGAAAAATTTTCGACCATTTCTTCCATCTTTAATTAATTTATTCCTCCCACTTCCGCCAGTAAACTGTGTATAGCGAAGGGATCCTCATCTTTTGACCTAACTTTCAATGAATCTTGAACATGGGAAGCTTCTACTCCCCAGTAACCTAACTTTCATTTTTCATTGGCCATTTTCGGAAGAGTATGCCAATTAAATACTCCCCCAAACCAGCTCATTATTTTCAAACAGTGGGAATAGTAATTAGATTAAATCCAATAACAATAAGCGTAATCTTTCTAAAAAAATTCACCATTCCTAAATTTAATGTTGAGATAGTGTCATGTCATGACCAACATTTAGGTGATGTTTTTTTGGTCCACCTGTATTGCTTTGTATATATTACATGAAGAGAGAAGCTAATTATGTCAGTGACGAAATTTCCCTTCTAAACAGTGGGCAGTGCACGACACAAGCAGACATCATACGACATATGGTGAAATCAACCAGTTTTATTGAAGAATACTAAACTTTGCAAGTATAATAAATAAAAATGTACTGTTTTTGATTTGACTTATGTTTGTCACAGACGTTGGCCGCAGTAATTAGTATATAACGGTACCAAATTTCTTTCCACATGTAAACAAAAACTAAGAATAGAATGACCGGAAGATCGAATTTAAAGACAAACCTAAACCTTAACCTTCATTACCAATGTCTGCTTCAATCCTTATGAGTTCTCATAGTATGGCTTTTGCAGCTGCCATGGCAGTTTCCGGTACAATAATTATCCTCTCGTTTTGTCGTCCAAAACTGACTGCAGTTTCAGTCTCCAAGTTTTCCACCAAGTCTGATGACCCACAAAATCTTCGACCTTGTACATGTTCTGGTACGTTAATTAATGTTTTAGTACATATATTTTACTAGTCATTTTGGCATGCAATAATCTGTGTAAAGTTTTGTTTATAGAAGGAAAGAAAAGAAAGAAAAAGATGAAGAAAAGGGTTCATTTTGCTGAAGATGTAGTAGATCCAGTTGGGAAAGATTGTTTTGGTCCTTGCGGATCTCAACAAGAAGAAGTTCGAGGAATTCCTCCTAATCGTATGACTTTGTATAGTGGAATTTTACGAGATCGCAAGCACCGGATGACTTATATTCCGAGTTCATAATGCATCTGAAACTTTACGTCTAAGATCCATTTTATTTTGCGACTCGGGATTATATCACAGTAAAGCCTCACTAGACAAGACAGTATTTGCACATTCCAAGTGTAATCAACTAATCATAATTCCTGTAAAAGTAATAAGTCGGGTTTTATATTTTGGGCTTTGTTTAAATTAGCTTTGTTTCAGGACTAGCAATATATAAGGCCATGAAGGTATTTGGTGAGCACATTATTTATACATAATTACCACCTTTAGGTGTGAGCAAAAATTTCGGAACCGCGGATTTCATCCGTATTCGTCCGTAAAATTGCGGGTAAAACCCAATCCGCAAGATCAATGGGACGCATACGGGTGAGATTCTCAAATCCACACTTTCGACGGTTTGGTTGCGGTTGGAGATTGAAATCCGCTGATTCATCCAATCCGCAAGAGAAATGTTGTTTCATCTTCTGGGGAGACTGGTGTGACCACTGTCACATAGAAGCTTATCTAACTCTTTTTCTCCTAACTGCCCGCATGGCTGTAACCTTCATTTTTGTTACATCAGTCCTCAACCCACATATAGCAAAAAACAAGGGCAATAACAAACCAGACACAAAATCCGAAATCCTCCAAATTTTCTATCAATACAGTACGTAGTTGCCCATTTGATATCACCAATCCAAACACAAATGCACCAAAAATTGAGTGAGTTCCGGTTGAATCCGATATAAACCTACATATCATAGCTCCCGTTAGTGTCAGACAAATGCAGAAATCATTAAAATTTTCTCCTTCGGGTGTTCTTCTTATAATCCATCCAATCACTGGCCTGATTACGAAGATACAAAAACCCACAAAGGCAACACGAGAGCGCAACGAATATAAGAAGCCCAACAGCTGGCATGATCGTTGTGATCACTTTCTGCAAGAGCTATAGCCACAGCTAATAATATCCAAGCACACAATATCATAAACTATGGCAGATGACACTATTCTACCAAGTTCTGTATTTAGAAGTTTTAGTTCACATCCGGTCCGTATGACCCGCTAATCCGCGGACGTGAAATTCGCGGATGATTGGGCCGGATACGGTTGGATTTTTAAAATCCGCAACTTTGACGGTTTGAACGCGGATGATCCTAATCCGCATCCGTCAGTCCGTTGCTCACCCCTAACCACCTTGTTTGTACTTACTTTGGTACTAGTACTTATTTTTGAGTTAATGTTGTGTTTTCCTTGTAACTTTTTTGGTTGTACTGTAGTAGATTAAAACCCGAAATATGAGTAAAGGTGACTAAATTAGCCATTATTCTAGAAGTACTAGCAACACGGATGCAGACCACGGTCTCTACTACAAATGAATAAGAGAAGCAAACAACTACTTGCAAATAAGTATCACTAATAGCACCGTAAAATAAGTAGAAGTGAAGTGGGCTTAGAGTTTGAGTGGACGTTCCCGAGCTCTATCCGGGCTTATAAATGTTACGCTTGGCATGAAGAAGTTGAGTGGAGAAGTTTTTAGAATGATTTGTTGGGCACTATTCAAAAATGGAGGGGGACTACTCTTCATTTTTTGGGTGGACATTTGAAGTAATTTTGAATCACCCCTTATCTATTTTTTTTTTATTAGTGAGTTAATTAGTGTTTAGTGAGATTAAATTAATAATTTGATTTTTTTTCAAAAGAAGAATTAGTGAGAAGGAGAAGAAGAAGATGAAGATGATAATGAAGATGAGGGTTGTGGAAGAAAAAAGTTAGATCTTTTTCTTTAAGAGCCACAACAAGAGTATGATGTTTTGGGTACTCACGGATACTTCAAATTTAGTTAATGGTGCTTGAATTGGCCAAAACATTCCTAAAAATGAACAATTTACAAATTGATTTGGGTTTGGTTAACAAAGTTCGACTACGACATTTGAAGAACAGGTAGCCGAACTCATCTGCAAGTATAGTTCGGATAATATTTCTAAAAACACAGGTAGCCGAACTCAGCTTTAATGTAGTTTTTTCTTTCACAGAAAAGTTCGGTTAGGAGAAAAAAATTGCGACGTAACTGAACTAAAAGTTCGGCTGGGAAAATAAATTGAAAAAATTTGCGACGTAACCGAACTCAATATATAGGTTTTCAGAGAAAAGTTCGGTTAGGAGAAAAAAATTGCGACGTAACCGAACTAAAAGTTCGGCTAGGAAAAAAAAAATTGCGACGTAACCGAACTTTTCTATGAAAGAAAAACCTTCATTAAAGTTGAGTTCGGCTAGTTCGACAAAGTTTTTCAGATAATTCCTAGCCGAACTTTTCTCTGCAAATTCCATTTTCAACTCGTTTTGATGATTACTTCTCATTTTCTCAACCAAAAACAAATGACAATTAATGGATTTGTTATAATTTTCTTTTTGATTTTGTTTTGTTAATGATTTAAATTAAGTTATATATAGAGGTGGCTGTGGTGGTGGTTCGAGGTGGTCGGTGGTGAGCGGCGGTGGTGATGGGAGGAGGTGGTTATATATATAGGTGGTGGTGATGGGAGGAGGTGGTTAAATATATATAGGTTAAGGGTAGGTTAGTCATTTCCACACTTTAGAACATCCCTTATAATTATAGGGTAGATATTTTATCACTTAGTAGTTCCCACCATTTTTGAGTAGTGCCCAAAAAATCGTTCAAGTTTTAGGTGGGAGTGTGGGACGTGAATTAGAGCCAATGCCTAGTGTACATGCACCCAAGAAACCAAAAATGGCCAAAATGAACCCCCTTTAGAACAAGCTTCGTGACCAAAAAAGAAAAAAATGCACACATATATAGGTTCTGGGAGCATGATGAACTCTCGTTCAAACAGAAAAAGAAAACACATACATACTACGTAGATTTAGTTATAAGTTTTTTTTTTGATTTTTTTTTTTTAATCCAAAAACCAAAAATTTATTAGAAAATGACAGAGCAAAGAATTACATCCCAAAAGAAAAGGAAACACAAAGGAAGAAAGTTAAGCTAAGCTAAAAATCAGAAATCTAGACAAATCTATAATAAGGCTGATCTGGGAGTTCAAGGAAAGTCAGGCTGCTAGGTTTCTCATTGAAAGTCAAGCTCTGTCCCTTCTGAAAGTGAACTCCTTTCTTGGAAAAATGATCAGCAGAAAAGTTTACTTCCCTGTACACATGGTTGAAAGATATTGAGTGAATGCTAGCCATAACTTTTTGCCATCTTGCCAAAAGGAACCAGGGGATCTTCTGTTGCTGTAAAGCTGTAATACAAGTCGTGGAATCTGATTGCAGGATTAATCTGAAACTCTGGTTTTCAAAAGTCCATTCTAGAGCTTTGATACAAGATATAAACTCTACAACTTAATTAGAAGTAACCCCCAGACCACCAGATTCTGCAAAAATGAAAGCCCCAAAATGATTTCTAACTATAAAACCATAACCAGCATTACCTGGATTACCTCTAGAAGCACCATCACAGCACAAGAGCAATTCCCTTTCACTTGGGAGATGAAAAAGATTTCAATTGTTGTAGTTCTTCTCATTTTCCTAGCATGGATAGAAAAGACTTGTAAAATGTCATTTTCAGCAACAGAACCCCACATAACTCCTTTTAATCTTCCTTCACAATCATGGACCATTCTTGTTTTTTTTGTTGCAGTTTGGAAAGGACATGCTTCTCATCATCATAAAAGATTGCATTCCTCAGGAACCACAATTCAACCATAGAAGTATATGGACTTATAATCCACAATTCTTTGATCACAGGACTAGAATTTTTACTCATTTTCAACAGAGCCTCAAAAGAATTTGGCTTAGGGAAATGGAAAATACCTGCTAACCAACTCCACAATATGTTACTGAATTCACACTTCCATAAAATATGGTCCATACTATCCTCTCCATCATGGAAAATATAGCATATAGAAGCAAAGTTAAAGCCTTTTTTCCTCAGATTCTCCTCTGTTGCACACACACCTCTAGTGATTTTCCAGACATTTGCAGAAGTGGAAGGAATTACAGCAGAATGCCAGATTTTTTGTACCAATGCAATTTAGGCTGATGCAATCTAATTTTATTCACAGCATCAGAAACTGTGAAATTCCATGAATGACTGTTACACCATATCAATAAATCTTCACCTTCTTTAATGACAGGTAATTTCCCAATACTAAAAAACTGTAAGAAATATTCATGGAAGCACCAATGCTCATTAACAATTAATTCTTGTACTTTAAGATGAGGGTGTAGAGCAATATAAGGATGGTTAGGAAATAACTTACTTAGGGGTTATTCAAAGATCCATCTGTCATTCCAAAGAGAAATTTGAGAGCCATTACCCACCATCCATCTAGTATTCTCATTGAATTCATTAATAATCCATTTTATGCCATTTCACACAGAGAATCTTTTATAGTAGGTAATCCAATTACCATTTTTATCCATGTATTTAGCAAGAAAAAATTTGACCCATTCATCCTAACAGGTAATTTCCCAATACTAAAAAACTGTAAGAAATCTTCATGGAAGCACCAATGCTCATTAACAATTAATTCTTGTACTTTAAGATGAGGGTGCAGAGCAATATAAGGATGGTTAGGAAATAACTTACTTAGGGGTTCTTCAAAGATCCATCTGTCATTCCAAAGAGAAATTTGAGAGCCATTATCCATCACCCATCTAGTATTCTCATTGAATTCAGTAATAATCCATTTTATGCCATTTCACACAGAGGATCTTTTATAGTAGGTAATCCAATTACCATTTGTATCCATGTATTTAGCAAGAAAAAATTTGACCCATTCATCCTGACAATGAAGAATTTTCCATAGAAGTTTTATTAGAAGGGGTTTATTCACATCTTCTAGCTTCCTGATGCCAAGACCCCCTTCATCCTTAGAAGTGCATACATTATCCCATTTAAGAGTAATACACTTTTTATCCTCAGCATTGCCTGACCATAAGTAATTCCGAATAATTTTTCACAAGCTTCTAGAACCTTTCTAGGCCATTTATAGATGGATAAATTATAAATGGGAATACTGCTAAGAACATGATTCACCAGAGTAAGTCTAGCTTGAAAATTGAGAAGTTTACCACTCCAGGAAGCTAGTCTAAGCTGCATATATTCAACCAAATGCCAGATATGAATAGATTTCATTTTACCTTGAGCAAGAAAGACTCCCAAATATTTGTCAGGGAAGGAAGCCAGATCCAGTTGAAAGAAAGCGGCAATTTGTCTCTTCCTAATGTCAGAAGTACCATCCATAAAACATTTTCTCTTAGTAGAATTAACTACTTGACCAGAAGCAGCTTGATATTCCATTAGGAGAGCTTTCAAATTTTCAATACTTTTCTTGCCTCGATTACAAAACAGAAATATGTCATCAGCAAACATTAAGTATGGGATGAATTCCATTTCTTACAACCATTGGTTGAATTTTGTTCTCCATGACTAATTTGTGAATATTTCTACTCAAGACATCCTGAGCAAGAATAAACAGAACAAGAGATAGTGGGTCTCCCTGTTTAAGACCTCTGCCAACACCAAAATAGCCAATTGGACCACCATTAAGCATAATTGAAATCTTGGTAGAATGAATGAGCACCATAATCCAGTTGCAAAATTTTACAGAGAAACCAAACTTCTTTAAGACTCTGTATAAGAACTCCCAACTCATAGTATCATAGGCTTGTGAAATATCTACTTTGAGCCACATATTACCCCCTCTTCTATTTGTTGGCATTTCATTTACCAATTCAGATGCTAGTAAAATTTGTTCATGAATGTTCCTATTTTTAGCAAAAGCATATTGTTGTTGAGATACAAGGTTTGGCATATACTTATTGAGTCTTTCAGTAATAATCTTGGTTATAATTTTAAAACAGAAATTGCTAAGACCAATTGGTCTAAAACTTTTAGCATTCTTAGCCCTTTTCATTTTAGGAATCAAAACAAGAAAGTTGGAGTTCATACCACTAGGAATCATGTTATTTTTCCAGCAGAATTGAATAGCCTCCAATAAAAAAAATTTGATTATGTCACAAGTTGCTCTGTAAAAAACTCCAGTAAAACCATCAGGACCTGGTGCACTTTCTGCATTCAGATTAAAAACAACATTCATGATCTCATCTTCATCCAAGAAATGATTTTCATCATCAGAAATAATTTGAGGAACAATATCAAAAATCAAATCATTAATATTAACTGACTGATATTCAAATTTATTACTGAAGTAATCAATTAGTAGATCAGATATACCCTGTTGAGTAGTGATAATATCTCTAGAAGAATTCTCCAGTTCAGTAATGGCATTTTGAGATTGTCTCATTTTTATACTAGTATGAAAGAAACTTGAATTCACATCACCATCCTTAATCCAATTCATTCTAGCTTTGTCTCTCAATAAGGTATGATAATTATTGTCAGCCATTTCATATTCACCTCTAGCAGTTACTAAGTTGTTCAATACAGAAATATTAGAAGGATCTGCATCAGAAATAATAGTTTTTTCCATAACCTTGTCCTCAGCCTTTTTGAGATTTATTTTAACATCTCCAAAAACTTCCCAGTTCCAGACCTTAAGAACTTTTTTAGTCTTTTAAGCTTGTTCATGAAGATAAAAATAGGATTACCAGATATGTCTTCATTCCAGGAATCAATGACCACTTGAAGAAAAGAAGGATGAGAAAGCCACATTATCTGAGATCTAAAAGGAGTATTTAAATCTCTATTTATAACAGTATCAGAACCAATTAGGGGACCATGATCAGAAATTCCTCTAGCAGCCACATGCTAATGCCAACCATTATAAGTGTCTAGACATTTCATATTAAACAGAGCTCTGTCCAAATTGCATAGAATTCTTTTACTTCCAACTCTGCCATTACACCAAGAGAATTCTAAACCACTCTTAGGAGCTTGAATAAGCCCACAATAGTTAACACAGTCATTAAATTCACTAACAGCAGAAGTAAGAGGACACCTACCACCTTTTTTCTCATCAAAATTTAAAACAGTGTTAAAATCACCTAAGATTAGCCAAGGCTTATCAAGCAAACTAATTTCATATAAATCCTTCCACAATTCTCTTCTATTCATTGTATAAGAATTAGCATGAATACCAGTCACCAACACACAACCAACTTCCACAGTAATACATTGACTAGAAGTTTTAACCACAGTAGGAGCTTGAATAGAGCAATTCCAAAACAACCAAATGTTACCTTTATTGTTTTCTTTAGAGTTATGAATTATTTGATGATGCATACCAGGGAGTTTAATTCCACATTTTTTAACTTTAATTTTTGGTTCCACTATCCACACAAGAGATGGATTATTTGTCTTCACTAAAGATTGTAACTTATCCTTGGCCTTTTATCTTTTAAGGCCTCTAATATTCCAAAAAACAACTTTCATTTAAAAGGAGGTTGGGGAGGATGAGTTAAACTCCCTTTATCAACCACATGCTTCAAAATTTCTTTACTAGCCTTTCTTGTCATCACTGAAATAGTTTTAACTGGTTTTGCTGGAGGTTTTTTCTTCACAATACCAGTAAGTTTACTAGTCTCATTAGGCTCAAGGACACACTGAGTTATAGGGCTATACTTTTGTAAAATAGTAACAGGTTGAGATATAGAGCCAAATTTTAATAAGCTTGAACTGCTGACCTCCTTAATTTCACCATCCTCAGAATCAGAATACTCACTATCATTATCTTGTAAAACTTCATATTGATTATTATTAATGTGAATTGCAGGATTAGAGGTAGGAAGTAAACCTGGATTAGAAACTCCTCCTATGACATCAATAAAAGGAGCTTCAACAAGTGTTGCTGCTGCTACTTCTGGTGGAGGCCTTTCAGAAGAAGAAGCTCCGCTAATGTTGTTTGAAATACTAGGAGGCTGAGAGATCTCCACTGGTTTAGTAGCTGGACTTGAGACAAGTGATGATTGAACAACCAAATTTGAATAGAAGTATCAATAGGTTGATTCTTTGTACATGTGACATTTGAAGCCCTTTGATTCTCTGTTGTTGCAAAGGATTGTTTGTTAACTCTACATTCAGACTGCATATGTCCAACAATTTTGAATTTGTTATAGAATTTTGGTAAATTTGTTAAAGTCACCCCTTGAGAAAAAGCTCAATATCTTGTAACAATCCATAGTTTATTGGGAATACTTTTTCTTAAATCTATTTCAATCAAAACTTTGGCATAATATCCACTCTGATAATTCAAAGTAGCTGCATCAACTTTGATTGGATTACCAATAGCTCTACTAATCTTGAAGAGAGTTTTTTCATCCCAGTATTCTAGACTTAATCCTGGGAACTGAACCCAAACCATTGCCTTTACGTTGATTTTCCGATATGAAATTTGGAATCCAATTTCTAACTCTTAATACTTGATCCAGAATTTCCCATTTACCAGATTTGATGTAGTTTTTATCTTCATCATTCGCTAATTTAATCGTAAAAAAAACTTTACCCGGTGGAATCATTTGACATTGACCTTTTAAACTCCATTGATTTCTCAATATAGAAGCTTATGAAAATCAAGTCTCCCAATAAGAGAAAATTTCCATGAATCATATCTATCACTATCTTGATCATCAATCATGTTAAGCACTGCTCAGTTGAACCCACTAGCGTTGGTATGTCAACTTAGTTGTCAATTTTAGTTGCCAAAATGGATTCTTAATTTAGCAAACTAAAGATAGTTTCGGACTAGTTTAGGTCTAAGAAGTTGAATCGAAGCTATCCTTAAAGGATGAAGATTGAAGATTGAAGGCTACAAGAAGACATCAACAAGTACTTCATCAACAAAGGTATGTGATTGATTTCAATTGGATTCTAGTTCAATTCTACCTTTCTAATCTATCGAGATAAATGCTCACTCTATGGAACAATTCCTATGACGGTAAATGTACTTTTATGTATATATACTTGAGGTTATTTGATTCATGACCTTGGTGATAATAACCTTTATCCCTATAAATGATCTCATGTTATAGTGAATGAGCTTTCGAAACCAATGAGCCAAGAATCACTCAATTCCGAGTTATAACGACAAAGTTATGAGTGATTTAAGTTAATTAGTAGGAAACATTCCATGGGCTTTGGAGTGGTCCGCGAACTTGGGCCCAATACGTGACTAAAAGGGATTTTTGGTCAAGTTGGTGATGTTTCCTTATCTAGGCAAGTTAGCTATTGGTCCAAAAACTTTTGATTATCATATTAAAGTGTTTGAGATTCCTGCCTAAGTTAAAATGTGATTTATTCACATAAATACAATTTTTGCTAAATAAGTTATTTATTTAATTATTTTGGCAAGAGTTTTAACTTAGGAAAGACTCCCATAATTAGGAGAGTCTTGTAAAAGGAAAATAGCTTTGCTTAGCTTCCAAGATATTGTTCATTATAAATAAGGAGTTCGTGAGTTTACACGTTTTTCATCCCTTTGGAAAATTGGCGTAAGCTCTGCAGGTTGTTTTCCATGTCTTCCGTTCTTCGTGAACGAAAGTGAGATAAAAGTCTTTGTATTAGGGATCACAAAGCCAAGTTGGATTTAATCTTCGTGATTGATCATACAACTTGTAATCTAGGTTTTTCACCTCTTGTCTATTCTAAGGTTTTCTCTTCTGATATAAAACCATTCATGAGTTGTTGATCATAAACCCTAGGTTTTGATAGATTTCAGTTTCCGATCGTATACCAACACTTGTTAGTCGAAATCGGAGACTAGAAAGAAAAACTTATTTTGAGACATCTCGTAAAAATCCTTGAGAAGTTTTAAACAAGATATCTCTAGATTTATTCTAGTTTTTCTGGTGGTAGATTTATTAGGGTTTTCTTAACTTGGAAATTGATCTTTGGAATCACCCAAGTTTACTTACGGAAATCAGGTTCACAGACTCCTTGTGTGTACGCATACTGATTGTAAGTTAAAACCCTAATCTACAAGTTTGTTTTGATATTACTTTTACCTAGTAATTTTTTTTATCAAAATAAACACAAGATTTCCAAAACCTTGATTCACATCTAAAGGGAAATCAAACTGGTGTTTTGTGCAAACAAAATATCAAATCGTATCCATCGTTGTGGTGTATCTTCTAAAGAGAACTTTGGGTTCTGCTAGAAGATTTGTATGAAGAGTTCCTAAAGAGAATCGGTATTCTGCTAGGAGTTCTATAAGTGCTGAAGAAGGTATTACATCTAGTCCGAATAGGTAGTAAAAATTTGGTGTAACAACTTATTATCAGTGTGTGTTTATTCTGGACTAGGTCCCAGGGTTTTTCTGCATTTGCGGTTTCCTCGTTAATAAAATTCTGGTGTCTGTGTTATTTCTTTTCCGCATTATATTTTATTTATATAATAGAAATATCACAGGTTGTACGTTAAGATCAATCAGTTTTTGTATCCGGCTTTAGGGTTGTTGAGTGAATTGGTTGACACTTGAACAGTGGTCTTTGGTACCGTTCAATTTAAACCTCTTATATTCAATCGAGCTCGCAAATCCCTATTTGCTGATTGCGGATTGAATCAAGAGATAGAGATATAAAACTCTTTGATATACTTTTGATAGATTGAGTCTAACTGTCTAGTTGATTCTCTTGAAAGGATATTGGAGTTTGTCTATTCAGATTGCCAAACGAAATATTGGGTGGTGTTGTTAGACCCCCGCTTTTTCAATTGGTATCAGAGCAGGCAAACACGTTAAGACCTCATAAGTCTGTGTTTGTAGCAATCTGATTCTATGGACAGAGGTACTATCTCTATAAACGTACCAACATCCTTCGATGGCACTAATTACTTATGGTGGAAAATTGTTATGCGAGCTTTTCTTCAAGCACGTGATTTTCAATCATGGGTATATATATTTAATGGCTATGAGGCTCCCGTTGTGGCAGTTAGAGATGTAATCGTTCCCAAGAACATTGGTGAATACAGTCCTGCCGAGATACTTGCTGCAAATAAAAACTCCGACGGTTTGAATGCTATCATCCATGCCACTACGTGCAATAAGTCTAAAAATGCTTGGGATATCTTAGAAACCATATTCGAAGGGAATGCCGCGGAGAAAGAAGCAAGGCTTCAAAATCTAGCTTCTGACTGGGAAAACCTTCGCATGTATGATGATGAAACCTTTGATGAGTTTAACCAAAGACTTACTCAAATAGTTAACTCATCTTTTTCATTAGGAAAAACTATTTCGGAGAAAGATATTGTGTGCAAAAGTCTCAGGTCTCTACCATCAAGATACGAGTCTAAGAAACATGCCACTGAAGAAGGAAACGATCTTTCTACACTCTCCAGAAGTACTCTTGCTGGAAAGTTAAAGATCTTTGATAATGAACACGCAAGAAAAGAGGTGATTTCTCTTAAAGCTGCAAACAATTCTGAATCCTCGAAGGATAAATCCGGTTCGCCAGATACTAAGGATGTTACTCCACGACAAATTAGAAAATTCTTGAGAGACAGGAAAAGAGTTTTTCTAAAAGTGTAACATCTCCTAAGGACGATGCACAATGCTATAACTGTCGTGGTTTCGGGCATTTGTCTGCAGTATGTCTTAGTTGGAGTCGTAGACAATCGGATATGCAGCAGACTTGCCTACTCTTGATGATGGACCTGAATATTATAATCCTCAAGATCTCATAGGCGAGGTTGCATTAGCTTCTGGAAAAATTCTTTCTGATTCTGATTCTGATGAAGAAGTGTTCCATGATGATCCAGTAGCTAATAATCTTCTTAAAGAAAGTCATCGAAAACTCTCGGAGGCTGAAAGCACCATTTTCAGTGTGAAAGTTAAATATGACAGACTTCATAGTCGGAATAAAGACTTGCAAGACCAACTTGATTCTATTGGTGCAAGAGATTATCTCAACGAAATACGAAATCTTAAAGAAGAAATTGCCGACGGTCGAGATCGGGAAGTTACTCTTCAAGCAAAGCTATATAACTTGGAGAATATTGAGATGAACTTGTTATTTGATTCGGAACGAGAAGATCTCAAAGTTCAATTTTGAATCATCCAAGAATGATCTAGTTATTGCACTTGAGGAGGTCAAAAGTTTGGAAGAAGAAAACTTGAGATTAAAAGAGAGTTTGTCTAGAAATAGCAGCTCAGATAAATTAACCTCGATATTGGGAGCATGTAGAATTCATCGTGATACACGAGGATTGGTCTATGAAGGAATAGACGCTCCTAGTATTTTCAAAGAGGTAAAATTTGTCAAAGCTAAGTATTCTTCTCAACCAAAACCTTCCACGGTTGACAAAAGTAAAGTATCTCTACCAACTACGGATGGCGAAAATAAGAAATCCTGCCAAGCTCCAAAGAAAGCACATACACATTCAGGTAATGCTAAACATAACTTTTTCCGTTATACTAAACATTGTTTTTATTGTGGAAAACCAGGTCACTTGCAAAGGAATTGCAGATTTCTTAAACGAGATAAAACCAGATATGATTATGTTAGGATGACAAGATCTGATGTTCCAAACTGGAGAAAAACTGAGTCTCATAATATCAGTTCTTTCAGTATTCCCCCAAAGAAGTTTCTTAATTATATTGGGGAGAAAAAGAAATACGTTGCTCCAAAAGCTACTCAGAAATGAGTACCAAAGAAGACCAATAAAGCAACGAGTTCTATTAAGAAGGATCTCCCAGACAAGAGTTTGACAAGGGATAACATCTTAAAAAGGTATGGAACATTTATTGAAAGTTTCAAGGAAGTTTTTAAATTCCTAGAGTTCATGCATGATTTTGTTTCGAATACCTGTAGTGAGCAAGATTTTGCTCACCTCAGCACAACCTGATTGTGTTGAAAGTGCATCCTCGCCAAGAATCCCTAATAAATGCGGTGAGGATTGCAAAAGAATTGGGGCGCACATATTAAGTTGGGAAATTTCTGAATATGTGGAACAATTTATTGTTTCGAGCTGAGTTTAAATCGCTTATATATTCCTTGAAACATGTGTTGGTAAGCTTTCGCTTCAATCAAGTTTATCTTCACCTAGTGACGAAAGTCATGAAAAGTTTCAATTACTTTGAGAATTGCTCTAACGTGAAACGGTCTGTGAATAACGGCTATATAACGTCCTCTGAGAATGTCTCAATGATTGGAATGAGGGTTTAGATTACATAACCATGTATTCCTTGAACCGAAGTTTTCGAACTTTATTGATCAAGAGAAACTGGATGATTTGGCTTTGCCAAGTCCGCGAACCCAATCCGCGAACTTTCGGAAGTTCTCTTACCGAAAATTTCTGCTGGGTTTTCCAAAAACTCGTTTGCGCATTTAGTCCGAACCTAGTCCGCGAACTGGCGGAAGTCTCCTTGCCGAGATTTTCTGCTGAGTTTGGAAAACTCTGCCGGTTATCTTAAGTCCGCGAACTTGTTTGTGAGCTTAAGTGTTTATGATTTAAAGATGTGCTCTGAACATGAAACTTAAATTACTAAGGAATGCTTTATGCAAACCGTGACTATAAAGTTCATGAGCCGATTGATCGAATCGAATCATCTTTGTTTCAATTGTGTCTTATGTAGTTACATAAGATCTCATAGCAATTGAACAACTCTTTAACTAGTTCATTTAAGTCAATTGAACTAGTTATGGTGAAGAAGAATATGGTTTATATGGAAGTGATCATATGGCTAGATACCATATGTATAAGTCTTAATTACCTAACTTGATTTGTATTGAAATTCCTAAATTTAACAGGTTAGAAGCAATTATCAAAGCCATGGATGTTGGTTTTTATTGTCAAAGAAATTTTTTCATACTCTTATGGTAACCATTCTTTGTGTAAATCCTTGTGCAAAAGTTTATTCTTCCTTCTAAGCATATCAAGTCTTGTTTATACAAGTTTGTATCTTAGAAAAGATGATCACAATACTTGATCTTCATGAGCACATATTGTGTATTGTTACCATGAGATAGTTCTAAACTTTTTTAGTAACATTTTCTCATGAGAGACTTTCAATGATTGGTTCTTAAATCATATAGAAAACCCAATTTATAAATCCTTATCTCTGGAGTAAGGTCGCTTTTGTTGTTCTTTCGGGAATGACATCAAATGGGGGAGAGTTCTTTTGAACTTGTGCTTAATGGTAATATCTTGCGGGGTGTGCGGCTGTGGAATTTTATAGGGGTTATCTTGTATCTTAAAACTCCTTGATGAATGCATTTAGCTTCGGCTTTATGATGCATCTAAATTAAGTTGGTATGTATTTTTCTTTTAGTCTATGAAAGTCTCTTCTGGAAATTTCATTAGGATCCCGTTTTTACCTTTGCCAATTTTATTGACAAAAAGGGGAGAATTAATGTAGTTCACTACAATACATATGGTTTTCGGATCATTGTGTAAGGGGGAGTGGTTTCCATGAGATGGAGTATTGACTAAGGGGGAGTGATACATATCACCGTAGTATTATTGTCAAAGTTGTGATACAATGAAACTTTGATGTGTGTAATACTATGATGGATCTTCAACAAGTACAGGATGAACACATGAAGAGTTGAAGAACCAAGGAAATCAAGATTGTCGTTTTTACTTTTAACAAGTACAAGCCATATGTAAAATGGTTTTGTCACTAAAATTGACAAAGGGGGAGATTGTTAGAGCACTGCTCGGTTGAACCCACTAGCGTTGGTATGTCAAGTTAGTTGTCAATTTTAGTTGCCAAAATGCATTCTTGATTTAGCATACTAAAGATAGTTTCGGACTAGTTAGGTCTAAGAAGTTGAATCGATCCTTAAAGGATGAAGATTGAAGATTGAAGGCTACAAGAAGACATCAACAAGTACTTCATCAACAAAGGTATGTGATTGATTTCATTTGGATTCTTGTTCAATTCTACCTTTCTAATCTATCAGATAATGCTCACTCTATGGAACAATTCCTATGACGGTAAATGTACATTTATGTATATATACTTGAGGTTATTTGATTCATGACTTGGTGATAATAACCTTTATCCCTATAAAGGATCTCATGTTATAGTGAATGAGCTTGCGAATCCAATGAGCCAAGAATCACTCAATTCCGAGTTATAACGAAAGTTATGAGTGATTTAAGTTCATTAGTAGGAAACATTCCATGGGCTTTGGAGTGGTCCGCGAACTTGGGCCCAATACGTGACTAAAAGGGATTTTTGGTCAAGTTGGTGATGTTTCCTTATCTAGGCAAGTTAGCTATTGGTCCAAACACTTTTGATTACCATATTAAAGTGTTTGTGATTCCTGCCTAAGTTAAAATGTGATTTATTCACATAAATATAATTTTTGCTAAATAAGTTATTTATTTAATTATTTTGGCAAGAGTTTTAACTTAGGAAAGACTCCCTATTTAGGAGAGTCTTGTAAAAGGAAAATAGCTTTGCTTAGCTTCCAAGCTATTGTTCATTATAAATAAGGAGTTCGCGAGTTTACACGTTTTTCATCCCTTTGGAAAATTGGCGTAAGCTCTGCAGGTTGTTTTCCACGTCTTCCGTTCTTCGTGAACGAGTGAGATAAAAGTCTTTGTATTAGGGATCACAAAGCCAAGTTGGATTTAATCTTCGTGATTGATCATACAACTTGTAATCTAGGTTTTTCACCTCTTGTCTATTCTAAGGTTTTCTCTTCTGATATAAAACCATTCAAGAGTTGTTGATCATAAACCCTAGGTTTTGATAGATTTCAGTTTCCGATCGTATACCAACACTTGTTAGTCGAAATCGGAGACTAGAAAGAAAAACTTCTTTTGAGACATCTCGTAAAAATCCTTGAGAAGTTTTAAACAAGATATCTCTAGATTTATTCTAGTTGTTCTGGTGGTAGATTTATTAGGGTTTTCTTAACTTGGAAATTGATCTTTGGAATCACCCAAGTTTATTTACGGAAATCAGGTTCACGGACTCCTTGTGTGTACGCATACTGATTGTAAGTTAAAACCCTAATCTATAAGTTTGTTTTGATATTACTTTTACCTAGTAATTGTTTTTATCAAAATAAACACAAGATTTCCAAAACCTTGATTCACATCTAAAGGGGAATCAAACTGGTGTTTTGTGCAAACAAAATATCAAATCGTATCCATCGTTGTGGTGTATCTTCTAAAGAGAACTTTGGGTTCTGCTAGAAGATTTGTGTGAAGAGTTTCTAAAGAGAATCGGTATTCTGCTAGGAGTTCTATAAGTGCTGAAGAAGGTATTACATCTAGTCCGAATAGGTAGTAAGAATTTGGTGTAACAACTTATTATCAGTGTGTGTTTATTCTGGACTAGGTCCTTGGGTCTTTCTGCATTTGCGGTTTCCTCGTTAATAAAATTCTGGTGTCTGTGTTATTTCTTTTCCGCATTATATTTTATTTATATAATAGAAATATCACAGGTTGTACGTTAAGATAAATAAGTTTTGTATCCGGCCTTAGGGTTGTTGAGTGAATTGATTGACACTTGAACATTGGTCTTTGGTACCGTTCAAGTTAAACCTCTTATTCAATCGGGCTCGCAAATCCCTATTTGCTGATTGCGGATTGAATCAAGAGATAAGATATAAAACTCTTTGATATACTTTTGATAGATTGAGTCTAACTGTCTAGTTGATTCTCTTGAAAGTATATTGGAGTTTGTCTATTCAGATTGCCAAACGAAATATTGGGTGGTGTTGTTAGACCCCCGCTTTTTCAATTGGTATCAGAGCAGGCAAACACGTTAAGACCTCATAAGTCTGTGTTTGTAGCAATATGATTCTATGGACAGAGGTACTATCTCTATAAACGTACCACCATCCTTCGATGGCACTAATACTTATGGTGGAAAATTGTTGCGAGCTTTTCTTCAAGCACGTGATTTTCAATCATGGGTATATATAGTTAATGGCTATGCTCCCGTTGTGGCAGTTGGAGATGTAATCGTTCCCAAGAACATTGGTGAATACAGTCCTGCCGAGATACTTGCTGCAAAGCAAAATCCGACGGTTTGAATGCTATCATCATGCCATTACCCCAGATCTTCAGCACCACGTGACTACGTGCAATAAGTCTAAAATGCTTGGGATATCTTAGAACCGTATTCGAAGGGAATGCCGAAGAAAAGAAGCAAGGCTTCAAAATCTAGCTCTGACTGGGAAAACCTTCGCATGTATGATGATGAAACCTTTGATGAGTTTAACCAAAGACTTCTCAAATAGTTAACTCATCTTTTTCATTAGGAAAAACTATTCCAGAAAGATATTGTGTGCAAAATTCTCAGGTCTCTACCATCAAGATACGAGTCTAAGAAACATGCCATTGAAGAAGGAAACGATCTTTCTACACTCTCCAAAATACTCTTGTGGAAAGTTAAAGATCTTTGATAATGAACACACAAGAAAAGAGGTGATTTCTCTTAAAGCTGCAAACAATTCTGAATCCTCTAAGGATAAATCTGGTTCGCCAGATACTAAGGATGTTACTCCACGACAATTTAGAAAATTCTTGAGAGACAGGAAAAAGTTTTTCTAAAGTGTAACATCTCCTAATGATGATGCCAATGCTATAACTGTCGTGGTTTCGGCACTTTTTCTGCAGTTGTATAGCTGGAGTCGTAGACAATCGGATATGCAGCAGATTGCCTACTCTTGATGATGGACCTGAATATTATAATCCTCAAGATCATAGGCGAGGTTGCATTAGCTTCTGGAAAAATTCTTTCTGATACTGATTCTGATGAAGAAGTGTTCCATGATGATCCAGTAGCTAATAATCTTCTTAAAGAAAGTCATCGGAAACTCTCGGAGCTGAAAGCACCATTTTCAGTGAAAGTTAAATATGACAGACTTCGTAGTCGGAATAAAGACTTGCAAGACCAACTTGATTCTATTGGTGCAAGAGATTATCTCAACGAAATACGAAAGCTTAAAGAAGAAATTGCCGAAGGTCGAGATCGGGAAGTTACTCTTCAAGCAAAGCTATATAACTTGGAGAATATTGAGATGAACTTGTTATTTGATTCGGAACGAGAAGATCTCAAAGTTCAATTTTGAATCATCCAAGAATGATCTAGTTATTGCACTTGAGGAGGTCAAAAGTTTGGAAGAAGAAAACTTGAGATTAAAAGAGAGTTTGTCTAGAAATAGCAGCTCAGATAAATTAACCTCGATATTGGGAGCATGTAGAATTCATCGTGATACACGAGGATTGGTCTATGAAGGAATAGACGCTCCTCGTATTTTCAAAGAGGTAAAATTTGTCAAAGCTAAATATTCTTCTCAACCAAAACCTTCCACGGTTGACAAAAGTAAAGTATCTTTACCAACTACGGATGGCGAAAATAAGAAATCCTTCCAAGCTCCAAAGAAAGCACATACACATTCAGGTAATGCTAAACATAACTTTTTCCATTATACTAAACATTGTTTTTATTGTGGAAAACCAGGTCACTTGCAAAGGAATTGCAGATTTCTTAAACGAGATAAAACCAGATATGATTATGTTAGGATGACAAGATCTGATGTTCCAAACTGGAGAAAAACTGAGTCTCATAATATCAGTTCTTTCAGTATTCCCCCAAAGAAGTTTCACAATTATATTGGGGAGAAAAAGAAATACGTTGCTCCAAAAGCTACTCAGAAATGAGTACCAAAGAAGACCAATAAAGCAACGAGTTCTATTAAGAAGGATCTCCCAGACAAGAGTTTGACAAGGGATAACATCTTAAAAAGGTATGGAACATTTATTGAAAGTTTCAAGGAAGTTTTTAAATTCCTAGAGTTCATGCATGATTTTGTTTCGAATACCTGTAGTGAGCAAGATTTTGCTCACCTCAGCACAACCTGATTGTGTTGAAAGTGCATCCTCGCCAAGAAGCCCTAATAAATGCGGTGAGGATTGCAAAAGAATTGGGGCGCACATATTAAGTTGGGAAATTTCTGAATATATGGAACAATTTATTGTTTCGAGCTGAGTTTAAATCGCTTATATATTCCTTGAAACATGTGTTGGTAAGCTTTCGCTTCAATCAAGTTTATCTTCACCTAGTGACGAAAGTCATGAAAAGTTTCAATTACTTTGAGAATTGCTCTAACGTGAAACGGTGTGTGAATAAGGGCTATATAACGTCCTCTGAGAATGTCTCAATGATTGGAATGAGGGTTTAGATTACATAACCATGTATTCCTTGAACCGAAGTTTTCGAACTTTGTTGATCAAGAGAAACTGGATGATTTGGCTTTGCCAAGTCCGCGAACCCAATCCGCGAACTGTCGGAAGTTCTCTTACCGAACATTTCTGCTGGGTTTTCCAAAAACTCGTTTGCGCATTTAGTCCGAACCTAGTCCGCGAACTGGCGGAAGTCTCCTTGCCGAGATTTTCTGCTGAGTTTGGAAAACTCTGCCGGTTATCTTAAGTCCGCGAACTTGTTTGTGAGCTTAAGTGTTTATGATTTAAAGATGTGCTCTGAACATGAAACTTAAATTACTAAGGAATGCTTTATGCAAACCGTGACTATAAAGTTCATGAGACGATTGATCGAATCGAATCATCTTTGTTTCAATTGTGTCTTATGTAGTTACATAAGATCTCATAGCAATTGAACAACTCTCTAACTAGTTCATTTGAGTCAATTGAACTAGTTATGGTGAAGAAGAATATGGTTTATATGGAAGTGATCATATGGCTAGATACCATTGTATGAGTCTTAATTACCTAACTTGATTTGTATTGAAATTCCTAAATTTAACAGGTTAGAAGCAATTATCAAAGCCATGGATGTTGGTTTTTATTGTCAAAGAAATTTTTTCATACTCTTATGGTAACCATTCTTTGTGTAAATCCTTGTGCAAAAGTTTATTCTTCCTTCTAAGCATATCAAGTCTTGTTTATACAAGTTTGTATCTTAGAAAAGATGATCACAATACTTGATCTTCATGAGCACATATTGTGTATTGTTACCATGAGATAGTTCTAAACTTTTTTAGTAACATTTTCTCATGAGAGACTTTCAATGATTGGTTCTTAAATCATATAGAAAACCCAATTTATAAATCCTTATCTCTGGAGTAAGGTCGCTTTTGTTGTTCTTTCGGGAATGACATCAAATGGGGGAGAGTTCTTTTGAACTTGTGCTTAATAGTAATATCTTGCGGGGTGTGCAGCTGTGGAATTTTATAGGGGTTATCTTGTGTCTTAAAACTCCTTCATGAATGCATTTAGCTTCGGCTTTATGACTGCATCTAAATTAAGTTGGTATGTATTTTTCTTTTAGTCTATGAAATGTCTCTTGTGGAAATTTCATGATGATCCCGTTCTTTTACCTTTGCCAATTTTATTTACAAAAAGGGGGAGAAATAATGTAGTTCACACTACAAATGCATATGGTTTTTGGATCATTGTGTAAGGGGGAGTCATTTCAACGATCGAGATGGAGTATTGACTAAGGGGGAGTGATACATATCACCGTTGTATTATTGTTAAAGTTGTGATACAATAAAACTTTGATGTTGTGTAATAATACTATGATGGATCTTCAACAAGTAAAGGATGAACACATGAAGAGTTGAAGAACCAAGGAAATCAAAATTGTCGTTTTTACTTTTAACAAGTACAAGCCATATGTAAAATGGTTTTGTCACTAAAATTGAAAAAGGGGGAGATTGTTAGAGCACTGCTCGGTTGAACCCACTAGCGTTGGTATGTCAAGTTATTTGTCAATTTTAGTTGCCAAAATGCATTCTTGATTTAGCATACTAAAGATAGTTTCAGACTAGTTTAGGTCAAAGAAGTTGAATCGAAGCTATCCTTAAAGGATGAAGATTAAAGATTTAAGGCTACAAGAAGACATCAACAAGTACTTCATCAACAAATGTATGTGATTGATTTCAATTGGATTCTTGTTCAATTCTATATTTCTAATCTATCGAGATAAATGCTCACTCTATGGAACAATTCCTATGACGGTGAATGTACATTTATGTATATATACTTGAGGTTATTTGATTCATGACCTTGGTGATAATAACCTTTATCCCTATAAAGGATCTCATGTTATAGTGAATGAGCTTGCGAATCCAATGAACCAATAATCACTCAATTCCGAGTTATAACGGCAAAGTTATGAGTGATTTAAGATCATTAGTAGGAACACATTCCATGGGCTTTGGAGTGGTCCGCGAACTTGGGCCCAATACGTGACTAAAAGGGATTTTTGGTCAAGTTGGTGATGTTTCCTTATCTAGGCAAGTTAGCTATTGGTCCAAACACTTTTGATTACCATATTAAAGTGTTTGTGATTCCTGCCTAAGTTAAAATGTGATTTATTCACATAAATATAATTTTTGCTAAACAAGTTATTTATTGAATTATTTTTGGCAAGAGTTTTAACTTAGAAAAGACTCCCATATTTAGGAGAGTCTTGTAAAAGGAAAATAGCTCTGCATGTTGTTTTCCACGTCTTCCGTTCTTCGTGAACGAGAGTCTTTGTATTCGGGATCACAAATCCAAGTTGGATTTAATCTTCGTGATTGATCATACAACTTGTAATCTAGGTTTTTCACCTCTTGTCTATTCTAAGGTTTTCTCTTCTGATATAAAACCATTCAAGAGTTGTTGATCATAAACCCTAGGTTTTGATAGATTTCAGTTTCCGATCGTATACCAACACTTGTTAGTCGAAATCGGAGACTAGAAAGAAAAACTTCTTTTGAGGCATCTCGTAAAAATCCGTGAGAAGTTTTAAACAAGATATCTCTGGAATTATTCTAGTTGTTCTTGTGGTAGATTTATTAGGGTTTTCTTGAATTGGAAATTGATCTTTGGAATCACCCAAGTTTACTTACGGAAATCAGGTTCACGGACTCTTTGTGTGTACGCATACTGATTGTAAGTTAAAACCCTAATATACAAGTTTGTTTTGATATTACTTTTACCTAGTAATTGTTTTTATCAAAATAAACACAAAATTTCCAAAACCTTGATTCACATCTAAAGGGAAATCAAACTAGTGTTTTGTGCAAACAAAATATCAAATCGTATCCATCTTTGTGGTGTATCTTCTAAAGAGAACTTTGGGTTCTGCTAGAATATTTGTGTGAAGAGTTACTAAAGAGAATCGGTATTCTTCTAGGAGTTCTACAAGTGCTGAAGAAGGTATTACATCTAGTCCGAATAGGTAGTAGGAATTTGGTGTAACATCTTATTATCAGTGTGTGTTTATTCTAGACTAGGTCCCGGGGTTTTTTCTGCATTTGCGGTTTCCTCGTTAACAAAATTCTGGTGTCTGTGTTATTTCTTTTCCGCATTATATTTTATTTATATAATAGAAATATCAGGTTGTACGCTAAGATCAATCAGTTCTTGTATCCGGCCTTACGGTTGTTGAGTGAATTGATTGACACTTGAACATTGGTCTTTGGTACCGTTCAAGTTAAACCTCTTATATTCAAACGGGCTAGCAAATCCCTATTTGCTGATTGCGGATTGAATCAAGAGATAGAGATATAAAACTCTTTGATATACTTTTGATAGATTGAGTCTAATTTTCTAGTTGATTCTCTTGAAAGTATATTGGAGTTTGTCTATTCAGATTGCCAAACGAATTATTGGGTGGTGTTGTTAGAGCCCCGGTTTTTCAAATCAAATTAATTTCAGGATGAATTTCAGGTGTTTTTGATAAATCAACAATCGATGGAACTATTTCAGAAACATCGTTATTAACCTCAAAACTCATCATTATATGAAAAAAAATTCAAACTAATACCAGAAATAATAGCTAGGAACTAAGAACAGGATGGATTGAGACACCAATCATTTGAATCTTACAAGAAATCACCTGAAATAAATGAAGATTGAAGAAAATCTGAAGAAGCGTTGAGAAAAGAAAAACTGAGTCAGTCGCCCGATCCTCAGAGCTCAACTCACCCGATTCTTTTGTATATATGTATAAAATGCATTTTAGTTATAAGTTATCTCAACAGAAGACCCCATTACATAATCTATAATACCTCCTCTGAGGATCGGACCAATGAGTTGACTCAGTTTCATTGTCTAAGTAAAATCATTTTATTTTCTTCTGTTTCATAATCATTAATCTTTACAAAACTCTTTTGTTTTGAATAACTATGTGTACTCAGCGGTTTTAAGATACTCAGGTTTTTTTTTTTCTTATTTTCTATTCAGGTTATAATCTTTTGTTATAAGTTAGTTATTTACCCTAAGATTATTATGTTGAACTAATTATCATGTTATCTCTCAATATGTGATTACAATATGTTATTCTCTCTTTTATGGCGTTTGCCTTTCTATGTGTTGTGAACATTACGATCGCAGAGCTTGTTAATTATCATTTGAACGTTTGTGTTGGAATCAATGGTACTTAGAAGAAAAAGACTAAAGTAAGTAGGAACTCAGTGAATCGGTGCATTAATTCGGGCTGCCATTTACTCAATTCAAAAAAGTTCAAATTGTGGAGAAATAACTTCAGCCGAAAAATCAGTATCCTAATTTTTCTCGGCTGATCAATAGCCTGCCACATTCACCTTTTTAAAACAGTTTCCGTACCTGTTCGATTTATTAGGGATTGTCACCAAATATGCAACAATTTTAATCTCTATCAATTTATCATTGAAGAAAAAATAAACCCTGGAGTCAGACTAATCTTTTTGATGGAAGATGAAGATGAAAATCAGCTTGGAGAACTAGTGAACAAATTCAAACAAGCTACCCTTGACCTGGGAGATACCAATGAAGTCATTGTTTTTCAGAGTGATGAAAATAACAAAGAGGATAAGAAAGATACTACTTGAGAAGCTAGTGCTATCGGAAAAGTTGTTACATAGGGTAGAATGAAGCAGGATGTGGTTGAAAAGTTCATACAATTCACTCGGCCCTTCATGACAACAAAATATCTCAAAATATTTGAAGTTGATCATAAAAATCTTCAAAAATGTTTGTGATTTTGGTGTGAGAGAAAAAAAGGTGGTGGACCCCACCTTTTACCCCACCCCTGCAAATCTCCCCAGGGCTTCCCTAATATCCCTTAGAATTCTTCACGGTGCACATCGCGGGACACACCTTCGGTGTGTGTATCATTGATGAAAAATCTTTATCTTTAGGTTTAGTAATTTGACTCTTTTAAACAAGGTAATTGAAGAACGTCCATGGAGCATCGACAAAAAACTTTCGGTAGTGCATGATTACATACCGGATATGATCTACACTGACAAACATTGGGAGTTCCAGCAATTTTGTATGCAACTAAAGTTTCTCTTGCCAGAATACATGAATATAGGTGTTGTCACAAAGATGTGAGAAATCATGGGTGAAGTAATTGTCATAGAACCAAAGGATGTTATTCCTGTTGGAAGCGACCCTGTGAAGGTCTGTGTTAATATAGACCTAAACAATCCAGTCAGAAGAGGTGTGAAATCCATTATAAATGATGTATTATATCGTTGGATCAAGTTTTTCTATGAAAGGAAGCCTAGTGGTAGTTGGTCAGAATGTTTTGTCATAAAACAAAACAAAGGAGTCTGTCAGGATGCTGCTAACTTTCTGGAAAAAACTCATGAAAAACCTTATTTCTTTTGGTAAAGTAAGCATCTTAAGGAAGAACATCACTCCAGATACACTAAATATGCTCCTCTCTCCAAAAAAAATCAAAAGGGGTTTGTTAATACCGCAGTTTTTGTTCATCCTAAGTATGGTGTTGCGGTTAATTTGGATTAATTTCTTTCTTAAGAAGTTGAAGATGATGAGGATGCTACCAGGATTGGTAAAAAACTTAGAACCTCCAGAGAATCTTCCCCTCATCATCATTGAATATGTTTCCTCTTAATCCAGTACCAACATTGATACCAACACTAGACTCATGACAACTCACAGGTTCACAACTAGAGGTGCACATCATGGAAACGTTATTGATGAGAATCAGGTAACTTTTTCACAACTAAGGCTTCTTAAAATTGTTTCATCAGATTATTTTTCTGTTACATTTAGTTCATATTTCAACTTTACTTATAATTTGCGCATTAATCATTTTTTGAGTAAATATTCTTTATTTCTTTTTCATAGTTTTTTCCTTAATTGGTGCCTTTATATCTCTGCATCTAAGATTGCATTATTTTCTCTTAACATTCTTTTCCTAATTATCATTTACTCATATACTACATATACTTATACCGTGAAAATTATCTCTTGGAATGTTCAAGGATTTAGTCCCTCTTCTAATGGGAATCATCTTGCTGACCTTATTAGGTCTCAAAACCCATATATCATTTTCCTACGTGAAACCAAAATCAATCACTTAAAAAGAAAACCTCTTCTCAATCAATATCACTACCATAATATGGCATTTATTGAACCTGTTGGCTTATTCGAGGATTAGTTTTACTCTGGAAAAACGGTTTTGCATGTGAAATTATAGGAGAAAGTAATCATATGTTCAATATCATAGTTCAAGCTGATCATAGTAGGCGAGAGTCTTCACTTGCATGTATGGTTACTCTAAAACCAGTTCGTGAATTCAGATGGCCAAGGATATTCACGAACTCAAGACCTTGAGGTATGCGTACGTCCCCCATTCACGAAATCTGAACATCATGGTACCCTTACTGGGTATGCGCACCTACCTATGTTCCTGAACCTCAGATGACCATGGTACATGTACCTTCATGAGTCCAGATTTCATTAGCTCTAAAAACTCTCTTTTTTATGTTTGAAACATTCCCAATCTGAAAACATATAAATATAATTGCGTGTCCAATTTCCGAATGCTCCACTAACATAGTTCTTAAACAATAAAATGTTTCGAACTAATATTGCTAAGGACCTATGAACATCCATTACTTGAATCATATTTAGAGATGTTTAAAAGAAAAGCTTGACTCGATTTTTTTGTTGTTGTAATATATGTTAAAAGTCATACAATATAGTCTCACATAGATAGAATGGTAATATTTGTGAGATAACAAAATGGTTCAGTCTTCACATACCTCTTTGTCGATGAAGTTCTCCAAATGTTTTCGTTTAATCTTAAGTCTTCAATCTTCGAGGCTTATCCAATGATGTATGAGCTCAACTACCAAACTCTAATCCTAGTACGAGACTTGACTTAAGTAGATTAGAAATCAATTTATAGTTTTTTGATACTAACATTAACAACAATCTTGAGATAGCAAAACTTGCGAGTTCGAATGAGCAGTACTTTAACAGGTTAACTTGATTGCCTGGGAAAAGTAAGCAGTTTATCTTTGATACAATATATACAAGACTTGTAAGGTCGAAAATTTGTTTGTTTTACAAGCCTAACTTGTAAAGTCAAGATTGATTATTTCTGCAATCGTGATCTTGATTGATCTTTATCAAGGAGTTTTGGACTTGGTAAATCATTGGATTATAGATATAAACGTAAGACCTTTGACTCTGAACTAATCATATAATATATTTTATATTGATTGATTGATAGTGAGTGGTTAGAAAACAGTTTGGTCCATTGTTGTTTATAAGACGTCCTAAAAGAATTGGGTTGCATAAGTCTTCATAGAGATGAAGCAACGTTGCACAGTAGATTTTTTTAGGTCTATGTGCGTAGGCCAGATTGATTCTAGGTGCATGGGATACTTAGGAATCTGAGTAACTGGGGACAGCTTATTCAGTCTCAAATAGACAAGTTTCCGGGTAGGTATTTGTGTAGCAACTTAATTAGGAAAGTATTCAAAACTTGACTTGGTCCCTAACTTTTTATGAAAAACATGTTTTCTTCCCTAACAAAATCTTGTGTGTCTGTGTTATTTTACTTTATTCAGCAGTTACATTGATCGTATAAATAAAGGGTACCTTGTATCAGGACCACCACCAATGTTGTCATTTATTAACCTATATGAACATACATACTACAATTTACACGTCCAGATACAAAATATGTATCCGAGATTATGTAACAAAGAATCCTAGAGATGATCAATTAATATACAAATCTACCAGGTTAACCTAGTATGTTTTTGAACGTTCATGATCTAAATTCAATAAAGATAAAGTATTACATGATTTGTATTTCAAGATCTGAATTCAACAAAAACAAGTCAGTAAGATATTTACTATCAAGCTAAAAACAATCTAGGTACTTGTGATATTTCAATTATACATATAAAGAAGTATAATGCGAAAAAAAGAGACCATAGAAAAAAGTTAACGAGGAAATTTGTAACCTAGAAGTAAAACTCCGGAACCTCTTCTAGTTGGAACACCATATTGTATTAAGCCGTTACAAACACTAGCATTCTATCATACATTAGAATAGAATGTAGTCGAGAGTAAATCAACCTTGAAGAAATTCAATCCCATTCGTGTTCTTTTTGTCTCTTGGATCTCGCAAGACCATACTCACTTGATTTCTCTATATGACGTCATTTACAGGCATAGGAATTGGTTCATAGTTCTTCATTAAGACTAGTGTTATCTTTCCTATGACCTATTTGATTTAATTCAAATATGTTTCATAAGGTAATGGAAATCTATTTTTTTGGAGGGATCTTTAAGGTAAAAAAGATATCAAGAAAACCTCAACAATTAGGATAACTTATTCTCTTCAAAAGTTATAGAGATACCTAATTGATACGATAACTAATTCTCTTCAAAAGTTATAGAGATACCTAATTGATTATACCTCACAAGATTTATCTAAATAAATTTTAGATGTTGATCATACGGAGTTATAGTCATAGATGAAGAACTCTTTGTAGTTTTTATCAATCTTTAATGGTCGTATAACAGAACAGACAAACCTTTAGAATGATAAGAACTACAATGATCAAGATAAGATTATGGATAACAAATATATATTAGGTAAAAGATAGTACGGTCGGGCTTGATCTCAAATCCCAAATGGAGTCTTCAAAGTCGTAATCTGATTATGTTTCACAAATCCCAAGAGGAAGACTCTAGACGTAACTACGACACAACATGTACAAATTAAATTTCTTAGCTGCAGAACATCCTATATTTTTCTTAAAGTTCTAGCAACTATTACTTGCATCAAAGCAATTTCACGATCTAGTTTCCATGTTTACAAATTACTTTGATGCCGAGCAAACTTTTACTTGTTATTATATAGATTGATTACAAAGAACGAAAACCATGTAAAACATGTAAGAAGTCTGACTTGTAAAAAAAAGATGTGCACCCGCGTATGTCGGTTAAGGACTTACAAAAATTAGCTCAAAAATTAACCAATATGGTCCATGAACCATCAAGCAATATTGGAGTTCAGTAACAACCAATAACATGACCAGTTCAAGAACTCAAAAAAGTGGTTGGTGAACTTAATAAGTCTGGAGTATCCAGGAACGTAACTAAAAGCGCATAGTTCACAAACTTGAAATTCAGTTATGAAAATGCGGGGGTCTAACAACCTCACCCAACAATTCGTTTAGCAATCTGAGAGGACTTACTCCAATATACTTTCTAGAGAATCAACTAGACAGTCAGACTCAATCTAGAGTAAAGTATATCAAAGCTTAATATCTCCACCTCTTAATTCAATCCACAATCGGCAAATAGAAATCTGCAAGCCCGATTGAATATAAAAGAAGTTACTTGAACGGTACCAAAGACCAATGTTCAAGTGTCAATCAATGTAATTCAACAACCAAAGGTTGGATATTATAATTGATTGATCTTAATGCACAACCTGTGATATTTCAATTATATAACAAAATGTAATGCGAAAAAGAAATAACACAGACACCAGAATTTTGTTAACGAGGAAAACACAAATGCATAAAAACCCCGGGACCTAGTCCAGATTGAACTCCACACTGTATTAAGCCGCTACAGACTCTAACCTAATACCAATTAACTTCGGACTGGACTGTGGTTGAACCCTAATCAATCTCAAACTGATTCAAGGTACAGTTGCATTCCTTACGTCTCTGATCCCAGCTGGATACAATTGCACTTGATTCCCTTAGTTGATCTCACCCACAACCAAGAGTTTCTACGACCCAAAGTCGAAGTCTTGATAAATAAATATGTCTCACACAGAAAAGTCTATAGATTGAATAAATCTGTCTCCCACAGAAATACCTAAGAGTTTTTGTTCCTTCTTTTGATAAATCAAGGTGAACAGGAACCAATTAATAAACCGGTCTTATATTCCCGATGAACAGCCTAGTATTGTCAATGACCTCACAATTATCTTAATCTACTAGCGAAACAAGATATTTTAGAATCACAAACGATGAGACGAAGATGTTTGTGATTATTTTTATCTTACCTATCGGAGAAATTAATCTCGAGTCAATTATTTCAATTGTACTCAATACGATAGAATCGGGCAAGATAAAAACACGCAACTACAAAGAAAATAGTTGGGTATGGCTTCACAATCCCAATGAAGTCTTTGAAGTCGTTAACCTACAGAGTCTCGATACCTAAGGTTAAAGGAGAGTCGACTCTAGTTTATGCAACTAGTAACACACAGGAGGTGTGGGGATTAGGTTTCCCAATTGCTAGAGTTCTCCTTTATATAGTTTTCAAATCAGGGTTTGCAATCCAAGTTACCTTGGTGACAAAGCATTCAATATTCACCGTTAGATGAAAAACCTGATTTAACCAAGCTAATATCTTTTAACCGTTAGATCGAACTTATCTTGTTACACACAAATGAAATGTACCCTCATTTAGGTTTATGTAACCGTACCTAAACGTGTACACCATGTTGGTTCACAAATAGTTAACCGAGGTAAGCCATATGATTACTCTCATATCAACCTTATTCATCTTAACCATAACTAGTTCAAATGACTCAAATGAAATTAGTTAAAGAGCTATTCAATTGCTATATTCTCATAGAATTATACAAGAACACATTTGAAGCAAAATCGGTTTGATTCACTCGAATCAATACATGAACATTATAGCCACGGTTTGCAAAGATTGCATTCCTTATTTTATAAATGGTTAGGTTCATGTACACAGCCTATTTTAGAAAGTAACCACTTAAGTATGCGTACGGAAGTAACCGGGTTTGAGTTTGTTTTGGTTTTCAAACTCAGCAGAAATTCACGGACGTGAACTTTCCTCTAGTATGCGTACGGGTACTCATACTTTGGGAACCGGTTTGAGTTGATTTTAATTTCCAAACTCAGCATAAATTCACGGACGTGAACTTCCGCTAGTATGTGTACGGGTACGCATACTTAGCCAGTCTCCATCAACTATTTAGTACACACATAAGTATGTATACATTTGGTTCCCGGTTTTGGACTTATACACAAATGTGCGAACACACTATATGCTTATATCCAAAGATGGTTACATGATTCTAAGCTCTTTATTTCAATCATTGAAACATCTTAGAGGATGACAATAGTCGTTTTCACACACTATTAGCATCAAAGCAATTTTCAAGATATTGAAATAATCATTATCGAAAAATTCCAAGACAACACCAAATGATTGTATCACACAAACCATGTAAGATGTTACTCGACAATTTTCACATGATGGCATTCAAACCGTCGGAGTTTTGCTTTGCAGCAAGTATCTCAGCAGCTTCATATGCACCAATATCCTTAGGAACGGTTGCATTCCCTACTGCCACAACGGGAGCATCATAGCCATTAACTACATAAACCCGTGATTGAAAATCACGCGCTTGAAGAAAGGCACGCATAGCAATTTTCCACCACAAGTAATTTGAGCCATCGAAGACTGTGATAAGTTTATAGAGATAGAACTTCTGTCCATATCATATCGCTAAAAATACAGACTTTTGAGGTCTTTAATGTAATACCCTGTATTTTTAGCTATTGTTTTGGGTCGGGTTATACCCAAATTAGCTAACCATGTGGTTTAGGTCGTTTGTCTTGCCTTAACTTATGTGGGTTGCTTGAACTAGAAAATATACGTGGAAATAAAGTTACCTAATTAACTTTAATAACTAAATAAAATTATAAGGGAAATGAAAAAAAAAATAAAGCAATTAAGTTACATATAAATAGGGAGAAAAGTATTAGAGAATGTAGAAAATAAAAAGCTATGGACAGGAAGAAGGAGATAAAGATAGGGTTTATTTTAGAGAGGGAGGCCATGAAAAATTAGTGGAGAATCAATGGAATTGAGGTAGAATGTGAAACCCTTTCTCTTTAGGTGTTTTTCTTTGGTATTTAATTTATGTAATTTTGTATTGTTATGATTCAATAATTTATTTGAATAAATATGTAATTCTTGTTGATGATCAGGATTTTGGAATTGTTAGATAACATGATTACGTACCCATGGTTAAATTTTGAGAACAATACACCACAAATTCACCGTTGAATGTATGTTTGAATTTGGATGATAGTTTCTGAAATTCTGGACAGTTACGCTTTTCTGTGTGATTGATATTCTTAGGAAGTCTTAATGATGTTAAAAAAATTTGGATCCTTAACAAAAGTTGTATATTTGTGATTTATCTATCAGTATGATTTAGATTGAGTCAATTTGGTATTTCTATGATTTTATCATGAATTGTTTGGTAATGACATGTAATCTGTCCAGTTTTTAGGATGTCCTTGTAAATTCGATAACTTTTGTTTGAACCGTTGGTTTTATGTGAAATTTTGATATGTGGTTGTTTATGGAAATATGTATGTTCTTCAAAAGTTTCAGAAAGATCAGATGAATAAATCATCCAAATATGTATGATACAAAATGGATGCAGTTATCTTGTTTGTAGAAATGCTTGAAAGAAAATTATGTTCTTATGCCATGGTTGCATGTGTTGAACGAGTTCATGTTTTTCCGTTAGATGGAATATCGTTTCATGCTAACGGAGGGTAATGATCCCCGAGAGTTAAATGGGTAATGATCCCCATGGGAACTTGTGTTTCCCGACAATCGATGGCGGCTGTCCGTGCCGGTAAAAGATATGTGGTGTACGAACCAAGATTTTCGTACTGTGAATGAAATGGGTAATGATACCCGAGAGCAAATGGGTATGATCCCCATAGGAACTTTTGTTCCTGACCATCGATGGAGGCTGTCTGTGACGATAAATGATAGGTGGGTGTACGAACCAAGGTTTTCGTACCGTGAACTCATGGTTTGAGGTGACTTATAAATATGTGAATAATGTATTCGAAATCTAAATTAAATGAGTTATTGGAAACATAGTCGGTGTTATGAACTCATTTGTGAAATTCAAATGGATTAATTGTTGTTGTGAATTGATGAGTTGAATCCTAAATGGATGATTTGATAAATGGTTTGTTGATAATAATATAAATATTGTGAACTTATGGTTTGTTGGTGACGATATTAATTTGTGAATCGTGTGTTGGAATCTCCATTGAATGATTAGTGGAAACCTTATTGGTTTTATGAACTCAAGCATTGAAATACGAATTGAAGTATTTGTAGGAAACATTAATACTGTTGTGAATTCACGTGCAAAATATATTTCAATGAATTGTTGAACTCAAGTGTGAACCTAAATGGAAGAATTGTGAATTGTTGTATTAAATCCAAAATGGATGATTAGTTGACAATAATAATGGTATTATGAACTCATGTTTGATTGGTTACAATGTTAATATGTGAATGATGTGTTGAAACTTAAATTGATGATTTGTTGATAATAATATTAATGTTATGAACTCATAGACTGAATTCTAGATTGGATAATTTATCGAAAATATTGTTGGTATTGTGATTCTTGAATATATCATGGATTCGTTGAAGTTGTACCATGTTCTTGTCATAAGTTTTTTCCTTGATAAAAATGATCGTGTTTGCGCATCTTTAGAGAATTGGTAATCCATTCTACTGAGCTGTCATCTCACCCCAATTGACATCCTTGCAGATTTATTAGAGTCGCGCAGCGGAAGCTAGGATTGAGTAGCTTAGTGATTTGAATCTTTTCATTGTATTGATTGAAATGTAATTTGAAATAATAAGTTTGCTGGAAATGTTGTTACAAATGATTAGCAAATTCATATGTTTAAATTCATATTAGAAAGACTAAATTATATTTCTTGTAATAGAAAAAAAAAATAACTAAGAGAAATATATATTCATAAGTCTCTTTCCGACCCATAACGCTTCGAGTTCGGATATCTGTATGGGTTTGACCCTGGTCCGTAACTCGGGGTGTTACATTTAATGTGTTTGCCTGCTCTGATACCAATTGAAAATGTGGGGGGTCTAACAACCACACCCAACAATTCGTTTGGAAATCTGAAAGGACTTACTCCAATATACTTTCTAGAGAATCAACTAGACAGTCAGAATCAATCTAGAGTAAAGTATATCAAAGAGATTAATATCTCTAACTCTTAATTCAATCCGCAATCAGCAAATAGAAATATGCGATCCTGATTGAATATAAGAGGAGTTACTTGAACGGTACCAAAGGCCAATGTTCAAGTGTCAATCAATGTAAATCAACAACCAAAGGTTTTGAAAGACGAGGTTACCCAAATATACCTCAATCTAAAAAATTTCCACCTATAAGTCCTTTCTCCGAAAGTGATTTTCTATGGACTGAGTTGAGACAATACAACTAATCGGTTCACACTTCGTGTGATCGTCTATGGATACGAGATCGAGACAATACAACAACGAAGTATGTTTACTTGATAAATTCAGACTTAACCAAACACAATATGATTACTATCAAGTAAATAGAAATTAACGTTTGTGCATTTTACTTCTAATTATAATAGAAACAATTATAATTGCGGAAATAGAAAAGTAAAAGACACAACAAGATTTTGTTAACGAGGAAACCGCAAATGCAGAAAAATCCCGGGACCTTGTCCAGAATTGAATACTCTCAGGATTAATTCGCTATACAAAATCAAACCAACTTCGTATAGTTGAGACCAAGCAACTAAACCTATAGTTCACCTAGTTCCGTCTGTATTCCCACGCCTCCAACTTGTAATAAGTCACGTACTTGGAACAATTTCTTTGGTTCGTATTCCAAACAGTAAAGGAACAAAAAATCTGTTTGGTAACAACTCTTTTCAACCAAGTGATGTGAGTTCGGCAAAAGGCTATTCAGTTTATCCCAATAAACTCCTTTGTCAGGTCCTTAGATATATCTAATAACAACTACCTAAGTAATTGTCAAGATTTTGCAATCAATACTTTGAATCAAAAAGAATTATATTGATGCTGATCTACTCAAATAATCAATCCCATCTACCACAAGGATAAACCGATTATAGTTGGATCCTCTTTAACCGAAACAAGTATTGTGCACACCAAAGATTATGAAACCAAATCAGAAATCTTCAAAGTCTTCTTTGTCTTCAAATTTTCTTAGATCTTCAATAAATACCTATACACAATCAACATGAATCTCTTGTGATCAATCACACACAGAACGGAGTCTGTTAACAATGGATTATCACAAGACGTCTTTAGATCTACAAACAGCCTAAAGATCCCCGTCGAAACTTCGATCTAGTTTGAGTGAATCTTATATCAGAAGAGAATATTCTCAAGCATAGACAAACTAGGTGCAATCAAAGATCAACAACCGTTAGTCAATAAAATCAATCGAAAACTAATAATAAACCGTTAGCCAATTAAATCAATCGAAAACTAATAATAAACCACAATTATCTAGTTTCCCACCAACGATACTAATAGATATTCTCAATCCCAAAGAAGTCTTTAAACCGAGCGGCCGTAAGAGTTCTCGCCTAATTAGGTTACTTTCCTCTCCGAATAGGCGGCTCCACCAGTAACAACACAACTAGGTAGTTTTGCTGGATCTGAGGATTAGTTTGCTCGAAATGTAAACTTTGATATTTATAGATCAAGGAAGTTTCGACACCAAGGAATTTCCAAAATCGAAAATATTCTCAAGATATGCAATATATTTCCAAATTCGGTTTCCATAATTCCTGAAAATGCTTTGTCCAAATATTGACCTAAATTCTATTAGAAAATATCCAACTAGTAAATGCACACTACTAATTTTCATTTTCCAAAAATAAAATTAAAAACCTTAATTAAAAGATTCTCAATTTATTTTCGATCTGGGATTTTCCTTTAGCAATTAAGGAATATCTTTGAACAATAAAATATAGGCGTTACTACACATGTTCAAAGTATGTCGACATCTTAACTTTGTAAGTCCTCTTTCATACTTACAATCTTGAAACCGATACACTTCCAAAAAAGTTTAGAATTGGTTCATCTGACTTCCAAGAACTATGTGATTGATTAAGAACACTCAATCACCAAACATGGGTTTCACGGTTCTACCAAAACAAGTTTCGGTTCTACCTCCATGTGGGTACTGGAATTCGTCACACTAGCTTTCCAAATTCGGCTAACTAGGTACAAGGATCGGTTCCCACATATATATGGTATCTAACTTTTATTTGTCGCACATGTCCATAGAATCGGTTCCCAATATCTAAAAACGTGTTGCACATGTTCATAGGATCGGTTCCCAATATCTAAAAACTTGTTGCACCTCATACAAGGATCGATTCCCCTCTTGTGATCGGTTGCACCTCTTACTAGGATCGGTTCCCCTTTTCCTAGAGTTGGTCATACCAATTACAACAAATCGATCACACCATCTCAGGTGATTACTTAAGATCAGTTTCACTAATAAAAGTCATACCAATACAAAAGTCAGGCCTTGTGAATAGTTTTACCAATAACACAAACAAGTCATGAGCGGTTATACTAATCACACATATTGGTAGTTCAAAAGATATGCAATGAATAGCAATACCAATAAGCCTAGCGATTTCCATTTCGATTCACGAAACAAGTTCATGAATTTACTTCCTTTAAACGAACAAGTTGAGAGCACGTGCGTAGCACGTTATGTGTTATAGAATGTTCTTGTGAAAAATCAAAGTTATTTTTTTTGTTTCGAAAACTCAAAATTTGATACCCTTATTTATGTTCATTGCGAAGAAAAATTAAAAATCTTTCCGGTGATATAAAATTTACAAAAATCCGACATATAGTTCCAAAGATATGAAGGTTTAAATTTTTCAACTTGTTTTTTATAAAAATGGCATCTTTCATAAATAAATGAAAATTTGATCTTCGATAAATAAGCCCCTACATTTAACATATAATACCATAAAGACAATGTGCAGACACCAAACATTCACGTTGATTCAACGGCTGAATTTTAAATTTATAAGATCTAACGAACATGATTGAACATAATTGAAATTGGGGGGACCCAATGTGCAGACACCAAAACACGGAAAAAATTTAGTTTGCAGGACGGAGATTAAAGAGGGCGGGGATCTTACGGATGTAGTTAAATGTGTAGACACCAAATCCAAACACGAAAATGTTCCGGATTTTCGTTGTTATTAAAAGGGGGAGATGTAAAACATTGTTTCCTAGGATGAAATCTTCACCTCATACCCATACATAATCACAATAGCATTCAAACGATTACGTCGATGTCTTATATATGAATTTCAAAAAATAAGCGTTATACTTCGTATTGTATTCCCTAATACTACGTCTAACTAGAGTATAATCATTCATGCTTCGCAGTTATGTTTTCAATATGCACGACTTGAAAGATACGTTAGGGAATGAAACAGTTCAAGTCAAATATTACTAACCTCAAGTGGAAGGATGATGTTGTCGTTGTGGATCCTCACTTCTTCAAGTCTTCACATAATACTTGTAATGTCTCATATCCTAATACTTTCAAGATAACCTATACGAAATTGACTCTAGTACATAATCAAGCGACTCTTTAAATGAGTTTTAGTCCACTGAAATATGACAACCAAACTTGACATACCAACGCTTGGGGGGTTCAACCGAGCTATGCTCTAACATGTTGGATATTTAATTGATTGATCTTAACGCATAACCTGTGATATTTCAATTATATAACAAAATATAATGCGAAAAATAAATAATACAGACATCAGAATTTTGTTAACGAGGAAACCGCAAATTCATAAAAAATCCGGGACCTAGTCCAGATTGAACACCATATTATATTAAGCCGCTACAGACTCTAGCCTACTACCAATTAACTTCGGACTGGACTGTAATTGAACCCTAATCAATCTCACACTGATTCAAGGTACAGTTGCGTTCCTTACGTCTCTGATCCCAGCAGGATACTACGCACTTGATTCCCTTAATTGATCTCACCCACAACCAAGAGTTACTACAACCCAAAGTCGAAGACTTAATAAACAAATCTGTCTCACACAGAAAAGTCTATAGGTTGAATAAATCTGTCACCCACAGAAATACCCATGAGTTTTTGTTCCATCTTTTGATAAATCAAGGTGAACAGGAACCAATTGATAAACCGGTCTTATATTCCCGAAGAACATCCTAGTATTATCAATCACCTCACAATAATCTTAATCGATTAGCGAAACAAGATATTGTGGAATCAAAAACGCTGAGACAGAGATGTTTGTGATTACTTTTATCTTGCCTATCAGAGAAATTAATCTCGAGTCAATTATTTCAATTGTACTAAATACGATAGAATCGGGAAAGATCAGAACACGCAACTACAAAGTAAATAGTTGGGGCTGGCTTCACAATCCCAATAAAGTCGTTAACCTACAGAGTCTCGATAGAAACCTAAGGTTAAAGGAGAATCGACTCTAGTTTATGCAACTAGTAACACACAGGAGGTGTGGGGATTAGGTTTCCCAATTGCTAGAGTTCTCCTTTATATAGTTTTCAAATCAGGGTTTGCAATCCAAGTAACCTTGGTGACAAAGCATTCAATATTCACCGTTAGATGAAAAACCTGATTCAACCAAGCTAATATCTTTCAGCCGTTAGATCGAACTTAGCTTGTTACACACAAATGAAATGTACCCTCATTTAGGTTTATGTAACTGTACCTAAACATGTACACCATGTTGGTTCACAAATAGTTAACCGAGGTTAGCCATATGATTACTCTCATATCAACCTTATTCATCTTAACCATAACTAGTTCAAATGACTCAAATGAACCTAGTTAAAGAGCTATTCAATTGATATATTCTCATAGAATTATACAAGAACACAATTGAAGCAAAATCGGTTTGATTCACTCGAATCAATACATGAAAATTATAGCCACGGTTTTCAAAGATTGCATTCCTTATTTTATAAATGTTTAGGTTCATGTACACAACCGATTTTAGAAAGTAACCCCTTAAGTATGCGTACGGGCATATGTACTTAAGTAACCAGATTTGAGTTTGTTTTGGTTTTCAAACTCAGCAGAAATTCATGGACGTGAACTTTCCGCTAGTATGCGTACGGGTACGCATACTTTGGTAACCGGTTTGAGTTGGTTTTAATTTCCAAACTCAGCAGAAATTCACGGACGTGGACTTCCGCCAGTATGCGTACAGGTACGCATACTTAGCCAGTATCCATCAACCATTTAGTACACACATAAGTATGTATACATTTGGTTCCCTGTTTTGGACTTATAAACAAATGTGCGAACACACTATATGCTTATATCCAAAGATGGTTACATGATTCTAAGCTTTATTTCAATCATTAAAACATTCTTAGAGGATGACAATAGTCGTTTTCACACAGTATTAGCATCAAAGCAATTTTCAAGATTTGAAATAATCATTATCGAAACATTCCAAGACAACACCAAATGATTGTATCATACAAACCATGTAAGATGTTAATCGGCAATTTTCACATGATAAAAGATGAACTTGATCGAAGCGAAAGCTTTCCAACACATATTTCGAGAAATATGTAAGCGAGTTAAACTCAGCTCGACATCTCAAATGTGTATATAGAAAACTATATCGTAATACGACTTATGTCTCAATATAGGAGATATAGTAGAAATAGACTTTCCAAGTGATAGATAGTTCAAGTCTCCACATACCTTTTGTCGATGAAGTTCCACAAGCTCCCTTAGTAGTTCTTCGTCTTCAAATGATGAATGCCGTGAATACTAAGCTCAACTACACAATCTATGTCCTAGTCCGAGACATCTATAAATAGGTTAGAAATCAAGACTTATAGCTTGGATCACTAACATTGAAAAACATGCTTGAGATAGAAACGCATGCGAGTTCGACCGAGCAGTGCTCTAACAAGTTCGTTAACATAAGAGAAAATTTTACAAGTGTACAGGAACATTATCAAATTGTATAGTTCACGAACTAAGAAAATCAGTTCGCGAACTGATAAGCACCTTAGAGTTCAGTCAATTCAAATTTATGCACAGTTCGCAACTGAAAAACAGTTCATGCAAAAAGAGGCAATTTGATGTTTTTAGGATCTTCTTCAACATACATAGTATAAAAAATATTCTCAACCTCAAAAGAGATAAGTCGTATGAACCTCCAATGCTTGAGTTCATGTTTCGAGATTAGTCAACTACAAGCTTGAACTTGAAACTTCTTCTATGTAATTTATCATGTATAATAAAGTCATATGACATTGTCACAGAAGATAAAATGGTAAAAATAATGAGTAAATAGATAGTTATTCTTCACATATCTTTGTTGATAAAGTTCTCGCAGATGACTTTGTTGTTCTTCAGTTTTCAATCTTCGAGGGTATTTGGTGATTTCTGATAATCAACTACCTAAATTTAATCAAAGTCTGAGAACGAGTTTACTATACGATAAATTCCGAAATAATTTGGTTATTTGACATTGATAACAAGCTTGACATACCAATATTTGTAGGTTCAACCAACTGATTCTTTAACATTGTTTATCTTTATAATTAAAGTAAATACACATGTATGTTAATATGAAGCTTGGATCGATTTTTTATTTTATTCCTTGGTTGGAACGAATATTAAATCCAAGATAACCTTGACTAGATAACATTTAATCTTTATAAGATCGATAAGATTCTACAAGTTCTTTTTTTATTAGGTTAAAATCAAAAGAATTGGTGGTGTACTCGCTAACCCCGTCTTTTGGTTAATATTTGTTGTTTTTGTAGAATGAAAGAAGAAAATAAATTTCATCTTTTATTCAACTTTAAATTCTCTTAGTATGTCTTTCAAGCAAGCCCAATTCAGACTACAATGAACGACACGCAAGATCCAAGACAACTTATACAAAATCATCCAAATAAGGGTGTGCTCTAAATCTACGTTCCTATACTTTTTGGAATAATTAGAAGGAAAGTAATGAATAATCATAAATACAAGATTTATAGTAAACAATTACATCTACAATGCTTTACAGGATTTCAAGCAGTTTGACATTCAGAATGTAGTTTATTATGCAGCTTCAAATCTTGTTGATCACAACCTTCTTCTCCCCTTATTAAATTTAATGTGGATAAAACCTTTGTCAAAGGTGCTGCAGGAGCGGAGGCTCAATATTCTTTTGGATATTATTTAGGTCATGGCTCCATATGCCTTGATTCTCTATTTCTAAAAGTAGCGGAAGCTAAGGCGTATAAAGTTAGCCTCCAGCTGGCTCAGAGACTTCAGATTTTCAAGAGTCATGGTTGAAGCGGATGCAACAAGCATACTGATTGTTATTATAGGAAATATATAAGACATACCATGTTGTTTACACTTTATTATCTTGTGTATTTGAGAATCTAAGGAAGAAAATTGTATTGTTTAACTTGGCTTTGACTGAACTATAACCGAAATTGATGAGCTTGAATTTGCTAAATTCGATTTGGTTTGGAACGTAGACCGGTTTTAGAACCGGGCGGTTCGGGGAAATAAAGCTTTATAACCTATGTCAACATATAATTTCTGCAAAATTAGCCAAAATAAAAACCATTTTTTAACTAGCTAAACACCACATTATCTAAATTAAAGTGCATCTATCAAAACCAAAAACAAAGTTCACATTCACAATCACCAAATTAAATAAAACTCTACATATGCATCATCCGATAACACCAAGATCAAGAATTTGATCATTTTGATTATCATCATCTGCACTAAAAAAAATCGCACCTAGACTAGCAACAACTTCAACTTTATCTTGTAATTTACTAATCTAAATCCCACTGATATCTTCTTTTGAATTTGAGATTATATATTGACTGGGGTTTCAGATGGAAATTGATGGAGCCACATAAATGATTAATGGGAACTGGGTAAAATTCAGGGTTATGATGTTTATAAATAGATGGGTAGTGAACATAATAAAAAAGAAGTTGGGGTCCTTGTAAATCGATTTAAACCGATTTTTTTAGCGAGGAGTAAATCAGAACCAAATCATGATATACCGGCTTCTATAATCTAAAACCATTAATGATCGTTGGATAAATGGTTTTGGCCTGGTCTAGTTTCTAGGTTTTTCCCATGCCATGTACCATATCATTAATTTAATACGATTTTTGAGAATCGCATAAAATAAAATTGAAGAAATTGTACAGTAACCAGTGAGTAGAATGGATAGAGGCACGTAGTTACCATGCTAACCTAAATTCAATATCGTGTGCCATACCTCTAGAAGACTGATACTGATAGCCTGATAGACGAGTCGTCTCTAGAATACAACTATTGTAAACACTTCTCAAAAGTAGCACTCGGAGAGAATGTCATGCTTAACGGCGTAAAAGAAATCTCAATCAAACGATATTTCAAACACAACATTCAAAATCTTCCCGAAAACAAAGAATAAAAAAGGAAAGAAGATAGTATGGTACATGTCTTGGTAGTGTGTTTTGAAAAGAGAAACCAGACCAGTTTTTATGTTTTTTTAAAATAGAGTGTGGCGGGAGAAATAGAGACATAGTGACGAAATAATATCTAGATTATGAAGATAATAACGATCATAAAACCTTTTTTAAGAGAAAAAAATGAATCAAAAAATTGTATAAAATATTTGAAGAAATCTTGACAGAAAAAAATAAAAAAAATGAACCAAAACAAGCCTGGGGACACGACTTAGCGTGAACCACGGCATAGATATGCATGTTTTCTGTATCATCTAAATACTCCCCATTTCACAAATTTATAACGACCTCGAAGGACTGACGTTCAACACTCTAATGAGGATACCGGTTTATTGGGGAGGTTACAAATATCATAAGTTTTGTTTAGTTCAAAATCCCTCCCTGTAAACCGGTACTCCGTTAGGATCCATCCATGCTAATATTATTTCATTGAAATTGAAAAGCAAGCGACTATCAGTGTTTATCTTGGTCCAATCCTTAGGTGAAGGAATGGGTTTCATTCTTAGAAACTCAACCCATAAATTTGTTTATGCTCAAATCAACTTACCTTCTCTGCAGAAGAAAAAGAGACTCGAGCAATCAGAAATTCTTTGATGGTGGTTTTGGAGAAGAGACTTGATCGAATCATTATTGAGAATGACACACTAGCTATCTTGGAGGAAATAAACAAGAGGACTTTCATGGGAGATCAGAGAACACAATGTCTATTACAGGACGTTAAAAACATAATTCTCAAGTTTGAACTTATTTCATTTGTCTTGGTTAACCGTGTTGCAAATGGATTGCTTACGATCTAGCTCAATCGGCTAAAACAAATGTCAGCTATACGACTTAATCTGTACCCTCTATTTGTCTCCTGCCTTGTTTATGTAAGGACCATAAGACTAGTTAATTGTAATCCTATGTCTGTTGTTAAAAATAAAATTTAAAAAAAAACGAGCGCCCCAAAAATACGGTGCTCAAGCCTTGTGCAAAGCAGATAAAGCTCCACATTATCATTGGTTTTCCAACATGCCAACATGATCAATTTGGCTTAGGCTTGTTTCTCCAACATGCCAACATGGTCAAATTGGCTTAAGCTGCCTTGATCAATTTGGCTTAGGCTTGTTTCTCCAACATGCCAACATGGTCAAGTTGGTTTAAGCTGCCTTGCTGAGATCATAGCATTTACCCAATGGCTCAACTATCCTGAAAATCAAGATCAATCTTATTATGGGGGCGACATGTTTTATTAGAGGGGCGCCATTTTAATAGGACAAAAAGGGTCATTACATGATCATTCAAGGTGGCCCTTATCAAAAAACTGGAAATGACAAATTAACCCTCATTATTGATAACCTAGTTTAGTGATGATAATCAAGTTAGTGTTAATGATTAATTTCACTTATATTAACTCAAAATCAAAACAAAATCAGATTTTTAGAGTTAAAAAGAAAAAAGTTTAGAGGAGAAGAAAAAGAAAAACTTTTGTGATATTTGTGAAACCCTAAATTTTGATTCATTCAACCAAAATGAGTGATTCCAGTGACCCGGTATATTTCTAAATTAGTTCCCATTAGCTTTTTTTCGCTCAAAATTATCTAAAATACGTAACAAAATCAAAACTTTTAAATTTTCAGAAGAACTTACGGTTGCAATTTTGCTCGTGACCAAGAGTTACGGTTCGTAAGTTATCGAATACCAACCGTAACTGGTTAAATTTAGGGAAGATCCAATTGTAAAACCAGTTACGGTTGGTAATTAAATTTGAACAACAACCGTAACTAAATTACGGTTGATAACTAATGAATCGAGACCAACCGTAACTACCCTACGGTTGGCGTGTCAACTTAACTTTTGAACCGTAAATCATTATTTGATAAATTCTTAAGACACAGGATTATTTACGGTTGGTATGGTTGTTTGAGTAACAAACCGTAACTCAATTACGGTTGATAAATATGATGCAAATACAAACCGTAACTGAACATATTTCTCAAAACTAAGAACTTACGGTTGGTATTTGAGTTAAAACCAACCGTAACATCAACCCAATCTACAGTTACGGTTCGTATTTGAGTTATTACCAACCGTAACTCACAGGCAACCAGAAATTTCAATTTCAATTTTCATACAAACCCCTAATTTTTAACACAAAATTAACTTAAATCCAACACGATAAACTAAACCCTAACTGGGTTTTTCCAAACATTTTTCGAATTGTCGATTAATCGAAGACGATGAAATTCTCAATTTTAATGGAGGTTACGGTTGATGGAGGAGAAGAGAAGAAGAAGATGATGAAAAAAAACTGATTTGATTTTTTGTGATTCATTAGGTTTAAAAAAATTGATTTGATTTTAGTTGATTTAAGATGAAAAGGATAATCTAGTCAATTTACATCCCCTTTAGGGCATTCCCTAACCAACTAAAAGGACATTACTATCACAACGCCGCCACTCTAATAAATCATGGCGCCCCTGTAATATAAGCTTGAATCAAGATAGCTAAGATAAAATAGACAATGCATCATCTTTCACTGACTCCTCCTTTAATACACACAAGAAGAGAGAGACTGATGATGTCAGGGACGAAACTTCCCTTCTCCTTTTCAGTGGTCACTGGGTACGGCACGACAGAGGCAGACATCATGCGAGAAATGCAGATGCTTTTGCTCCATCATTTAATATATTTATGAATTCCTCCAATAATATTGAATATACCGAACTTTGTAATTACAAAAAACAAAAATGTATTTAGTGAATTTATGTTTGCTATAGTCTTTGACCGAATTAATTAGTATTTAGATTTAGAGCCTAGATTTATAAAAATTTGCATTAATACTCTTTCCCACATGTAAAGGAGGAAAAAAGTACATTAAGAATAGAATGACAAGAATTTAAATACAAACCCAAAACACCAAAAACAACAACATTTCTTCTTCTTCTTCCTCCTCCTTTTTCGTTACCCATTTTCTTTCTGTAATCTTCATTACCCATGTCTGGTTCAATCCTAATGAGTTCTCATGGTGTGGCTTTTGCAACTGCCATGGCAGTTTCCGGTACAGTTATCATCCTCGCAATTTGTCGATCACCCAAACTTACTCTTTCAGTCTCCGAATTTCCCAACAAGTCTGATGACCCACAGAATCTACGATCTTGTATATCTTCTGGTACGCTAATTAAACATCAATTTAGCTTAATACCAATTCAATTGTAAGTTCACTGCAAATATATTTTAGTCATTTTGGCTTGCAATAATTTGTGTAATGTTTTCTTTACAGAAGAAAAGAAGAAAAGAGAGAAAAAGATGAAGAAAAGGGTTCATTTTGCTGAAGATATAGTAGATCCAATTGGAAACTGTAAAGACTTTAGAAGAGACCATAAGAAGTCTTCATCATCATCATCATTTAAGAAAAACGATCAAGATTGTGGTCGATCTCAACAAGGAAAAGTTCGAGGAATTCCTCCAAATCGTCTGGCTTTGTATAATGGAATTCTACGAGATCGCGAGCACCGGATGACTTGCTCATACTGATTTTAACTCGGTGTGAACCAGTAGTCTCAAATGTCTGTGTACTAATATATTTTCTGAAGCTCTTATTTCTTTAATTTAGATTTAATTAGTTTGTAAATTATAGTTTGTGATGTAAATTACGGTGTGATTAGATGGATTAATTATGATCAACTAATTTTAACTTGCTTTTAGAGTCCATTTCACTACCTATATTTTGATATTTACACGTTTTGTCCTGACAGACAAAATTCATTTGTTCATTGAATTAGACAACTCAAATACTGAGTTTCTGTTGACAGTTAATTGGTTGAGAAAATTGAATCTTTAGTCATTGGTCGAATCGTGCATCTTGTCAAACTTTCCACGGTGAACTTTATTCAAAGTATCTCACCAACTGTTTGACCCTTAAAATCTCCGGTTGGATGTCATCGCAGTGTGGTGGTAAAGTTACCGGATGATAATACCTGAGTTCCAAAATCTTCAGCTCCAATTTTTTTACCGATCAAAATTTTACATTTTAGCAAAAGAAAATCTCTGACATTTTAAGTCACTTCTCAAACTACTAAAAACATGACAGTTTTTTGGAATCGGAATAAAACATCACAGGAGAACTGGTTGTTAGTTGTCTAATTATATAATTGTCAACAACCATCTCTGTTTTGTAACGGTCACTGGAAAAACAAAGGTCCAATACCGAACCTTCAACAGAGCTATCTGATCATGTCTGAAAATGTCTAAAGTACAGTGTGATAAGAAAATGATAAAACAAAGGAACATGTTGGTTTGTTAAGTAATGAACAAATTGGAGCAACATGATGACACATAATTTCACGATGCTCACCCTATTTGCAAATCAATTTGTCGCATCAAAACAAAACATGACATGTGCAAGATCTGGTTTATTTGTTCATTCAGAGTGTCATCACTCCTTTGTTTATGTTTGCCTTCTTAGGTAAACCACCACCTACCTCCCTTTATTGGCTACAGTATAATAATATTAGCTATCTGAGGACCTCAGCATGCTTTTAGTCCATGGCTGATGACTCCATTGAAGGGCCAGGCCAATCACAAAAAAGAAGAAGACAGAATTGCTGATAACAATGTAAATCCTGTATGACTTTGAATTATCAATGGAGACTGGAAAGTAGGATGACTTTATATTAATTTTAGAAATATTACAGAATATTCCTTGAGTGCAATAACAATGACTCTGGAATATTCTTGTATGGAAGACTTCGACAAATGGTACTGCATATACTATAGATGATCACACAAATACAATGCAATCTACAAGGCACTTTATTTGAAATTTGAAAAGAAAAAAAATAGTTTAGATCGTGAGTGCGTATGCTAATCTGATAAAGTTGGATAATCAACTGCTGTTTATTATTGTTTATTACTATCCATGTTAATAATCGGCTGTTATCTTGTGTTTGGCTGTTATCTATGTCAATATAAATATACAGCCGAAACAATTAAGCGGAAAAATGCATATCCTAAAATCAGATAGGAGAGCAGAATGTGCACCACAGTAAAAGCAAGGAGCAAAATGTGGATAAATGTTTACCCCAAATCAAAAGCTTTAACCTTTTTCTGATTTAGCTTTATGCCTAATTCTCCAATGGGAGACTTGATTGAAGGTGAAACCTACCTTTTCTCTTTGTATATGATATGTTTAGAATTTAAGAAATCATGATTCATGAGAGCAATTGCAGTGGACGACTAAACCCAAATTTGGTGTCGAGTGGGCTGGCGTAGTGGGACGGACCATCGATCAAAATTTGATCAAAGAGTAAAACTCGGACCAAATTTGGTCGGCGATTAAGACCAAATCCAAATATAGTCGGGCGTTTATATAATGTCCGCCTACCCGACGGGCGTTGGTATAATGTCCGCCTGTAGCCGCGCGTTCGTAAAGTTAACGCCTGATGCAGGGCGTTGGTATAATGTCCGCCTGGATGGGGCGTTGGTATAATGTCCGCCTGGATGGGGCGTACGTAAAGTTAACGCCGGACACCCATGCGTTGATATAGTCATGATCCCACCTTCACAAAGTTTTGAAAACTTTGCTTGGCGCGTTGTCTTTATCAACGCCCCATTTTTTTTTTTTTTGAACCCGGGCGAACGTATAATCTCCTTCCCACACACCAGGCGTTGCTATAGTTCACGCCCCATACAGGCGTTATCTTTATCAACGCCCCATACCAGGCGTTATCTTTATCAATGCCCCATGCCAGGCGTTATCTTTATCAACGCCCATGCCAGGCGTTATCTTTATCTACGCTGGACGATGAAGCGGACTTTATATCAACGCGCGATCAAATTTATTCGTCACCCGCTACGCCACAGGACGGACTAAACCTAAATTTGATCTTTTTTTTTAGTCTTTGGTCTTTAGTTATGCTCGCAGCACTGTGGACGCTCTGATGCTACTCATAAAAGTTCAAAAAAGGGACGAGTTTTTTTATTGTTTTCTCTTTCACTGTCATTTCTTTGTTTTACTTTTAGTTAGCAAAGTTTTTTTTTAGAGAGAACTGTATATCTAAAAGGAAAAATGATATTACTTCGATTTCAAGAAAAGTGAAAGTATCATTTTTGTTTTTGAAACAGAGGGAGTATTAAATCAACCTGCATTTTGGATTCCAAACTTATCATGACTCTGTCCTACCAGTCCATCGATAGCTCACCTGAGTCTGGAAGCCTAGTTTTCACAGCACTGTTTTGTTATGAAGGATCAATAGTTTCACGTTAGGATGATGTAGGTATGCACACTTGCAAAAACAGATAATACAATCCACATTATTAAATATTGCAGGAGATATACTGTACTGAAGTTTTTTATGACATGATACAACTGAGGTAGGGCAAGTTACAATAAATGAATAAGAAAGAAAAACAGTGGATCGAGTTAGAGATAAGGATTTCTCTAATCTTTGCAACTTGCCCGTATATAGATGATGTACATACTGAAGTTCTCTCTTGAGAGTGCAAACTTAGAGGTATGCATAGACTATAACGGTAAACAAGAAGTCGTTTTCAAGATACATTAGTATACAAGCAGACTCATCTCCCATATCCAGGATTGCAGACGTAAAATGCTATCCCTATTGGATGTTTCCTGAACTAAGAACAACACATCACTTTCAAGCCAAACCAAACTTTTTCAACCACTTGGATTCTTAATTTTGGCACTCTCATGGAGATGTACGAAGCGAAAAATTTATGATAAACTAAGGAAGAAAGCAAACAAAAGAATTAAGAGGAAGTTTCCGGGTAACCTACATGATATAACCCACTAAACTTGATCAGACATATCACAAGATGTTAAACCTATCAATTCAATAGGCTACTTTGGATTTCGGTACTAAACTATGTTGGTCCAGAGATTCCAAATTTTGTGACCGTCCAGTTCCCAGATGATACAAAATATGTGCGGCTGGACTTGAATTGACCTGCTCTGACCTGCCAGAACGAAGCCTAGTAGTAACTATCAAACTCGAACATTTGTCTAGGAAGAGGGTCTTGTATTATGACTGTGTGTTCATGTCAGACAGTCAGTAGGATATGTTTTTGAAGAGAGTGCTCAGCCCAGAAAAATAAAGATAGGCAAGGAATGGCATACAAATGAAACACACTCATTAGTTCTTTTTCATAGCGAAGGATCAGCTATTACCCTTTCAGTAACTCTACTGCAAACTGAACTCTTGACTTGACAATATTCAGCTGAATAAATTAAACAGCTCCATAAGACTACAAAACCAAAATGAGCTAAGATTACTATCAAACTATATCCCTGGGAAAATGTATGACAATGGAAATCAGGCATTCTAGTTTATCAGCATTCTTCCCAGAAACTAACACCAGTTGCATCAGCAGCGTGCAGGTGACAACATGCCATATTATTGATCGAGTAATTCTCCATCAATTATTCGATAGAGATATGATGATTCCAAAATGATAGGAGTTAAGTTTTAGTCGCTGAGTGATTCACACTTGTGTGGTTACAGGTTACGCTAAGCAAACCAACAATGTGTTGGAGGTGCTTATTTTAGAGTTGTCAGCTGAAAAACTGGTTGAATGGGTCACAACATCAAAACAAACAGTTCTATCTAATAATGGCTTGTTCTATCTATAACGTTGGTGTTTTATGTTTCAAGTTTATAGAAAGTGACCCACTGCCAAGTGTCAACTCCTATTCAATGCACTAGTTCATTTTTTCTTCTGGAACAACATAACGTGTAAGGAACAACAAGTCAATAAGAACAACTGAAAGGACAAACAAATTACAACTCACAAGCATGCCAAAGATACTGCTTAGTCTGATGTTACTTGCATTGCAACATCAAGTATTTTACAACAAGGGATTCCCTACAAAACCAAGTAGTAATAGTAAGGAAATTCTACCTAAAATTGGCTTTTCTATCCAAAAAGTTAGTGTTTTATGTTTCAACTTTCTAGAAAAGTGACCAACTGCCGAGTGTCGAGTCCTATTCAGTGCAATTGTTCGTTTTTTCTTCTGGCAGAACAACGTGTAAACGACAGCAAATCAATAAGAAAAACTGAAAGGACAAACAAATTACAACTCACAAGCATGCCAAAGATATTGCTTAGTCTGACTCTGATGTTACTTGAATTACGACATCAATTAACCATGTACTTTACATCAAGGGATTCCCTACAAAACAAAGGAGTAACTGTAAGGAAATGGTAGACCATATTAAGAAAAATAAGTAAACTAGGGCAATATTGGCAATGGCAATACTCAGAAACTCGATTTGACACCAGAACAAGAGAATTTGAGCCTTAAAAGTTAAAACCTATCTTGCTACCTAAGGAACCATATCACACAAGTAAAATGTATTTACTTCTTATTTCTCCCAGCTTATATCATTTAAAAACTAACAATGAAGCCTTAAAGAAAAAAGAAGGATTTTTTTTTTTTATCAAATAAGTAGAGAAAGAAAAAGAAGGGAGTTTACACCATCACCCCAAACCAGGTCTTTTATTTATGTAAGCTAACTTTCCATAGGAAAGAAATAATTTTCACTGGTCAACGACACATTCAACTGACCTAAACTTGAGAATGGCAAAATGAGACATGCTATCAACAAGAATACGATTTCATACATGCAGTTCAGCTGTGACACCAAAATGAGGTTGGGGTTGGGTTGGGGGAAGATGGGGAGCCAAAGAGGCCATGATGATCACCTGTCCACCAATCAGTAGCTTTCTTCTTTGTGTTATTCACTAGGAAATGGAAGAGTTGAACCGAAAGACAAAAAAAGAATGCTTGAGGGGCATAATTTCTAATATTTTGTGTTTGAGGAAAATGAAGACTCCAAACAAAAATCCATTACAATATGTACAAATTTGTAGGCTTAAACAATATGGAGTAACTATATAGATTAGACGGCATGTACGAACCATACAACTAAAAGGTTAACTACAGATTATGGTGAAAAATCCTCGGAGACAAAGCAATAATGATATTGCACGAAAGAAAATCTGCTGCCCCTATCCGCTTCTAGGACACATGATAACCAAATCCTAAACACCTAAACCATAGCGACTGACCATAAGTACGATGAGAATGATGATATTTAAAGCATCCACATAAATTTGAAATTAACGAAAGGGAATGTAAATGTAGATTCCAGAAATTGCAGCTCAAAATTCACTGACCATTAGTATCTTGTTCATTCTTCTTTCTCCATACAGCATCCACTTCATCAGTTCTAAATCTTTGAGTGAATGTAGAATCCTCTAGTGGGGTTACCGTGCCATGTGCATATGCGAGGAGTCCAGTATATGCAATCATAGCCCCATTGTCAACACAATACCTATCATCTGTGGCAAACAACCTTCCACCCCTTTCAGAGCACATTATTTTCATCATCTCTTGCAACCGTACATTGCACCCGACACCCCCAACAATAAGAACATCTTTTTTGTCACAATGTGCCATAGCACGTTCTGTGATCTCCACAAGCATCGCAAACACCGTTTCCTGTCACAAAATATTTTTGCTTTTATCATACAGGGTGTAACCGTGTAATAACATGTACTCTACCATGTTGAATAACAAATTAATAGTAAGAATGTAGATTCGCTTGCAGTGTATGCTACATGACATAAAACATCTGTCATGAGTAAGAGGAGGAAGTTGTTGTTTTCTTTTTACAAGTTACAACTAACCTGCAATGAATAACACAAATCTGCAGGGGTGCATTCATTATTTTTTAGCTTCTCCACAGCAGTAGCCTCAATATAGCTTAAAAGTCCACTGAAGGAAACATCCATTCCCTTGACAGCATATGGTATGTCTATAAACTGCCCTCCTTTCTTCGCAAGCTGGAAAAGACAATAAAGCACAATGACTTAATGAGACATGACAACGACGAATTTCTTTATTATGAAGGCCACATCGATTTGACGTTATAGCGTAAATATAGGGTCTAAAGTATAGTTTGACAAAATGTATTGACTTTTATGAATATCAATAAATAGAGAACTTACATCCAAATTTTTTTGGAAAGTTTCATGGTCTGATGGTGCAGGGAAGTAAGATGGACCATAGTTTGCAATTACTAAACACAACTCAGTTGCATCAATTTCACTGTTACCATCCAAAGTTTTCAAGAAACCGTCTAAAAGCTTGCTATAAGTCAGACATAACAGTGCATTATAGTTCTCCAGATCCCAGTTAGGCATATATTCATTGTACACTTCGCATAAACTCCTCAAACACTTAAATTGTTAAACAAGATAAAGAAATCTTCGTATTTAAGAAACAGCAGTTATAGCTTAAGTACAAGGTCTAAAGTATGGTTATGACAACATGTCCTTCCTTTTAAGAAAACCAATATAAACTGGACGTTCAAAACTTTTTAGAAAATTTAATGTTGCAGAGAAGCAAGATGGACCAGTTGTATCAATTCCAACATTCTCATCCAAAGTTTTCAAGAAACCCTCTAAGTGCTTGCTATAACTCAAACAAGATAGTTCACTATAGCTTTCGAAATCCCAATTAGGGATAAATTCATTGTATAATCACTGCACTTATAATTCAGACTCCTCGAACACTTAAAATTGCTAAACAAAATACATACCTGTTCGATATTGTAACCAGGACTAGGATCATTAGACAATGTCAAGACCCTAGCAAACCGATCCAAACAATTCCCAACAGCGATATCAATCGTCTCACCGAAAATCCGATATTTCCCTTCACTATAAGCAATAACTTGAGTATTACCACCACTAACATACAAAACAACAGGGTCAACAGCACCAGTAACAATTCTACCCATTTCAATATGAGCAACACAATGATTAACAGCAACAATAGGTTTCTTCCATAACAAAGAAAGCATGCGAACAACAATTGCTGAAACTTGAAGCGGAGCACCCATACCAGGACCTTTAGTATAACATAGACAATCAATTGAATCAATTGAAGTTATATTTGCAGATTTTAATGCTTCTTTTATGAGTGGGATTATGTGTTGAAGATGATGTTGAGCTGTTTCTCTTGGTAGAAAACCTTGACCTGGTGGTGTTATGTATGTGTGACGAGGGTTTGATAAAATTGTTCCATCTAAAGTGACGATTCCAACTCCGATTTTGTTCGCAGAGCCTTCGAATCCTAAAGCAATCATTCTGGAAAATTGAAGAAGAAGAAGTTGGAGAAGAAAATTAGGGTTTTTGTTTGGATATCAAGGAGCTTCAAGCTTTCAAAGGGTTTTAGAATAGGGTAGCCTTTCCTTTTTTGAGTTTTAGGGCTTAATAGTGAACACGAGTTGAAGAAAACCTTGTCGGATATAAACAACCGACAGTTATTCGGATACAGTACTAACTGTCGGTTCCGAAAACAAGAAGGATATGGTCCGGTTTTGACTATTTGGGTTCTGAAAATGTGAGAAGAACAAATAAAAATACAGGGTTCGGGATCGTTGTCATTTTTAAAGAACGTCGCGGCGAAAAACTGAGAGGAGTATCAGACTTTGAGAGACGAATACTCAACAGGTATTGTTTTCTGTAATCTATGATTATCGTGAGTTCACTATCTGAGCTTATTAGGTTATGAACAGATTGTTTGTTATGATTTTTAGGGTTTTAATTCAGATTTATTGCTTTTGTTTATACTAAGAATTTTAGGGTTTTATGTTGTAGTTCATTGGAAAGTATGATTATTAGGCATACGTTCAGTATAAATGATATTAGTGTATCTAATCCTGTTAAATACTCAGAAAAAAAAAAGAATAGGCTGAAAGTGAAATCCTTCAAGAAAATTTAGAGTAAATGTTTTTTTTGATTGGGCAAGGTGTTTGATGAAAATAAGAAACCTATTTGGATGGTTTACGGATGATGTATTGGTGTAAAGATGCTGTTTATGAGTGTTTTTCTTCAATTTTGGAAGTACAGGACGAACCTAATTTGATTTGTTATGTTTGAGGGCAATCAACTAGGGAGTGGTTTCAGGATTAGGATGCTAGAATGCTAGATTAATGAAGAATTTCAGAAACTACGAAGAATGACATAAATAAAAGTATTAAGGAATTTAGATCTATCGTAAATTGTGTTGTTATTATATGAGGATCAAATTAGTTAAATCTTGCATATAAAGTGTTTATTTCTTCTCTATGTGTGCTGATAGTTTATCTTATTCGATGTTTAATGTTTATATAGACATGAAGGTCAGATCATCAGTAAAGAAGATGTGTGAGTTTTGTAGAACGGTGAAGCGTAGGGGTAAAGTCTTTGTCTTATGCACAGCCAATCCCAAGCACAAGCAGCGTCAAGGCTTGTCAACTTTTGCATATGATGGTGCATTGCCTCCAATGTATGTGTTTCTTTGTACTCATGTGTTCTTTGACTCTTGCTTTCAGCTATAACTTAGTTTCACTTTCTCAGTAGTGTCATGCTTAATAATATCACAGTAGTTAAATATGCATCCATAAACTTGAGTTTGGAATCTTCGAATCAGCACCTGAATGTATATTACTGTAACATAGCCAATCACCGTGAATGATAATTTTATATTCATTGTTAACATCTCAGTTGAATTGTCGTTTTAAATCATTAGTTAGCAAATTCAGTGGAATGATTTCAAATGGCAATTTAATCTTACACGTGAATAATGAATATAAATCTGTCAGCACCTGTATGTATATAACTATAGCATAGTCAATCATTATAGAAGGTCAACCATTTCAAAGCTCACTTCTTATTTTATAGAGTAAAACCGCCCCCTATGTCACTATGTGGCGCCAAGCTAGATCCCCCACAAATTGGCGAATACGCTTGCCAAAGGCATCGCCTTACACATAAACATAGGGGGGTAGTGAAGAGTTTCACGTAAATCTGCACATACTATTATGTCTGTTATTAATTTCTATATATGAACATGAGTGAGATAAACAACCATTTATTAAATGAAAACAAGCAAGAAAAGAAAACAACTTTTACTTTGCATCGGGTCGCATTTTAGGGTCCCCAAAGTTCCTCAGGGCACCCAATTTTAGCACCTTGGAGCGAATAACCGCTCTCACCTTTCCCTAAGAAGTTATAGTGATGCAAGGGTGCTTGGGAAAATATGCGAGTGCCTACTTGCCTTTGATAATGTATGTCTTCCTTATGCCTAGCAATGGTATCTGAAAAATTATTAATAAAACCAAGCTAGTAGCGGTAATAAGCCTTGTTATCAAGCCTCATGTGCATATGTTACATGGCTGATCTTTTGATAAATGAGTTTGCATTTTTTTTTTTAAGTTAGTGATGGAGACAGTCTACTTATACACTGCACTATAAAGTGTTTGATTGAAGTATAGGCACTACTTATCGGGTGTTATAAAATTTCAGATCCTCAGAGGTGACCACTACCAAGCAAGGAACATCATTGATCTATAATTGGCGAGATGGTCTTGCATCTCTTTTTCGCAAAAACCAAGAACCAACCATTCGTGGTGGTAGGGGTGGCCTGGCATCTATTCTATACAAGCAGACCAAGTAGAAGTAAAGAGAAACCGTAAAAACTGAAGTTACATGTCTTAAAATTTGAGCTACAGACAAAATGCATATCTCTATAAATATTATTGTTTGCTGTTGCAGTTTTATGGTGAGTGGCAGTTTTATGTTGAGGACATAGTCTTGATTCCTGTTCTTTCTGTTAACATTTTTGTTTAAAATGATAGGAGAAAGTCCTGTGTTAGTTAAGGAGCTTATTTATTCTGAATGCGTAGAACTTTATCATTCGAAAACTCTACTGGTCTGAATTATACTTCCAACAGTTCAAATCCTCAATGCTTTGAATCTGAAGGAACAATGATGACGAGTTGATGGGTGTTTTTAAAATATATGGTTTATTATATGGTTTGCTTATCTTCAAAAACAAAAACAGTATCTTGAATGTCAAGTTGTTATTCGACACTGCTGACAGAATTCTGGATTCCATGTCATTGTGTTGCCAAGCTTAGGCCAAAAAGTGGGAAATTTCTGTAAAATCCCCTTACACTAATAAAAGAAAAAAAAGAAAATCCAACGCACCCAATTAAATCCAAACACTCTTAGGTTTTCCATTCTGAATCGCAAAAACCTTCAAAAAGTAATTAGTCCCTGCAACATCTTGTCTCTGAGGTTCCACAACTTGTTTGAATACCAGAGTTCCTTCTTCTCCTTTCTTGAATTTCAAATTATATTGATCAACTGCATATTTCCCAAATTCTTGAACTTGTCTCGGGAATTTTAAATGTTTGATTTCTGGTAGGTTTTCATCAAGAACTCGTCTCTTGAATCTATATCTTGTTCCTGATGGTTGGTTTTCATCAAGAACTCGTCTCTAAAATCTATATCTTGTTCCTGATGGTTGGTTTTCATCAAAAGCATTAACAGAAGAAGATGAATAAGGAAGTGGTGATGCCATGGATTGGAATGGAGATGTGGAGAATTCAGAAGTCCGATGGATTTTTTTGGAAGAAGAACGAGGGTATTTATAGAAGAAGCATGTTGGTCACGGTTTTAAATTAGGAATAGTAAAAGGTACAGTAGTTGGTTAGTGGTCCTTACCTTAGTGGTCTTTCTCGACAAGTGCCTATGCGGCCATGCCCTCTCCGCGAGCCTATCGCGTGGCGGTCGCGTTTTTTTACAGCATATACTAATTAGGAAACTTGAAACTTCATTGAAAAAGGAAAACGCGATAGGATTGCCGGATTGGAACTATGCAAGGAAAAGAAATTAATAAGAACCTTGAGAATTAGTAATCCCATGAGAATCCTTATTCCTTGCTGTTTTAAGGCTACAAAGTACCAATTAGATTTCCATTGATTCGGCCAAAAACAAAAAAAAAACTTGATCCAATCTCCCTCCTATCCTAAGATTGTTTTACGCAGTGATATTAAATTTCACTTTCTTTTTTTTTTTACTTCGCCGTGATGATTTTGAGAAGTGGGAAAAGATTAACCATCTACGGTAAAGAGCAGAACGAGACGAGGAAGAAGGAAAAAGTAAGACCATATCTTCGTGAGGAGTTAATTATCAATGACATTCTCATTAGATTACCAGTTCGGACTCTGGCCATATGCAGATGTAGTTGCAGGAAATCCTACACTACACTCCTCACAAGATTTCATTAACACTCAACTCATTTTTGGATTAACAATCTTAATTTTATTGATGAAGCTTTGAACAATCTTACAAGAAAAGATAAAGGGATTAAGAACAACAACCACTCTTGATTTTCTCTCTCCTAATTGTTTTTTATTCCTCTCTCTAAAAAGATCTCCCCATTCCTTACAGCTGATCGGCTCTTTATATAGAGTTTTTCATAGTGGATGACAGTTAATCCATCCTTTATTTTCGGATTTGTCTTGCGGCACTTTCGCGAGCTTACAAATGTTGATTTCGCAAGTCTTCTAATTTTCGCAAAATCGTCATACCTTTCTTAATTTGAAGATGACATTATCTGTTATGTCGTTTCTGAGATCATTCTGCGACGCTTTCGCAATATGTTGTTAATAGTTTCGCATTCATACTGTTGTTGTGAGATTCTGATCCTACATCTTGCCTCTTCTCATGTCTTCTCTGCAAAGGAGAGAATGATATGAGAAATGCCGCAGCTACTCATCTTCTCACATTCTTCTATGATGAATCTTTTACACGTATCTTTCCTTCCGTTTATTTTTTGACACGTCTTTGCAACCGTTATTTCTTAACCGTTCACGTTTTCTCTTCACATTAAATGTGGTTACCTTCTTGGGAAACTTTTTCTATATATATTCTTCTAATCCTTTTATTTTTTTTACTTTCTCTTCATCATCCCTGCAACTTCATTGTTCTTCTGCAAATTCCGCAATTGCAACTTTTTTTCTTTCTTCTTTCTTCTTCTTTCAATCTTTTTAATTTCTTCTTCATCTCCATATTGTTCCCTCTGTAGATCTTCACTGTTCGTAACTTTCTTCCTTTTTAATTTTTACGAGTTAATCTTCCTGCCGGTGTTTTCCATGGATTCATCGAGGTTAGTTTTCTTTTTTTATTTCTTATGGGTTTTGCTGAAATTGATCTTGCTTACTGCCTTATTTGATGTTGTTTATGTGATTCCCATACTGTTATTATTTCAGCAAAAACGCCTCTAACACCAAATTTATGGTTCAGAACCCTAATATTCCCAAATCGCATCATATGGTTGCTGTAAACAAAAGAAAGTCTGCGGATCATAAGGTAGTAAGAAACATTATTCTTTTCTAATAACAATATTGTTACCTATGTTTCTTATCTGGATTGTGATTCGCATGGTGGTAAGGATGCCAACAAACCTCTCAAGAAATCTCTCCACCTCAAAACCGTTGAAACCTTTGTTCCATTTCACTTACTTATCCCTTCAAAATCTCCTGCGACATCTTCGCAAGTTAAACCATTATCTCCAATTTGCGAAAAGGTTGTCTCAGATTTATCCCTTCAACTGACCTTTCAATGATCGAAACTCCCCTTATTAATCCTTCTGTGAATGAAACTTCTTCTCCTCCTATTGATAATGTTTCCCAACCTTCTATCATTGCCAGTTCTCTACCTGAGCCTCTTTCTTTTTCGAAAGAAACTGTGGAAGGAATAAATATTGCTTTCAAAGTTTTGTCTGAGGTCCTGGATGATGTTAAGAAGTCTCCCATTGATTCTGTCAAGTCTGGTGTTTGCGAAATTCTGAGTAAGTATTTTGGCTCTGACAGAGCTGCTTCGCAAACAGCTTTGGAAAAAGAGGTTGAAACCTTGAATAAGAATCTCCAAATGATGACTTTAGAGTGTAATGCTCTTCGTTTCGAAAATCAAAAGCTCCAGAATGTTTCGCTGGATCGCGACAATCTTCGCAAGAAGAATGATGAACTGAGAGGTATGATTTCCTTATCTGTGTCTTCAATTTGCCTTTCTAATGATTTTATCCTTTCCATATTTAATTGTCCTTGAAATCCCTTTTTCACATGTTAAGCCTTAAACCAGAAACGAATAATGGAGAGATATCAATTTGAATCTGCTGTTGAAGAAGCCCGTGTTGATAAAGAGATTTTGACGGATCAATATAACCAATTAGATAACCTCTATTCATACTCTGTTGATCATATAAATAGTCTTACCAATGAAAATGCCCAATTAGTTCAGAGGCAAAATTTATTAAGTAATGAAATATCTCGCCTCTCTTATTCTTTAACTAAAGCTAAGAGATGGAAACTTTATCAGATGAGAATAAAACTCTATCTCAAGAGAAGCGAACTTGTTTAAACAAGATGGCGATATCTTCGCAACAACTTAGCATCCTTCAGAAAGTATGTGATGACCAAGAAAAATCTCTTCGCTCTTTGAGAAATGAACTTAAAGAAGTAACAGAGTCATCTATCGTTGAAAGAGATACACTCATTCAAGGTAGAATAACTTTAAGTGTAAAGGCAAACCAACTTAAAGAACAATATTCCAAATTAGAAGAATCTTATTCTTCACTTGCAAAGAAAAATGCCTTTCTTATTTCTAAAGAGAAAAATCTTTAGTCTCGACTTAAAGGTTTAGTTGGAGATAAATTTGATGATGCGATGGACCGTTGTGAGAATATTTGTTTGACCTTGATTCAACACCTTATTTCGCAAAAGGAAGGTAGTCATAACAGTTTGACTTCCTTAACTATCTTTTCTTTGTCATATCTTTTTGAGTTCTTCATCTTACTGAAATTTTGTATTCTACTTTTCGCAGAGTCTGAGAAAAATCTTCATTCCTCCATTTCTGTTTTGGAGGCTAAATATGCCAAAATTCGCAAAGAAAATGCACTACTCGTCTCTGTCCTTACTGGTTCTCGCGACCGAGCAGAAAGAAGACTTGATTATCTTGCTTACTTTAAGGATATTCAAGATAGGAATCATCAGAGAGCACTTCTTCGTCAAGTTTATCTCCGGGCTGAAGTTCTTGTGAATGATATTTTATTGTCCAAATCTCTTCCTCCTACATCAATCGAACCTTTGGAAGTAGATGATGATGAAATTCCTCGTCCTGCTGATAGTGATTATGATTATGAAAGTGGTGGAGAGAATAGTCTTTTGTAAGATGAAGAAGAGATCCCTTCTAAGGAAGCAACTGCTGGTGCTAATCATGATGGAAGCGAAAAATAAATCCCTTCTAAAGAAGTAATTGCTGGCGATAATCAAGATGGCAGCGAAAAAGAAGTCCCTCTCAAAGAAATTATTGTTGGTGAAGATCAGAATCGAAATGAAGAAAAGGCTGGCGATAATGAGAACATTGGCAAAGAGCGTCCATTGTCTCCTTCTACTGGAATTAATACTGAAGCATGAGCTTCTTATCTAGTTATATCTTCTTGAACTGTTTCATCTTTATTATTTCTTGCGAATAATATTCTTCAACCAACTTTGGAATTAATTTTCTCTTTTAGTATTTTGATGGCGAGAAAGATAATGCCTCTTGTTTACTGATTCCCATACTTGCCTCTCATTATCTTTCTTGCGAGAAATGATCTGTTATGAATACTTATAAATATTTTGTTTTGTCATGTGGTCTTATTTGCCTTCCTAATTAAAGGTCTTATTAAGCCACCTCTTGTCATGGCGACAAAATCGCAGGACGTCCTTGCATTTTCATGTAAAAACCCATTCATATTTCCTTAACTTTTTCTTTTGTATTATTGCCTCTTCAGGATTGTTGCGACAATATGACAGGCCTAAATATTCTTACGAAAATAAATCCCCATGACATTGTCGTCGTGCGACGAAATCGCAGGACGTCTTTGCACTTTCATGCGAAAACCCATTGATCTCATCCTGTCTCTCTGTTTTGTATTATTGCCTCTTCAGGATTGTCGCACAAATATGACAAGTCTTAATACCCTTGCGAGTAAAAAGCCTCATGACATTTGCGTCTTAAGACACTTATCAACTCCCTAATGGAGGGTGTCGCCCTTATCTTCCCCCTAGTTGCCCCTTCAAGGAGACGTACCTATACCATATAAGGTTGGCTCCTCCCATCCGGTCTTAACAACAACCAGTTGTTTTCGCAGACTCTTATCCCTTTTGCCTATAGGGCTTATGGTTACGAGACTGCACCCTAAGTGGGGTTTTCTTCGGGCCGAGTGCAGTATAAGCCAAGACTTGTCAAGAATGGCAAGGTACGCTCCAGACGCCCCTGACACTCTTGACTCAACCGTGTACCTCGGCGCCTTGATCAGATTCTGCACTCCTTAGGAGAGTCCTTATTACCTCAGTCGCCCAACCTAAGTCATATGCTTAAGCTGAGAATCCAAGGTGCCTCTCCCGGATGGGTTTATTGACCCCAAATCTCCATGACTCAGGTTCCAGGGGCGGTGTAGTCATGCAACAGGTACCCCCTTATATAACGTACTTTAGGTCTTACATTTGCCTCTTGCGAAATTTTATTCGCGAACTAGGGTGTACGCCATAAAGGTTCTCCCATTTCTTTTATGTCATTGTTCTATGATTATCTCTGCGAAAGTTTCGCACATCATGATCTTGTTTTGATATGAATAATCTTGCAACTATTTTTTCATTGAATGTTTATTCGTAATCGTTTTGTTGCGTCATACATAACTTGTCAAAGATTCTTATGGATAATATCTCTTTAAGTACAATCTGTTCCATGGTCTGTCAAGTCTATGACCAACATCTCTACCTTCTGGATCCATTAATTTATAAGCTCCTGTCCCAACTATCTCATTAATGATGTAAGGTCCATCCCATTTTTCGCTAACTTTCCACCATTTTCTCGCTGATATATTGGTGTCTCTCGCAGAACTAAATCTCCCGGTTGAAATTCGCGTACTTTGACACGTTTATTATATTCTCAGGCTAATCTTCGCTGATAATTCTCCATATGTTGTAAAGATCTTTCTCTTTTTTCTTCTAACTCATCAAGTTTGCTTAAGATCAAACTCGCACTAAGATTTTTCTCCCAAGCTTCTCTCTTTGTCGTCGGAATAACAACTTCTGTTGGTAACACCGCTTCAACTCCGTATGTTAAACAAAAAGGTGACATTCCAGTAGCTTCTCTCCTAGTTGTGTTATAAGCCCATACTGCATTATGTACTTGTTCGCACCATGCTCTATGATGTCCTTCTAATTTATTCTTTATCTGCAATTGTTTTGTTTGTTGCCTCTGCCTGCCCATTAGCTTGTGGATACAGAGGAGTAGACTTTCCACATTTTATCTTAAATGCATTAAGTAACATTTCTATGTTCTGTCCTTCAAACTGTTTCCCATTATCAGATACCAACTGCGTGGGAATTCCGAATCTGCAAATGATATTTTCGAATATGAATGTAAAGATATCTTTGTCGCGAATATGCTATACTGCCTTTACTTCTGTCCATTTTTTGAAATAATCTGTTGCGACTATTAAGTATCTTCTTTGTCCAGATCCTGGTAAAAATGGCCCCACAATATCTAAGCCCCACTTTCCAAAACGCCATACACTGGTTGAAGATGACAATGGTGCTTCAGGTGCATGTATTTTCTTTCCGTGCCGCTGACAATCTTCGCAACGTCTTGATATTTGTTTTGCATCTTCGTGCATGTATGGACAGTAATAGCCTTGCATTTTTGCTCTATGTGCCAAAGATCGTCCCCCGCTATGATTGCCAGCATCCCCACTATGTAACATTTTTAGCAGCTTTTCTCCTTCTTCTCGTGTCAAACATCTGAGTGATGGTCCATTAAAGGATTTTCGGTATAGCATCCCATCTCTTAATTCATAATTTGTTGCGCGACTTTTTAACTTGTGTGCTTCCAATCTGTTTCTTGGTGTTTCTCCTTTCGCCAAATATGCATGAAGTTCTGTTCTCCAATCTGCGATATTGTTCGTTTGTTCTTCTTCTCCACCTTCTATCATCATTTCGTTCACTTCTTCTTCTTTATTGATTGATGGTGACAGAAGTGTCTGTATTTTTATGCATCTCGCAGTTGGATTTGTCATCATGCTTGAGATGAAAGCAAAAGCGTCTGTGAGTCTGTTATCCTTCCTTGAAATGTGCCTCCATTTTATCTTTGGGATTTTCGCTGACAATTCTTCAACGAGCTTCTTGTATTTCTTCAAGGATGGTTCATTTGTAGTGTACTCTCCCTTTATTTGGCGAATAACTAGCTGCGAATCACTAGTGATCCTGGCATTTTCTAGTTTCATTTCTATTGCGAACTTTAAGGCATGTACCACAGCTTCATATTCCGTTTCGTTATTAGTGTAAGCGAATTCCAATCTGAATGAAAAATCCATCTTCGCTCCTTCTGGCGAAATTAAAACAATTCCAACCCCATTGCCTTTCCCATTTGATGATCCATCTACCAATATCTCTCATCTATTTGGTTATGTTAATAAGTCTTTTGGATCGCCATGTTCTTCTTCTATATCCATCATCTCCTCCACCGCTTCATCATCTTCTAAAGGAAATTCTGCTAAGAAATCTGCAAAAACTTGTGATTTTGGTGAAGATAATATTTCATACTTGATTCCGAAATGTCCTACTTGTGCATTCCATCTCTCCACCCTACCTTATCTTTTTGAATTCTTCATCACTGATTCAATTGGTACTTTTGTTAGCACCCTTATTTTGTGTGCTTGAAAATATATGTGAAGTTTAAATGTATACTAATGCTAAAATTAGCTTCTCAATCTTTGAATAATTCCTCTCTGCAGCGTTAAATGTTTTGCTGATGTAATAAATGGGTTTTTCCACTCCTGCGTCCGTTCGCAATAACACAGCGCTTAAAGCATGTGATGTTGTCGCAAGATAGATCAATAGTTCTTCTCCTGGTTCTGCCTTTTGTAAAATAGATGTATTCAGAAGGTGTTATTTGATCCCTTGAAAAGCTTTTTCACATTCATCCGTTCATTTGAATTTCACACCCTTCTTGAGTATATTGAAAAAATGTTTACATTTGTCTGATGATCGCGAAATGAATCTTCCTAGCGAAGCTAAAAGTCCAATTTTTGTACATCCTTTACCGTTGCTGGTGTTGGCATGTCACGAACTGCTTGTATCTTTTCTGGATCAACTTGTATTCCTTCTTTTGATACAATGTAGCCTAAATTTTTTCCTGATGCAACCCCAAAAATGCATTTTTCAGGGTTCAGTTTAATGTTATAATGCCGCATCTGTTCAAAAATCTTCCTCCAATCTTGTACATGATCTTTGGCTTCTTTACTCTTCACTAACATGTCATCCACGTACACCTCTAATGTTTTGTGTATCCATTTCGCGAACACCTTCTCTACCATTCTTTGATACGTTGCTCCTGCATTTCGCAAACCAAACGACATTTTTGTATAACAATATAAACCTCTTGGAGCGAAAAAAGAAGTATGCTCTTGATCTTCTTCAGCGAGAGGGATTTGGTTATAACCTTTGTACCCATCTAAAGAAGACACTCTATCATTTCCCGCTGCTGATTCAACCATTTGAGCAATATCCGGCAATGGAAAACTATCTTTAGGGCAAGCCTTATTTAAATCAGTGAAATCTATGCAAATTCTTATCCCTTTATTTTTCTTTGGAACAACAACCATGTTTGCTATCCACTATGGGTATTTAGCTTCTCTTATAATTCCCGCCTCAAGCATTTTCTGTAATTCTTCTTCTATTTGAGGATGGTAGGTCGTTGCGATTTTTCTTATTCTCTGTTTAAATGGTCTCACATTCTTGTTAATCTCCAACTTATGACATGCAATTGACGGATCTATTCCAGGTATCTCATCCATGCTCCCCACGAAAATATCTTTATATTCCCGCAAAAGATTGACAGTTCTTTCTTCCTCTTCTGCATCCATCTTGGTTCCAATACTCAATATTAGGGGTTCTTCTATAGTCCCAACATTTACTTCTTTTGTTGGTTCTGCCGCAGTGTAACTGGCCTTGGGTTCTCCCATTGGTGTTGGCTCTTTTATCATCTTCGCAGGTCCATCTCTTTCCTCCGAAATTTCGCTGGGTATTCCTTTACCTTATTTTGCTCTTTTCATGTACATTCTAAATTCTTCTTCTTTCTTTGCCTCCTTTGCTATTTTTCTGCGAAATTGTCACTTTTTTGCTCGTCCTTCATAATGCTTTACTTCAATTTGATAACATAATTTCGCATTGTCAATATCTCCTCTAATCTCACCTACTCCATTTGGCATGGGGGTCCTGATGCATTGATGCAACGTTGATGCTACAACTTTAATTGCGTGTATCCATGGCCTCCCCAACAGCATGTTATATGGTGATTCCATATCCACTACGCATAGTGTCATTTGTGTTTCGATCTCTCCTAGTGGAATTCGCACCACTATTTCTCCTTTAGGTTTTGTTGTGGATTTTCCAAAGTCATGAACAAGATATGTTGAACAAGACATTTCTTCATCTTTGAATCCCATTCCTTTGAACGCATGATAGAATATTATATCCATTGAACTTCCTGTATCGACTAAAGTTCTGTTCAATATCCATTCTTCCGTGGATTTTGTTGTTGTCCCCTTCTCTTTTTGTGTAATAGGTACTGTAATAACCAATGGAGATGTGTGGCTCAAATTTTCTTTTGGTATTTCTGCTGCCATGAATGTGATTTTTTGCTTTTCCCAATCTTTCAAGGGGGGTGTCTTTTCTACCGCCATAACCTTCCTTCCTTCAAAATCTCGTTTATGTATCCTTTCTTTGATGTTTTCATGGAATTCATTAACCATTATTTTTGTTATCATATTACACTCCAATCTTTTGTTATCTTCATTGACTCTAATCATTTTTATTTTAACTGGTTCACTGATTTGTTTAATCACTTTCTTGATTTGAACAATCTCAACAACAATCTTCAACTTTCAATCTTCAGTCCCTGTTTCTAGCGCATTATGTAGTTGCAGGAAATCCTACACTACACCCCTCACAAGATTTCATTAACATTCAACTTATTTTTGGATTAACAATCTTAATTTTATTGATGAATTTTTGAACAATCTTACAAGAAAAGATAAAGGGATTAAGAACAACAACCACTCTTGATTTTCTCTCTCCTAATTGTTTTTTATTCCTCTCTCTAAAAAGATCTCCCCATTCCTTACAGCTGATCGGCTCTTTATATAGAGTTTTTCATAGTGGATGACAGTTAATCCATCCTTTATTTTCGGATTTGTCTTGCGGCGCTTTCGCGAGCTTACAAATGTTGATTTCGCAAGTCTTCTAATCTTCGCAAAATCGTCATACCTTTCTTAATTTGAAGATGACATTATCTGTTATGTCGTTTCTGAGATCATTCTGTGACGCTTTCACAATATGTTGTTAATAGTTTCGCATTCATACTGTTGTTGCGAGATTCTGATCCTACAGCAGCTGCGTCAGTAAGTTATGGTACAATTCTATTTTTCATGATCCAAAATTTACTTCCTTCCATTTTGTTCAGAACAAAAAGAAATTGAAACTAGTCTTCAATCTCCTTAATGTATTCGAAAACGGTTTGGAAAAGGCTTACTTTTTAAGTGTTGAAGAAAAAATAAGTAAAAATACTGATTTTTATTATCATAAAGTGTTAGCAGACATAAGCTTTGGAGATGCAAGTGAAGTAGTTTGTTATTGTAATGGATTAGTTTGTCTTAACTTAGTAACTGAAATCGTTGTCATTAACCCGGCTAGGGGTGAAAGACTTGTTTTTCCCAATTCCTTTCCTAATACCATGGGATGCATATACTTGTGTCATGGTTTTAGTTTTGATTCATCATTGCAAGAATATAAGGTTGTATTTCTTTATACTACTACTATGAATGCAGAAGAAGAGGAGAAGTTAGTTTGCATGGTCATTGCTGGGGTTCAGAGTCATCTACATGCTAATCTTGCGGAAACACATTAGCTAACAAGAAACACTTGATCTCTCGGATTATTCCATGAACCTTACTACGATCTAGGATAAGAAGAAGAGAAAGAGAACCATACAGATGAAAGCCATAAACAAAAGCAACAAGAAGTACAGTACTCACGGATTTAACGTGACACAATGTGTGAATATTGTTTACATCCAACAAACGGCTACAACCTCTTTATTCATTATAGAATCACCAATGAGAATTACACAACTGACTGACTATATCAATCCATCGACTCACTACAACGTGACCGAACACAAGAACTCTCACAAGCACCCTATCAGATCCAAAGTAGTGTCTTCACCCATACGAGATAAAGTTTACCACATTATCTTCCACAACGAGATGATCTTCTCTGCACACCCTGATATAGATTACCATGGACGCCTTTAGATCAACACCAATAATCTAATCCAGCACCACCAAGATGATCTTCTCCTTAACAAGACGTTTTACCAACATCTCCATATGAATACTCCATAACGACATATCTTCCAACATCGATAAGCATTCCATAAGCACCATAATGATGTACTCCTTCCACCATTAGGTCTCTCACATAACCACCTCAATAGGTGGGATGAATCCCTCACATGTCTACGAGATTTACATTGAGGATTCCATGACTAAAAGACTTAGCCTAGACCTCCTTATATAGGAGTCACAAACTTGGTTCCCAAGTCTTGGCCTCATTGGATTAGGAAACCGACTCATACTAGGAAACCATGGTCAATTTAGGTATCCCATCTTAATATGGTAATTAACTCAAACTAAGAATTTAACCTAAACTAGGAAACCATCGTTTCCCTACAATTATCCACCTCGGATCATGCATTCATGCATGAGACGATCAACTAGTTATCCCTCCATCTTCTGAACATCGATTGCACCATTACTGGTTGCCTACATATCCTCAATAGGAATCAAACCAAAAATGTAGTTCACCCAAATTGTTCTATAGAACCTCCACCAGAAGAGAGCAAACCAAATTTGAACGTCACCAACTCAAGCTTAATAATCCAACCTATCGGTGATTGTACAAATCTCCACCACAGTGAAAAATCCTGACCATCAAAATAAATCAACATCATATGATCATCCGTTATGCAACATCTTGAGAAAATACACCCTACTCCTTTATGTTCACAACTCCACGTTGATTGGCATCATTCTAGGTGCATTGCATGCCAACTCAATCAGACCATATAACATTATTATCCGTATGCTTCCATCGAACTTAGTTACATTCATTATATGCCCTTGAGCCTTAGCCACCTCCGAACTTGCTCCATACTACGAACAAAGCTCCGTCTTGGTTTTCCTTGCTCCACCTGAGTCAATGTTCCGCTCTTCTAAGCCACTAACTCCAAGTTACACACCACTTCTGTTAGGGTTGACATCCATAACTACTCGATAAGCAAATGAAACTACCACAGTAGCCTCCATTCGTCTGCCTAAGTATTACCTTAACAGAACCATAATCTTAAATCTTTGTCTCTAAACTCAAGCCAAGTCAATTGCTTATTTAAACAACTGATCACATACTTGCTCTTTTCCACGAGAATGTCCTCCATAGCGAGTTAACGAGATACTTTGTGTTAGTTTGTAATAAACCAACCTTTATGTTAGCTTCCAAGAAACTAACCATCTTTTATGTACCAAAGCATAGTGAACATGACTCTAACTGCGCACCAAATGCAACCAATCCATGGATCATTGCCACTGCGTGCCAATCTCGAGTTCATCTCTTATGAATCTTGCTTTACGAGCCTATCTCCGATTGGATCATGATTCTACAACCATATTTCCCCAATTGAGTTTTACTCCTTCAAAAAGCTCATCATATCTTCGACCAATGCATACATACCAAACTAAATATGTCCAGCTTTACATAGTCTTCAGCAGCTGACACACCAATCATCTTCATCACTTCAGCAACCTCTACGGGCTTTGACAACAATGTCCTTTTTACGGGCTTTAACATAATTTCCAAGATAGTCTTTTATCAATTTCTTAGCAAGCATGTAGTTTCGACTTCGCGACAGTCAAACCACAACATGATAAGACTTGGATAACACTGTGACTAATGTCGAAGAATTCATTGTTACCGTCGTAACAATACATAAAGTCACACATTCTGCCTTGTGCATATCCCTTTCCCAATCTTGCCCCAAACATACACCAACGTTCGAAATCTAACAATCCGTCCTTTACACAAAGACCCAATCACACACAACCATAATCTGAAACCTTTGGTAACTTCCTCAAGCTCTAAGCAATTCAAGACGCTGTTGTGTTTATCTTCTCAAACAATATAGAGAAAATAACTTGACGGAAACTATATCGTTTCTGAACCAAATTTCTCAAAAGAAATATTTACCTTCATCTCTACAGGCTCTGTTCCTATTGAAACCAATTTCAATAATTGTAGTAGACGAGCAAACCCCCAAATATTATCATTGCTTAATGTAGCTCTCTATAACAGAAAGTATCACACCGATCATCAGGAAATAAAATAGCCAATGGATAATAAAGGTTGACAGAAAAACACGCCGAAATTGTAGCCCTGTCAAATTCATGCACCGTACTTTCTCCTAATTAATATGCGTTAGCTCGTAGCCGTACCACCATACATATTGTAATATTGTATCTTTATTCCTTAAACTCTTGAAGTGTCCAAGCGATACCTTTTTAATTCCTCACAACGGGTCTTCACCAAAGTAGGAACGTATCCGCAACACAAATATACCAACCTGTTTCTTACAACGGTCTTGCACTTCAACTAGCCCCGATCGACTTCAAATGTTGCACAACCAAACAAATCTTCGACTGAACGTCATCGAAAAGAATCCAAAATATCACATACTATCTAGCTTCTACATCGGAAACAGTACGAGAGAAACTCCAGAAGACATTGTTTTACCCGACACAATGCCATACTCAACACATACAAACAAACCCTACTAACTGTGTCAACAAACAGCTTCTTATACAATAATAATAATTCATAGCTCCACCACAAACAATATCACATCTCATCCAACGATCAATGTCTTGCAACTATTTGTTTCCACGTGCTTCAAATACTCAGACTGAAAATCAAACTCTTCACTTCTGGAACATATCAAATCCTGGACAACAGTCAATACTTCCAAAACGTAACCTACTACGAGATTTTCCCTAAATCCTTATTGTAACAAACAACTAAGGCAGAACGAGTATGAATTCATCTTCACATTCTTCAACTTCAGGTTAAAGAAAATCAGCAACATGATCTAATTGATGACGATTGATAACCAAACTATTGTTTCCCTTGGTTTGGAACAATAATGAGACTTTGACATGCTTATATTTCATCTTTACTTTCACAAACATACAAACGAATATTTGTATCCCAACTAAAATATTCTTGCCTTCTTGTGTCTTGCCAAGCAAACACCGATTAATTGAAAAACCAATCTACATAGGTATTTCAAACAGTTCACAAGAATATGGTACGAAGTGTAGAGAATAAATAAACTTACTTGAAGCCATGCATAAGGTTTATGCTCCAATAAGTGTCCATATCAAATCTACAATGTAGAGCACCAAAACATCAAGACCATACATCTTGACCACATCGAATGCACATCACCTGATATAATCTCATTCCTTCAGAAGTACGCTTTACTTTGCTTTGTTCCCAAAACTGATGAAATCAAATCCTACACATACTTGATAACATCAAACTCTGCATCTTCGGAAGTTATAACATCAAATCCTCACATACTTGATGAAACGAAATCCTTTATCTTCAAAATTTTCTCCTGATCCAGAAAACCCAAAAAAACTTCTCTCTTCAAACCTTCTATCCAGCCTAAAGCTCTGATACAAATTGTTGGGGTTCAGAGCCATCTACGTGCTAATCTTGCGGAAACATATTAGCTAACAAGAAACACTTGATCTCTCGGATTGCTCCATGAACCTTAATATGATCTAGGATAAGAAGAAGAGAAAGAGAACCATACAGATGCAAGCCATAAACAAAAGCAACAAGAAGTAAAGTGCTCACGGATTTAACGTGGTTCAACAATATACACAATGTGTGAATATTGTCTACATCCACCAAACATCTACGACCTCTTTATTCATTATAGAATCACCACTGATAATTACACAACTGACTGACTATATCAATCCGTCGACTCACTACAACGTGACCGAACACAAGAACTCTCAAAAGCACCCTATAAGAGCCAAAGTAGTGTCTTCACCCATACGATATAACGTTTACCATATTATATACCACAACGAGATGATCTTCTCTGCACACCCTGATATAGATTACCATGGACGACTTTAGCTCAACACTAATAATCTAATCCAGCACCACCAAGATGATATTCTCCTTAACAAGACGTTTTACCAACATCTCCATATGAATACTCCATAACGACATATCTTCCAACATCGATAAGCATTCCATAAGCACCATAATGATGTACTCTTTCCACCATTAGGTCTCTCACATAACCACCTCAATAGGTGTGATGAATCCCTCACATCTCTACGAGATTTACATTGAGGATTCCATGACTAAAAGACTTAGCCTAGACCTCCATATATAGGAGTCACAAACTTGGTTCCCAAGTCTTGGCCTCTTTGGATTAGGAAACCAACTCATACTAGGGAACCGTGGTCAATTTAGGTATCCCATCTTAATATGGTAATTAACTCAAACTAAGAATTTAACCTAAACTAGGAAACCCCCTTTTCCCTACATTCATTACATTGGGTGGAGAAAATTCATGGAGAGAGATAGTTACTAGTACTAAGAAAATATCATTGCCACCAGGTTCTTCTCCTCTTCCTAGTCGAATGGCAATAAGAGCTTCAAGCAGTACTCATAGATCAGGAACCCTTTGTGGGGGCGACATGTTTTGGTGGATAACCTACACTAGTGATAATAATGATAAAAGCGATATGTTGCTCTCGTTCAAATTCCGTAATGAGAAATTTCAGTTCATTCGGCTCCCACCTGAATGTTGTCTAACACACACCACAACTACGATTATTGATGAACACCAATGTTTAGTAGTTGATCATCATCTTCTGGAGTTTCAAGGAGACCTATGTGTTGCACGTACGGAGAAAATAATGATAAGCAATAGTAGTGATCGTCATCTCCAACACCGCAATCATCATTGTAAAGGCCAGGAAATTTTTTTCTGTTGTGGTTTTAAGGTGCATCTGTATATAATGAACAACAAGGTCAAGCAGGTACGGACCAAGGGGAACATTTTCAGTTTTCCACTCAAGGATGGTTTACTACCAGCTCCTTTCTGTTGTTACTTTGACAAAATTACTTTCCTCACCCCCACTACACGTATGTTAAGTTATTCTGATCAACTGTTAATTTATTGGTTCGACGACCTGTATCTTATAATCTACAGTTTGAAAATGGAAAATTTTAAGGTGGTAAGATGCTTCAACTCCCATGATGAACAAATACAAGATATTTTTGATGCTAAGATAAAAAGTGAATCTCGCTTCTCAGACGACCATCATGTTGGCCAAGACGATAATAATTTTTTCCCATACATGGATTACCAGCTGATTGCACAAGCAGAGAACATCAACTCTCTGAAAAAACTCATTCCCGAAGGATTAAAAACTACTAGTATAATTTCTAATTACATTGATTTTGCATAGTCTATGGGAAAGGGGGAAAATGTGTGATCAATGAAGGAAGAGAATTAGAACCATATTATATATTTCCTTTTAGCTAGCTTTATCCTATCATTTGACTTCAGTAATGCAGTAATCGAACTGTTAGTTAGTTCATTTGTTTGTCATTTGTCTTTGGATTTCAGTTGGCCTAATTAAATATTTCTTAACTGTAATCATTGGTGTAGAAAATCTGATATCAAAGACTTAATGAAAAGAACACAGAACTAAACTCAAACAAACTTCTCTTAATTGATGTGTTTCGACTCATGGCTTAACAACCTATTTATATGACTAACAAACTTGACTCTCAAGCAAAAAGACTTTCCTAACATAATCAAACTCTAACAAAGAAACTTCTAGACAATTCTCACGTAAACAAACTCTCAAAACCAGTAATACTTGCAACCCAAGTAAACTTCTAAATATTGTACCACGCGTCAACAACACTTGTTGATCCATTCACTTCATATTAACTGTACCATTTGATCCAACCTTACTCTGTCAACTCTCATAGTTTATCTACACTACTGTATCAACAACTCTTGTTTCTGTCTTCTTTATAGTATCTTGGTTTATTCTTCAACATCCTCCATTAAACCAAGATACTCTTTGTTAATCATTCCCAATTTTCCACGCAAGTAAATGAAGGTGTTAGATTTCAAAGAGTTGGTGAAATATCAGCCCCTTGCTCTTCACTTTTAACAAACTCCACAACTATCTCCTTGTTAGTTACAAGCTCTCTAATGTAATGATACTTAATATCAATGTGTTTACTTCTCCCATGAAGTACAGGATTCTTAGTTAGTGAAATTGTCGACTTATTATCACAAACTATTGTGTTGGTGTTCTTTGTTCTTGAAATAATGACTTCAGCATCATTCTTAACCATACAGCCTGTGTAGCGCAGTTGCTAGCAGCTATATACTCAGCTTCTGTTGTAGATAGTACAACAACTTGTTGCTTCTTAGATGACCAAGAGAAAAAACCAGTTCCCAACTGAAAACCATAACCTGATGTACTTTTTATACCTTCTGTATCTCCAGCCCAATCACCATCAGTGAAACCAACCAACTTTGGATCTTCTGAGACAGTATAAAAGATTCCCATGCTTGTTGTTCCTTTTACATACTTCATAATACGTTTTGCAGCTTGTAAATGTGATTTTCTAGGAGATTCCATAGACCTAATAACCAACCCAACTGCATACATGATATCAGGTCTTGTAGCAGTCAAATATCTTAAACATCCAACAAGACCTTTAAAGTCTGTTGAGTTCACAAGCTCTCTTGATCCATCTTTTGTCAACTTCAGTCTCTCTTCTACTGGTGTTAATATTGGATTACAATTATCCATCTTGAAACGCTTCAAAATTCTTCAGCATACCTTTGTTGATTGATAAAAATTCCTCTTTCAGTTTATTGCACTTCAATACCAAGAAAATATGACATCAAACCAAGATCTGTCATCTCAAACTCCTTCACCATATCCTCTCTGAATTCATTGATCATCTCAGAACTATTTCCAGTAAATATGAGATCATCCACATACAAACATACTATAATATGATTGCCAAGAGTATCAGCTTTCAAATATAGAGTATGCTCATGTGGACATCTTGTAAATCCTTTCTTAATGAAATAAGAATATATTCTTGTATACCAAGCTCTTGGTGCTTGTTTCAAACCATACAAGGCTTTGTTTAGCTTGTATACTTCATTCTCCTTCCCCTCCATAATGTAACCAGCTGGTTGTTCTACATAAACTTCTTCTTCCAATACTCCATTTAAGAATGATGACTTCACATCCATCTGAAATATCTTCCAATGCTTTTGTGCAGCTAAAGCAATGATCATCCTCACTGTATCAAGTCTTGCAACTGGTGCAAATACTTCTGAATAATCAATCCCATGTCTTTGTCTATAACCCTTAGCTATTAACCTTGCTTTCAGTCTTTCTATTTCACCATTTGACTTGTATTTTATTTTGTAAACCTACTTAACACCAATAGGTTTCTTACCTGATGGAAGTGTTGTTAGTTCCCAAGTATTATTCTTCTCAATTGACTCCAATTCTTCATTCATGGATTGAATCCAACCTTGTTTTTAAGCTTCTTCATAAGCTACAGGATCACAATCTCCAAATAGTGCAAATTTCATTACTTCATCATCAGTATCTTCATCATCTCTTGATACAACATAATCATTCAACCTAGCAGGTATGATATATTTTCTTCTTGGTCTTGTATTTTCTTGTTGTGTTATTGGTTCAGTTCTTGCTTCTTCATGTTGTTCTTCAACATTGTCTTGAGCTTGCACTCCTTCCTCAACTACAATTAGAATTATTCTAACAGCAGCAGGTGGATCAACATTTCTTGTTGATCCAATATTATGTGGATCAACATCCCTTGTTGATCCAATATTATGTGGATCAACATCCCTTGTTGATCCATTATTATGAGGATCAACATTGATTGTTGATCCATTATTCCAATTCTATTGTGAATCTTCATTAAATATCACATCTCTACTTATGACTATCTTTCTAGTTTCTGGGTTATATAGCTTGTATCCTTTAGTCACTGAACTGTAACCAACAAGAATACATTTTTCACTCTTATCATCCAGATTTTTTCTCAATTCTTTTGGCACATGTGCATATGCAATGCACCCACAAATTCTCAGATGTCTTACACTTGGTTTTACTCTTCTCCATGCTTCTTCCGGTGTCTTGTTATTCAAACTATTTGTAGGACATCTGTTAAGTAGATACATTGTTGTATCAACTGCATAACCCCAAAAATGTTTTGGTAAATCTTTTGTTCTTCTTATAGTTCTTGTCATCTCCATTATGGTTCTGTTCTTTCTTTCAGCTACACCATTCTGTTGAGGTGTATATCTTGTTGTTAGCTGATGTAGAATACCATGTTCTTCCATGAAACTATCAACAACAGTATATTCTGTCCCTCTATCAGTTCTTAATATTTTTATGTTTTTACCAATTTGTTTCTAAGCATATGCTTTGAAACTTCTAAAAGCATGAAAAACATCACTTTTTTGTTTAAGCAAATACACCCATGCTTTCCTACTAAAGTCATCAATGAAAGTTATGAAATAGTTATTACCTCCATGTGATGTAACTTCTATAGGACCACACAAATCACTATGAATGATCTCCAACTGTTGTTCAACTCTTCTAGCTTTGTTAACTGGAAATGGATTTCTATGCTGCTTGCCAAAGATACATCACATCTTGATTCTGGAATTTGAATGAAAGGTAATCCTAACATCATCTCCTTCTTTGCTAAAGTTTGTAAACTGTTAAAGTTCACATGTCACATCCTCTTATGCCATAACCAAGTATCATTATGCACACTAGTACTGTAACAACTTTCCTTTTGATGCTGAATATTAAAAGAAAATAACCTATTTTTGGTCATCTGTACTTTATAAATCAATCTTCTTCTTCTATCTATGATGAAACACAAACCATTGTAAATATTCATAGAGTATCCTCTTTCAGATAGTTGGTCCATACTCAACAAGTTTTGATGTAAACCTGGTACATAAAACACATCCATGATATATGCTTTTGAACCACTCTTAAGAACAATTCCAATTCTTCCTTTTCCCATGACTGGAATTGTAGAACTGTTGCCAAACTTTACTGTTGATCTGACAGACTCATCAATCTTATCAAACAAATCTTTTCTTCCACACATATGATTGCTGCAACCTGTATCTAAATACCACTTAAGATGAGGTTGTTCTTCTGTTGTATGACATGCTAGTAACATGTTTTCAGCCTTCTGCTCTTCTGCTTCTTCTTCTTCTTGACTTTCAGCAATATTAGCTTTGAAATTTGATTTATAATTATTTTCAGTAGTGTTTCCAGGTTTTGGACACTCTGGAGCAAAGTGCCCAAAATCTCCACAGTTGTAACACTGAACTTTTGATCTATCAACTGGTTTTCTTCCTTGATAACCTCCAGTATTAGATCTTCATCCATTGTTATATCTTCCTTGAAACCTTCCAGCATTAGGTTTTCCTTGGTTACTTCTCCAGCTAACTTGACTTTGAAGTGCTTCTTCAACTTGTTTTGCAGCAACTGTCTTTTCTAGTAATCTTTGTTCATAGGATTGTAATGAACCCAATAACTCATTAAGAGTCATAGTTGCAACTGTGTTGCATTCCTCTATAGCAGTCACCTTTGATTCAAATTTCTCAGGAAAACTCCTTAATATCTTCTCAACAACTGCTGAATCTGCTACAGTATCACCATTGGCCTTCATCTCATTGACAAGATTCAATGTCTTTCAGAAAAACTCTGAAATTGTTTCAGTTGTCTCCATTTGTAATAATTCATATTTTCTTTTCAAGGTTTGTAATCTAACTTTCTTAACCTTGTCAGATCCTGTGTAGTAGCTTATCAAACCATCTCATGCTCTTTTAACTTCTTTGATGTAGATAACTCTATCCATGAGAGATTCATGAATACCCTAATGAAGAATATATGTAGCTTTAGAATTCTTCTTTCTGTTTTCAGTTAATAGAGTTAGTGCAGCTCCTTCAGGTACTACTCCTTCTGCTGGTTCAGCATAACCATCGTTCACAATATCCCATACCTCCTGGTATGTGAAAATATTCTCCATCTGCAACCTCCAATGTTCAAAGTTTTTACCTTCAAACACTGGTACCTTAATCGAACTTAAACTCGTCATCTTCTTTAACTCAAACACTCATACACACAACCCTAGAACCTGATACCAGTGCTCTGATACCAGATGTAGAAAATCTGATATCAAAGACTTAATGAAAAGAACACAGATCTAAACTCAAACAAACTTCTCTTAATTGATGTGTTTCGACTCATGGCTTAACAGCCTATTTATATGACTAACAAACTTGACTCTCAAGCAAAAAGACTTTCCTAACATAATCAAACTCTAACAAAGAAAGTTTTAGACAATTCTCACGTAAACAAACTCTCAAAACAAGTAATACTTGCAACCCAAGTAAACTTCTAAATACCGTACCACGCGTCAACAACACTTGTTGATCCATTCACTTCATATCAACTGTACCAGTTGATCCAACCATACTCTGTCAACTCTCATAGTTGATCCACACTACTGTATCAACAACTTTTGTTTTTGTCTTCTTTATAGTATCTTGGTTTATTCTTCAACAATTGGGTTGAGGTACCCCTCTTTAAGTACCCCATTTTCAAGGAATTTCCTCTTTTTGATCGATCAAAAAAAAAATGACCAGTATCTGTCAGGATTTTCTTAGGGAATCACTGACAACCGCGGAATAACGGATCTTGAGATATTATGATGAATAATAAGTAAACCAAGCACAAGCAACTATAATAATACGAGAAAGATAAATCAACTCATAAGACACAAGATTTATAGTTGTTCGACCAATACATACAACTTGTATATATTGTCTACGTCCACTTTGAGCCGCACCAACTCAAATCCACTATGAAAGAAAAACGATTACAACGTCGTGTGAATCCTAGCAAACCCTTGGTTACACCGCAACAATTACCCGAGACGATAACCTTGTCTCTTGTTCCTCACCAATATGCTCTCACAACGAAATCCTAGCTTTAGACCTAAAAGCTATACAAGAAATTTCTCACGGATCTCTTAATCGTTTTCTACACAATGTACAAATTCTACAAGGTCTAATTACCTATTTATATAGGTTACAAACTTGACCACCAAGAATTCTAACCGGTTTAGGAAACCCCTTCCCTAAATAACCACGATTAACTTTAGAAAATAATTAACTAGTCTAAACAAAATAGGCCAACGGTAAGTCTCATTTCCAAAAAACTATTTTTTCAGCTAATACTATGACAATGAGTCATTAATCTGGAGTCGTAGAGAGCAGGTTGAATTTAATTCAATTTGTTATTCATAACGTGTTGATCGAGCCTGGTTACAACGATCTATCAAAGGAGAATAATTACTAATCAATCGTTTTTAGATTTCTGTGCATATAGTTGACATTTGAGTAAAATAACACATACCTTTATGTTGCTTGTCGAATTTATAAATCTTTCTTGATCGATCATGTTTCATCTCTCATATCCTCAGCTCTTTCTTTCAAAACACAGCTAAATTCATTTTCTTGTTGAACCCAACTCTCTGATCATACAGTAACTATGTCGTGGTATAGAGATCCTGAGTTGTTTATCGGTTACCTCTTGGGTGTGTACGGGACAGTCAGGATTGTGAAAAAATATGACGTCACTCTTCGCCGTGGAGATATCGACTTATCCGATCCAGGGAAATTCTATTTCCCTAAACATCTTTATTTGGGCGATAACAAAGAGAGCGATTATGACGCTCTCAAATTCAACTTAGCTACCGTTGTTGCTGAGGATATTGCTAAGTTTGTGAATTATCAAGGTTTGGTGGTCCTCTTGAACTATACAGAAGGTTCAGGTACTTGGACACGAGAAAAGGAACTAACCTCGATTATCAGTGGTCTACCTAGTGTACCTCAACCCGAAACGATATTGGCTTCGAAATATTTTCTAGAGAGACAATATACGATGATTGAAAAAAAATATTCCAAGTTGATGGATGACAAGAAAGCTCTTGAGCAAGAAGTTCTAAATTTGACAACGAAACTGAAAGAGTGTCGTGGTGGTGGTGACGGATACGTGGAACCATGGATGAGTGGTTGTAAGGTTGCTAGTAATTGGGTACCTTTCGACAAACTTGATGTGAAAAACATTCCAAGGGATACTCCTCTAACGATCACTGGTACACCGAAATTTGGTGAAGATACTACAACTAATGTTCAAGCCAACAGTTTCTGTCAAGGGATCTTTCCTATGGTGGTTGTAAACGTTGCAGAATTGATTCCAAACGAAGGAAAGGCGAGATTTGACCCAGATATTTGGTGTGCTCTGAACAATGCCGGAAATTGTTATGCTGCCCGAAAGCCGTCAGACTCAGAAATGTCATTTTATTCACAGGTGAGATTTTAATTGGTCTTCCTATCAGCGAAAACCATTTGACGAATTCACAAGTTCGTCATTTCGTTCAAACCCTTGTGTGATTGGTTGTCTTTATCGTATTTCTATCAAATTTTGTTTTCTCTATGTTGCGTTTGGTGTGGTCAGAGAGGTCGTAGACTCGTAAAGCCTATTCTCTTGGTTGATTCTCATAACGTGCTGAACCTGGTTACACGGATCTGTACCGAGTAAAACATATATTAATAAATGTTAGCTTTCTGGTCCATCTTATCAAACAAGAAATGAAAAGAAATTTACCGACCTCACAAAACCAAATTCAGCACACAAGTGACACAATATTGAAACAAATACAAGCAAATGCAAATAAAAATCAATCCAAAGCAAATTAATAAACATCGATTGCATATGACCCCATGCATGGCTGTGATAAACGTACAGTAAATAAAACGTTGATAATCGTGAAGTCTCCCATGCATGGCTTTGATCCTGTATATTAATGTCTTATGGGTGCAGGAAATGGATTCCTGGCTGCATAAGTAGTTCCAGCATTGTTAAACAAACTCCAAACAGATGGGTCGAATTTCGCGTTTTCTCCGTTGGGATTCAACTCTGTAACATTCACGACCACTATAGGATATACCACTCGATCATTCACCATCCCTCGGTAGAAATAACTCGCTTTGACGTTGGTTGTATAATCCTCGTCGAAGGCCTGCATGTCATCTCTTTTCACTATAGACAAAGGTCGACTTTTCCTAGTAACCCCTGGAACAAGATCCTCGAACGGGACAAAATTACCAGGAGTTGGATAACCACTCAACCATGGTTCTTCATATGTTGATTTACCTCCACAGCATTCTTCAAGTTTTGTTGTAAGTTCCTGAACGATTTTTTCAAGAGCTTGTTTATCCCTCTTCTCTCGGTCCAGTTGCTTGTGCACATCTGCTACTTCACGTGTCCATATCTCGAGATCTCCTGTCAACTCCTTTTGCTTGGCATCAAGCCTAGCATAGTTGGCTTCTAAAACGGCAAGTTTATCCTTTAGGTCATTCTTTTCATCCTTGAGTGTGGATTTTTCTGCTTCTAAGATGGATAATCTTTTCTCCGAATCTTGTCTACCCGCTTTCTCTCTGCCCAGCTCATCGATAAGAGCATTCTTTTCATCGTTTTCCTTTGCCAATTCATCATCGAGGCTGAGAACATCGGCTTCTAATTCAGAAACTTTTTTTTCCAGGGCTAGTTGTTTCTCAGATGACTCCAATTCTGTTTCTGATTTTTTTCTAGTAAGACCAGGTAGGCTCCAGAATGGTGAGTTTGGTTCCACGCGAAACCAGATCTTTTTTTTGCTCCCAGGGGCCAGTGCGTCCCAGTGGACCACCCACCCTTCGCAGTTTACTAACAGGTCACGGTGGTTGGGGAAGCTAGCATTGAAAACATCTACAATATCGATCTCAGTAACCAAATTGGAGAAATATTTAGAGTAATCCTGTACTGATCCTACTGATTCCTGAAACTTAAAATCATACTTGTCGACAGGGCTACCAATTTCTTTAAGACAGCGTTGTACTTCAACGTATTGAGAGACGGTAACAGATTTTTCTATAAACAACTGAGGATCTGTATACCACGACATGACTACTCACTTATGCTAACTGACAAAGAGAGATTAATGAGAAAGAGATAAAGGAAAGATTTTATCAAGAAAGACAGACTAGCAGCTAGCTTGTGAAAGAATAGAGAGGACAAGAAATTTGCTTATTTTCTAAAGATCAAAACACTGTGATATATATAGAGATTATATGAGCAAATGCTACATACAGCTCGCAGTGCACAATATAACGTATTCAAGGATATTATCAAAGCTGACCATGTGGCTTATGGGGCTATGGAGAAGTATGATAGAAAGGTGTTGTTCCCATGATCGAGCAACTTCATAAACATTATGAAGATACTAATGTAGATTTCAATGTCTAGATAAAGATTTTGAGGATATGGAGATGAAAATCAATCAGTCAGGACAGATGGGCTTATGCGGCAACTTAATTAATTTCTTTATGTTGGAATCTTGGTGGTGAGGTATTTGATGCTGAGATCATCCGGCTGATCGTGATTTTTCCCCAAGAAATTAACATTTTTCTTCTTTCATTCACAGGTGGAGGGCTTGGGTTTGCTTTTGGTTTTATCTTGCATTTCTCAATCCACTAAACGTGCCTAATCGTGAAGCTTCGTGATCACCATAGTGTTTATATTTAAATGTTTAAACCAAGTCCATATCTCGTTAGCAAGATCAAACACCGTGGTCCATGATATATTGAGATCTGCATATACTTAATTAAGAAGTTTTAGGATGTGCATCTTAGTGCTGAAGTATTTAAGGTAAGAAAGAGCATGAACATGCTTAGTCATGATCCTTCTCTGAACATTCTAATTTTGTAACAGGCCTACATTTGAATAATTACGAGAAAATGGACACGTCTCAGTGCCTCAGTGGGGTCATAAGTGGATACAATAGGAAGTAATCGAAAATGATATATCACCCGAACTAAACCCACCGAGGGTGCACCATGTGAGAGGTGGTGGGGTCCACTCATGCCCCACCCCTATCCCAATGCAGAGAAGTGACATTTGAGATCATCTGATTTTCTCCCGGTGTAATTCTCGGTGCCGGATTTCGGTGAATGTAGTAAAGTTGGGAAGTAATTTGGGGATTTTAATAATATGCCCTTAAAACCGTGTCTAAGAATGTCGTTGTTTTTTTTAACTTATATAAAATGGCCCTAATTTAACTTTTTTTGTCCTGTTTTTTTTTTTAAATATGGCTAACAGCCTTTAATGTTTAGGTGGCAGTAATTCATTCTTGGTAAAAGACTGTTAAGCATTTAAACCTTCTGGTTTTGGTCTAATTGAATCGGAACTCAGTACCGAGTTGAATGGGAAAAACCAAAAATTGTTGTATCTTCTTACCCAATTTCATGAAACAATATTTCCATCAATAATGCTTGAAGAATAAATCTATAATGCTTGGTTGATCTTGTTCTCCCACATTTCAAACAACAAAATAAACAATTTGTGAAATAAACTGATATATGAAATTCAATCAATCTACCAGAATCAATAACTGATCATTTTTCCTGCAAACAACAAATAGGTAACAACAAGAAGAACTATAGCCCTACCGTTTCAATGAACAAATTAACCACCCCCAAACTCGAAAACAGGTAAACCCGCATCACAAGAAAAAGTATGAGTTCTTACAAGCTTTCTAGGAATTCCACCACTTCAGCAAACAAGCGCCAATTTCTTGCCCGAATTTACTAAGTAGTTTACTTCATTTAAAAGCAGATTTACATTACGTCCATCAATAACATCGTCATTGACAGTGTCGATCTCTTCATCTTGGTTGATCTCTATCAATAATCACATCTATGAACAAAATTAAATCAAAAATCATTACCTGTAATACTATTTGCTTAAAAAAAAATCCCCAATCTCAACAAAAGAAAATCCTTCTCATACTGCTTAATTTCGCTCCACATGACCACTGTTAGAGCATAGCACGGTTGAACCCACCAAGCGTTGGTATGTCAAGGTTGGTTGTCATATTTTAGTATCAAAACTCATCTAGAGTCGCTTGATTAAATACTAGAGTCAACTTCGTTTGGGTTAGACCAGAAAGTCTAGGAATGTTGAGACATACAAGTATTACTCCGAAGACCTGAAGAAAGTGAAGAAGTAACGACCGCAACGACGACATCATCCTTCCTCTTGAGATTAGTAATATTGACTTGATTTTGTTTCCATTACATCGTACCTTTCAAGTCGCTTTAGATTGAAAACATAACATGCGAAGATATATACATATGAAACTCTAGTGTTCGACTTGGTCATAATAGTATGATCAAAGTATTAAGGAATTATATTACGAAGTATAACGCTTATCTTTTGAACTTCGTAAATATGATATCGACATAATCTATTGTATATAGTTACTTGATTATGTGTGCATTATATAGGTGTGATCTCATCCTAGCAAACTATGTATTATTACATTAGTTTAAGGAAGTAGATGTATGAACTTGTTTCATAATCGAAAGTGAAATCATGATGTGTTGTTCCGGTTCTTCATTGAATATTTTGATTGATCAATACAAGATGACTAGGTAGAACCAATCTTAACTTTGGTTGAGAGTTGTGGTATAACCGGTCATAGCCTATAATATATAGCTAGTTGTAATCGGTCACAAGTTACTTTGGAAATCATGGTGTAACCGAGCACAAGCTATATTGGAATGCAAGTTGTAACCGGTCACAAGTTACTTTGGGATCCAAGGTATAATCGTTCACAAGATGAATTGGGAAGTTGGTTGTAACCGGTCACAAGCTACCTTCGGGAAGCAAGGTGTAACCGGTCACAAGCTACTTTGTGGAGCAAGGTGTAACCGATTACAACCTATATTGGGAATCATTTTATATCCGGTCACAACATATTTTGGAGTGATGGTATAATCGGTTCCATGAGAAAAACCAAGTTTTCCATGGTTCACATATTTCTTCATGATGTGCGTGAATTAGGGTTTTGGGTTTCCTAAGATGAGAAGCTTCTAGATGTCGACATTATTTGAACATGTACATAACTCTTATCATTAATTGTTCAAAGATAATTCTTGATACTCAAGGTGATCCCATACCAAAAAAGTGAAAAGTATTTAATTATGATTTTCATCATGTATGATTTAATTACCATGAATTAGTTAATGTGCTAGACTAATAAAAAGTTTTGTATGAGAGTTTTCGGAAATATGGTTTGGAATTTAAGTGGAAATAGAAAAATCAAAATTAGGTACTTTAATGTGAATATCTTGAGAATATTTTTGGTTTTAGAATTTCCTTGTTGTCCAAACAATCTTGGTCTATAAATAGTTGAGTTTGCATTTCTTGCAAACTATCCTAAGAGTCAGGAAAACTTCAATCGTGTAGTTTCTTGTGGATTTGACTATTCAAAGAGGAAAGTACCCTAATTAGGCGAAATCTCTTACGACCACTCGTTTAAAGACTTCTCTCGGATCAATAAGCTTTACGAGGACCGTTGGTGGGAAACTAGATAATTGCATTGTTATTTTAGTTTTCAATTATAAATTTGATTGACTAACGGTTGTTGAAACTTTAATTTCACCTAATTTTTTTGTTCTTGAGAACCTTCACTTCTTCTATAAGGCTCACTCAAACTAGATCAAAGTATCGACGTGATCTTTAGAACCATTTTCGTATCTAAAGACATCTTATGATAATCCATTGTTAATAAACTCCGTTCTGTACGTGATTGATCACAAGAGGGTTCAAGTTGTGTTGTGCGGGTATTAAAGGTAATAAAAGATTTGAAGACGAAGAAGAATTAGTATTAATTATCGTATCTTGTGGATTTAGTGCACAAACTTGATCGGCTAGGATTCAACTAGAATCGTATTTATCTTTGATAGACTTGATTGATTAGTTGCATGAGATCGGCATCACCTTATAGGTTCTCTTTGCGATCTATGTTGATTGATTGAAAATCTAGAGTTTAATTATTTTGGTAATCAAAGTTTGGATTGATCTCACCAGACAAAGGAGTTCATAAGTTTAAATGGAAGAGCCTTTGTCAACAACTCACATATCTTTATAGCAAAGATTGATTAAAGTGGTTACCAACCAAACAGATTCTTCCTTTGTTGTTTGGAATACGATCCAAAGGACTTGTTATTCACGTGCGTGACTCGAAGTCGAAGGCGCGGGGATACCGAGTAAACTAATTAGCTAGGGATAGTCTACTTGGTCTCAACTATACGAAGTTGGTATTAGATTTTGTATAGCGGATTAATTCTGAGAGTATTCAAAACTGGGTTAGGTCATGGGATTTTTCTGCATTTGCGGTTTCCTCGTTAACAAATCTTGTTATGTCATTTACTTTGTTTTCCGCATTATAATTGTTATTATAACTAAGTAAATTACACACGTACGTTAATCCGTAAAACTTGATATTGATCCTATAAAGTTTCGGTTTAATACCATACCTATTATCAAGTGAACACTTCGTTGTTGTATCATCTCGATCTTGAATCCATAGTCAATCACACAAGTCATTTTGTTGTTGTATTGTCTCGATCTCATATCCATACACGATCACAGGAAGTGCATACCGAAGTTGTTGTATTGTCTCGGCTCTGTCCATAAACGATCACACTTGGTAAAGGACTTATAGGTTGAAAAATAAAAGATTGTGGTGTATTTGGGTACTCTCGTCTTTTGAACCACCATCATAATCAAAATAATTAGAAACCCAAATTAACTAAAGTTCAAAATTTAACATATGAAACCGAAAAAAATGTAAATCAAGTTAAACTTTATTCTTAAAACAACCTCAATCCTATGAATTAAACCTAATTTTGACAAACCTCAAAAAAATTCCCCAATTTTCGAAATAAGTAATGGTTAACAAGAATCACTTGATTGAAAAGAATAACTGAAAAAAAGATGTTTAGTGGTGGTGGTGGTAGTGATGCAAGAGAAGAAGAAGAAGAAGCAGTTGTAGATACGTTGATTTGATCGAAGAAGAAGAAAGTTGAAGCTCTTCTTTGTTTGTACAGTTTCGATTCAAACTGAAGAGCAAAGAGGTGATAATTTAGTACCAGAATTTTGAAAATATTTGAGTAATTTACTCAGTAAAAACTCTTCTCGTTTAGAAAAATTCATCAAGTCAACGAGAGATGAAGAATCATGTGGGCCTTGACGGAATTGATAACGCTAGTGGCATTTAACAAATTCTGGAGGAAAGAAAACTGGGGCACTTTCTTATATCAGAGAAACAAAGTGTGGCACTTTCTTCAAATCCCCAAGTAATTTTGGGCCCATCCAAAGAACTTGTACGGATGTTCACATGTCGTCGAGTTCCTTTGGATATTTGATAATCAGTTGGCCTTGTTCATGCCCACTGCAGTTGGTGAACATGTAGTCGAGGGATGTTTCCTATATATATAATATAGAGAGAGTTGAAAACGCTGAGGATTTTATCACAAAGAAACTTCATGATTGTTGTTGTTGTTGGATTCGACATTTTTGATCCCAACAGTATGTTTCCCTGGTAAAACCATTTTCCAAGGATCTTAAGCACTCTATTTTAATCTCATTGATCGTTCCAAAACCTCACAGTTAGCTACACCGTTAATTATTGGGTGCAAATCTTGCAAATATGTTCTTGATGGCTAATTTTTGTTTGCTGGCCGTCTGTATGGGCTCCCCATATACATTTGAAGGGCTAGTTAGTTGACTCCCGTTGGACGCCGTGTACATGTCCTACGAATATGCATCAAGCAACATATACCCAGTTGTTAGATTGAGCAGAGCCGATCCTGTGCGTATTAGGGCCTGGTGCGAACTTAATCGCAGGGGCTTTTTACGTTCATTTTTTTTTCCCCGACAATTTCGAATAACAATGACAAATTTTTTTATCTCCCCGCTACTTCTTCGTGACGGAGTGGATGTATAGACTCTTCCGTATAGCGGCAATGGTTCCGGCCAGTACTAGATGGTATTATGTGGGAACTGGTGACATTAGCCCTATGGCCTGGTGACAGCTAAACAGTCGTGGTGGAGTTTTCTGTCTGTTAGCATGTTGCAATGGTGTAATAGCCTGTTGGACTGGTAAATATTGATTGAACTGGTGAAGGTGTAGTGGTGGTCTGTATTGTTGATGGCGCCGTGGACTTGGAAAGTTGACGGGATACATGGTGATGGTTATTGTAGCGTCCCCTAAGCTAGAAGCTGACTAATCCAAGAGATTAACTAAATAAAGAGGCACTAAGAATCTAAATCATTTACTTAAACATTCAATTAAGAAATTTGTTATAAAACTCAACCCAAAACTAGCCCCACTCTGAAATATATATATAAGGATTCCTCTCCGATAATACATATACAATAGTTATTTGGTTTACAAATAAAATATACAACATAATAAACACAACAGAAGTTAACCAACTAACAAAATCAACCCTTGAAGCTTTTGTTGCGCAACTCTGATCTGTCTCTGAAACTGAAAGCGGGAATGGGTGAGCACATCATCCCTAAAATGGGTGCCCAGTAGGAATAACATTTAACTTTCAAGTAATCATGGCAAGATTTGGAAAGCAATAATGTTTTCCCAAACATTAAAAAGTGACCAAGTCACTGAAATAAACGAACATGTATATGGACAAACTCCTTCTTCAAACAATGTATAATATTCGTGCTAACCACATTCATTAGCTATTGATATCACCACTGATGACCCACTCTAAGCAATAAAAGTTGAATTCATGTAGATATAATTGTGAAGGGGCGTATCCTATATACCACAAGTGGAAATTCTCATTTCCCATAACAATTCATAAAGACAAACAAAACATTACAAGTCATTTCCAAATCGTGGAAAGATTCATAGAATCAATATAATTATCATAATGCAATTTAAACAAAGCATGGAATGCACGGACAGACAATGCATGAGTTTGTTAAGCATAAACTTTTGTAAAAGCAACAATAATGGTTACAAAAGAGTCAAATGTATTCCCACCTCTTTTGAAGACAAGCCACGCCTATCCCGAGATCCACGATCCACTGGTTCTTCCTTTGAATCGATCATTGTTAATATAGACTAACTGTTAATCACACAAGAAGTCTAAGAATCTAGACAAAAGGCTCACACAAGGCTCATAACATAATCTCATACAATTCTCTAGTTATAGGCTAAGTGAACTACTCTAATTGTTCTAAGCCCATTTAAGGTTCTACACATCTTCATTACCCATCTCTGGCATATCTAATGGCTTACTAATTCAATTAAATTATGTCTATAGTCTATTAAACAAGACTTAAGAATATCTACAACTTGTAGGAGGAACCAAAGGATAACTTAGACTATAAGAGTCCATAACATCAAACTAAGAATAGATAACACTGAACCCAAGTCCTCTAGACTCGGCCCATTACACAAGTGATAACCCAACTGGGTCAACTAACGGTCAATGATGGTCAAATGATTCAACTAACGGTCAACGTACATAGTCAAGTCAAGGTCCTGGTCAAATGGTCAAAGAAACCAACTCAGTCAAGGTTTACTAAGTCAGTACTGGGTCAAACCTATTCAGTAGAACAACAGGTCGACTCAGTCAGATTGACTAAGTCAGCTAAACAAAGTAAGTCAGATAAACTGACTCGGATGACTAATAGGTTTAATACTAAAGAACTGAAGTTTATACTATTACTAAACACTTCATTCATTCAAATATAATTCACAATTTAATCACAAACACAACTAGAGCCTACCTACAGTTCAGCAGTTCCAAGCTTTTACAGCAATTACTATCTACTACTCTTTGATCACCATTCTTCATAAACTGAACTTCAGAAACACCACAACCAAAACATTACATACACATCGTACTAACCGACACCTTCACCAGATTATACTTAGCATTTCCACTGATCATAGCCTCTACAGCTTCACCAATACTTCCACCACCAACCATTTAAAAGAACTTCAAACAATACAAAACTCAACAATAGCAACCAACCTATGATCTGTCTCAAATCAGATCAATCCAACACCACCAACTGTCCAACGACACCATAACTACCACAACTCCATAACACAGTCCATATTCATTTCAGCTTAACAGACTTACAACACCCTTAACACCACTAAATTGAACTTCAGCTCAACAACTTCAGGCCTGCAACTCAATTCCATTACCCATTCATCTTAGAACTGATTCATACATCTAAAACTCAGCAGCAACACAACTCTGCAACCGTAATTCCAGTTCTGCAACAACCAACACACCCCCTATAACAAATTCTGTCAAATCAATTCAACACCATCATTACAAACGGTAATCTTCACTCCTAAATCACCAACTCAATTACAATTACAGCTCCACCATCAATACACATCTCCTCCCCTGTGACATTAACATCATCACCACCACATCTAATCCATCTCATCAATTCATTATGAGACCGCTTAAACCATGTATAAGTTATCACCACAATCATAAACAGCAGACCCAAGCAATGAATTCCAAACTCAAATACATATAACTTAATAATAAACCAACTCTGCAATCTTAAATTCAACTTACCCTTTCATCTGAATCAGCCATGAAGATCGAATCAGCACCCGTGACAATCTTGTCACTTCCTTACAAGCACAATCAAACCTTAATTCCTCAATTCTCAATTTATGTTCTTCTTTGAAATCAAATCTTCAAATTAAGCTCGTAACTTTTAACTTCACTTCATGTTCTTCAAAAACCATCATTTAATTTAATCCCCTAAATCGACAATTTCATCTGTTGATTCCTCTTGAACTTCTTACAAACCCTAATTCTAATTTGGGGAAGAATAGGACGAACTCTAATTCTCAATTTCACCTCCAAACAGCTTCAGAGCTTTAATTCAATCTCAACCCAATCGTTCTTCATCTAACAACAACCCAAATCATCTCTCAATTTTACACAAACCCTAACCATAAATCCTAACTTCGATTTACAATAGCAATTCTATCATCATCTCGTGTTCAATCAACTGCAACGTCATCACAAACGATCAGCTCTTGACATTTTCCCCTAATTTCCGTTCTCAAAATCACTCAGTCTTCTCACAAATTGACGAGAATGAAGAACAGAGGAAAGAGAGAAAGAAAAGAAGAACGAAGAAGAAAGAAGAAAAACAGAGAAGAAGAAGATAAAGAAGAAAGATTAAGAGAAACTGATATCTCTTCGCCAGCGATCAATGATAAAGGCACCTTCCCAAACGGTAAGGGAAACCAGTCGGTTTAAAGGAAAATGACTTATTTGTCCTTCATATAAAACTGATAATATCTTCTTCATCTGATTGATTGACACGTTCGAGTAGCCCATTCCGCATAACTTTTCGAGATCTATTCAAGGGTACTATTTTCGTATCTATATCGTTGTTAGATTAATTCCTATTAACTAACGTTCGTGTTAAACTAATCGAGTTATTATCGGCTAAATACTCACTTGACTATCACTAGACCAGTCAAATAGCGTTGACGAGCTTAAGGGTCCTTACAGTTATGGTCGTGAACGAGGTGTTGGGGTTCACATAAGAAGGTGATGAATTGGAGAGAGATCTCGGTGGAGTCTTTAAGAACAGGTGCATGCATATCATGGCCTTCACGCTTCATGTAAAACTCCAATTCTTACGGAGAATTTGGATTGAATACAAGTAACTTTGGAAACTCCTCTCGAATTGCTTGAAGAATGAAATCCACTACTGCAATTGATAGACCAGGTAATAGCCGCTGGTGGTGTTGACGATGAATATGAGAATGATAAAGACGCTGGATAAAAAGAAAACGAAGCATGAAAGTCGATGTTGTTCTTGAGAACCGTTGTTAATTGTTGAGTGAGAAAGAAAATTGGAAGTCTGGACTTAGTTTTGTACATGAAAAAAGGCCTTGGCCTTAGATGGGCCCTGTGCGTCGCACCTCCTGCACCCCCTCAGGCCCGGCTCTGAGATTGAGCTAGGTTGGCCCAGGTATGATGAAAAGAAAATGAAAATTTTACCCAAATCCAATGAGTTCCTAAAAATAATGAAACCTGTTTTGTGGCGTATACTTCTTCTTTTGTAGGCATACCTAATGGTTCCAAAATAGGATCACTAGGTAAAAAATCCTATCACTCCTTATCCATCTTTTTTTGTTAATGACATTACTACCCTTATATGATCAGTGTTAATGATTATGATTAGTGTTAATGATAATGATTATGTTAGAGCATAGCTCGGTCGACCTCGCATGCGTTGTTATCTCAAGCATGTTTGTCAATGTTAGTGATCAAAACTATAAGTCTTGATTTCTAGCCTATATAGCTAAGTCTCGGACTAGGATAGAAAAGTGTAGTTGAGCTCAAGGACTTCATGGCGATTCATCATACAACGACGAAGATCTACTCAAGGAACCGTGGAACTTCATCGACAAAAAGGTACGTGGAGACTTGACTTATCTATCACTCAAAAGTCTATCTCTTCTATCTCCTACTTCTTATGAGACAAAAGTCGTATGCTATATAGACTGGATCATACACATTTGATATTTCGAGCCGAGTGAAAAAATGGGGGTCTAACAACACCATCCAATAATTCGATTAGCAATTTGTATGGACTAACTCCGAAATACTTTGCTAGAGAATCAACTAGACAGTCAGACTCAATCTAGATTAAAGTATCTCAAGGAGTTAATATCTCTCACTTGTTTTGGTTTACTCAAGCTAAAACAATAGCGAGTCTTTAATCAAACACAAGAAATAACTTGGACGGTACCAAAGACCAATGTCCAAGGATCAATCAATATCAATCAACAACCAAAGGTTGGATTTCCAATTGATGATCTTAACGCACAACCTGTATTATTTCTATTATATACAAAATATAATGCGGAAAAGAAATAACACAGACACCAGAAGTTTTGTTAACGAGAAAACCGCAAATGCAGAAAAACCCCAGGACCTAGTCCAGATTGAATACACACTGTACTAAGCCGCTACATACACTAGCCTACTTCAAGCTAACTTCGGACTGGACTATAGTTGAACCTCAATCATTCTCCCACTGATCCAAGGTACAGTTGTACTCCTACGCCTCTGATCCCAGCAGGATACTACGCACTTCATTCCCTTAGCTGATTTCACCCACAACCAAGAGTTGCTGCAACCCAAAATCACAGACATGGTAATAAACAGATTTGTCTCACACAGAAAAGTCTATCAAAGGATAAATTTGTCTCCCACAGATAAACCCTAGGTTTTGTTCCGTCTTAAGATATAAAATGAAGGTGAACAGGAACCAATTGATAATTCGGTCTTATATTCCCGAAGAACATCATAGATTAATCAATCACCTCTATACAATCCTTCCTGACTACACAGGCAGTTTGTCAAGGAATCACAAACAGTCAGACGAAGATGTTTGTGAATTCTTTATCTTGCCTATCGGAGAACTCTCACGATATCAAGACAATCAATCGATTGTACTCGTACGATAGAAGATGCAAGATCAGATCACACAACTACGATAAAATTAGTATCGGTCTGGCTTCACAATCCCAGTGAAGTCTTTAAGTCGTTAACCTGGTTTTAGAGAAGAAAACCAAAGGTTAAAGGAGAATCGACTCTAGAGAGCGCACTAGTATCATACAGACGTGTGGGTATTAGTTTTGCACAATGCTAGATGTCTCCTTTATATAGCCTTCAAATCAGGGTTTTGCCTTAGGTACAATGCTAGATGAAAACCTGATTTATATTCAAGTTAATATTTCTCAACCGTTAGATCGAAAACTTAGATTGTCACACACACTTGGGTAGACGTTTACTGGGTTTGTGAAAACCATGCCCAAACGTGTACGTGTATGTTGGTTCAACATAGTAACCCAAAAGGTTAACCATATGAGCATTTCATATTAACCTTGTTCTCCTTCACCATAACTAGTTCAATTGACTCAAATGAACTAGTTAAAGAGTTGTTCAATTTCTATGAGATCTTATGTAACTACATAAGACACAATTGAAACAAAGATGATTCGATTCGATTGAATCGACTCATGAACATTATAGCCACGTTTTGCATAAAACATTCCTTAGTAATTTAATGTTTCATGTTCAGAGCACATCTTTAGATCATAACCTCTTAAGTTCACAAACAAGTTCGCGAACTTGAGTTAATCGGTTGAGTTTTCCAAACTCAGCAGAAATTCTCGGAAAGAGAACTTCCGCCAGTTCGGGGACTGGGTTCGCGGACTGAGTTCACGTACTTAGCACACAAACGAGTTTTGGAAAATCCAGCAGAAATTCTCGGTCGAGAACTTCGGACAGTTCGCGGACTTGGCAAGCCAATTCCACAATCCTCACGATTTCTCTTGATCAACAAAGTTCGAAAACTTCGGTTCAAGGAATACATGGTTATGTAATCTAAACTCTCATTTCAATTATTGATACATTCTCAGAGGACGCTACGTAGCCGTTATTCACAGACCGATTCACGTCAGAGCAATTCTCAAAGTGATTGAAACTTTTCATGACTTCCGTCACTAGGTGAAGATAAACTTGATCAAAGCGAAACGTTTTAGCAACACACGATTTCGAGATAAAAGATAAGCAATGAATTCTCAGCTCGAAATGTCAAATGTGTATGATCTAGTCTATATAGCATACGACTTTTGTCTCATAAGAAGTAGGAGATAGAATAGATAGAGTTTTGAGTGATAGATAAGTTCAAGTCTCCACATACCTTTTTTTTGATGAAGTTCCACGGTTCCTTGTATAGATCTTCGTCGTTGTATGATGAATCTCCATGAATTCCTTGAGCTCAACTACACTTTTCTATCCTAGTCCGAGACTTAGCTATGTAGGCTAGAAATCAAGACTCATAGTTTTGATCACTAACATTGACAAAGATGCTTGAGATAGCAACACATGCGAGGTCGAACGAGCTATGCTCTAACACCGAGTATATCTCGCCTATCTATATCTCGAAATCATGTGTTGGTAAAGCGTTTCGCTTTGATCAAGTTTATCTTTACCTAGTGACGAAAGTCATGAAAAGTTTCAATTACTTTGAGAATTGCTCTGACGCGAAACGGTCTGTGAATAACGGATATATAACCTCCTCTGAGAATGTCTCAATGATTGGAATGAGAGTTTAGATTACATAACCATGTATTCCTTAATCCGAAGTTTTTGAACTTTGTTGATTGAGAGAAATCGGAGGAATTGGCTTTGCCAATTCCGTGAACCCAGTCCGAGAACTGACGGAAGTTCTTGTACCGAGAATTTCTGCTGGGATTTTCCAAAAACTCGTTTGCGTGTAAGTCCGCGAACCTAGTCCGCGAACTGGCGAAAGTCTTTTTGCCGAGATTTTCTGCAGAGTTTGGAAAACTCCACCAGTTTTCTTAAGTCTGCGAACTTGTTTGTGAGCTTAAGAGGTTATGATCTAAAGATGTGTTCTGAACATGAAACTTAAATTACTAAGAAATGCTTTATGCAAAACGTGGCTATAAATTTCATGAGCCGATTCAATCGAATCGAACCATCTTTGTTTCAATTGTGTCTTGTGTAGTTACATAAGATCTCATAGAAATTGAACAACTCTTTAACTAGTTCATTTGAGTCAATTGAACTAGTTATGGTGAAGAAGAACAAGTTTAATATGAAATGCTCATATGGTTAACCTTTTGGGTTATTATGTTGAACCAACATACACGTACACGTTTAGGCATGGTTTTCACAAACCCAGTAAACGTCTACCCAAGTGTGTGTGACAAGCTAAGTTTTCGATCTAACGGTTAAGAAATATTAGCTTGAATCTAAATCAGGTTTTCATCTAACGGTGAATATGGATTGTTTTGTAACTAAGGCAAAACCCTGATTTGAAGACTATATAAAGGAGACATCTAGCATTGTGCAAAACTAATCCCCACATGTTTGTGTGATACTAGTGCACTCGCTAGAGTCGATTCTCCTTTAAACTTTGGTTTTCTTCTCTAAAACCAGGTTAACGACTTAAAGACTTCATTGGGATTGTGAAGCCAGGCCGATACTACTTTTATCGCAGTTGTGTGATCTGATCTTGCATCTTCTATCGTACGAGTAAAATCTTTGATTGGCTTGAGATCGTGAGTTCTCCGATAGGAAAGATAAAGAAGTCACAAACATCTTCGTCTCACTGTTTGTGATTCCTCGACAAACCTCTTGTGTAGTCAAGAAGGATTGTAGAGAGGTGATTGATTAATTTAGGATGTTCTTCGGGAATGTAAGACCGGATTATCAATTGGTTCCTGTTCACCTTGATTTCATATCTTAAGACAGAACAAAACCTAGGGTTTATCTGTGGGAGACAGATTTATCCTTTGATAGACTTTTCTATGTGAGACAGATTTGTTTATTATCAAGTCTGCGATTTTGGGTTGCAACAACTCTTGGTTGTGGGTGAGATCAGCTAAGGGAATCAAGTGCGCAGTATCCTGCTAGGATCAGAGACGTAGGAGTACAACTGTACCTTGGATCGGTGGGAGACTGATTGGGGTTCAACTATAGTCCAGTCCGAAGTTAGCTTGGAGTAGGCTAGTGTCTGTAACGGCTTAATACATTGTGTATTCAATCTGGACTAGGTCCCGGGGTTTTTCTGCATTTGTGGTTTCCTCGTTAACAAAACTTCTGGTGTCTGTGTTATTTCTTTTCCGCATTATATTTTATATAATTGAAATAATACATGTTGTGCGTTCGTGATCATCAATTGGAAATCCAACCTTTGGTTGTTGATTGATATTGATTGATCCTTGGACATTGGTCTTTGGTACCGTCCAAGTTATTCCTTGTAATTGATAAAGACTCGCTATTGATTTTAGCTTGAGTAAAGATCAAATCAAGAGAGAGATATTAACTCCTTGAGATACTTTTATCTAGATTGAGTCTGACTGTCTAGTTGATTTTCTAGCAAAGTATTTCGCAGTTAGTCCATACAGATTGCTAAGTGAAATATTGGGTTGTGTTCTTAGACCCCCGCTTTTTCAGATTAATTAGTAATGATTGACTAAGTTAAGTTGTTAGTGTTATATTAGTTGAAAAATCAGATTTTTTTGAGAGAGTTGGAGTTTTTGAGAGAGGAAGAAAAAGTAAAAAAAAAACTAGATTGTTGAGATTTAGGGGATTTTCGCAATTCAAAATGGATGATTCAAATGATCCGTGAGAACCTTTATCTCGTAAAGACAATAAAATACACATCAAATACAACAATGACCCGGATTTTGCTTACATTTTGGATTATGAGAATGATTTTACTCAACCTAAAACTCAAGATGATGGTTTTTATGAGCCAAATCCAGAGGATGAATGCATTTATGAAGGACCTTCTGCTAATAATTGATTATATATTTTCTGTGGTTGTAGTAATGAGGTTCAAACTCTCGGATTTGTGAAGGATAATTTTTTTAGACTTAATAAAAAATAAATAAATATATACAATAAAATATTAACAATGGTGAGAGTTACTGAGGCTTAGGATTCGGCCAAATTCATTTCTTAAATGGTTCAGAAATTAATTCTAGGCAATTATAATTCAAAACAAAATGAATATTAACTCTATTCTTTGCCAAAGTAGATTTTATAAAATATTACTTGTATTTCTTAAGCATGGCATATCAAAAATCCCTAGGACTAAGCATAAACCATCAAATGAAATCACAAATAATTAATTAAAATCTTAATTCAATTAAAATTAGTGCAAAAAGTAAATATATAATTAAATAAAATTACCACATAGATGAATTAAGGCTTCCTCCATCGCCCCAGTGTTGGGGTTTAGCTCATCATGGTGAAATACCTCTCAAAATATTTTATTAAGCTCAATTGGTATTTACAAGAAGAGAAAACAATGAAACATGACATATGCAACAACGCATTTGCGTTACAGACCGACTGTTTCAAGTCTCAACTGTTATGCTGAAGATAATCGTTACAAATCTAAAGATAAATGTTGCAAACGAGGATGAAGGAACTGTTACAGTGAAGATAAATGTTGCAATCCAGTTGAAGAAACTGTTACGACGGATGAATAAACCGTCGCCGTTTCCCTGTTCTTCACGAGCAGCAGGAGCAGCAGCAACAGAGTTCTGAAAACTCTTGATTCACGCCTCCTGAGCTCTCCTCTCGACCCCAAACTCTCGACACCCATTCTAGTCGACCCATAGAGCCTATTTATACTCCTAAGCCTCATTTAATCTCGCCATAACTCCTCAAAAATCTTCACAGTGAAGAAAATTATTTTTGAGAATAATTTCTTATTTCTTTCTCTGTGTACGTTAATTTCCTTGAAAATCTTCAGAAACTGATTGATACGCAACCTAGGAAAGTATCTGGTCTTAACTCCACAACCATGCAGCATCTTTTACGTGATTTTCTTTCCAAAAATGAAACCGATATTCTTCTCTCCTGTTTTGATCGGGAATTGATTTTCTGGCAAAGTTGATCGATCCCAACCACCATAATATATTCTTATACTAATATAACATATACCCATTAAGTTTCAGCTCTTTAATCTCCCAACAGATCCATCAAAATCTCGAACGAAATTCTGCCAGGGAAGAAGAAAAATTTCCCGCAAAAAAAAAGAATTTGAATTTTTTTGAAGACCTTCCCCTATCCAGTTCAGGGGTGCAAATAGCAAGTGGGGTTGAAATAGACTTCTTGGGGTGGAAATAACCAAAACATGGGTGCCTTTAGTAATTTTTCTGGGATGTTTTCCGCACTTTTTCGAGGTTCCTCCGAGGTATTTCTGGGGTACTTCCGGTCCACTTCTGGGGCGCTTCCGGTATACTATCAACGGAGGTCCAAATGCCACATTTTTGAGCCCATTTCGCCGCAAGGGATTATTTTTCCAAAAACTCCTACAAATAAATAAAACAACATAATAAGCACAAAAATGGGTACTAACAATGTATACAATTGGGCTATATTAGACACATAAATGCGTCTATCAATAATGCACAGGTATACTCGTATACGATGTTTAACCTCCTTTTTTATCTTAAATTCTCCAAAAAATTGAACTTTTACAAACAAAAAAAATGGAACTCAGTTTTGGGTTCGGTTGCTATATTAGAGACGGAATTTGCTCGGGAAGAACGGTTCGGACGATATATTTAAATCCAAACCCAAGTGTTTTGAAAATGCCCTAACGGTTCGGCTTATTCGAACTCTTTCATTGGATAGACGAACTTGTTGTTTATTTTGTGTTATTCTTGTTTGACTTACAATGTAATGTTCAACTAACATGTTGTCAGCCGAACTTTGTGGTGTAACTTCAATAAAACCTAAGTTAAAAGTTCGGCCGTAAATATACATTTCCAATATTATTCGAACTCCAAAAGGATAAAGGTTTGGCTTCTAACGTACATTCTGTACGAGCCGAACCTAACTTTACTTTGAGATTTTCCAAGGTTCGGCTCTGGTTCCAAATTTTCGAATTAGCCAAACCTTTAGTTTTTTTCCTTTGAGTTATATAACTACGTCCTATTCTTGTAGATCGTAAATCCTGAACCTCTACTAATGCGCGATCAACCTTCGGCTGTTAACACCATTTATGAAGATAATAGAGATCACTTCCAAAGTGACTTGGTGGGTACCAAATTGAGCGATGTCATACTCTATATGTTAAAAATCATATGTTCCAAAAGTTTAATAAGTATATATATGTGACATTTTATTCCTACAGATATGGGAAGTAAACTGGAAGCACATGGATTGAAAATAAATTGTGTGCTAGTGATCGGGCAACAAATTCGATGGAACCGATTTGAAATGGTTTGTGAGAGAAGTAGAAAAGACGTTGACAAGCATAAAAAAGGGTTGTGTGTTAATGTATTTTCAAAAGTTGTTGTATATTGTGGTAAAAGGGGTTCTTTTCGAACTTGTGAAGGTAACTCTTTTTTTTTTTTTTAGATTTAATAAAAATAAAGCAAATTAATTTTCAAAGAGTGATGTCAAGATTTAAAATGGACTAAGGCTCCGAATTCACTATTACTTCAAGTTGATTGGTTACAAAAATATTTCATAATTATTATCTAGCTCTTTTTCCATTAAATCACTTATTAATCTATAAGGTTTCCAAATATTAAATTGTAATCCTTAAGCATGATTTATCAAAGAATTAATTCTAAGCATAAAACATCAAACTGATTCACAACTAATTAAGAAAACCATTTTTATCTCTTTTTTTTATTGATCCAAGTGAATTAAATAAAATAAATAATTAAGAAATTATAAAAAGAATTACCAATCAAACATGAGTGAATAGCTCCTCCGTCGCCTCAGTCACCAGGTATTTTAGCCGCTCATCATGTTGGAAAACCTCTCAAAATATTTCATTGATGCTCAAAAGTGTTTTATAATGAAGAGAAAGATAAGAAAATGATATAAAACAGGATTCTGCGACCCACAGAAGGAGTCCAGAATCAACGACAAAGCTGAAGTGCTGTTGTCGTTGGGAAACTACGACCCAAAAGTGACAGTCGATGTTACTGTTGATAAACGACTGTCCCTGAGGGTATTATGTTCTTCGGGTTCTTCCTTGCACCAGCAGCAAGCTTCTCTTCTCTGCGTGATTTTCTTTTGATTCTCTCGACTCCTAAACTTTCCCCAAGACTCTCCAAACTTGCTAGCTTCAATTGTACGTGTATTTATAGTGAATTGAGGCCAAAAATCCGACCATTGATTGCGTATATACTCTCTTTAATTCGATTATTCCTTGGTGCCAAAAATAACGATAATTTCCATTTTTAAGCCCATGCACGCGTTAGATTTGATCCTGCACGCTCTAGTTAGCCTTCTCCACGTCTCAGCACTCTTCCAACGCTAGTATAACTCCTCCATGCACACAAGAACTTAAATTTTGCTCGTGTTACAGTACACGTGCTCTGTTTTGGGTGTGTGAATCATCACGCGTTTTCCAGCCAATTCCGATCGAACCCACTGCCCAAAATGTGTTCCTTAACCTATATCACATCTCTATATCAAATTTCAGCCATTGAATCGACCCGTAACCCCTTCATTTTTGTGATCAAACTTCTGCCAGTTGAGAATTTCATTTCCCGCCAAAAAACAGTTTTCAAACGAAGAAGAAAGGGTGTCCCCCTATCCTGAACTGGGGTGCAAATAGCAGGTGTCCACTGAGGTGCCCATTAACCGATAGTGAGAGTCCGAATAACAATTGTCCTTCAAGGGTGCCCCGGGAAACTTTTCGAGCTGATTTTTCCAAAAATGTTTATTTCCAAAAAATACCTAAAAACACACAAAACACCATAATAAGGACGAAAACGAGTACTAACAAAATACACAAAAGAGATGAAAATAGACACATAAATGCGTCTATCAAATACCCCCAAACTTATTATTTACTAGTCCTCGAGCAAATTTATTCTAGAAAGGAAAATCATTTGAACCCCTAGGTGGCCCTAGTGGCGGAGTGTTGTCTCCGGAGGGTTTACCAGAGGTGTACCCACAAAACCTTTACTCCAGACCCTAACTATCTACGCAAAATATTGGAAAGCACTAAAGAACCTCCTTGGTTGGCATACTTATTAATTATAGGAGGAAGTACCCTGATGCGAAATTCCAATTACTGTACACGAGTTTTCACTCAAGCATACTAAAATTCATATAAGTGACAGAGCTCTACTAAGATAGTTTCACGATGGACATCATACTCGGAGTCAGACTAATCACATGAAAAGATTAAGAAGATGGAAAAAGAAAAATGTATATGGTTGAAAAGTGAACGGTGTTTCCCATATCTGTCTGAAGGCCTCTGCCAAGGTGATCCTAACCTAAATGACTGAGATACCGGTCTGACTAATATTAACACACTGGCATATACAAGGGAACCAGCGGTCAATAACTTAAATCTAGATCAACAAACTGGAAAATACAAGGGAACCAGCAGTTGACTACACAGAACAATAACCCTTTTTCTTTTTTTAACTTAGTGGCATGAATAGATCTTTTTGATCCAAGCGCATGCTTCTTGTCAGCAGATTACACGATAGTTCCCACGGGTCCTGCATTCCACGCTTGCTTAGGCGACGGAAACAGGTAGAACACACACATATTGCTATCCAAGTGTTAGTATTTATTCCGATTGATCTACTGGTCTGGTCTGATTTTTTTTTTTTTTTTTTGAAAAGGTAACTCAGTCACTCTATTTCACCCTAGCAAAGGTAACAACTTGAATCGTGTGCCCCACCAAATCACTTTAAATAAAAGAAAAAAAATAGAAAGTGAAAAGGACTCGACGAGATATGGCGAAACTATCATGTTATTTCTAACACCTGAGCTATGTGCTTTTATGAATAGACTCTATAGATGTTTCCATCTAGTCAGATTGGTTCCTCAACTCCTAAAACAAAAATATTTCCATCCACTTAGATTGGTTAGTGCTATCCTTAATAGGCGTAAATTTCTAGGCTCTGGAGTTTATTTATTGCAACTTAAAACTAACAAAAAGTTTCTTTCCCACCCCCAAACTTAAATCTAACATTGTCCTCGATGTTCTAAAGATAAAATTAAAAGCATGAACAAGGAGAAACTACCACTTGAAGAAAAAGAGTTAAGGAAAGATATTACCATGTTGCATGAGATTGGGTTACCTCCCAAGAAGTGCTAAGTTTAAAGTCTTCAGCCAGACATCAAATACCTCAAAAAGGATCTTCACCTTCCAAAGTCATATACCAATAGCCGAAAAAGTTGTGGTCCATAATACCAAATAGAACTAACACCAATATGAGACAACTGCACTGGTTCAGAAAAATAAACAGAAGGAGCACATCCTCATCTAAGGTTTCTTGCAAGACAACCGGATCTATCCAGAGCCTCCAGTTGGGCTTCATAAGAGTGTCTTGAAAAATAGATTCATCCGAAAAATGGGTTTCTAATATATGGATTCCCTCCTGAATAGAATCAGGCGGATCAGGTTGTGGAGTCTGAATAGACTCAAGCGATACCTCAGATGCACTAGGCTTGAGTCCCAAGTTAGGAACTTTTACTGGGGATAATTGACAATCTCTACCCCCAAATTTAGGGTAATCACTATTCTCCGTAAGACCTTTAAATATGGCTTGAATTTCTGGATCCGGAGAGTATTTAAAATACTCTAGAGCTTCTTGTAGTTCACTACCCCCAAACTTAGAGTTTTGGGTGTCTCTACATAAACTAGTCACAATATTCCTAATTTCTAGACCATCCGGTTCCTGAAAAAGGTCAATTGCTTTATCTGAATTATAATCAGGTGGTTCATCCTCTAAATTTTTTTGAGGTATACTAGCTATAGGACTTATATGTTCCATATCCTCTATGGTCATCCCTAGAGTTTCCTTATTGTGTTGAAGCACGGTTACTGGCCTAATCTCATGATCACTATCCAAATCGGAAGTTATAGGCAAAATCTCAGATGGGCCTACAAATGCATAATTGGGGTACAACTTAGGAGGATCTTTAGGCTCTTCGAAATAAGGGCTTAAGGTAGATTCGGTAGCTAGTAATGGTTCAAACCTAGATTTCCATCTATCGGTATCTAACATAGGAATAGAATCCAACAGAGCATTTACTTGTTCAATGTTTCTATCATCGTCGAAATCCATGCTAAAACGGGCTAGACAACTCTCTAATGGATCTTCCGATTCGGTGTTTGGTACATACTTCGGAACTAAGGTTCCTATCATGTTGACCTATTCAATGCACGTGTCATCTAGCTCAGAATGTAGCTTATTGACATTAAAAATATTCAACTCAATAGTCATATTACCAAAAGATAGATTCATAATACCATTTCGACAGTTTATGATCGCATTAGACGTGGCTAAAAACGGGCGACCTAAAATCACTGGTATTTGGTTCTCTAGGTCAGGGGAAGGTTGGGTATCTAGGATAATAAAATCCACTGGATAAATAAACTTGTCAACCTCTATGAGAACATCCTCGATCACACCACGAGGAATTTTAACGGACCTATCAGCTAACTGAAGTGTCATCTGTGTAGGTTTCATCTCACCAAGTCCTAGCTTAAGGTACACATGGTATGTCAATAAGTTCACACTGGCTCCTAAGTCAAGCAACGCTTTCTCAATACGGTACTTACCTATTGTACAAGCAATGGTAGGGGACCCTGGGTTTTTATACTTAGGAGTAGTGGTATTCTGAATAATATAACTCACGTGACTAGCTATGAAGGCTTTCTTCTGGACACTGAGCTTACGCTTTCGCATACACAAGTCCTTAAGGAACTTGGCATAAGAGGGAATCTTCCTAATTGCATCTAATAATGGAAGGTTGATATTAACCTGCTTAAAAACCTCCAATATATCATTAAAGTTGGACTCCCTCTTAGTCGGAACTAGCAGCTGGGGGAACGGGGCTTTGGGAACAAAATCAGACTCAACATGACCCTCATTGGTCTCTTTAGAGACTCTATCAGTCTCTTCATTCTCTGGTTCAGACGGGTGAACTACAACATGTTCACTTTCAGGTATGTCGACCTTATTATCAACTTTCCTTCCACTCCTAAGGGTCGTAACAGAGTTAACATGACTGTACGATTTCTCTCCTCTAGGGTTAGGATCAGTATGACTAGGGAACCTTCCTTCCTCTCTCTCATTAATATACTTAGCTATTTGGCCGACTTGAAGTTCTAATTTAGCAAAAGACTGGGCACTATTCTTAAAATTCTGTTCGGTTTCCTCTTGAAAATTACCCTGGCTTTTTACTAACATTTCCTGGCTTTGTGATAGCATTTCCTGGCTCTTCCTTAATATGCTAAGGGTTTCCTCTAAGCTAGTTATTCTATTCTCAGATGGGTTCTGGGTCTGTCCTGAAGGATTCTTAGTATAACCAAAACCTGGGAGAGGGTGAGAATTACTAGACTGGCCTTGATTCTGTCCCTTAGACCAAGAGAAATTAGGATGGTTTCTCCAACCAGGGTTGTAGGTCTCTGAGTAGGGGTCAAACTTCTGACGGTTCTCAAACCTAGCATTGTTATAGACAGCATGAGCTTGCTCTTCACTAACCTGACCTTCCCAAAATGAGTTATCGGGCTATATTCCACAACTAGAGATTTGAGAGGCTCTATTAGGTTCAACAAGGGACTTATTTTTAGGTTGACCCATTTCCAACGCTTCTAAACTTCTAGATATAGCAGCAAACTTAGCATCAGATGCAAAACTCGTATCAACCATATTGGTGCTACTTTTATTGACCAAGAGTCTTTTAGGGGGTTCAACACAAGATTCCCACTGTTGGGATTTTTCAGCGATAACTTCTAAGAAGTTAAAAGCATCATCAGCATTTTTACTAGTGAACTCACCAGCGCACATAGACTCAACCATGGCTTTGGTCGAATAGTCTAAACCATCATAAATAATTTATACTAGTTTCATCTTATCAAATCCATGATGAGGAAACTGAGATAGGAGATCATTGAATCTCTCTAAAAATCTATAAAGAGACTCTCCCTCTTGTTGCACACTAGCACTAATTTTCTGCCTAACAGTTGCGGTTTTATGCTTAGGGTAGAACTTCATATAGAAGGCAGCGATAAGTTCCTGCCATGTTTCTATGGATTCAGATGGTAGGTTGTTAAGCCAGGTCTTGGCTTTATCTCTCAAGGAAAAGGGAAACATCTTAAGTTTCAAGACTTCATCAGTAAGGTCTTTTATTCTAATTGTCCCACAAATTTCCTCAAAGTCCCTAATATGGAAATAAGGGTTCTCATCATCTTTTCCTAAGAATATAGGGATCATCTGAAGAATACTAGGTTTTATCTCGAAATTATCCGTAGTGGCTGGCAATTTAATGCACGAAGCTCGGTTGGACCTAGTTGGGAACATGTAATCTTTCAAAGTTGCCATCGCTGGCACAACAGAAGTACTAGGGGTACTTTCCTCACGAAGAGACGGATTCTTAAAACTGAAGTTTCCAAAAACAGGGCTCTCAAAAGAACAATCTTCGAGCTCCCTGCTTATATCAGAAGAACTACTAGCTTTTTCGCTAATCAATCGACCTAGAGTATCTCTTTTCCAAGCCCTACTAACAAAATCGGGCATACACTAAAAAAAATCAAAAAGAAATAAAAATCCTAACAGGAAGGTTCTAGCAATCACACAGCAGGCTGACTCGACTTTACCACAGCAAACCTAGAGATTTCTAGCAAACAACAAGCATGATGGCTCACTTAGATTGTTTCTAGACCAGCTTCTATCTTTCGAAAGGGAATTCGTTACAATTTAAGCAAACCCCTCTGGAATCAATCCGAGTCAAAGTAAGTTGAATTGAGGCGAGGGAAGCTCAGTGGATCTTTGATACCCAAGGCCTCACCGCAGTACAAGGCGGCGCAGTCACGCATTCAACTCACAGAAACCGTCATGAACTTCGAAGTATGCTAAAAGAATAACCAATATCCTTCGAAAAATTTTCCTAACAAGCTCGATACCCTATAGGTCTCTTTCTAATCAGATTTTAAAGCTTGGGTTCGCGTTAGGTTTTGTTCTCTTAAAACGGGCAAGAAGGGAGCGGTGATGAAATCCGAACCCTTATCTTGTTTAGGCCAGGCCTTGCCCTTTACTAGGAAAATAAAGACAGTTCAAATTCGTCCTCAATCAATGATCACCTTAAGGAATACAGTAACTCGCTTACAGGAGATTCACGAGTGTTTCGATTGGACTTACCTCCCGTACCAGAGGTAATCACCGTCCTTCCCTGCACACAGTTTGTATTTAACTACCCTTCCGTAGGGTTTTAAAAAAAATAATAATAAAGTCCAAGAGTCCAGTCCAAAGTCCAAATAAAGTAAAGTGCAAAAGAAAAAGAAAAATAACCTAAAAAAAAATATAAAAATCTCTCTTTTATTTCTCTCTTTTCTATATATAAAAAAAAATCCTCTTTCGCTCCTTTCGCTTTAAGCTTTTCCTTCCAAGGTCCTTAGTACTCCACTTTGAACCTGCAAATCAAAGACAAAAAGAAACTTAAAAAGGAAAAAAAAATAATAAACCTAAAAAAAAAATTCTACCTAAGCACAAGTCCGCGTCGGCGGCGCCAAAAATTTAATGTATTTTCAAAAGTTGTTGTAGATTGTGGTAAAAGGGGTTCTTTCCGAACTTGTGAAGGTAACTCTTTTTTTTTTTAGATTTAATAAAAATAAAGCAAATTAATTTTCAAAGAGTGATGTCAAGATTTAAAATGGACTAAGGCTCCGGATTCACTATTACTTCAAGTTGATTGGTTACAAAAATATTTCATAATTATTATCTAGCTCTTTTTTCATTAAATCACTTATTAATCTATAAGGTGTCCAAATATTAAATTTTAATCCTTAAGCATGATTTATCAAAGAATTAATTCTAAGCATAAAACATCAAACTGATTCACAACTAATTAAGAAAACCATTTTTATCTCTTTTTTTTATTGATCCAAGTGAATTAAATAAAATAAATAATTAAGAAATTATAAAAAGAATTACCAATCAAACATGAGTGAATAGCTCCTCCATCGCCTCAGTCACCAGGTATTTTAGCCGCTCATCATGTTGGAAAACCTCTCAAAATATTTCATTGATGCTCAAAAGTGTTTTACAATGAAGAGAAAGACAAGAAAATGATATAAAACAGGATTCTGCGACCCACAGAAGGCGTCCAGAATCAACGACAAAGCTGAAGTGCTGTTGTCGTTGGGAAACTACGACCCAAAAGTGACAGTCGATGTTACTGTTGATAAACGACTGTCCCTGAGGGTATTATGTTCTTCGTGTTCTTCCTTGCACCAGCAGCAAGCTTCTCTTCTCTGCGTGATTTTCTTTTGATTCTCTCGACTCCTAAACTTTCCCCAAGACTCTCCAAACTTTCTAGATTCAATTGTACGTGTATTTATAGTGAATTGAGGCCAAAAATCCGACCATTGATTGTGTATATACTCTCTTTAATTTGATTATTCCTTGCTGCCAAAAATAACGATAATTTCCATTTTTAAGCCCATGCACGCGTTAGATTTGATCATGCACGCTCTAGTTAGCCATCTCCACGTCTCAGCACTCTTCCAACGCTGGTATAACTCCTCCATGCACACAAGAACTTCAATTTTGCTCGTGTTACAGTACACGTGCTCTGTTTTGGGTGTGCGAATCATCACGCGTTTTCCAGCCAATTCCGATCGAACCCACTGCCCAAAATGTGTTCCTTAACCTATATCACATCTCTATATCAAATTTCATCTATTGAATCGACCCGTAACCCCTTCATTTTTGTGATCAAACTTCTGCCAGTTGAGAATTTCATTTCCCGCCAAAAAACAGTTTTCAAACGAAGAAGAAAGGGTGTCCCCCTATCCTGAACTGGGGTGCGAATAGCAGGTGTCCACTGAGGTGCCCATTAACCGATAGTGAGAGTCCGAATAACAATTGTCCTTCAAGGGTGCCCCGGGCAACTTTTCGAGCTGATTTTTCCAAAAATGTTTATTTCCAAAAAATACCTAAAAACACACAAAACACCATAATAAGGACGAAAAAACGAGTACTAACAAAATGCACAAAAGAGATGAAAATAGACACATAAATGCGTCTATCATGTGTACATTGGGAAGACCGGGAGAAAGAGTAAGACCAATACAAAGAAAACATAGTGTCATTTCAAGATCGTTTTTAACTATAACGAAGATGAACATCATTGGACTATGAATAAAAATATGGATTATCGTCATAACCACCCACGTGCACTTGATCTTCATGGACATGCAAGAGTCGCAAGGATCAAAGACCCAGAATACTTGGAAATAGATAAGATGTATCGAGCAGTATGCCACCGATTAAAATCCTTAGCAAGTTGAAGCCAAATGACCCTAATAAAAATTATACGAAATATCTACAACGCAAAAAGTACTTTGAGGAGGAAGGATATTCAAGGTAGGTAGTGATGCAACAATTGATGTGGTTTGCGAGGAAGCACAACTACATGGTCCAAAAGGAATTGGATGAGTTCGGACAAGCCATACACATATTTCTTGCTCACCCAGATTGCGTGAAATTGGCTCTATGTTTCCCACAAATTCTTATAATGGATTCTACGTACAAGACCAGTAAATATGATATGTATTTTTTGAGTTGGGCATACGTCAACCAAGGCATTATTTACCGTGGCCTTTTGTTTTTTGAGAGACAAGTTGAAAGAAAGTTATGTTTGGGTGTTTGAGCAATGTAAGTTAATGTTCCGGGAGGATTCTCTTCCTAAGGTGATTGTAACTAACTAAGAATCCTCTTTGATGTATGTTATTCGTAAGGCATCGGACACCCATAATTTTCTTTGTACGTTTCATAAATGAAACAACTTTAGGAAAAAATATCAACTGATATTTCAACCGCTTAAGTTGAAGTACCTAGAGAATATTAAGTCACTACTGGATGGAGAACACAAAGAGAACAATGGGGAATTCATGATGAGAATGAAAGGTTGTGGGCTTGCTTCTCTCGCGAATGGGAGGCTTTGGCATGGTCAATCACCGAAGATGCGTATCGCGAAAAACTTGAGGAACTTATTGCGCATTGGGGCATTGAGTATCCAAGTGTGATTGCCTATTTGTTTAAAGAATACTTGCATCCCCACAATGAAAGGTTTGTGGCTTGTTATACAAACACTTCGACAACCAAGCTACAAGTATGGTTTAGTCGGATCATTTTCTATTGAAGAAAAACCTTTTTGGGCTAGTTGACTCAGTTATGACGGTGTTTGACTCAATGGAAGAGTATTTCAAAATGGATATCGTGAGAATTAAAACGACGTATGAATATTGTTCATTTTTCAAGCATAAAAACTATGGGGATGATTCTTGGATAAGGGGATTAACTTACTAGGTATATATCCCATTTGTGTATCGACAAATTGATGGTTGAAGTAAAATTGATGAAAGCTCTGGACGCTAATCAACCTCATGAGTGTGTGTTTGTAAAATGAATGAATTTTTGGGACTTTCGTGTATCCACCAAATAGCTCGGTGTGTGGGGTGATATTATACCATTTGAGCGTATTGATAGTTTTTGGAGGCAATTGAGTCTTGAACCTCTCTCTGCTCAAAATCCTGAATGTAGATATTTGGGAAACAAATTAAGGGAGAAAATCAGCTCAGATGTAACAGAATGCATTCCGAGGTCAAAATAAAATTATTTACCACAACTCGAGAACAGTCATCTATCCTTTCACCGAGGAGGATCATTTGAAACCGGAAAGGATGAGACGAGAGGTAAGAAAAGTACCAAAACGACACGACACAGGAAAGACAAAAATCCAAGCGGAAAATTATGATGAAAAAAAGAGATCTATCAGGAGTTGAAAATTATGATGCAAAGTACAAAGAGGAAAAAAAAGAAAGTTGAAAAAGTGATAAAGTTGGGAGAAGTTAACATTTCAAGGAAATGTGGTCGACCTAAGGATAAGGGCAAAACAAGTAACCAAAATGATACTCTAAGAGACGTTAAACTCAAAGGAAAGATGTTTTCTTCGCAAGAAACGGGAAAACAAATCAAGATAAAGAAGAAAAAAAGACCATATATGCAGTGTGAAAAAAATAAAAGGACCTAAAAAGGATAAAGATAGTAAGTACTTGCGACCTACCGATATGAAATATGATAATTACATGGAGCAGCGACCCGAAATTATTCGTGAGTACATTATAACCATGGAAGACGTCAAAGGGAGTGGGAATTGCGGTTATCATGTCACGGCGGAACAACTAGGACTTTTTCAAGAGGCGAATAATTAAGAGTGGCAAGGAGACAAAATCAAGTATTTAAGGAATCGGTTGTTACAAATATTGTGCCAAAACAAGAACTTCTACAAGACAATGATGAGAGTGGGTCCAAGAGGAGACGAGAGTTGGCATCGGAGTATATTTCATTCGAACGATGTTTACATGGGGATTCAGTCATCACAAAAAAAAAAAAAAAAAAAACATTATATATTGATGTAAATTTATGGGTTTTTCATAGCAGAGACTTTCAATTGCATGGTTCATTGTTTCGGGATGGTTGGTAACAGTTTCACTTATGTGCCGCCAACAAAACCTTACTGTGAGGATCTAAAAGATAGAAGACTTTCTCTTGTGTTTATTCAAGGATGTCAGTTTATCGGCCTCAAACTTAAGACCGGTTTCCCATTCCCTCCTTTGAGTTGTGAAGTCTTTTTGCCAGGATTCCAACAAAATTACTCTACGGATTGGTATGCAAACTACGCGACGAAAATAGACCTTTGGAAAGCTTCGTACATCTCGCTTGTGAACAACCAAATAATTGTAACGACGGATGAAGAGCAAAGTGAAGATGAAGAGGACGAGGTAAATGAAGCCGCGGTAAGATTATGAAGTACATAAATCATAATATGAAGGCTTTTTGGAAATATCATAAAGGATCGGTTGTTTTTTGTTTGCTTGTGAGGGTGAGGTAAGATTATAAATGACATACAATGTATCCTCAAATACACCCTATGAATGAAATATTTTGTCTATTTTGTAATTTGTGTGTTTTTTGTTGCAAATTAAAAAGAAAAGTTACAAGGTTCGGTTGTCCCATAACTGGGATCCTTAACGTTCGGCTCATGAGCCCGATTATGGGACAGCCGAACCTTAATGAAAAACATATTTCAGACATAAAGAGAAATGTTTGGCTGAAAAGTAATACATCACTTTAAGCCGAACTTGACAACTTATAGGGAGACTTGTCGGAGTTGTCAGGTTCGGCTGACGAATGAAGGAAGAGTTATAAGCCGAACCTGGCAAATGATGAAAATTTCAGGCATAGGTTTCAGGTTCGGCTGGTCCTTTAATTTGAACTATGAGTCGAACCTACTTATATTTTTGGTAATTTCATTAGTTTTTATTCATAATCGTTACCCATTACAAAATCAGATGAAGTGTCATGTACCTGTTAATGAATGTGAGTGCCCATATCTTAATATAGACTGTAGTTAGCTTAATTAGTGTTTACCTGTAACAGGTGGTTGAGATGTAACCACGTGGCGGGTTAGTAGTCGTTAGATATTTGAGAGAGAAACCTAGATATGTAAGCTAGGGATGCTATAATGAAACATTAAGAAAATTATTAATCAAATTAGAACTTTGTTCTTCTTAGGATGTGTTCTTTGAACTCAGAGAGGCTTTATTCTCACGAATCAAGAGAGGTTTATCCGCAATTTATCAATCCAATCTTGTCATTGTACTTAGGTACATGAAAATTGGTACCCAGAGCCGTCTTTCGTGAGAAATCATGGTTGATGGGATGAATTTACAGGAGGAAAAATGGGTATATATGAATGGGAAATTGGTACCCATAGTGAAGTTGGAACGACTAGCAACAGAGGATTTGGACAGTTGCAGAAGGTGGTATAAGTTTTGGTGGGAAGCGAAAGACTCTCCAGATCGTGATTACTATCTTCAGTGGCGGTCAAAATTGATGAATAAGGCATTAAAGAAGTTAACATCAATCATGTTTATTAGGTATACTTCTTCAGCTCATCAGCCTCCTTGCAGAGTGAAAGTTGCTTCTACAGCTGTTGATGAATTTTCAGAGTTGATTCCCTCTTTTTTTCTTTGAAGAAGTTACAACTGTGGTTACATCAATTCCTCTTGATGTCGAAGAAGAAGATGATGATTCTCTAGAGGAGTTGATTCCTCAATTTTTATTTGTTGGAGAAGAAGATGATGACTCTCTCGATTTCGAATTGCTCATTCCTTCGTTTTTCTTCGATGAAGAGGAAGATTTGTCTGATGTGGTGAATTTTCAAGCTACCGAAGTTACAAGTAATAAAGGTAGTTGTGAGAAACTCCAAAGATTGAAGAATTTCATCAGTGGTCACAATAAAGTATTTGGTAAGAATCGTTTTGTTTTTCTTTCTGATTATTCTGGTAGCATATTTGATCGGGGTAAGTATGCAGTTGTCCCACCCAATTGTTTTGGAAAATTGATTATTCCATTAATTTCTAGCCTTGGGTTTAAATCAGATTTGAGGTTTACAGATTCAATAATTCCCTTGTTTTGTAATGATGTTGAAATTCATGTTGATGGGAAGTTGTTTGTTAAAATGCTTTTGATGGATACTTTGTGTTGTGAGCACAATTTTTTTTTAACCATACACTACCTACTGGGTTAATTTCTTGTCGTAGTTTCAAGTCAGCTGATATAGTATTTGATCGTGGTAAGTATTTCGTAAAATTGATTCTTAGACTTCGGTTTCAATTCGATTATGGATATTCGATACTTCCCTTTTGTGTTCATGATGCTGTAATTCATGTTGATGGGGGACTACTTGTTAAAAGTCCTAAGAGCGTAGCTTGGAAATTGGGGAGTGTCGGGGATGATTTTCACTTGCAACTTCAACAAGGTAAGGTGAGTTACACTATCATAAGGGATATGTCTTTCTTCATCACCATGCATTCTGCACGCTGGACATATGATCGTGGAAAAGGGTATTTTAATTTTGCTGATGCTTATAGTTTTGCTTTTGATACACATAGTTCTGGTGTGATTATTCTTATTGGGTGGATATTCTTGGATGGTCACTGTGACAAATTAGTTTTTGAGATACTTTCGGAGTTTGGGCATTGTCTAGATTTGTTATTTGAGTATTCACATATTTCTTTGCTTGTCAAGAATGGTGATAGTCGTGAGGTTGGTCTGCTGCTTGAAAAAAGGCCTTACCCATGCAGTATTCTTTGTACCATTTTGACTCTTCAAGTGCCAAGACAATGGGTGTTGGTTAAAACGGGTGATTTTGGTGATAACAGTAAGATGCTTGTTGACTTGTCGGCGAGCAATAGATTTTTCTTTCTATTAATGGATAGAGTGGTGAGCTTTAAAAAGTCTCATAAATGTCATGCTGAAGTGCTTGTATAGAAGGAGCAGAATTTTTTTTCTTACATCTCAAATGTGCGTTGCTTGAGGTCATTGATAGACAAAACGGTGACTGCAACAGTTTCGAAAAATTTCAGTGATTATATTCTTAGTTCACACATTTGTTAGCGCTCGTTTATTTCCTTCGCGAATTGATCCTTTTCAGTACTCCACATTACTTACTCCTGAAGTATTTTGGAGGTTTATGATTCAAGAGGGACATATATTGACAGTTGCGCATTTCATTTGGGGTTCTCTGCATAGTGAAATCATCATTTGGAGTTGTCTAATGCCAGTGGGTATTCTCATGGGAACTAAGATCTTATTTAGAGTATTTCAGCTTCTTAAAATGTTGTTATGGGTAGGATACTTGAGGTGGAAGTTCAGATTGGTTCTGTTAGATCATGGCTCGGTTGAACCCACCAAGCGTTGGTATGTCAAGTTTGGTTGTCATATTTTAGTGAATCAAAACTCATGTTAAGAGTCACTTGATTATGTACTAGAGTTAAACTTCGTATAGGTTAGATTGAAAGTATTAGGATATGAGACATTACAAGTATTGCGAAGAATTGAAGATGTGAAGAAGCAAGGAGATACAACGGCAACAATCATCCTTCCACTTGAGGTTAGTGATATTTGACTTGAACTGTTTCATTCCCTAACGTATCTTTCAAGTCGTGCATATTAAAAACATAACTGCGAAGCATATTTGAACTCTAGATAGACATAGTATTAAGGAATACAATACGAGGTTTATTGCTTAACCATTAAACTTTGTAGATAAGACATCGCCATAATCATTTGAATGCTATTGTGATTATGTATGGGTATGAGGTGAGGATTTCATCCTAGGAAACAATGTTTACATGTGTTCTAAGGAAGTAAGTTCATAAACTTGTTTTGTGAACCGAAAAGGAAATTGTCAGGTGTTATTGGTTTTTTTATTCATTGCATATCTTATGAACAACCAATATGTATGATAAAGTAGAACCGCTCACAACTTGTTGTGTTTTTGGTAGAACTATTCACAAAGGCCTGACTTTTGTTTTGGTATAACTTTTATTAATAAAACCAATCTTAAGTAATCACCTTGGTATGATCGGATTATGTCTGCCTTGGGGAAAGGGAACTGATCCTAGTATGGGAAAGGGGGAACCGATCCTTGTAAGGGGTGCAATACATCAAGGGGAACCGATCCTTGTATGGGGTGCAGCAAGGTTTACAGCAGAAAGGGGAACCGATCCTGTGAACATGTGCAACACATATAAGTTAGATACCATATATATGTGGGGAACCGATCCTAGTACCTAGTCAACCGAATATTTTGGTAAGCTAGTGTGACTATGCGTAGTACTCACATGGAGGTAGAACCGAAACTTGTTTTGGTAGAACCGTAAACCCATGATTGTGATGAATGTTGGTTTGATCAATCACATAGTTCTTGAAAGTCAGATGAACCAATTCTAAACTTGTTTGGAAGTGAGGCAAATCGGTTTCAAGGTTGTAAGTGTGAAAGAGAACTTACAAAGTTAAGATGTCGACAAACTTTGAACACGTGCTGAGAATGTTTATTTCTATAATTTTTCAAAGATATTCCTTTACGGCTAAGGGAAGAGAATCCCAGGATCGAAACATAAATAAGTTACGAATTTTTTAATTAAGGTTATTAATTTCATTTGTATGGAAATTTCAAAATTAGTAATGTGCATTTACTAATTATATTTTCCAAGAGATTTCGATTGTTATTTTTGGACAAAGCATTTCCAGGAATTATGAAAACCGAATCTGTGCATTTATGAATATCTTGAGAATATTTTCGGTTTTGGAAATCCCTTGGTGTCCAAACTTCCTTGTCTATAAATACACGAAGTTTGCCTTTCTAGCAAACTAATCCTTCGTAACAACAGACTTCCTCTTTTATCTTTGTTACTGGTGTAGCTGCCTATCGGAAAGGAGAGTAATCTAATTAGGTGAAATCTCTTACAGTTGCTCGTTTTAAAGTCTTCTTTGGGATTGAGAAGCTCTAGTGCAACCCGTTGGTGGGAAACTAGATAATTGCGGTTTATCTTTGTTTTCGATTGATTTGATTGACTAACGGTGGTTGAAATCTGATTGCACCTAGTTTGTTTATTCTTGAGAATCTTCTCTTCTGATATAAGATTCACTCAAACTAGTTCAGAGTTTCGACAGTGATCTTTAGACTGTTGTTAGTTCTAAAGACGATCTTGTGATAATCTATTGTTAACAGACTCCGTTCTGTGCGAGATTGATCACAAGAGATTCAAGTGATTGTGTGCAGGTTTTTATTGAAGATTTAAGAAGATTTGGAGACAAAGAAGATATTGAAGATCTGACTAGGGTTTTATAATCTTTGGTGTGCACAATACTTGTTTCAGTAAAAGAGGATCCAATTAATAATCGGTTTATCCTTGTGGTAGATTGGATTGATTAATTGAGTAGATCGGCATAAACACGGTTCTTCGGATTAAAGGTGTTGTTGGCTTAATCTTAAACGATTACCTTAGGGTGATTGAAAATAAGATAGATCTAGACCCGATGAAGGAGTTTATGTTAACATAAACGGATGAACCTTTGTCCGACTCATATCACTTGGTTGAGGCGTGGGAATACAGACGGAACTAAGTGAACTATAGGGTTAGTTACTTGGTCTCAACTATACGAAGTTAGGTGTAATTTTGTGTAGCGGCTTAATCCCGAGAGTATTCAATTCTGGACTAGGTCCCGGGGTTTTTCTGCATTTGCAGTTTCCTCGTTAACAAAATCTTGTTGTGTCATTTAATTTTATTTTTCGCATTATAATTGTTTTATCATAATTAAAGTAAATTACACAAACGTTAATTCATATTTACTTGATAAGCAATCCTATTGTGTTTGATTAAGTCTGAACCTTTGTATCAAGTAAACATACTTCTTTGTTGTATTGTTTCGATCTCAAATCCATAGGCAATCATATGAAGTGTGAACCGATTAGTTGTATTGTCTCGACTCAGTCCATAGACAATCACTTTTGGAGAAAGGACTTATAGGTAGGAAAAGTTTTAGCTTGAGGTATATTTGGGTACCCTAACCTTTTCAGGTTCCACCTGGGTTGTGGAGTGTGAGAAATGTTAGCTGGATTCATAACAGTTTTCTCTCAATTGTGTGCCTTAACATAAACTGGAATTATCAAAGCAATCGGTTCTGCAAGGCCGAGGTCCACATTCAAATTGCAGCAACTCTTAGGAAGAGTAATTTGTTTCTGACAAGTTTATGGAGTTCATGGAATACTAGTGGTACTATATGGCCTTTCACTGACTTACCTGGAACATCTGTTTCTTTTGGTTATAGTCGTTTGCTGTTTGTTAGAGGTAAAAAGCTTGACAACATAATGATGACATTTACAACAATCGGTGATGCTAATTGTGTGATAGCGGGGATTTATACTAAGGTCAGAATTTTACATAGGTTTACACCAAGACAATTTTTCACTGAGGTTTATGCTGTCACCTTTGTCATTATGTTCATATATGAGGTGAAACCCCATCCTACAGTTCATGACCAGATAGAGGTTAGTCTACAACTTCCTTCCAAAAAGTCTGTCCACCGTCAAGTTCTGGAGGCTGGCCAAATGGTGAACCAGCTGCATCATCTCAGTTTGTATAAGGTCAAGACTAATAGGGAGAAAGGAGGTGTTTACATGAGTGCATACCAAGCAGTGAATTATGAAGATATTGGACCTATTTACCGGGGGAAAGTAGTAAGCTCAAGGAAGTCGAGTTTCCTGGTCAGCTCCGAGGAAAAAGTTGCGACAAGGTATGAGAATTGCAGGTCACAAGGACGAGATCATATGATTGATGGGCTTGGTATTGCAGTATATAAGGGCCTCACAAGGATATTCATTGGTGTTGTGGTTTTTGGGCTTCTGGTGCATGTTAGAGAAAGCAACAAACCACTATGTTGTCAACCAGTGGAAGGGATTTCTCGACTGCACAACACAATCCTTACTGTTTCCTCATGATTTTTTCCTGAATGTGCTGAGAGTGATGACTCTCCAACTCTCAAGACGATTCATTTCACTCCCATCCTTGAGGACAAGGATGTTTTCAAGGAGAGTGGAATCTCATGTACCTGTTAATGAATGGGAGTGCCCATATCTTATTATAGACTGTAGTTAGCTTAATTAGTGTTTACCTGTAACGGGTGGTTGAGATGTAACCACGTGGCGGGTTAGTAGTCGTTAGATATTTGAGAGAGAAACCTAGATATATAAGCTAGAGATGTTGTAATGAAACGTTAAGAAAATTATTAATCAAATTAGAACTTTGTTCTTCTTAGGCTGTGTTCTTTGAACTCAGAGAGGCTTGATTCTCACGAATCAAGAGAGGTTTATCCTCAATTTATCAATCCAACCTTGTCATTGTACTTAGGTACATGACATGAAGCAGTACAAGTTATTAAACATTTAAAACAACAACAACATACGGGCTATTAGAATCCTATACGTTTTTTTAGGAAGTCCTTAAGGATGCGATATTGAGCGTCGTATTCGAAATGTTTTCCCTTCCATCGTCGTTATTCCGCTCGAGACCGCTCTTCAGTTTCATCAATGGCTTCACCCTTAAGTCGATATCGCCTTACAATCCGAACTAAAGCAATAAAATCTTCGACTTGCTATCTTATATCAAACAATCGACAAAATAACGCCGCACGATCTCGGTTGTTAGGGTTTCCGGTGTCGGGGTAGAAGTTTTCATGAACTTTTCCCCAATAACTCTCTTTTACTTGTTTTTTTGGTTGTGGTTGTGGTGGTTCTTATTGTTCTTTATCTCCATCTTCAACGACTTATTTTCTAGGCCTTCGTGGTCGTCTCTGATCATATTATTCTTCATCTCCATTTAGATTACCATGTACTTCTCCTCTGCTTTCCATCTTTGTGGTTACGATAGTATTTCCTTTGTTAGCTTCACTGCCCTGAACTTCTCCTCCTGATTGTATGTCTGTCTCTCTGTTGTCTGTACAAGAGGTTGTATTGCCCCTTTTACCTGCACCCAAATTTTTGTTGCCTGCTCGAGGTTGGGGAGCTTTAACATTAGAGGGGTTACTTCCATAAACCTCTTCTTTTTATTTTTTTTAAGTTACAACTCTACCACCATCACCTTTGGCTTGTTTCCTAACACAAAGAAAAAAAATATAATTAGTACATCAAACATATCAGGTTTGACTAATAAAACAAAGTTCGGCTAAAGAATAAAACAAGTTCGGCTAAAGAATAAAACAAGTTCGGCTTTAAATAACATAGTCTGAATGATAATTCTACATTTATGAACATACAGAGAAATGTTTAGCTCAAAATCTAGCAATATTAAAACCAGTCGAACATCATGAAATTTCTGAATCTATTCAAGTTGAAAGTTCCAGTCAAATTCTAGCAATATCAAAATCAGCCGAACATCATGAAATTTCTGAACCTTTTCAAGTCAAAGGTTCGCTCAAAATCTAGCAATATCAAAATTAGCCAAACATCAATGAATTTCTATACTTATTCAAGTCAAAGTTCGGTCGAAAACCCACCAGAGTTGAATTAGACGAACCTAATATTTCCCTAAACAAAAACCTATTTTCGGCTCAAATTATATTTTCCAAGATCAGCCGAAATGATCTTTTGTAAAATTAAAAAACGAATAATAAGGCTAGGTTCGTCTGATAATTTTGGGCCCAAACATACATCTGTAAACCATAATTTCATCTTCTAAATCCTATTCAATCGATCAAATAAAATAAAATCAATCAAAAACAAGATGGATTTGTTATAAATACCTTCTAATATACATCTGAGAGCAATCGAGGTTCGGATTTTTCACTCCAACGTCGCTCACTTGGATTAGTGCTTCCTTTACTTGCTTGATTGAGTTAGAGTTCAACATGCGCGTCTGGAAGTAGATCTCTAGTGCAATGTTTCATTCTACTCATCATTTATAGTTTTGATTTTAATCGACGATTAAAGATTTTTGATCAAACGATTAATCGGTGAATGAAAAAATGAAAAAAGTTTTGGAAAAGGAGAGCGAAGTTCGGCTGCAAGGAGAGGAGAAGAAGAAGTTGACTACTTTTGTTTTTGTTTCGATTAGTTTTAGTTTAGGTTTCAATTTTGTTAAAGGGTATTTAGGTAATCTAATTAGTTTAAGTTTAAGTTTTTAATTAAGTTGAAGGGTATTTAAATAATTTAATCTAATTAAAAAGTAATCTAGTAAGCTCATCACAGCTAGGACACCCTTTATAAGCATACCTTGAATGGTATCTAGTATTCCTCAAAAAAAAAAAAAAGGAATATGCCTCAAAATAAGTTTTCGATAATCTAAGTGAAATCATGAGCCCAAGTTTATTAAAGAAAGATCACGAGCCTAGCTAATTTCGATAAGTATCTTGTAAGGTTGAAAGATGGAATAACCTAAGTTTTATAAAATTAATTCATTTTTACTGTTATAGTACTATCTAGTCAAGGGATCGCTCTCTTTAGTTTATAATATGATTAATGTTTACCAAAATATAAATAAATCAATTTATTTTTTAATTAAATTTCATATCGCATGTTGTAAGATATCTGGATATAAAGTTAGAAGATCAAAATCAGGGTACGAAAGACGATACTCGTTCAGTTTTTGTATAAGATTCCAATGTTGTAAAGTTTTTCTGATTTAATTGCATCCTCATCTGACGTTATGTGAACCAAATATGAGACCTAAAAGAAGGAAAAAATCTATTTTTATCCCTTATCTTACCTGGATAAATTGGGGCCTACTGTGATTAATTTGGGCCTACCACTAAAAAACAAAAAGGGTCATTAAGAAGTAATTTCTAGAAACCCCTTATCCTCCTATTTATGTTAATGGCTAATACGCCCTTATTCATTAGTGATGATTAATTAAGTTAGTATTAGTGAAATTAATTAGTGTTTGAGTTTGATTATAGTTTTAGGATTAGAGTAGTCTTTTAAGGTTTGGAGGGAAAGAAGAAGTAAAGGGAAAAAAGAAAAAACTAGGGTTTGTGGTTTTCTTAGCAAAAATGAAACTTTATAGTGATGATGAAGACTCTAGTAGTGATGAAGAAGTGGGTGCATCTGATAGTCCTGATTTCGATCCTACCGAATTGGATAATTTGTTGAATGAAGAAGAGAATGTCAACCAAAGAATGCCTGAGGATATTATTCAAGTACAAGAACAATATCGTCAGGAAGAAGAAGGTGATAATGCTTCTAATAGACAGGTATGAGTTGTAACGATCTACAAACATGTATTTGCACGTCTCGATCGCCAAAAAAGGAAAAAAATTCAAATTTTTTTCCAGAATCGATTTATTCGATATCACCACATAAACCGATTATGGGCACAATCCCAAAATTGGGTATCATAATCGGTTGTTGTTCATCACAATATAATCCGATTGTAGTAAATTTTTGGCGTGATGGGTATGTGACCAAAGTTGGTTTATGTTTGTGATGTGCATATGTCGATTCCTTCACTTGGATTTTCCATTAAAATTCACGAAGTTCACAATCAGTTCATGACGTATATATTTAATCCGATTGTGGAGACGAAATGATACAGAAAAAAGATGACCAAAATCGGATTACATGTTATGCAATGTGAACCGATTGTGAAATATGGAAATTTTTCTTTGAAATCATAAATTCCTTAATCGGACTTTATAATTGCTCATATAATCTGATTCCTGAAAATCGGTTGTCTCGACTGTGACACATAAACCGATTCTAAATCCTATACCTTTCGATATATGTTGTAGATTGTTGCGGCGTTCGACGAAGATCAGCCCAAACCCGTATCTTTGTTGGGTGTTGATAACTCTGCCCACTATTTCACCGATTTGGAATTGAAAGAAAGAGCAAAGCAATGGTGTATAGACAAGGTCACAGAGATCAAATGCGCATTAGGTTTAGGTCGTCGTTCAAGAAAAGATCGTTTGGATCTTGTTTGTGAGAGAGGTGGAAAGCAAGAAAGTCACTGGGCAAAGGACAGACCGTACGAGAAGAAGACGACAAGGGAATACATTACTAAATCAAAGAAGTATGGTTGCCTGTTTAAGATTATAGTTAATAGACCCAGTGGACCCAATGGTAAGGTATACAAGCTTGAGAAAGTGATGAATGGTTGTCATAATCATGATGATCTGAAATCTTTTATTGGACACACGGTCGTTTGTGGGTTGAAACCTGTTAGAGCATTGCTCGGTCGAACTCGCATGCGTTGCTATCTCAAGCATGTTTGTCAATGTTAGTGATCAAAACTATAAGTCTTGATTTCCAGCCTATTATAGCTAAAGGTCTCGGATTAGGATATAAAGTGTAGTTGAGCTCAAGACTCCATGGCAATCATCATACAAGACGAAGGACTACTCAAGGAACTGGTGGAACTTCATCGACTAAAAGGTATGTGGAGACTTGAACTTATCTGTCACTCAAAAGTCTATTTACTCTATCTCCTATTCTTGAGAGAAAAGTCGTTTTGATATATAGACTTTCATTATACACATTTGCTATTTCGAGCTGAGTTTAACCCGCCTATCTGTTTCTCAAAATATGTGTTGGTAAGCTTTCGCTTTAGCCAAATTCATCTTTACCTAGTGACGAATGTCATGTTATGTTTCAATCACTTTGGAAATTTCTATGACGAAAAATGGTCCGTGAATAACGATTATATAACATCCTCTGAGAATGTTTCAATGATTGAAATGAGAGTTTAGATTACATAACCATTGGTAGGATATACGCATTGTTGTGGAAACACATATATGCATAAGTCCTTATTCCTTGAACCAAAGTTTGCGAACTTTGTTGATCAAGAGAAACGGAATGTGGCGTGAGCCAAGTCCGCGAACTGGCGGAAGTTCTCGACCCGAGAATTTCTGCTGGAGTTTGTGAACTCCTTCCGTGAGCTTAAGTCTACGAACCCAGTCCGCGAACTTGACTAGGTTATATTTAAAATCGGTTGTTCTTGAACTCATGTTTATATAAACTAAGGAATGCTTTTGCAAACCGTGGGTATAAATTTCACGAACAGATTCGAGTGAATCAAACCGTTTTTGCTTCGATTGTGTCTTGTGTAGTTACATAAGATCTAAGAAATTTAACAACTCTATAACTAGTTCATTTGAGTCTATTTGGACTAGTTATGGTGAAGAAGAATATGGTTGATATGAAAGTGATCATATGGCTAACCATTTGGTTAATTATTGTTGAACCAACAAATGTTAATGTTTGGGAACGGTTACATAAACCCAAAATTGGACATTTCATTTGTGTGTAACAAGCTAAGGTTTCGATCCAACGGTTGAGAAATATTAGCTTGAATCCAATCAGGTTTTCATCTAACGGTGAATATTGAATGCTTTGTTACCAAGCTAACATTGATTGCAAACCCTGATTTGAAAGACTATATAAGGGAGAACTCTAGCAACTAGGAAACCTAATCCCCATACCTTACTTGCGATAATAGTTGCATAAGCTAGAGTCGGTTCTCCTTTAACCTTTGGTTTCTTCTTCTAAACCAGGTTAACAACTTAAAGACTTCATTGGGATTATGAAGCCTGACTGATACTACTTTTCTTGTAGTTGTGTGATCTGATCTTGCATCTTCTATCGTACGAGTACAGTTGTAATAATTGGCTTGAGATTTATATATCCGATAGGAAAGATAGAAAAGTAATCACAAACACTTCGTCTCATCGTTTGTGATTCCACAATATCTTTTTTCGCTGCGTCGATTAGGATTATTGTGAGGTGATTGATAATACTAGACTGTTCTTCGGGAATATAAGTCTGGTTTATCAATTGGTTCCTGTTCACCTTGATTTATCAAAAGATGAAACAAAACTCGTAGGTATATTCGTGGGAGACGGATTTATCTATTACCGTAGACTTTTCTGTGTGATACAAATTTGTTTATTAAAGTCTTCGACTTTGGGTCGTAGCAACTCTTAGTTGTGGGTGAGATCAGCTAAGGGAATCAAGTACGTAGCATCCTGCTGGGATCAGAGGCGTAGGAGCATAACTGTACCTCGGATCAGTGTGAGATTTATTGGGGTTCAACTTCAGTCCAGACCGAAGTTAGTTTGGAATAGGCTAGTGTCTGTAGCGGCTTAATACAGTGTGTGTTCAATCTGGACTAGGTCCCGGGGTTTTTCTTCATTTGCGGTTTCCTCATTAACAAAATTCTGGTGTCTGTGTTATTTCTTTTCCGCATTCTATTTGTTTATATAATTGAAATATCACAGGTTGTGCGTTGTTCAATCAATTAGAATATCCGACCTTTTGGTTGTTGATTTAAATTGATTGACACTTGGATATTGGTCTTTGGTACCATCCAAGTTATCTCTCTTTGATAAAGACTCGCAAATTTATATTTGCTTGAGTAAAGATCAAATCGAGAGATTGAGATATAAACTCTTTGATATACTTTTTATCTAGATTGAGTCTGATTGTCTAGATTGATTCTCTAGAAAGTATATTGGAGTTTGTCCATACAAATTGCTAAGTGAAATATTGGGTGTGATTGTTATACCCCCACTTTTTCAATTGGTATCAGAGCAGGCAAACACGTTCAAGACCTTACAAGTCTGTGTTTGTAGCAATCTGACTCTATGGACAGTAGTGATATCTCAATAAATGCGCCACCAGATCCAGGGATTTCAGAATTCTCTTCCACGACTGATTTAATAAAATCTGCAGAATAAATTCTATCTAAACCTCCACAGGTTTAAAATCCCTTGAAGTGTTTTCAGGACTTGAAAAGAAGCTTGAGAGCTTATCTCTTGATGTTGAGTTATACCTCAAGAAAGAGCAAGAATCTCTTGACAGGCTAAATCAAGTTATGACGAATAATATTCATGTTGAGGTTGATATTGATTTACTAATCAGTGAGAGCAATGCTCCAACTCTGCGTAATCCAATTAGTTGTGATAAACTAAACGAATTACAAGAGGAGTTTAAATATCAGTTATCTGAGTGTATCACCTAAAAGCATGAATTGATTCGTTGCTTAATTCCTGATACTTACTATCAAGATAGTAGTATTGTCTTCTTTTATAAAGAATCTAGGACGTCTCTTTTTATCAAAATTTCCCTTCGCAGTACTAAAAACTATCTGCATAAACTGTTTTTTATAAGTTGGAAAACAAGAAATCAGAAACACAAATCTTTTTGGGTTCTCTTGAAGTTCTTTGATAGACTTATAAAAAAAGTTCTATGGGTGTTTCTCAACACTACAAGATTTAAGAGTTGTTGGAAAGAAACTCTTTCTTGGTGCCATAGTGAGCAAGACTTTTTTCACCTCAACACAACTTGTTTGTGTTGAAAGTGCATCCTCACCAAGAAATGCCCTGCTATGTATACGGTGAGGGAAGCACAACAACTGTGGCGCACAGATTATATTCGGTAAGGCTGTAGAATTCAATTGGACTTTCTAAAAAGGTATGTCTATAAACTTGAGCAAGTTTTATGTTTTTATTACTTGTTTGAGTACTTATAATGATCCATGTACCTTGCTTATCGTTCATTTCTACCTAACTTGATCTGTGTTTAAGGTTCTTAAATGTTTAGGTTTGAAAACATTAGTTCAGGATGTTTGGACTTAATGGTACGCATACCAAGTATGCATAACATCATTTAAAACCAAAATAAAGGGGTTTAAGTTCGCAAACCCCGTCTGCATACTGCTCCAGGATACGAAAATTCGTTTGCAAACCCGTATGCATACTTGATGTCGATATTCGGTAAACTTGTTTTGGCCGTAATTTCTTCGTCCGAACTCGGATTGACCTCATTTTTTTTTCACTCTCTTCATTTTTGGATCTCTTCAAATTGGAGATGAGAAACCTTGAATTTGGATGAGTTAAGATTGGCATTTGTCCTGTATCTTGTTTTTGAGTATTTTGCTCCGTTTCGTTGCACTTGTTCCACTTCTCTTGAACTCGGGAACTTGGATTCTTGGAGTACTACTCCTCTAAGATAATTTGTAGCTTTTACAAGAATGTTGTTGGTGAATCACAAAGAAGGAAGTTCAAGAATGGAAAGTAGTATGTAGTGCTATGGAATTCTTGAATGTTCACAATCATCCTTTGTGAACTATGGTGCATAGTCGTTATTGACTTTGTATGTTCTTCTTTGATTAAGAAAATCTTTTTATACGCCTTTGGTAGCTATTATTGGTGTAAATCCATGCGAAAAAGATTGATTCTACTCTATATGGACAAATCATCTTGTATGTGCATTACGAGTTTGTCTTGTTGCCGAGGAAACTTCTTATGAGAATTTATTCTTATTTTTGAGAAGGATTACTAGAGTTTGGAATAGCTATTATTACACATAGCTATATCCAACGTTTTCATCTTCTTGTTTTTAGATTTATTGGTTTAAATTCTAAATTTGTTCGGAAGATGATTTTTGCAGTATTAATCTTTATGGTTTTATATATTGCAATATTTTTATGGGATATGTGTGTTTACGTCCGTGAACTATGATTGTCCCATACCTTGTCAAAAGTAAAGTCTTTCATATGTCGATATGCATGTATTGATAAAAGAATGAATGGACTTTTGACAAATACAAAAGTTAAGCCTATATTGTCAATTATTGATAGAAGATAGGTTAAAATATTTTGTTTTTCAAGGATTATGTCTATTGTATGTCATTGTGCAAATGGTGATGGAAAAATAGAATGAATCCTTATGTATTCCGCAGTATTGATCTTCCCTGATCCATATTTTATGTATTACTGTGAGGCTCCGTAAAGTGTCTTATGTTGAGCATTGAACGACCAAGTTGATTATTCTTATGATTAGCTATGGTGTTGTTCCATGAGGTAATTTATGTCGAGCATTTTCAACTAAATTAATCATCTTGTTTGGTTATTTAGTTGTTGCTCCGTAAGTTTTGTTATGTCGAGCACGACCAATTAAATTGATTACTTTTGCGATTAGTTTGATTGTGTATTTCGATTAGATTAATTACGGGTTCTCTTGTGATTAATCTAATTGTATATTTTGTGTAACAGTACGAACCTTTTCTCGGGTTCAACCAAACCCATTAATCATATATTTGCATTATGAAGTACTCAAAAACACAACATAGGGTTTGCTTATAAACTGGTGGTTATTTTAATCTGAAATCTTGGTGCCTTAATAGGCCTCCATGCAAGACTCCCACGTGTTACTCTTCTCCTAGTGTTGAACGGAAGGGAAAATAAAAAGAGGCAGGGAAAAAGAGATGGGGGGTTCATCTTCATTTTCTTCTCTTCCCAATCTCTACGACTAAATTCCTAAATAGAAACCAACTGAAATCTTCACAATTGAGCTTAGTGGAAACTTTAATACATTTAGGAAGAGGGAGGGGAGTTATGAGTTTGGTCCTCTCATTCTCTCTTTGCTTTTTTTTCTTCTCCATCAAATTCTAGCTACTGGTGATAAAGATTAAAGGAAGAAGAGGAGCTGGAGAATCGTAGAGGCTATTGTTATTTAGCTCTCGTTGGAAGGAGATGTGAAAGAGGTTATGAAATCATTCATTCATATTTTAATTTCAAATGAGTTTGATTCAAAATAATTTCTTTACATATTGGCTTATTCAGTTTAAATGATTGGGTTTATTTTTTTTCATTGACTAGATTAGCACATCCAGGTATTTTTTTCTTCTTTTAATCATATTTTCAATTTGGCGGGCGCAGGGCTTCGCCCCGCCCCGTGGCGATGTATTTTTAATTTGGTATCACCTAGCACCTCCTCGATGCATTAAATAGGTGTAGAAAATAGAGGACATATGAGCGTATTTCATTTATTTATTTCCTTTTATTTTCACAGAAAATATTTGAGTTTTTCCCCTTAATGTATTAATTTGGAAAAATAAGTCCGAACATGATGTTGGAAAATTTCCGTGATTTGACGAAAATATTGTCCGCATAAAACGGTTACTGACGTACGGTTAAATATTTAGTGTAAACACAGTGTAAGAAAATTAATTAGATTAAATTCTCATAGAAGTTATCCATCTTTATCTTATTCCGTCATAAAGAACACCATTATTCTTATTATTATTGGTCTTTCTTTGGCATGAAGAGGAATATTACAAAGTAACGATAACGGATTTTTTTGCCTACGAAAAAAGATAGTAAGATGGATTTTTCAACTGTACGAACGACGATTGCCTCCATGCTAATAAAACCAAATATCCTTGGATTAACACGTTTCATAATCAGTAAGTTTCGTTATCCATAAGCAATTGCTTGGACTACGGATTCTTGTTTCCTATATACAATGTCCTTTTTGTAGTGGACTAATCTGTTTAGGACACGGTTACCTAATTAAGCATAGTTTAGGCTTAAAAATACACGGTAATACATTATTTCCTAATTTTATTCACAATTTTCTTTTTATCTATTTTTAATTTTTAACGGAAGTTTTGTCCACCCTAATCAAAGTACAGTTAAGTATAGGTGTAACCATGATGTAACTAAATAATTTAAGTTTAAATCCTAATATAAGTATGTCTACCTACTTTTTTGTCAACATCGTCACTAACGAACAGTTAAGTAACTTATGTAAATAAAGTGTAACAAAATTTTAATTATTAAATCCAATAGAGTGATGCCAAGTGTCATCACCATATCTTTTACATTAGAAAAGGCCTTTCTAAGCCAATAGAAAGCGAGGTTTCATCACCGTTTAATGTGAGAGCTTTATTTGTCAAGGCCTTTAAGGGAGAAGATGCCTCAATGTCAAGTTTGAATCTGCTACTTAATAACTTGGTTGAATGAAAATTAGGGTTTCTTCAAATTTGGGGGTTTACTCCAAATTATGTTTCTTTGCAAAGATATGAGTTGGGTATTTCAGTGCCTTCCGTAATTTGCTTTTAACAAGCTTTGGATATGAAATCTTGCATGATTTGGCAGTGATTTCAACTTTATGAACCCTAAAATGTATGTTTCTAGCTTCACTGATATTTTAAATTTCAGCCGTTAAATATGACTAAAATTTAGTATGTTGTGCTTAATAAATACATTATGACACGGTAAAAATTTCATGAAGATCAGGTCCTGGTAACTACTAAAAAGATGGTATAATCTATGACTGCATTTTACATATTTTAAATCCATGACAACTAACTGTTTGTAATATTTCTCACTTTCTGTTCAATGGATGAATCTCAAATTTTAGTACGTTGTACAATATTAGAAACTTTCTGTAAAATTTTCAAGGCAATCCGATCTTTGGAGGTACTCCAAAGAATGAGAGAATCGTGACCGATTTCTGTACGTTTTAGTTGTTTGCTCCGTAAGTTTTCTTATGTCGAGCACGACCAATTAAATTGATTACTTTTGTGATTAGTTTGATTGTGTATTTCGATTAGATTAATTATGGGTTCTCTTGTGATTAATCTAATTGTATATTTTGTGTAACAGTACGAACCTTTTCTCGGGTTCAACCAAACCCATTAGTCATATATTTGCATTATGAAGTACTCAAAACACAACATAGGGTTTGCTTATAAACTGGTGGTTATTTTAATCTGAAATCTTGGTGCCTTAATAGGCCTCCATGCAAGACTCCCACGTGTTACTCTTCTCCTAGTGTTGAACGGAAGGGAAAATAAAAAGAGGCAGGGAGAAAGAGATGGGGGGTTCATCTTCATTTTCTTCTCTTCCCAATCTCTACGACTAAATTCCTAAATAGAAACCAACTTAAATCTTCACAATTGAGCTTAGTGGAAACTTTAATACATTTAGGAAGAGGGAGGGGAGTTATGAGTTTGGTCCTCTCATTCTCTCTTTGCTATTTTTTTTCTTCTCCATCAAATTCTAGCTACTGGTGATAAAGATTAAAGGAAGAAGGAGCTGGAGAATCGTAGAGGCTATTGTTATTTAGCTCTCGTTGGAAGGAGATGTGAAAGAGGTTATGAAATCATTCATTCATATTTTAATTTCAAATGAGTTTGATTCAAAATAATTTCTTTACATATTGGCTTATTCAGTTTAAATGATTGGGTTTATGTTTTTTTCATTGACTAGATTAGCACATCCAGGTATTTTTTTCTTCTTTTAATCATATTTTCAATTTGGCGGGCGCAGGGCTTCGCCCCGCCCCGTGGCGATGTATTTTTAATTTGGTATCACCTAGCACCTCCTCGATGCATTAAATAGGTGTAGAAAATAGAGGACATATGAGCGTATTTCATTTATTTATTTCCTTTTATTTTCACAGAAAATATTTGAGTTTTTTCCCCTTAATGTATTAATTTGGAAAAATAAGTCCGAACATGATGTTGGAAAATTTCCGTGATTTGACGAAAATATTGTCCGCATAAAACGGTTACTGACGTACGGTTAAATATTTAGTGTAAACACAGTGTAAGAAAATTAATTAGATTAAAATTCTCATAGAAGTTATCCATCTTTATCTTATGTCCGTCATAAAGAACACCATTATTCTTATTATTATTGGTCTTTCTTTGGCATGAAGAGGAATATTACAAAGTAACGATAAGACGGATTTTTTTGCCTACGAAAAAAGATAGTAAGATGGATTTTTCAACTGTACGAACGACGATTGCCTCCATGCTAATAAAACCAAATATCCTTGGATTAACACGTTTCATAATCAGTAAGTTTCGTTATCCATAAGCAATTGCTTGGACTACGGATTCTTGTTTCCTTATATACAATGTCCTTTTTGTAGTGGACTAATCTGTTTAGGACACGGTTACCTAATTAAGCATAGTTTAGGCTTAAAAATACACGGTAATACATTATTTCCTAATTTTATTCACAATTTTCTTTTTATCTATTTTTTAATTTTTAACGGAAGTTTTGTCCACCCTAATCAAAGTACAGTTAAGTATAGGTGTAACCATGATGTAACTAAATAATTTAAGTTTAAATCCTAATATAAGTATTGTCTACCTACTTTTTTGTCAACATCGTCACTAACGAACAGTTAAGTAACTTATGTAAATAAAGTGTAACAAAATTTTAATTATTAAATCCAATAGAGTGATGCCAAGTGTCATCACCATATCTTTTACATTAGAAAAGGCCTTTCTAAGCCAATAGAAAGCGAGGTTTCATCACCGTTTAATGTGAGAGCTTTATTTGTCAAGGCCTTTAAGGGAGAAGATGCCTCAATGTCAAGTTTGAATCTGCTACTTAATAACTTGGTTGAATGAAAATTAGGGTTTCTTCAAATTTGGGGGTTTACTCCAAATTATGTTTCTTTGCAAAGATATGAGTTGGGTATTTCAGTGCCTTCCGTAATTTGCTTTTAACAAGCTTTGGATATGAAATCTTGCATGATTTGGCAGTGATTTCAACTTTATGAACCCTAAAATGTATGTTTCTAGCTTCACTGATATTTTAAATTTCAGCCGTTAAAATATGACTAAAATTTAGTATGTTGTGCTTAATAAATACATTATGACACGGTAAAAATTTCATGAAGATCAGGTCCTGGTAACTACTAAAAAGATGGTATAATCTATGACTGCATTTTACATATTTTAAATCCATGACAACTAACTGTTTGTAATATTTCTCACTTTCTGTTCAATGGATGAATCTCAAATTTTAGTACGTTGTACAATATTAGAAACTTTCTGTAAAATTTTCAAGGCAATCCGATCTTTGGAGGTACTCCAAAGAATGAGAGAATCGTGACCGATTTCTGTACGTTTTTAGTTGTTGCTCCGTAAGTTTTCTTATGTCGAGCACGACCAATTAAATTGATTACTTTTGTGATTAGTTTGATTGTGTATTTCGATTAGATTAATTATGGGTTCTCTTGTGATTAATCTAATTGTATATTTTGTGTAACAGTACGAACCTTTTCTCGGGTTCAACCAAACCCATTAGTCATATATTTGCATTATGAAGTACTCAAAAACACAACATAGGGTTTGCTTATAAACTGGTGGTTATTTTAATCTGAAATCTTGGTGCCTTAATAGGCCTCCATGCAAGACTCCCACGTGTTACTCTTCTCCTAGTGTTGAACGGAAGGGAAAATAAAAAGAGGCAGGGAGAAAGAGATGGGGGGTTCATCTTCATTTTCTTCTCTTCCCAATCTCTACGACTAAATTCCTAAATAGAAACCAACTTAAATCTTCACAATTGAGCTTAGTGGAAACTTTAATACATTTAGGAAGAGGGAGGGGAGTTATGAGTTTGGTCCTCTCATTCTCTCTTTGCTATTTTTTTTCTTCTCCATCAAATTCTAGCTACTGGTGATAAAGATTAAAGGAAGAAGGAGCTGGAGAATCGTAGAGGCTATTGTTATTTAGCTCTCGTTGGAAGGAGATGTGAAAGAGGTTATGAAATCATTCATTCATATTTTAATTTCAAATGAGTTTGATTCAAAATAATTTCTTTACATATTGGCTTATTCAGTTTAAATGATTGGGTTTATGTTTTTTTCATTGACTAGATTAGCACATCCAGGTATTTTTTTCTTCTTTTAATCATATTTTCAATTTGGCGGGCGCAGGGCTTCGCCCCGCCCCGTGGCGATGTATTTTTAATTTGGTATCACCTAGCACCTCCTCGATGCATTAAATAGGTGTAGAAAATAGAGGACATATGAGCGTATTTCATTTATTTATTTCCTTTTATTTTCACAGAAAATATTTGAGTTTTTTCCCCTTAATGTATTAATTTGGAAAAATAAGTCCGAACATGATGTTGGAAAATTTCCGTGATTTGACGAAAATATTGTCCGCATAAAACGGTTACTGACGTACGGTTAAATATTTAGTGTAAACACAGTGTAAGAAAATTAATTAGATTAAAATTCTCATAGAAGTTATCCATCTTTATCTTATGTCCGTCATAAAGAACACCATTATTCTTATTATTATTGGTCTTTCTTTGGCATGAAGAGGAATATTACAAAGTAACGATAAGACGGATTTTTTTGCCTACGAAAAAAGATAGTAAGATGGATTTTTCAACTGTACGAACGACGATTGCCTCCATGCTAATAAAACCAAATATCCTTGGATTAACACGTTTCATAATCAGTAAGTTTCGTTATCCATAAGCAATTGCTTGGACTACGGATTCTTGTTTCCTTATATACAATGTCCTTTTTGTAGTGGACTAATCTGTTTAGGACACGGTTACCTAATTAAGCATAGTTTAGGCTTAAAAATACACGGTAATACATTATTTCCTAATTTTATTCACAATTTTCTTTTTATCTATTTTTTAATTTTTAACGGAAGTTTTGTCCACCCTAATCAAAGTACAGTTAAGTATAGGTGTAACCATGATGTAACTAAATAATTTAAGTTTAAATCCTAATATAAGTATTGTCTACCTACTTTTTTGTCAACATCGTCACTAACGAACAGTTAAGTAACTTATGTAAATAAAGTGTAACAAAATTTTAATTATTAAATCCAATAGAGTGATGCCAAGTGTCATCACCATATCTTTTACATTAGAAAAGGCCTTTCTAAGCCAATAGAAAGCGAGGTTTCATCACCGTTTAATGTGAGAGCTTTATTTGTCAAGGCCTTTAAGGGAGAAGATGCCTCAATGTCAAGTTTGAATCTGCTACTTAATAACTTGGTTGAATGAAAATTAGGGTTTCTTCAAATTTGGGGGTTTACTCCAAATTATGTTTCTTTGCAAAGATATGAGTTGGGTATTTCAGTGCCTTCCGTAATTTGCTTTTAACAAGCTTTGGATATGAAATCTTGCATGATTTGGCAGTGATTTCAACTTTATGAACCCTAAAATGTATGTTTCTAGCTTCACTGATATTTTAAATTTCAGCCGTTAAAATATGACTAAAATTTAGTATGTTGTGCTTAATAAATACATTATGACACGGTAAAAATTTCATGAAGATCAGGTCCTGGTAACTACTAAAAAGATGGTATAATCTATGACTGCATTTTACATATTTTAAATCCATGACAACTAACTGTTTGTAATATTTCTCACTTTCTGTTCAATGGATGAATCTCAAATTTTAGTACGTTGTACAATATTAGAAACTTTCTGTAAAATTTTCAAGGCAATCCGATCTTTGGAGGTACTCCAAAGAATGAGAGAATCGTGACCGATTTCTGTACGTTTTTAGTTGTTGCTCCGTAAGTTTTCTTATGTCGAGCACGACCAATTAAATTGATTACTTTTGTGATTAGTTTGATTGTGTATTTCGATTAGATTAATTATGGGTTCTCTTGTGATTAATCTAATTGTATATTTTGTGTAACAGTACGAACCTTTTCTCGGGTTCAACCAAACCCATTAGTCATATATTTGCATTATGAAGTACTCAAAAACACAACATAGGGTTTGCTTATAAACTGGTGGTTATTTTAATCTGAAATCTTGGTGCCTTAATAGGCCTCCATGCAAGACTCCCACGTGTTACTCTTCTCCTAGTGTTGAACGGAAGGGAAAATAAAAAGAGGCAGGGAGAAAGAGATGGGGGGTTCATCTTCATTTTCTTCTCTTCCCAATCTCTACGACTAAATTCCTAAATAGAAACCAACTTAAATCTTCACAATTGAGCTTAGTGGAAACTTTAATACATTTAGGAAGAGGGAGGGGAGTTATGAGTTTGGTCCTCTCATTCTCTCTTTGCTATTTTTTTTCTTCTCCATCAAATTCTAGCTACTGGTGATAAAGATTAAAGGAAGAAGGAGCTGGAGAATCGTAGAGGCTATTGTTATTTAGCTCTCGTTGGAAGGAGATGTGAAAGAGGTTATGAAATCATTCATTCATATTTTAATTTCAAATGAGTTTGATTCAAAATAATTTCTTTACATATTGGCTTATTCAGTTTAAATGATTGGGTTTATGTTTTTTTCATTGACTAGATTAGCACATCCAGGTATTTTTTTCTTCTTTTAATCATATTTTCAATTTGGCGGGCGCAGGGCTTCGCCCCGCCCCGTGGCGATGTATTTTTAATTTGGTATCACCTAGCACCTCCTCGATGCATTAAATAGGTGTAGAAAATAGAGGACATATGAGCGTATTTCATTTATTTATTTCCTTTTATTTTCACAGAAAATATTTGAGTTTTTTCCCCTTAATGTATTAATTTGGAAAAATAAGTCCGAACATGATGTTGGAAAATTTCCGTGATTTGACGAAAATATTGTCCGCATAAAACGGTTACTGACGTACGGTTAAATATTTAGTGTAAACACAGTGTAAGAAAATTAATTAGATTAAAATTCTCATAGAAGTTATCCATCTTTATCTTATGTCCGTCATAAAGAACACCATTATTCTTATTATTATTGGTCTTTCTTTGGCATGAAGAGGAATATTACAAAGTAACGATAAGACGGATTTTTTTGCCTACGAAAAAAGATAGTAAGATGGATTTTTCAACTGTACGAACGACGATTGCCTCCATGCTAATAAAACCAAATATCCTTGGATTAACACGTTTCATAATCAGTAAGTTTCGTTATCCATAAGCAATTGCTTGGACTACGGATTCTTGTTTCCTTATATACAATGTCCTTTTTGTAGTGGACTAATCTGTTTAGGACACGGTTACCTAATTAAGCATAGTTTAGGCTTAAAAATACACGGTAATACATTATTTCCTAATTTTATTCACAATTTTCTTTTTATCTATTTTTTAATTTTTAACGGAAGTTTTGTCCACCCTAATCAAAGTACAGTTAAGTATAGGTGTAACCATGATGTAACTAAATAATTTAAGTTTAAATCCTAATATAAGTATTGTCTACCTACTTTTTTGTCAACATCGTCACTAACGAACAGTTAAGTAACTTATGTAAATAAAGTGTAACAAAATTTTAATTATTAAATCCAATAGAGTGATGCCAAGTGTCATCACCATATCTTTTACATTAGAAAAGGCCTTTCTAAGCCAATAGAAAGCGAGGTTTCATCACCGTTTAATGTGAGAGCTTTATTTGTCAAGGCCTTTAAGGGAGAAGATGCCTCAATGTCAAGTTTGAATCTGCTACTTAATAACTTGGTTGAATGAAAATTAGGGTTTCTTCAAATTTGGGGGTTTACTCCAAATTATGTTTCTTTGCAAAGATATGAGTTGGGTATTTCAGTGCCTTCCGTAATTTGCTTTTAACAAGCTTTGGATATGAAATCTTGCATGATTTGGCAGTGATTTCAACTTTATGAACCCTAAAATGTATGTTTCTAGCTTCACTGATATTTTAAATTTCAGCCGTTAAAATATGACTAAAATTTAGTATGTTGTGCTTAATAAATACATTATGACACGGTAAAAATTTCATGAAGATCAGGTCCTGGTAACTACTAAAAAGATGGTATAATCTATGACTGCATTTTACATATTTTAAATCCATGACAACTAACTGTTTGTAATATTTCTCACTTTCTGTTCAATGGATGAATCTCAAATTTTAGTACGTTGTACAATATTAGAAACTTTCTGTAAAATTTTCAAGGCAATCCGATCTTTGGAGGTACTCCAAAGAATGAGATAATCGTGACTGATTTCTGTACGCAGATAGTTAAAGTAGTCAGCTTGTAGTTTATGTATCTCCTTAATAAACCGTCAGAATTTAATAATTTTTGGGTATGTTGTTCTAACCTAAGTGATAAGGCAACTGTAAAATTTTCAAGATGATCAGAGAAGTTTAGGTTCCCAAAAGTATAAGTAAGTCCTAGCTGAATTCTTTGGGTCGAATATATCTCTTTAATGGAAGAGAAGAGGATTTTCTAGCTTTGACACTATGAATGCTGATCTTTTGTTCAAATACTTTTAAGTGGACTGGCTCGAATGGTATACGTGACTTTTCAATTAGTTTAGTTGTCGAAGAAAATCCGAATTTAAGGACTTTGATTGCTTGTTTGTGATGTCAAATTTTTCAATGTGATAAAGCCTAAATTATCTGTTTTTTCTTTATTATTGTGGACTTGATATCTTATATAACCATTGTGTAACCCCTCCTTACTGATTTCATACATATATCTAATGGTGTATGCTATTCCTTAAATGGATTTCATGATTAAGCCTTATATGTCGGAAGTCTTGACAAACCAAGTATACGTATAACTTGTCCAGTAATGAAGCTTGTGGCAATATAATCCACAAGGGGTTATAATGAAACTTTGTTTTGTGTTGTTGATGGGTTACATGGAAATAATTGTGGCCAGGTTGAACATCTGCTATTAATGATTGTTTTTATATTGTTAAAAATAAAAAAATATATATGTTATGCGCTGCTATAATCTTGACGTGTAGTACGATCGACCTCTTGGATTTGCACTGAGAACATGAATCTCTTTTCTTTTGTTATTATCAGTATATACCATTTGTAAAAATGAGAAATGCCTTAATGTTTGGCAGTAGTGGTAATGGGTCTTAAATGATGATTTAAGAGGTCAACTTCTGTTGGAGTTTGCAGATGTTTACTCTTATGTGTTCCATCTAGATGTATCACTATGAAGAACACATACTTTATTATTTACTCATTTTGCTTGGATTGATCTTTATTGTAGATTTTAAGTATGTATACTCCGGTTAACTATTTGATAAACATGTATGTACAGATATAGTCTACTGTTGATCTCGGGTTGCAGATATAGGTGCAAACAAAGATGTTGATATCTTGCCATTATTTGATAGTTTTTAAGGTATTGGTAATGTGTTAGGGATAGTTGTTCCTATGCAACTCATACTATCCATACCGTTTAACATTAAAGATAATTACTGCTACGACTAGAATTGTTGTTGCCACAACAAGCAGTTCATATAATCTATGTAGAGATAACTGTTATCTAAATGGGATAGTTCAGATCATTTGACAAGAGATAGTTACTACCAGTGAGGTTAGTTCATACTATTTAAACCGAGAATGACGAACTACGGTCGTGCTTGATCCCTTCGAGCAACAGAGAGGGTACGTAGACAGCCGTTGTGCGGTTCAGCACAACTTTACAAGGTTTGTTCATATCATTTGAGAGTGTTGGTTGGTGTTTTTGCAGTTCATTCCATCCACACGGAGATGATTGCAACCTTGGCAGTAAGAGGTAGTTGCAGTTAATCCATTTGATGTTCATACTACCTAGTGAGGCAAGAAATGATTATTACCATCCGAGGTAATTCATATCATTTGTCTCAGTACTTGACAAGGGATGGTTACTGTCCACAGTGGCATTTCATACCATCAATATGGAAATGATTACTAACTCTTTTCGAGTAGTTCATATCATTATGATAGGATATTCTGTTGAGCTTGACTGAGTACTGTGAGTTTTCCAGGCCCACTGGGCCCCCCACATACGGGTGGCAACCCGGAAGACCGTTAGTTGTAACGGTAGCTGATATCTGACTACCTTGACATTGGAAACTGGCCATTTGTCAGGCCTTAATTGGCCCCCCACCTATGGGTGGCAACCCGGAAGACCGTTAGCTATAACGGTGGCTGGCATCCTACTGCTCTGGAAAGAGATATAATGTATCCTCACAGTAGAAAGATGACATTCATCTATCTGATTCGATGACCCTTGTGAAGTTGAGAAATATTGTGGGAATTTTGAGTATTATGGTATGGGACATATGCTCAGAAAATCCGAAAATTTTGAAAGCCGCATTCCTCGAGTGGCGTATCGGGAAATTAGAGCATGCCAAGCGGGTTGTAACCCAACCCGTTTGGAGCAAAAATTTCTTAGTCCGTCATATTTTGAGTCTCCATAAGTTCACTTATGTTAAGCATTTGTCGATTAAATTAATCATGGGTTCTCTTGTAGTTAGTTTAATTGAATATTTTGGATTCAAATTCATACTTGTATGTGATTTGTTATGTCCAAAGAAATCCTTTTTTTTCTTTCGAAATTAAGGTCGCTCTTGTTGTTCTTTCGGGAATGACATTTTATGGGGGAGAGTTCTTTTGAACTTGCGCTTAATTGCCAAATCTTTGTGGGGAGTGCGGCTGTGGAATATTATAGAGGTTATCTTGTATCTTTAAACTCCTTGATGAATGCATTTAGCTTCGGCTTTATGATTGCATCTAAATAAGATGATATACTTTTGCTTTCTTTTGGTCAAGAAATGTCTCTTTCGGAAATTTCATTAGGATCTCGTTCTTGTACCTTTGCCAATTTTATTGACAAAAAGGGGGAGAATTAATATGTAGTTCACACTACAACTACATATGGTTTTCGAATCATTATGTAAGGGGGAGTGGTTTCCATGTGAGATGGAGTATTGACTAAGGGGGAGTGATACATATCACCATAGTATTGTTGTTGAAGTTGTGATACAAATTGGACTTTGACGCTGTGTAATGATACTATGACACTATATAACAATGATTTAGAACAATTGTTTTCTTATTATTATATCTACGGATTTTCAACAACGATGATGCTAAACTTACAACCTTTGGGATCATTGGAGTACTTGGAAGTGACGAAGATTTCGAGTAATGTTGAAGATTATGCATGTGGAATAGGAGCTACAAAAGTTTATTTATTTATTTATTGTATTTCATATGTATTAATAGTTTTGTCACTAAAGTCTACAAAGGGGGAGATTGTTAGAGAATTGCTCGGTCAAACTCGCATGCGTTGCTATCTCATGCATGTTTGTCAATGTTAGTGATCAAAACTATAAGTCTTGATTTCTAGCCTATTATAGCTAAAGGTTTCGGACTAGGATAGAAAGTATAGTTTTTCTCAAGACTCCATGGAAATAATCATACAAGACGAAGGACTACTCAAGGAACTGGTGGAACTTCATCGACTAAAAGGTATTTGGAGACTTGAACTTATTTGTCACTCAAAAGTCTATTTACTCTATCTCCTATTCTTGAGAGAAAAGTCGTTTTGATATATAGAGTTTCATTATACACATTTGCTATTTCAAGCTGAGTTTAACTCGCCTATCTATTTCTCGAAATATGTGTTGCTAAGCTTTCGCTTTAGCCAAATTCATCTTTACCTAGTGACGAATGTCATGTTATGTTTCAATCACTTTGGAAATTGCTCTGACGAAAAATGGTCTGTGAATAACAACTATATAACGTCCTCTGAGAATGTTTGAATGATTGAAATGAGAGTTTAGATTACATAACCATTGGTAGGATATACGCATTGTTTTGGAAACAAATATATGAATAAGTCCTTATTCCTTGAACCAAAGTTTGCGAACTTTGTTGATCAAGAGAAACGGAATGTGGTGTGAGCCAAGTCCGCGAACTGGCGGAAGTTCTCGACCCGAGAATTTCTGCTGGAGTTTGTGAACTCCTTCCGTGAGCTTAAGTCTGCGAACCCAGTCCGCGAACTTGAGTAGGTTATATCTAAAATCGGTTGTTCTTGAACTCATGTTTATATAAACTAAGGAATGCTTTTGCAAACCGTGGCTATAAAGTTCATGAACCGATTCGAGTGAATCAAACCGTTTTTGCTTCGATTGTGTCTTGTACAGTTACATAAGATCTAAGCAATTGAACAACTCTCTAACTAGTTCATTTGAGTCATTTGGACTAGTTATGGTGAAGAAGAATATGGTTGATACGAAAGTGATCATATGGCTAACCATTTGGTTAACTATTGTTGAACCAATAAATGTTAATGTTTGGGAACGGTTACATAAACCCAAAATTGGACATTTCATTTGTGTGTAACAAGCTAAGGTTTCGATCTAACGGTTGAGAAATATTAGCTTGAATCTAATAAGGTTTTCATCTAGGTGAATATTGAATGCTTTGTTACCAAGCTAACATTGATTACAAACCCTGATTTGAAAGACTATATAAGGGAAAACTCTAGCAACTGGGAACCTAATCCCCATACCTTACGTGTGATACTAGTTTCATAAGCTAGAGTCGATTCTCCTTTAACCTTTGGTTTCTTCTTCTAAATCAGGTTAACGACTTAAAGACTTCATTGGGATTGTGAAGCCAGACCGATAATACTTTTCTTGTAGTTGTGTGATCTGATCTTGCATCTTCTATCGTACGAATACAATTTTAATAATTGGCTTGAGATTTATATCTCCGATAGGCAGGATATAAAAGTAATCACAAACACTTCGTCTCATCGTTTGTGATTCGACAGTATCTTTTTTCGCTGCGTCGATTAGGATTATTATGAGGTGATTGATAATACTAGGCTGTTCTTCGGGAATACAAGTTCGGTTTATCAATTGGTTCCTGTTCACCATGATTTATCAAAAGACGGAACAAAACTCGTAGGTATATTCGTGGGAGATGGATTTATCTATTATCGTATATTTTTCTGTGTGATACAAATTTGTTTATTAAAGTCTTCGACTTTGGGTCGTAGCAACTCTTAGTTGTGGGTGAGATCAGCTAAGGGAATCAAGTGCGTAGCATCCTGCTGGGATCAGAGGCGTAGGAGCATAACTGTACCTTGGATCAGTGTGAGATTGATTGGGGTTCAACTACAGTCCATGACGAAGTTAGTTTGGAGTAGTCTAGTGTCTGTAGCGGCTTATTACATTGTGTGTTCAATTTGGACTAGATCCCGGGGTTTTTCTGCATTTGCGGTTTCCTCGTTAACAAAATTCCGGTGTCTGTGTTATTTCTTTTCCGCATTATATTTGTTTATATAATTGAAATATCACAGGTTGTGCGTTGTTCAATCAATTAGAATATCCGATCTTTTGGTTTTTGATTTAAATTGATTGACACTTGGATATTGGTCTTTGGTACCATCCAAGTTATCTCTCTTTGATAAAGACTCTCAGATTTCTATTTGCTTGAGTAAAGATCAAATCGAGAGATTGGGATATAAACTCTTTGATATACTTTTTATCTAGATTGAGTCTGACTGTCTAGTTGATTCTCTAGAAAGTATATTGGAGTTTGTCCATACAAATTGCTAAGTGAAATATTGGATGTGGGTGTTGTACCCCCACTTTTTCAAAACCACATCAATTGGAAACGGTAAGGTCGATGAAAGCGTGTAAACCAAGTGACATCCTTAGGAAGATTAAGGAGGATGATAAGGATAACTTGTCTACTTTGAGGCAAATTTACACAGCAATAGCATCCTTTAGGAAGAGGGAATGGGATGGTAGAGCGGTTATGGAACAATCTCAGTGGTTAGACGATCAACACGGATACACAATGAGGAAGCAGGTATTGGAAGGCAAAGTGACTCATATTTTCTTGGCACATCCGGAGATGATCAAGTTGTCCCAATGCTTCTATCAAATTTTGTTAATAGATTGTACGTACAAGACCAACAAGTACAACATGCCGTTGTTAAACATAGCTTACCATACTTCCGACAAGCAAACTTTCACGGTAGCATGTGGGTTTATGGATAGGGAGAATTATGTGAGTTTTACTTGGATTCTAAAAACCTTGAAGGATATATACCGTGGAGATCAAACTCCGAGGATCATAGTAACAGATAAGGACCAAGCACTAATGAATGTCATAGGAGTGGTTTTTCCGGACGCTAAGCATTTTCTTTGCACATGGAACATACAATGCAATATTAGAAGTAATTGTAGGGGTCATATCCAAAGTCCAAAGCCACAAAAAGGTACCGCTCGTGAATAGGAGGAAGATGAGTGTCTTCAAAAACTAACTCCATAACAACGAGAGGAGGACAAGAAGAAAAGGAAAGAAGAGTATGAAGCAAATGGGTTACTATGGAAGGATTTTCAACATCATTGGGATTTAATGGCATACTCAATGTCCGTGGCCGAGTTCGAATCTTATTTGGAGAGTTTTATTGGGCTATGGAAGAAGGATAACGAGAAATGTGTGGTTTATTGCTTGAAGGAATTGTTGGATCCGTACAAGGAAAAATTTGTCTATGCTAACACCTACCAACACATGCATTACAAGAATGAGGCGACAAGTATCGTGGAAGGATCTTATGGACGTTTGAAGAGCTTGCTCCGAGGGAGCCAAAACAGCGTGGTTATGGTACAACAAGCCATTCATGAGTACACCAAGTATGATATCGTCAAGATAACCGCGCAAATGGAAGAGAGTACGATGAAAATCATCACAATCTACAAGGATTACCATTGGTTGATTAGAAATTTGAAAAAGCGGGGGTCTAACAACCACACCCAATATTTCGCTTAGCAATCTGAATGGACTAACTCCAATATACTTTTAAGAGAATCAACTAGAAAGTCAGACTCAATCTTAATAAAAAGTATATCAAAGAGTTATATCTCAATTTCTCGATTCAATCCTTACTCAAGCAAATAGAAATATGCGAGTCTAATTGAATACAAGATAAATTAACTTGAACGGTACCAAAGACCAATGTTCAAGTATCAATCAATTTCAATCAACAACCAAAGGTTGGATTTACCAATTGATTGATTCAACGCACAACCTGTGATATTTCAATTATATAACAAAATATAATGCGGAAAAGAAATAACACGAACACTAGAAGTTTTGTTAACGAGGAAACCTCAAATGGATAAAAACCCCGGGACCTAGTCCAGATTGAACACATATTGTATTAAACCGCTACAAACACTATCCTACTACAAACTAACCTCGGTGTAGACTGTAGTTGAAACCTAATGAATCTCACACTGATCCAAGGTACAGTTGCGCTCCTTACGTCTCTGATCCCAGCAGGATACTACGCACTTGATTCCCTTAGCTGATCTCACCCACAACTAAGAATTGTTACAACCCAAAGTCGAAGACTTTAATAAATAAATCTGTATCACACAGAAAAGTCTACAAGAATAGACAAATCTGTCTCCCACAGAAATACCTATAAGTTTTGTTCCGTCTTTTGATAAATCAAGGTGAACAAGAACCAATTGATATACCGGACATATATCCCCGAAGAACAGCCTAGAAATATCAATCACCTCACAATAATCTTAATCGACTAGCGAAATAAGATATTGTGGAATCACAAACGATGAGACGAAGATGTTTGTGACTTACTTTTATATCTTGCCTATCGGAGAAATTAATCTCGATCCAATTTTATAATTGTACTCAAACGATAGAAACAACAAGATCAGATCATGCAACTACAGAGAAAATAGTTGGGTGTGGGTCGTCTGGCTTCGCAATCCCAATGAAGTCTTCAGGTCGTTAACCTACAGGGTCTCGATAGAAACCTAAGGTTAAAGGAGAATCTACTCTAGCTTATACAACTAGTATCACACAGAAGGTGTGGGGATTAGCTTTCCCAGTTGCTAGATTTCTCCTTTATATAGTCTTCAAATCAGGGGTTCCAATCTAAGTTACCTTGGTAACAAAGCATTCAATATTCATCGTTAGATGAAAACTTGATTAGATTCAAGATAATATCTTTCAACCGTTAGATCGAACTTAGCTTGTTATACACAAATGAAATGCACGTCCATTTAGGTTTGTGTAACTGTACCTAAACGTGTACACCTAGTTGGTTCAACAGTAGTTAACCAAATGGTTAGCCATATGAGCACTTTCATATCAACCTTATTCATCTTCACCATAACTAGTTTAAATGACTCAAAAGAACTAGTTAGAGAGTTGTTCAATTGCTTAGATCTCATAGAAGTATATAAGACACAATCGAAACAAAAATGATTTTTATTCACTCGAATCGATTCATGAACTTTATAGCCACGGTTTGCAAATATGCATTCCTTAGTTTATATTAGTTTAAGTTCACGAATAAACCGTTTTTAGAAAATAACCCACTGAAGTATGCGTACCGGTACGCATACTTAAGTACCCGATTTAAGCTTGTTTTCAGTTCACAAACTCCAGCAGAAATTCACGGGACGTGAACTTCTGGCAGTACGCATACGGGTACGCGGACTTTAGTTCCGGTTATCCTGAGCAACAAAGTACGTATACTTTGGTTCAAGGATTTTGGACTTATACACGTATGAGTTCACATACAATGTTTATATCCATTCAAGGTTATATATTCTAAACTCTCATTTCAATCATTGAAACATTCTTAGAGGTTGTTCACACACTATTCTTCATCAAAGCAATTTTCAAGATATTGAAATAACCAACATGACTTTCGTTACTTGTAAAGATGAACTTGGCCAAAGCGAAAGCTTATCAACACATATTTCGAGAAATAGATAAGCGAGATAGACTCGGATCGAAATAGCAAATGTGTATAAAATAAAGTCTATATAGATATACGACTTTTGTCTCAATAGGGTATAGAACAAAAATAGACTTCTGAGTGATAGATGAGTTCAAGTCTCCACATACGTTTTAGTCGATGGAGATCCACCAGTTCCTTGAGTAGTTCTTTGTCTTTGCATGATGAACATCGTGGATTCTAGAGCTCAACTACACTTTATATCCTAGTTCGAGACTTAGCTATAAGTAGACCAGAAATCAACCACACCTAATATTTTGTTTAGGAAATCGGTACGGACTAACTCCAATATATTTACAAGAGAATCAACTAGACAGTCAGACTCAATCAAGGAAAATACATCCAAGAGTTATATCTTAATTTCTCAAATCAATCTGCAATCGAACAGATAGAAATCTGTGGGCCGGATTAATATGAGACCAATATCCAAGCGTCAATCAATTTATATCAAAAACCAAAGGTTGGATTATCTAATTAATTGAACTACGCACAACCTGTGATATTTCAATTATATAAAAATATAATGCAGAAAAAAAATAACATAGGCACCAGAAATTTTGTTAACGAGGAAACTGCAAATGCAGAAAAACCCCGGTACCTAGTCCAGATTTGAACACCCTATTGTATTAAGACGATATAGACTCTAGCCTAATACAAGTTAAATTTGGACTGGAATGTAGTTGAGCCCTAACCAATCTCACACTGATTAAGGTATAGTCGCGTTCCTTACGCTTCTGAATCCCAGCAGGACTCTACGCACTTGATTCCCTTAGCTGATCTCACCCACAACTAAGAGTTGCTACGACCCAAAGTCGAAGACTTGATAAACAAATCTGTCTCACACAGAAAAGTTTATTGAATAGATAAATATGTCCACCACAGAATACCTACGAGTTTTTGTTCTGTATTTTGATAAATCAAGGTGAACAGAAACCAATTGATACACCAGACTTATATTCCCGACGAACATCCTAGTAATATGAATCACCTCACAATGATCTTAATCATATGGTAGCGAAACAAGATATTATGGAATCACAAACGATGAGACGAAGATGTTTGTGACTACTTTTTATCTTACCTATCGGAAATTGAATCTCGAGAAAATCTTAGAGAAGATAGTACTCAATACGATAGAAAAAAGTAAGATCACAACACGCAACTACAGATAAAATAGTTGGGTATGGCTTTAGAATCCCGATGAAGTCTTCAAGTCGTTAACCTATAATGGTTTTAGAAAAACCTAAGTTAAAGGAGAATCGACTCTAGTCGCAACTAGTATCACACAGGAGGTGTGGTGATTAGGTTTCCCAGTTGCTAGAGTTCTCCGTTATATAGTCTTCAAATCAGGGTTTGCAATAAATGTTACCTTGGTCACAAATCATTCAATATTCACCGTTAAATGAAAACCTGATTAGATTCAAGCTAATATATTTCAACCGTTAGATTGAACTTAGCTTGTTATACACAAATGAAATGTGCCTTCATCTAGATATGGGTAACCGTACCTAAATGTGTACACTTGGTTGGTTCAACAATAGTTAACCGAAGTTAGCCATATGAACACTTTCATATCAACCTTGTTCATTTTTATCACAACTGGTTCAAATGACTCAATTGAAACTAGTTATAGATTTTTTAAATTGTTTATGTTCTCATAGAAGTATACAAGACACAATTGAAGTAAAATCGATTTTGATTCACTCGAATCAATTCACGAACATTATAGCCACGCTTTGCAAAAGATTGCATTCCTTATTATATAAATGTATTTGTTCACGAATAAACCGATTTAAGAACATAACCCGCTCAAGTATGCAAACGGGTATGCATACTTAAAGTTCCGGACTTGGTTTGTCCGCCAGTATGCGAACGGGTACGCATACTGTCGTTCACGGCCGAACTCAGTTGAGCTAGTATGCAAACGGGTACGCATACTAAATTCTCGGACTTGAACTGTTAAGCCAGTACGCATACGGGTATGCATACTAAGTCCTTGGACTTCAACTGTTAAACCAATATACATACGGGTATGCATACTATGGTTCCCGGACTTGGAGTAACATGCAACAGTTAGCATACAAGTACGCATATTGTGCTATATCCAATCAATGGTTAATTGTTCTAAACTCCATTTCAATCATTGAAACATTCTTAGAAGACAGGAATAGCTGTCTCACACAAACTATTAGCTTCAAAGCAATTTTCAAATGATAAATAGGTCAATACGAAATATTCCAAGTCTACATCAAATGACTATCTCACACAAATCATGTAAGATGTTACCAGGCGATTTTCACATGATCATCTTTTGACTTTCGTCAAGAATAAAAGATGAACTTGGTTAAAGCGAAAGCTTACGAACACATATTTCGAGAAATATGTGAGCGAGTTAAACTAAGCTCGAAATATCAAATGTGTATAAAATAAAGTTTATATAGCTATACGACTTTTGTATCAATAGGAGATAGAATAGAAATAGAATTCTGAGTGATAGATGAGTTCAAGTCTCCACATACCTTTTGTTGATGAAGTTCCATAGGCTCCCCTTAGTAGTTCTTCGTCTTCAATCGATGAACGTCGTGAAGTCTAAAGCTCAACTACACATTCTATCCTAATCCGATACATAGCTATAAGTACAATAGAAATCAAGACTTATAGTTTTGGAAACTTAACTTGACAAAGAAGCTTGAGATAGCAACGGTTGCGAGTTCGAAGTGCTCTAACAGTCTCCCCCTTTGTCCATTTTAGTGACAAAACTATCAATACCTATGGATCACAAAATAAATAAACTTTGTAGATTCTCATCCAAATACTTGATTTCCTTGGTTCTTCAACATTACTCGAAATCTTCATCACTTCCAATTACTCCAGTGATTCTGAACGTGTTCAACTCAGCATCATAGCTGTTGAAGATCCGTAGCCATAACAATAAGAAAACCATTGTTCTCAATTATTGTTATACAGTGTCGTAGTATTATTACACAACATCAAAGTTCAATTGTATCACAACTTTGTAAATAATACTATGGTGATATGTATCACTCCCCCTTAGTCAATACTTCAGCTCACAATGAAAACCACTCCCCCATACATAATGACCCGTAAACCATATGTATTTGTAGTGTGAACTACACAATAATTCCCCCCCTTTTTGTCAATATAAATTGGCAAAGGTACGAAAACTAGCGGGATCATAATGAAATTCTCATAGAGATACTTCATGACTAAAAGAGAACATATCATCTTTGTTTCTATGATTTCACATAGTCGAAACTTAGTGTATTCTTCAAGGAGTTTATAAAGATACAAGAAAACTCCTACAATATTCCACAGCCGCATTCCCCACAAACATTTGGCAATAAAGCACAAGTTCAATTAAGAACTCTCCCCCATAAAATGTCATTCCCGAAAGAACAACAAGAACGACCTTACTTTTGCACAAAAAGAAGGATTTCTTTGGATATTAACAAATCACATGAAAACATGAATTTGTATCCAGAAAACTCAATTAAATTAACCACAAGAGATCCCATGATTAATTTAATCGGAAATGCTCAATATAAGAGAACTTACAAAGGCATACAGTACTTTCACATTGAAGTGGACCAGGGAAAGATCAATACTGCGGAATATTCAAAGATTCATTCTATTTTTTATCAATATTTGCATAATGATATTATAAACTTAATCTTTGGAATTCAAATTTCATTCTATTTTCCATCAATATTTGCATAATGACACAATAGACTTAACTTTTGACATATATAGGATAATCATAGTTCATGGACGTAAACACACATATCCCATAACATTATTTGCAATATATGAAACCAATAAAGATTAATACTGCAAAATCATCTTTCAAATAAACTTTAGAATTTAAATAAATAAATCTAAAAACATTGCAAGATGAAAATCGTTGGCAATAGCAATGTGTAATCACAGTATAGGCTATTCCAAACCCTAGTTATACTTCTTAAAACACAAGAATAAATTCCCATAAAAAGTTTCCTAGACATTGTAGAGCTTTCTCAGGGCATCTACTGTGAATTCCTTCTCATTATTGAAGAACTCATTGATAATGGGATCATTTAATTCCTCCAGATCTTCAGAAATATCATTAACTCACTAAGTTTTCTTTTCAGCTCACACAAAATGTTCTTTGTCAGAGATAACATTTGTTCATAGTGTGCTATCCTTTCCAAATAGAGCATGATTTGAGATTTTAAATCATTTCTTTTGCTGATGAAATCCTTCACCATAGACCTAAAGTTATTATCATCTAGACAAATAGACAAAAAACAGTTAGAGGAAGAACTTTTTTCATCATTTGTAGATTTCTCCTTTTTCTTCCTTGAGGATTGGATTCCTTCACAAAGATACACATTAACTGCTTCTACTTCATCCCTTTTTGTGGTACCTCTAGTTACAGGAGCCATGAAACTGTATCTTTCAAAGAGAAAGAAGTGAAGGGAATTTTGATCACAAATGAATATAAATAGCAAATCGGATAAGTAAACCCTAAACAAAACTTTGAAAAAGTCTTCATGGTTCACGATCTATTATCTATTTTTTATAAGAAAATATTCAATTTGCAAATCTTAACTTAAATATTCTTCAACTGCCAAGGAAAAGAAATTAACAACTATACAAGACTTGAGCAACCCTTGATGCAATCCTCATATTCTCAAGTTAATAAAGAGGATGCAAACATCACTATATTTAAATAGTGATGAAGTGAGCAGAATGCTCACATCTTGTGTCACCTGGTGACTTATCAAGGTTTGTTGCATAAGTAGATTTCTTACCTCGTCTGACTCTGGTTCTCTTAGAATTCTTCTTGTCTCCAGGAGTTCCCTGTTGCTTACCAAAAACCAGACTCATTTGCATGTCATTCTGAAGTTTGGAAATTCATTTGTTGTTCCTCTTAAATTTCCAACACTTACTTTGAACATGATTTGCATTTCCACAAAACAAACACTTCATAGATGAATTTTCGTATTGCAGATTTGACTCCTGTTTATCACAACTTTTAATATCCATAGTTCCAGAACCGGCCGGAACGAAGAAATTATTTGTGCTCACAGTCTTACTTTTGAACCCTAAACCATTTGTGTTACCAAAAGGATTCTGACCGAATAACATTGCTGAAATCTTGTCAGAACTTCCAGATAACCTTTGCAGGTCACACTTAAGAGAATCAATCTCTTTTTTTTTTTAAATATAGAGTTATGGAGAATTCATCATTAAGACAGTCAATCTGAAGAATTTTCACCTGAAGTGATGATTCAATTTTCTTCAACCTCATTTTTAGTTGAAGATTTTCTTGGTGAATTTCTTCATTTTTATCCAAGAATTCAAAAATCTCAGTGTCAGACTCGCATTCTGAATCAGAATTTGAGTTAGAAGAAGTTTTTGCTGTAAAAGCTGAAATTTCTGTGCACACTTTGGAAGTATGCAGATTGACCAACTGAATTGATTTTCTATATATTGAATCAACTGAAGCATTAGAGAGAGAGATGTTCCTTAGATCTTTTGCTTCTTCTCATAATATCCTTGATCTTTTGTAAAATCAGTGACCTCTCAGGATCAATATGATTTGAACAACATTCATCAGCTCAAGACAAGCAAGGAGAACTACTTGAGTTGGTCACAGCATTGAACGCAGATGTTCTGATCGTGTTCAAGAACTCTTAACTTTCCACTGAGTGAGTTTCTGGAAAGTGTTTCAAGGTTATTTTCTTCAACGATGGCATGCTCCTTAGAGTCGTATTTGGCTGGCAACGATATGAGAATTTTCATCACAATGTCCTTTTCAGGAATAGTCTTACCCAATGCAAAAGATGCGTTAACATTTTCAGACACTTTGTGATTAAACTCATCAAAAGAATCTTCATCAGCCATACGAAGGTTTTCCCATTCAGAATTTAGGTTTTGAAGCCTAGCTTCTTTCTCAAAGGAATTTCCTTCGAATACAGTTTCTAAGATATCCCATGCTTCTTTAGACTTAGTGCACGTAGTCACATGGTGCTGAAGATCTGAGGTTATGGCATGGATGATAGCATTTAATCCGTATGAATTTTGCTTTGCAATGAGAATCTCAGCAGGATCATATGCACCAATATCTTTTGGAATAGTTACATCTCCTTTTGTAAAAACCGGAGGATCATAGACGTTAACTACACGAACCCATGATTGAAAATCACGTGCTTGAAGAAAGCCATGCATAACAATTTTCCACCATAGGTAATTTGAGCCATCGAAGACTGGTGGTACGTTTATAGAGATAGATTTTTTGTCCATAGAGTCAGATTGCTACAAACACGGACTTATGAGGTGTTAAACGTGTTTGCCTGCTCTGATACCAATTGAAAAAGCGGTGGTCTAACAACCACACCCAATATTTCGTTTAGGAAATCTGTATGGACTAACTCCAATATATTTCCAAGAGAATCAACTAGAAAGTCATAATCAATCAAGGAAAATACATCCAAGAGTTATATCTCAATTTCTCAAATCAATCTGCAATCGAACAGATAGAAATCTGTGAGCCGGACTAATATAACAAATAACTTGGATGGCACCAAAGACCAATATCCAAGCGTCAATCAATTTATATCACCAACCAAAGGTTGAATTATCTAATTGACTGAACTACGCACAACCTGTGATATTTCAATTATATAAAAATATAATGCGGAAAGAAATAACACAAACACCAGAAATTTTGTAAACGAGGAAACCGCAAATGCAGGAATACCCCGGGACCTAGTCCAGATTTGAACACCACATTGTATTAAGTCGCTTCAGACTCTAGCCTACTACAAGTTAACTTCGGACTGGAATGCCATTGAGCCCTAACCAATCTCCACTGATTAATAAACAGTCACGTTCCTTACGCCTCTGAATCCCAGCAGGACTCTACGCACTTGATTCCCTTAGCTGATCTCACCCACAACTAAGAGTTGCTACGACCCAAAGTCGGAGACTTTATAAACAAATTTGTCTCACATAGAAAATCTTTAAATCTGTCTCCCACATAAATACCTATGAGTTTTTGTTCCGTCTTTTGATAAATCAAGGTGAACAGGAACCAATTGATACACCGGACTTATATTCCCGAAGAACATCCTAGTAATATCAATCACCTCACAATGATATTAATCGTATGGTAGCGAAACAAGATATTGTGGAATCACAAACGATGAGACGAAGATATTTGTGACTACTTTTTATCTTACCTATCGGAGATTGAATCTCGAGCAAATCTTAGAGAAGATATTACTCAATACGATAGAACAAATTAAGATCAGAACACGCAACTACAGATAAAATACTTGGGTCTGGCTTCAGAACCCCAATGAAGTCTTCAAGTCATTAATCTATAATGGTTTTAGAGAAACCTAAGTTAAAGGAGAATCGACACTAGTCGCAACTAGTATCACACATAGGTTTCCCAGTTGATAGAGTTTTCCCTTATATAATCTTGAAATCAGGGTTTGCAATCAATGTTACCTTGGTAACAAAGCCTTCAATATTCACTGTTAGATGAAAACCTGATTAGATTCAAGCTAATATCTTTCAACCGTTAGATTGAACTTAGCTTGTTATACACAAATGAAATGTGCCTTCATTTAAAAATGGGTAACCGTACCTAAACCTGTACACTTGGTTGGTTCAACAATAGTTAACCGAAGTTATCCATATGAACACTTTCATATCAACCTTGTTCATCTTTATCACAACTATTTCAAATGACTCAAATGAAACTAGTTCTAGAGTTTTTCAATTGTTTATGTTCCCATAGAAGTATACAAGACACAATTGAAGCAAAATAAATTTTGATTCACTCGAATCAATTCATGAATATTATAACCGCGATTTGCAAAATATTGCATTCCTTATTATATAAATGTATTTGTTCACGAATAAACCGATTTAAGAACATAACCCACTCAAGTATGCAAACGGGTATGCATACTTAAAGTTCCGGACTTGGTTTGTCCGCCAGTATGCGAACGGGTATGCATACTAAATTCTCGGACTTGAACTGTTAAGCCAGTACGCATACAAGTATGCATACTAAGTCCCCGGACTTCAACTGTTAAAACAGTACGCATACGGGTATGCATACTATGGTTCCCGGACTTGGAGTAACATGCAACAATTAACATACAAGTAGGCATATTGTGTTATATCCAATCAATGGTTAATTGTTCTAAACTCCATTTTAATCATTGAAACATTCTTAGAAGACAGGAATAACTGTCTCACACAAACTATTAGCTTCAAAGCAATTTTTAAGTGATCAATAGATCAATACGAAACATTTCGAGTCTACATTAAATGACTGTCTCACACAAATCATGTAAGATGTTACCAGGCGATTTTCACATGATCATCTTTTGACTTTCGTCAAGAATAAATATGAACTTGGTTAAAGCGAAAGCTTACCAACACATATTTCGAGAAATATGTAAGCGAGTTAAACTCAGCTCGAAATATCAAATGTGTATAAAATAAAGTCTATATAGGTATACGACTTTTGTCTCAATAGGAGATAGAATAGAAATAGACTTCTGAGTGATATATGAGTTCAAGTCTCCACATACCTTTTGTTGATGAAGTTCCACAAGATCCCCTTAGTAGTTCTTCGTATTCAATCTATGAACGTCGTGAAGTCTAAAGCTCAATTACACATTCTATCCTAATCCGAGACATAGATATAAGTAGACTAGAAATCAAGACTTATAGTTTTGGCAATTAAACTTGACAAACAAGCTTGAGATAGCAACGCTTGCGAGTTCGACCGAGCAGTGCTCTAACAAAATTGTTCCCAACTAAACTCGTCAAAAATATGATGAACATAGATAAAGCGAAAAGCTTCCAACACATATTTCGAGAAATAGATAAGCGAGTTAAGCTCGACTCGAAATATCAAATGTGTATAACGTAAAAGTTTATATAGCTATACGACTTAGTCTCATTAGAAGATAGAATAGAATGGACTTCTGAGTGATAGATAAGTTTTTGTCTCCACATACCTTTTGTTGATGAAGTTCCTCCAAGCTCCTCAGTAGATCTTCGTCTTCAATTGGTAAACATTGTGAAGTCTAAAGCTGAACTACACATTCGATCCTAATCCGAGACATAACTATAAGTAGACTAGAAATCAAGTATATAGTTTTGATCAACTAAACTTGAAATAGCAACGCATGCGAGTTCGACCGAGCAGTGCTCTAACAATCTCCCCCTTTGTCAATTTTAGTGACAAAACTATCAATACATATGGATTACAAAATAAATAAATTTTGTAGCTTCCCATCCATCATGCTTGATTTCCTTGGCTCTTCAACATTCCTTGAATTCTTCATTACTCCAAGTAATTCAGGGATTCTGAACGTGTTCAACTCAGCATCATTGTTGTTGAAGATCCGTAGCCATAACAATAAGAAAACAGATGTTCTCAATCATTGTTATACAGTGTCATAGTGAAAATGCGGGGGTCTAACAACCACACACACCTTTTGCATAATGACATAAAAGGCTTTAACTTTTGTTTGTCAAAAGTTCATTCTATCTTTTATCAATATTTTCATATCAACATAATAGAGATAACTTTTGAACAAGTATGGGACAGTCACAGGTTCACGGTCGTAAACAACATATCCCATAACAATTTGCAATATCTAAAATCATAAATATTAAAATTGCAAAAAAATCATCTTCCAAAAAACTTAGAATTTGAATAAATAAATCTAAAGACATTGAAGATGAAAACGTTGGAAATAGCTATGTGTACTCACAATAATGGCTATTCCAAGCCCTAGTAATCCTTCTAAAAACACAAGAAATAAATTCTCATAAGAAGTTTCCTAGACAAAATCATAGTTCTTTGAGAACCTCATACCTTTCAATGAATTCATCATAGAAGGTGTCACTGATTTCCTTTATTCTCTTGACCGTAGACACGCTATGTTCGTGAGTTAGAACACAAACTTTACGATCAACAACCCGAGCAGTTGTCTAGCTTTGATAGTCCATGATGATCTTCTTAAGATTTTGTATCAGAATATTTTGATTTGCAAGGATTCTAGCCTGACCATCTAAGAGTTGGTTTATTTGCAGTTGAAGATTTGCAAACTCAACCTTTGAATCTGTTAGAGCATAGCTCGGTCAACCTCGCATGCGTTTCTATATCAAGCATGTTTGTCAATGTTAGTGATCAAAACTATAAGTCTTGATTTCTAGCCTATTATAGCTAAGTCTCGGACTAGGATAGAAAAGTGTAGTTGAGCTCAAGGACTTCAAGGCGATTCATCATACAACGACGAAGATCTACTCAAGGAACCGTGGAACTTCATCAACAAAAAGGTATGTGGATACTTGAACTTATCTATCACTCAAAAGTCTATTTATTCTATCTCCTACTTCTTATGAGACAAAAAGTCGTATGCTATATAGACTGGATCATACACATTTGACATTTCTAGCTGAGTATTCATTACTTATCTTTTTCTCGAAATCGTGTGTTGGTAAAGCGTTTCGCTTTGATCAAGTTTATCTTCACATAGTGACGAAAGTCATGAAAAGTTTCAATTACTTTGAGAATTGCTCTGACGTGAAACGGTCTGTGAATAACGGCTATATAACGTCCTCTGAGAATGTCTCAATGATTGGAATGAGAGTTTAGATTACATAACCATGTATTCCTTAATCCGAAGTTTTCGAGCTTTGTTGATTGAGAAACCGGAGGAATTGGCTTTGCCAAGTCCGCGAACTGACGGAAGTTCTCTTACCGAGAATTTCTGCTGGGATTTTCCAAAAACTCGTTTGCGTGTTTAGTCCGCGAAATTAGTCTGCGAACCTAGTCCGCGAACTGGCGGAAGTCTCTTTCCCGAGATTTTCTGCTGAGTTTGGAAAACTCTACCGGTTGCCTTAAGTCCGCGAACTTGTTTGTGAGCTTAAGTGGTTATGATCAAAAGATGTGCTCTGAACATGAAACTTAAATTACTAAGGAATGCTTTATACAAACCGTGGCTATAAAGTTCATGAGATGATTCATCGAATCGAATCATCTTTGTTTCAATTGTGTCTTGTGTAGTTACATAAGATCTCAAAGCAATTGAACAACTCTCTAACTAGTTCATTTGAGTCAGTTGAACTAGTTATGGTGAAGAAGAACAAGGTTAATATGAAATACTCATATGGTTAACCTTTTGGGTTACTATGTTGAACCAACATACACGTACACGTTTGGGCATGGTTTTCACAAACTCAGTAAATGTCTACCCAAGTGTGTGTGTGACAAGCTAAGTTTTCGATCTAACGGTTGAGAAATATTAGCTTGAATCTAAATCAGGTTTTCATCTAACGGTGAATATGGATTGCTTTATAACTAAGGAAAAACCCTTATTTGAAGACTATATATAGGAGACATCTAGCATTGTGCAAAACTAATCCCCACACGTCTGTGTGATACTAGTGCGCTCGCTAGAGTCGATTCTCCTTTAACCTTTGGTTTTCTTCTCTAAAACCAGGTTAACGACTTAAATACTTTATTGGGATTGTGAAGTCAGACCGATACTATTTTTATCGTCGTTGTGTGATCTGATCTTGCATCTTCTATCGTACGAGTACAATCTTTGATTTTCTTGAGATCGTGAGAGTTCTCCGATAGGCAAGATAAAGAAGTCACAAACATTTCCGTCTCACTGTTTGTGATTCCTCGACAAACCGCTTGTGTAGTCAATAAGGATTGTTGAGAGGTGATTGATTAATCTAGGCTGTTCTTCGGGAATATAAGACTGGATTATCAATTGGTTCATGTTCACCTTGATTTTATATCTTAAGACGGAACAAAACCTAGGGTTTTTCTATGGGAGACAGATTTATCATTTGATAGACTTTTATGTGTGAGACAGATTTATTTATTATCAAGTCTGCGATTTTGGGTCGCAGCAACTCTTAGTTGTAGGTGAGATCAGCTAAGGGAATCATGTGCGCAGTATCCTGCTGGAATCAGAGGCGTAGGAGTACAACGGTACCTTGATCGGTGGGAGACTGATTGGGGTTCAACTATAGTCCAGTCCGAAGTTAGCTTGGAGTAGGCTAGTGTCTGTAGCGGCTTAATACAGTGTGTATTCAATCTGGACTAGGTCCCGGGGTTTTTCTGCATTTGCGGTTTCCTCGTTAACAAAATTCTGGTGTCTGTGTTATTTCATTTTCCGCATTATATTTTATCTTTATAATTGAAATAATACAGGTTGTGCGTTGTGATCATCAATTGGAAATCCGACCTTTGGTTGTTGATTGATATTGATTGATCCTTGGACATTGGTCTTTGGTACCGTCCAAGTTATTCCTTTTGTTTGATAAGACTCGCTATTTTTTAGCTTGAGTAAACAAAACAAAGAGAGATATAACTCCTTGAGATACTTTTATCTAGATTGAGTCTGACTGTCTAGTTGATTCTCTATAAAGTATTTCGGAGTTAGTCCATACAGATTGCTAAGCGAAATATTGGGTGGTGTTGTTAGACCCCCTTTTTCAATTGGTATCAGAGCAGGAAACACGTTAAAGACCTTATAAGTCTGTGTTTGTAGCGATCTGATTATGGACGAGTCTATCTCTAATAACGTACCAGTTCAGAAATTACCAGATGATTCTAAAAGCTTGGATTCACCTGAGAGAACTGTCACATCTAAGTCAATATCCAAACATTCTCTTGATGTAAAAACTGTTGATTGGGAAACTCTCCTAGAAGAACAGTTGGATGAACTTTCTGATGAAGGTGATTCAGATATTGATAGAGATGTTGATGAGGAAGTCTCAGAGTATGTTAAGTTTTTGGATTCGTGGAATATGAAGAAGATTACAACTTCTCATGTCACACCTCTTCTGACTCCTCTCTGTCGAGAAAACAAGAAATTGAGAAGATGTTACGCAGGTGTTTATTTTTCGAATCGTTCTACCGAATCGATCCTCAAGGATTCTGAGGAAAACCTACGTATGAAGTCACTTGAATGTGATAATCTTTATCAAAAGTACTTTTTGTTGGAAGAGAAACTTGCAGAATCTGAAGCAAGGTTTAACTCCAGCAAACAAGTTTTGACGACAGAGAAAGCGCTTATCTCACTCGAGAAAAACGCCTTGAGGCTGATTTAGCTGCTGCTCTTGATAAAATCAAGATGTTGGAAGATGACTTGAAAAAGTTCAATACTAGTTCAAGCAAATTAACCACTATGCTAGGAGCAAGTAAAATCATCGTGATACACGAGGATTGGGCTATAAGGGAATAGATGCTCCAAGTACTAGCAAAGAGGTAAAATTTGTCAAGGCTAGTGATTCTTCTCAACAAAAGGTTTCCACTGATGGAAAAGTGAAATACCTTCTCCGGCAGTTAAGGTTCAAAAGAGCAAAGTTTATCAACCTCCAAAGTTAGCACACACGGATCGAGGTAAGAACATTCCTTATGTTTGCCACTATTGCGGAAATAAAGGTCACCTGGAAAGGAGATGTCGTTTCCGTATAAGGAATGAGAAACTTCATGATGTTCTTGTTTGGGCATCACAAGAAGTTGTGAAACCAAGATCATACGTTAAGACTGATCCTCTTAACGTTACAGGTTGTAATTGTCCAACCTTTAGGCAAAGGAATCAGTGCTATGATAGACCTAGATTTTCCTATAAACGTCGTACGAATCCTTTTCATAATCGTAATGGTTATCAAAAGGATAACTTCGTAAAGACGAAGACAAGATCCGATGCTCCCAATTGGAGAAAGACTAACTTGCAAAAGAATAGTCAATCCAATTTCTCTTCCAAGAATTCTAGAAGAGAGTGATGGGAAGAAGGTTCCACTGTTCCTAAACGCACTCAGAAGTGGATACCGAAGAAAGACAATGATGTTTTGAGTGTGAAAAGGAATGATCTTCCAGAAAACTCCATGACTATGGAAAAGGCAGTATCCATGATGTTGGAACTTAACAAGTTTTTTGGAAAAATGGAATTGGATGTGAAAGGTTCTAAAAGTGATCTCTTTCATGATAATCCAAAGGTCACTTGTGGTGAGCAAGACTTTGTTCACCCCAACGCAACTTGATTGTGTTGGAAGTGCATCCTCACCAAGGAATGCCCTGCTTTGTATACGGTGAGGGAAGCACAAGAATTGGGGCACACAGATTATGTTCGGTAAGGCGGTAGAATTCGATTGGATTCATCTAAAAAGGTATGTCTATAAACTTGAGCAAGATTTGTACTTTTATTTGCTTAGAATACTTATAATAATCTTGCTTATCGTTCATTTCTACCTAACTTGATCTGTGTTTAAGGTTCTTAAATGTTTAGCATTGAAAATAATAGTTCGGGATGTTTGGACTACATGGTACACATACCAAGTATGCATAACAACATTCAAAATCAAAATCCAGGGGTTTAAGTTCGCAAACCCGTATGCATACTTGACGTCGATATTCGGTAAATTTATTTTGGCCGTAACTTCTTCGTCCGAACTCGGATTTACCTCATTCTTTTTGCATTTTCTTCCTTACTGAATTCCCTTCAAAACGAGATGAGAATTGTTGAATTTGGATGAGTTACTATTGGTCTTTGTCCTGTCTCTTGTTTTTTAGTGTTTGCTCCGTTTCGTTGCACTCGTTCTATTCTCTTGGACTTGGGCACTGGGATTCTTGGAGAAATCCTATCTAAGCTATTTTGTGGCTGTTATAAGAGTGATGTTGGTGAATCACAAAGAAGGAAGTTCGAGAATGGGTAGTAGTTCACATTGCTATACATTCTTGAGTGTTCACAATCATCTCATGTGAACTATGGTGCATAGTCGTCAATGACTTTGTATGTTCTTCTTTGTTAAGGAAATCTTTTTATACGCTTTTGGTAACCACTCTTGGTATAAATCCGTGCGAAAAAGATTGATTCTACCTTCTAAGGGCAAAGATTGTTATTGCAGTATTAATCTTTATGATTTTGTGATATTGCAATTGTTTATGGGATATGTATTGTTTGCGTCCGTGAACTTGAAGGTCCCATATGTTGTCAAAAGTAAAGTCGTTCATAAATTGGTATTCGTATTGATGAAAGGACGAATGGACTTTTGACAAATACAAAAGTTATGCCTATGCAGTCATTTATTTGATGGAAAATAGGGTAAAATCTTTTGTGACAAGGATAAAGTCTATTATGTCATTATGCATATAGTGATGGAAAGATAGAATAGATCCTTGTATGTATTCCGGTATTGATCTTCTTGATCCATTTTTTGTATTACCGTGAAGGCTCCATTGTGTGTCTTATGTTGAGCACGATACAACTAAGTCGATTATTCTTATTGGCTTTGTTGGTTGTTCCATAAGATGCTATATGTTGAGCATTATGAACTAAATTAATCATCTTGGTTGGATTTAGTTATTTGCTCCGAAAGTCTTTTTGTCGAGCAAAACTTTTGACAATTAAATTGATTACTTCGTGATTAGTTTGGTTTGTATTCCAATTAGATTAATTATGGGTTCTCTTGTAATTAGTCTAGTTGAGTTTTCATATATTCCACAAGTTCTTGTGTTGAGTATATGAACGACTATACTAACTGTTCTATTGGTTGATGTAGTCGTATATTCCGTAAGGTTTTCCTTATGTTGAGTATGTGAACGATTAAGTTAGTCATCTCCGTATGATTACCTTAGTCGTAGCTCCGTAAGTTTACTTATGTTGAGCACAATCAATTAAATTGATCACTTTTGTGGTTTGATTTAGTTGCGTATTCCAATTAAATTAATCATGGGTTTACTTGTGATTAATTTGATTGAGTTTTGGATATAGAAAATCATTTCCTATGGTTTTGGTGTCCAATTAAAAATCCTTCTTTTCTTTCTTTCGAAATTAAGGTCGCTCTTGTTGTTCTTCGGGAATGACATCAAATGGGGGAGAGTTCTTTTGAACTTGTGCTTAATGGTAATATCTTGCGGGGTGTGCGGCTGTGGAATTTTATAGGGGTTATCTTGTATCTTAAAACTCCTTGATGAATGCATTTAGCTTCGGCTTTATGATTGCATCTAAATTAAGTTGGTATGTATTTTTCTTTTAGTCTATGAAATGTCTCTTGTGGAAATTTCATTATGATCCCGTTCTTTTACCTTTGCCAATTTTATTGACAAAAAGGGGAGAAATAATGTAGTTCACACTACAAATACATATGGTTTTCGGATCATTGTGTAAGGGGGAGTGGTTTCCATGATCGAGATGGAGTATTGACTAAGGGGGAGTGATACATATCACCATAGTATTGTTGTTAAAGTCGTGATGCAATTGGACTTTGATGTTACATAATGATACTATGACTGTATAATAATGATCGAGAATCTCGATTTCTCTCATTGTTATAGCTACGGATCTTCAACAACGGTGGTGCTAAACTTACAACCTTTGGGATCATTGGAGTACTTGGAAGGACGAAGATTTCAAGGAACGTTGAAGATTAGACTATGGAATAGGAGCCACTAAAGTTTATCTTTTTTGTATTCCATATGTATTAATAGTTTTTCACTAAAATTGACAAAGGGGGAGATTGTTAGAGCATAGCTCGGTCGACCTCGCATGCGTTGCTATATCAAGCATGTTTGTCAATGTTAGTGATCAAAACTATGAGTCTTGATTTCTAGTCTATTATAGCTAAGTCTCGGACTAGGATAGAAAAGTGTAGTTGAGCTCAAGGACTTCATGGCGATTCATCATACAACGACGAAGATCTACTCAAGGAACCGTGGAACTTCATCAACAAAAAGGTATGTGGAGACTTGAACTTATCTATCACTCAAAAGTCTATCTATTCTATCTCCTACTTCTTATGAGACAAAAAGTCGTATGCTATATAGACTGGATCATACACATTTGACATTTCGAGCTGAGTATTCACTACTTATCTTTTTCTCGAAATCGTGTGTTGGTAAAGCGTTTCGCTTTGATCAAGTTTATCTTCACCTAGTGACGAAAGTCATGAAAAGTTTCAATTACTTTGAGAATTACTCTGACGTGAAACGGTCTGTGAATAACGACTATATAACGTCCTCTGAGAATTTCTTAATGATTGGAAAGAGAGTTTAAATCACATAACCATGTATTCCTTAATCCGAAGTTTCCGAACTTTGTTGATTGAGAAAAACCGGAGGAATTGACTTTGTTAAGTCCGCGAACTGACGGAAGTTCTCTTACCGAGAATTTCTACTGGGATTTTCTAAAAACTCGTTTGTGTGTTTAGTCCGCGAACCTAGTCCACGAAATGGCGGAAGTCTCTTTGCCGAGATTTTCTGCTGTGTTTGGAAAACTCTGTCGGTTTCCTTAAGTCCGCGAACTTGTTTGTGAGCTTAAGTGGTTATGATCTAAAGATGTGATCTGAACATGAAACTTAAATTACTAAGGAATGCTTTATGCAAGCTGTGGCTATAAAGTTCATGAGCCGACTCATCGAATCGAATCATCTTTGTTTCAATTGTGTCTTGTGTAGTTACATAAGATCTCATAGAAATTGAACAACTCTCTAACTAGCTCATTTGAGTCAATTGAACTAGTTATGGTGAAGAAGAACAAGGTTAATATGAAATGCTCATATGGTTAACCTTTTGGGTTACTATGTTGAACCAACATACACGTACATGTTTGGGCATGGTTTTCACAAACCCAGTTTACGTCTACCCAAGTGTGTGTGACAAGCTAAGTTTTCGATCTAACGGTTGAGAAATATTAGCTTGAATCTAAATTAGATTTTCATCAGACGGTGAATATGGATTGCTTTGTAACTAAGGCAAAACCCTTATTTGAAGACTATATATATGAGACATCTAGCCTTGTGCAAAACTAATCCCCACACGTCTGTGTGATACTAGTGTGCTCGCTAGAGTCGATTATCCTTTAACCTTTGGTTTTCTTCTCTAAAACCAGGTTAACGACTTAAAGACTTCATTGGGATTGTGAAGCCAGACCGATACTACTTTTATCGTAGTTGTGTGATCTGATCTTTCATCTTCTATCGTACGATAAAATCTTTGATTGTCTTGAGATCGTGAGAGTTCTCCGATAGGCAAGATAAAGAAGTCACAAACATCTTCGTCTCACTGTTTGTGATTCCTCGACAAACCGCTTGTGTAGTCAAGAAGGATTGTTGAGAGGTGATTGATTAATCTAGGATGTTCTTCGGGAATATAAGACCGGATTATCAATTGGTTCTTGTTCACCTTGATTTTATATCTTAAGACAGAACAAAAATTAGGGTTTTTCTGTGGGAGACATATTTATCCTTTGATAGACTTTTCTTTGTGAGACAGATTTGTTTATTATCAAGTCTGCGATTTTGGGTTGCAACAACTCTTAGTTGTGGGTGAGATCATCTAAGGGAATCAAGTGCGCAGTATCCTGCTGGGATCAGAGGCGTAGGAGTACAACTGTACCTTGGATCGGTGGGAGACTGATTGGGGTTCAACTATAGTCCAGTCCGAAGTTAGCTTGGAGTAGGCTAGTGTCTGTAGCGGCTTAGTACAATGTGTATTCAATCTGGACTAGGTCCCGGGGTTTTTCTGCATTTGCGGTTTCCTTGTTAACAAAATTTTGGTGTCTGTGTTATTTCCATTTCCGCATTATATTTGTTTATATAATTGAAATAATACAGGTTGTGCGTTTGTGATCATCAATTGGAAATCCGACCTTTGGTTGTTGATTGATATTGATTGATCCTTGGACATTGGTCTTTGGTACCGTCCAAGTATTCCTTGTATTTGATTAGGACTCGCTGATTTCTATTAGATTGAGTAATATCAAAAACAAGAGAGAGATATTAACTCCTTGAGATACTTTTATCTAGATTGAGTCTGACTGTCTAGTTGATTCTCTAGCAAAGTGTTTCGGAGTTAGTCCATACAGATTGCTAAGTGAAATATTGGGTGGTGTTGTTAGACCCCTGTTTTTTTCAGAATCATCATGAAAACGAGTTAAATCCTTGACAAATTCACCAATCCAGGAGTTGTGTTCCTTCCTTGCAAGCATCTTCTTTAGAACCAGCTCTTGAATTGAATCATGTCCTTGAGTGTCTTCCTCCATATAAAATGCACAATCTTTTGATATTTTGCCGAGTTCTTCATATAATTTTTTTTGTTAGGGATGGATTAATACAATATACTATATATATATATATATATATATATATATATATATATATATATATATATGTGTGTGTGTGTGTGTGTGTGTATTTTAAGTAAAGAGAAGACAATTCTCATTAAGGAAACCCTATGAACTCGCAGAAGATGGACACGGACGTACATGATCCGTTCACAAGAGAAAGATGGATTAAGAGAAATCCAATAAGAAGAAACACGATGTTTGTTAACAAAGCTCAATAATCACTTTAAATTAGAGCCTGAGTAATGATAGCGGGAATGCAATACTCAGATTGATTAACAATAAAACGTCTAACAAAAGATATACAACTAATCTTGAGACCCCCATAATCATCATCCTTGCACCTCTCAAGATAGATTCAAGGATGAGATTACCTAGAGTCGGGTAAAGGAGTGAGAAGTGATCTCACTACGAATCATGGGAGAAGAGTTGTACAAGTTTTTTGAGCGTTTCAACTGTGTATTTCCTTCTTTCCATTGATTATAACTTATTCCAGAGGAATTTGTCATAAACCCTTTCAAAAATCCATCAGAAGTATTTTTCTGAGGACTGATTCTAGGACCTCTAGAAAACGGTTCCAGAAGAGAGAATTTCGAGGATTTCCATTTTCTTGACCTAGACTTACCAGACTTGTTCTTATAAGCATAGGGAAAGTGTTCATAGTGGCACAAGAGCTTATATATACCATAATGGGAAACATGCAACCTGTGATGATTTCTAGATGAAAGATCATTTTTATAAGAGTTCTGATTTTCTGTAGGAAGGCAATTCACTGAAGACGTCGTCAGATGATTTACTCCATTGACAGTAGAAAGAAGCAAATTATGGAGATCATAAATTTGTTTCTTCCTGGAAAAATAATGAAGAGCATAGTGATTCTTTTTCCCACAGAAGGAACAACATCGTGGATTTGATACATGATTGCCTTGACCCAAAACTTCTTCCTGCACATGCAAATTTTGCAAGTGATTCATAGTAGGTAATTCCTTGGAGGAATTTTTCTTTACGCCAGGTAAAACCTTGTGAGTATTAGAAGAAGGTACAAAAGATGACTTAATCATCAAGGCAGAGTTTTCCTTTTTCAAGGTGTTACACTGTTCTCGGGAAAATTGAACAGATGCAACAAGTTTCTCTTTTTCAACACGATAACTGTTTATTTCTGATGAATGAGCCTTGACCAAACGCTTTTCTCGAATTGAGTCTTCTCTTACAGTATCTTCAAGAGTAATAATCTTTTCACGTTGTAGAGTAGTTTCTTGAACCAATTTTTCGATATTGTTAGAGAAAGATTCAATGAAGATGTAGAGTTCACGTTCCCTTTCAAGAGATTTCTCAAATTCATCAATAAGTTGATCATTCTTTTCTTCAAGAGTCTTGATTTTAGAAACTTGAAAGTCAATGATATCGGCATATTTTTTCAAAGATCTGGTGAGTTCCATTTCAGATTCTGACACGAGCTCACAAATCTTGTTTTTCCCTCGGGATTCGGAAGAATATACTAAGGAGTTATCCTTTAACGCAAACCCAGTATTTTTGTCGTAATCAGAATCTTTGGAAGACATATCAATATGCGTTATGTTGTGAGATACTTCTTAGGTCCTCAGAACACAGATTGCTACAAACACAGAATTATAAGGTCTTTAATGTGTTTGCCTGCTCTGATACCAATTGAAAATGCAAGGGTCTAACAACCACACCCAACAATTTGTTTGGCAATCTGAGAGGACTTACTCCAATATACTTTCTACAGAATCAACTAGACAGTCAGATTCAATCTATAAAAAAAGTATATCAAAGAGTTTAAATCTCTAACTCTTAATTCAATATGCAATTAGAAAATAGAAATTTGCGAGCCCGATTGAATATAAGAGGAGTAACTCGAACGGTACCAAAGACCAATGTGCAAGTGTCAATCAATTTAAATCAACAACCAAAGGTTGGATTATATAATTGATTGATCTTAACGCACAACCTGTGATATTACAATTATATAAGAAAATATAATGCGGAAAAGAAATAACACAGATACCAGAATTTTGTTAACGAGGAAAACCGCAAATGCAGAAAAACCCCGGGACCTAGTCCAATTTGAACACCACACTGTATTAAGCCGCTACAGACACTAGCCTACTACAAATGAACTTCGGACTGGACTGTAGTTGAACCCTAATAAATATCACACTGATTCAAGGTACAATTACGTTCCTTACATCTCTGATCCCAGCAGGATACTACACACTTGATTCCCTTAGCTGATCTCACCCACAACTAAGAGTTGCTACGATCCAAAGTCGAAGACTTGATAAACAAATCTGTCTCACACAGAAAAGTCTATATATTGAATAAATATGTCTCTCACAGAAATACCCAAGAGTTTTTGTTTTATATTTTGATAAATCAAGGTGAACATGAACCAATTGATAACCCTTATATTCCCGAATAACAACCTAGTATTATCAATCACCTCACAATAATCTAAATCGTATGATGGCGAAACTAGATATTGTGGAATCACAAATGATGAGACGAAGGTGTTTGTGATTACTTTTTATCTTGCCTATCGGAGATTAAATCTCGAGCAAATCTTAGAGAAGATAGTGTTAGAGCACTGCTCGGTCAAACTCGCATGCGTTGCTATCTCAAGCATGTTTGTCAATGTTAGTGATCAAAACTATAAGTCTTGATTTCTAGTCTCTTATAGCTAAGTCTCGGACTAGGATAGTAAGTGTAGTTGAGCTCAAGGATTTCATGGCGATTCATCATACAAGTAGAAGATCTACTCAAGGAACCGGTGGAACTTCTCGACAAAAAGGTATGTGGAGACTTGAACTTATCTGTCACTCAAAAGTATATCTATTCTATCTCCTACTCTTTGAGACAAAAGTCGTATGCTATATATATAGACTAGATCATACACATTTGGTATTTCGATCCGAGTATACCTCGCCTATATATATATCGAAATATGTGTTGGTAAGCTTTTCGCTTCGACCAAGTTTATCTTTACCTAGTGACGAAAGTCATGAATGTTTCAATCACTATGAAAATTGCTTTGACGAGAAATAGTGTGACAACTATATAACGTCCTCTAAGAATATTTCAAAGATTGGAATGAGAGTTTAGATTACATAACCAATGGATTCCTTGAACCGAAGTTTTCGAACTTTGTTCATCAAGAGAACCGGAAGTATGGCAAGTGCCAAGTCTGCGAACTCAGTCCGCGAACTTCCGAAGTTCTCAAACCCGAGAATTTCTGCTGGAGTTGACAAACTACTTGCGTAAGCCAAGTCCGCGAACCTAGTCCGCGAACTGGCGTAGTTCTCGAACCCGAGAAGTTCTGCTGGAGTTTGTAAACTCTATCCGGTGTCTTAAGTCCGCGAACCTAGTCTGCGAACTTGAGAAGGTTATATATCTAAATATGATTTATGAACTTAATCTTAAAATACTAAGGAATGCATTTGCAAACCGTGGCTATTAAAGTTCATGAACCGATTCGAGTGAATCAAATCATTTTTGCTTCAATTGTGTCTTGTGTAGTTACATAAGATTTCCTTGTAATTGAACAACTCTCTTAACTAGTTCATTTGAGTCAATTGAACTAGTTATGGTGAAGAAGAACATGGTTGGTATGGAACGCTATATGGTTAACCTCTTTGGGTAGACTATTGTTGATCCAACAATGTACACGTTTGGGTGCAGTTAACAAACCTAGAAGCGTACATTCATTTATGCATGACAAGCTAAGTTTTCGATCTAACGGTTGAGAAATATTAGCTTGAATCTAAATCAGGTTTTCATCTAACGGTGAATATTGATTGCTTTGTAACTAAGGCAAAACCCTGATTTGAAAGGCTATATAAAGGAGACATCCAGTATTGTGCAAAACTAATCCCCACACCTTACGTGTGATACTAGTTTGCATGCTAGATTCGTTTCTCCTTTAACCTTTGGTTTTCTTCTTCTAAAACCAGGTTAACGACTTAAAGACTTCATTGGGATTGTGAAGCCAGACCGATACTACTTTTATCGTAGTTGTGTGATCTGATCTTGCATCTTCTATCGTAACAGTACAATCATATTGATTGGCTTGAGATCGTGAGAGTTCTCCGATAGGAAATATATAAAAAGTAATCACAAACACCTTCGTCTCATCGTTTGTGATTCCACAACATCTTGTTTCGCTATCATACGATTAAGATTGTTGTGAGGTGATTGATTAATCTAGGTTGTTCTTCGGGAATATAAGACCGGATTATCAATTGGTTCATGTTCACCTTGATTATTATATAAAGATGGAACATAAACTTTTAGGGTTTTTCAGTGGGAGACAGATTGATCCTTTGATAGACTTGTCTGTGTGAGACAAATTTGTTTATTGTTAAAGCCTGCGATTTTGGGTCGTAGATACTCTTAGTTCTGGGTGAGATTAGTTAAGGGAATCAAGTGCGCAGTATCCTGCTGGGATCAGAGGCATAGGGAGTACAACTGTACCTTGGATCAGTGGGAGAATGATTGGGGTTCAACTATAGTCCAGTCCGAAGTTAGCTTGGAGTAGGCTAGTGTCTGTAGCGGCTTAGTACAGTGTGTATTCAATCTGGACTAGGTCCCGGGATTTTTCTGCATTTGCGGTTTCCTTGTTAACAAAATTCTGGTGTCTGTGTTATTTTTATTTCCGCATTATATTTGTTTATATAATTGAAATAATACAGGTTGTGCGTTTGAATCAATCAATTGGAAATCCAACCTTTGGTTGTTGATTGATATTGATTGATCCTTGGACATTGGTATCGTCCAATTTATTCCCTGTGTTTGATTAGGACTCGCTGATTTCTATTAGCTTGAGTGAATCAAAACAAGAGAGAGATATTAACTCCTTGAGAAACTTTTACCTAGATTGAGTCTGACTGTCTAGTTGATTCTCTAGAAAGTGTTTCGGAGTTAGTCCATACAGATTGCTAAGAGAAATATTGGGTGGTGTTGCTAGACCCCCGCTTTTTCAATTGGTATCAGAGCAGGCAAACACATTTAATACCTCCAAAGTTTGTGTTTGTGGCGATCTGAGGATGGACAATTTTATCTCTAATGACGCAACATCAGTTCAGAATTACTCTGAAGGGTTTCAAAGTCCTGAAACCTCTAAGAAAACCTTTGTCTCCTGTCCTTTGTCTGAATCTGCATTTGATTGGGAAAAATCTCTTGATGAAAAATTGGATGATCTTTCAGATGATAGTGATTCAGAAGAAGCGCAAAGTGTTGACGAGGAAGTTGCTCAATGTATCAAGCTATTTGATCAAGCCTTAAAAGAGAAGAAGTCAACATCTTGCTTGAGAAAATACATGGCTCCTCTTTGTCAAGAAAACAAAAAGTTGAGAAAACTCTTTAAAGGATATGATGGTGGATATTTACTCCTAAAATATGTCGTTAAAGATCGTGATGAAGATCTACTCACAAAAAGGTCTGAATGTGATAATCTTCTCCGAAATCTCGGTTTATTGAAAGAAAAGCTTGTAGATGCTGATGCAAGATATGACTCTCAAAAAAAATGTTTTAATGACAAAGAACTCAGTTTCCTTGCCAAAGAAAAATCCTTGGAAACTGATCTTGATGCTGCTCTTGATAATGTAAAATCACTGGAATAGAATCTGAGAAGGTTCAATTCGAGCTCTACAAAATTATCTTCTATGATTGGAGCATGTAAAGAACATCATGATACACGTGGTCTGGACTATAAAGGAATAGACGCTCCAAGGACTAGTAAGATTAATTTTGTTAAAGCTAACGAAAATTCCTCATGCGAAAAACCGCTCGCAGCATGCAATAGATCTAAAGGCAAAAAGTGTTCTCCCTCTAAATCGACACGCATAAAGATAGGTAAACCCTTGGACTGCAATTACTGCGGAAACAAAGGACATCCTGAGCAGAAATGTCGTTTTCGGATTAGGAATGAAAAACTTCACAACATTCTTACATGGGTGTCTAAAGAAGTTATTAAACCTGTCCCTCATTTTGTTGGGCCAAATAACATGCTCTACAATCAAACGGGACACCGTAGTAAGTTCCTTCTTGATTGTGCTGCTGGATCAAAAAATGCCAACAAAGATAGGAGGAAGAACAACATCAGAGCTACTGATTTCCTAAATAACTCTGAAAAGAGAAAAAGGCATAGGAAAAGAAAGGTAAATTCCTTGTCTCGCCCTGAAAAAGAATGTGGTTCCAAGACTCTTGATCCAGACTTCATGCATATTAATAATCGGGTCACAGAACTTAAGATCAGCATAAATAAACTCAAACGGGGCATAAAAAAGACTTGGATAGCAACTGGCTCAGGTATTTCTAATTCCTCTCTTGTTAAACCTTCTTCAACTATGATGTGTGGTTCTTCTCTAAATCCCCTTGAAGGAGAGAAAAATGAAGTCAATAATGATGAGCCAAATGCTCATCTTAATGCACTATGACTGCATAGGGTTGCATCCATCTTTTAAATAAGAAGGATGCTCTTTGTTCTCAACTTTCTTATCTTGAGAATGGTGGTAAGAGTGCTTTGATGTTGTTTTTTTTAAGAGTTATTTTTTTTCTTCTCTTGTTCTCTCCTTTCATCCCTCTCACTGACATTTGACCGCTTGTACACGTACTGGACCCACACGAACGTTATGGTTCCTAGGGTTTCTGAATGCTTTATAAATATTGTGACTCATAAGGTTAAAAGATTCAGTTGAATTCTTTCTGTACACAATGGATGAAAGCAACAAGGTTGTTGAAGTCAAGCAGGACAAGACCAGTGAATTGATTGATGTCTCCATAACATACTTTCATGTTGTTGATCATGAAAACAAACTAGCAGTTCAATTGTCTTCACAACTGGTAGGAAATCTCCTTCATGATTTTGAAGTTGTTCGTGAGCATCTCGGTATTACAACAAGGAATCTTGGTTTTCTGAAAACGAACTAAAGAAGGCAACTGATGAACTCGTCCATGTTAAATCTCTCGTTGCTGACAAGGTTTAAGGTGTTTTAAATCAAGTTTACAGTGTTACTATTGTTGCCTAGTATGTCTTCTTGTTGGCTTAGTTGGAAGAATAACTAGTGCTTTGAATAGCGATATTGTGACTACACATAGCTATCATTTTCATCTTCTTGTTTTTAGGTTTTTTGGTTTAAAATTCTAAAACTATTTGGAGGATGATATCTTGCAATATTTTTGATTTTGTTATATTGCAACTTGTTATGGGATATTTGTGTTTACGTCCGTGAACTTTGTTGTCCCATATTTTTGTCAAAAGTAAAATCGTTCATGATCGATATTCATGTATTGGTTTAAGAATGAATAGACTTTTGACATATACAAAAGTTAAGCCTATATTTTCAACTCTTGACGGAAGATAGGTTAAAATCTTTTGTATCCAAGGATTATTGCTATTGTATATGCTTGTGCAAAAGAATGAATCCTTGTGTATTCCGCGGTATAGATCTTCATTGATCCATCTTTTTGTATTACTGTGAGGCTCCGTGATGTGTCTTATGTTGAGCACGATACAACTAAGTTGATTATTTTTGATTAGCTTGGTTGGTTGGTCCGTGAGGTACGTTATGTTGAGCATTTAGAACTAAATTAGTCATCTCCTTGGTTATTTAGTTATTACTCCACAAGTTCTCTTGTATTGAGTACATGAACGATTAAGCCAATCACTCTCTTGTATAATTAACTTAGTCGTTGCTCCATAAGTTTACTTATGTTGCGCATAATGAATTAAATTGATAAATTTTGTGGTTAATTTGATTATGTATTCCGATTAGATTATTCATGGGTTTACTTATGAATAATTTTGTTAGAGCACTGCTCGGTCAAACTCGCATGCGTTGCTATCTCAAGCATGTTTGTCAATGTTAGTGATCAAACTATAAGTCTTGATTTCTAGTCTCTTATAGCTAAGTCTCGGACTAGGATAGTAAGTGCAGTTGAGCTCAAGGACTTCATGGAGATTCATCATACAAGAAGAATATCTACTCAAGGAACCGGTGGAACTTCTCGACAAAAAGGTATGTGGAGACTTGAACTTATCTGTCACTCAAAAGTATATCTATTCTATCTCCTACTCTTTGAGACCAAAGTCGTATGCTATATATATAGACTAGATCATACACATTTGGTATTTCGAGCCGAGTATACCTCGCCTATCTATATCTCGAAATATGTGTTGGTAAGCTTTTCACTTCGACCAAATTTATCTTTACCTAGTGATGAATGTCATGAATGTTTCAGTCACTTTGAAAATTTCTTTGACGAGAAATAGTGTAACAACTATATAACGTCCTCTAAGAATGTTTCAATGATTGGAATGAGAGTTTAGATTACATAACCGATGGATTCTTTGAACCGAAGTTTTCAAACTTTGTTGATCAAGAGAACCGGAAGTATGGCAAGTGCCAAGTCCGCGAACTCAGTCCGCGAACTGCCGAAGTTCTCAAACCCGAGAATTTCTGCTGGAGTTGACAAACAACTTGCGCGAGCCCAGCCCGCGAACCGGCGTAGTTCTCGAACCCGAGAATTTCTGCTGGATTTTGTAAACTCTATCCGGTGTCTTAAGTCCGTGAACCTAGTCTGCGAACTTGAGAAGGTTATATATCTAAAGATGATTGCTGAACTTAATCTTAAAAGACTAAGGAATGTATTTGCAAACCGTGGATATTAAAGTTCATGAACCGATTCGAGTGAATCAAATCATCTTTGCTTCAATTGTGTCTTGTGTAGTTACATAAGATTTCCTTGAAATTGAACAACTCTCTTAACTAGTTCATTTGAGTCAATTGAACTAGTTATGGTGAAGAAGAACATGGTTGGTATGAAACGCTATATGGTTAACCTCTTTGGGTAGACTATTGTTGAACCAACAACGTACACGTTTGGGTGCGGTTAAAAAACCTAGAAGCGTACAGTCATTTGTGTATGACAAGCTAAGTTTTCGATCTAACGGTTGAGAAATATTAGCTTGAATCTAAATAAGGTTTCATCTAACGGTGAATATTGATTGTTTTGTAACTAAAGGAAAACCCTGATTTGAAAGGCTATATAAAGGAGACATCTAGTATTATGCAAAACTAATCCCCACACCTTACGTGTGATACTAGTTTGCGTGCTAGAGTCGTTTCTCCTTTAACCTTTGGTTTTCTTCTTCTAAAACCAGGTGTTGATGGTGGCTTTTACCTTAGGGTTAAAATCGTAAAATTGTACAACTGACATGACGTCACTATGACCATTAGCACATTTATTGAATCAACAGCATGCTTACGCAAGAATTACCGGGGTACCCTTTTTTTATGGGTCATGTTCCACGGCAGAACCCTTAACATCGACTGACATCATCTATGCCAAACCTAATTTTCATGCTACCGCGCCAAGGCAAGCCAACCATGCCAGCCGCACTATTGTGCCAATGGCAAACCATGCCATCCACATCTCCGTGCCAAGGCATGCCAACCATGCCAGCCGCACCACTGTGCCAATGGCAAACCATGCCGACCACATCTCCGCGCCAAGGCATGCCGACCATGCCAGCCACATCTCCGCGCCAAGGCATGCCGACCATGCCAGCCGCACCGCTGTGCCAATGGCAAACCATACCAGCCACATCTTCGCGCCAAGGCATGCCGACCATGCCAGCCGCACCACCGTGCCAATGTCAAACCATGCCAGCCATATCTCCGCGCCAAGGAATGCCAAACATGCCAACCGCACCACTGTGCCAATGGCAAACCATGTCAGCCACATCTTCGCGCCAAGGCATGCCGACGATGCCAGCCGCACCACCGTGCCAATGGCAAACCATGCCAGCCACATCTTCGCGGCAAGGCATACCAAACATGCCAGCTGCACCACTGTGCCAGTAGCGAACCATGCCAGCCACGTCTACCGCGCCAAGGCATGCCAACCATGCTAGCCGCACCATGCGCCAATGGCATGCCATACCCTTGGCCCCACCGTGCCAAGCCAACCGCACCTTGCCTTGGACCCACCATGCCAATCCAACCGCACCTTGCCTTGTCCCCACCATGCCAAGCCGTCCGCGCCATTTGCCTTGGCCCCACCATGCCGGCCTTCCCTATGCGGCTACCAAAACGAAGGTGTGCGACGATCAACGACCAACCTTCCATCTTTGATGCAAATCTTAGCCGTCCAAGGTCGCCAACCAACGCATGGTAACCTTTGGCCCAACGCCAAAATCCTAGTTTTGACCACGCCCAAACCGCGCCAAGGCATGTCGGCCATGCCTATGCGGCTACCAAAACGAAGGCGTGTGACGATCAACGACCACCCTTCCATCTTAGATGCAAATCTTAGCCGTCCAAGGTCGCCAACCAATGCATGGTAACCTTTGGACCAACGTCATAACCCTAGTTTTGGCCACGCCCAAACCGCGCCAAGGCATGCTGGCCATGCCACATGTGCCAATGGCATGCCAGCCACCTTGTCGCGCCATACCATGCCGGCCTCCCCTATGCGGCTACCAAAACGTAGGCGTGCGACGATCAACGGCCACCCTTCAATCCTAGATGCAAATCCTAGCCGTCCAAGGTCGCCAGACAATGCATGGTAACCTTTGGCCCAAAACCCTAGTTTTGGCCACGCCAAACCGCGCCAAGGCATGCCATTCCACATGTGCTAATGGCATGCCAACCACCTTGCCGCACCATACCATTCTGGCCTTCCCTATGCAGCTACTAAAACGAAGGCCTGCAACAATCAACGGCCACTCTTTCATCTAAGGTGCAGATCTTAGCCGTCCAAGGTTACCAGCTAACGCATGGCAACCTTTGGCCCTAGTTTGGTCGCGCCTAAACAAAGCCAAAACCCTAACTTTTGGCCGCGCCTAAACTAGGCCATATTAAATCCATACAGATCATGCTTTCATGTCACTGGATACCAAACGAAGGGTTGCAATAATCAACGACTACCTTTCCTCTTAAGATGCAAAATCTCGACCGTCGAAGGTTACTACCGAGCCGACAAGTCTCCCAAGCTCAACTTTCCAGACAACAACAACGTGTTACATGTTTTCCATGAAAACACTCGAGACATCAACGCATGTCACAAATTGGGGGATGCTCATTGGGTATTGGTTTGGCGGTTTACAGCGTGCGGCGTACACTACGCCTGTTATAAGAAAGTGTCATAAGGATGAGGCGGTTAGTAAATACAGGGAGTAATGGTGAAACACTTTCTTTTATGGAACATCAATTCCAGGAGTTACCGCTTACCACCTCCTCCCATTTACTCACCCATTTTCCATTTCTTAATGAGACCAGAGTACGTTTCACTTCGACTTGTATAAATAGGCATTACCTATTCCCACCGAACAACAAGTTCAGGTCAGGAGCATACAACACTCATAAAACATTTGCTAGCTTTCCATCTGTTAGCTTCCCACTTTCTGATACAAGTCGTGAAACAACTACTCTTCCAGAATCAACTATTCTGGTCTCAAAACTCTCTTCGCTTCCCTCCCCAAAACCAACCCTTCTCCTTCACTTTGTGACCGAAGCAAGTCTGGAACGACCATTTCTTGGTTTAGGCCGGATTTGTACAGATTAATCTCTAGAATCTAAAGTACTCCCTTGCAGTACATTGTTTAGGGTTTAAACTCGTTTCTCACCCAAACACTCAAAATTACCAAAAGCAACAGAAACCGTTTTCACCCTCAAACACCAGGTTAACGACTTAAAGACTTCATTGGGATTGTGAAGCCAGACCGATACTACTTTTATCGTAGTTGTGTGATCTGATCTTGCATCTTCTATCGTAATAGTACAATCATATTGATTGGCTTGAGATCGTGAGAGTTCTCCGATAGGCAAGATATAAAAAGTAATCACAAACACCTTCGTCTCATCGTTTGTGATTCCACGACATCTTGTTTCGCTACCATACGATTAAGATTGTTGTGAGGTGGTTGATTAATCTAGGCTGTTCTTCGGGAATATAAGACCGGATTATCAATTGGTTCCTGTTCACCTTGATTATTATCAAAAGACGGAACAAAAACTTTTAGGGTTTTTCTGTGGGAGACAGATTGATCCTTTGATAGACTTGTCTGTGTGATACAAATTTGTTTATTGTTAAAGCCTGTAATTTTGGGTCATAACAACTCTTAGTTGTGGGTGAGATCATCTAAGGGAATCAAGTGCGCAGTATCCTGCTGGGATCAAAGGCGTAGGGAGTACAACTGTACCTTGGATCAGTGGGAGACTGATTGGGGTTCAACTATAGTTCAATCCGAAGTTATCTTGGAGTAGGCTAGTGTCTGTAGAGGTTTAATACAGTGTGTATTCAATCTGGACTAGGTCCCGGGGTTTTTCTGCATTTGCGGTTTCCTCGTTAACAAAATTTCTGGTGTCTGTGTTATTTCAGTTTCCGCATTATATTGTTTATCTTTATAATTGAAATAATACAGGTTGTGCGTATAGATCATCAATTGGTATAATCCAATCTTTGGTTGTTTGATTGTCATTGATTGATCCTCGGACGTTGGTCTTTGGTACCGTCCAAGTTATTCCTTGTGTTTGATTAGGACTCGCTGATTTCTATTAGCTTGAGTAAATCAAAATAAGAGAGAGATATTAACTCCTTGAGATACTTTTACCTAGATTGAGTCTACTGTCTAGTTGATTCTCTAGAAAGTATTTCGACAGGTTGTGCGTATAGATCATCAATTGGTATAATCCAATCTTTGGTTGTTTGATTGTCTTTGATTGATCGTTGGACGTTGGTCTTTGGTACCGTCCAAGTTATTCCTTGTGTTTGATTAGGACTCGCTGATTTCTATTAGCTTGAGTAAATCAAAATAAGAGAGAGATATTAACTCCTTGAGATACTTTTACCTAGATTGAGTCTACTGTCTAGTTGATTCTCTAGAAAGTATTTCGGAGTTAGTCCATACAGATTGCTAAGCGAAATATTGGGTGGTGTTGTTAGACCCCCGCTTTTTCAATTGGTATCAGAGCATGCAAACACGTTCAAGACCTTACAAGTCTGTGTTTGTAGCGATCTGACTCTATGGACAGAGGTGTTATCTCTATTAACGTACCACCAGTCTTCGATGGCTCTAATTACTTATGGTGTAAAATTGCTATACGAGCTTTTCTTCAAGCACATGATTTTCAATCATGGGTATATGTTGTTAATGGATATGATGCTCCCGTTGTGGCAGTTGGAGATGTAAACGTTCCCAAGAATATTGGTGAATACATCCCTGCCGAGATACTTGCTGCAAAGCAAAACTACGACGGTTTTAATGCCATCATACATGCCATTACCCCAAATCTTCAGAACCATGTGTCAAATTGCATTAGGTCTAAAGATGCTTGGGATATTTTAGAAACCATATTTGAAGGTAACTCCAGTGAAAAGGAAGCCAGGCTTCAAAACCTTAATTCCGATTGGGAGAACCTTCGTATGGCAGATGAAGATACATTTGATGAGTTTAATCACAAAGTGTCTGAAATTGTTAATGCATCTTTTGCATTGGGTAAGACTATTCCTGAAAAAGGACATTGTGATGAAAATTCTCAGATCGCTGCCATCTAGATACGAGTCTAAGAAGCATGCCATCGTTGAGGGAAATAACCTTGATAATCTTTCCAGAAATACATTGGTTGGAAAGCTAAAGATCTTTGATCATGAGCATACATCCAAAATCGGAAAGGATGTTTCCTTTAAAGCACAGAAGAATACTAAATTAGTTGATAAGAGTAAAAGTGTTTATGTCTTTGAGGATGATCAATCTGAGGGTGATTTTTCAGATGAAGATCTTGAAAAATCAGTCTCCTTGATCACAAGACAGTTTAGGGATCTTCTATTGAAGAGAAGTAAACGGTTTTCAAGAGACAAACCTAGGTCATCGGATAAACCTCACAATCGTGTTCCTCCTAAAACAGGGATACTGACGAGACTGATGACGAGGATATGCCACAGTGCTTTAAGTGTAAAGGTTTTGGTCATTTTGCAAACGAGTGCCCAAATCGTCGAAAATACATTGGGAACAAAGGTCTTGCTGTAACACTTGATGAGATGTCTGAGATCTATGATTCTGATGAAGATAGGAAATCAAGTGTCGGTCTTCTATGTGAAAACATTGATTTTGATAACTGTAGCAATACATATATCAATCTTGATGGTTTCGGTGAAGATAAGAAGCCAATCATGCTGGAAGAATCAATTGGCCCAACTTTGGAAACCCTGTCTGTAATGTTTCAGGATCTACCGTGTGTTTAGATGTTGTTGCACCACAGATACCTAATTATTATCCAAGATTGACGTGCTCGTTTTGTTCTCAGAAGGGTCATGAACTATCAAGATGTTACAAGTACAAACATCAATTGAGGCACGCCAACAAACTTCAACGAAGAGCAAATCAGTTAGCAAGGAAGCTTAAACTTGCTCAGAAGACCGCTGAGGTATGTAGGATTTTATCTTCGTCTAAGAAGTTAGTTTCCAAAGACAAAACAAGACCATTTGAGAAGAAAGTATGGTCAAATCGCTTTGATAGACAGAAGTTAGAGGATTCCTCTCATGAGGAAAATGGTGGAAAAATCATTGTTCACCATAGCACAAACTAATTGTGTTGTTTGTTAAATCTTGTCTCATGTGCCTGTTCAAAAGAGACAAGGTTGTGAACGCACAGGCTTTAAGAAAAGTTTTCTTAGGTTTATTCTTTTATGCCTATCAAATAAAATGAAGGGTTACTTTCGACAGTTCTACTCTTTATAGGGTTTAGAGTTGGACGTCCACGAACCTGTTTAAAGGTTTCGAACCCTACATTCCTTTTTCCTCTTTGATATTCTTTATATTCCAAGACTGCTTGTTGAGATTATGAATTCCAATCGCAAAAATCAGTTGGTTATAACTGTTCTCATAAGCATCATGTCTTTGGATGGAAAGGATGTCAACATGATTGTTAAGTGATCAATCAAGGAAAAAGAAAAATCTCCAGTAATTCCGTCCTTGAAAAGAAAAAGGAGGAATACAAGAAAGCCAAGGGATGTCCCTTCTAACTCTCAGAAATTTTCCGATGTTCTTGATGAGTTGAAGGAGGTAAGAAAGGAGATTCATGATATAAAAGCTTGCGTTTTAAGATCTTTGGAAATTCAGAAAGCGCTGGTTCGACATCATCAGCCAAGACGGTTTGTTGATATTAACTCCTATCTTCACGAACCTTATGTACCAATGGTTTTTGACGACAAGGAGTTCGGGAATGATAAAGAATTTCTCAAAGACATTGTTTCCTAGTATGTCTTCTTTTTGGCTTAGTTGGAAGAATAACTAGTGCTTTGAATAGCGATGATTGTGACTACACATAGCTATCATTTCCATCTTCTTGTTTTCAGGTGTTTTGGTTTAAAATTCTAAAACTATTTGGAGGATGATGTTTTGCAATATTTTTGATTTTGTTATATTACAACTTGTTATGGGATATTTGTGTTTACGTACATGAACTTTGTTGTCCCATATTTTTGTCAAAAGTAAAGTCGTTCATGATCGGTATTCATGTATTGTTTTAAGAATGAATAGACTTTTGACATATACAAAAGTTAAGCCTATATTGTCAACTCTTGATGGAATATAGGTTAAAATCTTTTGTATCCAAGGATTATTGTTATTGTATATGCTTGTGCAAAAGAATGAATCCTTGTGTATTCCGCGGTATAGATCTTCATTGATCCATCTTTTTGTATTACCGTGAGGCTCCGTGATGTGTCTTATGTTGAGCACGATACAACTAAGTTGATTTTTTTGATTAGCTTGGTTGGTTGTTCCGTGAGGTACGTTATGTTGAGCATTTAGAACTAAATTAATCATCTCCTTGGTTATTTAGTTATTACTCCACAAGTTCTCTTGTGTTGAGTACATGAACGATTAAGCCAATCACTCTCTTGTATGATTAACTTATTCGTCGCTCCGTAAGTTTACTTATGTTGAGCATAATGAATTAAATTGATCACTTTTGTGGTTAATTTGATTATGTAGTCCGATTAGATTATTCATGGGTTTACTTATGAATAATTTAATTGAGTGTTGTATATAAAAATCATTCTCATGGTTTTGGTGTCCAATAAAATCCTTCTTTTCTCTTAAATTAAGGTCCCTCGTTGTTGTTCCCTTGGGAATGACATCAAATGGGGGAGAGTTCTTTTGAACTTGTGCTTAATGGTCATATATTGAGGGGTGTGCGGCTGTGGAATTTTAGAGGAGTTATCTTGTATCTTTAAACTCCTTGATGAATGCTATTAGCTTCGGCTATATGATTGCATCTAAGTAAGATGATGTGTGTTTCTTTCTCTCAGTCATGAAATGTCTCTTACGAAAATTTCATTATGATCCCGTTCTTGTACCTTTGCCAATTTTATTGACAAAAATGGGGGAGAATTAATATGTAGTTCACACTACAAATACATATGGTTTTCGAATCATTGTGTAAGGGGGAGTGGTTTTCATGTGAGATAGAGTATTGACTAAGGGGGAGTGATAAATATCACCATAGTGTTATTGTTGAAGTTGTGATATAATTGGACTTTGACACTGTATAGTAATACTATGACAATGTATAACAATGATCGAGACCGATGCTTTCTCATTGTTATAGCTACGGATCTTAAACAACGGTGATGCTAAACTTACAACCTTTGGTATCATTGGAGTACTTGGAAGTGACGAAGATTTCGAGGAATGTTGAAGATTAGACATGTGGAATAGGAGCTACTAAAGTTTCATTATCTTTTTTGTATTCCATATGCATTGATAGTTTTGTCACTAAAATTGACAAAGGGGGAGATTGTTAGAGCACTGCTTGGTCAAAATCGCATGCGTTGCTATCTCAAGCATGTTTGTCAATGTTAGTGATCAAAACTATAAGTCTGATTTCTAGTCTCTTATAGATAAGTCTCGGACTAGGATAGTAAGTGTAGTTGATCTCAAGGACTTCATGGAGATTAATCATACAAGAAGAAGATCTACTCAAGGAACCGGTGGAACTTCTCGACAAAAAGGTATGTGGAGACTTGAACTTATCAGTCACTCAAAAGTATATCTATTTTATCTCCTACTCTTTGAGACAAAAGTCGTATGTTATATATATAGACTAGATCATACACATTTGGTATTTCGAGCCGAGTATACCTCGCGCTATCTATATCTCAAAATATGTGTTGGTAAGCTTTTCGCTTCGACCAAGTTTATCTTTACCTAGTGACGAAAGTCATGAATGTTTCACTCACTTTGAAAATTGTTTTGACGAGAAATAGTGTAACAACTATATAACGTCCTCTAAAAATGTTTCAGTGATTGGAATGAGAGTTTAGATTACATAACCAATGGATTCCTTGAACCGAAGTTTTCGAACTTTGTAGATCAAGAGAACCAGAAGTATGGCAAGTGCCAAGTCCGCGAACACAGTCCGCGAACTGCCGAAGTTCTCAAACCCGATAATTTCTGCTGGAGTTGACAAACTACTTGCGTGAGCCAAGTACGCGAACCCAGTCCACGAACCAGCGTAGTTCTCGAACCCGAGAATTTCTGCCGGAGTTTGTAAACTCTATCTGGTGTCTTAAGTCCGCGATCCTAGTCTGCGAACTTGAGAAGGTTATATATCTAAAGATGATTTCTGAACTTAATCTTAAATGACTAATGAATGCATTTGCAACCGTGTCTATTAAAGTTCATGAACCGATTCGAGTGAATCAAATCATCTTCGCTTCAATTGTGTCTTGTGTAGTTACATAAGATTTCCTTGCAATTGAAAAACTCTCTTAACTAGTTCATTTGAGTCAATTGAACTAGTTATGGTGAAGAAGAACATGGTTGGTATGAAAAGCTATATGGTTAACCTCTTTGGGTAAACTATTGTTGAACCAACAATGTACACGTTTGGGGGCGGTTAACAAAACTAGAAGCGTACAATCATTTGTGTATGACAAGCTAAGTTTTCGATCTAACGGTTGAGAAATATTAGCTTGAATCTAAATCAGGTTTTCATCTAACGGTGAATATTGATTGCTTTGTAACTAAGGCAAAACCCTGATTTGAAAGGCTATATAAAGGAGACATCTAGTATTGTGCAAAACTAATCCCCACACCTTACGTGTGATACGAGTTTGCGTGCTAGAGTCGTTTCTCCTTTAACCTTTGTTTTTCTTCTTCTAAAACCAGGTTAACGACTTGAAGACTTCATTGGGGTTGTGAAGCCAGACCGATACTACTTTTATCGTAGTTGTGTGATCTGATCTTGCATCTTCTATCGTAAAAGTACAATCATATTGATTTGCTTGAGATAGTGAGAGTTCTCCAATATGCAAGCTATAAAAAGTAATCACAAACACCTTCGTCTCATCGTTTGTGATTCCACGACATCTTGTTTCGCTACCATACGATTAAGATTGTTGTGAGGTGATTGATTAATCTAGGTTGTTCTACGGGAATATAAGACCGGATTATCAAATGGTTCCTGTTCACCTTGATTATTATCAAAAGACATAAAAAAATTTTTAAGGTTTTTCTGTAGGAGGCAGATTGATCCTTTGATAGACTTGTTTGTGTGAGACAGATTTGTTTATTGTTAAAGCCTACGATTTTGGGTCGTAGCAACTCTTAGTTGTGGGTGAGATCAGCTAAGAGAATCAAGTGCGTAGTATCCTGCTGGGATCAGAGGCGTAGGGAGTACAACTGTACCTTGGATCAGTGGGAGACTGATTGGGGTTCAACTATAGTCCAGTCTGAAGTTAGCTTGGAGTAGGCTAGTGTCTGTAGTGGATTTATACATTGTGTATTCAATCTGAACTAGGTCCCGGGATTTTTCTGCATTTGCGGTTTCCTCGTTAACAAATTTTTTGATGTCTGTGTTATTTCTGTTTCCACATTATATTGTTTATCTTTATAATTGAAATAATACAGGTTGTGCGTATAGATCATCAATTGGTATAATCCAACCTTTGGTTTTTTGATTGTCATTGATTGATCCCTGGACATTGGTCTTTGGTACCGTCCAAGTTATTCCTTGTGTTTGATTAGGATTCGCTGATATCTATTAGCTTGAGTAAATCAAAACAAGAGAGAGATATTAACTCCTTGAGATACTTTTACCTTGATTGAGTCTGACTGTCTAGTTGATTCTCTAGAAAGTATTTCGGAGTTAGTCCATACAGATTGCTAAGCGAAATATTGGATGGTGTTGTTAGACCCCCGCTTTTTCAAATTTGATTGAGTGTTGGATATAAAAATCATTCTCATGGTTTTGGTGTCCAATAAAATCCTTCTTTTCTCTTGAAATTAAGGTCGCTCGTTGTTGTTCCCTTGGGAATGACATCAAATGGGGCAGAGTTCTTTTGAACTTGTGCTTAATGGTCATATCTTCAGGGGTGTGCGGTTGTGGAATTTTAGAGGGGTTATCTTGTATCTTTGAACTCCTTGATGAATGTTGTTAGCTTCGGCTATATGATTGCATATAAATAAGATGATGTGTGTTTCTTTCTCTCAGTCATGAAATGTCTCTTACGGAAATTTCATTATCATCCCGTTCTTGTACCTTTGCCAATCTTATTGACAAAAATGAGGGAGAATTAATATGTAGTTCACATTACAAATACATATGGTTTTCGGATCATTGTGTAAGGGGGTGGTTTTCATGTGAGATGGAGTATTGACTAAGGGGGAGTGATACATATCACCATAGTATTATTGTTGAAGTTATGATACAATTGGACTTTGACACTGAATAATAATACTATGGCACTGTATAATAATGATCGAGACTGATGCTTTATCATTGTTATAGATACGGATCTTCAACAACGGTGATGCTAAACTTACGACATTTGGGATCATTGGAGTACTTGGAAGTGACGAAGATTTCGAGGAATGTTGAAGATTAGACATGTGGAATAGGAGCTACTAAAGTTTCATTATATTTTTTATATTCCATATGTATTGATAGTTTGTCACTAAAATTGACAAAGGGGGAGATTGTTAGAGCACTGCTCGGTCAAACTCGCATGCGTTGCTATCTCAAGAATGTTTGTCAATGTTAGTGATCAAAACTATAAGTCTTGATTTCTATTCTCTTATAGCTAAGTCTCGGACTAGGATAGTAAGTGTAGTTGAGCTCAAGGATTTCATGGCGATTCATCATACAAGTAGAAGATCTACTCAAGGAACCGGTGGAACTTCTCGACAAAAAGGTATGTGGAGACTTGAACTTATCTGTCACTCAAAAGTCTATCAATTTTATCTCCTACTCTTTGAGACAAAAGTCGTATGCTATATATACAGACTAGATCATACACATTTGGTATTTCGAGCCGAGTATACATCGCCTATCTACATCTCGAAATATGTGTTGGTAAGATTTTCGCTTCGACCAAGTTTATCTTTACCTAGTGACGAAAGTCATGAATGTTTCAATCACTTTGAAAATTGGTTGGACGAGAAATAGTGTAACAACTACATAACATCCTCTAAGAATGTTTCAATGATTGAAATGAGAGTTTAGATTACATAACCAATGGATTCCTTGAACTGAAGTTTTCGAACTTTGTTGATCAAGAGAACCGGAAGTATGGCAAGTGCCAAGTCCGCGAACTCAATCCGCGAACTGCCGAAGTTCTTAAACCCGAGAATTTCTGTTGGAGTTGACAAACTACTTGCGTGAGCCAAGTCCGCGAACCCATTCCACGAACCGGCGTAGTTCTCGAACCCGAGAATTTCTGCTGGAGTTTGTAAACTCTATCTGGTGTCTTAAGTCCGCGAACCTAGTCTGCGAACTTGAGAAGGTTATATATCTAAAGATGATTTCTGAACTTAATCTTAAAAGACTAAGGAATGCATTTGCAAACCATGGATATTAAAGTTCATGAACCGATTCGAGTGAATCAAATCATCTTTGCTTCAATTGTGTCCTGTGTAGTTACATAAGATTTCCTTGCAATTGAACAACTCTCTTAACTAGTTCATTTGAGTCAATTGAACTAGTTATGGTGAAGAAGAACATGGTTGGTATGAAACGCTATATGGTTAACCTATTTGGATAGACTATTGTTGAACCAACAATGTACACGTTTGGGTGCGGTTAACAAACCAAGAAGCGTACAATCATTTGTGTCTGACAAGCTAAGTTTTCGATCTAACGGTTGAGAAATATTAGCTTGAATCTAAATCAGGTTTTCATCTAACGGTGAATATTGATTTCTTTGTAACTAAGGCAAAACCCTGATTTGAAAGGCTATATAAAGGAGACATCTAGTATTGTGAAAAACTAATCCCCACACCTTACGTGTGATACTAGTTTGCGTGCTAGAGTCGTTTATCCTTTAACCTTTGGTTTTCTTCTTCTAAAACCAGGTAAACGACTTAAAGACTTCATTGGGATTGTGAAGCCAGAACGATACTACTTTTATCGTAGTTGTGTGATCTAATCTTGCATCTTCTATCGTAACAGTACAATCATATTGATTGGCTTGAGATCGTGAGAGTTCTCCGATAGACAAGATATAAAAAGTAATCACAAACACCTTCGTCTCATCGTTTGTGATTCACGACATCTTGTTTCGCTACCATACGATTAAGATTGTTGTGAGGTGATTGATTAATCTAGGATGTTCTTAGGGAATATAAGACCGGATTATCAATTGGTTCTTGTTCACCTTGATTATTATCAAAAGACGGAACAAAAACTTTTAGGGTTTTTATGTGGGAGAAAGATTGATCATTTGATAGACTTGTCTGTGTGAGACAGATTTGTTTATTGTTAAAGCCTGCGATTTTGGGTCGTAGAAACTCTTAGTTTGTGAGATCAGCTAAGGGAATCAAGTGCGCAGTATCCTGCTGGGATCAGAGGCATAGGGAGTACAACTAAACCTTGGATCAGTGGGAGACTGATTGGGGTTCAACTATAGTCCAGTCCGAAGTTAGATTGTAGTAGGATAGTGTCTGTAGCGGCTTAATACAGTGTGTATTCAATCTGGACTAGGTCCAGAGGTTTTTCTGCATTTGCGGTTTACTCGTTAACAAAATTCTGGTGTCTGTGTTATTTCTATTTCCGCATTATATTTGTTTATATAATTGAAATAATACAGGTTGTGTGTTTGAATCAATTAATTAGAAATCCAACCTTTGGTTGTTGATTGATATTGATTGATCCTTGGACATTGGTCTTTGGTACCGTCCAAGTTATTCCTTGTGTTTGATTAGGACTCGCTGATTTATATTAGCTTGAGTGAATCAAAACAAGAGAGAGATATTAACTCCTTGAGATACTTTTACCTAGATTGAGTCTGACTGTCTAGTTGATTCTCTAGAAAGTGTTTCGGAGTTAGTTCATACAGATTGCTAAGCGAAATATTGGGTGGTGTTGCTAGACCCCCGCTTTTTCAGATAGTACTCAAACGATAAAATCGGGAAAGATCAGTACACGCAACTACAAAGAAAAAAGTTGGGTGTGGCTTCACAATCCCAATGAAGTCTTTGAAGTCGTTAACCTACAGGGTCTCGATAGAAACCTAAGGTTAAAGGAGAATCGACTCTAGGTGATGCAACTAGTAACACACATGAGGTGTGGGGATTAGGTTTCCCAGTTGCTAGAGTTCTCCTTTATATAGTTTTCAAATCAGGATTTTCAATCCAAGTTACCTTGATAACAAAGCATTCAATATTTACCGTTAGATGAACAACCTGATTCAACCAAGCTAATATCTTTCAACCATTAGATCGAACTTAGCTTGTTACATACAAATGAAATGTACCCTTATTTAGGTTTATGCAACTGTACCCAAACGTGTACACCATGTTGGCTCACAAATAGTTAACCGAAGTTAGCCATATGATTAATCTCATATCAACCTTATTCATCGTAACCATAACTAGTTCAAATGACTCAAACGAAACTAGTTAAAGAGCCGTTCAATTGCTATATTCTCATAGAAATACACAAGAACACAATTGAATCAAAATCGGTTTGATTCACTCGAATCAATACAAAAACATTATAGCCACGGTTTGCAAATATTGCATTTCTTATTTTATAAATGTTTAAGTTCATGTACACAACCGATTTTAGAAAGTAACCAACTCAAGTATGCAAACGGGTACGCATACTTAAGTAGCCAGACCGAGTTTGGTTACGCCAGTACGCGTATGGGTAGGCATACCAATTTACATTCCAAATTCCATCAGAATTTCACGGACGTGAGACTTCCGCCAGTATGCGTACGGGTATGCATACTTGCCCAGACATCCAACAACCGTCAGTACGCGTACGGGTACGCATACTTCAGGTTCCCAGTTTTGGACTTATACACAAATGTGATAACACACTATGTTTATATCCAAACATGGTTACATGATTCTAAAAATACTAATAGGTCCTAGAAACAATATATTAGAACTAGTTTGGTCCAGTTGACTGAGTCAACTGTCTGTTTGGTCCTTTTTGGGAAAATATATTATAGTTTGGTCCTAGAAATTATGATTTGGTCCTAGGATGACGTCATGGATGATGTAATTGTCATTGTGGGGTGACAGAATTATCCTTTTGGGACCACATATATAGAAAAAAAATCCTAGAAAATATCTTATTTCTCAAATCTACATTCTCTCTCTTCCTGTTTTCAGATCTAGTTTTTTTTCTCTCCATTTCTTTTTTCTTTTTCTTTTCTGCTACTTTTTTTTTTCCGATGAAGACGATGTTGAATTATTTGCTGTTGTTGTTGAAAGAAGATGATGGAGATGATGTTTTCGATGAAGGCGATGGTGTTGGTGTTGCTGTTGAAAGAAGATGATGTTTGTTGATGTTTCAGATCTATTTTCTATTCTTTTATTTCTTTCTCTTTTTTGATGAAGATTATGGTGTTGAAGTTGAAGAAGATGACGAAGATGTTGTTGTTTGTTTATGATGTTGTTGTTGCTGTTGTCAAAGAAGATGAAGGTTGAAACGAAAATGATGAAGACGATTGATGTTGTTGTTGTTAATGAAGATTTGATGTTGTTGTTGTTGTTGAAGTCGATGAAGATGATGAAGAAGATGAAGATTTATGCGTTTTGTTGCTGCTGCTGCCGACGACGATGTTGTTGCTGCTGTTGAAGACGTCGAAGAAGATGAAGATGATGATGACGATGTTGTTCATATTTACAAATGAACTCTGTTTTTATCAGGAGTTCATTTCTGGAATGAACTCTGGTTTATATGTGTTTTACCAGGAGTTCATTTCTGGAATGAACTCTGGTTTATATAGGTTTTTATCAGGAGTTCATTTCTGGAATGAACTCTGGTTTATATGTTTTTATCAGGAGTTCATTTCTTGAATGAACTCTGGTTTACATAGGTTTTTATCAAGAGTTCATTTCTGGAATGAACTCTGGTTTATATAGGTTTTCTGAAAAATTAAGTAGAAATTAACAGGAGTTCATTTTGACGAATGAACTGCTACAAAAAATAAGTTGAAATTAACACGGAAGGGTACTTTGGACCATTTAATATTTTTAAATAGTTATGGACCAAACAGTAAAGGCATTTTCCCAAAGGACCAAACAAACATGGGACCACCTAAAAAAGGACCAAACAATTATTTTCCCTTATTTCAATCATTGAAACTTTCTTAGAGGATGACAATAGCCGTTTTCACACACTATTAGCATCAAAGCAATTTTCAAGATATTGAAATAATCATAACGAAACATTCCAAGTCTACATCAAATGGTTGTATCATACAAACCATGTAAGATGTTACTCGGCAATTCTCACATGATATAAGATGAACTTGGTCGAAGCGAAAGCTTGCCAACACATATTTCGAGAAATATGTAAGCGAGATAAACTCAGCTCGAAATCTCAAATGTGTATATAGAAAATTATATCGTAATACGACTTATGTCTCAATATAGGAGATAGAGTAGAAATAGACTTTCCAAGTGATAGATGAGTTTCAGTCTCCACATACCTTTTGTTTATGAAGTTCCACAAGCTCCCCTTAGTAGTTCTTCGTCTTCAAATGATGAACGTCGTGAAGTATAAACTCAACTACACAATGTATGTCCTAGTCCGAGACATCTATAAATAGGCTAGAAATCAAGACTTATAGTTTTGGTCTCTAACATTGACAAACATGCTTGAGATAGCAACGCATGCGAGTTCGACCGAGTAGTGCTCTAACACATAGTATTATTATAGATAATCAAAGTTCAATTGTATCACAATTTTGGAATAATACTATGGTGATATGTATCACTCCCCCTTAGCCAATACTTCATCTTCCAATGAAAACCACTCCCCCTTACATAATGATCCATAAACCATATGTATGTAGTGTGAACTACCAAATAATTCTCCCCCTTTTTGTCAATATAAATTGGCAAAGGTACGAAAACTACAGGATCAAAATGAAATTTTCGAAAAGATACTTCATTACTAAAAGAGAACATGTCAACATTGTTTCGATGATTTCAGAGAGTCGAAACTTAGTGTACTCATCAAGGAGTTTATAAAGATACAATATAACTCCTCCAATATTCTACAACTGCACTCCCCAAGATAACACCATGAGCGACCTTACTTTTACAAGAAAATAAGGATTTCTATTGGAAATTAGCAAACCACATGGATTTATATCCAGTAAACTCGAACAAATTAACCACAAGAAAATCTTATTGATTAATTTAATCGAAAATGCTCAACATAAGAGAACTTATGGAGCCATACAGTACTTTTACATAAAAGTGGATTAGGGAAAGATCAATACTACGGAATATTTCAAAAGTTCATTCTATCTTTCATCAATATTTGCATAATGACATAATAGACTTAACTTTTGAGCATATATGAGATAAGCACAGTTCACGAACGTAAACACATATATATCTCATAAGCAATTGCAATATATGAAATCAAAAGGATTAAATACTGAAAACATCATCTTTCAAATAACTTTAGAATTTAAAATAAATCAAAAATATTGCAAGGTGAAAATCGTTGAAATAACTATGTGCAAACACAATAATTGCTGATCCAAACCCTAGTTATCCTTCTTAAACATAAGAATAAATTCTCAAAAATAAGTTTACTAGACATTATTTATGATGATATGAAAGGTCACAGTGTGTTTATGTGAGATAAACACACTGTAAAATGTGTGATTGCTAAAAATATGTAAGGTCAAACCAAAGCGAAAACCTGGACCATGAGATAAACACACTGTGAGAGAGTTTTATATCAGTATGATAAGATAATCAAATTTATTCTTAGCTCAATGAACAGTTTTTAAAAAATATATATTTAGAGCATAAGAATGATAGATATTTTCATCATGTCACATTATGGAAAATAAGAAAGTAGAAAACTACATATCATTATTTAGCTTCAGGTGAGCAGAAATACTCTGTCATAGAAGGTGAAAAACAATTGGAGTTTTCTCAACACATTGAATACATTCCAATGTCAGAACCATTCTGCAAAGAAGCTTTCTTATAAACAAAAATAGTTTATATTAAAAAAAAAAAACTAACCCAAAATAATACAAAATCACAAGGCTAATCAAACTGTTACTTGCCCCATATCAAGTTATATACAGATGGGGTGGAGCCAATCTCGTTACGAATAGGCTAGATGGGAAGGATACTGCTCAGGCATCATCTGAGGTTGATACTTGTGATATGTACCAGAGGTATAATCATAGTAATGATGATACACAAGGTTAATTGTTTTTCCAGACTCCTCTTTCTTATGACTAAGGGGTAAAATTTTCCGATACTTGGGACTAGCAACAAACTTAGTAGAAATCTTTTTATTGATTTGACATGAGTTGTTCACACGGTCAGACTGCACTTCATAAATACTAGAAATGACAGAATCAGAACTAACACCAGGATAAACTTTTTCCTTAATCGAAATAAGTTGCTCGAATAACTTAAATGCATCTTCAAAAGCTGTAAATATATCTTTATCGATAGATCCATCATGATAGTATTCCTTGAATAGAATGAGTAAAAATCTAGTGAGATTCCATATCCTTGAGCTTTTGTTTACACATTTCTTGCAACGAATTTTCTTAGAGGAGCCTTTACCTTTTTCTTTGTGTTATTGTTCATCAGCTAAGATTTTTGTCGTAGTTGACCGAGATTATCTTGAGAGACCAGAGGTCTTGTAAAAACTAAACTCCGAACAACCTTTTAAGGATTTCTGGTGTGCGTCACAGATGCACATAACAAGTTTCCAAAAGTGATTTCCCATTAGGACAACTTTTAGATTCAAACAAACACAAACTTATCAGGTATATCGTGTTAGCCTGCTCTGATACCAATTGAAAAAGCGGGGGTATAACAACCACACCCAATAATTCGTTCGGAAATCTGTATGGACTAAACTCTAACATAATTCCGAGACCACAGATTTAAAAGCGAGACTCAATCAAGAATTGTATCAAAGAGTTTATATCGTTTTCTCAATATAATCAGCAAATCAAACAAATAGAAATTCGGGAGCCTGATTGATATGAGAAATAACTTGGACGGTACCAAAGACCAATTCCCAATTCCCAAGTGCCAATCAAGTTTTATCCAACAAAAAAGGTCGGATTTGTCAACTGATTGAACTACGCACAACCTGTAATATTTCAATTATATAAAAATATAATGCGGAACAGACACCAGAAGTTTTGTTAACAAGGAAACCGCAAATGCAGAAAACCCCGGGACCTAGTTCAGATTGAACACCACACTGTATTAAGCCGCTACAAACTCTAGCCTACTACAAGTTAACTTCGGACTGGAATGTAGTTGAGCCCTAACCAAGTCTCACACCGATTAAGGTACAGTCGCGTTCCTTACGCCTATAGAACTACGCCGGATTCTGCGCACTTGATTCCCTTAGATGATCTAATCCACAACTAAGAGTTGCTACGACCCAAAGTTGAAGACTTATAAACAAATCTGTCTCCCACAGAAATATTTATTCTTTATTATGTTTTTGTTCCGTCTTTTAATAAAATCAAGGTGAACAAGAACCGACTAATAATTCGGTCTTATACTCCCGAAGAGCAGCCTAGAAAATATTAGTCACCTCACAATAACCCAACTGATTAACAAGAAAAGTTATTGCGGAATCACAAGAGTCTGAGATGAAGAACTTTTGTGATTAATTTTTATATCTTACCTATCGGAGATAAATCTCGATTAAATCTTAGAGTAGATAAAACTTAATACGATAGAACAAGTAAGATCAGAATACGAAACTAGAGAGAAAATAGTTGGATCTGGCTTCATGAATCCCAATGAAATCTTCAAGTCATTAACCTAATAATGGTTTTGGAAAAACCTAGGTTAAGGAGAATCGACTCTAGTACACAACTAGGAACACACAGAAGTGTTGGGATTAGGTTTTCCCATTGCTAGAGTTCTCCCTTATATAGTCTTTCAAATCATGGTTGCTTTCGATCAAAGCTAAGATAGCTCAATATTCACCGTTAGACGAAAACCTGATTTAAGATTCAAGCTAAGTCTACTTAAAAATAAAGCAATCAATCTCCACCATTAGATGGTCTTAGCTTGTTACACACAAATGAAATATACCTTCATTTAGATATGTCTTACCGTACCTAAACGTGTATATTGAGTTGGATCGATAATAGTTAACCAAAGTTAGCCATATGAACACTTTTGTCTTAGCCGTATTCATCTAACACTTCTAGATCAAATATGAAGATCAATTAATCATGAAAGATAACTAGATGAATCTAATTGTGTTTCAAATAGAGTTGTTCAATTGTTCACTATCTCATAGAAAAATATATGAACAAATTGAATCGAAATCGGTTTGATTCGTAATCGTACAAAGTACTTATACATGAATCAATTCATGAACATTAAGCCACGATTTGCAAAGATTGCATTCCTTAAATCATAAATGTTTTAGTTCATGAGTATGAGAATCATACATGGCCGATTCTAGAAATTCACCACTGTGTTCGCCAACCAGGTACGCGAACAACAGCTCCGGACGTTGGCCTAGTCAAGCCGTTCGCAAACCCGGTTCGTGAACAACCGTTCCAAACCCAACTCAGGTAAACCCGCTTGCATACTAGGTACGCAAACAAGAGTTCCAGACCTTCTCAAGTAAATTCGTTTGCATACTAGGTATGCAAACAAGAGTTTAGGACCTGAGTAATCATAATACAGTTCGCATACTAGGTATGCATACCGTGTTATATCCAGACATGGGTAATTGTTTTGAACTCCCATTTCAATCATTGAAACATCCTTGGAAGACGACAATAATTGTCTCGCACAAACTTTTAGCTTCAAGTAATTTTCAAGTGATCAAATGATCAATACGAAACTTCCCAAGTTAACATCAAGTGACTGTCTCACACAAATCATATAAGATGTTCAAGGTAATTTTCACATGATCATCTTTTGAAATTATATTTAGTTTCCAACAAATAAATTGTTTCCAACTAAAATCGTCAAGAATATGATGAACATATCTAAAGCAATAAGCTTCCAACACATATTTCGAGAAATAGATAAGCGAGTTAAGCTCGACTCGTAATATCAAATGTGTATAATGTAAAAGTCTATATAGATATACGACTTAGTCTCATTAGAAGATAGAATATAATAGACTTCTGAGTGATAGATAAGTTTTAGGCTCCACATACCTTTTGTTGATGAAGTTCCTCCAAGCTCCTCAGTAGATCTTCGTCTTCAATTGATGAACAACATGAAGTCTAAAGCTCAACTACACATTCTATCCTAATCGGAGACATAGCTATAAGTAGACTATATATCAAGTATATAGTTTTGATCAACTAAACTTGACAAACAAGCTTGAGATAGCAATGCTTGCGAATTCGATCGAGCATTGCTTTGTTTATGTTCAAAATTTTTGGATACACAATATTTCCGTAAAACTTAATATCAACAGTTGTTACGTCCTTATGTAACAAGATGACTTTTCTTCAAGGGAAACTCCTAAAACCTCCGAAGATCAGGTTAGGTTGTAATTAAACTCTTCGAGAAAAGATTTCAAACAATCTTGTACATTCAATCATCCAAACCATTAAATGCATCCTTCATATAAGGTTCTTTCTTACATTACATTAAACTGACAAATAGTTACAATAACTACAAGATAAAATTCTACCTTATATGATAATCCTAAATGGCAACCATACACGCATATATGACACGTAATATTCTTTCCATCTTAAAATCAACCTTGCCACCGAGGTTGTAAGCAAATAATAATCATGTTGAAGTCTTTGCCATATCAACATTTTTATTTTTAGACTTGATAACTTCAATAAATATTGAAAGTCTCCTAATGAAATGGAAACCATGCCATGCTCCAGGCAATGCAACCGAAAGAGAATATATACCACGATTTGATGTTACAGTCTCCATTATCATTGCTTGGACATAGTGTTCTTCATTAGAATTTTGTTGTTGTCGATCAAATGATTCTTGTTTTAGTTCAACAACCTCATCAAAAATAGGAAAAAAAATCTCTAATAAATTTGATAGAAATCTCTGAATCATGTTTGTATGCTTTCACCTTGCTATATTAAGATATCAAAAAAAATATGTTAAATAACAACAACCTTGTTTTTAGAAGTCAACTGTCGATTGATCATAAACATGTTATCCCTCATAAATTATACCATATCATAGATTTCTTCTTTGATTTCGATTGGATTATCAAAAACCTGTTGCATAAATTCTTAGAATCATGTTGATACTTCATTTTTGTTCTTAACAGACAACCAATTTTTCTCAAAACCAAGTTCAAGAATCTTTCTCAAATAAGAAACACTTTGATTTCACGAAGCCAAAAAATCAAATTTCAGAAAAAATTTCATTGTTTTTCGAACATGAAATATCTTCTTCGTTTTTTACTGAATGAATATATAGATCGTTTTAATAATAAACAACAATGTGTTAGTTTTGAAAGTTTATAGTACAAAGCAACATACGTTTTTGAGCTTTGGATTGATAAATAACATTTTTAGAGACAAACCTTACATCCGACCATCTCAGTTTCATCTTAGCCAAAGAAATCCGAGGGATATAAGTGTTGTAACTTCTTTTTGATATGAATATACATTGATTAGTTAATTTCGTTCATAATAATGATCACAAAAAAAAACATTTAATGTGAAAAATATATATATTTAAGGCCATCATTTATATCTTTTGCAAATAAACATGTATAATTGATATTATTGCATCCCTTCACTACGACAATAATATACCTTATTTCAGTGGCCAATCTTCTCCTAGCTATTTAGTTACTATTGTTTTAATAATCTTTAAGATTAGTAGATAATAATTATTCACTTTGTTTCTTCTCTGGAAGCAAGTTAGGGAGCAGTGGTTAGGAAATAAGAAGTCTGAAAAACCGTCATCGAAGGGATGGGAGCCTATATTAAAGGTGTGTACTTAGTCTAAATAACAGATCATTCTATATCATTTTAATGGAAGAAACGAATACACCGCTTGCCATTTTACGATAACTTGTTACACGGCTTGAGTTCTTGTTAAGATAAATATGGTATTATTCTGAGAAGTATCATCATATGGAATAGGAATTTTACAACTATCACTTGCTATTCACCTAATACGAATATAGTTTTTCTTTGAGTTAGAAACATCTTAGGTGGAAGAGTTCATGTAATGTAAATTTGTCGATGATATGGATGCTAATGTCAGTTTCTTTTTTCTGTTTTTTTGTATTTTGTCATCTCATCATGTAGATCATATATGAATATCGTACTATATAGTATCTGAATTATCTTTTACATGGGAACCATGTTCTAGGTGTTAACCTGATGCTTATTTGAGTATCTCATGAAAGATTGTGGATGGACAAATATAAAACCTCGCAGACTAAGTATAAGACCCTAAAATATCAGTTGGGCATAGTTTTTTATATCATTAATAGGTATACCTAGTTGGATCCCACATCTATTTTGAAAAATAGGGGTTTCAAGACTAAGTAATTTTATGAACATAAATTAGTGTTGGATACTCAGCAAATGCTTGGAGAATTAACATGTACAAGACTGCAAACTAAAATTAAAAAAAAAGTTGAATTTGGTAACATACATATATTCTGGATGGTGCCAACTGTTTCCTTCTTTACTTGTAACTTTGTCATCTTCACCACCACCATATTCCTCTAGATGGTTAGATCATTCTGTGAAACTAGACTGTTCAAGTGTTCATTTGAGGAATTTCTCAAATGTATTGCAGCCTGTACTATTTTCAACCCAGAGATTTTTTTAAATTGAAATTTTAGGCTCATAACAGTAGCGGCTCCTTCATCCATTTCCTCGACACGGGTTAAATCTAATTTCTTGATAAAATAAATGTGATATATATCAATTTGGACCGAATCGTCGAACCCTACATTTTTCTCTTAATTCCGATAAGATTTTGAGAAATCATTGCCTTCTTGACCGAGTAATAAAACATAGATGTTGTTGCTCTTGACCTTACGAAATTCAAATAAACGCTTTGATGAAACAACTTCAGGAGGTAAGGCTGGAGATAATCCTACACAACTTTGGTATATGCAGAAGACGTAATCCTTCTCTACAATTACGTGCTTACGTAACAAGGCGAGTTTTCTTCGCTTAAAACCTCCTATGATCATGTTAGAGTGTAATTAAACTCAGAGAGATAATCTCTCAAACAATCTTATTCATTCCACCATCCAAACAATTAGAAATACAATTTCTTTTATAAAGTTTATTCTTACACTAAACTAAACCGAAAAATAGTTAATATAACTGCAAGATAAATTCCTATGCATTATATGATAATAATCCTAAATAACATCCATGCGTGATCGACTTTCTTATGATTGGTTAATAATTGAGTTTAGAAGACAAGGTTATAAACATTACTGAATTTTCTAATATCTTTGAGGAAACAAATAATATGAAATCACACGTATCAAACTCAGAAATCCCATCTCATCTGATATTGATGATTTCTTTCCACTCAAAGACAATTTACTTTTGATGAAATAGATCATTTGTATTTACAGGATTCCTTCAGAAAGTTGAAGAAAAACATGGAATTGTAAAAATCAAAGTTTCGAAACTTAACTTCTTTCAGTATCGACAATTATTTCCTAAATATTTTTGAAGAATGTCACGAACTTCAACACCATTTCATTTTTTTCCCACTCTATACATAATCGACATGCTTTCTATTATGGTTCCACTAATTTGGATAGTATTTGCATTTCTGTAGAACTCAAGTATAATAAGCATGCAGGAAAAGTTCGTGGGCAGATCATCGTACTTCTTTAGTTTACTTTAACATTAAGTCACATTAGCCAAGTGATGGGGGGTAAGTGTGATTTGTTTCTATTATTCTTACTTTTGTATAAAAGTATATACAATGAGTTATTACGTGTATACAACCTTGAGAATTAGGTTGCTTTGGAGAGGATACGAACATTACGCTTTTCATTTTTTTTTAATCTATTTATTTACGTTTTTGAAGGAAGAGGGAATCCTCTTAAATTTTATTAATTTAAATATATTTGCATACATCAGATTCAAGTACATCAAAAGTGAAAATCGTGAAAAAAATACAAAGATTTTGTATCACAAGAACAATAAGTGTCTTATAATACATCTTAAGCATCAAAAACATGATTTTCGAAGAGGTTACTGATGATATTTGAAGAATGGCATTGAACTGAAATTTTTGCCATTTTGGTTTGGGTTCTCCATTGAGATTGAAATATCCCGAAAGGAAATAATATGCACAAATCATATTTATCATGATCACTTCCAGTAGCCACTGATCCTCAAAGGATCGTAGAACCATGTGATGTTGGAGTACATCTCCCTCGATGACATATTTGAAGCGATTGTTGCAATCGATGGAAATGCCATGGAGACTATAAAAACATCTTTAGAAGTAATATGATTTCCATGAATAAGCCATAGAATCTTCCAAATATTCACAGACTTTTCACACCACACAAGAAATCAAATAAAACACTGAAGGACCATGCAATCTGAGTAGCTTGCTCTAAAAGAGGCCACTATGAAAGAAGTTTCTCCCCTAAATTTTTTTTTTCTGGGCTGAAGATAAGTGAAGGACAACGAAAATAAATACAGAAGGGGATGTATCTTCTATTTTACTCCCTCCGATTCTGCAAAAGAGATGCTACCACTTTTACATTGGGGAAATTAGGGGGAGACCCAAAAAAAAATATTCTCATTCTCAGGTCCACAATTAATTTTAGGTACCGTGACACCCATAATTATATGAAATTATTAGAAATGTTTGCATGACGGATTATGCATCCGCATGACGGGTTATGCATCAGGGGTATAATTGGCAACCAACTTGGATATAACATATCCAAAAATCCGCGCCTTGGAATTTTACAAATTTTATATCGTTGGAAATCTTTTTAAGAGAGCTACGCAACGAGTACAAACAACAATATTAAAAAAATTTTGTTTTTCACGAAAAAATCGGAGGTGATCATCATTTTAGGCAAAATTTCGAAAACTGACTACATAACCATTATGCATCCACCAAAAAAGATGCATAACACATTCTGCAGACGCATAACGAATTATGCAACCATTTTCTCGACTGTATAACAAATTATGCATCTGCATAACAAAGTTATGCATCTATAACAAAGTTATGCATCTATAACAAGTTATGTAGCCATTGTTTTGGTTGATTTTAGTGCGTACATAAAAAATTGATGCATAATGCATTATGCAAACATACTTTCGGATGCATAACAGGTTATGCATCTATTTTCTCGATGCATAAAAGATTGTGCAACAAATTTCTCGATGCATAATGCATTATGCAGCCATATTTTCGGATGCATAACAGGTTATGCATCAATTTTCACGACTGCATAACATGTTATGCAGATATTTTGTTGGTTCAATAGTGACGAAAAAGTTGATGCATAACGTGCTATGCAACCGTTTTCTGGACTGCATAACAAGTTATGCAACAAATTTTGTAGATGCATAACAGGTTATGCATCCATTTTCATAGCTGCATAACAACTTAAAACAACACCCAACAGACTAAAAACCAAATCTGATCTTGACATGTTATGCAGTCATAACAACGTGTCATGCATAACTAGCCACCAACTTCATAGCTCCCCATCTATATCTCGACAAAAATCAGACTCTTCAATCTCGGACAACAAGCACACCCTCATATCCATTGTTGTAGACGTAGAATAAAACATCATAGATTCAAGTCAAATCCTGGCAGCAAACCAAGCTGTCGTTGATAATGCTTCTTCTGTCAAAACCTGATGTGCTAAACCCTGTAATGTCGCACCATAAACCGCCTCCAACAATCCTTGTTCGATACAAACACTAAACACCACCAATCTGCAACCATTCATCTTATAAAACTGACGGCAGCTACACTCTTTCTTAGCTATTTTCAAGGACCCAAACTCTATCAGATGCTGAAACAAATTGGTACCCAAGTTAGCTCACCCTACTGGCTTCTAATTAACGCCACATCCGCTGCAAACAACCCTTGTACTCATCCCACAAACGCACATCAAACTAGCAAGGAAACGGTGCAGTCAAGCAGCTGCAACTGGTTATGTTCTTGTTGTTTAGCCTTGACCAAATCTTCCACATCACTAACCAAATTTGCGAATCACTCTGCACCCTTTTCTTCCTTCTTTTCTCGCTGCCAGAACTGTACCAAACCCTCACCATAGACAACATGTATCCTTCGATATCTTGCTGGTTTCAAACCCACGGCAACAACACACAGCACCCACACAAACATCTGCAGCAACATTTGTTTCTTCTCCTCTTCTTACACGACCCAAATAATCAACAATGCCCATAGCAGCAACCATTGTAACAGCTGCGAACTAGGTGGTAATAAGATGGTGGTTCAGATTTTCTGTCGAACGGTTGATATACGCTACCTGATGGTGTTGTTGTATGTTGAGAAACCATCTCCTTCAGCTCTCCAATTCCTGGAATTTCACATTCAACACAGCCCAATAACTCCACTTCTTCCAGGAATTATAAACTAGACTCATTCATCATCATTTACTGTCACAATCAACCACAACAACAACATCTCTTGGACAGAGAAAAGAGGGGATGTAAGAAATTCTTCTTTCCTGGCTCTCTTGAGTTAAAATACAACCCAAACTTCTACATCATTTCGAGCTCCCGATTCTTCGAACACCACCAAAACCCATTTAATCAATCAGTCCCAGACCCCCTTTTCTTTGTTGATTTCAGTTTTGCAACTTCACCAAATTCCTTATATGATCTTCTAAAACTTCATTCATAATCAATTACATCAACAGATCGACCCTAACTTCTTCCTCTCAAACATTACCTCAACTGTAGATGATTCGAATCACAAACGAACCCTTGAATACACCCAATCCAGTTGACAAACGGACCCAACTTGGTTGCTGCAATTTCTAATCTCAATCGAGATTTTGGACTCCGTCGAGAGATAGGAAAGAAAGCTGTAGGGAGATACGAATCTGAGAAGAAGAAGAAGAAAAAAACAAAGACCAAAACATAATTTCAGAAATTATGGGTTTGAGAATAATTTTCTTCCAGAAAATGAGTGCGCGTCTGTGTTTTTCTAAACGTGGGTTTCATAGTAGAAAACTCTGGAAGAATGGGTCTCCCTGTAGTTTTCACCTTTTACATTTTAGAGGTAGCATCTTTTTTTAGACGGCATCATCTAAAGCGTTGCAACACTCATCCGCCTTAGCGGTCAAAAGTTCGTGGCGGTTGTTAGTGCATACCTGAAAAAGTTAAGCGGGGGGTTAACCATGGGTTGTTATGATTGCATGTATAAGTATAATTATTATCTGTCTCGGTTGGTGGTCTCCTCCATTTCTATCTCTCATTTTCAATTAATTAATTAACTAATTATTTTCTCTCCTTCTCTTCTCACGATAAACTACCAGATACAATAAACGCAGAGAGATAAGAAGAAGAGAAAGCCCTTTGGTTTGTTCTAACCGAAGGGCAACCGATTTCAGGAAGGACAGAATCTTTATTTGGGCGGTAATGGAGTCGCACAGGTATATCAATGGAACCTCAGAAATCTTGACTTTTTTGGTTTTTTTTGTTGAAGGTATGAATGGATTATTAAATTGTTGATTACTTCTATGAATTTTCAGGTTTTTGAATTCTTTACTTCCTGAATTCGATTCAATGAAGAGATCTATGATTTGATTGTGTATTCTGGAGAAGTTCGTGCTATTTATTAGATTTATTACGGCTTCGGTTGCTCATATTCTTGGATTCATGGGGTAAATTACCGCCTCTTCTTCTTCTTATACATATATGGTACCATATGACAATGATTAAGTTGTCAATATTTATTTTGTAGCCTTATTCTTCAAATTGGCTTCCTTGAATATAATTTCTGCATTTTGATGTTATGCAAGCAAATGTCAAATTCGGAATATATAACCTGTGGATTATATTAATTGTTAGGTTGTGAATCGTTTGGATTATCGTTGAATACGCTTTTGAATTCGTCAGATGATGAGGTTATTTTATTCGCTATTAGAGACCAATGCCTGGTTGATACTTGTGATTTGTAGCTTCTTTTTTAGTATGATGGTGAAGTGTTTGTATCCACTGCCAGAGGTTGAAACTTCTTCAGTATGATGGTGAAGTGGATGGTAAATATAGAATTGTAACTTTAAAGATCCTATTAAATTGGTAGCTGCTTAACCAACAGACGTTTTTGCTTATGGAATCTTTTAGATTGTTCCATTTTAATATCTTTACCATTTGTTCAAGCAATTCCTTGCTAGTTTTCCATTTCAATTTTTCTGTATCACAAATACATTCTAGGAAACTTGTGTTTGCAACAGATGGACTGAAATTGCAATTTTCATTAATGGTTTTGCCTTTCTCGTTAATGGGTGCACTTTCCAAGGTTCTCCATAACTTTTCGGTTTTAGCTGTGAAGACTTGAAAAACTTGGTATGGCTATAGAAATATGTTTTAGACTTGCTATGTATAGTTAGTCAGGAAATAATATGCCTACATATCTCATAGGTCTCCAACCATAGAGCAACTTTCTTTAACTATTTAAAAGAAATGTAAAACATTGCCATCGGTAAGGACATACCTTAGAGACAGCATGCATCGTTGGAGATTGACTTCCTTCAAAAGATATCGAAATGATTGTGATTTATCACAAATTTGTCGTAGATAAATTAACCATCTGGGGTGGTCTATTAAAGGATGTCCGCCTGATTCTTGAATGATGACATACATACAACAGTTTACCAACCTGAGAAATAATTAAAAAGAAAAGGCTATTTGTACACATGGTTATTGCAAGATAAAATGCAGTACGTGGGAGATATCTCTTTTCTCTTTTCTTTATTGTAAGATATACGGAATGTATTTATAGAGTGTCAAGGTTCTGTGTCTACAGCTGTATTCTTAACCATATTGCTGGATACAGTTTGGGATTATCTGAAACTGAAACATATGGTTGGAAGATACTGCCAATTAAATTTGGCAGTCTCGAATCTTCTCAAATTAGTGAATTACTCTCTAGAGCATGATGATATATTACTCCTGTTAATCACACCATAATTATTGTTTGATTGAAGGTATTGATTCAGCCCCTATGCTTGCCAGGAAATATCTTTCACACTTATCTTTTTTGTCATCGGCTAAGTCACATTCAGAAGTCGCAACCTCTAGAAGTTGCCAATACTCTGTACTGGTATTAATCATCTCTTTGGTTAAACCTGATTTGCTACAGAACAGAGGTTGCCTTGGATGCTGTTCTCTGCCTACACATCTTCTTTCCACAGACGAGAAGGGACAAAGAGGTCAGCGCCAACCTGTTAGGAAGCCCAGCATATTGGAGGATTTCTGGAGTACGACCAGCACATGTGAGATGGACAATGGTACTGCACTTCAGTCTCAAAGAAGCATCTCATCAATTAACACATCAAACCAAACATTTGATCCACTTAGTGGAACTGGCAGCACAAGCAACCCTACTGAATTTGTGAACCATGGCAAGTTAAATTCTGATAATATGAGTTAACACCAAATTTAGTTGAAGGTGTACCATTATTTTGATTGCATGCAGTTCCTAACACTGCCAAAGATTTTCATGCTTGATTTTGTTATTTCTGTCTCAACGATGATGTTTTCTTTGTTGAAGACCATGTAAATTGAACAACACCTCAGTCTAGGAAAGATGGCATTTGATTTTGTTGTTTTCTCCGCATCTCATCATCTTTACCTGCAGTTGCATTTGAAGGATTTTAGCAGGAAGCATTTTGTATAGTGTAACTGGCAGCCTAAGACTTGCATTAGATTTTTACTTGTAGGTTTCTGTCTTCTCTTCTTCTCTTTTGTTGTTTTTGATCTTTTGACGAATCATGACGAGACTAAACGGTCTACGTAGTGTGCCTTATTTTGGCTAATGCAGACAAACATTACTTTCTCGCTGTTCTTTCTGCTGTCTCTATCTTTGTTTGATTAATCGTCAACTCATTAACTATTTGTTCTAGCTTATAATTGCCGATGCTGTTCACTTATTTTAATGTTGGAATTTACAATTGATTAGCCTAACTTTTGGTGATGACGCTTTGTTTTCCTTTCTTTTTCAATATGTGTGTTACTCCTCTGTTAAATGATCTTCCTTTTATGAAAGAGTTATCTGTTTATGTTTAGTTTAGTTTTACTTTATTGTTTTTTTGTCATGAACTGAAGTTAGATTGTTCTACTTGGCCATCTCACTCATTATACCTAGCCAACAGTGAATCTAAAATGATTATCATATATTCTTTTGTTTATTTTACAGGTTTTCTTCTCTGGAAGCAAGTTAGGGAGCAGTGGTTAGGAAATAAGAAGTCTGACAAACCGTCAGCGAAGGGACGGGAACCCGTATTAAGGTGTGTAGTTAGTCTAAATAAGAAGTCTACAGTGAATGTTGTTTGGTTTTAGAAAACCAATATCACAATTCCCCAGCAGATTTTCAACCATTAGTTTTAACTTTTAACCATTATGATGGCCTTGCAGTTGGAATGCAACATATGAAGGCTTGCTTGGTACCAATAAGCCCTTTGCCCGACCAGTTCCTCTCTCTGTAAGTCTTTTTTTCCTTATATTTTTTGTTTATTGCAATCTGAACCTTGTAAATAATTTTGCTTGCTTACACTCACTTTTGCAGGAAATGGTAGATTTTCTTGTCGATGTTTGGGAGCAGGAAGGTCTGTATGATTGATTCACTAAGCACTCAAAGCTACTAGGAGACATCTGAACCTTAGATGTAAGCATCTATACAACTTCTGAATTGCAAAGAATCGAGTTTTAAGTTCTAAAAGCTCACTTCAATTTCTCCTCTACACGACGTTTTTCTTTAAAATTCTTCCCCACTTCAGTCAGTTCAGTATAAGAAAAAACTGTCGCTTTCTTTTTCTCTTTCCTTTAGCAAAAATCTGCTGGGGAATTGTGATATTGGTCCTGTATCTTCCTTTTTCTTTGTATACTCCAAATGTCTTGTCTTTTCTAATGAATATATATACAGTTGCAAGGCTGTATTGCTGCTCATTTGTAAAGTTGTTGCAATCATGTAAATGTTGTCTCTTTGGAAACCAATTTCTTTTTCAATCATTTCGAATTGTTAATACAAGGAATTAAATGTCTTTTCTAATTAACAACCTGTGCCAAAAAATTATCGGCTGGTGTACACAATTTATGGTTAGTTTTGTACTCGGCAGTTCTGGATATTTGCTTGGCATCGCATTGACCTTAATACCCAGAACTCTAGAGTCAAACTTGTTCTAGATCCAATCTTGTGCTCCACAACAACTCGGTGAAAAGCTAAGACCAAATGGTGGCTGGATTCTTGACCGTTCATTCCTGGTTGTAGTTGGGTATTTTCTGCCGTGATTTAAGGTTCAGGACTGTCCCACGTTTAAATGGTCTACCAAAAATAAGTAGTACGAATAGTCAACATTATCATCATCACTACCGGTGGCCCCGGCAACCACTACAATCACACCAATAGGAAGTTTTGTTTACACTACCGAATGAGAGATTAGGTGAACAAGTGATTTTCTGAGAATGAGGCTTAAAATGAAAGACCAAACGCGGCAACATGTGCCTTGCAAGCGTTTTTTTGTTTCTAATAATAAAATCATTTTGGGGTCCTGTCCGAAGGTTTTAAATGAATAAAAACTCTCAAAATATATTGAGAGGCATATCATCAGCCGCTCAATGCGTATTTTTTCCAATCGGCGGAAGATCAACCTCTTAGTATCCATTGTCGAGCACTCTTTCAATGAGTGTATGAAAAACTGGTGGAATGAGTGAGTGTTCTTATCTCATACTAAAGATTTTTTTTGACCGAAAAGGGCAAAGTTTATTAAGAGCGTCTAAGTCACTAAAATAATGGTAGAAACGAGAACAAAATCACAGCATCCCAATTACAAATTAGAGTTGACAAACTATAAGCATGAAAGATGTATGTTTGCATAGCCCCATTAAACAACAAGCATTTGACAAAAATAATGATTTGCTTAACGCTTCTCTTCACGTTGTTGCGTAGTATGCCATTTCTCTTTTTCCACAAACTCTGCCAAATTGCAAAAGACAACAAAGACCATATTCTCTTAATTCTATTTTTGCTCTTCTTATAACCCCACTTCCACAACATTTTTCTCACACTTCCATTTTGCACTCAATTTATGGAACCAGAAACAACAAAAATCATTTGCTTTTAAAATGCCTGCCCAAAGACTATTGCATACCGACCCGTTAGAATGATTAGGAAATAAAGCGTCCACTGCACCTCCAACCTTCTGGTGGATAATTCTCCTCCACAATGCCTCTTTATCGCAATCATAATTTCGGATGCATTTAAAATGTAGTGTTTTATTAACCAGCTGCAACTTCTTAATTTCAACACACCTCTAGCTTTGGGAAGATTAACCTTTGAACATCTGACCCAACTTTTCTTCTTGACAGAATTACTAGAACCCACAAAAATATCCTCATAATTTTCTCCATCTCTTTCATCACACTAACAGTTGAAACATGGATAAATAGTATATTAGCAGACTAGCAAGCACACTTTGAATCATAATTAATCTTTGTCCCTTCGACAAATATGTCTTTTTCTAAGAAGCTAGTTTCTGATGTAATCTTTGAATAATATCATGCCAAACTAGTTTTCTTTTTGACTTGCTGCCAAGAGGAATTCCAAGATAAGATATTGGAAGTGTAGAATAAGAACAACCAAAGATGTTTGCACAAATCTCACCATTATGCAAATTACCCAAGCCTACAAAATACTTTTTCTGAAATTAACTTTTAAGTCGGAAATACATTCGAAACCCAAAAGAATATTCTTCAGATTGTGGGTTTGATGTTCATCATCATTCAGAAAAACCATTGAGTCATCTGCAAATTTCAAGTGACTTATATTTGTACCATTTTGTGATACTTTGAAACCAAAAATAAAACCAACAACAGTAGCCTTCTTGAGCATAAGATAGAGGATTTCAAAAATTAAAATGAATAAGATTGGTGAATTAGGGTCACCTTGTCGTATACCTTTCTGATTCCTGAAAAGTTGGGTTGGTTCACCCTTTAACAGCACTGCGAACCTTGGAGTTATGATTCACCATTTAATCCAACCCCCCACTTCATACCGAAACCAAATCTAGCTAGAGCAATGTCCACGCAGTTCCAATTTATACTATCGAATGCCTTTACAAAGTCCACCTTGCAAAGAATCCTCGTCTCTTGTTGTCTCAATCTAGAATCAATTAACTCCGAAGAAATTAAGATTCCATCATGGATTTTTCTACCATGAACAAATGTTCCCTAATAGTCATAAATGATGAGTGGAAGGAAAACCTTCATTCTTTCAACAAGTAACTTTGAAACAATCTTATACAAACTCCCAATTAATCTAATTGGCCTATCATTATGCAAAGAAACAACTCCATTAAATTTAGGAATCAAAGTGATATTGGTGCAATTCATTTTCCAATCGAAGTTATCAAGTATACGACTTTTATATCGAGTTTTAAGTTCTAAAATCTCACTTCATTCACTCCTCTACCTGACGTTTTTCTTTAAAGTACTTCCCTGCTTCAGTCAGTTTAGTACAAAAAAACAGTCATTTTCTTTTTCTCTTTCCTTAAGCAAAAATCTGCTGGGGAATTGTGATGTTGGTCATGTAACTTCCTTTTTCTTTGTATACTCCAAATGTCTTTTCTAATGAATATATATACAGTTGCAAGATGTAAGCCTGTATTGCTGCTCATTTGTAAAGTTGTTGCAATCAAGTAAATGTTATCTCTTTGGAAACCAATCTCTTTTCAATCATTTCGAATTGTTAATAGAAGGAATTAAATCTTTTCTAATTAACAACCCGTACCAAAAAATTATCGCCTGATGTACACAATTTAAGATTAGTTTCAACTCGGGATCCAGAACAAGTCTTATTCTGGAGTTCTGGATATTTGCTTGGAATAACATTCACCTAATACCCATAAATCCAAAGTAAGACTTGTTCTAGATCCAATCCTTGTGATCCACAACTCAATGAAAATCTAAGACCACCAAATGGTAGTTGGATTCTTGAACGTTTTTTTCTATGTTGTTTGTACTTCGATATTATCTGTGGTGATTTAAGGTTCAGGAGTGTCCCACATTTAAATGGTCCACCAAATATAAGCAAAGAGTCAACATTATCATCATCACTGCTCGTCGTCACGATAACCACTACGATCACACCAATAGCAAGTTTTTTTTTCCACTACCGAATCGACTAGGCGAAAAAGTGATTTTTTGACAGTGAGGCGCAAAATAAGACACCAAACGCCTCAACAAGTGCCTCACAAGTATGTTTTTTTTCTTCTAATAATAAAATCACTTTGGGGTCCTGAAAACTCTGAAAATATATTGAGAGGCATATCATCAGCTGCTCAATGTGTATTTTTTCCAAGCGGCTGAAGATCAACCTCTTAGTATCCACTGTCAAGCACTCTTTCACTTGAATGGGTGTATGAAAGACTGGCGGAAGGGGTGAGTGTTCTCATCCCATAGTAATGTTAAATGATATTGTCATATATCCTTGAGATAATATTCGATTTTGTGTATGTTAATTCAATTTAGGAAAAGAACTTTACTGTTTTACTTGGATAGACTATCAAAAGAAGCAAGATCTCTTAGTGGATTCAATTTTTCTACTGATTCTCTTGTGTGTGACGTGAAGGCAAGTTTTTTGATAGACCAAGAAGGAACTCAGTTCTTATCTTAAACTTTTTAATCTTAGCTTATTCTTAATATAACAGAGTTTGTTCATCAATAAATAAATAAATATTCGATTATGTTTACTATTTCCTTGACCTGTATATTGTGTGTTATTTTGTTCCCTTTTATTTATCTCTTTCTTATATATAAGAGCAGTTGTATTGTATCTCTTTTAACATGTTGAATACAACCCTAATTCTTGAGCATACATGTCATGACTATCTTTGTCATGGCATCAGAGACAAAAAGATCTGAAAACCCTCTTCCGCTGCAACATAGTCCTAAGATACCAAGCATCATCAACCTTTATTCTCTGTTTCCTATTCTCGGTTCTCTGTATTTCTTTTCCATATCCTAAAACTTAGCATCAGGTATTTCGTCTTTTCTTACAACATGTATCGTGAGGATTACCAACATATCACTACAAGACTGGATGTAACCAGCTATAATCATTGGTCTTTTCTTATGAGAAGTTTTCTCAAAGGAAAATGTATGTGGAAGTACATCGATGGTAAAGCCAAAAACCCTAATATAACTGGTACTAGTAATAAAAATAAATATGTTGCAGGAGAAAGCATCAGCGACTGGAAAATCAACAATCATAAGATATTCACGTGGATCAGTAACACGGTAATTACATCTATAATCATGTAACTCACCATCTTTGGACTTTCCAAAGAAGCATGTGAATTTCTTGCAAAAAGGTATACTCAACTCAACTTTGTTGAACATTACAAGCTTGAACATGTCATCTGATCTATGAAACAATAACATGATCAACCAATTTCTGACTTTCACTCTGAGATGTCAGTTGTATGGAATCAGTTAGCACTTACGGATGCACAGTTGATATAGAGTTGTGGCAGAAATGCATAGAAGAATCACGATTAGTTCATTTCTTAATGGCATTAAAAGATGAATTCGTATCAGTCAGAACATTTATTCTTCATAGAACACCTCTTCCAACCGTATAAACTGCACTCTCTGAACTTATTGCTGAAGAAACTTGAAAAGGAATCAAGCGAGATATCCCTGTTGTACTTGCAATGCCTTCACGCACAAACTTCAATCCCCATGTCAATACTCAGAAGAATCATCGTGATATATCACAAGTCCAATGCTACAACTATAAGAAACCCCGACACTTATCGACCCTTTACCATCAAGTACAACATTGCAAGATATATCTCAATGTGCAACCTTTCAAGTTAAATGCAATTATTGCAATGATCCTGGGCATACAGTAGGAAATTGCTATCACATCACATAAGAATATGATAGAAAAGAGGAGATTGAATGCCACTGCATCAACATATACATCTGCACCATCCATTCTTGCAGCACCTGCATTAGAAAGAAGTCATGAATCATTGGCATCTATACCAAACAACCTTGTTGATATTCAAGATATGCTCAAAAAAGCTCTTGCAATTGATAATAATACCTCAACAACTTTTGCTTTCCCAGTTCCCATAGGTACTTTCTCAACTGGTTGATTTCTCGATTCAGGTGTCTTTAATCATATGACATTCAATTTTACTGTGTTTGAGAACAAGCATCTTATTGTTACACCTAAAATCCATACTACATATGGATCAGAAATATCTGCTAGCCATATTGGCCAGGTTAAAGTTTCAAACAAGACACATATAACTGATGTGCTACTTGTTCCAAAGATCGAAATGAATCTTATATCCATTGGGAAATATGTAATCAAGGCTTTAACATTTTCTTCTTCTCTTCTGGTTGTGTGATACAGGATCCCAGGACAGGGAAGCTTGGGATAAGACGTAGAGTTGGTCGTCTATAACTCCTTGAAACATTCATTTTCCCTCAACAATCAAATAACAAACTCGTTGTTGCTTCTGCATCTTCTTTACCTTCAACTATGTCTCCATTTATGTCTTGGAACTCTAAGTTAGGTCATGTCTTTTTCTCTCATCTTACATATATGGTCAATAAAGGTTTATTAGGAGTTATTTAGGTCGACAAAGAACCTTATTGCATTTCATATAAGTTGGGTAAACAACTAGCACTTTATTTTAGTAACAACACTACTCTTTCTGTTGCACCTTTTGATCTTATTCATTCAAATGTTTGGGGAAAGGATCCCCTTGCTTCTAAGGGAAGGGATTTATATTATGTTATCTTCATTGATGATTACACTCGTTTCACATGGATATATCTTTTTAGTTTTAGATCAGATTTATAAAAAATATACACTAATTACTCTAGAATGATCGAAACTCAATTTGAAAAATCTATCAAAATATTTCGTGTTGATCATGGGGGTGAATATATATCTACTCCTTTTAAATATTTTCTCAGATATGAAGGTTCCCTTCTTCAGTTTCTTGTATAGAAACTACAGAAAAAAAATGCTATCACAGAACGAAAACATCATCATATCATTGAAACAACTAGAACTCAACTTCTTTCTGCGTATGTTCCCTCTAATTTTTGGGGTGAGTCAGTTCTCACTGTAGTTTATATAATCAACCATATCCCAACTGTAGTTATATGAGGAATATCACCGTTTTTATGGAAAGACATCTACTTACTCTGAACTTCGTGTGTTTGGATCAACATGTTTTCTTCTTCTTACAGAACGAGAACAAAATAAACTCGGCAAAAAGAATGACATCTGTGTGTTTTTAGGCTAAGGTATTGAACAAAAGGGTTTTCACTGTTATGATCTAGAGAGTCGACGATTGCGTATTTCTCGTCATGTTATTTTTTTGGGAAAAAAATACCATTTTGGTCTCTTCCTAGTAGTAAATCGTCTACCTTAGAGAAATTCACATATCTAGATCCCTTTGAAGATATGTCTCCATCCAATCACAACCAACAACTATTCCTATCACTAGTACTCTCAACACATAAGTCACTCCTATTGAAGTTTCTGAATCTACTCCTGACCACTCTTTGGACAATCCTGACATTGCCTCTCCATATGGGAATCTTGTGCCTAAAGTTAATGCATTTCCTCCGTGTATTTCCACCAGCGCTAAGTTATCATATTATCATTGTTTTTTATCATCCATTTTATCTTTACATGAACCTAAATCTTTCGGGGAAGCATCTTTAAGTCAAATCTGGCAAACCTCTATGAGAGAAGAATTGGTTGTACACAAAGAAGATAATACATGGGACATGGTTGACTTACCTCCAGGATAATCTGTTGTTGGTTGTAAATGGGTGTACAACAAGATAAAGAGTAATTCAGATGGTAAAGTAGATCGGTATAAATCTCGTTTAGTTGATCAAGGATGTACTCAAGAGTATGGTATTGATTACGAAGAAACATTTTCTTCTGTTGAAAAATGTCTTTCTTCATGGAGACCTTTTAAGAAAAATGTATATTGAAACTACCACCTGGATTGTCTCACTCTCTAAATCAGGTTTGCAAGCTTCTCAAAGCTCTATATGGACTTAAACAAGCACCTCGTGGTTGGTTTGAGAAATTTTCCAATTGCAATTCTTCAGTACAGATTCACAAAAAGTGTATATTCTGATTCTGATTGGGTAGGTGAAGTTACCGATCGATGTTCAACTACAGGGTATTGCTTGTTTCTAGGCAACTCTTTAATCTCTTGGCGTTGTAAGAAACAAACAGTAGTTTCTCGTTCTAGGCTGAGACTGAGTATCGAGGTTTTGCTCATACTATTTCTGAATTTTTTTTGGTTGTGGTTTCTTATTAATGATATGAGAGTTCAATTATCAGAACATACTCCACTTTGCTGTGATAACAAGGCCGCTGTTCACATTGCTTAAAATATGTCTTTCATGAACGTACAAAACATATTGAAATTGACTGTCATATTATACAATACCACTTCAAGCAACAGATTGTTGCATTGTCGTTTGTTCCGTCATAAGTGCATATCTCTAACATTTTCACCAAGACTCTTCCTTCAGCTCGCCTTCAGTTCTTAATTTCCAAACTCAACATGTGCTCTGCACCATCTTGAGTTTGAGGGAGGGTGTTAGACAATATTGTCCTAGTTCCTTGAGATAATATTTCATTTTGTATATTATTTCTTTAACATGTACATTGTATGTTATTTTGATTTCTTTTATTTCTCTGTTTCTTGTACATAAGAGCAGCTGTATTGTATCTCCTTTAACAGGTTAAATACAACCCTAATTCTTGAATATACATGTCATGACTATCTTTGTCAAGTAAAACCTAATTTGGTCTTTTTTGATCAAACTCCTTCAATTTGAATGATAGTTCTCATCCCTTAGACCTTGGTCTTAGGCAGATTTTATGCAACATAAACAAAGCCAGGGTCACATAGTACACATTATTGGAAAATTATGAGATGTAGTGTAGATTTTGAGTACTACTAGTCAAAAAATACATTTTAATTCACCAAGCCATTTTAGTTTACGGAGAAGATTTTCCGGAAAATAGTAAATTTGAGTCACATGACATATTTCTGCCCAAAGAACTACATATAAACTTGGATAGTACATTTGAAGATGTTCTGGCGTAAATTTTGGATCACAACGAAAATTATGGTTTATGAGGCAAATCTTAAATTACAAAATAAATTTTATATCACTATGATTTTAGGTTCCGACACAGATTTTAGATCATGACACAAATTATGATTGAATGTGATTAATGTATAAATTTTAACTTTGGATCACAATATTAATTTTCGGACACTAGAGGCAACTGCAGGCACTATAGTGATCACACCGTGGCTTTATTTGTTATATAATGAAGAGTAATTACTATAGGATTCACTTTCTTCGTATTTTAGTAGATAACTTAGCTTGAATGTTGGCATGCTACACAATATAGCCGGTTTTGATTTAGCGTAAGCTGTCAGAGATATAGTTTTTGTTCAATACCGAAATCCAGTTTTCTTCAACTTTTAACTAGGCGGAAACTTACTTTTCGACCCCGATAATTGGTTTTTCTTCAACTCTGCTAAGTCAGACAAAAACCCTAAATCTAGCCTAGCCTAGACTCATCCTACTACTTGATTGAAAGCTCAGCACTATGGTTATTCATTCTACTTGGCTATATGGTTTGAATATTACCTAGCCAAGAGCCTGTAGAATTAACCTCACTATGGGAGGGATGCATTTCTTACTTTACATAGACAGAGACGAAATTCACATAAAAAATAACATGTTAACTTTTTTTTAAATCCGAATTATAAAGAAATTTAGGAACAAAAATATGTTAAAAACAAAAAATTAAATACGAATATTCAATTTCCGTCAAAAACGATAAAAAAACTAAATAACCTTGAAGTGTTATTTTTTTCTCACAGAAACTGAATTCTCGTTAGCATCTCTTAACCAGAAGAGGAACAAATGTGCTCCATTCACTAGTTATGCCAAACTTTCCACCACATTATAATTAGGGAAATTCCTATGGCAATGGCCAAATCCATTTTTTTGTTGAGCCAGGTGGATAGCCAAACTTACTTTTACACTATGGTAAAACACTGGGCGGTTTATCATCAAGCGCACGTGCTTGAGTCACACGCTGGCGTTGGTAGGAAAAGCGCAGACGTTGAAAATACAAACTTTGGTGTTGAAAATACAAACTCTGGCGTTGGTCTTATCAACGCGGGCGTGAGAAACAAAATCGCCAACGTTCGTATCTCCAACGTCCATAATTCCAACGTCTATAATTGCAAAACTATAAATTCCTTCAACTGATTTCATATTCAGTCACACCACTACTATTTTCTTCTTCTAAAACTCTTCTAAATCAAAAATTTTGGATACAATATGAGCAACATTTTAAGAAAAGGGTCAATAGAGTAAACAAAAGAAGAGATCGAAGAAATGAACCGGTACCGCGGCCTGCCACAGATGTAGATTTTTCTCAATATCGGGAAGCAGAGTTTGTTTCGCCGAGTGTCGTTGTTGCTCCATCATTAGTCCAAGGTCATGTGTCGGGGCATCAAGATCGGTCTGAGGATTATTTTAGAATGAGAGGTGGATTTTCAGACTTAAAGGTTGTTTATGAAGTTTTGCCCCCTCAAGTCCGATAAAGAGTTGATAGATATCCCTGGCATGCGCTTTATAGTGTGAAGCCTAGAAGACACAACAATAGAATTCCGAAAACAGTGGCAGAAAAGTGGTGGGCGACGACGCACACATTCCATTTTTGAATTTTGAAATTGGTAAGCTTGTTTAACTTAACTTAAATTATATTTTTTAAATAATTATTAAATAATCAAAAGAATTAATCATAGTTGATATATACTTGTAATAGGAATTACACCCCTTGATCTGTATTTCATTTTTTGGATCCCAAGTGGAACGGGAGAGCCAGCACCATTCAACCAAGACGAATGGATATCAAATAGTAAATGGGAGACGCCTTTTCCCTCGTTTATAGATTCAGTTATACCTGAAGATTATAAACAACTGAAAGGAGGTGGGATTAAATGTTCAGCGTTGAAGTATTTCCTTAACCAACCCAGAAACCCAGAACATGTAGATGACTATCCTGAACTGGAAAGGATGTTTATCTTATGGGTACTGGGTCAGACATTCTTTCCAAACTCAACTTTTGTTGCTCGTGTTGGTTGGCTACAAGCATTAGAAGATCTTGACAAAGCACCAGATTATGACTGGGGATCTGTAATTTTAGCAGAATTGTACTATGGGCTGGATCATGCATCCATGGGTGAAGATAACTTCACTGGTTTCTGGGGCATCATAGAGGTAAATATCAAACTATTATTTTAAAATTTAAATAATTTTTATGAGCAAATGTAGATTAAGTCAAAATACAAAAATTATGGAGTAATTTGCAGTATTGGTGGTATACCTACTTCCGCGTTAGTAAACCAATCCTTAATGACGATACCCAAAGATTTCCAATGTTGGATATGTACATCTCGACCAACCGAGCGAAGGGCACTGGCAGCGACATCTCGGGTTCCAGTTTTGTTCAAAGGTTTTATCAGATGACTCGGAGCTACAACAACGTCGTTGTTCACCCTTACATTGATTTTCCCCAGTATGGAGCTAATATTGGACAATGTATTCTTTATTATTCTCTGTGTAGAGTTGTTTTTTACACTCCACAATTAAAAAGAGGGGTTTGGTACATGGGAGAAAGACTGCAGTACCAAATGCAAGGTATATATGCAATTGCAATTAACCCGCCACAACAGATGTAAACCTCTGGATCAGATTTTTATCGGCTGAGAAGAACCAATTGGGAGAGGTATGAACTAAATACACAGAGGGATATTAGTGAAGCGCAGTATGTCACCTGGTACAAGTCGATTGTGAAGCATGTAATTGGGACACACAACATGCACATATATGGGTTTGATTTCACAGGGTTATCACGCCTGTCCCATGATGCAAATATCGTTCCTAGCCAGCCACCTCTAAAAAATCCATGCTTTATGACTTACCCCACCACAGGTGCAAGTTCTTCATCATCTTCGTCAAATATGCCCAAATTTCGTTGGGAGATGGCAAATATTACTTCACAAGGCGAGCCAACCACGATCCCCATTATTTCCCAAGCTGAGGAACGTGAATATCCTTACTATAATGTCACTTCCAGTGAGGAAGAGTTGCGGAACCAACTGAACAATTTGCATTGGAAGAATCGGCAAGTGGAGGCTATACACTTGAATGTATGTCGAAAATGGCACGAGAACACAATGTTTGGATTGAGTCCAACTGTAAATGATGATGGGCGACGGTCACAGTCTTCCGATTCCACCAGGAGCAACAGATCATGACACGATAGTGATGAAACAGTGGTGGGAGAAACACAAGTACGACAGAGTTCTTCTTCACCACACATACAACACAATACTTCAGCACAAACTGTGCCTGTATCTCAACCTCAAGTATTTCGGATATATCCTAGATGCATTTCATCATCATTCTCGCCCTACAACCCAAATGATTGTTATACACCACCACCACCACAACAACAAACATCTTATATGCTTGGAGGACCGAGTGCTTTCCAACAACCGCCTAGTGCTTTCCAATCACCTAATGTTGTTCAACCATCTTTATCTCCTTATGGAAATTTACTTAATATGTTGGCAACTGGGGATGTCCCAGGTCTATCCCAAGGTCTTGGAGAATTATTGACTCCAGAAGATAACAATGGGAGAGCTAGCGATGAGCGACGTTAGAGAGATTGTTTGTAATTTTTAATTCTTCTATAGTTGTAATTTATTTTTAAAAGTACGACGGTCTGAATTAAATGAAATTACATATGTCGCATATAACACGACGACTCAGATTACGAGTGTCACTGCGGAACCCTCTTGAATAACCGCCCAAAAATTTACCCATGGATAGTTTGCTGAAGCAAGCTGAGTAAATAAGAAAACATAGTTTCTGCAAACAGATTCATCTTCTTCTTTAGTATACGGAGCGCGCCAAACTAACAAGAGCCGAGACATGTTCAAGAATTGAAAAATTTGTTGAAGTTGAAGAATTTTTTTAAGCCCAGAGAAGAGTAAAGAAGACTAGATGTGTGAAAGTATATTTGGAGTTGAAATGAAGAGTATTTATAGAACTAAAAAATTATAGCCGTTAGATCACAGAATTCTAAACCGTCCAGATTCAGCCGTTAGCGCTTCTATGAAAAACTCGGCGCTTTCAGAAACGACGCTGGCGTGTGGAGTAAAAGCGGGCGTCGGTAATACAAGCGCCGGCCTCTTTGGCTCAAGCGCCAGCGTTTTTGGCTCAAACGCCAGCACTGGTGCCAAGCTTGCCCGACCTTTCATCAAGCGCGCGCTACATGTTTTAACTCACTCAACAAACCAACAAATTTGTTGATTTGAACATCCATTTTTCATGTTTGTTAAGTCCATAGTGGGAGCAAAATCAACAAACTTCAAGTTTGTTGAGTCCATAGGAACTGCTCTTAAAAAATGGCACATTATAACCAACATGATCCATTCAACCTTATATCGGAAAATTAATTTTTTGTGAAGCAAAAGTTGTTGTTTCTTATATCGAAACGCACTACAAACTACTTATTTTACTTCCATGAAATCGGTAACGGAGGAATTTTTTTTTTTTTTTCTTTTGTCTTTTTCTTTGTTTAAAATTGCTAGTGTTTGAACACGTCGAGCACTTTTCTGATTGCTGCGAGTCAGTGATTGTTACCTGAGCCTGTGAACTCCAATAAAACCCATTTCTCAAAAAAATCTTTTCTTGAGAGAAATAAATAAAACATAGACGGCCAAACCATTACTCCCATCGGAAGTATGGACGTCCATCTTCTGCTTCTTCCTCCGTACAACACATCCATAACCCAATCCCTGCATCCCCATTTTGCCCAATTCTCTCGCGTTTCCAGTACCAATTCTAGCCCTAGAACTTGCTCCTCTTCCACTTCCAGGTCTCATGTTTCATTTTTAGGGTCTCGGTTAAAACCCTTTACTCGGTTGGTCCGTTGCCACTCAAATTCCGGCACCCCTTCACCAAAATCTGATGGAGAAGACATCGTTCCCGTCTTAGGTAAGCCCATAATCACATAATTATCATCTGAATGTTTTTTATACCTGAAATATGATTTAATTTGTATGTGAAGAATTATTTGAGATTGAAAGAATTAGTGAATTGGTATATTTGATTTATCTCTTATGCGTTGAGAAAGTTTAAATTTTAGAACATTTTGAAATTTTTGAAATTGAAAAATTGATGATATCCCCAAGGTTTTTAGGTTTAAACTAAGAGTATGGTTGTAGAGGAGACTAGTGAGTTAGTTATTCCATATGATAGTGGCAAATGATTTTTTTAGTACAAAACTAGGGTCAATCTCTTGTTTGTAATGAGTGGTTGATTTTGTTGTTCAGTAAAACAAAATAGGTTTGATTTTGCCTTCGTTTGTAGTTGACACTTAATAATTTGAAGGAAGAACTAAAGATAATCTCCCATGTAATAATTTTATTGATTAGCGATTAGCATCACAGAGAAGCCTACTGCTTTTACATGCATACTGATCTTACAAAGAATCGATGAAAGAGCAACAACTAAGTAGAGGTAACTTGTAGTTGTAGTCCCCTTATATAGATCTGCTGTACCTGAAAATCGGAGGGATTGAATGTTACTGTTGAATTACTTAATAGTTGCATATAGGAATGACATGACTTCTTGTACGAGACTTGGTGAAATTGTTTTTACTAAATGGTTTGGATTGGCATCATTTGATATTGCAAACTATGTGTATATCGGTGTCTATCAGTGATTTCAGTATGATACGGCATATTTAACCGATTTCTGATTCGATTTACTAACTATCCGATTCTAGTTCTAATTCAATGGGAAATGAGTAAGTTCCCAAAATTCAATTCTAAACCATTGGATTATGGGAGAAGAAATAGCAGAAACTTGAATCATATACATACCTTTACGTCTATATGTTTTCTGAGTGCTTACTAGATTTTTCTCAAGTATAGTAACAGCACAATCATTAGACAGAGTTGATTTTCTTAATTTTATCCATGGAGGTTGAAGATGAATTTGCTCAATGCTTATATTATATTAGACAGAGTTATGCCTTGGAAAAAGTTGTGTGCGCAAAAATAGGTCAGAAGTTTATTAGAAGTGTGAACTTTATTTGCAAGTTCCAAAACGAGTATAGCTGTGATCATGTGGTAATGGATGACCAATGACTTGGTATACAGTATGCTAATAGGGATATATTGAAGTTGACAGAAACCTTTATGAGATTAATTTATTTTTTTCCATCACCCCCTTTTAAACCTCTTTCTTTAGTGACACTAAAAGACCCCTAAGCCTCGGGTGTCTCAGACATTTTTGATACAAACGGTCCCTGCATCAGGTGTTTAAAACTTCGTGTGACTACAGTATACCCTTTTTTAGGCGTCCAACAATCTAACTGCTCTGTCTTGGATGTTGAATTTGTTGGATTTGACCTCTGTCCAATGTCACAGGGAATTCTTCTTCTCTCAAAATACACTTTCATGTTAGTTACTTCATCTAATGGAGGATTGGAAAGATCTGATTATTTAATTTGAAACTGCAAATTGATAACTGGTTATTATTGTTATGCTAGTTTATAGGACATGAGTATCAGATTATGTTCACTGTGTTATGATTATTCAGTTGGACCGTAGGGGTTAACTTTCACCACATGAATGTGCATGTTAAGATAAAACAATGAAAGCAGTCATTGTAAAACTGAGTAGAATAACAAGAGTCTGCGCAGAAATACTTTGTATGCGTGGTACACGGTGAAGTTGTGTAGATTTTCTGAGACCCCAAAACAGCTAAATATGTGCTAAGAAACTAGATCTTGACATGGAAGATTAAACCCAAAATGATCAATCTTATCGTATGAATTCTTGTGTTACACACTGCAAGGAGATTCATCTGAAGCACATGATACTTCATGATCTCTACGGAGGATAAGAAAAGTGAAATGTGAGGTCATTAGACTCGTACCATCACCGTAGCAGACAGTGTCTACTAACTTACTAAGGGAATTGGAATATCATAAAGAAGGGTAAAAAGTACGGTCGAATAGATATTGTTTCTATGTCGTGAGGATAACTGGTTAAAAAATGGCAATAGAAAGTTAAGCGACTGAGTTCAAAGTACTGAAGCTTATATGACTGCTTGCAGGGCCACTACTGCATGTCCCTAGTTCCGTTAGTGGGGTACTTCGTAGCTATCTACAAATCAGCTCTATCCTTCATTTACTGTTTGTTAATCCGATAGTTTTACTTTAGAGATTCAATCCCATACAAATAATTTGCTTTCGTCTCATTAGTTTGTTGCCTGTGTTTCTTTATTTGGGTTCTCACCATCTCCCTCTTTTCTTTTTTGCTATGTTGCCATTCGTGAATAGGTATAGATGAAATTCTGTCTAAGTTCCAACATCGTACACAGATATTCTTTGCTGTTCTGTTTTGGATGTCTCTCTTCTTTTGGGCTTGTGCAACAGATGGGAATAATGATGGTGGGTCAAGCAAGCGCTCTGGCTTTAGAAGATGACTGTCGACTAGTGTAAGCATTTATTTTGTAAATACCAATAGTTATAGGAGTGTATCAAATATTAATTTTCTTTCTTCCAAATAAGAAATGACTTTGCCTTGTAGATACAGGTTGGTCAGGAACCTGTCCTGGTTGTTAAGTCTATGTGAAATTATGCCAAAATTATGAATATTTATCAAGAGCGAAATCCTGAATATATGTTTACTGTTTGCCTTTCAGAATGAAAATGTTTTCGTGGATTTATTTGTGTCACAATATAAAGTTAACTTTTTTTGATCACGTCAATACATTTCTTGCTGTATGATTTGTAAGATAGCAGTCTAGTATCTAAAAAATTGCAAGGGTGGCCAAAGTTGTCAGCCATATAACTGGTGTTGTAGTACCCACATCTGGACTCTGATTTTGTCTGCGATATAGAAACTTCATTAAACGGTCTCCGTTTAAGTCGGGTTTAAGTCTATCCTGAATGGGTGACTATTGTTGCCGACTGCTTTTGCATATCCTTATACTTCTCATTGCAAGTCTTGAAGGGGTATAATTTGCACCAAGAATGGTTCACGGCTTTTCGATTGAGTTGACATTTTCTCTGTTTTGCTCGAAACTGATTTTGGGGATGCTACATTAAGAGACATTCCATAATTTCTTTGTAAAAAAGATGCGTGTATCGACTTGAGGAGGCTAGGTGCTTTTCCCCAGTGATTGGATCTTGCGCTCGAGCCTTATTTCCCAGCCTCCCCTTTTGGAATAATATTACAGAATTCTTTTGCAGTATCTTGAGAGATTTGAGTAGTTCTTTTAATAACCATAACCATAGTCTGGGAAGAAGCATCAAATATGACAAGCATTTTGTCACTGTAAAGCTTGAAACATAGAATTTGAAGGAATGTCATTTATTATAAAAGAACAGGCAACCCTCCCATGTCTTGCAAGTTGCAAGTTTTCGACTCCCTTTTTACAGGGCAACAACTGAAAGCCATGAAATCCAGACTGGGTAGCATCTCACAACTGGAACTTTTATAGCAAAAACCTTTGTATTTATCACAAAGAACAAACAATGTACAGAGCTGGCTACATAAAAAAAAAAAAAAAAGCTTTGTATTTAAGACTGGATACCCTTGCCAACACTACATCCGAACAAACTATATCTCTATATTTATTACACATATTCTGTTATCTAGGCCCTGATAATCGAACAGCTGAAAGATATGCGTCACTGAAGCATTCTGATGGACCAGATGAAGTTCCGTCTTCACTTATCGATTTAAAGAAAGAAGAATAAATACGTTGCCCCATTTTAGAGTTGGTTGGAGGCATAGGTACAGCGCAAACGCCTTCAAGCATTTGGACTACTTTACTCATCGATGGTCTTAGGTACATATCTTCTTGTATGCACCACAGAGCAACTTTGATTGCATTGGACACGCTTTCGTCTTCCTTGTCGATCGTCAAATTTGGGTCAAGGATGGCTTCCAGTTTCCCTTCTTCCGCCATTTTTAATGCGTATGACGGAAAATGAGCCTTTTCTGATTGCTCTGACTGATCAAAATTCTTTCTTCCGCCAATTATTTCAAGCAAAACCATCCCGTAGCTGTAAACGTCACTCTTTTCTGATATTGCGTAGTTTGTTATCCATTCAGGTGCCAAATAACCCCTTGTACCCCTTAGTGTTGTGAACACATGACTCTGCTCTCTTGACATTAGCTTTGCTAAACCAAAATCTGATACTTTGGCTACAAAGTTATCGTCAAGAAGAACGTTCTCGGGCTTTATATCGCAGTGGACAATTTTCACATCGCAATCTTCGTGGAGATAAGCCAGTCCTTTGGCAGTACCTAGAGCTATATTGTACCTTGTTTCCCACTGCAACAAATGCTTTTCGCTGTTCCTCTTGAAAATCCATTTTTCCAGAGAATTGTTCCCCATATACTCATAAACAAGAAGCCGGTGAGCTCCTTCTGCGCAGAATCCCTTGAGCCTTACCAAATGAACATGGTGAATACTTCCAATGATGCTAACTTCTGCACGGAACTCTTTCGTACCCTGACCAACACCTTCTAATTGTTTAACAGCTAGTTGAGTCCCATCTTTTAGTGATCCTCGGTAGACTGAACCAAACCCTCCCTGCCCAAGCTTTACAGTGAAATGGTTAGTAGCTTCCTCTAGATCCTTAAAACTGAATCGGATTGGCATTCCAACTAAGTTTTCTAAGAAATTATCTTCTTCGGAATCATTTGGAGGATCATCCGATGGTTTCTTCTTCTTGTTCTTCTTCCAATGATATCGAAGTCCCAAGTATACTAAACCAGCTATAACTAGTACAGTTCCAACAACAATGATAACCACAAACGGGAAATGCTTTCCCTCGCTGCCATTTCCTCCCCCTGCGTTATTTCCATTATTGAAATTCTTTGGAACCTTAATGTAAGTGACAAATCCAGAGCTGCCTTGAGCCGACTGCAGGGTTCCAATTTCGTCAAACAGAAAGCAATTTGCTGAACTAGTTTCAAAAAACAACACTTTACATGAGCAATTCTTCAGGCAAGCATTTTTGCAACTGTCTAAATCAGATTTAGTAATCGGACGAGCGTACCCAAGCGCAAAATAATCGAGTTTATCACCAATGTCTGCAAGCTCCACCTCCGCCGAATTCGAGCTATTACACGCAGGAATGACCCCAGGACTGCAATTTGGATGAGAGTTCAAAGCTGCAGGACATAGGCACCTGTTATCAGCATGATTGCAAATGGAATACGGATCACATGGTTCAGGCGTACTGCATGAATCTTGAGGTATCTTCATCTTCTCTGCAACTGTTCCGCCACTATTAAGATTATAGAAGGAAACTAACCCATCACTACCTAAAACTGCAGCCCATGTCACATCTTCATCAGGATCGGCGAAAACAAATTGCCAAAGTAACTTCTTCTTCTGATCAAAGAACTGCCATGAATTAGAAACCAGGGATGCAGAATAAACATCCCCATTAACTTGATTTATCGTCCTGCGGCTCTCCTTCTTAATAGACCAGTAAGCTTGTGGAGTTGGAAAATCAGCATAAAGAAGCATATCTCCAGACCCAATTTCAAGATTGAAACTCGATTTATAAGTGTTTGGATTACTTACAAGTTTCATTCCACCTACAAATTCCTGACCTGACAAAAGTGTATCAGTCGGATTGCTGAAGCTCTGCCAGATTATGTTGCGATTTTCGCCGAATAACACCAAGTTACCAGTATCCAGCAATTCCAATGAAGTTACACCTTTATCAGCAGTATTCGTCGACCAAACATTTTTCCCTCCACTGGTTAAATACGCATCTCCATTCTTGTCAAATGTAAACTTGTCTGAGTTCCGCACCACTGAGCCTCTGTTTGCAGTCCAGAGAACTCTTGAAGTTGGCTTATGGAGGATGACTAACAGAAATAAAGTCACATCATCTTTGATTGATTCAAACCCAAATGCAAAATTTGAGTTATTAGATAACAAAAACAATCCTTCATTATCAACCCAATTCATTTGAGATCCTTGAAACCCAGGAGAAATTTGAGCTATTTTTCGAACACTAGCAGAACAAGTTCCAAATAAAAGAAAAAAGAGCAGAAATACAGATCCAGCAGAAACTTGGGTCGCCATGGTTAGTCAAGAAAACCCTGAATTGAGCTTAAAAGTTTCCAAAATGAAAATTAAGGAAACCTTTGCACTTCTCCGAAAAAAAGGTGAAAACTTTACATAAAGAAGAGGTGAAGAGAAGATAGAAACAGAAGGAAATGATAGTGAACCCTGAAGCCAAACTACAGCATTTTTCTGAACCAAACAGAGACTAAAAAGAAAAATCCAAATCACGAGAATGGATGCATGGTTTAAGCTTTCACCATAACCCCAAAGATTAACTTTCTAGAAAGATGGATAATTTTATCCTGACCTCAGGTTTTTTTTGGTTCAGTTGCAGAAGAAACAATCAGAAACAAAACAACTGGGTTGGTTTTGGAAGATGTTGATACTTCTTCTTTAGTTTTATTTTCTTTTTCTGAACAAAAAAACAGAGATGAATCTCTCTGTGTCTGATCTCACTCCTCTGTTACAGCTGGAAAGGAGGTGATCTAGTGGTCATGGAAATTTTAAATTCTTCTTGATTACTGTTACAAACTTTATTACTTTCCTGGGTTTCGGTAATTCCTTTTAGCAATATTATTTTAAAATTCATTTGGGAGTTGGCATTAATTTAATGCAAGGTGGATGGGTAATGAAATGAATGCGGTTGGGGGATCCATGACAATGTTGGCTGGAAAGGAGGAAGAGTCAAGGTTCCAAAACTAACTCATGAATGGTCTATTTTGGCGAGTACTGGAACTCATCCATCTTTTTGCAGATGTGAACCCCGCTTTCTCTTTTTGTGTTTACGTGTGACTTTTGTTTTAGGTGTACCAAGTCGTTTTTTTCTCATCCTATTCGATCAATTTATCCAAGTCTTAGAGTCATTCTTTTTTGCTATTTGATTCATTTATCAATGGAGCTAGGACCGTTGCTCGACTAGAGTCATACATTTTCTTTTGGTGTTATTATAAAAATATATGTGTTGTACAGAAAAAAACAACAACCACATATTATATCTAAAGGGAGGATTCGTGGACACTCTTAGATAGACACCATCATATATAATTTACGTCTTATGATAATGTCCATCTAAGAATGTCCGTGGATCCTTCCTCTTATATCTAGTCTAATAGTTATTGATTTTACAGGCGATTGCATTGCAGCAAGAGGAAATCTAGGACTCGAAGGAAATGATGGAATCTCAGAAGGAGCTAAACTAGATTTCGGCTGGGCCAAACAAATGAATGTTGAATTTGAAGCTAAAAATATGATCGTCCTCGGAAAGATTAACGAATAAAGACCATTCTCAAAATGTAGCCCAGGGAAGATTCTCGCTCTGTTATCATGCCAGTTATCAAGGTGGTACGGAAGATAATAGTAATGAAATGTCTATTTTGTAGTCATCTGTGTTGGAGCTCGGGTTACCCAGGAATCGATGGAATCTGAGGAGGAGCTAAACTAGCTTTTGGGTGGGAAGAAAAATGCATAAATGAATGTTGAATATGAAGCTAAAGATATGACCATCCCGGAAAGATTAGAGAACAAAGGCCTTTATCAAAATGTTGTTCAAGGAAGATTCTTGTTCAGTTATCATGTCAGCTATCAAGGCGGTACTGAAGATAGTAGTAATGTAGTCTCTATTGTTCTACTTAATCTTAGTGCCCTCTAAGGCCGGTTCCTATAGGGGGTGGCTAACCCATCCATTTGCCATGCCAGGTGGCCTGGCAAACTGGCTGCGCGCCACTATAGGAAATAAGTTAGACGATCGAGTCTCAACCGAGCGGTTGAGACTACACCGCTAGCGGCTTCAACTCGACCACTCGGTGGAGTTTGCACCAGTCGCGATTTAAACTCGATCTCCCGTGGTCGGTGCTCTACCGTGTATAAATACCACCATTTCCTTCAGTTTCCATTTGTTAGAGCATTGCTTGGTCGAACTCGCATACGTTGCAATCTCAAGCATGTTTGTCAATGTTAGTGATCAAAACTATAAGTCTTGATTTCTAGCCTACATAGCTAAAGGTCTTGGACTAGGATAGAAAGTGTAGTGGAGCTCAACAACTCCTTGGCAATTATCATACAAGACGAAGGACTACTCAAGGAACTGGTGGATCTTCATCGACTAAAAGGTATGTGGAGACTTGAACTTATCTGTCACTCAAAAGTCTATATATTCTATATCCTACTCTTGAGACAAAAGTCGTTTTGATATATAGACTTTCATTATGTACATTTGCTGTTTCGAGCCGAATTTATCTCGCCTATCTATTTCTCGAAATATGTGTTGGTAAGCTTTCGCTTTAGCCGAATTCAATCTTTACCTAGTGACGAAAGTCATGTTATGTTTCAATCACCTTGAAAATTGCTCTGACGAAAAATGGTCTGTGAATAACGGCTATATCCGTCCTCTGAGAATGTTTCAATGATTGAAATAAGAGTTTATATTACATAACCATTGGTAGGATATAAGCATTGTTGTGGAAACACATATATGTATAAGTCCTTATTCTTTGAACCAAAGTTTGCGAACTTTGTTGATCAAGAGAAATGGAAGTGGGGTGAGCCAAGTCCGCGAACTGGCAGAAGTTCTCGACCCGAGAATTTCTGCTGGACTTTGTGAACTCCTTCCATGAGCTTAAGCCCGCGAACCCAGTCCGGGAACTTGAGAAGGTTATATCTAAAGTCGGTTGTTCTTATATAAATGTTTAAATAAACTAAGGAATGCTTTTGCAAACCGTGCTATAAAGTTCATGAACCGATTCGAGTGAATCAAACCGATTTTGCTTCAGTTGTGTCTTGTGAAGTTACATAAGATCTAAGCAATTGAACAACTCTCTAACTAGTTCATTTGAGTCATTTGAACTAGTTATGGTGAAGAAAAATATGGTTGATATGAAAGTAATCATATGGCTAACCATTTGGTTGACTTGTTGAACCAACAAATGTTAATGTTTGGGTACGGTTCATAAACCCAAAATTGGACATTTCATTTGTGTGTGACAAGCTCAGTTTTCGATCTAACGATTGAGAAATATTAGCTTGAATCTAATCAGGTTTTCATCTAACGGTGAATATTGAATGCTTTTTTACTAAGCTAACATTGATTGCAAACCCTGATTTGAAAGTGTATATAAGGGAGAACTCTAGCAACTGGGAAACTTAATTCCCACACATTCTGTGTGATACTAGTTGTGCTAAGCTAGAGTCGATTCTCCTTTAACCTTTGGTTTCTTCTTCTAAACCAGGTTAAAGACTTAAAGACTTCATTGGGATTGTGAAGCCAGACCGATACTACTTTTCTTGTAGTTGTGTGATCTGATCTTGCATCTTATATCGTTACGAGTACGATTGTAATAATTGGCTCGAGATTTTATATCTCCGATAGGCAAGATAGAAAAAAAGTCACAAACATATTCGTCTCATCGTTTGTAATTCCACAATATCTTTTTTCGCTGCGTCGATTAAGATTATTGTGAGTTGATTGATAATACTAAGATGTTCTTCGTGAATATAAGTCTGGTATTATTGATTGGTTCCTATTCACCTTGATTTATCAAAAGACGGAACAAAACTCATAGGTATATTCGTGGGAGACGGATTTATCTATTATCGTAAACTTTTCTGTGTGATGCAGATTTGTTTATTAAAGTCTTCGACTTTGGGTCGTAGCAACTCTTAGTTGTGGGTGAGATCATCTAAGGGAATCAAGTGCGCAGTATCCTGCTGGGATCAGAGGCGTAGGAGTATAATTGTACCTTGGATCAGTGTGAGATTGATTGGGGTTCAACTACAGTCCAGACCGAAGTTAGTTTGAAGTAGGATAGTGTCTGTAGCGGCTTAATACAGTGTGTGTTCCATCTGGACTAGGTCCCGGGGTTTTTCTGCATTTGCGGTTTCCTCGTTAACAAAATTTCTGGTGTCTGTGTTATTTCAATTTCCGCATTATATTGTTTTATCTTTATAATTGAAATAATACAGGTTGTGTGTTAGATCATCAATTAGAGTAATCCAACCTTTGGTTGTTGATTGTCATTGATTGATCCTCGGATATTGGTCTTTGGTACCATCCGAGTTATTCCTTATATTTGATTAGGACTCGCTGATTTCTATTATCTTGAGTAAATCAAAACAAAAGAGAGATATTAACTCCTTGAGATATTTTTACCTATATTAAGTCTGACTGTCTAGTTGATTCTCTAGAAAGTATTTCGAAGTTAGTCCATACAGATTGCTAAGCGAAATATTGGGTGGTGTTGTTAGACCCACGCTTTTTCAATTGGTATCAGAGCAGGCAAACACGTTTAAGACCTTACAAGTCTGTGGTTGTAGCGATATGACTCTATGGACAGAGGTGTTATCTCTATTAACGTACCACCATTCTTCGATGGCTCTAATTACTTATGGTGGAAAATCGCCATGCGAGCTTTTCTTCAAGCACATGATTTTCAATCATGGGTATATGTTGTTAATGGCTATAATCCTCCCGTTGTGGCAGTTGGAGATGTAAACGTTCCCAAACCTATTGGTGAATACACCCCTGCCGAGATAAATGCTGCAAAGCAAAACTCCGACGGTTTGAATGCCATTATACATGCTATTACCCCAAATCTTCAGCACCATGTGACTAATTGCACTAAGTCAAAAGAAGCTTGGGATATCTTGGAAACCGTATTCGAAGGTAACTCCAGTGAAAAGGAAGTTAGGCTTTAAAACCTTAATTCCGATTGTGAAAACCTTCGTATGGCAGATGAAGAAACATTTGATGAGTTTAATCACAAAGTGTCTGAAATTATTAATACATCTTTTGCATTGGGTAAGACTATTCCTGAAAAGGACATTGTAATGAAAATTCTCAGATCGCTGCCATCTAGATACGATTCTAAGAAGCATGCCATCGTTGAGGGAAATAACCTTGATAATCTCTCCAGAAATACGCTGGTTGGGAAGCTTAAGATCTTTGATCATGAACATTCATCCAAAACCAAGGATGTTGCGTTCAAAGCACAAAAGGACACTAATTACTTGATAAGAGTAAAAAAGTGTATATCTGTGAAGATGATCAATTAAGACAGACTCATCAGATTAAGATCTTGACAAGTCAGTCTCGATGATCACAAGACAGTTTAGGGATCTTCTGTTGAAGAGAAGTAAATGGTTCTCCAGAGATAATCCTAAAACATCAGTTAAACCTCATCGTATTCCTCCTAAAAACAGGGAAACAGATGAGACTTATGATGAGGATATGCCTCAGTGCTTTAAGTGTAAAGGATTTGGTCATTTTGCAAACGAGTGTTCAAATCGTAGAAAATACACTGGGAACAAAGGTCTTGCGACAACTCTTGATGAAATGTCTGACAACTATGATTCTAATGAAGACAAGAAATCAAGTGTTGCACTTCTTGGTGAAAATATTGATTTTGATAATTGTAGCAATACATACATCAATCTTGATATTTTTTCAGAAGATAATCCAACTAATATGGAAGATAAAGTTAATCCATTCTTTGGAAACTCTGTTAATGTTTCTGGTTCCACTATGTGCCTAGCTACGTGCACATCTCAGAAGCCTGACTTTATCCTAGTTTGACGTGCTCGTATTGTTCTCTAAAGGGTCATGAACTTTCAAGGTGCTACAAGTACAAACACTAACTGAGGCACGTCAACAAAATTCAACGAAGAGAAAATCATTTAGAAAGGAAGGTTAAACTTGCTCAGAAGACTGCTGAGGTATGTAGGATCTTATCTTCGTCTAAGAAGTTAGTTTTTAAGGATAAACCAAGACCATTAGAGAAGAAAGTATGGTCAAGTCGGTTTGATAGACAAAAGTCTGAGGATTCTTCTCAAGAGGAAAATGGTGGACAAATTGTTGTTCACCACAACGCAATTTAATTGTGTTGATTAAAATCTTGTCTCATGTGCCTGATCAAAAGAGACAATGATTTTATACCTCACAGGCTTTAGGAAAGTTTTTTTTTGCTCTCTTTTTTTAGATTTTTTTTTTGTATCTATCAAACAAAAAGAGAGGGTTATGATCGTCAATTCTACTCTTTATAGGTTTGAGAGTTGGACAAGTACGGACCTGTTAAAGGTTTTGAAACCCTACATTCCTTTTACCTTCCTCAAAACCTCTTTTTATCTCAAGACTACTTGTTGAGTTAAATTTGTGATTTCCTCTCACAAACCCATACGTTATGGATACTCCAAGCATGATGTCTTCTGATGGAAAAGATTTTAATGTGATTGTTAAGCCATCAATCATGAAGGAAAAATAAAAATCTCTGTTATCTCTTACCTTGAAAAGAAAACGAAGGAATGTGAGGAATCCAAGAGCCGTTCCTTCAAACTCTCAGAAGTTTTCTGGTGTTCTTGAAGAGTTGAAGGAGATGCGAAAGGAGATTCAACAAATACAGGCTTTTGTGTATTAGACTCATGAGATTCAGAAGGCCCTGGTTCGACAACATCAGCCGAGAAGGTTTATTGATATAAACTCCTACCTTAATGAAACTTATGTGCCAATGGCTGTTGACGACAAGGAGTTCGGGGACGATAAAGAATTCTTCAAAGGTCTTATTGCCTAGTAAATCTTCTATTTTATGTTTTTATTAGAAGAATAACTAGAGTTTGGAATAGCCATTATTATGATTACACATAGCTATGTCCAACGTTTTCATCTTCATGTTTTTAGATTTATTGGTTTAAATTCTAAATTGTTTGGAAGATGATTTTTGCAGTATTAATCTTTATGGTTTTATATATTGCAATATTGTTTATGGGATATGTGTGGTTGCGTCCGTGAACTTGATTGTTCCATATCTTGTCAAAAGTAAAGTCGTTCATGAATTGATATGCATGTATTGATGAAATAATGAATGGACTTTTGAAAAATACAAAAGTTAAGCCTATATTGTCAATTATTGATGGAAGATAGGTTAAAATCTTTTGCTTGCAAGGATTATGTCTATTAAATGTCGTTATGCATATAGTGATGGAAAATAGAATGAATCCTTGTATATTCCGTAGTAATTGATCTTCCCTGATCTATATTTTATGTATTACTGTGAGGCTCCGTAAAGTGTCTTATGTTGAGCATTAAACAACCAAGTTGATTATTTTTGATTAGCTATGTTGTTGTTCCGTAAGATACTTTATGTTGAGCATTTTCAACTAAATTAATCATCTTGTTTGGTTATTTAGTTATGACTCCATATGCCTTCTTATGTTTGAGCATTCATGACTGGGTTGATTGTTTAACTTAGTCATTGCTCCATAGACTCTCTTATGTGAGTATGACCAATTAAACTGATTACTTTTGTGGTTAATTTGGTTGTGTATTTCGATTGGATTAATAATGGGTTTACTTGTGATTAATATAATTGAGCGCTCTTAAGTCTCCATAACTTTACTTGTGTTGATCATTTTTGGTTAAATTAATCATACACTTCTTGTGGTTAATTTAATATTTTGGATTCAAATTCATACTTGTATGTGATTTGTTATGTCCAAAGAAATCCTTATTTTCTCTTTCGAAATTAAGGTCGCTCTTGTTGTTCCCTTGGGAATGACATTTTATGGAGGAGAGTTCTTTTTGAACTTGCGCTTAATTGCCAAATCTTTGTGGGAGTGCGGCTGTGGAATATTATAGGGGTTATCTTGTATCTTTAAACTCCTTGATAAATGCATTTAGCTTCGGCTTTATGATTGCATCTAAATAAGATGATGTGTGTTCTCTCTTTTGGTCATGAAATGTCTCTTTCGGAAATTTCATTAGGATCCCGTTCTTGTACCTTTGACAATTTTATTGACAAAAAGGGGGAGCATTAATATGTAGTTCACACTACAAATACATATGGTTTTCGGATCATTAGGTAAGGGGGAGTGGTTTCCATGTGAGATGGAGTATTGACTAAGGGGGATTGATACATATCACCATAGTATTGTTGTTGAAGTTGTGATACAATTGAACTTTGACGCTGTGTAATGATACTATGACACTGTATAACAATGATTGAGAACTATTGTTTTCTTGTTGTTATAGATACGGATTTTGAAAAACGATGATGCTAAACTTACAACCTTTGGGATCATTGGATTACTTAGAAGTGACGAAGATTTCGAGTAATCTTGAAGATTAGGCATGTGGAATAGGAGCTACAAAAGTTTTTTTTTTTTTTTTGTATTCCATATGTATTAATAGTTTTGCCACTAAAATTGAAAAAGGGGGAGATTGTTAGAGCATTGCTCGGTCGAACTCGCATGTGTTTCTATCTCAAGCATGTTTGTCAATGTTAGTGATCAAAACTATAAGTCTTGATTTCTAGCCTACATAGCTAAAGGTCTCGGACTAGGATATAAAGTGTAGTTGATCTCAATAACTCCATGCAATCATCATACAAGACGAAGGACTACTCAAGGAACTGGTGGATCTTCATCGACTAAAAGGTATGTGGAGACTTGAACTTATCTGTCACTCAAAAGTCTATCTATTCTATCTCCTACTGTTGAGACAAAAGTCTTTTTGATATATAGACTTTCATTATGAACATTTGGTATTTCGAGCCGAGTTTATCTCGCCTATCTATTTCTCGAAATATGTGTTGGTAAGCTTTCGCTTTAGCCGAGTTCAATCTTTACCTAGTCACGAAAGTCATGTTATGTTTCAATCACCTTGAAAATTGCTCTGACGAAAAATGGTCTGTGAATAACGGCTATTTCCGTCCTCTGAGAATGTTTCAATGATTGAAATGAGAGTTTATATTATATAACTATTGGTAGGATATAAGCATTGTTGTGGAAACACATACATGTATAAGTCCTTATTCCTTGAACCAAAGTTTGCGAACTTTGTTGATCAAGAGAAATGGATGTGGCGTGAGCCAAGTACGCGAACTAAGTCCGCGAACTGGCGGAAGTTCTCGACTCGAGAATTTCTGCTGGAGTTTGTGAACTCCTTCCATGAGCTTAATTCCGTGAACCCAGTCTGCGAACTTGAGCAGGTTATATCTAAAGTCGGTTGTTCTTGACCCGATGTTTAAATAAACTAAGGAATGCTTTTGCAAACTGTGGCTATAAAGTTCATGAACCGATTCGAGTGAATCAAACCTATTTTGCTTCGATTGTGTCTTGTGTAGTTACATAAGATCTAAGCAATTGAACAACTCTCTAACTAGTTCATTTGAGTCATTTGAACTAGTTATGGTGAAGAAGAATATGGTTGATATGAAAGTAATCATATGACTAACCATTTGGTTGACTTGTTGAACCAACAAATGTTAATGTTTGGGTATGGTTCATAAACCCAAAATTGGATATTTCATTTGTGTGTGACAAGCTCAGTTTTCGATCTAACGGTTGAGAAATATTAGCTTGAATCTAATTAGGTTTTCATCTAACGGTGAGTATTGAATGCTTTGTTACTAAGTTAACATTGATTGCAAACCCTGATTTGAAAATGTATATAAGGGAGAAATCTAGCAACTGGGAAACCTAATCCCCACACATTCTGTGTGATACTAGTTGTGCTAATGATAAGTGCATATTTTACATATATTTAGTGTTAATTCCATGCTAGTAATTGTTTATATTCTTGCAAATTATTGTAGATTACGCTTGTTTTCTCTTATTTGTGTTTTATTAGGTAAATCATCTGAAAGAAGTGAATTGACACTTAATTATGCAATAAAAGAAGCTAGCTACAAGTGAAGAAGGGCCAAATACTAGTGGAACTCGTTCAAATGGAGGATTTCTAGCCATCATTTTGTAGAGGACAGGAAGATGAAGTCAACGACGAAAAAACGAAGTCTTTATGAGTTCGTATGAAGAAGTTACGAACAAAACAAGAACTTGGAAGATTATAAGGGTAATATGGTCATTTTAAAGGGCAGTGCTATTAACATCCCATTGTACGTTAAGGGGCAGTCATCCTGTTAAGGGGTGACTGTTTCAAAGGAACTGCTAAAGGAAGTCATGTCATTTACTTAGGGGAAGTTAGAATTCAAATAGTGTTAAGGACACCGGGCCATTCAGTTCAGGGCTTCCACCATCATCTTCTTTCCCTCAACAGAACACGATGAGTTTTCCGACCAATCTCATGTTGTCATACTGAAGATTAACAGGGAAGTGGTGATCGATGGAGTTGATCATAGACTAAAGGATATGGGTTCGGAGTTCGAGAAGATCATTGGGTTGCTGTTAGATGAGATGGGTCGATGACTGATCCTCGAGTTGCCTGTGATGATAAACTTGAGGTTGTTGTTGCTGCCAACCACGACACTTTAGATCGAAACAGAACGCTGTCTTGATGTAGAATCTCATGGTGATTGAGATGAAACAGAAAGGATGGGGCATGTGCCGATGCTGGCCTTTGTTCGTGATGATTTCGATGCTGCTGAGAATGAGTTGATGGTGCTGTGAAGAGATGAAAGAGTAGTTGCTGCCATTGGCAGTGGTAAGAAGGAGTTTTTGATGGAGTTTGAGCATCACCGGCGATTGAAGAACAAAGAAGCAGTGATGCTCGGGCTTTGCTGTGACGGATAAGAGATGAGCAGAAGATGATAACTCATTGGCAGTGATCATCATAATGGTGACGAGAAGGCGATGCTGCTCCCATTCACGATGAAATAAGGTCAAGATGGAGTAGAACTCGAGCTGAGATTCAAATCAGTTATGACTCGGGTTTTGCTGCTGTCGTTGGCAATAAAGAAATGAAGAAGTGGGACATCGGTGTTGTTGTTCATGATAAGTTGATCAGAAAGAATTGGTTGCTCGAGCTTGGAAGATTTGGACCTCGAGCTGGACAAGGAACAGATAAGCACGAACCTGAGGAGTTTGATATGCTGTTAGCAAGATATTCGACCAAGAATATAGGATAGAACTGATGCTGCTGCCGTGATTATTGTGGACTCTGTAGGATATTTCCGCGTCCAAGATAAACAAGGAATCATCGATACGCGTTTGTGGAGGTTGGATAATCTTTGGAAGTCAAGACTTGAGCGAAAATTCAGTCAGAGAATGGTTTTGGATTGATACTGCAGCTGCAAAACAGTCACCGAGTGATGCTTTTACCGTTGAATTTCAAGATGAATGGTGAAGATTAAAGCGCGTTTGATTGTTCGTGGCGGTTTAGAATTGTTATGTGGTTATCATATTCGAATTTTCAAGGTTCGATTGCTATAAATAGAGGTCCAAATTGCAACCAAAAGATATCTCCTCACCCTCACTTTCACGCCCACAAACTGCTCGATAAAATTCTCCATAGAAGAACAAAAGCATAAAGACTTCACATATGCACTAGTAGCAGAAAGGTTATAGCAACAAGGAGACATTGGCTGATCTTTTGCAACAGAGGAAGTAGTAGCTAAAGTTTTCTTGCAACAAGGCGATAGTGGCTGATCTCCTGCAACAGAAGCAGCAGTAGCTAGAGTTCTTCTACAACTACAGTTTGCTTTCTATAAACTCCATTATGTCTAGCTAATTTAATTATTTGATTGAGGATGAATTCTAAGTACTATATATGATTTGATTTAGTATATGAATCTGTTCTGATTTCTTCATATGATTATTGTTTGTGTTTATTATTAAAAATTAATATGATTGATTGATAGATTGTTTAGGTGGCCAACTGAATATATTTGTTAACTCAATCTAATGCTAATAAGGGTTAGGATATCCGTAATTGTTGAATAATTTCTTACACAAGTAGAGAACGTGAGACCTTGCGGAGGGACTCTGTAAAGCAATCGCGTGTAAACGCAACACTAGAAAGTAGACCGAGCGTACTGAGTCTAATTACTAGGATTAAACCTAAATTCACAGACCATAAAGCATTCGACTGAATTACATCTTGTAAGCATACCTCAAGGTGGTTCAGACGGATAGACTCTGGCGACTAAGCGTACCTGTTGTCTAGTGGCTTAAGGTATTTTGGAGATAGATAAGCGTATTTGTTATCTTACAGTTAGTAATAATCTATGATTAATGATGAATGGATGAATATACTACTTTGATGAATATTTAGTTACGAAGAAGGATTCCTCGATCATCTCACTCCATTTTGCTTGCAATCTTAATTACTTCTCATTGCTTTATTATTTATTTAGCTTTTGAATCTAAAACAAAAACCCCCATTTGTGACATTTTTGACAACGAAACTCCCTGCTCCTCGTTGTAACGATCCTTGCTTCCATTATATTACCAGCTAATTGTGTGGAAATAAGATTATTAATTTGTTGAGCCTACGACACCCACCAAATTTTGGCGCCGTTGCCGGGGAGCAGTCGGTAGCTTTAGTTGTTTCTTTTTGTTTTGTTTTTGTTTTTTGTTTTTTTTTTTCTTTTAGATTTTCTTTTTAGTTTTTAACTTTGTTTTCTAGATTTTTGTTTTAGGTACTTAATCTCTGGCATCAAAGGATTGGGATTACCCCTGGTGCGGAATTCAAACTCGAAAGGGAACGGTACTAAAAGCACGTCCAAAGTTGCAACAAGAACCTTATGTAGTAAAGATGGTTAATACAGACGACGGGGGAAATTCTCCACCACCTCCACCCGTGGAGAGGAAGTTAGGAGAGTTGACATCTCCATGCTTAGATTCGCAACCACTGAGCATTACAATCACTAACCCAGTGGAGCTGAAGTCGAATCTACTTCATCATATACCAAAGTTCAAGGGACATCCAGGTGAAAATCCAAATCGACACCTTCAACAGTTCCAGAACACAATGACAAGTCTGAGGCATGCAACCGCAGACAGAGATATGGCTATGCTACAAGCCTTCCCGTTTTCATTGACAGACTTAGCAGAAGAATGGTTGTATTGTCTTCCTCCAGGGAGTGTTACAACATGTACTGAGATGAAAAAGCTATTTCTGGAGAAATATTTTCCTGCTTCGAAAGCGACATCCGTTCGTAAGGAGATTAGTGGCATTTTACAGATGTCTGGGGAGTCTCTATATGAATACTGGGAGAGGTATACGAAGTTGTTGGCAAGCTGCCCACACCATAATATATCCTCAATACTTATCATTCAATACTTCTACGAAGGATTACTTCCAGAACAGAGGAATTTGATTGATGCGGCTGCCGGTGGTTCACTTACTGAGAAGACAATATCGCAGGCAACCAGTTTGATTGAGAGTATGGCTTCCAATGCTCAACAATTCTACACCATAAACAACTCTAATGTCAGAAGAGTTAGCGAGATAGGAGAGTCTGCATAGTCAGAGCAACGGATGGACAACATAGAGAAGGTAGTACAACGAATGGCGACAGTGATTATTCCTACTTATGAAGAAGAGTCTTAATAGGTGAATGCTATGTTCCCTAATCAGAGGCCAAAGTATGATCCCTACTCTAATACTTATAATCCAGGTTGGAAAGATCATCCAAATTTTAGTTATGCAAAATCAGCAAGCTGCAACTCCTAATCTGAATGGGCGACAAAATGGTTTTCAACAACCACAGTTCCGACCACAACCTCCACCTCAACAGCAAACTCAAAATTCTAGTTTAGAGGAGATGATGAAAATGATGATGCAAAAGCAAGATGCAAATGCTCAGCGTCAAGATACAATTCTGCAGAAGCAAGATATGGCTATAAAGGACTTGCAAACTCAAATTGGACAATTGGCTACATACATGAATGAAATAAAAGCACAAAATTCGGCAAAGTTGCCATCAAAGCCTTTCGTGAATCCAAGAGCGAACGTTAATGTTGTAACTCTAAGAAGTGAGAAGCAAACAGAAGAGCCAAAACAACAAGAAAAGTTTAGTCACGACTTGGAAGAGGAAAAGCCAACCTCAACTGGCCAACCTAAGGACAAAGTTCATACCTTTACCACACCACCTCCTTTTCCTAGTCGTTTTGCCAAGTCAAAGAAGCAAGCTCTAGACAAGGAGATTATGGATATTTTCAGCAAGGTGCATATCAACATTCCATTTATTGAGGCCATCAGAACGGTACCCAAGTATGCCAAGTTTCTGAAGGATTTGTGCACAAGGAAGGAGAGGTTAATTGCTAACGAGATCACTCAGGTGGGAGAAAGTGCTTCAGCTATGTTGTTGAAGAAGATGCCTGCAAAGTATAAAGATCCTGGTGGTTTTACAGTGCCAATTACTATTGGTGAAAAACGGTTTGAGCGTGCTTTGCTTGATTTGGGAGCTTCCATAAGTGTGATGTAAGCCGATGTTTATGATTCATTGAATCTTGGGCCTTTAAAGGAGACATGGATTATCATTCAATTGGATAATAAGTCTAACATATATCCTAAGGGACTCGTGGAAGACGTGTTGGTGCAAGTGAATGAACTAATCTTTCTGGTTGATTTCTTTGTTGTGGATATGCAAAATGGGGACAATTGTTCGTCTACTTCATTACTTCTTGGGAGACCATTTATGAAGACTGCTAAGACGAAGATTGATTGTGATACTGGGACACTCACTATGGAGTTTGACAAAGAGGTTATACACTTCAATATTTTTGAAGCCATGTGTTATCCAAGTGACATTCATTCCGCATTTTCTGTTGATGTTATTGGTTCATTAGCACAACAGATGTTTGATTTGCACAACGAAGATGAACTTGAATCTGTGCTACAAAATTGCATAGATATGGACGTCCATGGCATGCGTAACTTGGATGTTGATATTCCCAAAGATTTTTTTGAAACATGTGGTGCTTTAACGGCATCACAAGAAGTTACCAGAGGTAATATTTCATATATCTCCTTACCTGTAACTGATGAAGTTCCTTTACCTTCTGTTGTGCAGGCACCTAAATTAGAGCTGAAACCTCTACCAGATCACTTAAAGTACGCTTACTTGGGTGATGGGGAAGATCTTCCAGTCATTATTGCAAAGAATCTCACAGCAGTACAGGAAGAACGCCTTCTTCGGATTCTGAAAGAGCACAAAACGGCTATTGGTTGGACAATTGCTGATATCAAAGGAATTAGTCCAGCCATGTGCATGCATGGAATCCTAATGGAAGATGATTTAAATCCAGTACGTGATGCTCAGTGTAGGCTTAACCCCCCAATGATGGAGGTCGTGAAGAAAGAGATCCTCAAATTACTAAGTGTGGGGGTGATTTACCCAATTTCTGACAACAAATGGGTTAGTCCGGTGCAAGTGGTGCCTAAGAAATCAGGTGTCACTGTTGTTAGAAATCAAGATGATGAACTTATTCCAACAAGAGTTCAAACAGGATGGCGAGTGTGCATAGACTACAGAAAGCTCAATTTGGCTACCCGCAAGGATCACTTTCCTTTGCCTTTCATTGATCAGATGTTAGAGAGGTTAGCGGGACATTCTCATTATTGCTTTTTGGATGGTTATTCAGCTACAATCAAATTGTTATTGCACCGGAGGATCAAGAGAAGACTACCTTTACTTGTCCTTCGGTACATTTGCATACAGAAGAATGCCATTTGGTCTTTGCAATGCGCCTGCCACTTTTCAAAGATGTATGGTTAGTATATTTTCTGATTACGTGGAAAACATCATTGAGGTGTTTATGGACGACTTTAGTGTTTATGGCGATTCATTTGATATTTGTTTAAATAATCTAGAACTTGTGCTTAAAAGATGCATAGACACTAATTTGGTTTTAAACTGGGAGAAATGCCACTTTATGGTAAACCATGGAATTGTACTTGGCCACATCGTTTCCTCTCAAGGTCTCGAGGTAGACAAGGCAAAGATAGACTTGATTAGGAACTTATAATACCCCACTTCGGTGAGGGAAATTCACTCGTTTCTTGGTCATGCAGGTTTTTATAGGAGGTTTATCAAAGATTTCTCCAAAATCTCAATGCCGATGTGCAAATTGTTGCAAAAGGAGGTTGCCTTTAACTTCAACCAGGAGTGCAAGGATTCCTTTAATAAATTGAAGGAATTGTTGACTACTGCACCAATTATTAAGTCACCTGACTGGAGTTTTCCGTTCGAGTTAATGTGTGATGCAAGTGATTATGCAGTCGGAGCTGTTTTGGGTCAGAAAGTATACAAGAGGTCACATGTGATTTACTATGCATCAAGGACCCTAAATGATGCTCAAATCAACTATTCTACTACTGAGAAGGAGTTGTTGGCTATAATATTTGCATTAGAAAAATTTAGAGCTTATTTGGTGGGTACCAATGTGATTCTATATTCTGATCATGCATCACTACGGTACCTATTAAAAAAGAAGGAGGCCAAGCCAAGACTCATAGGTTGGATTCTTTTGCAGAATTCAATATGGAAATCAGAGATAAGAAAGGTGTTGAGAATACAGTTGTCGATCATCTTAGTAGACTTGTTATTTCCGAAGAAGCACTTCCTTTACAAGATCGTTTTCCAGACGAACAACTTTTCTCAATTGAAGAATCAACACCTTGGTATGCTGATATAGTAAACTATTTGGTTACAAGGAAAGTACCTAGTACGATGTCTAACTTTCAAAAGTTAAAGCTTAAGAAAATAGCCAAGCAGTATGTGTGGGATGGGCCCTACTTGTGGAAATATGGTGCTGATCAGATTATTCGCAGGTGCGTACCTAACTCTGAATTTCAATCTATTTTATCTTTTTGTCATTCTTATGCTTGTGGTGGTCACTTTGGTGCAAAACGTACCGCTGTCAAAGTCCTTGAGAGTGGCTTTTATTGGCCTAGCCTATTTGAGGATGCATATGCTTTTTGCAAATCTTGTGATAGATGTCAACGAACAGGCAATCTAGGTGCTCGAAATCAAATGCCCCTCAATCCTATTCTCACTGTCGAGATTTTTGATGTGTGGGGAATTGATTTTATGGGTCATTTTGTTAATTAGAATGGAAAATTTTATATACTTCTTGCTGTGGATTATGTTTCTAAATGGGTGGAAGCAAAAGCCACCCCTACTAATGGTTCTCAAGTTGTATGTGAGTTTTTGAAGGAATATATTTTCTCTAGACATGGTACACCAAGAGTGGTTATCAGTGATGGAGGCTCGCACTTCAAGAAATCCTTTCACGCTCTCCTCAAGAAGTACAACATTACACACAAGATTGGTACGCCGTATCACCCACAAACTAGTGGGCAAGCTTAAATTTCAAATCATGAGATTAAGTCCATCCTTGAGAAAACCGTTAACACTACACGAAAGGATTGGAGTTTTAGACTAAACGATGCATTATGGGCGTATAGAACAGCATACAAGACGCCGATTGGTATGTCTCCGTATCGATTGGTTTATGGAAAAGCTTTCCATCTCCCAGTTGAACTTGAGCACAAGGCTTTATGGGCAGTAAAGATGTGCCACATGGAGTATGAAAAAGCGTGGAAACAAAGACAACTACAAATCAATGAGCTAGAGGAGATACGTAACGATGCTTACGAGAATGCTCGTATATACAAGGAAAAGACTAAGATTTTCCATGACAAGATGATTTCTCGAAAGAATTTTGTTGTGGGACAAAAAGTTCTTTTATTTAATTCTCGTATTCGTTTATTTCCTGGTAAGCTAAGGTCCCGATGGATTGGACCTTTTATTGTTAGTAATGTTTTTCCTCATGGTGCAGTTGAGATTACTAGTAGTAAAACCGGGATAACATCCAAGGTAAACGACCATAGATTGAAGACATATTACGAAAACTTCTCTACTGAGAAGGTGGATGCAATTAGACTTCAAGATTTACTCCCTCTGGAGGAGTAGTAAGGAGACTGCCCAGTCGGGCTGACGACTTTAAACCAAGCGCTAATGGGAGGCAACCCATAGGTTTTGTATCTTAAACCCTTTTATTTTTTGTTTTTATTATTTTCATATCATATTTTCATCCCCATGTTTAATTTCATTGAATCCGGAATCTATCTTAGAAGAGAATTATGACGAATACCTTTTCGTCAGAAATATTCAGACTGCGCGTAGTTCAGTCCAGAGACCATAACTGTCAGACTGTTTATCGAAACACTGTGCCCTTTTGACACTTTGTAGAAAACACTTAGATGAACAACTTTTGTGAAACGGAGTTTTTCCAAATTCCTCACCAATTTGCACAGTTTTTGCGTTTTATCTGCTGCAGAATTTTCGGTTTTACACATTGAGGACAATGTGAAGTTTAAGTGTGGGGGAGTATTTTGCATATAGATTTTTCATTTTTTTTGCATAAAACCTTCAACTTGTAGAGATTTTAGAGTCACTAGCATACTTCTAGGTATGTTTACATAGAATTCTGACCGACATAACTGAATTTGGAAGTGTTAGGGAACTACGTTCGGATTTCTTACGAATTGGAGTGTTAAATAATGGATTTAATCATGCCGGTGATGCAAATGAGGTGCAGGGAGAAATGCATTATTAGAATTGCTGATCAATCATTAGTGGAGACTACCCATTTTCATATCAACCGAGGCACCAGACCAGATTTCTTTTTTATAAATGACTAAAGAGCTTTCTTGAGTGTGTGTCACCGCACGTTAATTCCGGGTAGAATGGTGAGCTACCCAACCTCCCACCAATAGAAGCACTACTTTTGATCTCTTGAGTGCTAATTTTGTCAATCATGAGGGTGACGTCTATAGATGAAAACCACCTTCTTGTAGTTTGATTTGCAGTTAGCACCATTCTCTCTCGCCAACGACAATCCATAGAAACACCATCATCATCAACAAGTGGAGCGACATCAGAATCTACAAGGAAGTTGAAGACGTTTGAGGTTTACAATCAACAATTCAAGGAAGAGCAAAAATTTCATATCCAAGTAAAAACAACATATAATGAGCGGATTTTTATATACATGTTGAAGACTTATTACAAGAGCAAAGAAAATCAAAAGATGAGAATTATTGAAGTTTATGATACAAAGACATTACAAGTTGTGAAAATCAAAGTGGTAAGATACTTCTCACATGGCCATGTTAATTGTATTTCATATTTATTGTTTTAGTTGCAATCTCTTTTCAAAAAAAATAAAAATAAAAATAATAATAATAATAATACAAAGAGTTTTGCATTTAGGTTGTTATTTCATCAATAAGGCCATGTGGAAGAAAAACATATAAAGAAGTTTCAAACAACAAGGAAATTGAGGAAAAGATTTACAAATTGTCAAAGTTCTGCGAAGTTCAAGAGTTTATCATCAACAGTTGAAGCCGAAGCCGAAGACCGAGAAGATGAAGAAGACGAGCTGAAGACTACGTTTCTATTGGATGCTGTGAGAGTGGTGCTTTTGTCACTGCCGATCGGATGTGAAGGTGGTAAGTACTCCCATCCTTGCTATAGTGGTTGATATCCTTTCTTAGAGATCATCAGAAAATATTTTTATTTCCCTCGATCTTGTGGGGTCTCCAGAAATAATTCGGAAGGTTTCCTTCCCACTATTCAACGTGTGTAGGATTCTCTCTTCATTCCTACTTGCACACATGTGAGACCCATAAAAAAGCTGTCTTATTGAGTGCAATTATCATAAATTCCTTTTAAGTGAGGTAGAAATCAAGGCGAAATGCTTATTGATCGCTCTCAAACACGCGTTCTCTCATTATGGTGTGGTTATTTATCACTCAAGATTTAAGAATGAATATGTTCTTTGGTATTTCTAACTTCTTATTACTAGCATGCAGAAACTCTATGTCCTCATAGCTCTTTGGATGCTTGGGACGCTGGAACGCTTAGAAGTTGGAGTAGGTTTTGTGGGTATACCTCTCGTAAGCCCTCACGAGACTATAACTCGTCCACTAGGGACACCTAGGGGTTTAAAGGCTTGTTGCACATGTTAAGTGTAACCGTATCCTCGGCGAAATGGAGTTGTTGTATTTTGTTTTAAGTTAGGTAGTTTGCTCGAGGACTAGCAAAAGCCAAGTGTGGGGGAATTTGATAAGTGCATATTTTACATATATTTAGTGTTAATTCCATGCTAGTAATTGTTTATATTCTTGCAAATTATTGTACATTACGCTTGTTTTCTCTTACTTGTGTTTTATTAGGTAAATCATCTGAAAGAAGTGAATTGACACTTAATAGTGCAATAAAATGAGCTAGCTACAAGTGAAGAAGGGCCAAACACTAGTGGAACTCGTTCAAATGGAGGATTTCTAACCATCATTTTGTAGAGGACAAGAAGATGAAGTCAACGACGAAAAAACGAAGTCTTTCTGAGTTCGTATGAAGAAGTTACGAACAAAACAAGAACTTGGAAGATTATAAGGGTAATATGGTCATTTTAAAGGGCAGTGCTATTAACATCCCATTGTACGTTAAGGGGAAGTCATCCTGTTAAGGGGTGACTGTTTCAAAGGAACTGCTAAAGTAAGTCATGTCATTTACTGAGGGGAAGTTAGAATTCAAATAGTGTTAATGACACCAGGCCATTCAGTTCAGGGCTTCCACCATCATCTTTTTTCCCTCAACAGAACACGATGAGTTTGCCGACCAATCTCATGTTGCCGTACTGAAGATTAACAGGGAAATGGTGATCGATGGAGTTGATCAGAGACTAAAGGATATGGGTTCGGAGTTCGAGAAGATCATTGGGTTGCTGTTAGATGAGATGGGTCGATAAATGATTCTCGAGTTGCATGTGATGATAAACTTGAGGTTGTTGTTGCTGCCAACCACGACACTTGATCTCGAAACAGAACGCTGTCTTGATGTAGAAGCTCATGGTGATTGAGATGAAACAGAAAGGATGGGGCTTGTGCTGATGCTGGCCTTTGTTCGTGATGATTTCGGTGCTGCTGGGAATGAGTTGATGGTGATGTGAAGAGATGAAAGAGTAGTTGCTGCCATTGGCAGTGGTAAGAAGGAGTTGTTGATGGAGTTTGAGCATCACCGGCGATTGAAGAACAGAGAAGCAGTGATGCTCGGGCTTTGCTGTGACGGATAAGAGATGAGCAGAAGATGATAACTCATTGGCAGTGATCATCATAATGGTGACGAGAAGGCGATGCTGCTCCCATTCACGATGAAATAAGGTCAAGATGGAGCAGAACTCGAGCTGGGATTCAAATCAGTTATGACTCGATTTTTGCTGCTGTCGTTGGCAATAAAGAAATGAAGAAGCGGGACATCGGTGTTGTTGTTCATGATAAGTTGATCAGAAAGAATTGGTTGCTCGATCTTGGCAGATTTGAAACTCGAGCTGGACAAGGAACAGATAAGCACGGACCTGAGGAGTTTGATATGCTGTTAGCAAGATATTCGACCAAGAATACAGGATGAAACTGATGTTGCTGCCGTGATTATTGTGGACTCTGTAGGATATTTCCGCGTCCAAAATAAACAAGGAATCATCGACACGCGTTTTTGGAGGTTGGATAATCTTTGGAAGTCAAGACTTGAACGAAAATTCAGTCAGAGAATGGTTTTGGATTGATACTGCAGCTGCAAAACAGCCATCGAGTGATGCTTTTACCGTTGAATTTCAAGATGAATGGTGAAGATTAAAGCGCGTTTGATTGTTCATGGCGGTTTAGAATTGTTGTGTGGTTATCAGATTCGAATTTTCAGGGTTCGATTGGTATAAATAAAGGTCCAAATTGCAACCAAAAGATATCTCCTCACCCTCACTTTCACGCCCACAAAATGCTCGATAAAATTCTCCAGAGAAGAACAGAAGCATAAAGACTTCACATATGCACTAGTAGCAGAAAGCTTATAGAAACAAGGAGACAGTGGATGATCTTTTGCAACAGAGGCAGTAGTAGCTAAAGTTTTCTTGCAACAAGGCGATAGTGGCTGATCTCCTGCACAGAAGCAGCAGTAGCTAGAGTTCTTCTACAACTACAGTTTGCTTTCTATAAACTCCATTATGTCTAGCTAATTTAATTATTTGATTGAGGATGAATTCTAAGTACTATATATGATTTGATTTAGTATATGAATCTGTTCTGATTTCTTCATATGATTATTGTTTGTGTTTATTATTAAAAATGAATATGATTGATTGATAGATTGTTTAGGTGGCCAACTGAATATATTTGTTAACTCAATCTAATGCTAATAAGGGTTAGGATATCCGTAATTGTTGAATAATTTCTTACACAAGTAGATAACGTGAGACCTTGCGGAGGGATTCCGTAAAGCAATCGCGTGTAAACACAACACAACACTAGAAAGTAGATCGAGCGTACTAAGTATAACTACTAGGATTAAACCTAAATTCACAGACCATAAAGCATTCGACTGAATTACATCTTGTAAGCATACCTCAAGGTGGTTCAGACGGATAGACTCTGGCGACTAAGCGTACCTGTTGTCTAGTGGCTTAAGGGATTTTGGAGATAGCTAAGCGTATTTGTTATCTTACGGTTAGTAATAATCTATGATTAATAATGAACGGATGAATATACTACTTTGATGAATATTTAGTTATGAAGAAGGATTCCTCGATCATCTCACTCCATTTTTCTTGCAATCTTAATTACTTCTCATTGCTTTATTATTTATTTAGCTTTTGAATCTAAAACAAAAACCCCCATTTGTGACATTTTTGACAACTAAACTCCCTGCTCTTCTTGGGAACGATCCTTGCTTCCATTATATTACCGACTAATTGTGTGGAAATAAGATTATTAATTTGTTGAGCCTACGACACCCATCAGCTAAGCTAGAGTCGATTCTCCTTTAACCTTTGGTTTCTTCTTCTAAACCGGGTTAAAGACTTAAAGACTTCATTGGGATTGTGAAGCCAGACCGATAGTACTTTTCTTGTAGTTGTGTGATCTGATCTTGCATCTTCTATCGTTACAAGTACGATTGTAATAATTGGCTTGATATTTTATATCTCTGATAGACAAGATAGAAAAGAAGTCACAAACATCTTCGTCTCATCGTTTGTGATTCCACAATATCTTTTTTCGCTGCGTCGATTATGATTATTGTGAGGTGATTGATAATACTAAGCTGTTTTTCGGGAATATAAGTCTGGTATTATTGATTTGTTCCTGTTCACCTTGATTTATCAAAATACGGAACAAAACTCATAGGTATATTCGTGGGAGACAGATTTATCTATTATCGTAGACTTTTCTGTATGATACAGATTTGTTTATTAAACTCTTCGACTTTGGGTCGTAGCAACTCTTAGTTGTGGGTGAGATCAGCTAAAGGAATCAAGTGTGCAGTATCCTGCTGGGATCAGAGGAGTAGGAGCATAACTGTACTTTGGATCAGTGTGAGATTGATTAGGGTTCAACTACAGTCCAGACCGAAGTTAGTTTGGAGTAGGCTAGTGTCTGTAGCGGCTTAATACAGTGTGTGTTCAATCTGGACTAGATCCCGGGGTTTTTCTGCATTTGCGGTTTCCTCGATAAAAAAATTTCTGGTGTCTATGTTATTTCAGTTTCCGCATTATATTGTTTTATCTTTATAATTAAAATAATACAGGTTGTGCGTTAGATCATCAATTAGAGTAATCCAACCTATGGTTGTTGATTGTCAGTGATTGATCCTCGGATATTGGTATTTGGTACCATCCGAGTTATTCTTTATATTTGATTAGGACTCGCTGATTTCTATTAGCTTGAGTAAATTAAAACAAGATAGAGATATTAACTCCTTGAGATACTTTTACCTAGATTGAGTCTGACTGTCTAGTTGATTCTCTAGAAAGTATTTCGGAGTTAGTCCATACAGATTGCTAAGCAAAATATTGGGTGGTGTTGTTAAACCCCCACTTTTTCACCATTCACAAAAAAAATTCTTTCCTTCTCTAGAGAGCAAACCGGAGCTATTTTTTGCTTAAAAATGGGTAGTTCCAAAACAAATAGATAAAAAAAAAGAAACGGGAAAGAGAAAGGAAAATCTGCTGCCGATAATGATATCGTATGGGTCCAGGATAAACAAAAAGAGTTTGCAAATGTTAGGAAACTAGTTGGACCTGGTGTATTACCTATGCATTTATCTATCCATCCCGAGCGAGTTGGTTTATCCAAACTAAGAGGTGGGTGGTTTGAGATAACCGAAGTGTTTGGGTTCCTCCCCGAAGCTGTTCAAGAATCCTTGCGAAGATATCCTTGGAAGCGTTTATATTTCATGAAAGGAAAAAACCACATGACTCAAGTTGTGCGAGTTATAGTAGAACACTGGTGGAACAGTGCAAATACGTTCCTTTTCAAGGATTTCGAGTGTGGTAAGTTCTATTTTTCCATTCAATAGTTTAATTTTTAGTTCAGAAACAAATTTCAATTTTTAGAGTTTTTTTTTAGTTAGATTCAAATTTTAGTTCCACATAAAAACTTTAATTTCATGTCTGTGTTGTTTTTAGGGTTCACACCGTTAGATTTGTATATGTTGACGGGAATAAAATGTGAGGGGTCAAATAGTACAATTTAACCAATTAAAATGGATATCAGAAGGAAGATGGAAACAACCACTTCCCTTGTACTCAAATGATACTGAAGGAAACCCAGAATCCAGACTATTACACTCATATGGATTAAGAATATCTGGGTTAAAGGCTTTTTGAACCGTTATGCTACCAAGGGGATACACAGAGTTGAAGATTATCCCGAGCTTGAGCGTAATTTTGTGTTATGGTTGTTAGGCCAAGTTTTTTTCTCCAATGCTAGCTCAGTGACATTAATTGGTTTTCTAGACTCTTTAGAAGATTTAACTAAAGCACCAAATTGTGATTGGGGTTCTGCAATTTTAGCTGAGGTATACATAAGTCTCGGTGAATGCTCGAGTAAGGATAAAGATAGCTTGAATAGATTTTGGGTCGTATTGGAGGTAAGAACCACAATCCCTTTCTATTATTTGATTCATCATCGAGTTAATTGTTAAACTGGTGGTGAATGTGCTAACACAACAATGTTCGTCGATGTTTTCAATATTGGTGGTATACTTACTTTAAGATCTGTGAACCTGATCTTCATGAAACACGATTAATTTTTCCAATCGTGTACAAGTACAAAGCTGATAGTTGGATTTGTCAAACTAATAATGGTCAAAATGTCGTTGATGTTCATAGGATGCAACAACTGTGCAGAACTAGTATCAACATTAGGACAATGTTGTATACTTCTATTGAAGAATACCATGAACCAATAGCACAAGCCATGCTACATTTAAGCCTTACGCGACTTGTGTTTTACGGTCCTATTACGGGTCATGGTATCTGGTACTACGGAGAAAAACATATGTTTCAGCTACAAGGCAAAAAGGTAAAATCAATCAACCCATTTCCAACTTAAATAATTTCACAGGATGATTGGTTGGCGTTCATAAAGAATGGAGAACCTTGGGAAGAAGCTGAAGATTTGATCCAAATCCCAGATGATGACTTTGATTACTACAGTTGGTTTCAAAAGGTATGAAAGCTAAATATTGTTGTTCATCCACAAAAATTAGATAATGTTGAATTTCCAGCAATTGACAATTTTCCACTTGCAGATCTTCCATCCCAACCTCCACCCCCGACGGGAGAAGCATATACGTATCCTAGCAGTCAAAAGGGGTCGCCAAATATGCCTCAAATATCTTAAGAAGTCTAGACTTTATCACCCGGTGGAGATACTGTTACAGTTCCACTTAGTAATGAATTTGTGCAGCAGAGCTATCCATATTATAGTGTGGTGGCATCACCAGAAGAGTATCAGAACCAGTTGAAGAATTTAATGTTTCTTTTCAATGAACTCCAGAGTTTTCACTTGAGACAGATGCAGATACATAGGGAGAATTTGAGTTTTGAAATGCCTGAGACTCCATTAGGGTCAAGTTCTCAAGTAGGTTTAGTTCATGATGGCATTGCCCCTGGTGATATTAGTGTAAGAAGTCGTGAAAGTCGTAAAGGTCGAAAAAGTCGTCATTCTACTCCAAATATGGTGGAAGAGACTCAGCTACCAATAGCAGCAGACATGGAGATAACGGATATTCAGTTCCAGTCTCCTATTGGTTTCATGCCCCAAGGTACTGTATTTACTCCTGGTGGTGGCGTAAATATGGATGCATTTAGGCAATCCAATTCAGCATTTCACAGATTTCAAGCACCTCTAATTAAACCATCTCCCGTACCTTTTCATGGTTATGAATCGCCTGATGCTACTCAACCACCATCTCAGACTCAAAATAGTGAGTTTTTCAGAGGATCAAACAGGCTTATGATGTATTTAGTAATCGTTAGTTTGATAGATAAATGTAATCGTTAATTTGAATCGTTAAGTAATTGCACTTTTTTTTGATAAATTATACTATTTTTTTTAAGTTTTCTATTTAAGTTAAAATTGAGAATTTAAAACATATACATAAGATTAAATTTGGGCAACACTTTTAAGATTTCATAACAACTTCCATATCGGAACTCCTTTCTGTTGTCACGGAGCCACTTTGCACGACAGCTTTGATCAATCTCCAGCAGGGTTTCACCACTTCTCATGTTTCGAGCCGCTTCCCTTATCATACCAATATACTTGTTAACATTCTTAGAAATTATGGAGAACCGAGCACCCAACACCATTCAGTCACGATTGTTGAGGTTCGTTGTTTCTTCTTCAAATTTCAGTAAAACACGTCCCCAAAACGGAATGGCCTGTAATGCGTCATCAACAATTGGATGATTAGTGAAAAAAACATAATTCCTGCAGATGCATTCATCTTCTAACGTGCTAAATTTGCACTGATGTGCAACTCTTCCACTTTTTGCTCTTCTTATTTCATTTTGCACATTAGCTCGAAGTTCAACTCTTTGATTTTAGACCGCATGTTGCTCTTCTATGAACTAAGCCATAGACATATTTTGAGCGATTGAAGAATCTAAGAAAATAGGAAGAAGGTGCGAGTTGAAATGAATTAGAATTGGGTATTTATAGACAGATGAATTTACGTCAGTTGGATTAGATCTAACAGACAGTCTTGTTTCCACTGAGCGGCCTAGTCTAAGCCGCTAACAGTCTAAACAACACTGAACGGTGTAGTCTTGACCGAGCGATCGAAACTTGACCTGGCCTGGCTAAGTGGCAAATTTGCCACTTAGCCAGGCTAGTTAGCTAGCTCCATAGTGGGTGCAAAAATGGAAAACTATAAAGTTTGCCATGCCCAGAGGGACATTCCTAAGGGCACCAAATTATCCTCTTTTAACAAGCTAGGATTAGCTCAGTTGGTTCGGGGTCGAACTCCCAAGTGGTTTAGGGGGTTCGATTCCTGTGGTTAGTAGTTTATTTTTGTTGATGGTGGATTTTCGACAAAGGTCAAAACCGTAAAATCATGATACTGCATGTTTCTGACACGGCTTTCAGGCATGTGACGATTCATATTTTAAGATCCATGATGAATATGTTTCTCGAAAAGCCTCCACTAGATGAGCGTTCGACACCTCGCATTTCATCATGACCTCTATGCAGAATAACGAAATTGGGCGGTTCTCCGTAAGATTGAGAGCAACAACGCCTTCAGGACGTCGGTGACTCGTTGTTCACTGACTGCATAGAGAGACCCACCTCTACATAGAAGAACGATTTGGAGGTTCTCCGTAAGATTGAGAGCAACAACGCCTTCAGGACGTCGGTGACACTCACTGTTCCCTGACTATGTAGAGAGACCGTGTATCGATCCAGGCGGTTCTCCGTAATATTGAGAGCAATAACGCCTTCAGGACTTCGGCAACGCTCGCTGTTTCCTGACTATGCACCTTTCAGAATGGTTATGACACTTTAACTGGATAATATTCTTTCTGCAATAGATTAATTCTACCGTGACATTCATCACTGAATTCCTAGAAGATAATCTATTTTATCTCATTACTCCGATTTCATGATCGAATCCACGACTGATCTCATGGAATGGTAATAGATAATCTTATTATTCTGATTTCATGATCGAATCCACAACTGATCTCATGGAATGGTAATAAACAATTTCATTACTTTGATCCTGTAGTCGAATCCACGATCCTATGGGATGGTAATGCTCATTTTATTATTCCGAATTCATGATCGAATCCACGGCTGATCCTTTGAATTGATAATAAATAATTAATCACCTTTATTACTCAGTTTCATGAATCATTCTCCACTGAATTTCATAAATTGATAATAAATACTCAACAATCGGGTATCTGGACCATCACTGAGTAAGCCCCAAGAAAATGGTGCAAGTGTACTCGACAATGATGCACGACCGAGCACCCGAATGCACGAACGAGCATTCGAAAATATGGACAAATGAGGAATCCTACACAAAACAGGAGAGACAAAATAATAATATTAAAATAATAATAAAAAGAGGCGCTCATGGGCCGGGCCCACCGGCTGGCCGGCCATGCCCGGTCCCATGCCTCTTCCATTATTTTTCTTTATTTTTTTTTTTTAATTTCATGAACTCATGAAAACTCCTTCATTCTAGCAACTTTCCTTGTTTGAGCAAAACTCACGGTTTCTCCATATCTTCATGGTTTCATGAGAAATAATAACGTAAAATAGGGAAAGGTATCGCGGGACCGGGCAACCTATCCGGCCGGCCATGCCCTGGCCGTTGCCGGTCCCACATCTTGCAATCCGTTGTCCTTTCATAATTATTATTTCCCTAATCTCATGAAACTTCTCCGTTTGAGCAAAATATCATGATTTCTTCATATTTTCTCAAATATTTCTCAAACCATGAAAAAGCCAAAACCCAGATGGTCACATGACCGACTAGGCTTTTCACGCCAAATATTTAAATATCGTTATTTTAATATTTTCCCAAATTTTGATCAAACGAGCAAAGTTCTACTTGCTCAATCGAGCAAAATCAAGAATTTCAGTCAAGACCAAACTCTTCTGAAAATCCAAAATATTGCTCAAACGCACATCAGAAAAATGTCAAAACACTCAGGATTGAGACACGAACATTATGGCGACACGAGCATGCTTCATTGACCGACCAAGGCCGGCCCTAGGGCTTACATAAAGCCAGTCCCACACATATGTTCAATTTTGACCTAATTTTCCCAATTGTTCATATTGGTTCCAAACTCTTTCCAACCAACTTGGAGTTTGCTCAAACGACCATCAGCTAGTCCCAAGACCACCAAGGGCCGGTCTCATTCCCTCTTGGTCTGTCCCTCACTTTTCCATAACTAGTTTTTATCACCTAATGCTCAATCGAGCATTATTTCAATAAATGATGAAACCGGCATTTAATCATCATTATTTCACCAACCGGTCAACTAAAGACCCTAGTACACGCTCACTCGGGCACTTGGGTGCCACATGGACGTCCATCATCCCATGTGGTCGGTCCCTCCCTCACTCATGACCTATTTTCAGCAATTCATCAATTAACGAACAATCGATCAAAAATTAGGGTTTCGAACAAACGCTTCACAAATCATCATTCTGAGCAAGTTCAAACACTAATAACTTTATGTTGATTCAACAATCAACATCAGGATTCATTATATAATATTCGGTAGTCTACCAATATTTTAATTAATATTTTATTGGGTCACGTCACCAATAAATAATTCGTCGAATCGAGCAATACTTGCTCAGTTGCTCGAATATTGATCCAACTATCAATATTCAGTAATTTATCAGTAATTCGTCGAATTGAGCAATACTTGCTCAGTTTCTCGAATATTGATCCAATTATCAATATTCAGTAATTTATCAGTAATTCGTCGAATTGAGCAATACTTGCTCAGTTGCTCGAATATTGTTCCAACTATCAATATTCAATGATTTGCTGAAATGAGAAATACTTGCACAGTTGCTCAATCCAACTATTCAGTAATTCATCGAATCAATGCTCATTCGTTGAATTTATAATCTTTACTAATACGCGTAATGTCAACATCATTCAAAGAACTATACGTCTCTACATACTCAATTCAACAAAACTTAGACTCATTGTCTAATCAGTCAACAACTGACTAATAAAATACACGTTTGTCATGCAGACTCCACGATTCGTGAGACATCAATCATGTCACATGGGGGGATATCAATGAGGGTTTTGGTCTGGCGGCATACGGCACGTGGATTCATCCACGATGAGAAATGTGAGTAAGTCATGCAAACTGTTGAAGGAGTTAGCAAAGTAGTGGGTGGATGGTTAACCAAGTCTTCGCACGACCTGAAACTAGTTTCACCACGATCTTCCACTTTCCCACTCTTTCACTCAAGAAACCATCACACTTACAAGGATCAAGGTGTTTGCTATTTTGACAATATAAATAAATTTCTGAATCCGTGATTAAAAAGACAACATTCGTCTACACATAATTTCTCGAGCAATTACTCTCAAGAATTCGTCAATCTCCTAGAACTTATTCGAACTCAACATTCAACAGTTCATCAATTTTGCAGAAACCTTCAACACATCCACAATCCTTGATCATCATTGATCCCACACAATTCTCATCTTCCCTCCTACAAATTAACCCATCTCCCTCTTTGCGACCGAATTGACTTTGGAATGGCCATTGACTTGGTTTATGCCGGATTCCTACAGATTGATATCTCGAATTTAAGCACTCACTTTGCAGTGTATCTGTGTGAGGTTAAGCAGTTTGCTCAGTTGAGGAGTCTCGTTCGCACGCTCGTTTCTTCATTTCCCTAAAAACCAGCAAATCGTTATTCCCTATCTACTGATTGGCGACCACAGTGGGAGATTAATATCTCGGTTGCAATCTCAAACTTTCACAAAATGGTTGATCTTAGGTTAGGTTCAATTACTAATCCTAACACAAACAACGCCATCACTAGGAACAATGGTGGTACTCCAGAAACCGTTCCTGCTTCCAACAATGCTACTGGCGTCACCACCTCTCCTCAAACCAACATCGGAAGTAATCCACTATTCGGCAGGACTCTTGAAGAAGTCAAAAAAGATCCGCCTACCATAACCGATCTCATGAAGATTCAAGAAATTCTTTCCAAGAATCAAATAGAGATGGCAACAACACAAAAGCAACTATGCGCTCATCTCAAGGACCTCACTGACAAGATGTCAGAGAAGACTCAGGAGAAGAGAAAATCCAAAGAAGCATCTCCAACTGCTGATCCTGAAGTTTTTCCAGTAGTTGACGATGATGAAGTCCACAAAGCTGCGAAAAAGTCATCAACAAAAGAGCTTGCCGGTTTCATCACTCGTGAAGATCTGGAACGTTTTATGGAGGATCGAGGGAAAGGAAATGCACCATCTGTCCCGCCATAAACCTCCATACCCTGCTGCTACGCAGAGAATCCCTCTCCCAAAAGGCTACACTTCTCCTACGTTCACACTGTACAACGGAACAGGGAATTCTCGAGAACACGTCTCTCGATTCCTGGAGGCACTAGGAGAGCATGAAAACAACCATGTTGTCTGTCTGAAAGAATTCTCGAAATCTCTGACAGGCCGAGCATACACCTGGTACAACAACCTTGCACCTGGAAGCATCGCTAACTGGGGAGAAATGGTTAACGCCTTACACAAGAAGTACTTTTTCGTCTCTGAGCAGATTACTCTTTCTGACTTAGGAAGGATGGCTCAGAATAACAATGAACATCCGAACGATTATGTGAAGAGGTTCAGAGTCCAAGCTTTGGATTGTCATGACCCGAATGTCACTGAACAACAACTGGTGGACTTGTGCATCAACGGAACGATGCCGTTCTACATAGCCTTGCTGGAAAATCTTCGGTTCCAGACTTTCTCAGAGCTTCATGAAGCAGCCAAACGATCAGCGAGTACTGCACCTGCTTTACTGGAAAGAGCAAAGTCTGCAAGGTCGAGGAACCTCAAAGAAACCTATGTTTAGTCAACGATCAGTACAATCCCCATCCTTCAACAAATATTGTTGCTGAAAGGAATTAAAGGAAAGCCGATACACAACATCAGAGCGCTTCTCCAACATTCCAGGCTCCTCTGAAGGCGCAAAGAAAAGATAACCAACCCTAAAATGCGCAAACCTCGACCCAGCATTAACGTACGAGGAAATGATCAGACGGACTCCAAATTCTCTCTTCTCACGAAGGAGTGACCGAGTTACTGGAAGTATAAGTTCAAGATGGTGCAGTCAAATTATCGTTCATCAGGAGAGAGCCAACTGAAGGAGAAATGAAGAATTCCAGGTACTGTCGCCTTCATAAATCCATCGATCATCCAACAATTAACTGCAACATTTTGAAGCACATCTTCAAAGAGAAGGTTGATCCATAATAGATTCAATTGGGGACTGAAGGAGTACACAAGAATCCTCTCCCAAACCTTTACACTCTCTGAACAACCAGTCAAAGAAGCAGTCCAATCTTTGATCGAGCATATCTGTGAAATTGCTCTATCTGTCTAAGGCACAAAGGAAAGACATGTTCACGACACCGAATTACATTGTGTCAGATGTCCGTACATCCCGGAACGCTCCTTGAACCTTCATCCACAGACAAGGAGATGCACGACTGGGGGACTGCTTACCACAGTCCATCTCAGAGGAAATGAATTCGTAAGAATGTTGATCGATGCTGACACCGCCATCAAAGTCTATTGAAAACCCTCAGAGGCGCAGACATCACTCGATAAGAAGCTACTCGTGATCCCATCTCAATCAAATACCTTGAAGGAACGCTCGGAAATGCTTATGGCTACATCACTCCTAAAGTGAACATAAGTTCAACCTGGACAGAAATCAAGTTTCGCATAATCAGAAAGATCCAAGATATGACATGTTCTTCAGACGAGAGTGGATCCACGCTGAAAAGATGGGTACTGAAAAAGCGCCTTTGGTTGCACATCTCTCCAACAAAGAAAGTTCTGATCTAGAAGATTTGACGAACATTCCATCATCAGAGCACTTGGGGGAATTCCGAACTTTGACGAGGTTGTGCATAAACATTCATCAAGAGGTTCCACACTCAGGCAAGTCTCATTCCTTCCATGTCTGTGTCATTTATTTCCTCACATACTATCCTATCATGGGGACTCAATCCTGCTAGCAACTCTGCTACTGGAAGACGAATGGTAGCTTCACTGCATTAGTATTTTACCAAGTGGTTGAATCTAACATTTCTCCGAATCGAGCACTGAGATAATGTCTAAGCATGGCAAAGAATACTTTGGGCGTTTCTCCGTAGCCTTGCAGGAGTGTCCATGTGTGCCACAGAATCAGAAAGATCTGATGACTGCACAAGTGTTGAATCCCACTACCGCAACGAAAAGGATGCTGAATCAACAGAAGATACTCAGGGCCGAGACGATCAAAGCTAAGACATCGATGCTTAAGGGATATGACGCTTCAACACTCAAGCATCTAAGAATCCTTCAAATTGTACTCCCAATCAAAGAGTACACCTCCTATAATGGATCATCTATCTTCAACATAAATATCTTGATGATGACACACTGATTCAACACCAGCGCAATCAAAGTGTAACTAAACTAAAATCTATAAGTCTTCATTATACCATGATAAGACTTCTGAAGTAGATGCAACATCATTCATCCATGGATGGCACAAACTCCTCAACATACACTGGGGACTTAATCTTATTGGAGAAATCGATTCAAATTTCAATAAATGTTATCCATATAACAAGTTCTTTCAACCTATGTGGTTTCATTAAACTTCATCAACGGGACCTCTCTACATCACAAGCCCCTGCACGACTAAAGAACTTCCTCTCTTCACCAATCACATCCAAAATGAAGATTGTTGCTGCTATCTACCGCAACAATGTCGACTCACTGACGGAGCCAGTTCGTAGTAAAGTCATAGTGTTCAGGAGAATTCAGGTTGTACTACCAGTACACCTTCATCTTAGGTATTCTCAAACCACCAACTAGTTCGTGAATGTAAAGGCTCACTGGATGGAGGAGCAAAGATTATCGATAATCATGGTTCTAGCCTCTTCGGTCTCTGGAGCGACTCCAATCATAGTATCGACATCAACAAAAATATGTAGAGGAGCTCCATTCATGGTCTCAGCATCAACAAGAATTTTTGGAGAGAATTCAATCGTGATCTCAGCATCAACAACAGTCTCAGGCGCAACATCCGGCTTCATCAACTATCCATTCTCTGAAGCGTTACTCTATGGATCGTACTTCTTCAAGCCCTAATGATTCATATCAAGATGTGTATACATGAAAACATGATAACATGAACGTCTTCCCAAAGCTTGCACGACAGACAGGCACAAATCAAAGTCTTCTACAAGATGTTCTCATCGCCTCTACAAATGAGATACGACATGCTCCATGCCATGGGTTTACAAAAACGTACCAATGGGTGAGGAATGGGACAATGCTTCCTCAACGAAAGATGTTCTTCTATGTCTCTGTTACAACATACCAAAAGGGCGCATCAATTGGACATATGAGCTGAAAGATATGGCCTTTACCGTCAGGTCTACGAAATCTGAAAAATTTGTACGGGATTACAAATTACAAATGTGCATGCTTCGTTGGCTGACCTCTACAACTCCAAATTGAGTGATTCTTTTCTAATGTGATAACTCAGTTTCTAAGCTTCAAAATTTGGGGTCAAGCATCGAATTCCGACGTCGTATGAGGTTCCTACAGTTTCCAGAGCATACAACATGCAAGCAACAATTCTTAGACGGGATTCATAACTTCCACAGTCGATCGGTGTCCACCAGATCATTCTGCTAAGTCCTTCATCAAGGTACCTCCAAATTCGACTACCTAGGTCTTTACATCATTTTTCTACCTGGGTCCTCTATCTAGGTCTTGCCAGAAGAAGGGAAAACGAAAAGAGAGATTTAACAAAATATTGGGGACTGACAGTCCACTGGTCATGGCGATCAGTTTCACAGTCCAAGACTCGTGACACCAGAATCTCATGTGCTGATCATTCATTATAAAAGAAATGCTACCACCGGGACATGCAATCATGGTCATTACATCACCCCCTCTTGTGAGCAACCTCAGTGATGGTCCCGTGACCAGGGTTTCGGAAGTGATGTTTCTACGATTGACAGAAACAAGATGGCACTGCAAGCACCATGTTCATATATCAATCAAGGGGTCATGATATCAAATGAATAAATGACATTAAAATCCTTCACCAATCGTTCAAGACACAAGCGAATGGTCTAAAGACACAACATGAGTGTTTTACAACAAGCCCGTCTGAGATGATTTTATGTTGCCCTGTATAAAACGACGAACTGGGAGTAATTGGTGAAGAATATAGGTATGGGTCATATACCATTCTGTTAGTATGTATGTTCTCTACAACATGTCAAAAGTTCACAACAATTGGAGAAACGATCAAAATGATGTGGCCAAAACTTTGGACTACGCACCAGCTGAATTTTTTTTGAAAACTTCCTGGACGTTTACTGTTTCATCGATTTCGACCCCTAAACGTGCTCAAAACTTAAAAAGATTCTTTCCTAAAACTTAGAAATTTCCTGGGCATAAGGATACATGGGTAGATCACGAAAATCTGACATCGGATGAAGATTTTAGGGAATTTTTGATAAAACGCTGAGTTCCGAATTTTCTGGTGATGTATTTCGGTAAATTTTTTCATATGGGTCTGTTGATGGTGGTTTTTAGCTTAGTGTTAAAATATTAAAACCTTGCATCTGATGTGACGTCACTCTGCAAGGAAACAGAGCCACATGTGCTATCCTCTCCACTGGCATATGCATTGAGCCGCCCAATATACTTACATGAAATTTATCCAGACTGGCGAATCCCAGATGTTCTATAAATTTCGGCGCCTCGCGTATATTCACTTAATATAAGTTCCTCTGAATGCCTTCTATGCTATGTTCTCCGGCTGAACTCTTAATGTTGATATGGCATGACGATTCGTGTTCACTCGCAGCAGAGTAGCACGAATCTCCAAGTATCAAGAATAAGATCTCTGCATAAGGTATTCAATCAGAACAACATGCTGCTCTCTGTAAACGAACTTAAAAGAGCTATGTGTCGACACATAGAATTCAGTCAATCGTCCTGACTAACTTGCAGAAGTTAGGGTTTCGCGCCTCACGCAATATACCAGACCTTATTTGTCAAAATTAAGCCTAAGCAAACTAAGTAATTAATCCTCCATAGATCAGCAGGTGCAGAACCTCGCTCAGAATAAGAAAAAACAGGGAGTCGCAGCAGCAAAAAGAGGCGTGGCCATGCCCGAGTCCATCTAGCGCCATTGGCAACGCCCCGACCCTATTTCCTCGACCAATCAGGTCGCTTTAAACTCGCCATACTCTCACCTGAAGTATAGTCGCGCCCTATGTTTGGCAGGCCCCCTTTTGGGCCAATCAAGTTGCTCTGAACTTGCCACCATACATTAAAGACCAAACACACCCTGCCGCGCCACCATGCTAAACTGACAAGCCAAACGCGCCCTACCACAACAACATATTGGTTGGCATGCCAACATTCCACTCTACCGCGGTAGCATGCCAACATGCCATTCTACCGTGGCAACTTCGCAACATGCTACCTCGCAAACATGCCACTTCGTGGAAACCTGCCATAAATAGCCACCCACGACAATTCTTACTCCTATGGCCGTTTCCACACTATGGCCTTGCCATAGTTCCTTTGGCATAGCCATGGCGCTATTTGCACAAAAGAGGCGGCATGCCGCAGCCGCATGCCACGTGCACTAATTAGGGTTTCAACATGCCAAACCCTAATTTGGGAAAATTGCTACCAAAGACAAATAACGTTTCCTAGAGCCAATAGATTGGCGTGGCAACAGGTCCAATGTTGCCACATGTGGGTCCGACTCCACGACGCCAAGTTTTGGCCACGCCAAACCCTAAGCAAGATTTCCACACCGACGTGCCAAGGTTTCAATGGCTATGGCTACACAACCGCGCCGAAGGCATGCACGAGCCATGCCAGCCATGACGCATGCCGCTACCACGAGTTGAAGGCGCTACTGCCAATTGAAGGTATCCATGATCGACGACTATCTTTCCTCCTGAGATGCAATCTCAGCCATCCAAGTTCGCCACCAAACTAACGGACTTGTGGCAACTTTTCAGCGACCATGCCGCCAAGCCCTAAATTTTGGCCACGGTGCCAAACCCAAAATTGGCCACGGCGCCAAGCCCTAACCTTGGTCGTGCCGCCAAACCTTAACTTTAGTCACAGAGCCAAAATCTTAAACTTTGGCCATGCTACAATACTACGGCCATTGGCATGCCACCACGCCACAACCACTGGCATGCCACCATGCCGCATCCACTCGCATGCCACCATGCCGCATCCACTGGCATTCCACCCTGCTGCAACCACTGGCATGCCACCGTGCCGCAGCCACTGGCATGCCTCCATACCGCAACCACTGGCATGCCACCATGCCACGACCACTGGCATGCCACCGTGCCGCGACCACTGGCATGCCACCGTGCCGCAGCCACTGGCATGCCACCGTTCCATAGCCACTGGCATGCCACCATGCCCAAGCCACTAGCATGCCACCGTCCCGCAACCACTGGCATGCCACCATTCCACGACCACTTGCATGCCACCATGCCACGGCCACTGGCATGCCAACGTGCCGCAACCACAGGCATGCCACCGTGCGGCAGCCCCTGGCATGCCACCATGGCCAAGCCACTGGCACGCCACCGTGCTACAGCCACTGGCATGCCACCATGCCCAAGCTACTGGCATGCCGCCGTGCCGCAACCACTGGCATGCCACCATACCACGATCACTTGCATGCCACCATGCCACCGTTCCGCAACCAATGGCATGCCACAGTGCCGCAGCCACTGGCATGCCACCATGCCACAACTACTGGCATGCCACCATGCACTACTATTGGCGCCACTTCGACTAGCCAAAACGAGCCTAGAATCACATATGTTATTTACCTACGGAAAGCCTCTCAATTCTAAATTTTCCACACGTATCAAAGTGCTACATGTTTTCCACGAAAACACTCGAGACATCAAAACATGTCATAAACTGGGGGATACTTATCAGGGTATTGGTCTGGAGGTTTACAGCATGCGGCGTGCAATACGCCCGTTACAGAAAGTGTCATAAAGCGGGGCGGTTAGTAATGACAAGAAATAATGGTGTAAACGTATCCTTCATTATGGGAACATAAATTCCCGGCGTTACCCGTTACTCCCTTATTCCACCACTCAATCATTTCCACTTCCCACGAGACCATGGTACGTTTTGTTGCAACTTGTATAAATAGGTCTCACCTATTTTCACCAATAACAAGTTTTGGTCAGGAGAACAATACAACATCCAGAAATCATCTGATAGCTTTTCATTCAGCTAGCCAATTTAACTTTCTGATACAAGTCACGAAACACCCACACTTCCAGAATCAACTATTCTTGTCTCAACACTTTCTTTGTTTCCCTCCATAAGACCAGCCCTTCTCCTTCACTTTGTGACCGAAGCAAGCCTGGAACAGCCATTTCTTGGTTTAGACTCGTTTCTCACCTACACACACGAAATTACCGAAATCAGCAGAAACAGTTTTCACCCACATTCAATTGGCGACCACAGTGGGATATTAATCTCTCGGTTACAATATCAATTTACAATTCCCATTTTCATCTTCAACCCGATCTCAAGATGGTAGAACTCAGGTCCGGATCAGCAACAAACCCTGAGAACATTAACACTGAAATCATCCCTGGTACTAACGCTCCTTCCAATGGAATTAATACGCCACCTACCAACACCAGCGGCACGGAAAATATCCCTTCAGGCGTTACACCTCCGATCACCAGAGCCTATGTCGCCACCCCCGACGTTTCTTCAAGTGTGACATCTCTAACCGTCACCAGAGCCGCTGCTACTCCACCATCAGGACGAGAGACTGGAGGAGCCAGTAGAAGCCGACCTCCTCTTACCACTGTTAATTTAACAGAAAGACAAAAGGTTCTCGTAAGGCTCAGACAGACATGGATACAACTCAGAAAGAGATGCCTATTTTCCTCAAGGCACTAACGGAGCGACCACCACAAAAGTCACGTTAACCCCAGATGGAGCTGACAAGGAATACTTTTAACATCCGGCGCAGGCACTTCAGCAGAACGCGCGTTTATAGATGAAGAGGCTCGCGTTGCTCTTGAAACCCCAGTAGAAGGGAATCAACAATCCAATTTCATCACACGTGAAGATCAGGAACGACTTCTCCAAAATCGAGGCAAAGAAAATCAGCAACCTTCCTGAGTTCACAGAGACCCTCTTCCCGTCAGGATCTGCATGATTTCTGGGGACTTCGCCCACAAAATCGTGCAGTCTGTGATGAAACATTATGTGAGATTCCGTATTTCTCCAAGGCGCAGCGTCAAGACATATTTGCAGCCCCCAACCTTACTGCATCAGGAGAGCAGCTGTCTCCAGCCAAGGAAGTTGTTCCCAAACCCCAACCTCTCCTGGAAAACACGATTGATAGATGGAACTGGGAACTCCTAACCACTGTTCACTTGAAGGATGTCGAGTTTGAAAGTACGATGATTGACCCGGGACTTCAACATTGTAACCGTCAAGGCTCCGAGAGTTGCAAGGGAAAATCAAACAGAAGAAGCATATTATTTCCCATGAGAGAAAAACACGACTTGCTGACCAGCACTATTTGTGTCGTCTTTCCATATGCCATAATGAGACGCTTTGACGTTTCTCTCTAGGAGCCGCTTCAACGTTCTCTCCAAAAGTCGCTCCGCTTCAACGTTCTCCAGCAGCGACTCTGCTTCAACGTTCGCTCCAGCATCCGCTCCGCTTCAGCGTTCTCTCCATAAGCTTCAACGTCCTCTCCAAGAGTCGAAGCCGTTTTCAACACTCCTTCCTTCCAAGGTTCGTGCCCGTATCCACCACACTCCTCCCTGTCAAGGATCGTGATCACAGCCAGCCAAGGATCGCAGTTGTGGCCACTTTTTGATCCATCTCGCGAAACGTCATGGTCGTGGACAGTTTACTCGCTTATGCATTCAGACGATCCCTTTGCTTCCATGGACGCTCATGTAATTCCAGCCAACCTATTTTGGTTCCCACGTGATGTGGTCTCTTCTGATCACATCTGCTGTCAAGAATTGTTGCTGCTCGTTTGTCGATACCATCCAGAGCTTCACCATGGCAACAACCTCTACAAGGGTAATCCGTACTTTTCCATGTTTTAGTTTCACATGGAAGAAGTAATAGAGTCACCAGCACGGATGCAATATGGTGATATCCTTATCATGGTCAACTCACCGACCACACCAGATATAAACATGTAAACCACACTTGGGGACTGAGGTTCTACACGGGATCCCTTCACTGTCAAAGCTTCGAAGACACGGTCAACCAAAAGTCATAGCCACGACAAAGTCATCCACCTTCAAAGGTGTAGCGTAAGAATATCACCACCTCTTTGTCTAGAAGGCGCCTGCAACAATTTACGAGGCTGCGGCGATTCCCAAGCCTACTCAGAGAAAACAACTTCAGTAACCAAAGAGAAGTGCGACTGGGGACTGCTCATCATGGTCCATCCCCGACAACAATCAAGCATTCATGAGATAACTCCAGAGACGCGGCCGAAATATTTTTCTTGAAGAGACAGAGGGATCCACGATTAACGACGTGACTCTCTCACTTCTACTTCTTCGTTATCCAGAATGTTTCGTCCATGTGATATTCCAAGCATCCCAGCATCACATCCAGGAGAGTATGATAAGATTGTATCAAATCCCATAGGCGTGGATTCAAGGCGATTCAATTAAAGTAGGCTACACCTGGGGACTGAAGCCTCCTTCATGTTTAGAAGCTTGAACGCAGTCACTACCTTACCAGTGAATGCAGCAGAAGCACATCTTCCACGAGAAAATAGGCTCAGGATAATCACACATGGGGACCACCAAAATGAGATGCCTTCAATGCCATCAACCAGGTTATTCTCGATTTCAACATCATCGTTGTCGAAGTTTTATGAGCCGCAAGAATTTCTCAATATGAAGCCGTACATGCGCATCAAAGACCCCAAAAGTACGCCACATAGATACATTCACATATCCGGCCACGCCATCAGATCTAACATAAGTATAACTGGGGACTGCTCACCACATCCCGTTCCATGCAATAGTCCAAGATTCAGAAGATGGTGCAAAGGATGTCGCTTGGAACGAAATCCTTAAAGACTTGATACCAGCACATCGGCAACGAAACACTCTCAGCTCGTTTACTTCACCCAATGGCTCCAGAAGATTTCAACCATGCAAGCATCCACAACATACCATCATCGCAATCAGAAAGTCCAGGCACCAAATAACCTAAAATCAAGGATGGACCAACAGCGCAACCACAATCTCCAGGATTGGCCCTAACATGATCATTACCGAGCAGGTGTTTCATCCATTTATCCCAAGATCGCAATGGATTTTGTTAAATTTTGAAATCCACTGGAGAGGTTAGATACCCATTCTTCTGGAATCAGAGCCTTATTACACATTCTGGAGAGGATCGACGGTACTGTTGGATGGATACATGGGAGAGCATCTACCTTGAGTTCTCCTGGCTTGCCTTGCCGTTTATTATAACTATTGGAGATTGGTTTGTTGCCATTAATGTTCGCTCTACCACCGCTGACAAATGACGAAGAGGAGCCAGACGCTGCATATGAAAGCACGAAGCCGAACGAACAACAAAAACAGAAGAGGGTCGATACCCCTTTTCATACGAACGCAGTTTCTAGAGTTTGAACAGAATAAGGATTCCTTATTTCTCCATGAACCGGAATAGATGACTAGGCACACCACACTCATGCTCCATAGCTGGACAAGTAGTATGCCAATATCTCCGCTCCATGACCGAACCAGCAGCGCGCCAGCACGAAGGACACCAGTCGCTCAACCTACAAACGCTCCATGGCTCCAGCACTTTTGGTCAAGCCAACTCTCCATGGCTCCAACACTCCGTGGTCAAAGCCAACTCTCCATGAATCCATCACTCTATGGTTAAGTTAGCGCCAACGCTCCAGCATTCCGTGATCCAGCCAGCAAGCCTTCCAAGTGTCATTTCCACCATTCCACGAACTGAAGCCATCAGCGCCACCATCACCATTTGGTAGACAAAGTTCCAACGCCATATTTTTACCATTCCACGGACTGAAGCCAATTTCCACCATTCTGCGGACTGAAGCCAGTTTCCACAACTGAAGCCAATTCTCACCATGCCACAGATCAAGTTGCTCTGAACTTGCCACCATACATTAAAGACCAGACACACCCTGCCGCGCCAACATGCTAAACTGACAATCCAAACGCGCCCTACCACAACAACATATTAGTCGGCATGCCAACATGCCACTCTACCGCGGTAGCATGCCAACATGCCACTCTACCGCGGTAGCATGCCAACATGCCACTCTACCGCGGCAACTTCGCAACATGCTACCTCGCAACACATGCCACTTCGTGCCAACCTTCCATAAATAGTCACCCACATTAATTCTTACTCATGTGGCTGTTTCCACACTATGGCCTTGACATAGTTTCTTTGGCATAACCATGTCGCTATTTGCACAAAAGTGGCGTCATGCCGCAGCCGCATGCCACGTGCACTAATTAGGGTTTCAACATGCCAAACCCTAATTTAGGAAAATTGTTACTAAAGCCAAATAACGTTTCCCAGAGCAAAGAGATTGGCGTGGCAACAGGTCCAATGTTGCCACATGTGAGTCCGACTCCACTGAGCCAAGTTTTGGCCACTCCAAACCCTAAGCAAGATTCCACACCGACGTGCCAATGTTTCAATGGCTATGGCTACACAGCCGCGCCGAAGGCATGCATGAGACATGCCAACCATGCTGCATGCCGCTAGCACGAGTTGAAGGCGCCACTGCCAATTGAAGGTAGCCATGATGACGGCTATCTTTCCTCCTGAGATGCAATCTCAACCATCCAAGTTCGCCACCAAACTAACGGACTTGTGGCAACTTTTGAGCGACCATGCCGCCAAGCCCTAAATTTTGGCCACGGTGCCAAATCCTAAATTGGCCACGGCGCCAAGCCCTAACCTTGGTCGTGACGCCAAGCCTTAACCTTAGTCACAGAGCCAAAATCTTAAAATTTGGCCATGCTACAACACCACGGCCACCGGCATGCCACCATTCCCGCAGCCACTGGCATGCCACCGTGCCGCAGCCACTGGCATGCCGCCGTGCCGCGACCACTGGCATGCTACCGTGCCCCAACCACTAGCATGCCACCATGCCTAAGCCACTGGCATGCCACCGTGCCGCAATCACTAGCATGCACTGGCATGTCATCATGCCGAGGCCACTGGCATGCCACCGTGTCGCGGCTACTGGCATGCCACGGCCACTTGCATGCCACCGTGCCACGACCACTAGGATGCAACCGTGCCGCAATCACTGGCATGCCACCTTGACGCAGCCACTGGAATGCCACCATGCCGCAACTCCTAGCATGCCACGGCTACTGGCATGCCACCATGCACTACTATTGGCGCCACTTCGACTAGCGAAAACAATCCTAGCATCACATATGCTATTTACCTACGGCAAGCCTCTCAATTCTAAACTTTCCACACGTAGCAAAGTGCTACATGTTTTCCACGAAAACACTCGAGACATCAAAACATGTCACAAACTGGGGGATACTCATCAGGGTATTGGTCTGGCAGTTTACAACATGCGGCGTGCAATACGCCCGTTACAGAAAGTGTCATAAAGCGGGGCGGTTAGTAGTGCCAAGAAATAATGGTGTAAACGTATCCTTTATTATGGGAACATAAATTCCAAGCGTTACCCGTTACTCACTTCTTCCACCACTCAATCGTTTCCACTTCCCACGAGACCAGGGTACGTTTTGTTGCAACTTGTATAAATAGATCTCACCTATTTTCCACCAACAACAAGTTTTGGTCAGGAGAATAATACAACATCCATAAATCATCTGATAGTTTTTCATTAAGCTAGCCAGTTCAACTTTCTGATACAAGTCACGAAACACCCACACTTCCAGAATCAACTATACTGGTCTCAACACTTTCTTCGCTTCCCTCCCTAAGACCAGCCCATCTCCTTTACTTTGTGACCGAAGCAAGCCTGGAACGACCATTTCTTGGTTTAAGCCAGGATTTTACAGATTGATCTCTCGAATCAAAAGTACTCCTGTGCAGTACATTGTTTAGGGTTTAGAATCGTTTCTCACCTACACACACGAAATTACCGAAATCAGCAGAAACAGTTTTCACCCACAAACAGGGTCTTCATTCATTCATTCATGAATCAGAGATCCTATACTTCGATGAAGAAAATATAACATGGGTACTTGAGTGGTCTGTAAGCCGTTCGAAGAACCAATATTGCTGGAGTCATCATTAGAAGCATTATTACATTCATGCGGTTTCGGGTTTTGGGAATTCTCCGTCTCACCGTGGTCCAAGGATGAATGAGCATCATCAATACCTTGTTCATCCACAATAATTTATTCCTGGATTCATCAACAACAATTATTATTTCATTCAAGGAGATGCCACGATCACCTGCATAAAAGAGATACTTACATCGAATTCTTCATCAGTGATGGATTACTTAATTGTTTGCCTGGGAACAAGTTGAAGAACGTCAATCGATTGAGCAAAAGTTTTCCATGCCCATAGGAACCGTCCTAAGGGCACCAAATTCTCCTCTTTTAACCAACGAGGATTAGCTCAGTTGGTTGGGGGTCGAACTCCCAAGTGGTCGGGGGTTTGATTCCCGTGGTTAGTAGTTTATTTTTGTTGATGGTGGATTTTCGACAAAGGTAAAAACCGTAAAATCATGATACTGCATGTTTCTGACACAGCTTTCAGGCATGTGATGATTCATATTTTACGAGCCATGATGAATATGTTTCTCGAAATGCCTCCACTAGCTGAGAGTTCGACACCTCGCATTTCATCATGACCTCAATGCAGAACAACGTAATTGGGCGGTTCTCCGTAAGATTGATAGCAACAACGCGTTCAGGACGTCGGTGACACTTACTATTCCCTGACTATATAGAGAGAACGTGTATAGATCCAGGCGGTTCTTCGTAAGATTGAGAGCAATAACGCCTTCAGAACTTCGGCAACGCTCGCTGTTTCCTGACTATGTACCTTTCAGAATGGGTATGACGCTTTAACTGACTAATCTTTCTGCAATAGATTAATTCTACCGTGATATTCATCAATGAATTCCTAGAAGATAATCTATTTTATCTCATTACTCCGATTTCATGATCGAATCCACAACTGATCTCATGGAATGGTAATAGATAATCTCATTATTCCGATTTCATGATCGAATCCACGGCTGATCTCATGGAATGGTAATAAACAATTTTATTACTTCGATCCTGTAGTCGAATCCATGATCCTATGAGATGGTAATGCTAATTTTATTATTCCGAATTCATGGTCGAATCCACGGCTGAACCTATGAATTGATAATAAATAATTACTCACCTTTATTACTCAATATCATGAATTATTCTCCACTGAATTTCATAAATTGATAATAAATACTCAACAACCGGGCATCTGGACCATCACCGAGTAAGCCCCAAGAAAATGGTGCAAGTGTACTCGACAATGATGCACGACCGAGTACCTGAATGCACGAACGAGCATTCGAAAATATGGACAAATGAGGAATCCTACATAAAACAGGAGAGACAAAATAATAATATTAAAATAATAATATTAAAATAATAATAAAAGAGGCGCTCATGGGTCGGGCTCACCGGCTGGCCGGCCGAGCCCTAGCCGTGGTAGGTCCCATGCCTCTTCCATTATTTTTTTTTATTTTTTGTTAATTTCATGAACTCATGAAAACTCCTTCATTCTAGCAACATTCCTTGTTTGAGCAAAACTCACGGTTTCTCCATATCTTCATGGTTTCATGAGGAATAATAATGTAAAATAGGGAAAGGCATTGCGGGACCGGGAAACCTAGCCGTCCGGCCATGCCCTGGCCGTGGCCGGTCCCACATCTTGCAATCCCTTGTCCTTTCATAATTATTATTTCCCTAATCTCATGAAACTTCTCCGTTTGAGCAAACTATCATGATTTCTTCATATTTTCTCAAATATTGCCCAAACCATGAAAAATCCAAAAACCCAGATGGTCACATGACCGACTAGGCTTCTCACGCAAAATATTAGAATATCGTTATTTTAATATTTTCCCAAATTTTGATCAAACAAGCAAAGTTCTACTTGCTCATTCGAGCAAAATCAAGAATTTCAGTCAAGACCAAACTCTTCTGAAAATCCAAAATATTGCTCAAACGCACATCAGAAAATGACGAAACTTTCAGGACTGAGACACAAACATTATGGTGACACGGGCATGCTTCCTTGACCGACCAAGGCCGGCCCTAGGGATTAAATAAAGCCGGTCCCACACATATGCTCAATTTTGACCTAATTTGCTCAATTGTTCATATTGGGTCCAAACTCATTCCAACCAACTTGGAGTTTTCTCAAACGACCATCATATGGTCCCACAACTACCAAGGGCCGGTCTCATGCCCTTTTGGTCGGTCCCTCACTTTTCCATAACTAGGTTTTATCACCTAATGCTCAATCGAGCATTATTTCAATAAATGATGAAACTGGCATTTAATCATCATTCTTTCACCAACCGGTCAACTAAAGACCCTGGTACACGCTCACTCGGGCACTTGGGAGCCACATGGACTTTCATCATCTCATGTGGTCGGTCCCTCCCTCACTCATGACCTATTTTCAGCAATTCATCAATTAACGAACAATCGATCAAAAGTTTGGGTTTCGAACAAACGCTCCACAAATCATCATTATGAGCAAGTTCAAACACTAATAAATTTATGTTGATTCAGCAATCAACATCGGGATTGATTATATAATATTCGGTAGTCTACCAATATTTTAATTAATATTTTATTGGGTCACGTCACCAATAAATAATTCTTCGAATCGAGCAATACTTACTCAGTTGCTCGAATATTGATCCAACTATCAATATTCAGTAATTTATCAGTAATTCGTCGAATTGAGCAATACTTTCTCAGTTGCTCGAATATTGATCCAACTACAATATTCAATGATTTGCCGAATTGAGCAATACTTGCTCAGTTGTTCAATCCAACTATTCAGTAATTCATCGAATCAATGCTCAGTCGTTGAATTTATAATCTTTACTAATACACGCAATGTCAACATCATTCAAAGAACTATACGTCTCTACAGACATGTTTGATCCATGAATCACTGAGCATTCATCAATCATGCTCAATTCAACAAAACTTAGACTCATTGTCTAATCAGTCAACAACTGAATAATAAAATACACGTCTGTCATGCAGACTCCACGACTCATGAGACATCAATCATGTCACATGGGGGGATTTCAATTAGGGTTTTGGTCTGGCGGCCTACGGCACGTGAATTCATCCACGATGAGAAATTTGAGTAAGTCGTGCAAACGGTTGAAGGAGTTAGCAAAGTAGTGGGTGGATGGTTAACCAAGTCTCCGCACGGCCTGGAACTAGTTTAACCACAATCTTCCACTTTCCCACTCTTTCACTCAAGAAACCGTCACACTTACAGGGATCAAGGTGTTTGCTATTCTGACAATATGAATAAGTTTCTGAATACGTGATTAAAAAGACAACATTCGTCTACACAGAACTTCTCGAGCAATTACTCTCAAGAATTCGTCAATCTCCTAGAACTTATTCGAACTCAACATTCAGCAGTTCATCAATTTGCAGAAACCTTCAACACATCCACAATCCTTGATCATCATTGATCCCACACAATTCTCAGCTTCCCTCCTACAGATCAACCCATATCCCTCTTTGCGACCGAATTGACTCTGGAACAGCCATTGACTTGGTTTAGGCCAGAGTCCTACAGATTGATCTCTCGAATCTAAGCACTCCCTTTGCAGTGCATCTGTGTGAGGTTAAGCAGTTTGCTCGGTTGAGGAGTCTCGTCCGCACGCTCGTCTCTTCATTTCCCTAAAAACCAGCAAATCGTTATTCCCCATCTACAATTTTGTAATCTTCAAACTCCCTCTGACACTTATACTGGTATTCGTGATGTCTCTAGACGACTGCTTGATGCTGCGCAAAGTGCCACAGGGTTTACCGTGTAGTGTTTGTAAAGGTCGTTTCTTCCATTTTTATTATATCTTTTTCCTAGAGGAACTAAAACTAGGTTCCCAATATTCATGGCCCTTATATGTTTAAGAATTAAAAAATGATTATAATTTACTTTTATTCTGCAAAATTATGTTTCAAGAGTATATCTTAAATTTTATTGATACTTAACTGGTGCCTTTTTGAGGGTAAAATGAAACTAATACGTACGTGACGCTTGAAAACGTCAACTCGACTACTGAAAGAGGTTGAAGCGACTTAATGTTGTATGTGAATCACTAATTAAACCTTAGAAATTACATCATACAATAATTATTATGTACCGAGTTTTTAAATTCCACAAAAATCGGTTCTCACATAGTAAAGGCTCACACAGTAGGACCGTCGCACCCAAAAAGATTTTATATTCCCAAGTTAAGCTTTAGTTTTTTTGAAATTTGTTTTGGTGCTATTTTGATGGTATTTTTGAAGGATCTTGAAAAATAAGATGAGAAAGCTCCTGTAGGAGTCAAAATTGGTTCCAAAATATCAGATTTAGTCAATAAGAGTATGGTATGTACAACAGAGAAAAAAGGTGAGCTAGGTCTTTTTAGTTTGAGACCTATAAATCTCGTAATGTTAACAAAATGGTGTTGGAAATTTGGTATGGAGAAACTCATCTTTAACGTAGCATTATAGAGGATAAATATGGTTTCAATATTCACGATGGGTACATGGAAGGATTTCTACAACTTATAGTGTCTTTTGTTGGAAACCAATAAGAGAACTTAAATTTATGATTGCCGACGCCCCATCGCACCATTTGTAAAAAATATTAAATTAATGTTCCATAGTCAGATATATTTTTATATAGAAAAACCTAAGCAAGCCTAAGCGGCGTACAAGCTGGAGCTAGCAGCTAAGGATCTTACACTACTCTTACCATCAGAGTTTTTACAGGCCAAAGCTAGATAGAAAGTATCCAAATTATGTTGTATGTGGATAACTTTTAGACCAGTTAACATAAAATAAATAACATTTATAGTTGTTCCTTTCTCCTCCTCATAGTCTCTTATACTCCTCTCATGATAGCTGAGATTGAACCTTCCTTGAACTGCATTGTGGTATAGTATTGAAAATTTGATCAGTGTTTCCATAGATTCAGCATGGACTTCAACATTTTCTGTTGTATCTCTTTAACCCAGTTAAAAGCTAGGTTTGCCTATCATGTTGCTCCTCATACTGCAAAGTATCCTGGATATCCTCTAGCCCCAATGGTGTTTCCTTCAAAATCTAGAGCAATTAGAGTTGTATAGTATATATATGAGTATCTAGGTCTTGCGAAGTACATATACAAATGTTTATCCCAAATACCCCCCTCTGTTTCGATGCGGAAAGGTAATTGAGATCAATTTCAGTATTGTCTGTTGCATTCTCTCCTCTAAATAAAGAAGTATTGTGAATATGGTCCTGCATATAATCTATTCTGTGGTGTGAACACAAATGATGTTTTATTGTGTTAGCAGTAGTCTTAGGATTTAGGGGGATGCGATTAAATATGAAGTCACATATAACCTTCCACATGTACCAACAAGCAGTAACATGTATATTGTTGTTGTATATGGAATTGTTTTTGGCAAGATCAAAACAACTACACCCACGTAAAGATCAACTTAGTATTAGCTAAAACACAAGTAAAGAGACATAAAAGAAAGAAATTGTACTTAGTTTCATGAGACAATACATTTTTAGGCCATGTGGGATCCGAATAAGGTTCTTATTCTTGGAGTCTAAAGAAATTTGTTTATATGCTCAATGATCTGGTGTTCCTTTAGGAGTAATGTAAATACCAGAGTATTTATAGACTTGGACTTGGGCTTGTAGCCTGCAACAATACTAATCCTTTGAGATTACATACGAAATATGGTTGAAAAGACGAGGGTACCCAAATACACCATAATATTTTTGTTTCAACCTGTAAGTCCTCTTACCAAGTGGGATCGTCTATGGAAAAAGTCGAGACAATACAACAAATTCGGTATTCACACTTTGTGTGATCGTCTATGGATACGAGATCGACACAATATGACAACAAAATAACTTGTGTGATTGACTATGGATACAAGATAGAGACGATACGACAATCAAAGTGTGCTACTTGATAATAGGTTCAGTAATAAGCAAACTATATAGGATCACTATCAAGTATAACAGAGTTAACGTATGTGTATTTTACTTTATTATAATAAACAATTATAATGCTGAAATCAAAGTAAAAGACACGGCAAGATTTTGTGAACGAGGAAACCGCAAATGCAGAAAAACCCCGGGACCTAGTCCAGTTTTGAATACTCTCAGAATTAAGCCGCTATACAAAATATAAACCAACTTCGTATAGTTGAGGCCAAGCATACTAACCCTAGCTACTTAGTTCCCTCAGTATCCATGCGCCTTCGACTTCTAGAGTCACACACGTGAATAGCAAGTCCTTTAGATAGTATTCCAAACAACAAAGGAAGAATATGTTTGGTAACCACTCTAATCAATTTTTTCTAAAAGATATAGATGAGTTGTTGGCTATTATGTTTAATCTAATAAACTCCTTTGTCTAGTTAGATCAATCTAACTTTAACTATCGAAATAGTTGTTTATGGGTGAAAACTATTCCTGCCGAATTTGGTAATTTGGGGTGTGTGGATGAGGAATGAATCTAAACCCTAAACAAATGTACTGCACGGGAGAGCTTGTGATTCGAGAAATCAATCTGTACAATTCTGACCTAAACCATATCCGAAAATAAAGGACAGATTAGCTGTCATCCACTATGTATTTCCTTATAAATAGTCGTTCAGTTGTAAAGGAGAGGGGGATATTTTTTGAGTAAGAAATAAGTAAGTAGGAGAGAGAAAATCTAGAGCACTGGTTATTCTTGATTCCTTTATCTTTTCTTGTAAGATTGTTCAAAAAATCATCAATAAGATTAAAATTGTTAATCTAAAATGAGTTGAGTGTTAATGAAATCATATGAGGGGTGTAGTGTAGGATTTCCTGCAACTACAAAGTTGGACGGACGAGATGATCTTTGAGACACTCATCCACGACCGTTAGTGGAATTAGGTTTTTGGAAGAGGTGCGCAAGCACCACTTTTCAGCTTGGTCGAATCCAAGCTTGGGACACGATTTTGGCATGGACGATTGGGTATGTGTGTAGACGGCATGCCGATGTACATGCCCATACCTTGTTGTCCCGTGAAATTGTAATATGGACCGCTCAATTTGTCCGAGAAAGAGGAGCGATCAGGATTGATTTACGACAGAAGTGTGGTGCCGCAAATGCCGTGCGCCATGCCTTCTTCAGGCGCGCGTTTCGAGACCGTGAAGCTTGGTCGGTCCAGGCCGATTGGTTCGGCTTGATCTAAGCCACTCAATTTGTCCGGTGAAGTTGGATGTTCGTGATCGTTTCTGAGACTGATACGGATAGTCCAGATGCTTGATCGGGCTAGTATAACACTCCGAGAGTTATAGCCTGTACGGGTATTTCGTACGTGCCTCCTTATTTAATGCTTGGAGATTCGTGTTGCTCTGCTGAGAGCAACACTCAGTCGTCATGCCGCACCAATAATGATAAGAGTGAAGCAGTACAGGAAATACAAGGCTAGTCATGCATTAATTGATAATGCTATAAGTTTTCAATGGAGAAGTATTCTCTATTTTATCGGGGGCTTTATCCTTTGCAAGATGTTAGCGCATAATTTCGTGTTTTAAAATTTTAGCCTTAAATGAAAATCCACCATCAACATTAAGTCCCCTTCCTAGCACGTAATGGTTACACTATTGTGGGGTAGGCATGAGATGGTGACGATTTTGTATGCTGAAACAATTAAGCTAAAGTAAAGTAAATACGTATTTACCGCATAGATCGTCAGGTGATGTCCTGGAAGTCTTGATTAGGGTCATGAAGGAGGCAAGACTTGGTCAGGCGAGTCGCTTTTGGTTTCCTCCATGTACATCTGGACAGAGATTGGCCCACTTCTTGAACTGGGTGTACTCTCCTCCATTGCACGGCAGCTTTTCCCAGATATATCCGATAAGCCTCATTGATTATTATCCCGAATCAGTAGCCTTCATAGGTGGACAGTAAAGACTTCTCTTCTCCTGGGATTCTGTTGACTTGCAAGATATATATTCCAAGGATTCTTCTCATCCATAGTCGTATATCCAGGTATTTATCCACACTTATGTGATCTTATGATTTGATTGATGATGATATACACACATTTTTTATGTGCTCATAACTTCTTATTCTTTGCAGCTTATCATGGAAGCGGTGAACGATGACCATTCTGTAACTTCTCCAGAAAAAAGTTTCGAAGTCGACAAGCCCGGAGCTGATGCGCACGAAGAAGTAATGGCTAAAATCGATCTCCCACTTCGCGAAGTTGGTCGTGTTATACAGGGGATGTCCATTCTGCACCTGCGTATTGTCAGGGGACGTATCTGTGCCCTTTCAGCTGCAATCGACATAGAGGAGCAATAGAGGCGTGATGAACCGTTGCAAGCCTCATTGAGCGCAAGGGCAGAGAGGTTTGCAGTACGGTTAAATAGGCGGAGGGTTGAACACAAATGACCTCTTGGTGAAGATAAATGTGATTAACCAATCCACGACGGTGTGATAATCCTTGATTCTGACACAGATGAACCTGAGCGTCTGAAAGCAGTCAATACAATCCCTAACGTTGATGTGGCATTTGAGGAAGACATGGAAGTTGTTCCTGCTAACGATGTTGGGGTGGAGAGTTCTGTTGTAGAAACATCTGAAGCGGAAGCTGAGGCAGATCCGAAGGAAGAAGCAGTAACGACTCACGATGGTGATGGCGTTGAAGCAGGACCTAGTAGTGGTGCTGACACGGTAGACCTTGTTGACGGCTAGGCTTTTGCTTTTCTTTCTCTTTAAATACATTCCCGTAATTCATAAACATCTTCCTTGTAATCAGTGGCGGCTGAGTCCAGGATCTTTTGTTTTGCTTGCTTGAATAAAGGTTTTTATGTTATAATCCTTTGTTAAGATTACATCTGAACCTTTTCAGGCGCAATGGTGTTCCTTCATATGTATGTGATTCTACATGATAAAAGAAATAATGTCATAATGGAATACCACGGACCTGTATGTGCTCCTGACGTGAGATCTCCCTGGTCTTGCTGGGTGAATGGCTCAAAGCATCTTATTTTTCCGCACATATTCTATTTCCTTGACTTCTTACGAAATGTTTGCTTAGGGTTTCCTTCTCTGTTTTGCTCTAATGGGTTTAGGCTGACTCAGTATTTTTTGTCTTCCTTTAGGGGTAAAGAAGTTCTTGGATGGAAATAATACTTCAATTAATTTGAAATTGAAAATTGAAACCCTAATTATGAATGCAAGTATTGCAATCATTTTCTGGAGGAATTACAAATATGACATGAGAAGGTAATTGTAAAAAGACACTCTGGAGAAAACAACACAGCGTTTCAAAGTGTGGAAGACGCTGGAAAGTGGTAGCACAACGTCTTAAGTACAGTAGGGTTTGAGCCATCGTGAGTGAATCGTCTTAAGTACGGTAGGGTTTGAGCCATCGCGAGTGAATCGTTACGCCTTCCAGTTTGTCATCTATGATGATCTTGCAGTAGCCTCCTAGGATAACGTCTGCTACCAGGTATGGTTCATCATCTCTTTCAGTGGGTGAGCCGGGTGGATTGGTTACTTTCACCGTCATACTACCAACCTTGAATGTAGTCGTCTTCGTCACCAGATCTCCAATTCTAAATGGGTTTGGTCGTGCAGATGCATGGACCTTGGCTTTATCGTCTTTGACCGAGATAGCCTCTAAGTTCTCGATAAAACGCTTGAAGGGGCCGGCCTCCCATTCACATCTCTTAGACGGGGTTGGTTTGTTAGTTGGAACCAGTCCCCAGTGCTTGTCAGAGTGAGGAGTGATTGGTTGCAAAAAGGATTGTGTGATGAGACTTACTTGGGCTCGGAACCTTTTAATGTACGCTGACGGGCTCTCTCCAGGAAGTTGTATCACGTTGGCAAGCTTTAGGTGGTGCAACAACAGACAGTCCCGAGGTCCAGACGGCTTATTGGATATCCTTTCGGGTACCGAAGCCGGTAGAGGACAAACTTCCAGTGTTTCCTTGTTGTCGTGTATCCAAGAGTATCTTAGGATCATGTCGTAATTAGGATGCTCCTTGACTATGTAGAACTTTTCTTGCGTTAGGACGTCACCCAATTTAACTTCAAGATTGATGTATCCATATGCGTCTCCAAGTTCTCCTTCTGGAGTCTTAATCACAGTTGGGTTGTGAGTAGCTTACTGCTTTGAAATCTTTGCTGCTTTCAAGATCTGGAGAGTGATGATGTTGAATTCATAGGCCATATCGATCAATGTGCTATCGAACTCGACATCCCTCAAATGAGCAACGGTTAAGAGTCCCCAGTTTCCCTGGATTGCATCTTCCAGTAAGGACTGAGGTTTCGAGACCGCTTCCTTTTCCAGATACAAGCGCCTTCCTGAGACAACGCGGTTGAGGGGTTCAAATATGTTCTGACGCTGTGCTTTGGAGAAGTACAAGATCTCGCACAAATGTTCCATCATAGATTGTACAGTCTTGCGAACAGAATCCTCGGAAATCATGCAGTTCCTGACAGGGAGAGGATCCCTATGAGCACATTCGTTTCCAAGATGGAGTTATTCTGCCTCTATCTTTTCTTTGAAGATTTGCTTCACTCTGTTGCAGTCTTTAGTCGGATTACGGACAAACCTATAGTAGCGGCAGTACTTGGGATCCGCCATATCTTTCTCGGTTGGCGGGCGTCTGATAGGAGGCAGCTTGATAGCGTCGTCTTGAATCCATACCTCCAAGAGTTCCACCACTTCACTCATGAGGAATGAAAAGCCTGCATCTTCGGTGTCTTGTGCAGGAGTCTTTCCTACTACTTTTTGAGACGAGGTCGTCTGTGCCGGAGCCGCACGCTTGGGTTGTCATTCTGTTGCTGAAGCTTTCCTTTTTCCTCCTTCGCCTACCACGCTCACAGAAGGACCAATGTTGTATTGTTTGTTGGTGAGACGCCTGCTTCCTCGACTCTCACGTAGGTCTTCGTTTCGAACATCCCTGGTTCTCTCTAGTAACGCTGGGGCAGTTGTGGCTGAACGCTTGGCAGCTTCATGGAGTTCGGAGAACGTCTGAAAGCCCAGATTCTCCAGTAGGGCGTTGTATATAGGTATCATCTCGTTGGTGCACAGCTCAACCAACTGTCGTTCAGTGATATTTGGATCATGACAATCTAGTGCTTGAGTTCTAAACCTTTTAATGAAATCGTTCGGATATTCGTTGTTCCGCTGAGAGATTCTCCCCAGGTATGAAAAGGTGATCTGCTCGGACAGAAGAAGTACTTTTTATAGAAAGCACTGACCATCCCGTCCCAATTGGATATGTTGTTAGGCGCGATATTGTTGTACCAGGTGTACGCCCTTCCCGTAAGTGACTTCGAGAATTCTTTCAGGCGGAGAACACGATTGTATTCATGTTCTCCTAATGATTCCAAAAATTGAGAGATGTTTTCATGAGCATTACCAGTACCATCATAGAGAGAGAACTGAGGAGAGATTTATCCTCTTGGGAGAGGAATTCGTTGTACATCTTGAGGGTACGACGGCTAATGTTGGTGCACCTCCATCATGCTTCCTTTGCCTCGGTTTTGGAGAAATCGTTCAAGGTCTTCACGTATGATGAAGTTGGGAGACCGATCCATCTCCTTTGGGCGTTCAGGAACAACACGAGTTTCTTCATTCATGTGGGTCTGAGTGGAAACGCCTGTTCTGGCCGTGAAGGAATCCCTTGTTGGCTCCAGGGGTTGCCGTGAGTCTTGTGGCAATCGTTCAGTTAAGGTTTTGAGGAAAGTGAGTACCTCTTTCTGAGTTGCAGCCATAGCTGTTTGAGTCTTATCAAGAGATTCCTGCCTCTCCATCAAGTCTGCGATGGTCCTCCTCTTGCTCCTCCGGCTCCCCGTCCTGATGAAGGAATGAAAGTTGTTGTTCTGGTGATCGCTGGAGGTGTTACACTTGAAGAGATGTCAGGGTTCGCGGCTGTTCTAGCTATGGTGATAGGAGGCGTTACACTTACTGGAATATCTCCTGCTCCGGTGGCTTTGGTGGTAGAAGAGACGGTTCCACAAGATTTATTGACCACAATAGCTCCACTGACAGGTACATCGATACCAAGAGTGTTATCCGCACTAGCTCCATCAGGATTGATTTCTGATCCCGACCTAAGTTCTACCATCTTGAAACAGGTTGATGATTAAGTTGAATCTAAGATCTACCCCTTCGAAATTGATGAATTTGAATCGGATTTTGAAGAAATTGACTTTACAACCGAGAGATTAACCTCCCACTGTGGTCGCCAATTGTTTATGGGTGAAAATTATTCCTGCCGAATTCGGTAATTTGGGGTGTGTGGATGAGGAATGAATCTAAACCCTAAACAAATTCACTGCACGGGAGTGCTTGTGATTCGAGAAATCAATCTGTACAATTCTGGCCTAAACCAAGAAATGGTCGTTCCAGACTTGCTTCGGTCACAAAGTGAAGAAGATGGGGTTGATCTTAGGGAGGGAAGCGAAGAATGTGTTGAGGTTGTGAAGGTTTTGGCTATGTATGACTTGTATCAGAAAGGTGAACTGGCTTGCAGAATGTAAGCTATCAGTTCCGGTGTTTGAATACGGTTGTATCAACACTTGCTTCTGTTGTCCTGTCTTCTTTGGAAAATAGGGCGGAGAACCTATTTATACAAGTCTTTGAGCCTGAACCTCGTATCTCGTGGTAAGTGTAGAAAGTGGAGTGATGGGGTAGTGGAGTCGTGTGTTAGTGTTACACGATTAGTCTTTCCCACTTCTCCCATCATCACTAACCGTCCATGACTTCCTGACACGTTCTTGTGATGGCGCGTTGCACACTGCACGCTGTAAACCGCCATACCAATACCCCAGTATGTATCCCCCAGTTTGTGACATGATTGATGTCTCGAGTGTGTGGATCGTGGGACCCACAAAAAGTATCATGTAATGCTATATTAGATAACTAAGTTTAGGAAGTCGATACTTGTAAAGTATCGTGTGTATTCTATGAAGGTACTACATCGAGTATATTCAACATGTGTGAAGCATCGCTGTTTGAGCGTCTCAAAATAGCTTCATGTCCAACCTACTTCATGTGATGGTTTGGAGGTTGCGCAAGCAAGTCCTCCCTTGGCCGACCACATGGTGTGGTAGAGTGACGGGTGGTGATCACCATGACGCCTCATTGACCAATTAACTCCTGACCAGGGTTGTATAGCCAAGCCGGTGAAGTTTGTAGGATCATAATCTCGCAGCAATAAGGCCTCAGCGAAATTATCAACAACACAACACAACAGCGTCGCAGAACAATTTCAGAAACGATATAATAAACGACATCAGCTAAAATCATGAGAAAGATATGATGGTCCTGCGAAAATTAGAGAGTTTGCGAGATTAACATTTCTAAGTTTGCGAGAATATCGCAAACCATATCTGAAAATAAAGGACAGATTAGCTGTCATCCACTATGTATTTCCTTATAAATAGTCGTTCAGTTGTAAAGGAGAGGGGGATCTTTTTTGAGTAAGAAACAAGTAAGTAGGAGAGAGAAAATCTAGAGCAGTGGTTATTCTTGATTCCTTTATCTTTTCTTGTAAGATTGTTCAAAGATTCATCAATAAGATTAAAGTTGTTAATCTAAAATGAGTTGAGTGTTAATGAAATCATATGAGGGGTGTAGTGTAGGATTTCCTGCAACTACATAATGGCGCTAGAAATAGGGACGCATCGAAGATTGTTCTAGAAAAAATTGAAGATTAATATTGAGATTTGTAAAGATTTGGAGTGATTGATTAAGAATTTTACATAATTTCTTGCAATTTGTTAACATTGAAGAAATGGCTAGGAGAATAAATACATCAGAACAACCAACTACTATTAGAAGAAGCAAGAGAATTGCTGGAAGAGAAAGAAGTGAAATGGGAGAATCAACTAAAATGAGAAATAATGGAGAAAATCAAATTCAACCACCAGTTCAACAAACACTAGTACAAGAAAGGAATATAGATTATGATAGGGTGAGTATACACACTTGGCAATCAAATTCCGCAGAAGAAGCAGAAGAAGAGCAGCAAACCAGAAACCATAGACAGGTAGAGAGAAATCAAGAAGCAGGTGAAGGAATAATTCATGGAGATGAGGAAATTGGAGAATTAGAAACATTGAGACGAAGAATACATGAAGAAAGAAGAGCTGAGGCAAAAGAACGTGCAAATCTAACAAGGCAAAATCACGAATTGAGGATGGAAAATATGAGACTACAGAGTAGAAAATCGATAAGTATTACGAAATCATATTCAAGATCGACTAGAATAGAGACGAGGCGAAACTCACCCACAATTAATGCTGGAAACAATATTCAAGAAGAAATATCAAATCCTAATGAAGAACATCGCGAAAATAGAGAAATAGCTGATGATCGTTATGTTCCAAAAAATGAAACTTTTGATGATAGGCAAAATGGTAGAAATCAAGAGAATGGACAATGTCAGGGACAAAATGATCAAAATGGCGAAGGAAATCGAGAGGAAGGAAGGATAATTTTACATGAAAGAGAAACTCAAAGAAATCAACAGACGATTGAAGAAGAAATTGAAAGACATTATGCTGAACAAGCACGTTTAATTTGCGAACGTGAAAGATTGAGAGCGGAAATGGAAGAACAAGAGCTTCAAGAGACAATTCGCCAGAACAATCACGACAATCGAGAAAGAAAGCGTACACAAAACAGGAATAATGGTAATATCAATGAAGAATATGATAGAGTACAGAGGGTGGCTGAAAGACAGCGAATGGAGTTAATAAGGAATGAACAAAATCATGAAGGGGAAAATGAGAGACATAATCATATGTGAGTTCAAGATAGAGATGAAGAAGACACTCGCAGAAGAAGACGAGATGAGGATAATGAAGAAGAAATACAAAATTTCGCGAGAGAAGAAAGACATGAACGCAGAAGAAGAGAGGCGAAATTAAAAAGACCAATGGATCAAAATTCATGTGTAAATAAACAAATCTTGACAGAGTTAGAATAAATGAGAGGAATGCTAAATAATAGAGGAGAAGTAGGCAGAAGACAATTGGATGAAGCTATAGAAGAAGCTGCGAAAACTCCATTTACAAGGGAAGTACAATTAGGAGGAATACCACCGAAATGCAATTTGCCCGCATTAACCAGCATTTTTGATGGAACAACTTGTGCAATTCAACACATTAAAGCCTATGTGAGGTGCATGTTGCAATGGGAAAATCATGATGTTGTATTATGCAAGTATTTCGCATCCAGCTTAACAGGGGAGGCGTTAAAATGGTTCGAAGGTCTACCAAAGAATACAATAACATCCTTCAATCATTTGCAGACTACATTCCTGGGGGCATATATAAGTAATAATTCTTCGCGACCTGGTATTGAAGACGTGTTTGGATTAAAACAAAGGATTGGTGAAAGTTTGAAGCACCTAACTAAAAGATGGAGGACTATGTGTAGCGAAATGGCTGGCCGTGTAGATGAGATATATCTTATATTATCATTTATCAATGCTATGTTTGCAACCAACCTATTGTATGTCCAAATTTTCAGAGTCAAGAATACGATCACAATGACTGAATTGCGAGAACTTCAAGAAGAATATATTGATCTGGAGGAAAGGCAAAATGAAATGGAATCATACCCAGTTGCGAACACCAATTCACAAACAATGAATGCAAGCTTATTACCCAAGCTAATAAACACAGTAGAGAATACTTCGCAAGTACAACAAGAGAAGGTGACAGGTAACAACCAACAGAAATTGGTGGCTATGGGAAGACGAGATCAAGAGGAGTATGAAGGAGAAAGAAATTTCTACAATCTTGGTGGAAATAACAAGATTCAAAGACTCGATCAACCACAAGAAACTTATGGAGGTCAAAGACAAAACTATAATAGGGGACAAGGAGGTCACAAGGTAGTATGGGAAGAAATCAAGATGCCACCTCTAAATGCAAGTGTGGAGAAAATATGGGAAGCTATAATTTTAATGGAGAATATACCAACACCATGGAACATGGGAACGGAACCACCTCCAAACCACAGAAGTCATGAGTTTTGTTCTTATCATCATTTTCATGGACATACAACAAATGATTGCAGAAATGTAAAAAGGATTATTCTGAGAATGATAGATCAAGGAAAACTAAACCAGTTTTTGGTAGGACACCCACAATCTCAACCATTACCACCACCACCAGAGCATCACAAAGTAAACACGATGAAAAAGAAGGAAACATTCTTCATAGAAGTTGGTGCAAAAGCAAAGAATCTATTCTGTCACTCTATCGTACATTCGCACAAGACAATTGAAGATTTTCATGACAATGTTATAAGTAGAGTGTTCGTAAGAGATAATTATGGAAGATAAGTTATGAATATCACGAAAATCTCACCACTAGAGGAATGGCAGAAACAGATCATTTCTTTTACCGCAGAAGAAATCCCCGAAGGTGAAGAGGTACATGATAATCCATTGGTAGTAAAATTAGAAATTAATCCAAAACCGAAAGAAGATGAGGATGATGAAGCTGAAGATTCATGGGCAATAAATAGAATTCTAATCGATACTGGAAGCTTTGTGAACATCTTATTTTATCATACTTATAAAACTATGGGAGGAAGAGATGATGATCTTATACCATCAACATATAAGATATATGGTTTTAATGGTACTGCTAACAAGCCTAAAGGGGAGGTTACTATGCGAATTCCATTGAAGGTAATATCTTCTGAAATCTTATTCTATGTCGTTGATGTAGAATCACCCTACAATGCATTAATTGGTCGACCTTGTCTACATGGGATTCTAGGTGTAGCTTAAACTTTCCACCAGTGCATCAAATTTCCTCACCCCAGCGGTGTAGGAATCATAAAGGGAGATTGGGTTGAAGGAAAGAGGTGTTACGAAACTGAGATAGAATCTTGCGAAGGAAGAGCAAACAAGAAGGAAAATTGGCGACACAAAATCAAAGACACAAAGAAGTGAGAGGTTGATGGTGGATGCAATCGAAAGAAAGAAGAAGAATGTTGCGAAACTAATGCTAGCTCAGAAAAATGATGAACATACCACTACCAAGGAAGCAGTAGCAGAAAATAATAAAGAAGCAGAGGATGGCAAAGGTAATAAAAACAAGAAATGTATGAATGATTAAGTTGTTGCGACACTCTCGCAATAAGTAAAATTCTCAAAAATCATTTTATTGAATGAAAAATTGAGATTGCGAAATAAATACAATATGATGATGTGCGAGACTCTCGCAGAGATAATGAATTTTACAGAAGACAATCAGAGAAAAATGACAAAAGAGAAAGGGCGAACCTTTATGGCGTACACCCTAGTTCGCGAATACAATTTCGCAAGAGGCAAATGTAAGACCTAAAGTACGTCATAAGGGGGTACCTGTTGCATGGCTCAGGGAAAGGCTACACCGCCACCGGAACCTGAGTCATGGAGATTTGGGGTCAATAAAGCCCATCCGGGAGAGGCACCTTGGATTCTCAGCTTAAGCATATGACTTAGGTTGGGCGACTAAGGTAATAAGGACTCTCCCAAGGAGTGCAGATCTGATCAAGGCGCCGAGGTACACGGTTGAGTCAAGAGTGCCAGGGACGTTTGAAGCGTACTTGCCATTCTTGACAAGTCTTGGCTTATACTGCACTCGGCCTGAAGAAAACCCCACTTAGGGTGCAGTCTCGTAACCATAAGCCCTATAGGTAAAAGGGATAAGAGGCTGCGAAAACAACTGGTTGTTGTTAAGACTGGATGGGAGGAGCTAACCTTGTATGGTAGAAGTACGCCTCCTTGAAGGGGCAACCAGGGGGAGATAAGGGCGGCACCCTCCATTAGGGAGCTGATAAGTGTCTTAAGACGCAAATGTCATGAGGCTTTTTATTCGCAAGGGTATTAAGGCTTGTCATATTTGTGCAACAATCCTGAAGAGGCAATAATACAAAAGAAAAGATAAGACGAGATCAATGGGTTTTCGCATGAAAGTGCGAAGACGTCCTGCGATTTCGTCGCAAGACGGCAATGTCATGGGGTTTATTTTCGCAAGAATATTTAGGCCTGTCATATTGTCGCAACATTCCTGAAGAGGCCATAATACAAAAGAAAAAGTTAAGGCAAGATCAATGGGTTTTTGCATGAAAGTGCAAGGACGTCCTGCGATTTTGTCGCAATGACAAGAGGTGGCATAATAAGACCTTTAATTAGGAAGGCAAAATAAGACCACACAGGAATGAGATTTTGAAAAGAATCAAAATTCACTTCGCATAAGATTGCGAAATTATAATAATTTAAAATCTCTCATTTGGATACAAATAACAGAGGCAAGTATGGGAATGAATGAAATTAGAAAATGTTATTTGTCTCCATATGATAGATTTACACAAAGATTCAAAATTAATGATTATATTGATTAACTGTATTGCAAGGAAGAATTGTTTTAATGAATGCAGGTCAAAATGAAAGAAACACAAATATACAGAAAGAAGGAATAAATGTACAAGTATTACAGAATCAAAGAAAGAACAAAGACTACTTCTTAGTTGATCCTTCATATCTTCATCAGACTTGTTCCCTTCTTCGTCTGCGTCAGAATCTTCATCACCATCAGAACCTTCATCACTATCAGATTCTTCATCATCAGCTTCGCTATCAGAATAATCAGACTGGGAGTATTCTGTGGGATCTCTCCAAGAGACAAGGATAATCAGAATGAGGGATATTATGATCGTCACAAACCATTTGGATAGTTTGATTGCGAAAATGCATAGCATCATTCTTAAAATTCGCAACAGTGATCTTGATTTGATTCTTTAATCTAGAATACTTGTCGTTGCGAGAAGAAAGATTCTTTGCGAGTTCCTCCTTTTCAGCTTCGAGTTCCTCAATCTTTTCACGATATCTACTTTCAGAATCTGCGAGCAAAAGACAATCAATTATTAACTTGATGAAAATTCATAAGAAAAAAGATTAGTAAAGAAGAGCAGTTAGTAACCTTCTCTGTCAGAAATCATATCTCTAATCAAGGCTGTATGCTCAACTTGGAGACTAACATTTACACCTAAATCTTTTCTGGCATCATCTAAGATTTTCGCAGCCCAAAAAATTCATCCTCATTACTTATAAGAAGACGAGAACGAATTTGTTTTCCCTTTCGCAGAGTTCGATGTTCTTGCGGTTAGCTTCATCTCGTTCAAGTTGAACTTCAAGAAGAGTCTCTTGGAATTTCGCCAAAGCCTTAGCACCTTGATCAGAGATGCGATCCTTATCATCTATGAGACCGCTAATTTTGGTTCTTAACTCATTGGTTTTCTCTTTAGAATCAAGAAGGAGACGCTTAAATCGGTTGGCTAAGCCTAAACTAGATCTATGGTCAATTTCTAAGAGGCGAAATTTAGATCTAAGCTCATTAGAGAGAGATGAAATTCTATCATTTGAGAAACTATTTAAGGAATTATTAAGACGCTCAAGAAGGGTATCATTATCCAAGGCATTAGGAAATGAACGAAGAAGGGTAGCTTCATCAGAAAGACCATAAATGTCTGCAAAAAGGATCATTAAATAAGATAAAACAACAGGATGAATGAATGAAGGGAAAGAGAAAAGTAACATACCGTAAAGCTGATTATTAGCTTGCTGAAGACTAGAGATTTTGTTCTTATACGAAGAATCAATTTCTAGTTGTCTGTTTTTCTCGCGAAGACTTTACTTCAGCTTCCAATTCTTCATTCTTTGTGCGAAATTGAAGATTCTTCTTTTCAAGATTTTCGCGTCTCCTCTCTAGATCTGAGGCAACAGCGAAAGAAGCTTTTCCAGCCTGCGAAAAATATAAAAATATTAATATAGAAAGAGATTTTGAGTTATGACAATGAAGAAGTAAAAGGATGAAAGTTACCAGACTATTAAGAGAATGCAGAATCGGGAGTCACTGATCTAGAAACTCCACGAAGAGAACTATCACCATCCAGTAAAGGACATCGCAAATTGTAGCGAGAGCTTTGCAGGTATTAGCGAATTGGTTATCTCCCATTCCTTGCATAGAATCAGAAAAGAGGCCAGAGAGCTTAGCCATAGAAGATTCAGGTGGAATCTTCACTTGCGGCAAGGTCATCATTGTCCTCATCATCCTTGTCACTTTCGGAATTTTCATGAGAAGGAATATTTGAAGGAGAAGAAGAACGGACTTTCTTTTCTTTGAAGGAGGAGCAGTTGATTTTTCTGCGAAGAGCACCTTTGCCTTTATCACCAGTCTTCGCAACATGGCAGGTTCTTCTATTTCAGCAATAATCTTCACACACAAAGAAATAAGAAATGGAGGCAACAATATACTGTTTAAAATCATAAAAAATTTCTTACCTCATCTGTGTATGAGCGAAGAGCTAAAAGGTACTAGTTCCCAGTCCTGTTATACTATCTTTCAGTTTTTGGATCTGTAGAATGTCGCAAGGTTAGCGAAAAAGAATAAAAATAAATAAAGATATAAAGTGAGCGAAACTGGAAGAAACATACCTCTTTCTCCTTCTCGGGCCAAGAAATACCCAAGGTTGATAAGTAGCGAGATTCTCAGGAAGAACTTTGACCCAGCAATGTAAGGTCCTTTAGCATCAAGGAAAAACACACCATTTATCATCTTTGGATTGGCGAGGAGTTGTTTCTTACCAGAATGCCAATCAATGTCTTGCATGAGTATTTTAGCTTCATCAATGTTATCTTTCCTTTTCAAACGAATACCCCAGCGAGTATTCTCTTTCTTCATGGAGATCAATTCATAATTTTCAAAGAAACTCGCTACTGTGTATTTCTCAGCAATTATCTCAAGTCTGCGAATTTAGGATCCCTAAGTTCTTTGGAGTACAGAGATCCTTTACCAGCACCACGGTTAGCGAACTCTAGCATCAGACGGATGCAATCCCCACTCAATTGGAAGATAGCTCGCGAAAATCCCGAGTGAGCGAGAATTTCATAGAACAGAGGAATATCTGGGTCATAAAGAGGAAGGGAGACCTGCGAGAATTTGACCTAGCGAAATTATGATTGATTGATCATCACAATGATGAAAAAGTTTGATAGAAAGAATTGATTTGGCACTTTCACCAGGAATGGTAGAAAGTGTGAAACCTTTCTCAGCAAGATCTTTTTGGACGTCTTTTAAGTTTTTCTCATGTTATGGCCACTTGGAGGCATATTTGAATATAGAGTATGGGAATGAATAAAAAGTAAGAAGATTGAAGAGGAAGAATTACAGTAGCAGAACTTACGGAAGAACAATAGAGTTGCAGAGATGAGAGAATAAAAAGAGAAGAGAAAGTAAAAAGAAAGTGAGAAGAGTAAGAAGAATATAAAGAAGATTTTTTACTCGAAGAAATAAACACCATTAAGACGAAAAGACATGAGCGGTTGAAAAGCAGCGGTTACAGAAGACGTGTCAAGAAAAAGGAAGAAGAATACGTGTGATAAATGCAGAATATGAAGAGATGAACAGCTGCGGCATTTCTCACATCATTCTCTACTTGCAGAGAAGATATGAGAAGAGGCAAGATGTAGGATCAGAATCTCGCAACAATAATGCTCAGCGAAATTATCAACAACACAACACAACAGTCGCAGAACAATTTCAGAAATGACATAATAAACGACGTCAGCTAAAATCATGAAAAATGTGATGGTTCTGCGAAAATAAGAGAGTTTGCGAGATTAACATTTGTAAGGTTGCGAGAATGTCGCAAGACATATCCGAAAATAAAGGAAAGATTAGCTGTCATCCACTATGTACTTCCCTATAAATAGTCGTTCAGTTGTAAAGGAAAGGGAGAGAGATCTTTTTCTGGGTGAGAAGCAAGTAAATAGGAGAGAGAAAATCTAGAGCAGTGGTTATTCTTGATCCTTTACCAGTACCACGGTTTGCGAATTCTAGCATCAGGCGGATGCAATCCCCACTCAACTGGAAGATAGCTCGCGAAAATCCTGAATGAGAGAGAATTTCATAGAACAAAGGAATATCTGGGTCGTAAAGAGGAATGGTGAGACCTGCGAGAATCTGACCTAGCGAAATTATGATTTATTGATCATCACAATATTGATCATAAAACAGTTTGGTAGAAAGAATTGACTTGGCACTTTCACCATGAATGGTAGAAAGTATGAAACCTTTCTCTACAAGATCTTTTTGGACATCTTTTAAGTTTTTCTCATGTTTATGGCCACTTGGAGGCATATTTGAATATATAGTATTGGAATGAATGAAAAGTAAGAAGATTGAAGAAGGAAGGATTATAGTAGCGGAACTTACGGAAGAACAATAGAGTTGCAGAGATGAGAGAATAAAAAGAGAAGAGAAAGTAAAAAGAAAGTGGAAAGAAGAGTAAGACGAATATATAAAGAAAAAAAATTTTAATCGAAGAAATAAATACCATTAAGACGAAAAGACATGAGCGGTTGAAAAGTAGCGGTTATAGAAGACGTGTCAAGAAACAGATGGAAAAAAGAATACGTGTGATAAATGCAGAATATGAAGAGATGAACAGCTGCGGCATTTCTCACATCATTCTCTACTTTGCAGAGAAGATATGAGAAGAGGCAAGATGTAGGATCAGAATCTCGCAGCAATAATGCCTCAGCGAAATTATCAACAACACAACACAACAGCGTCGCAGAACAATTTCAGAAACGATATAATAAACGACGTCAGCTAAAATCATGAGAAAGATATGATGGTCCTGCGAAAATTAGAGAGTTTTCGAGATTAACATTTGTAAGGTTGCGAGAATATCGCAAACCATATCCGAAAATAAAGGAAAGATTAACTGTCATCCACTATGTATTTCCTTATAAATAGTCGTTTAGTTGTAAAGGAGAGGGGATCTTTTTTGAGTAAGAAACAAGTAAGTAGGAGAGAGAAAATCTAGAGCAGTGGTTATTCTTAATTCCTTTATCTTTTCTTGTAAGATTGTTCAAAGATTCATCAATAAGATTAAAATTGTTAATCTAAAATGAGTTGAGTGTTAATGATATCATATGAGGGGTGTAGTGTAGGATTTCCTGCAACTACAAAGTTGGACGGACGAGATGATCTTTGAGACACTCATCCGCGACCGTTAGTGGAATTAGGTTTTTGGAAGAGGTGCGCAAGCACCACTTTTCAGCTTGGTCGAATCCAAGCTTGGGACACGATTTTGGCATGGCCGATTGGGTATGTGTGTAGACGGCATGCCGGTGTACATGCCCATACCTTGTTGTCCCGTGAAAGTGTAATCTGGACCGCTCAATTTGTCCGACAAAGAGGAGTGTACAAGATTGATTTACGACAGAAGTGTGGTGCCGCAAATGTCGTGCGCCATGCCTTCTTCAGGCGCGCGTTTTGAGACCACCAAGCTTGGTCGGTCCCGGCCGATTGGTTCGGCATGTAGGTGATAGGATGGTGTTCACGCCTATACCTGACTGTCCCATGGAAACGTGATCTAAGCCACTCAATTTGTTCGGTGAAGTTGTATGTTCGTGATTGTTTCTGAGACTGATACAGACAGTCCAGATGCCCGATCGGGATAGTATAACACTCCGAGAGTTATAGCATGTACGGGTATTTCGTACATGCATCCTTATTTAATGCTTGGAGATTCGTGTTGCTCTGCTGAGAGAAACACTCAGTCGTCATGTCGCACCAATAATGATAAGAGTGAAGCAGTACAGGAAATACAAGGCTGGTCATGCATTAATTGATAATGCTATAAGTTTTCAATGGAGAAGTATTCTCTATTTTATCAGGGGCTTTATCCTTTGCAGGATGTTAGCGCATAATTTCGGCTTTTACAATTTTAGCCTTAAATGAAAATCCACCATCAACAATAGTCAAGTATAGATTCACACTCAATCAAAATAGATCTCAAAGAGATAAATTGAGAATGCCGATCTCATGCAACTAATCAATCGAATAAATCCGATTCTAGTGGATCCCAGACGATCAAGGTTTGTGCATACAAATTCACAAGATATGAAAACCAATAAGAAATCTTCTTCGTCTTCAAATCTTCTTTCATCTTCAATAACCCGCATAACACCACTTGAATCTCTTGTGATCAGCACAGAACGGAGTTTGTTAACAATGGATTATCACAAGATGTCTTTAAATCTAACAACAACTTTAAAGATCCCGTCGATACTTCGATCTAGTTTGAGGGAATCTTATATCAGAAGAGAATATTCTCAAGAATAAACAAACTAAGTGCAATCAAAGTTTCACCAACCGTTAGTCAATCAAATCAATCAAAAACTAATAACACTGTAATTATCTAGTTTCCCACCAACGGTACTCGTAGAGCTTCTTGATCCCACAGAAGTTTTTAAATGAGCGGTCGTAAGAGATTTCACCTAGTTAGGATACTTTTCTCTCCGAATAGACGGCTCCACCAGAAACAACAAGAAATGAAGTTTGCCTGGCTCTTAGGATAGTTTGCTAGAAACGCAAACTTAGGTATTTATAGACCAAGGATGTTCGGATATCAAGGAATTTCCAAAATTTAAAATATTTTCAAGATTTGCAATGAATGGAAAAATTCAATTTTCCTAATTCCAATAAATGCTTGTCCAATATTTCCGAAATCTCTCAATATAAAATCTCCAAATAGTAAATGCACATTATTAATTTTTATTCTCTAGAGATATGCATTAATTGCTGGTAATTAAAACATATAAAACCAAAAACCTTAATTAAAAGATTCTTAATTTATTTCGGCACAGAATCTCCATGAGTACTAAGGAATATCTTTGAACCATAAATAATAAGAGTTATTGCTCATGTTCAAAGTATGTTGACATCTTTTCACTGCAAATCCTTATTTCATATTTACATGGATTTGCATTCTTGGAATCGGTTATACCACACTTCCAAACAAGTTTAGAGCTGGTTCACCTGTATTCCAAGACTACTATGTGATTGACCAAATCACATACATGGGTTCAATCGGTTCTACCAATCACTAGGATAGATTATACCTAAATATGGAAACACTTGTGATCGGTTGCACCAGTTACAAGGATCGGTTTCATCTACTCATGGTATTACTTGTGATCGGTCACACCAGTTACCAAGACCGGTTACCAATTACAAGGATCGGTTCCATCTACAAATGGTATTACTTGTAATCGGTCACACCAGTTACCAGAACCGGTTACACCAATTACCAGGACCGGTTACCAATTACAAGGATCAGTCACACAACACTCGTGATCGGTCAAACCGATTACCCAGGATCGGTCACACCAATTACAAGGATCGATCATACCATCACATGGTGATTACTTAGGATCGGTTACACCAATTAATAAAAACTAGTCGTACCAAATCATAATTCAGGCACTGTAATTAGTTGTACCAGGATACATAACCTAAGTTAAGATCGGTTCTACCATCTCACACATATTGGTCATTCAAAGATTTGCAATGAATAGCCAGACCAATAAGCCTAATGATTTCCCTTTCGATTCACGAAACACATTCATGAATGTACTTCCTTTAAACAAATGTAAAAAATTGTTTCCTATGATGAAATCTTTACCATAACCCATTCACATAAGCATAACAATATATACAAGATTATGTCGATGTCATATTTACGAAGTTCAAAAGATAAGCGTTATACTTCGTAGTCTAATTCCCTAATACTATAATCATAGTATTATGGTCATGTCACATTACTAGAGTATTATACAATATGTACAATATATACAGCTCCGCAGTTATGTTTTCAATATAACACGACTTGAAAGATACGTTAGGAATGAACAATTCAAGTCAATATTACTAACCTCAAGTGGAAGGATGATGTCGTCGTTGTAGTTCGCTACTTCTTCACATTCTTCAGGTCTTCGGAGTAATACTTGTATGTCTCAACATTCCTAGACTTTCTAGTCTAACCTAAACGAAGTTGACTCTAGTATTTAAGCAAGCGACTCTAGATGAGTTTTGATACTAAAATATGACAACCAAACTTGACATACCAACGCTTGGTGAGTTCAACTGACCCATGCTCTAACAATGGTGAATCCAAGTGAGCATATAATCGTCTTTCTTATCATATTAAGGTCACATGTAGACATCTTTATTATTGAGAGTTGACTTAAATTTCCAATGTTTAGATTCATAATGAAGCTCCGTTAAGCTTTCAACTACCATCGGATTTGCATATCTGAACCATTCAAATGTATTATTGTTCTTCGGCAAGTTTTATATTGTGGGTTGATAATCATAGGCAAGTATATGTAACTTTTGGTAAGATAATTTATAATTACTTTTCCCTTTAATCATGAAGTAGAGGACAATCATATAATTGAGCGGTTGATGGATACGTAACACCTTTCTTCCCGTTCTAAGACTCCTTATATATATATTCTCTAAAAGAAGACCACGAACATCTAAGTCATTACTAGATTTTATTTTCTCAAAAGAATTCAATCTAGTTAAATAAGGTTTTGACTTCTCCCAAATCGGGTGGCGATATCAAAAGATCTTTATAAAATGTAACTCTTTAATAACAAACTGTTAAGAAGATATTTTCGTACCACTTGTACATTATACATTGATAAACAAATGAGCATATTGTTACACACACATTACCCCCTAAAAATACGCTACAAGAAAAGAGATTCGGGGAACAACGATGTGGATGGCTCCTGCTTATCATGTGTGTCCCCAGATTTCTACAACGACGACCTCAAGGAATTATTTTACGATACAACTCGAAAAATGATGAAAAATACTTAATTTATTTATAATCTTTTATCGTGATACTTATGTTTATCTCAGAAAGCTTTGTGATTTCAGGCACCGGTTTCTTAGTGATTTGTCACCATTGGTAAAAAAGCTTATATCTAAGGTTAATTGAGAACAAAAGGAAAAATAAGCAAGATGCTTCCTCTAGAACCTGAACAAGAAGACTCGAACATATCAGACGGTGTAAATATGACCGACGTTGAACAAGTTCTTGAAATGAGGACGGAGCCGAAATAAAGCCGGAAAATGCATCCAGTTCTTATTACCAACCAAGGAAAAGTTCGGCAAGGTACTCTAAAGAAGGCCACATTAGGGGGAAACAATAGCGGAGCAGCCATTTCTTATCTTCTCTTTATATGGTCTAATTCATGGCTTACTTCATATAATCTGTGATGGATGAAATTTTGAGATAAATTTCATAGCTAGTGGTTCATTTGATGGAAGAAGTGCTGGTACTTCATAGCTAGTTCCTAAAGTTTACAGTGCCTACATTACTCGCTAGTTGAATGTTGCAGTTCAAGTTTACAACATATAGAATATTGAAATGGGAATTTCTCTCTCTTCTCCGTTAAAAGGAAAAAGCAACACTTTTTTTGTAGCCTTAATAGTTGTCACCATCATCTTGCTCAGATTTGAACAAGGATTATTGTTTCTCTAGTTTTGGTAGATTTTCTAATCGAATAAGATGTTGTTTTTCTTTTTTGGATTCTTTTGATACATTTCTTCAAAAAAAAAAAAAAAGTTTTGTCTTTGTTTTTTGGCGATTTTTCCTTTGCTTGAAGAGCGGTCATTTCTTCACTTTGATGGTGACTTGTTCAATCTTTGCTGGTTATTTCATGGCTTGTTATTCTAGATTCGAGAATATTGACGATTCAACACAACATAGCTTTGAGTTCATCTTTAACAAAAGAGATTTAGGACACCCGGGTTTTTCGTTCATATATATAAGATCAAGGGCTAAACACTCGTTTATTTTTGGAGCATCTCTTATTGAAGTAGGCAAACATTCAAAATGATCGGAATTGATTACGGATTATAACATCTTTTCTCTCTACTTCTTATACACAAATTGGGGTACTTTTGTGATATTTTGCTCTTTCTCTTTGTAATTTACATGTAATTGGTATATTTATTTGCATTTGGATTTTAATGTTAATATTTTTTTTGTATTTTAATGTTATTTTTTCTTATAAACAATCATGTAATTACCATTTTGGAATGAATAAAACGTGATCAGATTGTCGTAGGCAATGCCAATACGGGTGTCACAAAGAAAGAATTTACGTACAACGGTTAGCTGGTTGGGTCGATCTTTGTTGGACTGGTGGAGCCATTCTGGCCTTCGACCTAAATAGCATATCTGAGCCTACATTCAATGTCAAGATTTTGGTCTGACTTTGCTAATTTAGTTTATGTTACGTGGTAATTGGTGATTTGGTATAGTGTTTATCAAATGTAAACTTACTAAATAAACTCACGAAAGAAAGAAAAAAAATATTCTCCACTCAAACACGACTGGGTTCCCTAATTTATTATTAACGTTAATAAAGAAAAACATTAAAGATGCCCACTTAATTGGATCCAATTAAAATAAAAAAACAAGCCGAAGTATTTCAGCTCTTCCGAACAAATAAGCCATGTATTTATCGGTATATATTTATTTCTACTTCCTCGCATAAAAGAACAGACGAACTGATTATTGTCTTCATTGATTCTATAGTTGGATTTAATTAAATAAATTCTAATCATATACGATGTTTCGATCGCGAAGTGGCTTCTCGTCTCGTGGAGTTGGATCATGGTTGACTTATTACTCTGATTCATGGAGGTCGTAATTCAATATAGGTGGTCACTGGCAGGCATACTTATTCACAAGTCAGAACCTTCTACTTATTAAAATCTATATACTTTTAATTGTTGGCATCTTAAATATAGACAAGTGGTGTCAGATTGTCAAAAAGAGTTGTTTGATGATTATATTTTCTTTCACTGTAAGTCAATCAGGATACTGTCAGCAATTCATATGTAATAGTCAAAGGTACATACTCGTTGCCGAATCGATATTACAAAATTTCGTTATAGTGATTGTTAACACAACGTGACTCCATGTCATACACGGCAGTCCTGTATATTTGGAAATCCCTGTATATTAGGAAATTGTGTTTATTTAGGAAAGATAGTATCTTAACTCTCAAGTTAGTTGTGCATATATATATGCATTGAGTCTCTGTATATTGTATAAGTTGAAATCAATAATATACAAAGTCTTGTTTGAAGTGGTTTTGTCTCTTCCGTCTCTGTTTTAGTAGTTCTAGCTTGGTATCAGTAGGTTAGCCGATCCTATTCAGTTATGACAGAATCATCAACCATCTCTTCTACAACCTCTTCTACAGTCTCTGCTATGATTAAGTCTACCATGTCTTCAATACAGTCTTCTATGATGTCTTCTTTTCAGTTTTCTCAACCACATCACATGATCACTGTAAAGCTAGATGACACCAATTACTCCTTATGGCGTGCTCAATTTCTTCCTTATCTTCAGGGACATGACTTGGATGGTTATGTCACTGGTACAACTCCATGCCCTCCACCAACTCTTGCTGCTGATCTCCCAAACCCTGCCTATCTTTCCTGGATAAAACAGGATAAACTCTTAGTTAGTTGGCTGTTTTCTTCTCTTACCCCGGCTGCTTTTCGTCATGTACATCGATTAACAACGTCTAAAGAAATCTGGTTGTCTCTGGAATCTCTTTATGGCTCTAAATCTGATGCTCAAGTTCATCATCTTCACTGTGAACTACGAGCATTACGGAAAGGTTCCCAAACTATGCGCCAGTACATAGACCGTGCTCGTGATCTTGTGGACAGCTTAGCAGCAGCAGATACTATTGTCACAGACAAAGAGTTTTGTCACTGTCTCTTAGCTGGCTTGGACAGTACCTATGATGCTATTGTCACATCATTAACCACCACGATGAGTTCGCTGTCTGTTGAAGATTTTCTCACTTTTCTCCTGACGTTTGAACTACGTATTGATCAACAGACAAAGCTTTCCAACTCTCAACCAGTTGCTAATCTCGCTGCCCAGAATCGACAATCCTCGTATAATTCTTTTTCATCATCTGGATCATCTTCAGCACCCAACTCTCAGTTATCTTCTTTTCGTCCTACTGGTAACAACAAAAATCAGAATCAAAATGGGCTTGTTTCATCTCAGCCTGTTCGTTTTCAGAATCAACGTGGGCCTGCTTCACCTGACAATCAACGTGGGCCTATGAACTCTGATTCTTCTTCTACTTGTTGTCAACTTTGTGGGCGTAAAAATCATGAGGCCCAAGACTGCTGGAACCGTTATGACAAGAGTTTTCGACCACCTAGGCGTCAACCACCATCCTCTGCACCTCGGGCTTATGCTGCTTATGGACCTGGGTTTTCATCATCACCTTCTTGGACGCCTGAAAGTGGCGCTACAGATCACACTACCAATGATTTCTCTCGTCTTCAATTTTCTACTGAGTATACTGGTCCTGATCAAATTCAGATGGGTAATGGTTCTTCTATACCAATTTCTAATGTTGGTTCCTCTATTTTAGGGACTCCCAACCGTAAGTTGCAGCTTCGTAATGTCCTCTTTGCACCCAAAATCTCTTATTTGTTTCTCGTTTCACTACTGATAACAATGTCTTAGTTGAATTTCATCCAAATTTTTGTCTTGTGAAGGATCGATGTACCGGGAAGGTTCTTCTTCGCGGCATTAGGAAGGGTGGTCTCTATCAACTTGATGTTTCATCTCCAATTCCTCAGGATTACATAGGAGAACGTGCTAGTTTACAAGCCTCACATGCTAGAATGGGTCATTCAATGATGCGCACAGTTCGCAAAGTTATTTCTCAGTTTTCTCTTCTAGTTTCAAATCAAACTATCAGTTTTTGTTCTTTTTGTCATGAGCATAGAAGTCATAAATTACCCTTTCAATCTAGTACAACAGTTTATTTGAATCCATTAGATTTAATTCTCTCCGATGTGTGGGGACCCTCTCATATTTTATCTAATGAAGGATATAAATATTATATTATACTCATTGATGCGTATAGTCGTTTTACTTGGATGTTTCCTACGTCTCAAAAATCTGATGTTTTCTCTATATTTTTCTTATTTCAAAAGCATGTTGAAAATATTTTTAGTCGAAAGATAAAAATATTTCGACTAAAAATATTTCAATCTGATAATGCTGCTGAATATCGCAAACTCACTCCACGTCTCCAAGAACTTGGAATTTTTCATCGTTTTTCATGTCCACACACTTCTGAACAAAATGGTTTGGTTGAACGTCGTCATCGTCATATTCGTGAAACTGGTCTTACTATTCTTAACATGTCCCATGTGTCGTCTTCATATTGGTATGACTCCTTTTACACTGCCTGTTATTTGCTGAATCGTGTCCCTTCGACTTCTGTTAATAATTCTTCTCCATATGAAGCTCTTTTTGGTATTCCGCCTAATTACACTTCTCTTCGTGTAATTGGCTGTCTATGTTATCCTCACTTGCGGCCGTATAGGTCTCATAAGATGGATGCTTTGTCTTCTCCCTGTGTTTTTATTGGCTATAGCCCCTCTCATAAGGGTTATAAGTGTCTTCATATTCCTACGGGTCGAATATACATCAGTCGACATGTTATTTTTGATGAGACTACCTTTCCCTTTGCATCCGCGTCATCACCTTCGCCGTCGTCGACTCCTTCACAGGTAAATCTTCCCTTGCCTGTTATTCACAATATTGCGCCGTCATCAGTATCTATCAATCATGAAACGTCTCCAGCTAATCATGATCCGCCAACAACTTTTTCTCATCAACCACCTGATGTTCCTTCACAACCGAAAACATCATTCTCTAATCATCAGCCGCCAGTCTCTGTCTCTAATCATCAGCCGTCACCTGCCGTTATTCTTCCGCCGCTGCCATCACTCTCTGATGTTTGTCAGCTACAGTTGCCGACAACACCTGATGCTGTAGATTCAGTGTCCCCTGTTCCTGATTCGTCCGACTCTCAGTTGTTGTTGCCGACTTCTTCTGCTGCACCAAACATAGTTCAGACGTCTACTTCTGCTGTTACGTCTGTAACTTCAACAGATCTTTCTCCTGTCACACACCCGATGACTACAAGAGCTAGAGATGGTATTTTCAAACCAAATTCACGCTATGCTCTCATCTGTGATTCAGTTCTTGAACCGTCTTGTATTTCTCAAGCTCATAAGGACCCTGAATGGCGTACATCATCCGACGATGAGGTCAATGCATTACTCCGAAATGGTACTTGGTCCTTAGTCCCATATCATCCTTCTATGAATGTTATTGGTTGTAAGTGGGTTTTTCAAATCAAGCGTAATCCAGATGGTACCATTGCACGTCGTAAGTCTCGTCTAGTTGCCAAAGGATACAATCAACAAGAAGGAATTGATTACTCTGAAACGTTTAGTCCGGTTGTTAAACCATGCACTATACGCATTATTCTTACATTGGCTTTGTCCTCCAATTGGCCCATTCATCAACTTTATGTGCAGAATGCTTTTCTTCATGGAGAACTTGAAGAGGAAGTCTACATGAAACAACCTCCAGGTTATGTTGATTCTCGTTTTCCTACACATGTTTGCAAATTACATCGTTCTCTTTATGGACTTAAACAGGCTCCTCGTGTGTGGTATCACAGACTTAGCAATTTTTTGTTGCAAATCGGTTTGTTACTTCCAAGTGTGATTCGTCCTTGTTTATTTATAATGGGACTCATGGTGTGATCTATTTTTTGGTGTATGTGGATGATATCATTGTCACTGGCTCTAGTACTACAGGTATTACCTCTATTCTCTCTCGTTTGCAGCAAGAATTTGCAATTAAAGATCTTGGTCAATTATCCTATTTTCTTGGGATTGAGGCAATTCGTACTTCTTCGGGGCTCTTTCTCTCGCAACAACGTTATGCTCAAGATCTTCTTATTCGAGTCAAAATGGATGGCGTCAAACCAATTACTACTCCGCTGAGCACTTCTGGTGATGTTTCTTCTGATCGTAGTACTTTATTAACGGATGCTACTGAATATCGTAGCATTGTTGGAGCTTTTCAATATTTAACTTTTACTCGTCCGGATCTTGCGTTTGCTGTCAATAAGGTTTGTCAATTTATGCATGCTCCTACAGAGTTTCACTGGGAATTAGTCAAACGCATTCTTCGTTACCTCAAGCACACAAGTACGTTTGGTATACTCCTTAAGCCATCCCCTTCTCTACAACTATCTTTCAGTGCATATACTGATTCTGATTGGGATGATTCTCTTGATGATCGTCGTTCTACAAGTGGATATTGGGTTTATTTGGGTGGTAACATTATTTCTTGGAGTGCTCGTAAACAAAAGACTGTTTCTCGTTCTAGTACTGAAGCTGAATATCGAGGACTTGCTATTGCTACTGCCGAAATTATGTGGATTCAGTCACTTATTTCTGAGCTTCGTATATCCACACGCTCTCCTCCCATATTATGGTGTGATAATCTTGGTGCAACTTATCTCACAGTTAATCCTATATTTCATGCTCGGACGAAACATATAGAAATTGATTATCACTTTGTTCGTGATCAAGTAGCTTCCAATCTTCTTGATGTCCGTTTTATATCCTCTAAAGATCAAATTGCGGACATATTTACAAAACCACTTTCTAATGATCGGTTTTCTCTTTTAAGGTTCAAGCTTACGGTTCAAGATAATCCGTTACGCTTGCGGGAGGGTGTTAACACAACGTGACTCCATGTCATACACGGCAGTCCTGTATATTTGGAAATCCCTGTATATTAGGAAATTGTGTTTATTTAGGAAAGATAGTATCTTAACCCTCAAGTTAGTTGTGCATATATATATGCATTGAGTCTCTGTATATTGTATAAGTTGAAATCAATAATATACAAAGTCTTGTTTGAAGTGGTTGTGTCTCTTCCGTCTCTGTTTCAGTAGTTCTAGCTGTGAGGAAAGAAAAAAAAATGAATTCAAGGTGTCCAAGCCGCAGGCACCACAAAAGAATAGTTCGTACGCCTGCGTAAATCAAATCTTGACTAGCGAGGCTATTCATAGTCGGCAAGAAAATGAAAAGTGAAATGGTGGATAACATTAATTTGGCTCATTTATTCAACTAACTAACTTAAGTGTGCTTGATTGACATAGTTTCGTTTAATTAACTCATTCTAGACCATTTTTTCTATTAGTTTGGGATCCAAGGATAATGGGTGGGTGCAGGTTAGAATACCTAGTGGTAGCTAGTAGACATTAGGTAAAGTTAAGATATCTTATTAGTTTATGATAATCAAAAGGTCTTTGTATATTTGACAAAAGCAACTTTCATCCGGTACTGAAAACATTGTACGTACATCATAGAAACTTAAGTGGATGCTGTTGTAGCAGTTAATATTTCAGTTGTTTTGCAAATGAATACGCTACCTTGTTGCACACTTTAGGGACAGCCTACTTATATGACCAACTTTTGATGCACATCCAAGTTGATCTAGCTGCAAGTATATTCTGCCGCCTCACATATTCTTTTGGTAAACCGCATGTTATGCAGATCTATAGAAAAATATTGTTACAGTGGGTGGCGTGGCACGCACGATGTTCTTCTCTTCTTGGTGATTTGTGCCATCATCATGCGACTGCAACCTTTTGTTTTTATGTTGCGCATGAATCTCAAAACGATAAATGTGTCGATCTGATTTGTCTTCGATAAAACTAATAATTTGATTGATTTGTTTAGGAAATACGTAATCGCTCGAGATCGATTTGTACCAGAAACAATATATCCAGAGAGATTTGGTTGTTATAAAATACCAAGAAATGTTAGCCCACCAGACCAGAATACAACTATTGAGCAATAATTAGATTAGTTTTACGTAGGCAAGTACATGGGGAACATTCATTCACCCGTTGCATGCATATATTTCTAACATAATGCGTTTTTGTTGTTCACTGCTACCGAATGCATGGGAAGCCTGATTCTTGGAATGTGATGAATTGTCGTTGCATATTTTTCTTTCTAATTAATTTGCATATTTGTGCAACATTTTGTTTGTTCTTGACATTTTTTTTGAACTAAGTATAATCAAATCACTAGTACACACAGAAAAAAAAAAAATTTAAAATATTACATATGGGTCATTTGTCCAAAATATTTTAAAACATGGTTCTAATGAACGAGTAAAAATTATTATGGGTGAAATGGACATCAAAAAATAGCAAGAATGAAGCTGGATTCATCCTAGCTTAAACTTAAAAAATATTGAGGATGAAACCGGATGCTTCCTGATGTGAATTAAAAATAAGAAAAACAATTTGAAAATGGATAGGATGAAACTGGTTACATCCTTGCTATTTTTATATTTTTGTTCATTTAAACAATATCAAATTTTACATGTCTTTTTCACCCAGGAATTGTTGATTTTGGTATTTTTAACTAATTTTGTGAAAAAAATCACAAGTACAAAATTATGAAAATAAAGACTGGAGTAATTGTGATTTTGACATGAAAAAAAATACAAAATACAAATTTCTTAAAATTTTAATGTATATTTTTCGACTTGAAAATAATCAATATTTCAAGTGTCTGGTTTACCAAATTAAGTATTTGTTCGGGTGTCCGACTAAGAAACCAATCAACACAGGGTGATGCTTTTTCTGCTTTCCTTCGAGCACTATATAAAGTAGCTTTTTGGAAAACATTCATCAACCTCGATTAAACTAAGGATTAGGTATCTCCCCGAAGCCTAAAATTCAACAAAGAGATCTCAAGATGTTTATAATTTCATAATCTTTTTGCACCACTCCAAATAGCCTTGGTGGTTTAGTTTTTCTAAACATTGTTTAGATTAATCTGCTGTCTTGAAAATAGTAGTGTGCTTGTGCTTGGGCATTTCATATGCGCGTTGTACACCAATTTATACCCCGGCACAGTGTGCGGCGGAGATTTGTCATATGCGAAATGTTCTCAGTTATTTAAACATGTGTATTGGGAAGCATGACACAACGTACCGTATATTTTGATTGCCGGGCGGCCCGGGCCTACAAGATATTGTTACACCGACTGTGTCCGATTCTTTAAAGAAAAGTTCGGCAAAGAGTCGCTAGATATATCAGGATCGAACCGTTGATATCTTTGAAACCAATGTTTGATACTCTCACATGGGATTTTTTTGAAGCATTAATGTTTCTTGTTTGTTTAGGTGTTTTCTTTTTTTCCCTTTTCTTCTTTGGTCACGAGAAATAAATACTCAAATGCCTATAGATATAGGAAAAGGGACTCAAATCCTTCACAAGAATTGACTAGTACATCCTTAAAGAAATAATGAGAATTTTACAAAGAGAAATTGAGAAGACCAAAACTCACATAAAATTATACCAATTACAAATTAGTTATCCAGAATTAGCCGATTTATTCTATGATTAACTGGTCTTAGAAAGGATTTGTTGTTGAAAGTTATGGCATTCGTTGCCTTCCAAATTGGTTACGTGAATTTCAGGAGGAAATATTCCATATGAGCTGGGACATATATTTGACCGGATAAAAATCCTACAACTCTATTATTTATTTATCTTGGAATCAGATGTAACGAGTAAAATTTGAATGAGTTAGATTCGTGGGAGTTAATTAAGTTAGATAAATACAAATAACATGTTATTGATGAGCTCAATTGCTCGGGTAATTTAGAGTGAAGATGATTTTCTTGGAATCCCTAGGTGCTCTCTATTTTTACAAGACAATGTGCATTTCAATTGGATGCACAATAGCTATTATCCAATTTCTCGTAGAGAAAAAATTCGATATTAGTACAAATGAACACATTGGATTTCTGGCCTATAAATCGCATCCTAGTTCCCGTTTTCAAATTCCCCCCTCTTAAAGAACCCGAAACCCAACAACGAAACCCCCCGCTGCATGAGAAGATCAATCATCATTTTCAAACCTTCGAACCTTGCTTTGCTCTTCTGATAATTTTTCTTAGTTTTGTGATCTTGTGATGAGAAGAAAACAAGGCATTCAATCTTTTCGGTCTCGATCTCCGACCAAGTCACAACAATATCATCTTCTCGGGAAACTCTTTCTTCTGATTTCGGCTTTATTTCTATATTAGGTTTAGATCTACTTATTTTGACTTTAGTAATGTCTCTTTTCAGTACTAGATATAGTAGGTCGATTCCAGATTAAAATCTGTGTTACCAAGATCTTGTGATCCTTCCTCAAGCTATGTTATTTTGGGTTTTTGTTTATGATGTGATGTATGTTTGCCACACTAGTGATGCTCTTGGTTACCACAAATTTGACAATATCTTTTTCCAGTGCGTAATTAAGTTCCAATGTGTATTCCGACGAGCTTATTTTTTTACTATCCGGAGAGGATATGGAGAAAATTTAACTGTTTGGCATCTCGTCAGATCGATTTCAAAAAAATTATTTCGAGGTTAGGTTTACCACTTTCACTGTTCAGTTATACAACTAGGGGGTCGATTCTAGTATCAACTATGACTAAGGATACATAGGAAACAACATCAACATCAAGATAATCAACAAGTTCATCAACCACAACAAATGCGAAAAAACACAAACGCTGATCCAAGCAGTTTCATCCAGATCCAGACCAAAAAAGACTGGTTCATAAAACCATTGTTACTCTAAATATTGTTGCTCAAGATATTTTTTTTTAGATTTAGTTGTACGATATTGTTATTATGAAAACCTTAGTTTCCATGTAAACTAGGCTTACATGTTCTTGAAATCATGGGGTTGAATCCAACAATTTTTTTGGGCGGTAAAAAAATTTAATTTTTGTTTAGAAACTTGTCAGGCCCTTGATACAATTTGGTCTTCTTAAAATTATGGAATGGATTTTAAGTTTGTAAATTTAGGATGGATAGTCAAGAATTGGTGGAGATGCATTGAATTCAATAATTATGTAATAATCTTGTAACTGTTTCGGATTTTCAAAATTGACTATATCATATTTGTATGGTTCCGAGATTTTTCCTCCTTTATATAAATAAATAGGCTTCCTAGCCTATGAATTAATGCCAATTAGAAAGGACAATGCAAAGAAAAACTGACCTCTTTAACTTTCGTTAATCAGACATTTCTCATAAAATTTTCAAAAAAGATTCACTCATTCATCTCACGGTCATGGACAAAGATGTACTGTATCATACTTTAGATACCGTCAAAATTCATTGAAAGAAATTCATTAAAATATCTAACTCTATAAAAATCACAATATAAGTAGACTAATTATTTTTAACACCACAAGGAGTTGGGATTCATTGCACACATAGGTCTAAAATTTGTAGAAATAATGCAAGAATAAAAGTGAGGACTAAGAGGATATGTGGGGGAACCTAACCCCATCCAGTTGAACGATTGTTACTTTATAGTCGAACTCTAAAATTCTGATTTAATCCAATATATAGGCAAAAATATAATTCATACCTGGGTTAAATGTAACCTGACTAATTAAATACAACCTTAATTATTTTTTACCATTTTTCCACACACAACCCAACAATGTAGATTTTTGATCTCTCTTAATCCTTTTTACTACTGATTTAATTAAATTTTCTTTTTTAATAAACTTACAAATCTTATTTCCTACCTTTTGGTTTACGACCACCACGAGCGGTGTGATAGCATGGGTTTTCTTTCTTGAAGGGAGTTTAAATAAATCCGATGATAAGAGTGATTGGATACGAATATAGAGAAAACAAGAAAAAAAGATTGATTCTTATTGCTAAATCAAAATTGAAAGAAGGATTCTTTAATCAATTTAACTAAAACAGAGTGAAATAGCCTCCAAATTATTCGTTTCATAATGCTGCATTTGGTTAAATCAGTACTATATTTTTTTTATGCCCAACCTCAAAATACTCTTTCCTCTTTTATGCTTTTAGATTCAAAAAATTCTCCTCCAACCATTTAAGTTTTAACTATTAAAAATGATAAAATAAAAAATTAACTGGTACGTTTGAACTTAGCTTTTGACTAATTGTTGTCGAACATCAAAGATTTGTTTTGATTCAGTGAAGAAGTAAAGCATATTAAACATTTGATATTGTTTTGATTCAATGAATAAGTAAAATATATTAAACATTCCCTAAATAAAACATTACGGTTATGGTAATTACAAAAAAAAATGTAGTTATTTTTGGGTCGTTACGGTTTTTTGATTTTTTTTTAGGTTGTATTTAGTCAGATTTCATCTATTTGCCACCTATACTTTTTCTATTTGCCACCTTCATTAATTGCCACCCTCACTTATCCTATTTATCACCCATATATTTCTTCTGATATCCTAAATACTACATGTTGACTTTTTGTTTACACTAAAAAACTAAATTTTGGAAAACCATAAATTACAAACTAATCTCTCACCGGAATCTTCATCTGCTCCATTCTCTCACCGATTGCCACCTTCACTCATATTTTTTAAGTTTCCCTTCTGTTTTTGATTTTACATCAAAAAGACGCATCCAAGGATAAATTTAAATCCAACACGAGGTGAAGCTAAATCTAATTATAATTTCAGAATGTACGATTGGATAAAATAAAATTTCCTAATCATCCATTATTAATGAACTAATTTGTGGATGTTTCGATCTATGATTACGAAACGATTATTAGCATCTGTAGTGGTCAAACTAAGAACGATATGAACAAAAAAGAATTCTACTCGTCCAATATCGATCGACTGGAAGTAGTCCAGTTCTGCAACAAGATGATCTATGCTTGGCTGCATGTGTAAGGTGTAAACACAATAATCTCCCAAAAAGAATAATACATCAATCTCTAAAGAAAAGAAAGAAGGAATATGTCCACTGTACGACAACTGACTAATTTCATCTTTTTTTTCAAAGGATTAATAGGTTGTACTAATCAATTTGTTACTTTGATTCAACCTGGTGGTTTACTAATTAAACAGATTTTTAATCTAGGGTTAAGCCGTTCTTTCTAATAGGTTTATCATAATTAATGGAGAAGAAGGAAAATTAGTTACAATCAAATTCCATTTGACTTTTATAGGTGGTAAATAGGAAAAACAAAATTGAAAAATAAAATTAGTTTGGTCATTCTAATGAGGGTGGCAAATAGGAAAAACGTGGGTCGCAAATAGGTAAAACCTTTAGTTATTTTTGAAATGAAAGGAAAAGTCTAAAAGTAGAATATTAGATGTATCTAACTCAAAAGAGGGTCGTATTAAACAAGTATACTAACTATTTACATTGTTAATCACACTATATTATTCTTATTATTTTTTTTTACTCAGAAAAAGGACAATATATTAGATAAAAGGAAACAGGTTGTCACAAAGCAGTGGTACACCTGAAAAATACAAAACAGTAACGCTACCAAGTAGCCAATAAAAACATACCAAGATAAGACCTAAGAGAAACAAAAAGGAAAAACAAAAACACTAAACAGACCCTAATATGCCATCCCAATTGTGCAACACTGAGTCAAGGGAAATAGAGTCAAAGATATTAGTGCCTAAAGACCAACTGTAAAGAAGGCATTTAACTTCATCTAACAACAACTTCCAGTGTTTATATTTGTCTTGGAAAAGCCTTATATTTCTCTCATTCCAAATTGTCCACCAGATTGCGAACGAAATCATACTCCAAAGGTTGTGTTGCAGTTTCTTTCCTTTCTTTTTATCCCATTCCCACATAGTAGCCCTAATATCCTCTCTGAAAACCTAAACCAATCTGAAGCTAGATAAACCTTGTTTCTTCACAATGTAAAAAGAGATGTGAATTGGATTCATCAGCTTTTTTTACAAAAAATGCATCCATTTATAACAATCGAATTCCTTAATTTATCAAAAGTTGGCGCAACATTGTAACATAGGGTCCATGTGGAAAAATTTACTTTTTGAGGCACTCTATGATTCCACACATTCTTATAAGGAAATGTGAGCAACCTCTTAAAGAGTTACATGCATTCCATGATAGAGAATCTTCACTCATATTAAATGGCATTGGTTTATTGATAATCTGAAGTAACTCAACAACCAGAACTACCTAAACTTCACCATTCCCTTAATCCAGTTATGCACTCCTGATAGGAGGGCTTGGGAGCTTTCAAAGAATGAAAGATTTTCTTCAAAATCTGCTTACTTGGGATTAAGAGGGTTTGGACCCTCCCATAGTGATAAACTCTGGAAGTGCATTTGGAAAATTAACGTTCCTCACCGTATTCATCTTTTTACTTGGAAAGCTGCCAGAAATGTGTTTCCTGCTAAAACTGTTTTACAAACTAGGATGCCTATGCACTCTGTCTCTTGTAGTAGATGCTCTGACCCTTATGAGTCCATTATGCATGCTCTTGTCATGTGTTCCTTTGCTAGTCATGTCTGGAGTCTGGCCTCTTTCTGTGCCAATACTTCTGCTTTCTCTTCAATTTCTAGGATTGATTGGTTGAATTTTTGGTTGTTGGACCCTAACACTAGAATTCCTATTGATAGACATTGCATGTATTTTGTTGTCCTGTGGTCTTTATGGACTAGTAGAAACAATTTAGTCTTTAGAAACCTTCAGGAAAATCATGTTGTTGTCATCCATAGAGCTAAGGATATGCTCCTCACTGTTAAAATCAGAACTCAAAACCCACATAGTCATACCATTTCTTTTAGTGACCACTTGATTCCCCCTACTTTTGGTTGGATTAAACGGAACACTGATGGTGCTTATGATGACATTACTAAGAATAATGGTGCAGGCTATGTGATGAGGGATTTATCCAACAAGGCTTCTTTCTGTGTTTCTATTGTGTTTGATGTGGAATCTGCTGAAGAGACTGAAGATAGACTTATCTGGGATGTTTTTTAAGAAGGTTGTGGAATTAAAGATACCTTACATCATAGTGGAAGTGATGCTCAAGACATGGTTTCCAAATTCTCTACTGGATGCTTTGATGGGAATCCTAGAACTGATGTAATCTTTAAAGACATTCAATTTTTTGGTTCTTCTCGTAGTGATTGTATTTTCTATTTTCAACCAAGAACTTGTAACTCTGTTGCTCATGAACTAGCCAAATGGAAAAAAACAACAAGTCGTCTATGTACTGGTCCGTCCCTCCTGCTTGGATTAGGCCTTTTGTTGAGGAAGACCATTAGCCTTTTCGAAGGCCTTTGCTTATATATATAAAACCACCTAAATTTATTTTAGATTTCTAGAGAAATTTAGCTTCCAAGCATCATTGTTGTTATTATTAACCCAGTACGACAACTGGCAACGATTGAAAAAGAAACCGAGGATAACTTCATGTCCAAAGCAATGAAAGTAGCTAAACCACTGATGGATTCATGACGTGCTAAAGACCCCTTAAGTCAATATGTTATGGGACCCAAAACTTGGTGTTCGAGAAACAAAAACCCGTGAAAGCATTTTCATTAATTGAAATCAAACCTACCGTATGTGCATGAATTAGATACAAATAAACAGAGACAAAGAGAGGAATAATGGCTAACATTATAGATTAGTAAACAATTTTCATTATCAATGGCAACTCCGCTATTAACACTAATTAAAGTAATTTTTTTCGATGACATCAGTTACTTGAGTTCAAAATTGGTCGGAACCAACAAAAACATCTAACACAACTTCTTACATAGTCACCACTAACCCGTTTTTGCTTAGAGTCATCTAATTAATCCTACTACTTGGGTTAGTTGAGAAAAGGAAACTAACAGCTACATGCTCTCCGGACTCTCCACAGTCGTCCACACATGTTATGAAATCGTGCGGTGTAATTTTGGTGGATTCCGGTAGTACATGGGCTACATAGGTGGATGGGCCTGGTATACTTGAGTGCACATTAGGTGACCAGCTGTCCACCGACGGCCCTCCGAGTTGGAATCTTCATATTGTTTGGAGAAGAATCCAATTTATAGGGCAACTACTGATATCATTTTTTATGATTATTTTAATATGTTTCACATTGTGTTAATGTGTTATAGTTATGCGGTTTCAAGTTGTTGTCCTGATTTAAGACTCAGTTCGAGTGACACCAATTAGATATGAGTGCGTATTCATTGTTCCAACTGGAGAAACACCAAATAATAGAAAGCACCTGCAATAATACCTCAATCACACCAAGGTGCTTTATCTGTAGGAGAGTTTGACTGGTGTACCAGGGCCGTCTCTAAAATCTAGATGACCCTGGGCGAAGAAAGTTTAGAACGAGTTTTTGACAGTTTTTCATATATAGATAAGCTATATGTTTCCATGATAATGTTTACTTATAATACTGAAATAAAAAGAGTTTATATCAATTATATAGTTTGTCTCTTTAGAAATTATAAAGCTACTTGCATCCCCGTGTAAGAATTGAAGCTATCAGCTTGCTAAGATACGACTTCCGATAATTAAAAATAACTTTCAACAGGATTTTTTCGGAAGCACTAACATCATTATTTAAATTTCGGTCTCCTAGATTCTTGTTAGCAAATCATCAATCAATTTTGAAGTAATTTATGTCTAAATTTTCTAATATTGACACAAAACATTCGAAAGAAAATAAAAAAATTATGAAATAATTAAAAAATATGTTATGAATCTAAGTTTAATGACTAAGATGCTCTTGTGTATAAGATTAAGGTTTACATATATTTGGGTATTAAGTCTTCCACCCATATATATAAATATAGGCTTAAAAACTATGTTATTGTTACACATGTATGAATATAATTCTCTCTTTCTCTTTTTCCCACTTCCGTCTCTTCTTTATTTTATAACACGTTATCAACATGTAGTTCTAATAACTAAGTTTGCCATCGACTTATCAATTTCTTTTTATTATTTTTAGAATATAATCGATCTTTTTCTTTGTTTTTGTAAAAAGTTTTTTTTTTATTAGGGAACTTTTTTTTTTACATCTAAACTTAAAACTTTTTAGTTTGTATCATAAATCATATTTTTTAGTTTGTGTCATAAATCATATGATATGATGTATATGAAAACAATACTTATGAATTTTTGTATGGTATCTTGATTGATTATAATCCCACTAAATCCTTTTCTTATTTAATAATCTAATCACTTGTACATCTTTACATCAATTTTGTATACATTAAATAACAAAAAATAAAATAAAAGATTGGCAACATTTATCATATTGGTATTATATTATCCTTATTAACTAAACAAGGTTTTTTTCATGTTGCAACAAGACTTGTCATGTTTGAAAATTATATCTGATTGGTTAATAATAAGATATGAATCGTAGTTCGTTTGAAAATCATCTGAAACAATTAGAAGTTTTTGTTGAATACATCAAGTATTATCTATTATTTTATTTATATATGCTAGTTTGATTAAACTTTTTGCTTGATGTTATGCATGACCTAACGAGCAAAGGATACTGAAATGACGAGGGTATCGAGTACATTGCAATCTTTTCTTATCAGCCTATACAGATACACCTTGTGTAATTTTACCAAAACAATAATGGCGAAATAATTAATTCAATGAGATGTAACTTGGCATACAGTCCATGTTCGTGACCGAACTAACTACGGAATCTTACCAAGTGGATTAACGTACAGGTGTATTTATTTTAATTAAAGATAAACAATATAATGCGGAAGTAAAGTAAATCACGCAACACACGAGATTTTGTTAACAAATCTGGTTTTTATTCACATATATTAATGTATTCGTATCTTGGCACTTTATTGAACAAACTTCATCAAATACTTCTGCAAATCATCTCCAAGAAGTTAGGAATCCATGACATAGTTTCTCAATGGGTTTAAAGAAGCATGAAGACTCGAGAACATTATTATTCGTAGAAAATACCTCTTGTGAAACACTAAAGAAGACTACATTAACTAGCATACTTTTTCACCAAAGCATTGCTATATCCAGCACTCAAGTTTTCATCAAAACTAGAAAGTCTCAACTCAAATATTTGCAGGCCAAGATTTTATTGAAGTACTCATCAAGGGAAGCGCCATCATCAAAGGTGCACTTATTGGACTTTTCGTGTTGTACTCTTTTTCTTCGTCAAGGTTTTATCAATGTGTTTTCCATGGTTTTAACGAAGAAACATCTTCGTATCCAACTCTATTTTAAGTCTTTATATGCTTACGTAATTTCAAGTTGTTTCTTTTTTGGTTTTTCATGCTATATCATAATTGTTTAGACACAGTGGTCAACATGAAGAGTATTATAAACATAAATTTATTCACTAATATGTCATTGTATTTAAGATTAGGGTGTTCATATACTTGGATACTAAGTCTTGTATCCTTATAAATAAGAGCTCAAAACTATGTACTTACACACACATAAATAAAATTTTCTCGTATTCTTCTTTCTCCATATTTTTGTATCTTTTTTATTTCGTAAAAAAATGAATAATATTTATCGGTTTGCTTTACAGTAAGACGGGGATTGAATTCTTAAGGTTCTACTTCTTAACAACGTGCATTAATTGAATTGAGAAGACATACAAAACACTGTATCTGTATAAGACGTACGATACATTTGCTTCTTATCTTGGGATTACTGATGTTTAATATTAGCCCATAATTTTTGGGCTTCAAGATAGTATTATTATTATTTTTTTGATATCCTGGACTCGCCCAGGTTGCTAGGCTTATCCAGACCCTGATCCGAGCAGCAAGGACCAGTGACGCAAAAGCAACTCGGCCATATCTGAACCGAGGCAGGATATAAAGAAACAGAAACTGCAGCTGAAGTACTGCTGAAGAGGATAAAGAATTAAAAGGACGTATGCATATACAACAAGGAAGGATAAAGCAAAAACTACGGGTGCCATGAATTAAGAGGTGTGAAGGATAAAATCATTAGAAACGCAAATTGAAGATACAGATAAGGAAATCATACCTCTTAATTCATCATTCTTCTTGCGAAGATTGTCACGATCCAGCAAAACATTCTGAAGCTTTTGATTTTCGAGACGAAGAGCATTACACTCTTTTTACAAAGTTGTTTGCAAAGCAGCTCTATCAGAACCGAAATACTTACTAAGAATTTCGCAAATACCAGACTTGACAGGATCAATTGGAGACTTTTTGCCATCATCCAGGACTTCAGACAAAACTTTGAAAGCAATATCTATTCCTTCCACAGTATCTTTCGAAAAGGGAAGAGACTCAGGTAGAGAACTGGTAATGATAGAAGGTTGAGAAACATTATCAATAGGGAGAGAAGAAGTTTCATTCACAGAAGGATCAATAATGGGGCTTTCAATCATTGGAAGGTCAGTTGAGGAAATGAAGTCAAAGGCAGCTTTTTCGCGAATTGGAGATAATGGTTTAACTTGCGAAGATGTCGCAGGAGATTCAGAAGGGATAAGTGAGTGAAATGAAACAGAGGTTTCAACAGTTTTAAGGTGGTGAGATTTCTTGAGAGGTCTATTGACATCCTTATCACCCTGCGAATTACAATCCAGATAAGAAACAGAAGCAACAATATTGTTATTAGAGAAGAATAATGTTTCTTACTACCTTCTGATTCGCAGACTTTCTTTTGTGTACAACAATCTTATGCTGCGGCTTGGGAATATTAGGAATCTGAACTATAAATTTAGTGTTGGAGGCGCTTTTGCTGAAATAACAAAAGTATGGGAATCACATAAACAACATCAAATAAGGCAATAAGCAAGATTAATTTCAGCAAAACCCATAAGGAAGAAAACTAACCTTGATGAATCCATGGAAAACACTAGCAGGAAGATTATTTTGAAGAAAATTACAAATGATGAAGATCTACAGAGGGAACAATATGGAGATGAAGAAGAACTTAAAAGATTGAAAGAAGAAGAAAGAAGAAAAGTTTCCATATTGGAATTTACAAAAGAACGATGAAGTTGCAGAGAAAATAAAAAGAGAGAAAAAGAGAGTGAGAAAGAGTATATATAGAGGAAATTTTTTATGAAGAAGATAAACACGATGAATGCGGAAATATGTAAGTGGTTAAAAAACATCAGTTACAAGAGACGTGTCAAGATACGGTTGGGAAAAATAATACGTGTGATAAATGCAGAATATGAAATGATGGATAACTGTGGCATTTCTCACATCATTCTCTACTTCGCAGAGAAGATATGAGAAGAGGCAAGATATAGGATCATAATCTCGCAGTGATAATGTCTCAGCGAAATTATCAACAACACAACACAACAACGTCGCAGAACAATTTCAGAAATGATATAATAAACGACGTCAGCTAAAATCATGAGAAAGATGCGATAGTCCTGCGAAAATTAGAGAGTTTGCGAGATTAACATTTGTAAGGTTGCGAGAATGTCGTAAATCATATCCGAAAATAAAGGACAGATTAGCTGTCATCCACTATGTATTTCCTTATAAATAATCGTTCAGTTGCAAAGGAGGGAGAAATCTTTTTCTGAGTGAGAAGCAAGTAAAGAGGAGAGAGAAAATCTAGAGCAGTGATTATTCTTGATTCCTTTATCTTTCCTTGTAAGATTGTTCAAAGATTCATCAATAAAATTAAGATTGTTGATCTAAAATGAGTTGAATGTTAATGAAATCTTGTGAGGGGTGTAGTGTAGGATTTCCTGCAACTACAACTGGCAAGCGCAGAAGAGGAGGAAAAGCATGAACATAGGTGCCTTTGCTAAAGAAGCAAACAATCACATGGGAGAGGAGAAGCAAAATGAAACTGCACCCGTAGTTTTGGCAGCAAGAGAGGAGAATGAAGAACAAATGAAATGGGGGGACGTGATGCACAACAGTCTATGGGACCTGCGTTATACCACCATGGAAAATTTCGTAGAGGGAGCGCTTTTACGAGTATGAATCCACAAATGTTTTATACTTTATTTACCAACTTTGGCAAAACACTTATCTTAGCAGTAAATTTCTGATTCCCAAGTTAACCAATTTGTTAATTGAGAGTAAGCCAATAATATAAAACTCAGACATTATAGTGGAATATTATAGTGGACAGATCAGAGTAATTACAGGTAAGTGATCATGATTTGAGCTCAATCAATATTCATAGAAGGTATGTATGGATGCTGTAAGAATGAACATTTGAACAGTTAACAAAACTTTCAAAATTCCTCAATGAAGTAATGAATAAATTTGAAGTTGAAATCTTGCATTCCATCGAATCAAATGCCTTTAAGCTGTCCAACTAGTCCAGTTAAAACCGTCCACTTCTCCAGAGCTACTGCAGAAGAAAGAAATGCTGTTTTGGCAGAATTGATATCATTTTGAGTCACTGCAAAAGGAAATAAAGTTAGTCCATTGCACATTGGAGTTGATCACAAAGAGCCAACAACAGGGTTCATGCATTCTCATTTGTGCAATCTCTGTCAGATGACATTACCTGATGATATTAAGGTAGATAAGGAGGAATTGAATGTATCCACTTCAGTCTTTTCCTCTGCACTGGAACTCAACTGTGAAAAGGGTAAAGCAGAATGATAAACATTTAGAGAAAATAAAAATAACTTGAGAAATGCTAATAATACAAAAAAAATTCCTGCCAAAATTGAAATGACCTTAGCGAATGCTTCATTAACTTTTTGCTGCCAATCTGTTTTATTGCTTGGACTAAGAACTGAACTTGCTGCAGAGAGATCATTATTCTCAATAGCTTGGCCTACTTTACTCAACTTGTATATAAGATCTTGCAGATATTCTGTAAAGAGAGGGTTCATTCAAATTTTACATTTCCATTGCAACTAAATTGGAATTAAACAAGTTTCAAGAAGAGTGAAACTGAAAATGAAAGAACCCAGGATCAAGATAATTATTACCTTTTTCATTGCCGGCAGAACTGATTATTTCTTGTTGCTCTAATCTCTTCTTTCTATCTTGCTTCACCTTTTCTAAGAGTTCTAAATCGTCATCTGCCTCTAAGATTGCGGCATTAGCATCAAGGAGACCATTACCAGTTAAGAGAAGGGAGAAAGTGGCAGTGAGAGAGAAAGCTAAGTTTCTTTTAGTGAGAGTTGGAGTTTGAGATGTTGCCTTGCAGAGAGTTATTTTCAGAGATGAAGGGGAAGTCCTGAGATTTTGTGTGGCTGTTGCTGTTGATGATGTTAAGGAAGATGAAGATATAACAGAAGGAAGGAATAAAGTTTTTGCAGTAGAGAGAAAAGCAGTTGCCATTTTTTTTCTTCTGTTTTCTTCTTTGAGGAGGAGAGAGCTACTGACAGTTTGGAAGATAAGATGGGATTCTGCTATCTGTTATAGAGTAATTTATTACAACTCTAAGGGATATTTTGGTCTCAAAATAATTATCTACTACTTCCATAGCTGTAGGAGACTTGAAAATGTAAGGTTTTTCCCTGTCCATGACGATGCATTTTCCCCGTAAATGAGTTTGCATTTGCCATATTTATAGGGGTAGGATCCGTTGACATGGTTATATTGACATAATTTTCATATTTTAGCGCCATTTTTTCCTGGCACTTTTAGGGGTAATCCCAAAAAAATTAGGGACGACTTTTTTATTCCCAACCCATAGACAACGTTATGTGATGTCCAAATTTGCGGAGATTACCATTGTATCCTCATACAATCGGTAGCTATGGTAGTGGTATAACCTACCGATTATTAGTATTCTCAATGATGTGGTCGCTAGCAATCGGTAGATAGGTAAAGGTCATAAATAACTTAATAACCTGCCGATTATTCTAGTTTCTAAATTCGAAAAAATTGAAATTTCGACAAAAACAAAATTTGGGGCATCTGAATAATCGGAGGTTATTTAACATCTGGTTATAGTAGTTCCTAAATTCCAAAAAAAACGGTGATTTCGACGAAGAAGAAATTTGGGGCAACTTTATAATCGGTAGGACCAAGAACCTCACGAGACTACCGATTGTTAAAGTATAGAAATAAAAAATCTTTAGAATTTTGCCATGTAATCGGACGTTAAAAAAATGTCTAAACTCACGATTATTATTTTCGAGAAATTTCAGTTTTTTTAGAATTTTGAATAACTGTAATTTGGGGCTACTTATAATCGGTAGCTAATGAGATGTTATTAGCTACCGATTAATAACCGTTTGACCTACAAAACCAATGTCAACCTAAATTCATTTCATTTCTTTTCAACTTCAACTCCTCTTCTCCTCTTCCCATCCGATTGCAGAGAGGAAAACTTTCCCCTCGTTGAACTCCGCTTCAATACATCGTTATCATTAATCGTCGAATTGAATCATCGTTGATTATTCTCTATAAAGATGAAAGATAAGGAACGTAAGAAAGCTCGAACCAAAAACGTAGTGCGCGGTGTGGATCCAAATATTGGACTGCATGCCTGTAATAAAGAGATTGTAACTGAAGAACGCGAAGAACACAAAGAAATTGTCCCTCTTGATTTTGTAGCATCCTCATGTTCAAATCGTTTCCCGTAGAGGTCCACATACCGGCGATCAACAAGATTTCTCTAAAATTACGAATGAGTAACAAGTTAGTACTAACTAATATTTATGTGAGCCGGAGTTACAAAGATACTTACTCGTTTTCATACGTCCACCAAGGAAAAGCGTCCCTAACAAATCGCTCCTCATCTTCAAGTTTGTCAATCTCCTTATCGAGCGAATTCTTTCTCATCTTAATGTCATTGGACGATCTTCGAATTCGATTACCATCTAACGCCTCAAATACCATTAAAATACGGTTCCATAGCTGCTCTTGGGATTCCGATTTGTGGAGCTTGTGAACACGATCATGAGCAGTTACCACAACGTACGCTCTATAAATAGCACAATCTTCTTCTTCGGCAAAAGCAATATCCATGTTTTTGTTTTCAAAATTAGAATTGAAGAGAGGAAAGAGTTTGGTGCAATTGGGTTGATATATATGAATTTCTTTATATAGGTTTAGGGACCAACGACTCTTTTTCTTTTTCCCAAAAACTCCAAAGGCTATTCATAAATTTGGTTTAAACTGCAACGTCTAATTTGCCGAAGGTTGAATCTGGGGAAACCAATAATCGGTAGGTGTTTAATTTAGAATATCTGCCGATTATGGTAGCTTTCAAAATTTGAATCTGGGGCAACCTATAATCGGAGGCTTTGTAACCTATTGGACTTCCGATTATGGCTACATCCAAAACACAAACCAAATGGTTATGGTTGTCAAGGTTGAATCTGGGGCCACTTATAATCGTAGGTTTATAAATTTGAACATCTACCGATTATGGCAGATTTAAAAATTTTGAAAACAAAGGATTTAAGCAAAAACTCATTTTGGGGCAACCTATAATCGAGAGCTTTTGTAACCTATTTGACCTCCGATTATGGCTACATCCAAAACATAAACCATATGGTTATGGTTGGCTCTGTACCCTAATAACCTATGCAATTTGGCAAAGGTTGAATCTGGGGCCACTTATAATCGGTAGTTTACAAGTTAGATTAGCTACCGATTATGGCAGATTTCAAAATTTATCAAATGTAGGATTTAAGCAAAATCTCATTTTGGGGAAACCCATAACCGGGATTGTTTGTAACCAATTTATCCTCCGATTATGGCTACATCCAAAACATGAAACCAAATGGTTATGGTTGTCTGTGTACCCTCAATATGGAATTTGTCCAAGCTTGAATCTGGGGCTACTTATAATCGGTAAGTTTATAAGTTATTTTAGCTACCGATTATGAAATGGCATATTAGCCGAAATATGCACACAATAATGGAAGACTAATTAGTATATATTGACTACCGATTATTGGTTAACTACCGATTGTTGTGTTTGCTACCGATTATATAAGGGCATATCGGCCATTTTGAAAAATCGAAGATAAGGGGTAGCTTAGATTTACGCTTGGGGTGACATTTTTTGTCTTTTTGTGTCGCCCCTAATTCTTTTGGGGTCGCCCCTAAAAATGCCAGGCATTTTTTCTACTGAGCCCAACTGGCAATGAATTTGAAGCTAATTTTTTGGTTACATGTTCTTCTCATAAGTCTCTACATTCCAACAAAAAATGAGAGAATTCCGAGATGTATAAAACCACCATCTACGATTTTTAATATCAGCCGTTGAAGAGTTTTATATGAGGAACATGTCACCGAAATCTTAGCTTCAAATTCATCGTCGTTTAGATTTTATAGTAAAAAAGGTGCCGCCATGTGAAGATTATGTCATTATAACCATGTGGTCTACATGAAAGAAATTTACATAAGTGGTCTAAGTAAATTTTAAATTATTTTGACTAATTCACCCTGGAGCTTCTCCAACAGTGGATGTGGTCGTTTTCTATCAAGAACTCTTTCATTTCATAACATTTGTTTATCTTAAAGAGAGAATGAGGAGAGATTACATTATTGATGTTACTGACTTTCTTGACTGTGATACCCCAACATTTCGGCAGTGGATGTCCAAACAGAATATAAGTAATGATTTGCCCTTTCCTCACATCGAGGCGTGATGGGTTCACTTGACTGAGTTGTGGGAAAAAAACTTCTCAGTTAAGCGTGCTCAGGCGGGAGCAATCCTGGGATGGGTGACCTCCCGGGAAGTTGTTGTTGGATGACCGCAACGATGCCCGTTAAAAACGCCACACTGTCGGATAACCGCAGTGTCTAAGTGGGAACAGTATCGGTTGAGGGACGAGTCATTACAAATGGTATCAGAGCCGACGACGTGTCACCTGCCCAGGGTGGGAAGGTACGCAGGACGGATGGGTTCACTTGACTGAGTTGTGGGAAAAACTTCTCAGTTAAATGTGCTCGGCCGGGAGTAGTCACAGGATGGGTGACCTCTCGGGAAGCTGCTGCTGGATGACCGCAGTAGTTCCTTTAAAAAAAAATCCCACACTGCTGGATAACCGCAGTGGGTAAGCGGGAACAATATCGATGTTAGTTGGGATACAACTAGGGATGGTTCTCTTTTGCTTGGACGGTAGAGTATGCTAGGCCGTTGAGCTAGATACTGGTCTCACATAAGGCAAGGAACGTCTACATTATACCGAGGCCTTTTCAGCACAATTGGCTCCAGAGTTAGCAGAAAACTCTGCAGTTAAGCGTGCTCGGGCGGGAGCAATCCAGGGATGAGTGATCTCCCGAGAAGTTGCTGATGAATGACCGCAGCGATGTCCGTTGAAAACCCCACACTGTCGGATAACCGCAGTGGCTAAGTGGGGACAGTATCGGTGGAGGGACGGGTCATTACATTGACAGACTATCAATACATGTCACTATAAGGACTACTAAAAAAAGGGAGGACATTGAGATTGGACCGTAACACAACAAAACTTGTCAAAGAATATTCATTTTGTAAGAATATCTGCTGTCTGATCTTCAATAGAAATGTACTTGAAACAAGCTTGTTTGCAGCTACAAGGTCTCTAACAAAGTGAAATACAATCTCTATATGCTTCATTCTACTATGAAAAATGGGATTCTTAGTTAAGTAAGTAGCTCCTAAATTATCACACCAAAGAACAAGTGGAGAAGAAACTGAAAATAAAGTTCTGAAAGAAAAGATTGAATCTAAAGTAGCTCCGAAATAACATTTTCCAATGCCCTATATTCATACTTATTACTAGATCTTAATGTAGTGTTTTGTTTTCCGGAACACCAAGAAATTAAATTTGGTCCAAAAAGAAAAACCATACCACTCGTTGATCTCTTATCCAGATAATCTCCAGTCCAATCTGCATCAGAATATGCTTGAAGATGTAAAGAAGTTGCTCTCCTAAACTGCAAACCATATCCTAAAGTACCACTGAGATATCTCAAAATTCTTTTGACTGCGGTCAAATCATCCTCAGTTGGAGCCTTCATTTTCTGATAAGCTTTGTTAACAGAAGAGGAAATGCCAAGTCTTGTAACTGTTGCATATTGTAAAACACCAAATGTAATTCTATACAAAGAAGTATCATCAAATAAATGAGAAATATCAATAACATTAGAAGTAGCAAACATGACGAGGGAAGCTTAAACCGACAGGGATTAATTTGTTTGAGTCCATATAAAGCCTATATGTTGGAGTAATATCATTAACATTAGAAGTAGCATATAGTCTTGTTTGAGTCCATATAAAGCCTTTTTTAAGATGCATACATGATAAGGGAAGCTTTTATCCACAAAACTAGGTGGTATACTAACTGAAGAAGTTTTTATGATTCAACCTCCTAGTATACCACCTTTGAAAAATGCCTTTTTCACATCAAGTAATCTGATAGACCATCCTTTGAACAAAGCCAGATAATGAATTGGTCTAATTATTGTTGGTTTGGCAACAAGACTGAAAGTGTCATGGTAATCTCTACACCCTCAACATGATTGTATCCTTTGGAAACCAATCCCTCCTTATATATTTCAATTGTACCATCAACATTTTTTTCAGTTCTAACTACCCACTTACAACTTACAACATTCTGGGAAGGATCATGGTTAACTAGTGGTCATGTCCCATTTTCCAAAAAAAACATTAATTTCCTCAACCATATATTTTCTCAATTTATGATGATTTTAACAAAAATAATTGGAGTAAGCAAATAAATATCAGTACCAATAAAAGTAACAAAGACTTTGGGATTTACGATTCCATGTTTGGATCCAGTTACCATGTCCAGAGTGTTACTTGAATTAGGAATGACATGAACTGAAGTTGATTGTGATATAAAATAAGAAGAAAATAATAATGGAAGATCAACACAGAGTCCGAATCTGGTGTATTAGAAATAGATATTGAAGATGTAACAAAAACACTAGTGGATTAAGGTGAAGAATGAATGGAAGTGGAAAACAAACTAGCATAAGGAAATTCTAACTCATCAAAACTATATATCTGGAAATGATGATGTTATTAGTATTATGATTTAAACACTTATAACCTTTGTGCATTACACTATACCCCCAAAAGAGACATTTAAAATATTTATTTTACAGTTTATGAGAATTAAAAGGTCTTAAACAAGAGAAACAAGAGCAACCAAAGATTTTGAAAAAGTTATAATCTGGTTGAATTTGAATTAATATCTCAAGAGCTTTTTTACCATTCAGAACAAAAGATGCATGGTAATCTGTTGATAATATAATTAGTTGTTTCAAATGTATAAAACCAAAACGAAATATGACTGAGAAAATCTAATCTAGTGACAACTACATGCCTATTTTTCCTCTCTACTTTTCCATTTTGTTGATTGAATAACGACATGAAAATCTATGACTTATTCTACACTACTCTAGATAAACTGAACATTTCTGTATCCTCCATCCGAATCAGATTGCAACTATTTGATTCTTCTAGAAAATGAATTTTCAGTCAATATTTTTAATAAACACCTCTGACTTTTAGGCTAAGGGATAAATTTAAGTGAACCTGCTATTGGAATCAATAAATGAAACATAATACTTAAAAGCATAGATAAAAAATACTGAAGAGACCATATTATTAGAATGTATTAAATATAAAGATCCATGCACATCACTTGTAAAGTCTGGAAATGGTAACGCATGTGACTTAGTAATTTGACAATTGGAACAAATTATGTTTTCCAGATGTGCACAAGCAGAAGTATGAATAGTTTAAAGAAAATGCTTGATTGTTCAATAAGAAGGATGTCTTAGTATAAGGTGCCAACCTTGGGCAGGACTATTTTGCACATGAAAGGCTTGTTTAAGAGCAGAATTGTCAGGTCATATATACCCTTTTTCACACCATCATTGATCAATTCTCTTTTGATTTCTACGTCCTTGATGTACAATGATATGGATGAAACTCAAAGAAACTATTATTATCCTAATAAACTGATGAACATATAATAAGTTTCTTGTAATATCAGGTACATGTAAAATATTAGACAATTGTAAAGTAGCGATAGGAGAACTAGTTGAAGCAGATCGAGCCTATATGTTTAATGTTCAAACATGTTCCATTTCCGAATTTCACACAGTCTGATCCTTAATAAGGAGAATGTAGATTTAAATTTGCTAAATAATATGTGATGTGAGGCGTAGCGCCTAGATCTGGTGCCCAACTAGAAGGTGAAGAAGAATCCTCATGATAAAGAGCATATGCCTCAGGTTCTCCAAACCAATAGTCATCACCATAATCTTCATCAGTAACTGAACGATTGATTTTTGCAAGTTTGTGAGAGATAAGTCAATCTATATTATTAAAAAAATCATCAGAAATATATGTATGATTTTAAAGAAATTCTTCATCAATATAAAAATTAGAAATAGAATCTCGGTAAATTATAGAAGAAACAGAAGATGAAGATTTAAGATACTTAACTGAAGCAACAAAAAAACTATATAAAAATCTAAACAAATTATAACCACGAAGTAATAGAGCTATCTGACAATTCCAAAAAACATAATTATTCGAATTGAGTTTTGAAGGAGGCTTGAAAGTTAGAGATACACGTTGAAAAGTTGGAGATGAATCTGAATTCGCCATTGAAATTGAAGAATAATCTTCAAAGGAAAGAAGAATTATGCCCTAGAAACGGATCAAGAGTCTGATACCATAGCCAGAATTATTTCATTTCATAGCATCAGCATGTTCAAAGATAGAATACAGAGAGATTACATTATTTATATTACTATACGTTTTTCACAGACTGTCAATACATATCACTAACATGATAGCTAACAAGACAAACAGAAGACAAAAAAATATAACAATGAAACGGTTTCAGAGAGTTACGTTACACTCTCAGCACAATGTTCTTTGACATTTTCTATGTGGCATCATTCGTAAGACTTCCTCTTGGTCGTATGAAGATATAGTATCTAGATATTATCCATATGAAGTTTTCATTTCTAATCCATAAAGGTTTTATTCTTTTCTTTAACTATGTAAGTGAGTTTTTTTTTTTTTTTTTTTTTTTTTTTTTTTTTTTTTTACAGAATTATTATTAGTGAAGGTGTGACTAGGATGGGAAAACAACTTCTTGGTAAACATCTAAAAAAAAGATGCCTAACAATAGGATATCATTACAATTATTTGACACATCATTCACACAATGATAAGTTCTAGACGATTTTTTATGAAAGCGGTTGTGTATCCTTTTTATGGGGTATAATATTTTTTAATCTTAAGACTAACCGGTGGAGAAACTTTTATAGCACAACTGAATTAATGACTGATGACATTAGTTATCACCCTCTAAGCCCTTTGAGGGGTTATGAAATCAAATTTGCACCCTCTAAGATGGTTTGCTTAAGATATACATGGTAGTTGAAAAATATAAGAAAGATATAAAAGAACCCCATAGAAAGCCACAAGTTTACTATTTTTTGTGGATACCACTATCTATGAAGATATTTATATGCTCAAATCAAGTGTAATAGACTAGGCCAAAGTCCATTATTTAGAACACTTTAGAATATTTCTAATTCAACAAGTATAAAGGATTTGTCTTCATAATCCCTACAAAGGACTAAATGTACGGGTCGAGTTATAAAATGATGAATCTTTTTATACTTTGTTAGGCTTGGGGTATGTTGTTTTGGAAACATGAAAAAGTGCGAATGAGTTGTAGTGTTGATGATATTTAATAAAAAGGACTAAATGCACGGTTGGTATCCTAAATTTGTTGCTTGGAAAGTACACAATTCTACACCTAGATCACTGAGCATCACAAGACAATATGTAAGACCCAGACGTATGATTTTCATTTTTACTTTTACTGGCATGGTACATTGAAATATTATAGTGTAATAAACATATTAAATACTATAACGCAACAGTGACACCCTGGATTTCTTTAGTAATGTACTCACCATCTTTCACCCAAACTAAGCGCATAAATATTTTTCAAAAATTTGGACAGAAATAACTCCACTCGGGCAAAAGACAAATGAAAACAACTTTAGGCCAAAAGCATTTGCTAGTAAGTACTTATGACTAAGAGGTGAAACGATCCCCACAAATAAGAATAAACCTTACCCTTAGCTTCCATGTCATGGATTGACGAACTGAGATATCCCTCATATTCAATCAGATGGCTTCAGAGTCACTTCTACTATCTTTTCTATCTCTTAAGAAATTTGAACCACGTTTAATCAAGTGAAACTTAATGTTTTGTTGTTTTACTGTTGCAGGGTACAATATAAGAAACACAGCACAACTTGGATGGTTAATATATAAATTAGGTTAAATTAGGATTCAAAAAAAAAACCCATCAGAAAATACATTTTGAGATAACTTAGAAAAATCAAGGTATTAGATAATAAAAAAATCATGACATTATATATATATATATATATATGTGATTGATTATTGAATGAATAGTTTTACTCACCACACCATTAACGGTGGATGACAAGAAGGGATGAACATGGTTACAAAAATATTAAAAAAAAAATAAAAAAAAGATTTAAAAAAATAGGAATATGTGTGTTTATTTTTATTTTTTTTACTAAAACGGGGTAACTAGTTCATTTACTACAACGATAAAATTAAATTAAAATAAGATAAAATAAGAAAAAAAAAGAAAGAACGCCGACATCACATAAAGGAAAAAAAATCCTAGAATAAGAAAAGAATGAAACATACAAAGAGAAAACAAACAAGAACTACCCCAAAGAAGAAGATCAGTTACTAAAATTACCAGACATGCCAAAACACATCGTCGTGTCTTTCTTCAATATAGCTGCATAAACCATTGTGCTTGTACCTAACCTCAAAATACGAGGTGGTTCGTGTTAATAAATCAGTTCTATCAATTCCATCCATTTCATCATATAACACCAAACCATCAGCACCTTATTGAATTCCCTCACGGACAACCTAATATAGGAGAGATGATCAGCAATGTATAAAGCTTCTCTTGGAGCCCATAAGATTACATCATACCTTCTACTATGGTTGAAGTTTCCATTTAGATAGTTTAGGACATCCCTAGCCAACAAACAAGTTTCACATCCAATTTTTTTAACATCTTTCTCAAATTTCTTAAGGGGTGTGTGACTGTTTCTCTTGGTAACTAAATCGATGGCGGACTTGGAATCACTAATTATCCACATGTTAAAAAAACCTTTGTTAAAACACTGCTGAAGAATCCGGAACAATACTTCGACTTCGTGATAGTAAGAGTTGACAGGGTTTGCAGATTGACCCCTTCGGTAAAGAACACCGTTCCTTCATGGGAATACATGTGTTTATTTGATATTTATATTCTTACACTTCATTTTGTAAGAGTTGTCTCCTGATTAAAAAACTAATCACTGAATATGTCGGATTTCTTTTTTATTTTAGCATAAAACCCCTTTAAATTAAGATTCTAAAAATGTTGCCCTCAAGCAAGCCTTTGCTAGCCTTGCCTCTAGACCGACCCTGTAAGTAGGGATAGAAATTCATCCTGGAATCATACTTATCTTGTTAGAAATCGTTACTTTTTACAAAACTTTGGGAAGATTTGCCTTACTTTACTAAAACTAGGCGAATCTTCTCAAGTCCTTTCAGAAAACTAATGATCAAGGTGAAGACCCCGTAAAACTTTAAAGCTCAATTATTTGCTATCTAAAATCATCTTTCCTTCTCACCTCGAAGTTTATCTACTTCTTTGAGTACTATTCTGCCTGATATTTTTTTTCTCTATTGAAACTTAAAGCTACTAAAATAGGTGAGAATAGAAATACTAAACTTAAATCATCAACATCACCAACTTGTTTTTAAGTAACTTGTATATCTTCATTTTTAATATTAAAAGAAAGATGATGGTACCAACATACATGATATATGTAGTATTTTTTTTCTAAGCACAAAAACTTTGTGCATTGACTTTATAAACCAACAAAAAAATAAAAAACTGTTTAGTTCAGAAAGCTAGTTATTTGAGTAAAATACTTTAAACAACTGACATTTCATCCAGGAAATTTCTGCATAAGTAGCCGCCGTTACCATTATTTTTTACAGATCTTTATCATCTCCATTGATGTCGTCTCTCCACTGTGGTGAGGTGTGTGAAGTGGAAACATACGTGACGATGAAGGTTTACCGAAACACAGCTGAAGTACAGAAGCTAGAGTATCATCCTCTTGGGTTGCAGTATCATCATCATCTCAAGATCTTCTTATAGTACCTTCACCATTCCAGGAGAGAGTAGTTTTTTGTACAAAAGGTTCTAATTGGAAATCCACAATTAAATACCCATGAGCACGACACGCACGATTCAAGCTTATTTGGGAAATATTCTGAAACCCATTTCCATTGATTTGACTATTTGTTGTGCATGTCAAAGTTCATAATTAGTTTAGAGGAAGTCCAGTTCAGAACTTTCCATTTCTTTCATATCATTCAATCACTAATATCAATGGAGAGGACACTCTTGATTTTGCAACATTTGTAAGGGTGATAGAGGAAATGGATCAAGAGGTGCATGTCACTGTAAAAGTTTTTAGCCAAGAGTGGGAAGCAATTCTACTCAGACCTTAAAGTAGAAAATTTATGTTCACTCACTGAAGAAAAACAATCATTACTGGCCTTCATGGGAGTTTAAATTTGACTGGGAACGACAAAGTGGCATCGAAAGCTAATCAAGTATTCGGATGGGACCTAAATATGTGTAACACTTCTCATACCTTGTTTGTGCTTTTATTTATGATATATACGACTTTGTGCGACTCTTCTTCATACTGAGTTACTAAAGAAGAAGTTTTTTTCATATCTTATTTTCAAATATATCCGACCTCAAAAAAATATACAGTTTAATTAAAGAAGTAAAGTTATCGATACAAATCGTTTGTAGTTAACCATGCTAACTCACAGACCTTTGCAAAAGATTATAAAGAGGGCCAAATTATATCATGTATATTTAAAAATTCAGGACATGCACTTCTATAGAGGATTCAAATAATCCATTGATTGGTGAAATCCAAACTTAATTTACTTCATTTATGTATCCTTGATCCTATCGACTTGAAAATTGTAACCTTGTGGAACCCTAAGTTCTTGTTGGAGATAATGATAGTTCGAACTAGTGTTCCTTTTTTTAGCTGCTTCTCGGATTCTTCACATTTGAGAAAGTCAAAAAGTTCAAGAATCCCGAAATAATAACTCATACTAGTCTTCTGATCAAACACATTTCTTTATTATAATTTATAATTTCCAACATGATGATGAGATAGAGGAACAAGTTCATAATCTTCAGATAAATGAGTAATTAGTTGATAATTGTGTTGGTAATGGAGAATATCTTTAAGCTATGGTTTTAATGTTGAGTGGTGTTGCGACGTTGTAGTAGTGATAGTGGTGTGGCGCAAAAAAAAATGATAATTTAGTATGATAACAAATAAATCTTGTTATATTATTGTAAAATTCATTAATATCATCGATTCATCATCCAACACGGATGTCATCGTTTAAATTTGTTTGGGCAACCTTATTGTTGTTCATTCATGGTCTAAAGAAGATTTACTTAGATAATTTACTCCATATAATACTAATATTATTCTTGTTCAATTTGTCGGCAAGTTTTCTTTAACTTTGTGGTCTTCAATTTCTTCAAAAAAAACATTCAATAAATATTATCCACTGTTACTTTACTAAAGATTAACATATTTTAGTTTTCCAAAAAAAAAAAGAAAGATAAACATTTGTTAGACAACAAGAATAAAAGTTTAAAATCATGATGGATTTAGGAAAGTTAACTGTCCACAGCTATCCATTTAATTTTCATAAATCAATCATGATTTTAAAGAAATCAAATGTATATTATATTATATAAATGTTAATTTAATGAAGCTAATATACATTAGATTTCTTTTCTTTAAAATCATGATGGATTTAGGAAAGTTAAGATATCTTAGACAAAAAACACAGTGAACCAATGTTTGAACTAAAATGTCATACTGAAATCTTTACTTCAAATTTATAAAACACGTAGAATTTTGAGCCAGACATCATCAAAATCAAGACATTAATACCAAAATAAAAAACTTTGATGATCTAACTAGTACCTTTTGTTAGTTTATGTCTCCAAACTGACTACCTCATGAACGCTAGGATGTCTTATATAAAACCGATAAGTTAGGATCAATAAATCGAGTATCAACAGGCTGAAAAATAAAAAATAAAAATGATTAACATAAACACATATACAGTGTGTAATCAAAATGCACAAATATAAGGAACATGATTACTATTTCATCGTGGAATTACGCTTTATCATCATTATAGATATGTTTCTTGTCTTTAAAATAAACAAACGAACCCATAGCCACGCAATATATATATACATATATATACACGTTAGTATAAATTCCAACAAAAATAGAAAGATCAATCTCAATCATAAAATTATCCCTAATTAAACCCAAGTCAAAAATCAGAAACGAAAAAATTAATCACATCATAGTCATGATAAAGAAAAAAAAATACACTGAAAATTTATTTTAAATTCGAAAGAGTTAGGGAACAGTCGAGAGACTAGGGTTTATCTGAATCTGGATAGCTGTGAAACCGGATAATCAAATCCAAATCAAAAGGGGGAATTGAAGATTTGAAATCACTCATAATCAAAATCGAAAATATATTAAAAATTCACTTCAAATACGAGCGAATTAGGGAACCGTCGTGAGATTAGGGTTTCTCTTAAAGACATGTGCGGAACATTCTCATCACAAACTAAATTTGTTACTACTTGTAGTCTGACACTTCTATTGCACTACTACTATTACTACTAGTCTACTAACATTGTTTTAACTAATACTATTCTCCTTAATGTGATGTTCTACATATAAACCCTAGTAACTCATGGAAATTCTAAAATTTTTATTTGGGAGTAGCCTTGGTGAATATGTCCGCCAATTGATCTTCTGTCTTGCAGTACTTGAGTTGAATCTCATCTTTTTCAGTTGCTTCTAGAATGAGGTGATACTTGTGCTTGATGTGTTTTCTTTATAATGCTCAACTGAATTTTTGGACATCACATGTGATTTCTTTATAATTCTCATTACCTGCTTCTTTCAATGTGTTCTAAAATTCCTCTCAACCATACTACATGCGAAGTATACTCTTCAATAAAAGGAAGAGAAACCTAATAACTCTACCACAAGAACAACTAGAATAAATCTAGAGATATCTTGTTTAAAACTTCAAAAGGATTTTTACGAGATACCTTAATCGAAGTTTTCTTTCTAGCTTCCGATTTCGACTAACAAGTGTTGGTATACGATCGAAAACTGAAATCTATCAAAACCTAGAATAGATATCAGAAGAGAAAACCTTAGAATAGACAAGAGGTGAAAAACCTAGATTACAATTTGTATGATCAATCACGAAGATTAAATACAAATTGGCTTTGTGATCCCTAATACAAAGAATTTTATCTTACTCTTGTTCACGAAGAACAGAAGACGTGGAAAACAACCTGCAGAGCTTACACCAATTTTTCAAAGGGATGAAAAACGTGTAAACTCGCAAACTCCTTATTTATAATGACCAATAGCTTGGAAGCTAAGCAAAGCTATTTTCCTTTTACAAGACTCTCCTAAATATGAGAGTCTTTCCTAAGTTAAAACTCTTGCCAAAATAATTAAATAAATAACTTATTTAGCAAAAATTATATTTATGTGAATAAATCACATTTTAACTTAGGCAGGAACCACAAACACTTTAATATGGTAATCAAAAGTGTTTGGACCAATATCTAACTTGCCTAGATAAGAAAACATCACCAACTTGACCAAAAATCCCTTTTAGTCACGTATTGGGCCCAAGTTCGCGGACCACTCCAAAGCCCATGGAATGTTTCCTACTAATGAACTTAAATTCACTCATAACTTTATCGTTATAACTCGGAATTGAGTGATTCTTGGCTCATTGGATTCGCAAGCTCATTCACTATAACATGAGATATTTTATAGGGATAAAGGTTATTATCACCAAAGTCATGAATCAAATAACCTCAAGTATATATACATAAATGTACATTTACCGTCATAGGAATTGTTCCATAGAGTGAGCATTTATCTCGATAGATTAGAAAGGTAGAATTGAACAAGAATCCAAATGAAATCAGTCACATACCTTTGTTGATGAAGTTCTTGTTGATGTCTTCTTGTAGTCTTCAATCTTCATCCTTTAAGGATAGCTTCGATTCAACTTCTTAGAACTAATCTAGTCTGAATCTATCTTTAGTATGCTAAATCAAGAATGCATTTTGGCAACTAAAATTGACAACTAACTTGACATACCAACGCTAATGGGTTCAACCGAGCAGTGCTATAACAGTCTTCAATGGAGATTTCGTGAAGTAATTGTGGAGATTCGAGGGCCCCGTGATGTATAAAAAGAGTTTTGGGATGTAGTATAGGGGCTATTGAGTGTTGGGGGTTAGTTTAGGGCGTAACAGAGAGAAAGAATCGAAGTTCCAGGAAACTTCCCTACTGATGAGTGTGAAGAACAAACCGAAGAACAAAAGTATGTAGAAGACAGTCGCGAAATCTGCTACAAAACAGAACTGTCGTTCTTGATATAGTGTAACTCATTGTAATAGTTAATTCGCAGCGCTTATAAACGTTGTAGTTTTCTATTTTTATTATTCTTCTCTCTTTTCACCATTGTAAACATACTTTTGAGCTATGAATAAATATTTTGAGCATGTTTTCACCATGTGGAGCTAAACCTCATCACCGGGATGACGGAGGAAATCAATTCTCATCACTGTGGTAACTTTATTTAATTCTTTTTATGACTTTTGCATTAATATAATTTTAATTATAATTTTGAATTAATTAGTTGTTATTTAGTTTCATTATCTTTTACTGTATTTGCGAGTTTAAATATTTTCTTTCATTAAGTCTAAAATCAACAATTTTACAAGTCCGAGAATCAAACCCCTTTCTTACCACTGTAAAGACTACATCATGGTTTAAGGAAGTAGATGTATGAACTCGATTCATAATCGAATGGAAATCATGATTCGTCCGGTTCTTTATTGAATATATTTTTAATGACAAATGCAAGATGACAAGGTAGAACCTATCTTAACTTACGTTGAGAATTGAGGTATAACCGTTCATAACCTATAATGTGTAGCATGTTATAATCGGTCACAAGCTACTTTGTGAAGCAAGGTGCAATTGGTCACAATCTACATTGGGAAGTTAGTTGTTATCGGTCACAAACTACTTTGGGAAGCAAGGTGTGAGCGATCACAAGCTAATTTGGGAAGCATTATGTAACCGTCACAGCCTATTTTGGGAAGCATGGTATAACCTGTTGTTTATGGGTGAAAACTATTTCTGCTGGTTTTGGTAATTTAGGGTGTGTGGATGAGAAATGAATCTAAATCCTAAACAAATGCACTGCACGGGAGTGCTTTTAATTCGAGAGATCAATCTGTACAATTCTGGCCTAAACCAAGAAATGTCCGTTCCAGACTTGCTTCGGTCACAAAGTGAAGGAGATCGGGTTGATCTTAGGGAGGGCAGCGAAGAAGGTGTTGAGATTGTGGAGGTGTTAGCTGTTTATGACTTGTATCAGAATACCGAACTGGGTTGAAATAATGTAAGCAATCAGCTCTGGGTGTTTGAATACGTTGTATCAACACTTGGTTTCTGTCTTGTCTGTGTTGGAAATAGGGAGGAGAACCTATTTATACAAGTCATTGAGCCTAACCCACATCTCTCGTGGGAAGTGGAGGAGGTGGAGTGATGGAGTAGTGGATTCGTGTTAGTGATTGTCACACGATCAGGTATAAGCCCACTTCTCCCATCATCACTAACCGTCCATGTCTTCCTGACACGTTCTTGTGATGGCGCGTTGCACGCTGCACGCTGTATACCGCCAGACCAATACCCCAGTATGTATCACCCAGTTTGTGAAATGCTTGATGTCTCGATTGTGTGGATCGTGGGACCCATAGAAGGTAGCATACGGTGCTAGGTTAAATAACTAAGTTATTTAGGAAGTCGATGCTCATGAAATATCGTGTGTACTCTATACATGTAATGCATCAAATATAATCAATGTGTATGAAGCATCGTTGTTTTAAGGCTTAACGGAGTAAGTCGCGGATTAAGCGTCTTAGAACAGATGCATGCTTAGCTATCTTCGAATGATAGTTTGGAGGTTGCACAGGCAAGCCCTCCCTTGGCCGATCACATGATGTGGTAGAGTGACGGACGGTAATCACCACGACACCTTATTGGCCATTTAACTCCTAGCCTGGGCTGCCTAACCAAGCTGGTAGAGTTGGACAGATAAGATGATATATGACGCTCATCTGCGACCGTTGATGAAGTTTTAGGGTTTTGAAGAGGTGTGCAAGCATCACTCTTCAGCTTGGTCGAAACCAAGCATTGGAGGTGTTTTTGACAGGACCGACCAGGTAGGCGTGTAAACGGCTTGCCGGTATGCATGTCCATACCTCACTGCCCCATGAAGATGCGATCTAGGCCACTCAAGTTTACCGGTAAAGAGGAGTGGATGAGATCGATTTGCGGAAGGAATCCTGTGCCGCAAAGGATTTCCAAAGGGGCGCGGCATGCCACCTTCAGGGCGCACGAAGCAAGGCGTCTGATCCTGCCTTGCTTTGGTCGGTCGTACATAGAGGTAGACGGGATAACGGCGATCATGTAGATACTTTCTGGACCTCCTTAGTCAATTCTTGCACCCTTCATCCAGGCTGGCGAATATGGACGCTCGTGATCGATTTACGACACATATAATATGCCGCAAACCCTAATTAGGGTTTTATGTTCGTCGCGCGCATGCTACTTTGGCCGGACGAGTTTGCATGTTATGCTCTTCGTTTGGATTGGCCGACCACGTGGGACCCACATTGGGACGGTGGTGAACATGGTGATACCTGACTGACGGTCATAGGCCTGATCTAATCCATCCAAACATGCTGGTGAAGTTGGATGGTCGTGATCAATTTGAGACCCTTAGTGGAATTTCTTGCGACCCTTTAAGCCTCACGCCGGCCCAACTTCAGGTTACCGCACGTCATTCTGTGGCTAGGTCAGGGGAGGATCGATTATGCAGGTAGGAAGGGGGACGACAGTGTACACCACAGTACTTGTCCGACCGGACTTGGAATAATCTACGCCGTCCAATTGTGCCGGCGAAGTTGGACGACCGTGACTGTTTTTAAGTCTGCCTTGGTCGTCCCTTGTCGCGCGATCCTTCTGCTCGACACCAGCCTAAACATCCAACTCTGGGCTGGCGTTTGGTGGCTATTTGAAGGGCGTGGTATGTATTTGACCGACCAGGGAAAAAACGGGCCCGCTAGTGGTCATTGTGGTGATAGCCTGCTCCTACTGAGGATCGTCTAGGCTATCGAATCATGCGGCCAACCTGCGTGGTCATGATTATTTCGGAGACTGGCACGGGCAGTCCAGATTATACTCAATCGGGCTAGTATAACACACCGATAGGAATGCTCAATCGGGCTAGTATAACACACCGAGAGACTTTACTCAATCGGGCTAGTATAACACACCGAGAGATAGCTTGTACGGGCATTTCGTGCATGCCTCACTATTGACACTCGGAGATTCGTGTTACTCTGTTAGGAGAAACACTCAGTCCTCATGCCGCACCAATAGTGAGGGTTCCCCGGAACAACACATGAAATACAAGGCTAAGGAATTAATTAATAATGCTATAAATCCACATAAAATCGGGATTGTTGCTACATGCTCCGTTCTGGGTGTATCTAATTCACAGGGATTGTTGCCACATGCTCCATTCTAGGTGAATTAATAAAGTGAAGAAGTATTCATCACTCAATTGGCTTTATCCTTTACATGATGTCAGCCTATTAAAATTCGGCTTTTACAATTTTAGCCTTAAACAAAAATCCACCATCAACATTAAGTCCCCTTCCTAGCACACAATGGTTACATCATTGTGGGATAGGCATGAGATGGTGACAGTATGCACGTAAGAAGACAAGATAAATGAAGTTTATCTGGAGGAGTTCTGACCAGCCCTTCAATCATCCATTTGGGTACGCTGGGTGTGACCACGACCTTGGTGGGACCGGTTTCCTCCTTCGGGTATTTTAACCAAGAAGGGAATAAAACTTATATGCTCCTCTTCCCACGGAAAACCGTGCATGTAACCATGGATGAATGTGGACCCCACCATGTATATGCTTCGACCAAAGGTCACTCTGTTGCACCTGTTTGATAGGCATGTGGGCCCGCCTACTTCGCTCAACCGTGGGACTCATCATGCGCCTGCTTGATCGAACGTAGGCTTGATGTGCCTGCTTCGGTTAAACGTGGGTCCACTGCGTTCCTGCTTCGGTCGAACGTAGGACCCGATGCGAGCATGCTTGCTTCGAACATGGGTAGCTGTGCATGCTTCGATCAAACACGATTCCACCATGTACATGTTTCAAACGTTTCACGTACGGTTGATATGCTTGCTCGAGTGTCATCCTTGCTACTTCAACCAAACACCGACCCTGTTATCTTGACTAAACACCAGCCTTGCTGCCTGCTTCGCTCGAACTTGGGACCCACCGCGTGCTTGCTTTGCTCAAAAATGAACCTTGTGTGCTCAAATGTGAATGTGGGTCCTGCAAAGAGCGTTGAAGCAGCTTCTGGAGCGAGCAAATCTGGAGAGCGTTGAAGCAGCTTCTGGAGCGTACGTCTAAGTGGGTCCCAGAAAGAGCGTTGAAGTGTTGAAGCGACTTCTTCTGGAGAGAGAGCTGAAACGCCTTCTTCTGGAGAGATATGAAACGCCTTCTTATGGAGAGAGAGCATTGAAGCGGCTTCTGATGGAGGGAGCGTTGAAGCAGACTCTGGAGCGAACGTCGAGGTGGCTCCTGGAGAGAGCATTGAAGCAACTTCTGTTGGAGAGAGTGTTGAAGCGGCTTCTTCTTCAGTTTGGTTTCCCCTTGAGAATTACATGCTTCTTGATTGACCATTTCTCTTGTGTTGAAGAAGTTCTTGACTGACGGCGAAGGAATTTCATGCTGAGCCTCAGTCCCCAAGCGTGGTCTACGTGGCTCTATCTTGTATGCCCGATGGGTCTACCATAATAAAGGTATCGTCATCCAGCCTTCGTACTAGTAATCATATTACTTCTCCATGGGTAAGAATATGCAGGAGTTTGGATTACCTTTTGTACGTAGTGGTAGTTGATATGGTGAAGCTCTGGACGGTATCAATAGGCGAGCAACAACGGTTCTTGGCAGCAGCTATGATCATAAGAGACCGGCAAGGAGAGGCGTGGTGGAAACTTGCACGAACTTGGCACCCTTCATACAATGATAGAGATCGTCTCGTTATTAAAGGGAGAAGCAGGAACCGATGGCTTTCTTGATGTTTCTTCATGGAATAGAGAAGAGGGAGACAGTCCCCTTCCCACGAGTATCCACTGAGCTTTCGACTTGATAGATGTTGTCACGCTAAGTTCATGAGGCCATCTTTACGTCTGCTCACTTGAGTATATCCTCGTCTTTGGACATCTTGGAATCATAGTGATAGCGTGCTTGCATCTCTCTAAATTCACCATCTTTGAGATGGGAAGTGCTAAGAAGTCCCCAGTCATACTCCTTTGCCATTATCATCTTTGCATCGTGTCTTTGAAGAGTAGGGAAGTTCCTTCATGCGAATGACTTAACTAATAGGTTTTGCAAATATGATGAAGCTCTTGACATGGAGGATCTGTATGTACCCCTCAAGTCCTAGGTGCAATCTCCTTTGGTAACTCAACTACTTCTTCTACGGGAGACAAATTCTGAAAGCGTCTCTCATTGATGTAGTTACCGTCGATTCAGATATGGAATATCTTGGACGTTGTTTCATTATTGTGGCAGTCGTGCATGTGGTACTAGAGTTGAAGTTGGCAATTTTGGACGCGCAGGATGTTGTATCTCGGTGGCTTTCCTTTTGCTGGTTCGTTTTAGCAGGGAAGATGTTGTTGTAGATGAGCGTTCAACAGCTTCACGAAGTCCAGAGGATGACCAAAAGCGCAGATTCTCCAACATAGCACGATAGACATGCACCATTGTATGATAGAGTAAATTCTCCCGGATCTTTCTCGACATGACGCGCGGACATCGTTATCTTCTTGAGGCTGCTTCCCTTGAGGTATCGGGCTCCAGTGGAAGATTTCCGTCATAGAGCGTTGATACGTTGCACCGGCATTATTTAAACCAAATGGCATTACAGTATAATAAAAATTTCTGAGAGGAGTTTGAAAAGTTGTCTTACTTGCGTCATGCTCGTACATCCTTATCTGATTGTACCCTCTATATCCATCCATGAAGAAGAACATGTCGTGTCCGCTGATGGAGTCTACTAACATGCCAATGTTATGTAGAGGAAAATCGTCTTTGGGGCAGCATTTGTCCAAGTCTCTGAAATCCACGGAGCACCCGATATGTCAGTTTTTCTTTTCTGGTCACGGCTTTCCACAAAAGTTCGTTCCCTCTTAGCGTGAGCGTGGGTTGCGGCTTCACCGGATGAAGAAGAACGCCTTGTCAGCAAAGATGCATCGTGGGGCTTATCCCTCAATGATGCGAGTCGGTCCTCCTCCTGAATTGACGCCCACGTGGGGAGTGGGATGCAATGAACTTTGTCTGATCCTTTATGCGGAGCTTCTCTTGGTTCAGACAATTCCACTCCACATATCAGTGCATATGGAGACACCGATGCAGGGATACGAATGACTTCTTTATTCATCATAGTCTCCAGGCACTGGTGATATGTCGAAGGGACAATCCTACTATCATGAAGCCACGGTCTCCCCAATATCATGTGGTAATCTGGCTCTTTTTCTATGACTTCAAATTTCACCTTTGACTGGACGGGCCCTACAGATAAATTCAGGTTGACATACCCCTACGTGTTGGTTTGGTTTCCCTCGAAGTCTGTCATTGTAGTAGGCTTCCGTACGATCTTGCCTAGGCGAACCTTGGACGTCCTGAGAGTCTTGAGAGTAATCACATTCGAAGACGCTCCCGTATTGATGAGAGCCCTCTTGAACTCTGAATCCTTGATGCATGCGGTAACATGTATGCACGGTTGTGACCTTCCTCTGGTTGATTGCGCCCGCTAATTCTTCGAGAGGTGTAAAATTTCTCATAAACTTTCCACTAGAGAAGTTGCTTCCTGATCCACCGACGTCTGGTTCATAGTGAAACTATTGACTTGAGGAGGATCGTTATGAGGATCAGTCCCCAGTGTAGGAGTCTCCATGACAGGACCGCTCATATCTGATGTAATCTTGTTGAAGAGATCGAGTATGCCGTTCATCGCTTCTTTGATCCGGTCCATGCAGGCCGCGCCGCTGAAGTACCTTCTACGGGTGCGTCGAATGCGTTCCTTGTTGGCTCTAGGGGCTGTCGCGGATCTTGTGGAAATCGATCAGTTAATGTCTTAAGAAAAGTGAGTACCTCTTTCTGAGTTGTAGCCACGTCCATTTGGGCCCTAGCGAGAACTTCTTGTCTCTCCATCAAATACACCATGGTAATAGGGGATTGTCCTCCTATGGCTCCTCCATCTCCTCGTCCCGATGGAGGAGTGGAAGTTGCTTTGGTGACGTCTGGAGGCGTTACACTTGAAGAGATGCCAGGGTTTGCGACTTCTCTGGCTCTGGTGATAGGAGGTGTCACGCCCAATGGAATATCTCCTCATGCTCCGCTGGTGCTGGTAGTATAGGAAGTAATTCCACGAGATACATTGATGGTATTGACTGGCTGCAGGTGACACCACTGATTTGGATATCAACATCGAGAGTGTTGTCAGCGCTAGTCCCGTCAGGATTGGTTGTTGATCCAGACCTAAGATCCACCATTTTCGAAATCATTAAAACTGAATTGGTATTGAAGAAATTGACTTCACAACTAAGAGATTAATCTCCCACTGTGGTCTCCAATTGTTTATGGGTGAAAACTATTTCTGCTGGTTTTGGCAATTTTGGGTGTGTGGATGAGAAATGAATCTAAACTCTAAACAAATGCACTGCACGAGAGTGCTTTTGATTCGAGAGATCAATCTGTACAATTCTGGCTTAAACCAAGAAATGGTCGTTCCACACTTGCTTCGGTCACAAAGTGAATGAGATGGGGTTGATCTTAGGGAGGGAAGCGAAGAAGGTGTTGAGATTGTGGAGGTGTTGGCTATTTATGACTTGTATCAGAATACCGAACTGGCTTGCAATAATGTGAGAACTCATCTTTGGGTGTTTGAATACGTTGTATCAACACTTGGTTTTTGTCTTGTCTGTGTTGGAAATAAGGAGGAGAACCTATTTATACAAGTCATTGAGCCTAACTCACGTCTCTCGTGGGAAGTGGAGGATATGGAGTGATGGAGTAGTGGAGTCGTGTTAGTGATTGTCACACGATCAAGTATAAGCCCACTTCTCCCATCATCACTAACCGTCCATGTCTTCCTGACACGTTCTTGTGATGGCGCGTTGCACGCTGTACGCTGTAAACCACCAGACCAATACCCCAGTATGTATCCCCCAGTTTGTGACATGCTTGATGTCTCGATTATGTGGATCGTGGGACCACAGAAGGTAGCATGCGGTGCTAGGTTAAATAACTAAGTTATTTAGGAAGTCGATACTCTTGAAATATCGTGTGTACTCTATACATGTAATGCATCGAATATAATCAATGTATATGAAACATCGTTGTTTTAAGGCTTAACGGAGTAAGTAGCGTATTAAGCGTCTTAGAACATATGCATGCTTAGATATATTTGAATGATAGTTTGGAGGTTGCACAGGCAAGCCCTCCCTTGGCCGATCACATGATGTGGTAGAGTGACGGATGGTAATCACCACGAAACCTTATTGACCATTTAACTCCTAGCCTGGGCTGCCTAACCAAGCTGGTAGAGTTGGACGGATAAGATGATATATGACGCTCATCTGCGACCGTCGATGAAGTTTTAGGGTTTTGAAGAGGTGCGCAAGCATCACTCTTCAGCTTGGTCGAAACCAAGCATGAGAGGTGTTTTTGACAGGACCGACCGGGAAGGCGTGTAGACGGATTTCCGGTGTGCATGTCCATACCTCACTGCCCCATGCAAATGCGATCTACGCCACTCAAGTTTACCAGTAAAGAGGAGTAGCTGAGATCGATTTGCGGTAGGAATCCTGTGCCGCAAAGAATTTCCAAAGGGGCGCGGCATGCCACCTTCAGGGCGCACGAATCGAGGCCTCTGGTCCTTCCTTGCTCTGGTCGGTCGGACATAGAGGTAGACGGGCCCACGGTGATCATGTAGATACTCTCTGTACCTCCTTAGTCTATTCCTGCACCCTTCTGTTGATGGTGGATTTTCATTAAAGGCTAAAATTTTAAAGGCCGAAATTATGCGCTAACATCCTGCAAAGGATAAATCCACTGATAAAATGGTGAATACTTCCTCACTATAAACTTATAGCATTATCAATTAATGCATGACCAGCCTTGTATTTTCTTTACTGCTCCACTCTCATTATTGGTGCGGCATGACGACTGAGTGTTGCTTTCAGCAGAGCAACACGAATCTCCAAGCGTTAATAACGAAGCATATCCGAAATACCCGTACATGATGCAATTCTCGGAGTGCTATACTAACCCGATCGAGCATCTGGACTGTCTACGACAGTCTTGGAAATAATCACGACCACGCAAGTCGGCCACAAAGCTGCAAAGTCACGCATGACAAAATAATCACCAAACGCCAGCCCAGAATGGATATCCAGACTGGTGTGGAGCAGCTTGGAAAATCTTGTGCGCACAAGACCGCCTACGGCAGTCTCAAATTCATCACGACCGTCCAAGTTCACCAGCATGGTTGGACGACGTAGATTATTCCATGACCGGTTAGAAAAAGCTTGTTATGTACACCGGAGGACCTTCTTCCTACCTGCATGACCGACTCTTCCCTAACCTGACCAGATTGCAATATACGATTGTCCGAAGTTGGGTCAGCGTGGACAATTGAGGGTCGCAGAAAAGTCCACTAAAAACCTAAAATTGATCACGACCATCCAACTTCACCAGCATGGTTGGATGGCTTAGATTAACCCTGAGATGGTCGGACACATACCACCGCACTCAGCACCGGCCTATTAAGTGCCCCACACAATCAGCCTCTCCGGATGAGGTATATAACACGTATTTTCGGTTAGCCAAACTAGCTAACACGCGTCCGGCCAAAAACCCTAATTAGGGTTTGTGTCGCAAATCGATCACGAGCGTCCATTTTGTCCTGCTCGAATGAAGGGTCCAGGAATAGACTAAGCAGGTCCGGTGAGTATCAACACGATCATTGTGGGACCATCTATCTCCACACCCGATCGGCCAAGGCATACCATGACTGGTTGCCTCAATTCGCACGCCCAAACTAGGCGTGGTCACACTTCCCAATTGCAAACCAATATCGACCACTCAACTTCGCCGAAAAATTTAATGGTTTAGATCACGTTTCCATGGGACAATAAGGTACAGACGTGTACACCAGCCGCCGTCTGCACGCCTAACTGATCGACCAAGACCGACCAGGCTTGGTCGTCTCGTAACACGCGCCCGAAGTAGGCATGACGCGCGGCCTTTGTGTCATGAGATTTCTGTCGCAAATCAATCTCAGCCATTCCTCTTTGCCTGACAAATTCAGTGGTATAGATTGCACCTTCATGAGACAGTGAGGTATAGGCGCCTACGTCAGCATGCCGTCTACACACATGCCTGATCGGCCCTGCCAAATATGTCTCCCACGCTTGGATTCGACCAAGCTAAAGGTTGGTGTTTGAGCACCTCCTAAACCCTAATCCAACGGTCGCAGATGTGGGTCGCAATCCATCTTGTCCGTCCAACTTCACCAACTTGGACGGAAAACCTAAAACAGGAATTAGGCGACCAGTGAGGCATCAGCACAATCACCGTCCACCACTCTTCCGCACAAAGTGATCGGCTAAGTCATGACTTACCTGTACAGCCTCCAAACAATCACTCGAAGATGGCTAGACATGCATCTATTTTAAGACGATTAATCGTGACTTACTCCGTTAAGCTTTAAAACAGAGATGCTTCACACATGCTAATTATATTCGATGCATTACCTGCATAGAATACACACGATATTTCACAAATATCGACTTCCTAAATAACTTAGTTATTTAATCTAGCATCACATGCTACCTTTTGTTGGCCCACGGTCCACACAGTCGAGACATTAATCATGTCACAAACTGGGGGATACATACTGGGGTATTGGTCTGGTGGTTTACAGCGTGCAGCGCACAACGCGCCATCACAAGAATGTGTCAGGAAGACATGGACGGTTAGTGATGATGAGAGAAGTGGGCAAGACTAATCGTGTGACACTAACACACGCAACTCCACTAATCCACTTTCTCCACTTCCCATGAGATACGTGGGTAAGGCTCAATGACTTGTATAAATAGGTTCTCCTCCATATTTCAAAACAACACAAGACAACAGAAACAAGTGTTGATACAATCGTATTCGAACACCAGAACTGGTAGCTTACATTATGCAAGCCAGTTCATCTTTCTGATACAAGTCATAAACAGCCAACACCACCACATTCTCAACACCTTCTTTGCTTCCCTCCCTAAGATCAACCCCATCTCCTTCACTTTGTGACCGAAGCAAGTCTGGAACGACCATTTCTGGGTTTAGGCCAGAGTTGTACAGATTGATTTCTCGAATAAAAAGCACTCCCGTGCAGTGCATTTGTTTAGGGTTTAGATTCATTTCTCATTCGCACACCCCAAATTACCAAAACCGGCAGAAATAGTTTTCACCTATACAAAATTGGCGACCATAGTAAGAGACTAATCTCTCGGTTGTAAAATTGGATTCTCAATATTCATTCCAACCTTCTCAATATTGGGATAGATCTTGGGTCCGATCCAATCATTAACCTATCCATTTTTGGTTTTTATCTCGGTCTTCATCTCACGATGTATCCTCGCACGCTAGATTCTCCAGAAACCATAGATGATTAAGGTATCATGGGAAGTGTGGCTAGAATGCTGGAGGATGTCCTGGAAAATCAAGCTGGTATCGCTAGAAGGCAGAGCGAAACATTCCGCCTTTTGAATGATATATCAGCTCCATTACAAGAAGGATCGGCAAGCATTTACCCAGACGGTGCAAGAAACGATGAATCCTTATTTAGAAGTCATTTCTTTACCAGCGGAGATGCAGAGAGAGCGCGTAGCCACAGGGGACTCAGGAGAGACGAAAAACATGGTCCATCTGGCGACGGAGACTCGAGACAACTCCGTAGAAGAAAAGACTTGTCCGGGATGCCACATCTGCCGGATAAAGAAAGGGAGCCTCCAGCTTACGGAGCCTTACTGGAAGATTTGTACCTCAAGACTCTTGTCGAAGATCAGAAGACTACCCAATCCACAACGACCTTCAGCCATGTGAAGAAATACTTGAGGAGGGAGAAATCAATCAAGGAACACGTGAGTGCAGAGGATGGGAGCGTTCAACTCATTCACCCAGCAATGATATTATGACGCCTTCCGCATTCCGTTATCCAGTCAAGAGAGCCGCGGATATGATGACACACACTGGTTTTCCAAATCCGTATGCAAAGCGTGCTCCACATCAAAGCCACAGAGAGACGTCACGACATCCGCTTACGCAAAAAAGGCTGGACTCGAAGTATCCTTATTTGCCGTTCCCAATAAAGAAGATCCTGGAGTTGTTGGAGGCATGGGTGCGAGACGGAGAGGTACAACTTCCTCCTGTATGGCGTAAACCGACTGATCAAGAACTAATAGATCCGAGGTATTGTCATTATCATTGGTTCCTTCATCACCCTACCAGTGAATGCAACGCCTTGAAGCACATCGTTCAGGAGAAGCTTAATTCAGAGGAGTTGCCTTCCCTCTCTGGAAATTAATGCGTACGGCTTCCTTGAAGAGGTTGCTTGGGAAGTTTCAGTTTCATGCAAATGAGGTTCCAAAGAGCAAGTAAGTTCTATCAAACAATTTTACAAGCAAGATAGTTTTAGAATTTACTAGGGACCTGACATCCTACACGGAGAAAGAGATTCAATGATCAAACACCATGCTTGTTTCCCTTCATGTTTCCTTTTCACACGATATTTGCAATTTCATATGACATGTATAATCATTCATAACCAAGACGCAAATTCTATTTAGAATGATCACTTTCAGAAAATCAATTGTTCACAAAACTATCTCAAAAAATAAACCAGTTCAAAATTCAACCACCTATTAGTTCAAAACCTGAAATCAAATTGTGAAAGGAAATCCTCACAATCACTCAAAAGAATCTAAAGAAAGAACACAAGTAGGAGGCATGAATCCTTCAAGGAAAGTCCTTCAGCAGCAAATCATCCTTCTGAGCAAGAGAAGCTTTCATCCTTTGGAGTGCGTCCTGTTTCAGCTTCAACTCCTTAGACAACTTTTCAACCTCTTCTTCATGGCGAGCAATACATTCTGCAGAAGGAACTCCATTTTGAAATTTCTGAAGCTCCTGGATTTCATAGAACCCTTTGAAGAACCAAGGAGCGTTGAAGTCGTACTGCACAAACACGTCTCGGTGGCACTTCCAGTCTTCAATCATCTCCTCGGAAACGGTTCGACCAGTCGTGACGCTCATCCCGTGAATGGAGAATAAAGCTTCTTGGACGCGGTTGACCAATGCAAGGCGACTTTTGAGCTTCATGGTGGTAGCAATGTGGCCATGCTTCTTCCATATCACCGTGTATAACTCCTCGAACTGAGTCGGCACACTGAATCCCCCAACCAACACATGACCTGCATGAGGGGTATCGAAGGGAGGATCGAAGATAGCACCAGGAATAACAGGTTGCATTACCAATGCTTCACCAGTCACATGAGGTATTTCAGAAGAAGTCATCATGACGGCTTCATCATTTGGAACCTGCTCAGGAAATTCCGTCTCAATAATCGTAGATGTTGTTTCTCCTGCATTCCTCCTGATGTTTGCTTCACTTTGAAGGCTGATTTCTGTCACGGCCTCATCTACAAGTTCAACGAAACGCTCTGACACATTTCCGTTCTGGGAAACGTTTCCTGCATCAACCACTGAGCCTGCATTATCCTTTTCATCATCTCCAAGAGGATCAGTATTGCCAGACTTCTCATGAAGACCAGTATCGCCAGACCTCTCGTTATGACTACGAGCCAGTCTTGCGAAAGCATTTTCTTTCGAGATTCCCTGATCGCTAACAAAGGATTACCTTTAGTGAAAGTTGCTCAGGAAGAACGAAACCAAGGGATCAAACAGAAAGAAATTTAAATACCTGCATATTGGAGGAATTGAGGATCACCGAACCACATGCCTACTTCTTAGACTGCACTCCTGCTTGGGGACTGCAGTTATCAGCTCTGGTTCGTTTACATGGGAGTGGTTTCAACCGAGGATGCTCCTTCAAGACGTCAGAAGATGACTCGCCGCGGGAATTTGTCACAACCTCCTCCAAGAATTTCTGAAAGGTTAACAATTGCTCCCTCCAAAATTCCTTATACCTGCTAGTTACCGTCGTGTTTCTTCCGATAGGAAGGAAAGGAAGGCTCTGCACTGACGAAAATGTGTCAGCATTAAGAATGTCCGGGAAAAGTTCTTTTGGAGCCTTCAACGAACGAAGAAATGGAACACCCTGGTCAAATCCCATTTGCCGAGCAGCCCTGTCAATATTGTACAGAGTCACGGTAAATTCTTCATCAAATAAAGGCGGGACATATCCCGGAGTGCAGCTTCGCAAGTAAATAAGTTCTCCAAGACTCGCGGTTTCGGCATCAGTACGCAACACATCATCAGGAACAGCAGCAAAAGTCTTTGTATGAACAATTGAAGGGTGGATTGGCCCCCATGGACGAAAATTTATGGAGGACACATTGCGAAGACATCCACAAGCTTCACACCGGTTTTTGGACGTCTCTTCTGCCAACGAAGTATTCTCGAACCACCATACAAACTGCTGAGTGAAGTTGCAGGAACAGGAGCATAGCTTTTGAAATGTTCCCACAAAAACGCCTGAAGAAAAGCAATGTGGATATGCGACTCCACCTTCTTATACCCATTGGAAGCATGCATATCCGTCGCTAAGGCGTCCAGATGAGAATACAGTGATCCAAGAAACAAGGCACCTAGGGGAAGGACCTCACCTTTTGCCAGCTTTATAGCAAACATGACGAGGTCACCTCTTATGGTCTTCCTTCCAGAACCGTTGTCAAATATGTCTCTGGATAACCACAAAGACAGGAATGCAATCACGTTGAGCTCGTCTTCCAACTCCTGACCGGGTTTCGGGTCTGCAGGAGACCACTCCGACACCCACCAAGTGTAAAAGCATTTTGTGTCTTTCTTCTCCTTCTCCAGATGATTGAATTCTCCCGCCTTTCGAAGTATATCATTATAATATCGACGTTTTGCATCAGTAAGTTTGTAAAAGAAGCTTCCAGCAACAGGCAGGTTCATTAATGCAGCTACGATTTCCAGAGAAATGGTCATCTCTCCCCATATGCATACAAATGTGTGAGTAGAAGGACTCCACCGAGAAATGAAAGTGATCAAGCCTGCAGCATCTTTCTTAATCTGAAGAGTGGCAGACGCCATGACCGCATCAAGGATTTGCGCCTTAACCAAATTAGCTTTAATCCTTTTCTTACTCAGCATGCGTCTCATCCATTCTTCATAAGAGCCTAGCGGAGTGTGACAAATCTTGAAGTCAATAGGTGAAGGAGGATATTCATTTCTCCGAAGACAGAATCTCATCACAAGTGCTGAAGAAGAGGATCGATCAGCTTCCATATTTTATGAACTAGAGAGCATGACTATCTTGTGAGAAGGATGTATTTTAATGTTCGGAAAAGGCACGGTGAATAACTCATCATCTATATTTTTGGCATATTTTTGAAGTTGTCAACACTCCCTGATTTGGCACCAACATTATCCCCAGAAGACATTTCAACAGGAATCTTTTTGTTTATCCTACAAAAGACAAGAGAGTCAATACTTGTATGAAAACGCATGGGATGTATAGTCACACACGACAGAACACACATTCACGTTGGAGTACACAAGGATGGGACAATCATACAAGCAAGGTTGGTATTGAGCCACAAACAAGGCTGGTATTGAGCCACAAACAAGGCTGGTATTGGGTCCAAACAAGGCTGGTATTGAACCACGTCAGCAAACGAGGCCGGTATTAGTAAAGTCCACGAAGACGGTCGAGATTACAAGGCTAGAATCCCATCACGCAAGCAAGAATATCATGTCACGCAAGTAGGCAGCTATTGGATCACATCATTCCGGTATTGGTCAAAGCCGATCAAGGTCACAAGTCTGGTATTGGGCCACGTCAGCAAGCAAGGCCGGTCAAGGTCACGAAACTGGTATGGGGTCGATGTTCAATCAGGCGTACATAGTGGGACTCACGTTCAACCGAGCATATATGGTGGGGCCCACATTCCTTTGCACGTATTATAACACGGTTTTCTTTATTCATGGAAGTCGTGTCTACGAAATTCAAGCCAAGGGTTTTCTCAATCTATAACCTAAAAGCTAGGTTTGGCATGCAACAATGGAAAAAGAAGCAAAAGACAACATATTCATGGATTCACGGCTTGTTTACTAAGCAATCCTAGCAATATCGGTCGTTTTGCTATCAACTTTGGTGATGAACTAATCATGATATGTCTTGCAAAAGAGGTTTACCTAAAAAACTAGGGTTTTACCTTCAAAAAAAAAAAAAAAAAACAGGAAGCTTACATTGTTGCGGACGAACGGACGGCGGCGGCGGCGACGGAAAGCTTCGGCGGCGACGTTGGCTTCGGCGTGATCGGAGGCTGTGAAGGTCACGGGCGGGAGCTCCACACAAAAAAAAAATCGTGAGGAAACAAAAAGGGTCGGTCCCTTTTATAAACAAATAATTGGGAGAATCCCAATAGAACAAGGGTTCCTCTTTTGATTGGATTCCTCTTTTGATTCAAACACCCAAGGAAGGAAACCGGTCCCACCAAAGGATTCCATGCTTGCACGGCGGTGTTTACATGGACAACTACTAGCGGTCGGTCAAAGTTCTTCCGGGTAAACTTTCTTTATCCTGTCTTTCTCATATAAGTATGCCACCATCTCATGCCTACCCCACAATAGTGTAACCATTATGTGCTAGGCAGGGGACTTAATATTAATGGTGGATCTTCATTAAAGACTAAAATTGTAAATGCTGAAATTATGCGCTAACATCCTGCAAAGGATAAAGCCACTGATAAAATAGTGAATACTTCCTCACTATAAAATTATAGCATTATCAATTAATGCATGACCAGCCTTGTATTTTCTGTACTGCTCCACACTCATTATTGGTGCGGCATGACGACTGAGTGTTGCTCTCAGCAGAGCAACACAAATCTCCAAGCGTTAATAATGAAGCATATACGAAATAACCGTACAGGCTGCAATTCTCGAAGTGTTATACTAACCCGATCGAGCATCTGGACTGTCTACGAAAGTCTTGGAAATAATCAAGACCACGCAAGTGGGCCACAAAGGTGCAAAGTCACGCCTGACAAAATAATCACCAAACGCCAGTCCAGAATGGATATCCAGACCGGTGTGGAGCATCTTGGAAAAGCTTGTGCGCACAAGACCGCCTACGGCAGTCTCAAATTCATCACGACCGTCCAACTTCACCAGCATGGTTAGACGACGTAGATTATCCCATGACCAGTTAGACAAAGCTTGTACTGTACACCGACGGACCTTCTTCATACCTGCATGACCGACTCTTCCCTAACCTGACCAGATTGCAATATACGATTGTCCGAAGTTGGGTCAGCGTAGAGAATTGAGGGTCGCAGAGAAGTCCACTAAAAACCTAAAATTGATCACGACCATCCAACTTCACCAGCATGGTTGGATGGCTTAGATTAACCCTGAGATGGTCGGACACATACCACCGCACTCAGCACCATCCTAGTAAGTGCCCCACACAATCGGCCTCTCCAGATGAGGTATATAACACGTATTTTCGGTTAGCCAAACTAGCTAACACGCGGCCGACCAAAAACCCTAATTAGGGTTTGTGTCGCAAATCGATCACGAGCGTCCATTTTCTCCTGCTCGAATGAAGGGTCTAGGAATAGACTAATCAGGTCCGGTGAGTATCAACACGATCTCTGTGGACCCATCTATCTCCACACCCGATCGGCCAAGGCATACCATGACTGGTTGCCTCGATTCGCACGCCCAAACTAGGCGTGGTCACACTTCCCAATTGCAAAACAATCTCGACCACTCAACTTCTCCGGACAAATTGAGTGCCTTAGATCATGTTTCTATGGGACAATAAGGTACATACGTGTACACCAGCCCGCCGTCTGCACGCCTGACTGATCGGCCAAGACCGACCAGGCTTGGTCGTCTCGAAACACGCGCGCGAAGTAGGTATGACGCGCTGCCTTTGCGGCATGAGATTTCTGTCGCAAATCATCTCATCCATTCCTCTTTTCCCGACAAATTCAGTGGTCTAGATTGCACCTTAATGAGACAGTGAGGTGTAGGCGCCTACGGCAGCATGATGTCTACACACATGCCCGATCGGTCCTGCCAAATATGTCTCCCACGCTTGGATTCGACAAGCTAAAGGTTGGTGTTTGAGCATCTCCTAAACCCTAATCCAACGGTCGCAGATGTGGGTCGCAATCCATCTTGTCCGTCCAACTTCACCAGCTTGGACGGACAACCTAAAACAGGAATTAGGCGACCAGTGAGGCATCACCACAATCACCGTCCACCACTCTTCCGCACAAAGTGATCGGCCAAGTCAGGACTTACCTGTACAACCTCCAAACGATCACTCGAAGATGGATAGACATGCATCTATTTTAATACGCTTAATCGTGACTTACTCCGTTAAGCCTTAAAACAGCGATGCTTCACACATGCTGATTATATTCGATGTATTACCTGCATAGAATACACACGATATTTCACAAATATCGACTTCCTAAATAACTTAGTTATTTAATCTAGCATCACATGCTACCTTTTGTGGGTCCCACGATCCACACACTCGAGACATTAATCATGTCACAAACTGGGGGATACATACTGGGGTATTGTCCTGGCGGTTTACAGCGTGCAGCGCACAACGCGCCATCACAAGAATGTGTCAGGAAGACATGGAAGTGGGAAAGACTAATCGTGTGACACTAACACACGCAACTCCACTACTCCATCACTCCACTTTCTCCACTTCCCATGAGAGAGGTGGGTAAGTCTCAATGACTTGTATAAATAGGTTCCCCTCCATATTTCAAAACAACACAAGACAACAGAAACAAGTGTTGATACAATCGTATTCCAACACCAGAACTGATAGCTTACATTCTGCAAGCTAGTTCAGTTTTCTGATACAAGTCATAAACAGCCAACACCTCCACATTTTAAACACGTTCTTCGCTTCCCTCTCTAAGATCAACCCAATCTCCTTCATTTTGTGACCGAAGCAAGTCTAGAACGGCCATTTCTTGGTTTAGGACAGAGTTGTACAGATTGATTTCTCGAATCAAAAGCACTCCCGTGCAGTGCATTTGTTTAGGGTATAGATTCATTTCTCATCCGCACACCCCAAATTACCAAAACCGGCAGAAATAGTTTTCACCCATAAACACCTTCATCCAGGCTGGCGAAGATGGACGCTCGTGATCGATTTACGACACATGTAATATGCCGCAAACCCTAATTAGGGTTTTATGTTGGTCGCGTGCATGCTACTTTGGCCGTACGAGTTTGCATGTTATTCTCTTCGTTTGGATTGGCCGACCAAGTGGGACCCACATTAGGACGGTGGTGAACATGGTGATACCTGACTTATGGTCATAGGCCTGTTCTAAGCCATCCAAACATGCTGGTGAAGTTGGATGGCCGTGATCAATTTGAGACCCTTAGTGGAATTTCCTGCGACCCTTTAAGCCTCACGCCGTCCCAACTTCAGGCAACCGCACTTCATTCCGTGGCTAGGTCAGGGGAGGATCGATTATGCAGGTAGGAAGGGGGCCCGCCAGTGTACACCACGGTACTTGTCCGACCGGACTTGAAACAATCTACGTCGTCCAACTGTGCCGGAGAAGTTGGACGGCCGTGACTGTTTTTAAGTCTTCCTTGGTCGGCCCTTGTCGTGCGATCCTTCTGCTCCACTCCAGCCTGGACATCCAACTCTGGGCTGGCGTTTGGTGGCTATTTGAAGGGCGTGGTATGTATTCGACCGACCAGGGAGAAAACGGGCCCGCTGGTGGTCATTGTGGTGATAGCCTGCTCCTACTGAGGATCTTCTAGGCTATCGAATCATGCGGCCAACCTTCGTGGTCATGATTATTTCTGAGAATGGAACGGGCAGTCCAGATTATACTCAATCGGGCTAGTATAACACACCGAGAGGAATTCTCAATCGGGCTAGTATAACACACCAAGAGACTTTACTCAATCGGGCTAGTATAACACACCGAGAGATAGCTTGTAAGGGCAATTCGTGCATGCCTCACTATTGACACTCGGAGATTCATGTTACTATGTTAGGACAAACACTCAGTCCTCATGCCGGACCAATAGTGAGGGTTCCCGGGAACAACACATGAAATACAAGGCTAATAAGGCATTAATAAATAATGTTATAAATCCACAGAAAATCGGGATTGTTGCTACATGCTCCGTTCTGGGTGTATCTAATTCACAGTGATTGTTGCCACATGCCCCATTCTAGGTGAATTAATAAAGTGAAGAAGTATTCATCACTCAAATGGCTTTATCCTTTACAGGATATCATCCTATTAAAATTCGGCTTTTACAATTTTAGCCTTAAACAAAAATCCACTATCAACACCTGTCATAGCTTAAATTGTGAGTCATAGTATAACCGATCCCAAGGAGCAAACCGAAACATTGAAAAGCATTTAATTATGATTTTTCATAATATATGTTTTATTGAAAAACATTTAATTATGTTTTAATTACCAGTAATTAAAGCATATCCTCTGAAAAATATTATTAATTAATGTGCTACACTAATAATAGAAGTTTTCTAAGAGAGATTTCAGAAATATGGTTTGGTATTTAATTGAAAATAGGAAAACCAAAATTAGGTACTTAAATGCATATCTTGAGAATATTTTCGGTTTTGGAATTTCCTTGTTGTCCAAACAACCTTGGTCTATAAATACTTGAGTTTGCATTTCTTGCAAACTATCCTAAGAGCCAGGAAAACTTCATTCTTGTTGTTTCTGGTGGAGCTGTCTATCCGGAGAGGAAAGTATCCTAATTAGGAGAAATCAAAATCTCTTACGACCGCTCGTTTAAAGACTTCTGTCGGATCAAGAAGCTCTACGAGTACCATTGGTGGGAAACTAGATAATTACATTGATATTTTGGTTTTTGATTATTGATTTGATTGACTAACGATTGTTGAAACTTTGATTGCACCTAGTTTGATTACTCTTGAGAGCCCTCTCTTCTGACATAAGGGTCACTGAAACTAGATCAAAGTATCGACGGGATCTTTAAAACCATTTGCGGATCTAAAGACATTTTGTGATAATACATTGTTAACAGACTCCGTTCTGTGCGTGATTGAACGCAAGAGGATTCAAGTTTGTGTTGTGCAGGTTATTAAGAAGATAATGGAAGATTTGAAGACGAAGAAGGTTTTCTTATTAGTTTTCGTATCTTGTGAATATAGTGCACAAACCTTGATCGGCCGGGATCCAACTAGAATCGTGTTTATCTTTGATAGACTTGATTTTCTAGTTGTATGAGATCGGCATCACTTTATAGTTACTCTTTGAGTTCTATATTGATTGATTGAAAATTTAGAAATTGGTTATTTCGGTAATCAAGTTTCAGATTGATCTAACCAGACAAAGGAGTTTAATTTAAACGGAAGAGCTTTTGTCAACAACTCATACATATATTTTACCAAAGATTGATTAAAGTGGTTACCAAACAGATTCATTCCTTGTTGTTTGGAGTACGATCCAAAGGAGTAGCTATTCACATGCGTGACTCTCGAAGTCGAAGGCGCATGGGTAGTGAGGAAATTAAGTAGATAAGGGTAGTATACTTGGTCTCAAATATACAAAGTTGGTATTGGATTTTGTATAGCGTCTTAATTATGAGAGTATTCAAAACTGGACTAGGTCCCAGGGTTTTTTTGCGGTGTCCTCGTTAACAAAAGCTTGCTATGTCATTTACTTTATTATTCCGCAATTATAATTTGAAGTAAATACACTTGTACATTAATCCGAATTACTTGACATTGATCGTAATAATCAATCGGTTTTTACCGTAACTATTGTCAAGTAAATTTCTTGTTGTCGTATTGTCTCAACCTCGTGAGTGTGAACTCTGTAACATCTTAACTTCTTCATTGCCTCTATTGAATGGTATAGTCATATCCTTGAAATCAAACTTGATAGGGATGATGCTCTTCATCCATTCCACTCCTAATACCACGTCAACCACCCCCACCCCCAGGTATAACAACCACACCCAATAATTCATTCAGAAATTTGTATGGACTAACTCCAATATTATTCCGAGAGCACCAGCTTATAAAGAGAGCTCAACCAATAAAGATATCAAAGAGTTATATCTTTTTTTATCAATAAAATCTGCAATCAAACAGATAGAAATCTGTGAGCCTGACTGATATGAGAAATAGCTTGGACTGTACCAAAGACCAATTCCCAAGTGCCAATCAATTCCTATCCAACAATAAAGGTCGGATTTACCAATTGATTGAACTGTACACAAGTTGTGATATTTCAATTATATAAACAAATATAATGCGTAAAAGAAATAACACAGACACCAGAAATTTTGTTAACGAGGAAACCGCAAATGAAGAAAAACCCCGGGACCTAGTCCAGAAATGAACATCGCATTGTATTAAGACGCTACATACACTAGCCTACTACAAGTTAATTTCAGACTGGATCCCTAACCAAGTCTCACACCGATTAAGGTACAGTCGCGTTCCTTACGCCTCTAGAACCACGCCGTATTCCGCGCACTTGATTCCCTTAACTGATCTCACCCACAACTATGAGTTGTTACGACCCAAAGTCGAAGTCTTATATATAAATATGCCTCCCACAGATAAGTCTATTATGATAGATAAATCTGTCTCCCACAAAAGTACCTACGAAGTTTTTGTTTTCTCTTTTGATAAATCAAGGTGAACATGAACCAATTGATAACTTAACTATAATAGAAAACTAATAATAAACTGTAATTATCTAGTTTCCCACCAACGGTACTCGTGGAGATTCCCAATCCCAAAGAAGTCTTTAAAACGAGCAGTCGTAAGAGATTTCGCCTATTTATGGTACTTTCCTCTCCGAATAGATGGATCCACCAGTAAAAACACAACTAGGTAGTTTTGCTGGCTTTGAGGATTAGTTTGATCGAAATGCAAACTTCAATATTTGTAGACCAAGGAAGTTTGGACACCAAGGAATTTCCAAAACCGAAAATATTCTCAAGATATGCAATATATTTCCAAATTAGATTTTCATAATTCCTGGGAATGCTCTATCCAAATATTGACCAAAATCTCAGTAGAAAATCTCCATTTAGTAAATGCACATTACCAATTTTCATTTTCTAAAGATATGCATTTTAATTGCTGGAAATTAAAAGCATATAACACTAAAAACCTTAATTAAAAGATTCTCAATTTATTTCGATCCGGTATTCTCCTTTAGTTATTAAGGAATATCTTTGAACAATAAAAGATAAGAATTACTGCACATGTTCAAAGTATGTCGACATCTTTACTTGGTAAATCCTTTTTCATATTTACCATCTTGGAACCGATTTGCCACACTTCCAAACGAGTTTAGAATTGGTTCATATGACTTCCAAGAACTATGTGATTGATTATCCTATCAAATAACCATTAATGGGTTTCACGGTTCTACCAAAACGTAAAGCTTCGGTTATACCTCCAGGTGGGTACTAGGATCGGTCACACTAGCTTTCCAAAATTTGGTTGACTAGGTACTAGGATCAGTTACCACATAATTACGGTATTTACTCATAATTGGTTGCACAAGTCATAGGATTGGTTACCAATTACTAAGACTTGTTACACCTCTTACAAGGATCGATTCCACATACTTGTGATCGGTTGCACCTCTTACTAGGATCGGTTCCCCAATGTCTAGAGTTGGTCATACCAATTAAAATATATCGATCATACCATCTCAGGTGATCACTTAAGATCAGTTTCACTAATAAAAGTCACACCAATACAAAATTCAGGCCTTGTGAATAGTTTTACCAAGATACATAAACAAGTTATGAGCGGTTATACTAAACACACATATTGGTAATCCAAAGATTTGCAATGAATAATACTACCAATAAGCCTAGTGATTTCCCTTTCGATTCGTAAAACAAGTTTATGAATTCTACTTCCTTTAAATGAATATAAAACATTGTTTCCTAGGACGAAATATTCACCCATACCCATACGCATAATCACAATAGCATTCATACGATTATGTCGATGTCTTATATACGAAGTTCAAAAGATTGACGTTATACTTCGTATTGTAATTCCTTAATACTATGTCTAACTAGAGTATAATCATTCACATCTTCGCAATTATGTTTTCAATATGCACGACTTCAAAGATACGTTAGGAATGAAACAGTTCAAGTCAAATATTACTAACCTCAAGAGTAAGGATGATGTCGTCGTTGTATCCCTTTACTTCTTCACATTCTTCAAGTCTTCACATAATACTTGTAAGTCTCATATCCTAGTAACTTGCTAGCTAACATATACGAAGTTGACTCGAGTAAATAATCAAGCGACTCTTTAAATGAGTTTTGATTCACTAAAATATGATAATCAAACTTGACATACCAACGCTTGGTGGGTTCAACCGAGCTATGCTCTAACAATCTCCCCCTTTGTAAATTTTAGTGACAAAAGTCTTACATCATATTGATAAACATTACAAGAATTCATTACACATACGCTTGATTCCAAGTTTCAACAACACAATAACCTGTATACATTCAATCCACAGATGCCAGTGTTGACATTATAATAACAAAGCTAATACTCCCCCTAAAGGTAAGATAGGTAGATTTTCAATCCACACATCTTTGTTATTCCCTTTTTAGTCCATATAACTACAAGTATCAATATGATATGTTACTCCCCCTTAGTTTATGCTTTACTCTTTCGTTAGATATAACGTTTAAGCACCATTATCCTTTCCTTAGTGATACCAAATCACTTGTTTACTCGATATATTTCTCCCTATTTTTGTCACAAAATGACAAAGATACGAGCAAATAAAGGACAAACCGAAAGGATCTTACAAATCTCAAAAGACTTGCAACCTATAAGAGTTAAGCACGAGAGTTCCACACACTACTTTAGATAACTAATATCAAAACTGAAACTATAAAGTAATTTTGTTTTGATTTGTTACCAAGGAACCAATTTCCCGAAGAAATTTTCCCTAATAGTTTATCAAATCAAAAACTGATTAAGCACCTTAGTTCTTTTGCTAAACCGATTTTACAAATACAGTCGCTTGTTCGATAAGACCAAAATAAAGATCAGAATTAACTCTATTTTTCTCATCAGGTTCTAATTATTCAAATAATAACTTAGACCTTTCACTTTTAAACAACACAAGTACTAGGTTAGTTAACTAACATTTCTTGTTAAGGCATTCGATTAGACGTGAATAACCAAAACCTCCACTTTAAGTCTAACTAAGATCAGAATTAACTTAGTTTCTCTTATCCGGAATCGAATTGGATTAAATAATTCATCCCGAAAACCTTTTTGTTAAGCCATAAAAAATTCATACAAACCAAATAAATCAACTTGCATAATTATTTACCTCAACCGGAAGTAATTGAAACAAACATAGACATTATAGTACCGCAATTCCACCGAAATTTTGTAAGCCTAAACAATTGGTACCAAACCATAAAGAAATATAACAATAGTTTTTCTTAACCGGAAACAATTGAATCACACACACATCCATACACGAATAATGGAATAACATCAATTGTACCGAAATTTTGTTAAGCAAAAGCAATAAATATGTGCAATAAAATCAGGCTTTTCTTAAACAGGAAAACGATTACCTAACAAATTCATTACCTCAAATTTCGCATCCTCTTCTCCCCCAAAAGATATGTCATTAAGCGCAAGTTCACATTAGAACTCTCCCCCGGTGTGTTGTCATCCTCTCGCAAGACAAAAGAACAACAACAAGGACCAACCTTTACCAGAGAAAGGTTGAAAATCGGTTTTAACCATTGCAATGCAAAAGTTGAAACCCCGAAACACATATGCTTTTATGCTAAAGCAAAAACGATTCAACATATGGTGACTTTTTCACACATGAGTTTCAATCGGAACCCCTTATGATCCTTTAATAAAACCTACTAACATGGGCTAGAACTTAATCCTGCTAAACCAAAAAGTCACTCAAACCATAAGGGTTCACACAATATGAGATCGAATATTAAGGTTAAGAAAACCGAAATCAAACATCCCATAAACATACATAGCAATAATATAAAGCATTCAAGCACATGCTATGTAATCGAAAAACTATCACAAGAAAAATTATAAACTAATAATTTTATTCATAAATAATAGATAGTTTTATTCATAACAGACCTTATACAATTATTGAAAGAAATCAAAAATTGATGTCTATTCTCTTTCTCAATTCTTGTGAAGATTTATTTCAAAAATTGGATTCAAATTCTTCTGAGCACTTCCTTTCCCAGTAGAAAATTTGTTCATTTCAAATAGTTGAGAATGAAGATCAGCTAGTACTTCTTTTGAATCCTTTATCATCAACTCATGATGTCTAATGCAACTTCTAACTGTAAGAATATGTTTTCTTAGAGAATCTTGAGGATTATCATGCTGATATACATCAAAAGTTTCAGTCAAAACTGATGCACAGAGTGCTAAATCATCAAGAGACGATCCTTGTTTTGCCGGATTCTCCATTGAAGAAATATAGTCTCCTTTCGGACAAGAAAAAAATATACAATGGGAGAAAATTAAGGGATAATTTGGTTTATGGAAACCGAATATATTTTTCCCAAAAGTAGGAGATATCGATTAAGAATATTTTTACTTAAGGAATAAATATGTACATCTTGCCCAGATTTATGCTTCCTCAAAATCAGAATTTTGGGCAACAAATGAGGATGCATTTTTCAACACAATCAGTGTGTGTTGAGATGAGAATTATTCTCACCATAGGTTATAAAGACATCCTTAGGATAACTTATGAACATAATGGACTGTGTTTCCTTACGTTCTTTCTTCCTCTTGTAATTGCAAGAGTTTGCAATTTCCTTTTGAGATCTAATAAACTTACCAGCCTTCAAAATCTCTATCCCCTTGCGAAGAACCTTGATAAATTTATTTTTTTGGAGATTTCCACGGAAGATTGCAGCATGGTTATTTCCTCCACAAGAAGAACTTAGTATATTATCAGAAAAACTAGTTTCTGACCCTCTTGGTTTTTCAATCATTTTTTCTTGCTCAGATTTTACCCTTTAGGTTTTATCTGAAAGGAATTTCAAAAGGTTTTCAAGTACTAGGCTTAACCTTTTATTTTCCTTAAATCTCAACTCAAGTTTTTCTAGGAGTTGATTAGACTCACAAGATTCAACACTGTTAGAGTTGGCAAGAAGTGCATTGGAGTTAGATATTCCTTCATAGGGTTCTTCCTCCGGAATATCATCGAGAGTAGAGACATAAGCCTTATTGCACTTCTGAATTCATCTGTTAGAAAAATGTTTTGCCATATGTATGAATCTACGACACTTGAAGCATTGGACTTCTTCACTACCCTTTTTATGACAAAACGATAATGTTTCAGGATTAATTACATTTATCATTAGATGAGATGTCCTTAATTCGTTGCGCTAGAAGCACAATTGTTGAGTCGAGCTCCTTTTCAACAGGTACCTTGTCCTCTTGGCAACGTTTCTCAGTTTGATTCTTCAGCAGAATTTCTCTATCAAAGATCTTTAACTTTCCTACAAGAGAGCTTCGAGAAAGTATAGAAAGATCATTTGCTTATATTATTGCAAGTTTCTTAGACTCGTATCTGGATGGTAACGATCTGAGAATTTTTCATACTATTTCCTTTTCAGGTATACCCTTTCCAAGAAAGAAAGATGCATTAACAATCTCATAAAGTTTAGAGTTAAATTCCTCGAAGGTATCATTATCATCCATTTTGAGGTGTTCCCATTCAGATGAGTCTCAAGAATATCCCATGCTTCTTTATAAGTGTTACAGGTCAGTACATGATGTAGAAGATCATGACTAACTGCATGTATGATGGCATTCAAACTATCATAATCATGCCTGGCAAGAACTCTTTCTTCATGAGTATAGAACGCTGAGCGTTTGAACTCTGTCTCCGAATAATCCATCGGTTGTTGATATCCGTCTTCGATTAATAACCAAGTATTAAAATATCAGGATTGAAGAAAAGCTTTCATAGCAGATTTCCATAATGGGTAGTTTGTCCCATTAAATCTTGGCGGTACGTTAACTGAATCACTCATTAGATTCATTTTCTTATAGGTTGGATCGCACCAAACACAGATTGTTAGATCTTTTCGTGTTTGCCTGCTCTGATACCAATTGAAAAGACGAGGGTACCCAAATATACCTCAATCTAAAACTTTTCCACCTATAAGTCCTTTCTCCGAAAGTGATTGTCTATGGACCGAGTCGAGACAATACAACGAATCGGTTCACACTTCGTGTGATCGTCTAAGGATATGAGATCGAGACAATACGACAACAAGATAACTTGTGTGATTGACTATGGATACAAGATCGAGACAATACAACAACGAAGTATGATTACTTGATAATAGGTTCAGACTTAACCAAACACAATATGATTGCTATCAAGTAATTAGGAATTAACGTTTATGTATTTTACTTCTAATTATAATAAAAATAATTATAATTACAGAAATAGAAAAGTAAAGACACAACAAGATTTTGTTAACGAGGAAACCGCAAATGCAAAAAAACCCCGGGACCTTGTCCAGAATTGAATACTCTCAGGATTAATCCGCTCTACGAAATCTAAACCAACTTCGTATAGTTGAGACCAAGTAACTAAAACTACAGTTCACCTAGTTCCGTCTGTATTCCTGCGCCTCTAACTTGCAATAAGTCACACACTTGGAACAATTCCTTTGGTTCGTATTCCAAACATTAAAGGAACAACTAATCTGTTCGGTAGCAAATCTTTTCAAACAAGTGATATGAGTTTGACAAAAGGCTCTTCCGTTTATCCCAATAAACTCCTTTGTCAGGTTCTTAGATCAATCTATCAACAACCACCAAGGTAATTGTTTAGACTATGCAATCAATACTCTTAATCACAAAGAAACGTATTAATTCCGATCTAGTCAACTAATCAATCAAGGTTATCACAAAGATAAAAATTTATAGTTGGATCCCCAACCGATCAAGTGCACACCAAATATTATGAACTCAAACAAGCAATCTTCTTTGTCTTCAAATCTTCTTAGATCTTCAATAAACACCTGCACACAATCAACTTGAATCTCTTGTGATCAATCACACCCAGAACGGAGTCTGTTAACAATGGATTATCACAATACATCTTTAGATCTACAAACAGTCTAAAGATCCCCGTCGAAACTTCGATCTAGTTTGAGTGAATCTTATATCAGAAGAGAAGATTCTCAAGCATAAAAAAACTAGGTGCAATCAAAGTTCAACAACCGTTAGTCAATCAAATCAATCGAAAACTAATAATAAACTGCAATTATCTAGTTTCCCACCAACGGTACTCGTAGAGCTTCCCAATCCCAAAGAAGTCTTTAAAACGAGCGGTCGTAAGAGATTTCGCCTACCAGTAACAACACAACTAGGTAGTTTTGCTGGCTTTGAGGATTAGTTTGCTCGAAATGCAAACTTCAATATTTATAGACCAAGGAAGTTTGGACACCAAGGAATTTCCAAAACCGAAAATATTCTCAAGATATGCAATATATTTCCAAATTCGATTTTCATAATTCCTGGAAATTCTCTGTCCAAATATTGACCGAAATCTCAGTAGAAAATCTCCATTTAGTAAATGCACATTACCAATTTTCATTTTCTAAGGATATGCATTTTAATTGCTGGAAATTAAAAACATATAAAACTAAAAACCTTAATTAAAAGATTCTCAATTTATTTCGATCCGGGATTCTCATTTAATTATTAAGGAATATCTTTGAACAATAAAATATAAGAATTATTGCACATGTTCAAAGTATGTCGACATCTTTACTTGGTAAATCCTTTTTCATATTCACCATCTTGGAACCGATTTGCCACACTTCCAAACGAGTTTAGAATTGGTTCATCTGACTTCCAAGAACTATGTAATTGATTATCCTATCAAATCATCATTAATGGGTTTCACGGTTCTACCAAAACGTAAAGCTTCGGTTCTACCTCCATGTGGGGACTAGGATCGGTCACACTAGCTTTCCAAAAATTGGTTGACTAGGTACTAGGATCGGTTACCACATAATTATGGTATTTACTCATAATTGTATGCACAAGTCATAGGATCGGTTACCAATTACTAAGATTTGTCGCACCTCTTACAAGGATCGATTCCACATACTTGTGATCAGTTGCATCTCTTACTAGGATCGGTTCCCCAATGTCTAGAGTTGGTCATACCAATTACAATATATCGATTATACCATCTCAGATAATTACTTAAGATCGTTTTCACTAATAAAATTCATACCAATACAAAAGTCAGGCCTTGTGAATAGTTTTACCAAGATACACAAACAAGTTATGAGCGGTTATACTAAACATACATATTGGTAATCCAAAGATTTTCAATGAATAACACTACCAATAAGCCTAGCGATTTCCCTTTCGATTCATAAAACAAGTTTATGAATTGTACTTCCTTTAAACGAATGTAAAACATTGTTTCCTATGACGGAATCTTTACCCATACCCATACACATAATCACAATAGCATTCATACGATTATGTCGATGTCTTATATACGAAGTTCAAAAGATAGACGTTATACTTCGTATTGTAATTCCTTAATACCATGTCTAACTAGAGTATAATCATTGACAGCTTCGCAATTATGTTTTCAATATGCACGACTTCAAAGATACTTTAGGAATGAAACAGTTCAAGAAAAATATTACTAACCTCAAGAGGAAGGATGATGTCATCGTTGTAGCTATTTACTTCTTCACATTCTTCAAGTCTTCACGTAATACTTGTAAGTCTCATATCCTAGTAACTTTCTAGCTAACCTATATGAAGTTGACTCTAGTAAATAATCAAGCGACTCTTTAAATGAGTTTTGATTCACTAAAATATGACAACCAAACTTGACATACCAACGCTTGATGGGTTCAACCGAGCTATGCTCTAACAGTAACCCAAATCTAAATATAAGTATATTTCATTTGTGTGTAACAAGCTAAGACCAGATAACGATGGAGATTCATTGCTTAGTTTCTAAGCAGACTTAGCGTGAATCTTAAATCAGGAGTTCATATAACGGTGAATATTGAATACTTTGTTACTAAGCTATCTTAACTTTGATTGTAAGCAACCCTTATTTGAAAGACTATATAAGGGAGAACTCTAACAACTAGAAACCTAATCCCTGCACTTTCTTATGTCCTAGTTTCAAACTAGAGTCGATTATCCTTTAACCTAGGCTTTCCAAAACCATTATTAGGTTAACAACTTGAAGACTTCATTTGGGATTCATGAAGCCAGATCCAACTATTTTCTTTGTAGTTGCATATTCTGATCTTACTTGTTCTATCATATTGAGTTTTATCTTCTCTAAGATTTACTCGAGATTTATCTCCGATAGGTAAGATATAAAAAGTAATCACAACAGTTCTTCGTCTCAGACTCTTGTGATTCCGCAATAACTTCTTTTGTTAATCAGTTAGGTTATTGTGAGATGACTAATATTTCTAGGTTGCTCTTCGTGAGTATAAGACTGGATTATTAGTTGGTTCTTTTTCACCTTGATTTTTATATCAAAAGAAGGAACAATTAAAATAAAGGATAGACATATCTTTGGGAGACAAATTTATTTATAAGTCTCCGACTTTGGATCGTAGCAACTCTTAGTTGTGGGTGAGATCAGCTAAGGAAATCAAGTGCGCAGAATTCGGCGTGGTTCTAGAGGCGCAAGGATCGCAATTGTACCTTAGTGTGAGACTTGGTTAAGGCTCAACTACATTTTATTCCAGGTTAACTTGTAGTATGCTAGAGTCTGTAGCGGCTTAATACAGTGTGCTGTTCAAATCTGGACTAGGTTTGCGGTTTCCTCGTTAACAGAATTTCTGGTGTCTGTGTTATTTCTTTTATGTATTATATTTTTTAATATAATTAAAATATCACAGGTTGTGTACAGTTCAATCAGTTGATAAATCCGGCCTTGTTTGTTGGATATAACTTAATTGACACTTGGGCATTGGTCTTTGGTACTGTCCAAGTTATTTCTCATAATTAGGCTCGCGGATTTCTATCTGTTTGATTTTCTGATTGTATTGAGAAAGAGATAAAAACTCTTTGATATAATTCTTGGTTGAGTTTCACTTTTAAGTTGGTGCTCTCGGAATTAAACTGGAGTTTATTCCATATAGATTGCCGAACGAATTATTGGGCGTGGTTGTTATACCCTCGTTTTTTCAATTGGTATCAGAGCAGGAAAACACGCTAAGACCTCACAAGTCTGTGTTTGTAGCAATCTGACTCAATGGACAGAAGTGTTATCTCTATAAATGTACCGCCAGTCTTAGATGGCTCGAATTACTTATGATGGAAAATTTCTATGTGTGCCTTTCTTCAAGCGCATGTTTTTCAATCATGGGTTCGTGTTGTAAATGGCTATAATCCTCTATTAGTTATAGTAGACGGTGTAACTGTTGCAAAGGATATTGGTGAGTATGATGATGTCGAGCTTCTTGCCGCAAATTTTTTTTTCTGACGGATTAAATGCTATCATCCATGCCATTACCCCAGATCTTCAGCACCATGTGACTACGTGCACTCGGCCTAAAGATGCTTGGGATATCCTAAAAATCGTATTTGAAGGGAATACCTCTGAGAAAGAAGCTAGGCTTCAAAACCTAAATTCTGATTAGGAAAACCTTTGTATGGCAGATGAAGAGTCATTTAATGAGTTTAATCACAAAGTGTCCGAAATTGTTAATGCATCTTTTGCATTGGGTAAGACTATTCCTGAAAAGGACATTGTGATGAAAATTATCAGATCGCTACCAGCTAGATACGATTCTAAGAAACATGCCATCTTTGAGGAAAATAATCTTGAAACACTTTCCAGAATTACACTTGTTGGAAAATGAAAGATCTTTGATCATGAGCAAAGCTGGAAAGGCTTTCAAAGCACAAAAGAACACTAAACTACTTGATAAAAGTAAAAGTGTTGGCAACTCTGTGGATGATCCTATTGAGACTGACTCATCATATGAAGATCTTGAAAACTCAGTTTCTTTGATCACAAGACAATTTAGAGATCTTCTTTTGAAGAGAAGTAAATGATTCACCAAAGATAAACCTAGATCATCAATTAAGCCCCATGATCTTGTCCCTCCTAAAAATAGGGATATTGTCGACACTGATGATGAGGATATGCCACAGTGCTTCAAGTGTAAAGGTTTTGGTCATTTTGCCTATGAATGTCCAAATCGGAGAAAATACACTAAGAACAAACGTCTTGCTGCAACTCTTGATAAAACGTCTGATCACTATGATTGGACTGAAGAAAAATCAAGAGTAACACTCCTTGGAGAAAATATTAATTTTGATAACTTTAGCAATATTCACATCAACTTTGATATTTTTCTTATAGAAATCTCATCGACCACATTGGAGAATGAAATGGATTTTTTTATGACCAATGAAAACTCTATCTCACATGTTTTAGGTACTTCACTTTTTTTAGCAACATGTTCGGCTATGATGCCTGAACCATCCTCCACATTGACATGTTCTTATTATACTATTAAGGGTCATGAACTCTCTAATTGTTTCAAGTATAAACATAAAGTAAGATATGTCAACAAACTGCAACAGAGAGTTAATCGATTAGCAAACAAGCTTAAACTTGTTCTAAAGTCAAATCCATCCGAGGTATTTCATTTTAACTCATATCCTAAGAAGTTGATTTCTAAGGACAAAGTTAGATCACCACAGAAAAGATCTAGGTCTAAACGACCAATAAAAAGGGGTGTTAAAGATTTCGTGCAAGAACCATGTGGTGAACAGATTATTGTTCACCCCAACACAGTATAATTATGTTGAAAGTGCATCTTGTCTCATGTGCCCGAATTTAAAAAAAAAAAAGATAAGAGTTGTGCACAATCGGGATATAGGATCAAAAAACTATTCTAGTTTGGATTTTGAGTTTTGCTTTCTGAATTTTTGTTTATTCTTTTCATATTGTTAAATAGTGGTATTGAAAATATTTCTCAGTATTTGAATAAAAGGCGGGGTCGAAATCGACATTCCAACCCTCTTTAGGGTTGCTTGTGTTGATCGTACGTGAACCCTACTGCTTTGTATATAGGTTCCGTAACCCTACATTCTTTTCCTTCTCTGAAACTCTTTTCATCAAAAGGTTGCTTGTGGAGCTATTGTTTTTGTGTTCCTTTTCACAAATTCCATATTTTAATTGTATGGAGACTCCAAGCAACATCTCTTCTGATGAAAAAGATGTTAATATGATTGTTAGTCATGAAGGACATAGACAAATCCCATTCCTCTACAACTTTGAAGAGAAAAAGGAAGAACATGAAGACACCAAGGGCTAACACTTGAAATCTTCAGAAGTTTTATGTTGTTCTTGAAGAGTCAAAAGAAAGAAGGATGAAGATTCAGCAAATAAAGGATATTGTTCTAAGATCTCTTGAAATTCAGAAGGCCCCGATTCGGCAACCGTCAAGAAGGTTTGTTGGAATTGACTCCTTTCTTCATGAACCTTATGCTCCAATGTCTGTTGACGACAAAGAGTTCGGGGACGATAAAGAATTTTTCAAGAATCTTAATGTCTAGAAAACTTCTTTTTAAGAATTTATTCTTATGTTTAAGAAGGAGAATTAGGGTTTGGAATAGCAATTTTTGTGATTACACATAGCTATTCAACGATTTTCATCTTGCAATGTTTTTAGATTTATTTAAACTTATTTAAATTGTAAAGTTATTTGGAAGATGATTTTTGCAGTATTTAATCATTTTGATTTCATATATTACAATTTCTTATGAGATATATATATGTGTTGACGTTGGTGAACTGTACTTATCTCATATATGCTCAAAAGTTAAGTCTATTATGTCTTTATGCAAATATTGATGAAAGATAGAATGAACTTTTGAAGAATTTCGTAGTCTTGATCTTTCCCTGATCCACTTTTATGTGAAAGTACTTTATGGCTCCATAAGTTTTCTTATGTTAAGTGTTTTTGATTAAATTAATCAATAAGATCTCCTTGGGGTTAATTTGTTCGAGTTTACTGGATACAAATCCATGTGGTTTGTTAATTCCAAAGAATCCTTCTTTTCTTGTAAAAGTAAGGTCGCTCATGTTGTTCTCTTGGGAATGACATCAAATGGGGGAGAGTTCTTAATTGAACTTGTGCTTAATTGTCATATCTTTGTGGGGACGTCTGTGGAATATTGTAGGAGTTATCTTGTATCTTTATAAACTCCTTGATGAATACACTAAGTTTCGACTATGTTAAATCATCGAAACAAAGTTGATATATTCACTTTTAGTCATGAAGTATCTTTTTGAAAATTTCATTATGATCACGTAGTTTTCGTGCCTTTGCCAATTTATATTGACAAAAAGGGGGAGAATTATTTGGTAGTTCAAACTACATACATATTATGTAAGGTAGAGTGGTTTTCATTGTAAAATGAAAGTATTGACTAAGGGGGAGTGATACATATCACCATATTATTATTTCAAATTTGTGATACAATTGGACTTTGATTATCTATAATACTACTATGACATTGTATAACAATGATCTAGAACATTCTGTTTTCTTATTGTTACGGCTACGGATCTTCAACAACAATGATGCTGAGTTGAACACGTACAGAATCGCTGGAGTACTTGGAGTAACGAAGAATTCAAGGAATGTTGAAGAGCCAAGGATCAAGCATGATGGGTGAGAAGCTACAAAGTTTATTTATTTTGTAATCCATATGTATTGATAGTTTTATCACTAAAATTGACAAATGGGGAGATTGTTAAAGCACTGCTTGGTCGAACTCGCAAGCGTTGCTATCTCAAGCTTGTTTGTCAAGTTTAGTTGATCAAAACTATATACTTGATTTATAGTCTACGTATAACTATGTCTCGGATTAGGATAATATGTGTAGTTGAGCTTCAGACTTCACGACGTTCACCAATTAAAGAAGAAGTTCTACTAAGGAGCTTGGAGGAACTTCATCAACAAAAGGTATGTGGAGACTAAAACTTATCTATCACTTGGAAGTCTATTATATTCTATCTTCTAATGAGAATATATTGTATATCCATATAGAATTTTACATTATACACATTTGATATTTCGAGACGAGTTTATCTCGCTTATCTATTTCTCGAAATATGTGTTGGAAGCTTTTTTTCTTTAGCTATGTTCATCGTATTTTTGACGAGTTTAGTTGGAAACAATCTATTTGTTGGAAACTAAATATTAAGTCAAAAGATGATCATGTGAAAATTACCTTGAACATCTTATATGATTTGTGTGAGACAGTCAATTGATGTTAGCTCGGGAAGTTTCGTATTGATCATTCGATCACTTGAAAATTACTTAAAGCTAATGGTATGTGTGAGATTACCATTGTCGTATTCCAAGGATGTTTTAATGATTGAAATGAGAGTTTAGAACAATTACCCATGTCTGGATACAACACGGTATGCATACTTAGTCTGCGAACTGTATTGTGATGATTCAGGTCCGTAACTCTTGCTTGCTCACCTCGTATGCGAACAGATTTACCTGAGAAGGTCCAAAAATCTTGTTTGCGTACCTAGTATGCAAACTGGTTTACCTGAGTTGGGTCCAAAACGGTTGTTCGCGAACCGGGTTTGCGAACGGCTTGACTAGGCCAAGCTCCGGAGCTGCTATTCACGTGCCTAGTTTGCGAACACAGTGGTGAAGTTCTAAAATCGGTTATGTATGGTTCTCATACTCATGAACTAAAATATTTATGATTTAAAGAATGAAAATTAACCTTGCAAGCCATGGCTTAATGTTCATGAATTGATTCTTGTATAAGTACTTTGTACGATTACGAATCAAACCGATTTCAATTCAATTTATTCATATATATTTCTATGAGATATTGAACAATTGAACAACTCTATTTGAAACACAATTAGATTCATTTGATTATTTATCATGATTAATTGATCTTCATTTTTGATCTAGAAGTGTTAGATGAATACGGCTAAGACAAAAGTGTTCATATGGCTAACTTCGGTTAACTGTTATTGAGCCAACTCAATATACACGTTTAGGTACGATAACCCATATCTAAATATAACGTTTAGGTGGATATTAATTTCTTGGTTTATAAGCAGACTTATCTTGAATCTTAAATCAGGGAGTTCATCTAATGGTGAATATTGAATGCTTTGTTACTAAGCCATCTTAGCTTTGATTGTAAGCAACCCTGATTTGAAAGACTATATAAGGGAGAACTCTAGCAACTGGAAAACCTAATCCCGACACTTTCTTGTGTCCTAGTTGCAAACTAGAGTCGAAACTCCTTTAACCTAGGCTTTACAAAACCATTATTAGGTTAACGACTTGAAGACTTCATTTGGGATTCGTGAAGCCAGATCCAACTATTTTATCTGTAATTGCGTATTCTGGTCTTACTTGTTCTATCGTATTGAGTTTTATCTTCTCTAATATTTACTCGAGATTTATCTCTGATAGGTAAGATATAAAAAGTAATCACAACAGTTCTTCGCCTCAGACTCTTGTGATTCCGCAATAATTTATTCTGTTAATCAGTTAGGTTATTGTAAGGTGACTATTATTTATAGGTTGCTCTTCGGGAGTATAAGACCGGATTATTAGTTGGTTCTTGTTCACCTTGATCTTTGTATCAAAATACGGAACAAACTGAATAAAGGATAGACATATCTGTGGAAGGCAGATTTATTTATAAGTCTTCGACTTTGGGTCGTAGCAACTCTTAGTTGTGGGTGAGATCAACTAAGGGAATCAAGTGCACAAAATCCGATGTGGTTCTAGAGGAGTAAGGAACTCCGATTGTACCTTAATTGGTGTGAGACTTGGTTAGGGCTCAACTACATTCCAGTCTGAAGTTAACTAGTAGTAGGCTAGAGTCTGTAGCGGCATAATACAGTGTGGTGTTCAAATCTGGACTAGGTCCCGAGGTTTTTCTGGATTTGCGGTTTCCTCGTTAACAAAATTTCTGGTGTCTGTGTTATTTCTTTTCCGCGTTATATTTGTTTATATAATTGAAATATCACAGGTTATGCGTAGTTCAATTAGTTGATAAATCCGACCTTGTTTGTTGGATAGAATTTGATTGACACTGGGCATTGGTCTTTGGTATCGTCCAAGTTATTTCTCATATCAATCAGGCTCGCAGATTTCCATCTTTTTGATTTCTGATTGTATTGAGAAAGAGATAAAAACTCTTTGATATAATTCTTGATTGAGTCTCCCTTTTAAGTTGGTGCTCTCAGAATTAAATTGGAGTTTAGTCCATACAGATTGTCGAACGAATTATTGGGTGTGGTTGTTACACCCCCGCTTTTTCAGCCTCGTCAAACTTCTTAATGATTTCTTAATGACTCTTCATTAGAGTGTTAAACTTCTTGTGAATATCATCGAAATATTTAGTAACCATAGTTTACATGTCACTCAGATCGAGTGCTCATGATACAAATTGTAAGGATCTACCTTACAAATTAGCACCGAAGCTACTCAAGATCTCTAAGGATATAGATGGGTTGGGGAGAACAAAAGGTTTTGGAGAGAAAAGATGATTTTGATTAAAAATTTTCATGTCCTCCTCACAACCATAGCAAGAGAATAAAAGGATAACACAAAATACAACTCGTGCGACTCGCATGATAACTGCTAATTAACACCTAATTAAACTAAATTAAAACTAATAGCTATTGGGTGCCCTAATAAGAGGGGACAACCCTTGATAAGACTAGTTCTAACAACCATGATGAGCTTGGATCCTGACACATCAATAGAATGTCCAAGTGGCTATCAGAATAGCCAATCAATTTGACATTCAAATTTCTAGAATACTTGATTCCAAATTTCATTGTTTCTTGTATATACCTTAACAACATCTTTGTTGCCCAAGATAAAAATAATTAGGTGCACTCATGAATCTTGAAAGCATACTTGAAGCAAACATAATATTGGGTCTTGTATGTGTAAGATATAATAAGTTTCCAGTTAGACCTTTATAATAGGTTTCATCAACCCTTCTTCCTCCGTCATCTTTCTTGAGTTTCTCTTCCACTACGGGTGGTGTTGATATTGAATTACAACCAAACATACCAAACTTCTTCAACACTTTTTCGAAGTACTTTCTTTGAGAAATGAATACTCCATTTTGACTTTAATATGTACCATAATTCCAAAGAAGGTATGAAGTAATCCCATGTCACTTATTTCATACTTCATCATCATTTCCATCTTGAATTGTTCAATCATATGAGCATCATTACCCGTAAAACTGAGGTCATCATCATCCATGGGTCTTCACCGGATATTTTTGAATTTTATCCTTCACCTACCAGAAAAGGTAAGAAAGAATTACACATCTTCGTAAAAATGTAAAACGTGTGATGCTGTGCTAACACAACACGTAAAAAAACATGCCATGCATGATTTTGTTGTGCTATGTTGCGTCAAGAATTAAAGCGTAGTGTGTGGCGTTGTGTTTTTTCGTCAAAACCCAAACACAACACGACATACGAACATAATACACGAATAACGATACATTTATTTTATATTTTCCTTATACATTCATAACTTAATTTCAATACACGAATAACGATACATTTATTTTATATTTTCCTTATACATTCATAACTTAATTTACTCTTTAAATCTGGCTTAACCGGTTGCAATACATTTCTTGTTTTGTTTCCTAAATGAAATGGATGATTCAATAATTATAACTTATAAATGAACTATATATCCTCGTGAATCATGAAACCACAGTTATACTCCCTGATATTTTATACTTGCTGCATTTCCGTCGGCGTGGATTTTCAATTGCATAAAAATAATTAATTTAAGGTGTTTATCACAAGTTCTCCATTTTATTCTTATTAAATATTATTTAAAAAAATGATAAAACCATCAGTTCTCTACGCGCTTTTGTACGCAAAATTAGCAAATTTTAGACAGAAAAAAGAAAAAAATTTAGTAGGACGAAAAGACGGTTCCTACTTCACTCTGCCAAAAAAGAGAGAAACCAAAAAGGAGAGGAAGTAGTAAAATCTAAACCAGTGGGATACCTCAAGACAGAACCAAAATATCCCAGAAAAACAAAACAAGAACAATTTCAGAATTATTTGGTGACTCATACTCAAAACCCAGTTCAGACTTAAAAGAAAGAGAGAAGAAGAAGAAATAATTGATGTTGCAAAAGAGAAAAAATTTAGAACTTTTAGTAGTGACTGAGGACTGAGTCACAAAGAAATAAAAATTCCAAGTCTCTCTTTACTTAGCACTGGAGGAATCTAGTCCACGGCATTAGCAACATCATCATTTATTTAATTGATATTCAATTCAAGGGTCTTTCATTAATACACTCAAGATCCTCTAAAATTAATCGATGGGGGCATTTAGTTTGTTTGGGTGGTTTATTTTTCTTCAATTTGCAGCCGTTTTAACTGACTCAGGTACTGTCCTCTTTGCTTTACTCTTTATTATTTCTGATTGTTTGAGTTTTCATATCTTAATTTAGCCTTAAGTAAATTGATTTAGACACTCCCTTTTGTTGTATCTGTTATAGATCGATTAGATGGGCTGTGGTGGTGGTGAATTTGAACTTGAATAAGTGAATTTTATTTGGTTTCAGGGTTCATAAAGATTTTATCTTTTTTTAGTTTTCTTTTGTGGTTTTAGATTATAAATTGTATGGGTTCTGTTGAATTTACGAATGGCGCTATTAAATTTACTGATGGTTTAGATTAATTGTTTTCTTTTGTTCTTCTGGTGTTCACTTGTTAGTTTAGGCTTTCATTAAAGATTCTCTATGGGAAGTTGTTGATGTTTTGTCGTACCAAACCTTCTTCAATCTTAGTACTATCTGGTAGGAACAAAGTTTAAGTGGTATAGTGCATTTTCTTGATACTCTCTATGGGAAAAAGCTCTCCATCAATACTGTCTCTACCCGTCTTTTTAATCTTCAGAATGTAAGAACGGGTGATCCATATACTGTCCATCCTTTTGGCTTGTTAATGAGATTTTGGTGTCTTATGAATTCTCAGGTGTAGTGACGTCTTTCCAGTAAGCTAGCCACTAGAAACACATATTTTTTCATTGAAATCTTTGAGTTTCAGTATTCTGTTAACGGACGCTGTACAGTGTACACCTTTGTTTAATAAGTAAGAGTAACAAAATGAAACATAGAAAACCAACGTTACTTGGGTTTGGTTCTTTTGTTCCATGTTACTGATGCAGCAATGATGGTGGCTCGGAAACCATTAGCTTTGATTCTCATTTTGGAGCCAGAAACATTATAGTCATTCTTTATTGAGATTGTGGACGTGTATTTGCATTCAATGTTGCTAATGTAGTTGATTTGTTCTTTTACAGCCTATGGTGATGTTAAAGGATTCACTGGAACCTATGGAATAAACTATGGGAGAATTGCTGACAATATCCCTTCGCCTGACAAGGTTGTAAAGCTTCTCAAAGCAGCAAAAATAAAAAATGTTCGAATCTATGATGCTGATCATAGTGTCCTCAAGGCATTTAAAGGGTCTGGTCTCGACCTAGTAATAGGACTCCCTAATGAATACCTGAAAGACATGAGTTTTGATCCGAACAATGCCATGAGTTGGGTAAGAACAAATGTTCAGCAGTTCTTGCCCGAGACACGTATTCGTGGGATTGCGGTAGGTAATGAGGTTTTGGGAGGTAACAATCACGACAATGAACAGGCTTTAGTGGGTGCAGTCAAAAACATCTATAATGCTATCGACAAGCTTCATTTGGCTGATATTGTTCAGATTACAACTGCACATTCTCAAGCTGTGTTTTCTAATTCATATCCCCCATCTTCATGTATTTTTCGAGCGGATATTGTGCAATACATGAAACCAATGTTGCAGTTCTTTTCACAAATTGGTTCTCCTTTCTGCATCAACGTCTATCCGTTTCTAGCCTACATGAGCGATCCTGAACATATCAATCTTAACTATTCTCTTTTTCTGTTAAATGATGGTATTGATGATAACTATACGAAACTCCACTACGATAACATGTTTGATGCTCAAGTTGATGCTTCTTATGCTGCTTTAAATGATGCTGGATTTAGTAAGATGGAAGTTATTGTTACTGAGACGGGTTGGGCCTCTCATGGGGATGATAATGAAGCAGTAGCTACACACCAAAATGCAAGAACTTATAACTACAATCTACGTAAAAGACTTGCTAAAAGGAAAGGTACTCCATACAGGCCAAAGATTTTGGCGAGAGCATATATTTTTGCATTATTCAACGAAAATTTAAAGTCTGGGCCGACTTCAGAGAGGAACTTTGGACTCTATAAACCTGATGGTAGCATCTCCTATAATATCGGATTCCCCAGTCTGTCATCTGCATCCTCATCTATGTTATCTATGAAGGTATGGTTCATGCTGTTCTAACTTCTTCCTTTATATTAAATTTTTTTCATAACCTTTCTGGCTGTCCTCTTTCAAGTTGCTTAGCTGATTTTAATAGGAAATACTTTTTTTGAATTGCATTTGTTACTTTGAGAAATGGAATATAGAGTATATTTGAACCGTAAACAACACGTCATTTGTTTGGGAGAGGGCAATTCATAAAACGAGGATCTCTTAGTTAGAACCTATACTTTCACAAAATAACTGGGCTATGTGGAACCTATCCTTTTTCACATAATTTTAGGCACGCTAAACTGCTTAGTTTTCTGTTTTGGAGAATACTGCTTGGTTGGCATTATGTGGATACTTTTTCCTCTGTAACCCTCTATTTGTGTATATGGTGTAAATGTTGTAGATTCCTGTTATTTGTGATAGGTGTTACTTGTACTGATCCAAGTGTTCAACACTGCTTGTCGATGGTTAGGGATGTTGGAGTTATCTTCTTGTGTATGTGAGTGTATGTGTTAGTGCCTTCTCAAACATCGTACAAACTTTGATTGCTTAGACCAAGAACATAAGTGTGAAATCTGAACTATGCTATTACTACATTAGCAGGGTGGATAACTCTAAACGTACCCGCAATTCTGTTGACTTAGGTAGTAATTATGATTTTCTTTCACAACTCAAAAGAGCGAGGCTGGAAAAAGTAATGGGCAATGCTTTTTTTGTTCTGGGCGATGGTTGTAAGATTCTTTTTTTAGAGTTCAGTTTGAGGAGTAAAACCCTGAATTTTGTTCCGTCACTCCAATCTTTGTTGATTCTTTTTCCATGCAACCATGTTACAGGTTGCGCGAATTCAGGATTCGTTAGGACTGTTCTCCATGGTTGTGACTACTTGTGCCGCAGTGCTGCTTGTGATGATGGTTTAGTATTGATAAATACATTCTTCGTTATTTAGAGAAAGATAACCATTCTGTATCCAGGAACACACCACCCTTACTGTGCTGCACTGTAGTTGCAATATATCACCCATCCATTGTGTGGGCAGCTTTAGGTAAGATTACACTGTCGGAGTATTAAACTGGACATTGCTGATCATTTTATCTATTCGGCAATTCATACTGGGCTGTACAAATTACAATATATACATTTGAATTTCAATTATTGCTGAAAAATTAGAAATATTCTTGGTAGAGAAATGATTATCCCAGCTAGTATTTGTTGGAATTTGGTAGTAACACTGGAAGGTTTAATGGCAAGAAGCGTCTATGGCAAGTGCTTTTCTCTGGGCAACTTTTAAATCACCATGGAGTAATTACTGATGGGAAGAATTTGTTCTTTGAACCACCTTGGTGTCTAAGGCTACCTGCATTGCAGTTTTGTAATCTACGCCTTTTTTCATTAACTTTTTTTTTTTTCTTGAAAAAAAGAGGTTATATTAGAAGGAAAAAATATGTATAATCCAGGAGCTAATCCATCACACAGCTACATGAGAAGAATTGTCTCCGAACGAGATAAAATTTGATGTCCCTCTAAAGACCTCCCTATAAAAAAAAAATCGATGTCACTATAATACACTGGTAAAGTCATTCGGAGATGATACTAGTGGCCTGAGTTGGGAAACTCGTCAGCATTAAATTCTTTACCGATGAAAGAGAAAAAAAACTGTGAATCAGAAAATCAAAGCACAATATATTGCTTGATAAGCAAAATAGTCTCAAGCATGGTCTTAGCTCTCCCACCAAATGCTACACTCGGAAAAAGAACACTCCCACCCAATCAAAAAATCAAAGCACACTATATTGCTTGTAAGCAAAATAGCCTAAACCATCGTCTTAGCTTTCCCACCAAATGCTACACTCTGGTTACACCATCCAGTTATTGTTGGATCATGGGATGTTTGTCTTAGTAAGAGATTCATGATCTACCTGTCATGAATTCAACTTTTTATAAATTGTCTTTTCATTGAGTTCAAACTATTTGCGATTCTTCTTCAGGGGTCTTATGCTTGAGCTAAGATCCCAAAACATAAAGAGCTATGAGGCCAAAATTGAGATGTTGGAGAAAACTGAACTCTAAAATGCTGGTAAAATTTCTAATATTCCCCTCCTATATATGTCTTCCTCCATCTTTAAGGTTCTTTAAGGATCCACGAGTGCAATCAATGCTCCAGTATATAGTGAATGCCCATCCTCCTGGGGTTGCTCCTTCTGGGCTAACTCGATCTATCGATCTGCGGGCACTATCCGTTGAACTCGTCGGTGTGCAGACTTTTCCAACAATCTCTTATCAGTGCAATAAAAATAAGAATCTAAGGACTCCACAACTCTTAGAGGTCAAACTCAGGTTTGAGTACGACACTAATACTAGAACTTTTAACTGGGTGAATTATCCAGGAGGTAACCGGATCTCACAAAGATGTGGTAACAATACAGTGTTATTTCCATAATCATTTTGTTTGATTGGGATTCAGTGCCTCGCCCACGCTTACCTCGAAGAATTAGTGATTGTAAACTAAATTTAGTTGCCATATGCAGCAGTATCAAGGAAGGTGAATTTCTGTTTAACTTCAACTGATTATTGCATTTTAAGTTTGATTATTAAAACGAATATCTCATGGGTTGGTGCAGAGTCTGCAGACAAATAATGGTACAACATATTAACTAATGGATTCTATCCCTACATTTATTTTACAAACTGAACCATTTGGGTAATAAAAGCTCGAGGCAAAGCTTATGTAGATCGTTTTTGGCAAAGCTTCATCATTGCAGTGCAGTAATTGCAATGGTCATACAGACATTCTCAACCGGGAAAGATTCCAGATCGTTTCAGGTATGTCTCCCCTCACTCAGTGGACTTGTCTCATAGAAGTTTCAAGAGGAAGAGATATGAGTGAGTTGCAGCTATATACATTTTTGAGTTGGTGATAAATAGAGAAAATGGAAGGGAAGAATTTGAAGATGATTTTTGTAATGTTAATATTGCATGTAACTAACGGTGTTATAATTTATGCAGGGCACACTGTGATGGTAATGCTAACATTGGGAGCTGCTGCTTTCGATGAACACTGCACATAACTACTGCAAGCTGTGCTGCCAAGAGTTGTATCAACGAAGGCACTCCTCAAGATCTTCATGAACAAGAATCTGAAAGATTGTTATGATTTCCATTGTGGTGTAGAATGCACGTAAATAAATTGGATTAATTGTAGTTATCAATTAACACTACATTAATGGCAACTGCAAGATGAAACTTAGCTTATATAAAGACAACTCTCTTTATTGATGTTTAGAAAATCTCTCAAAACTAAACACAAGCTCTAATCTTGCTCATACGATCAACCACAACTTTGGTGATCATATATATATAGAACTATGAATTCCTTTTCCTAGTCCTATCACCTTATTACATGTCTTTCCTTTTCTTAGAACTAGATGACTTCTAATTCCCTTAGGATTACATCAATTTCCTAATCTTGTCCTAACCAGCTTGTTAGTGACTTCTATGTTGAAGTTAATCCAACATTCTCCCCGTTAAGCTTCAACCTTACCTGTGACATATTTTGTACTCCAATCAGTTGTCTCATTTCTTCAAACTTGATCCGAGCTAATGCCTTTGTCAATATGTCTGCTTTCTGCTCAGTTCCTGGTATGTGTTCTACGTTAATGGCCTCCTTCTCGATGCATTCTCGTATGAAATGATACCTTTTGTGAATGTGTTTTGTCTTCCCATGAAACACTGGATTTTTAGCGAGTGCAATTGTAGACTTATTATCAATCTTAATAAGAACTTTTTCAGGTTCTCTTCCTTTGATTTCACCCAACAGTTCTTGAAGCCATATTGATTGTTTAGCTGCTTCTGTTGCAGCCATAAACTCAGCTTCACAGGATGAGAGAGCTACTGTGTCTTGCTTCTGTGAACACCATGTAATAGGTGCTTCTCCTAGATAAAATATATGACCAGTTATACTTTTTCCATCATCTTGGTCAATATTATGACTGCTGTCATGATGGTTTTCAAATAGTGATTGTAGTTGAAGTGGTAAAACGGATTCGTATCAGACTTGTGAAGAAAACAATTTTTCTAGATTTAAATTAAACAGGCAAATAAATAAAATAGTTCAAACCTTTAGAGAAAAACACCAAGACTTGGATTCCACCATTGATCCATTATTTGATAAATTCTAATAATTAATATTCATGCAATTTTTCTTTTAGAGTGATTCTAATATTATGCCTTTTGTATATTTTTGAAGTAATAAAGGTAAACACCAAGCATGAAACATCAAGAGTCTTAAACTAAGCATGCTCCATCAAAATGAATCACAATTATTCAATAAAAATCAATTTTCCAATAAAAATTCCATGCAAATAATCATGTAATAATATTGCAAATAAATAATAAAGTTAGAATTATACCATAAATAAGAACCAATGGCTTCCTCCGTCGCCTTGGCTAAGGGGTTTAGCTCCTCATCCCAAAAACACACTCACAAGATAAATTCATGGCTAAAATAGGTGTTTTTATTGATGTATAAGATGAAACAGGAAATTGTAACGCTGTGAAAGTGTTACAGCGTCACTGTTACAAAGGGGTCACTGTTACAAAAGAGTATGGTAATTTAAGACTGCTGTAAACGATAACTATCTACTGCTGTGAAACAACAACAGTGGTATTGAAAATAAGTCTGCTGAAGAACGACGGACTCTGCGAGTCTGTTCTTCGTGTTCTTCAGAAGCTTTAATGGCAGCAGCAGCAGCAGCGCTGTCTCCTCTATAATTGCTTCTCCTAGGCTCTCATCGACTCTAAACTCTCTCCTCCGGTTTTCCAAACTTTTCTTTGATGTAAACCAACACTTATATAGCCCAACAGATCCATAAATCTCGACTAAATATGCGATTATTCTTTTTCTTCTTCTCATGCAGTTGAAACGATAATCGCTTATGTTGAGCTTTTTCACGTGATGTTGGCTATAAAATAGCTACCAAACTCTTCCATAATCTTGAATAGGACCATGTACATGTTAATCCAGCGTCAAAGTCCTCCAGAAATCTCTCAAAAATATTCTAAAAACCCAACAGAGAATACGTCTCTCTGTTGGAAACTTTGAAACCCTCTCTCGGCCATTCCAGCCCAATTGGTTGGTTCCAATCGATTGTACTAGGCCTGTTTAGTCCATCCAAGTCCAGCCCAACTGATTTCGGCGATTGAATCTCGTTAAAACTCCATCAAAATTCGATTATCAATCTGCCAGTGAACTTCCCGCCAATTTTCCAATTCAAAACGTGAAGAAGGTGGGTGCCCTTATCCTGTGCTGTTCTCCCTTTAGCAGCTGTCTGGAAATAGGTCACCCCTTAGTAATTAGGTTACCCCTTATCCAAAATCGAGGGTCCGTATAGTGATTTCTCTGGGGCATTTTCCGCACTTTTTCGGGGTTCCTCCGGGTATTTCTGGGTGTCTCCAACATACTTCTGGGGTGCTTCTGGTAGTTATCAACGGAGGTCCAAATGCTGCATTTTTAGCCAATTTCGCCATAAAGCCTTATTCTTCCAAAAACACCTACAAATACATAAAATAACCGAATAAGTACAATATCGAGTACTAACAATATATACAAATGATCTATATTAGACACATAAATGCGTCTATCAAATACCCCCAAACTTATTATTTTCTAGTCCCGAGCAAATAAAAACTACAAAATAAAATCCTAACTCACTGTCGCAGGCATCGTCGATTGCATTTAGCGTATGCAATAAGCCTTTAAACCCCTAGGTGGCCCTAGTGGCCGAGTTATAGTCTTGGGAGGGCTTACCAGAGATATACCCACAAAACCTGTACTCCTAATTGGTCACAAGTATCCAAAGAGCTATGAGGACATACATATTCTCAACCTATCTCCAAGTAAGTAGAATGCCAGAGAAATTAAAGGTGTCAGCTCTAAAGTTGACTGAAGAAAAGGGGAGACACATCTGCATGACTGCTAGATAAAGAGATATCCGCTATACAGCTAGATAAACATTGTAAGATGCGTCCGCTGCTTTACAACTGGATAAGATTAGGAGAGAGATAAAAATGAGAGGGACATCTGCTATACAGCTGGACTAATTACGTGTGATGAGTTAAACCAGTGCTAGAAAGATCTTGTGCCAGATTGAAAGAAGACTAACAAAGCAACCAAAATGCATCTTTCTTCGACTCTCTCACAGTGCCCAGTAGAAACAACGCCTTCTTCGATCTTCAACTGTTGATGATAAACTATCGAACCTCATAGAACCTTGACAATTAACTCTTCTCTTCGATTTCTTGCTTGACTTATAAATTTCTTCTTCCCTATGGTCTTATTGAACAAAAAGAACGTAATGATGTTTCATATTTATTTATTTATTTTTTTTTTCTTCTTTTTTTTTTTTTCTTTTTTTTTTTCATTTTTCATTTTTTTTTTTTTTTTTAAATAGAAAAAATTACAAGACAAAAATTTACATGGCCATGAGAGAAGGACTTTCAAAACTTGGCTCTTCGCAACTTGTGATGTCTTGGTATCATGGATTCTAACAACTTATATCATTTGCTCTTGTAACTTCTTATAACTAAGTCTTCAACTTTGATTTTTGAATTATTCTTTTCTATTGTTGCTTCTAAACCTTAAAACGTCTTCACTTTCTTCATAGATTTTGATGTCGCTCCGCTTGTTGATGATGATAAGTTTCTACTGAGAGAGAGTCGCAATCCAATAACTAAGACTACATTGTGAGGTTGCTTTGTCTTTCTGGCATTTCCTGACCTACTTGCCTTTCCATCATGTATGGTTAGGTCCATCACGGTTACCCTCTAAAAAGAACAAGTTCTCTCCTGAATTTCAAGGATCTCAATGTCTTTTTCTCTAATGTCTCAATAAGTTGTTATCTTTAGCATTCCAATTTCTATCTTTTCGGTGAGAAACAATATGCAAACTTAGCTAACCGGATACCATGTGACGCTAGAAGTTTCAAAAGTGCAACACAAAAGTTTCTCCCATACCCCCAAACTTAAATCTAACATTGTCCTCAATGTTCTAAAGATGAAATTAAAAGCATGAACAAGGAGAAACTATTACCACTGGGGGGAAAAGAAATAAGGAAGGATATTATCACATGAACGCGGGAGCCTCCCAGTAAATGCTAAATTTATAGTCAATAGCTAGACATCAAATACCTCTAAAAGAATTGTCACCTTCCAAAGTCGTATACCAATAGTCGAAACAATTGTGGGTCCATAATACCAAATAGAACTGCCACGAATAGGAGACAAATGCTTAAGATCAGAAAAATGAGCAGATAGAGCACAACCTGATCTAAAGTTTCTCGCAAGACAACTGGACTTATCTGAGGTGCCCACTTGGGCTTCATATGAGTGTCTCGGCAAACAGATTCATCTTAAAAACGGGTCTCTAACATATGGATTTTCTCCTGGACAATATCAGGCGGATCAGGTTGTGGAGTCTGAATAGACTCAAGCGATACCTCAGATGCACTAGGATTGAGTCCCAAGTTAGGGACTTCTACTGGGGATAATTGACAATCTCTACCCCCAAATTTAGGGTAATCACTATTCTCCGTAAGACCTTTAACTATGGCTTGAATTTCCGGATCCGGAGAGTATTTAAAATACTCTAGAGCTTCTTCTAGTTCACTACCCCCAAACTTAGAGTTTTGGGTGTCTCTAGATAAACTAGTCACAATATTCCTAATTTCTAGACCATCCGGTTCCTGAAAAAGGTCAATTGCTTTCTCTGAGTTATAATTAGGTGGTTCATCCTCTAAATTCTTTTGAGGTATACTAGCTATAGGAATTATATGTTTCATATCCTCTATGGTCATCCCTAGAGTTTCCTTATTGTGTTGAAGCACAGTTACTGGCCTAATCTCACGATCACTATCCAAATTGGAAGTTATAGGCAAAATCTCAGATGGGCCTACGAATGCATAATTGGGGTCCAACTTAGGAGGATCTTTAGGCTCTTCGAAATAAGGGCTTAAGGTAGATTCGGTAGCTAGTAATGGTTCAAACCTAGATTTCCATCTATCGGTATCTAACATAGGAATAGAATCCAACAGAGCATTTACTTGTTCAATGTTGCTATCATCGTCAAAATCCATGATAAAACGGGCTAGACAACTCTCTAATGGATCTTCTGATTCGGTGTTTGGTACAGACTTCGGAACTAAGGTTCCTATCATGTTGACCTCTTCAATGCACGTGTCATCTAGCTCAGAATGTAGCTTATTGACATTAAAAATATTCAACTCAATAGTCATATTACCAAAAGATAGATTCATAATACCATTTAGACAGTTTATGATCGCATTAGACGTGGCTAAAAACGGGCGACCTAAAATCACTGGTATTTGGTTCTCTGGGTCTGGGACAGGTTGGGTATCTAGGATAATAAAATCCACTGGATAAAATAAACTTGTCAACCTCTATGAGAACATCCTCTATCACACCACGAGGAACTTTAACGGACCTATCAGCTAACTGAAGTGTTATCTGGGTAGGTTTCATCTCACCAAGTCCTAGCTTGAGGTACACATGGTATGAAAGTAAGTTCACACTGGCTCCTAAGTCAAGCAACGCTTTCTCAACACGGTACTTACCTATTTTACAAGCAATGGTAGGGGACCCTGGGTCTTTATACTTAGGAGTAGTGGTATTCTGAATAATAGAACTCACATGACTAGCTATGAAGGCTTTCTTCTGGACACTGAGCTTACGCTTTCGCGTACACAAGTCCTTAAGGAACTTGGCATAAGAGGGAATCTGCCTAATTGCATCTAATAATGGAAGGTTGATATTAACCTGCTTAAAAACCTCCAATATATCATTAAAGTTGGACTCCCTCTTAGTCGGAACTAGCAGCTGGGGAAACGGGGCTCTGGGAACAAAGCCGGGCTTAACAGGACCCTCATTGGTCTCTTTGGAGACTCTATCAGTCTCCTCATTTTCTGGCTCAGCAGGGTGAACTACAACATGTTCACTATCAGGCATGGCGACCTTGTTGTCAACTTTCTTTCCACTTCTTAGGGTTGTGACAGCATTCACATGATTGTACGATTTATCTCCTCTAGGGTTAGGATCAGTATGACTAGGGAACCTTCCATCCTCTCTCTCACTTATAAACTTAGCTATTTGTCCTACTTGAAGTTCTAACTTGGAAAGACTCTGGGAAGTATTCTTCAATTCCTGCCTAGTTTCTTGTTGAAAGCTCATGTGGTTCTTTGATAACATGTCATGGTTACTTACTAACATAGTGATAGCTTCCTCTAAGGTAGAGATCTTTTTCTCGGAAGTGTTCTGAAACTGGGTTTGACCTGAAGAGTTCTTAAAACCAAAACCTGGGGGAGGCTGAGAATTGCTAGACTGGCCTTGACTCTGGCCCTTAGACCAAGAGAAATTAAGATGGTTTCTCCAACCAGGGTTGTAGGTTTCTGAGTATGGATCAAACTTCTGACGGTTCTCAAACCTTGCATTGTTATAGACAGCATGGGCTTGTTCTTCACTAACCTGACCTTCCCATAATGAATTATCGGGCTCTATTCCACAACTAGAGACTTGAGAGGCTCTATTAGGTTCAACAAGGGACCTATTTTTAGACTGACCCATTTCCAAAGCTTCTAACCTTCTGGACAAAGCAGCAAACTTAGCATCTGACGACAAAACTCGTATCTACCATATGGTGCTACTTCTATTGACCAAGAGTCTTTTAGGGGGTTCAACACAAGATTCCCACTGTTGGGATTTTTCAGCGATAGCTCCTAAGAAGGTAAAAGCATCATCAGCATTTTTACTAGTGAACTCACCAGCGCACATAGACTCAACCATGGCTTTGGTCGAATAGTCTAAACCATCATAAATAATCTGTACAAGTTTCATATTATCAAATCCATGGTGAGGACACTGAGATAGGAGATCATTGAATCGCTCTAAAAACCTATAAAGAGACTCTCCCTCTTGTTGCACACTAGCACTAATTTTCTGCCTAACAGCTGCAGTTTTATGCTTAGGGTAGAATTTCATATAGAAGGCAGCGATAAGTTCCTGCCATGTATGGATTCAGACGGTAGGTTGTTAAGCCAGGTCTTGGCTTTATCTCTCAAGAAAAGGGAAACATTTAAGTTTCAAGACTTCATCAGTAAGGTCTTTTATTCTAATTGTCCCACAATTTCCTCAAAGTCCCTAATATGAAAATAAGGGTTCTCATCATCTTTTCCTAAGAATATAGGGATCATCTGAAGAATACTAGGTTTTATCTCAAAATTAGCCGTAGTGGCTGGCAATTTAATGCATGAAGCTCGGTTGGTCCTAGTTGGGAACATGTAATCTTTCAAAGTTGCCATCGTTGGCACAACTGGAGTACTAGGGGTACTTTTGTCACTCAGAGATAAATTCTCAAAACTGAAGTTTCCAAAAACAGGGCTCTCCAAAGAAGAGTCTTCGAGCTCCCTGCTTAAATCAGAAGAACTACTAGGTTTTTCGCTAATCAATCGACCTAGAGTATCTCTTTTCCAAGCCCTATTAACAAAATCGGGCATACACTAAAAAGAATTCAAAAAGAAATAAAAAAATCCTAACAGGAAGGTTCTAGCAATCACACAGCAGGCTGACTCGACTTTACCACAGCAAACCTAAAGATTTCTAGCAAACAACAAGCATGATGGCTCCACTTAGATTGTTTCTAGACCAGCTTCTAATCCTTCGAAAGGGAATTCGTTACAATTTAGCAAACCCCTCTGGAATCAATCCGAGTTAAGCAAGTTGAATCGAGGCGAGGGAAGCTCAGTGGAGCTTTGATACCCAAAACCTCACCGATCCAATGCGGCGCAGTCACGCATTCAACTCGCAGAAACCGTCAAGAACTTCGAGGTGTGCTTAAAAGAGTAACCAATATTTTTCGAATGATTGTCCTGTTAAGCTCGATACCCTATAGGTCTCTTTCTAGTCCAAATTTTAGGCTTAGGTTCGCTTTAGGTTTCGTTTTCCTAAGGCGGGCAAGAAGGGAGCGGTGATGAAATCCGAACCCTTATCTTGTCCAGGCCTTGCCCTTTACTAGGAATTAAAAACAGTCCATTTCGTCCTCAAACAATATCACCTTAAGGAGTCAGTAACCCGCTTGCAGGAGATTCGCGGTGTTTATTTTACCTCCCGTACCAGACGGGCGATGAACCGTTGAAGTCGACTCGGGCCACGACTCCTATGTCGTGTGCGAACCCGAGGGGCCGAGACGATATTGTAATCCGTCCTTCCCTGCAAACAGTTTATTTAAGGGTACCCTTCCGTAGGGTTTAAAAATAAAAATAAAAATGTCCCAAAATTAATGTCCAAAGTCCATAAAAAAAAAAAAAAAGAAAGTCTAAAAAAAAAATTACAAAAATAAAAATGTCTCTCTTTTTTTTTCTCTCTTTTACAAAAAATAAAAAAATTCTTCTTCTTTCGTTCTTAGCTTTGCTTTTCGCTCCCAAACTTTAAGTAAATCACCACAAGCTTTGGCAAAATTGTCTTTCGCTCCAATCTTCAAAAATCTGCAAGGAAACAAGAAAAACCCAAAAAACGTAAAGAAGAACAAAAATAATAAAAAAAATCTAAAAAAAATGCTAACTAAACACAGGTCCCCGTCGGCGGCGCCAAAAATTTGATGGTTTTCAAATAGTGATTGTAGTTGAAGTGGTAAAACGGATTCGTATCAGACTTGTGAAGAAAACAATTTTTCTAGATTTAAATTAAACACGCAAATAAATAAAATAGTTCAAACCTTTAGAGAAAAACACCAAGACTTGGATTCCACCATTGATCCATTATTTGATAAATTCTAATAATTAATATTCATGCAATTTTTCTTTTAGAGTGATTCTAATATTATGCCTTTTGTAGATTTTTGAAGTAATAAATGTAAACACCAAGCATGAAACATCAAGAGTCTTAAACTAAGCATGCTCCATCAAAATGAATCACAATTATTCAATAAAAATCAATTTTCCAATAAAAATTCCATGCAAATAATCATGTAATAATATTGCAAATAAATAATAAAGTTAGAATTATACCATAAATAAGGACCAATGGCTTCCTCCGTCGCCTTGGCTAAGGGGTTTAGCTCCTCATCCCAAAAACACACTCACAAGATAAATTCATGGCTAAAATAGGTGTTTTTATTGATGTATAAGATGAAACAGGAAATTGTGTGAAAGTGTTACAGCGTCACCGTTACAAAGGGGTCACTGTTACAAAAGAGTATGGTAATTTAAGACTGCTGTAAACGATAACTATCTACTGCTGTGAAACAAAAACAGTGGTATTGAAAATAAGTCTGCTGAAGAACGACGCACTCTGCGAGTCTGTTCTTCGTGTTCTTCAGAAGCTTTAATGGCAGCAGCAGCAGCAGCGCTGTCTCCTCTATAATTGCTTCTCTTAGGCTCTCATCGACTCTAAACTCTCTCCTCCGGTTTTCCAAACTTTTCTTTGATGTAAACCAACACTTATATAGCCCAACAGATCCATAAATCTCGACTAAATATGCAATTATTCTTTTTCTTCTTCTCATGCAGTTGAAACGATAATCGCTTCTGTTGAGCTTTTTCACGTGCTGTTGGCTATAAAATAGCTACCAAACTCTTCCATAATCTTGAATAGGACCATGTACATGTTAATCCAGCGTCAAAGTCCTCCAGAAATCTCTCAAAAATATTCTAAAAACCCAACAGAGAACACGTCTCTCTGTTGGAAACTTTGAAACCCTCTCTCGGCCATTCCAGCCCAATTGGTTGGTTCCAATCGATTGTACCAGGCATGTTTAGTCCATCCAAGTCCAGCCCAACTGATTTCGGCGATTGAATCTCGTTAAAACTCCATCAAAATTCGATTATCAATCTGCCAGTGAACTTCCCGCCAATTTTCCAATTCAAAACGTGAAGAAGGTGGGTGCCCTTATCCTGTGCTGTTCTCCCTTTAGCAGCTGCCTGGAAATAGGTCACCCCTTAGTAATTAGGTTACCCCTTATCCAAAATCGAGGGTCCGTATAGTGATTTCTATGGGGCATTTTCCGCACTTTTTCGGGGTTCCTCCGGGGTATTTCTGGGTGTCTCCAACATACTTCTGGGGTGCTTCTGGTAGTTATCAACGGAGGTCCAAATGCCGCATTTTTAGCCAATTTCGCCATAAAGCCTTATTCTTCCAAAAACACCTACAAATACATAAAATAACCGAATAAGTACAATATCGAGTACTAACAATATATACAAATGAGCTATATTAGACACATAAATGCGTCTATCATGTCACTATACCCAAGAATTCCTTTTGATCCTCCTCGACCATACTTTAATCCACAGCTGATTGTTCCTCTTAGATATCTCAATATCTGCTTTATTACATCACCATGAGACTTGCGTGGACTCTGCATATAACGGCTTGCTACTCCCACAGAGAAATCCAAGTCTGGTCTTGTGTGTAACAAGTATCTAAGGCATCCAACATTTCTTCCATAACTCGTTGGATCAATCTCAGTTTCTTCTTCTGCCTTTGAAACTTTAAGTCCAAACTCCATTGGTATCTTAGTTGGATTACAAGTTTCAAGTCCTGCTTCTTTCAGAATTCTCCTTGCATAAGCTTCTTGTTTAATATGAATCCCATCTACTCCTTGATGGACTTCTATGCCAAGGTAATAAGTGAGTTTTCCGAGGTCTGACATCTCAAACCTTGATGACATTTCTCTCTTGAACTCATTGATCACCTTAATGGAGTTGCCAGTCAAAAATAGATCATCTACATAGACTGCAATCACAAGAAGCGTTCCCTTTTCTTCTCTTCTGTATACTGATGTTTCTTTAGATCACTTAACAAATCTGATTTCTCTTAAGATTTGATCTAACTTTGTATTCCAGGCTCGAGGAACTTGTCTTAGACCATATAGAGCTTTTGATAACTTATAAACCTTATGCTCTTGTCCTTTTACTTCAAAACCTTCTGGTTGTTCAACATACACATCTTCTCGCAATTCACCATGTAAGAATGCTGTCTTAACGTCTAAGTGGTGAATTTCCCATGAGTTTGATGCTGCTTCTGCTATTAAGAGACGAATTGTCTCTAGTCTAGCAACTGGTGCGAAAACTTCATCAAAGTCTATGCCTGATTCTTGAACGTATCCCTTAGCTACAAGTCTTGCCTTATATTTGTTGATAGTACCATCAGCATTCCGTTTTATTTTGAAGATCCACTTAAGACCAATCACTTTTACCCCACCTGGCTTATCAACTAGAAACCAAGTCTTGTTTTTGTTGATTGAAATAATTTCTTCTCTACATGCTTGTGTCCATTTAGTCGAGACCTTTGCTTCATAAAAATTCCTTGGTTCATCATTAACAGAAAGTAGCATTATCTCACATTCTTCTACAGCTTGAAGAACATAATCCTCCAGATATTGTGGCTTTTGCATCTGTCTTGTTGATTTTCGCAGTGGAATGGGTTGAGTTATTTCATCGATCTCTTCTTCTTCTACTTCTACGTTATTCTCAGTGTTTTCATTATTCTCTTCTTCTTCTTGATTAACATCATTGTTTCCATTGGTATTGATGATTATGGATCCTTAGCCTTCATCAATTATTTGACCCCATCTCATGTGAAACATTCCTGGATCCCTACTTGGTCCATCATTAGTTTCTTTCCAGTTCCAGTTTTCTTTTTCATCGAATACCACATCTCGACTCACTATCACTCTTTTCGTTGTTGGATTGAATAATCTGTAAGCTTTGGATCCAGGCTCAATTCCTAGATTCACAAGAGTCTGAGATCGATCATCCAGTTTCTTAAGAGTTGCAGAATCAACTTTTGCGTATGCTTTGCAACCAAACACTCTTAAATGATCTATGTTTGGTTTTCTCTTTCACAAACTTTCATATGGAGTCATGTCTTTCAGAGCTTTCGTAGGTATCCTGTTTATTAGGTATGTGGAGTGTCGTACAACTTCTCCCCATAGATAATTAGGTACCTGCATAGCCTTTAAAGAACTTCTTGTCATCTCCATTAGAGTCATGTTTCTCCTCTCCACCACTCCGTTTTGTTGTGGTGTATATGGTGTAATAGGACCACATAAATCAGCATGAAGAAGATCTAAAGGCTTTGAGGCTCTGAATGTTGTTGCTTTTGGAAAACCTTGACGCGTTTGTTTCCCAACTAAACATGATTCACATATCCTTGATTCATCGTTTATCTGTGGTAGCCCTCGAACCATCTTCTTCTGAGACATTGCCTTTAAAGTTCTAAAGCTTATGTGTCCTAACCTTGCGTGCCACTTCCATGTATGATCTTCCAGTCTCATATTCAGACACAATGGCCTTCAATCATGAGACTTATCTTATAGAGTCTATTCTGTGAGCGTGAGACTCTAACTAAAAGTCTTCCACTTGGGTCATGAACTGTTAGATAATTTTGTCGCATTCTAACATCACATCCAACTTCTGTAGCTTGTCCTAAACTTAGAATGTTGCTTTGTAAGTTTGGGATGAAGTAGATGTTTGTGACAAGCTTCTGTTCTCCGGTCTTGCTCTGAAATAGAATTGATCCTTTCCCTTCAATTTCTACAGAGGATCCATCACCAAACTTCACTTGTCCTTTGATTTTCTCATTGAGATCAGAAAAGTAGTGTCTCTTACCAGTCATGTGATTGCTGGCTCCATTATCTAAATATCAGATTCCTTCTTCTCCATCCTTTGATTCGTAGTTCTTTGGTATTAGTTTCCCTTCGTTTAAGAATACAACTTCGTGCATGAAAAGAGCTGTATCAGCTTCCCTTGTTTCATTCTTGTTTGTTTCTTCCATCTTTTGTATTCTTTCAGGGCATACAGAGGAGAAGTGTCCTGGTTTATCACATCTGTAACAAATAATGTTTGATCTATTCTTATTTTCTTTCCATTGGTTTTGATCATTCTGACTTGTTGTTCTATCTTGTGAGTTAAACCTTCCTCCCCTTCCTCGGCCTCTGTTTCCTCTACCACCTCTTCCACGACCTCTTCCTCTTGTCGCAGAGTTTAGTTGGTAAGAGTTTGTGTACAAGAGTTTTCCTTGAGTTTCTCCATTGTTTTCTTCATCAAGGATTCTTTCTTCATATGCTTTCAATCTTCCAATTATATCTTCATAGCTAGTCTTCTTTAAATCTAAGACTTGTTCGAGAGAAGCTATGATATGAATATACTTGGATCTTGGTAAACTATTGAGAAACTTCTTTACCAGTTTATCTTCATCAATGGATTGTCCAAGTGACCCAGCTTTTGACGCTATCTCTGATAGCTTTCCTGCAAAGCAATCAATAGTATCAGTGTCTTTCATCTTCACTCTTTCAAATTGAGACATTAAGGTTTGCATACGGGCTTATTTAACTCGATCAGCTCCGAGATTACGTGCCTTTATTGCATCCCAAATTTTCTTTGAAGTTTCCTGTTCACCAACTTGTAGAACAAGACATTCTGGTATTGCTTGAAAGAGTAATCCAATTGCAACATTGTTTTTGTCTGGGTCCAATGTACCAGGATCAATTGTTTCCCAAACTTTGTAGATTTTCATCAGTACCTTCATTCTCATGGCCCATACTGTGTAGTTTGTGGCGTTGAGGATTGGAACTTGTATTAATGGTGGCGTGAACTGTTTTTCACCCACAATGGTGGTTTCGTTTTCCATGGCTCAGAAACAAGCTCTGATACCAATTAATGGCAACTGCAAGATGAAACTTAGCTTATATAAAGACAACTCTCTTTATTGATGTTTAGAAAATCTCTCAAAACTAAACACAAGCTCTAATCTTGCTCATATGATCAACCACAACTTTGGTGATTATATATATATAGAACTATGAATTCCTTTTCCTAGTCCTATTACCTTATTACATGTCTTTCCTTTTCTTAGAACTAGATGACTTCTAATTCCCTTAGGATTACATCAATTTCCTAATCTTGTCCTAACCAGCTTGTTAGTGACTTTTATGTTGAAGTTAATCCAACATACATCGCTAACTTTAACTGCAGACATCTGCAACGAATATCAATGTTTCAAAATCTAGATCAAATTCAAAAACAAACCATTTTGGGTTCATATTAAAACTAGAATAATCATATAAAAATGGCATCATATAAATGATACATACTCACTTCCCATGTCTTGATTCTTGCTCCGTTCAAAGTCCCGCGAAAATGAAAATTTCCAACATGCACGTCTTCTACTCTTTGGTCACTCCCATTAGCTCCTAAGCTTCCAATACAGCCTAAACAAAACAAAATATGCAAATTCATACTTAACAAACAAAAAGATAATGCCTTCTCAAAAATTATACAAACTTTGATTGCTTGGACCAAGAACACAAGTGTGAAATCTGAACTATGCTGTCACTACATTAGTAGGGTGGATAACTGGAAACATACCCGCGAATCTGTTGACTCAGATAGTAATTTCGATTTCCTTTCGCAACTCAAAAGAACGAGGCCCCGAGAAAGTACTGATGTTTTGTCTCTTGTGGTTTTGGCGGACGGTTGTTAGCATTTTTGTTTCAGAGTTTAGTGTGAGGACTACAACCCTGAATTTTGTTCTGTCGACTTCAACCTTTGTTGATTCTTTTCTCCATGTTACAGGTTGGGCAAGTTCAGGATTCGTTAGGACAGATTTAGGTGAGATTACACTGTCGGAGTATTAAACTGGACATTGCTGATCATTTTATTTATTCGGCAATACTGGGCTGTACAAATTACAATATATACATTTGAAATTTCAATGGTTGTCTGAAAAATTAGAAACTTTCATGGTAGAGGAGAAATGAATATCCCGTATTTGTTGGAATGTTTGGTAGTAACACTGGAAGGTTTATTGGCAGGAAGCGTCCATGGTAAGTGCTTTTCTCTGGGCAACTTCTACTCCTGTCATGTCTTGGGTTAAATCACCATGAAGCAATTACTAATGGAAAGAATTTGTTCTTTGAACCGCCTTGGTGGCTAAGGCTAACTTTGCAGCTTTGTAATCTATGCCTTTCTTTATATTAGAAGGAAAAAATATGTATAATCCTGGAGCTAATCCATCACACAACTACATGTCAAGAATCGTCTCCCTATAAAATAAACCAAAGCACACTATTTTGTCTTAGCTCTACCACCAAATGGGCTTTTGTTGCGCTCGAAATACACCATCCAAATCTCTCAACTGCATATCAATTTATTGTTCCACTCGGTTTACCCCATCTAGTTATTGTTGGATCACGGGATGTTGCTCTTCGCAAGAGATGCATGATCTATCTGTCATGAGTTCAAGTACTTATAAATTGTCTTTTCATTCAGTTCAAACTATTTCCGGCTCTTCTTTTAGGGGTCTTATTCTTGAGCAGATTCAAACACAGAATTGTGAAGCTAAAGTAAATTAAGATGTTGGAGAAAACTAAATAATCAAATGGTAAAATTTCTAGCCTTACCAGTTACCATCCCATGTCTTCCCCCATCTTATATGTTCATTCCTACGCCTTTTTCGAAAGCTATTGCTAAGCGCATATGTTGTTTAATAAGATTACTTTGTCCATGCCAGCTAGTTTACGCGGATAGTGTTTGGCAAAGCTTCATTCATTATTTGCAGTACTTGCAATGGTTTAGGAATTATATAAATTACCGTCTTTTTCCCTACAATCTTTTCAGGTATATATGTCCCTCACTCAGTACAATAACGGTAAGCTAATGAAATTCCTCTATACTGCAAATACATGACAAAAATTTCTGCATATCAGGAAGGATGAGACACAAGATGAAAATGATGTTCCATATGGACATGGCTTTTTCCATTTCGTGTTTGCTGTTGGAGATATGTACTTCACCATGCTTTTGATTGGTTGGAATGCTCATCATTCGATCAAATGTGAGGTTGCAGACATCGGTAGAATAAGAAAGCAACCTTGTGCGGCCAGTACGACGCTCATCATAAGAAGGAAAAGTAGTCATCTTAGAACAAAAAAAATGGGGAATCATGACATTCATTTTTCTTGCAGGTGGAGGTGGACAATAGATGGATGAGATTTTGAAACAAAAGAGCAACGTACATTTTATTTGATCAGTGAAATAAAATACATGTGAGATTCTCTAAAACAAACAACAAAAAAGATTAATAATGTTTTCTAATACCTGCAAATGCAATATTTTAAAACAAATTATTATAGTAGACAAGGAACATTTGGAGATGTCTTTGATACTGCTCCATGAACATGCGCACAGTAGGAAGAGGCCATGGCTCCCCGTTTTGTTGATCGAATGCCAATGTTATCCAAGACAATGTTTGTGCATGGAATAACCTCACTACAATTTAGATTTATCACTACAGCATTTGTCGAAGTTCCACGAATTCCTCTGAACACTACATCGCTAATTTGAACCGCAGACCTCTGCAACGAATATCAATATTTCAAAAATTAGATCAAATTCAAAGACAGACCATTTTGGATTCATATTAAAACTAAAATGATCATATAAAAATGGCATCATATAAATGGACATCTTACTTGGCTGCTGCGTTTGTTGAAGTAGTGTTGATCAATGATAACCGGATTATACACATTTTCAAGGGTAATCCCATCAAATGATATCCGTTTTGCGTATCCTTTGCCACCCTGAGAAGAAAAAAAAAGAGTGCAAATTAGTTTTATAGCCCGTACTCAGGCCAACTCTGCAACACAATAATGGTGCATACTCACTTCCCATGTCTTGATCCTTGCTCCGTTCATAGTTCCGTTAAAATGAACATTTCGAACATGCACGTGTTCCACTCTTTGCTCACTCCCATTAGCTCCTAAGCTTCCAATACTATGAGAAGAAGAAAACGAATGCAAATTCACTTGATGGACACAGATTCCATGAGAAATCGAAAGAAAAAGTGTTCACCAACCTTACGCCATGTCCAGGACCACAATGCACGTTAGTAATATTGATATACTTGCTTCCATCACCTAGAGCAACACAATCATCACCTGCAATAGCACGAATTATTTTAATATTTTTTTTCTTCTAAATTTAAAAGCATTTAAAGAGATTATGTTGGTAAATTTACCGGTTCCGATGAACGAATCTTGGACGCGGATGCCTTTGGAACGACTAATATCAATACCATCGGTATTATAGCTGTTTTCAGGAGCAATTATGTTTACATGAGAAACGACTAGTTCACGACAACCGAATATGCTGATGTGATTTCTTGGGCTATTTAGATGCGTTAATCCCCTCAATAGACAACCCATACAGTATCCCAATGTTAATGCCTACATTAAATCGCACAACATTGTTAAGCACAACCAATATATTTTACATATTGCATAAATAATTAAGATCGCATGGCATATTGAGAAGATAACTGATCGCATGGCATATTGAATCCAGTTACCGTTGGTCTCATTTCATCAGGTCGATCCCACCAAGTTGAACCTTGACCATCAATCTGACCTGATCCCTTAATGGTGAGACGATACACATTTGTGAATGAAATCCATCTATCTGGCTTACCATTCCAAGCACCCTTTACTGGTGCAATAATTTTCCCATCAACCTGGAATTGGAAGTAAACATAGCAAGCAATGGTATGAGAGTCCAAGAAACATTATCGTACATGATAAAAAGAAAATATATAAAATTTGCATTGAAGATTTTTTACCTGCACAACAGGATATGTTACTCTGCAAGGACCGTTGAATATTGTAGGACTCAATAAGAACGTTCTCCCCTGTGGTACGATTAGGGTTGTCATGTGACCCGTAGTACCATTACACATCTGTGTCCATGCATTTAGAAAAGCCTGCACAATGGAGATAAGAACATCAAGATATACCAAAAAAGAGAAAAAAAAATACAAATATGATAAGCCAATAATATGAACACATATACATACTCACTTTGGAGTCATCAACTATGCCATTTCCAACAGCACCAAAGTTCATGACATTGAGATTGGAATTACCGTTAGCAGATAGTTTCTTGAAATCAAATCTACTGAAACCAATCTCCCTTCCTTGGGCTATGCTTAGTAAACACATCACCCAGATAATGCGAATAAGTTCCTGAACATCAACCACATAGTCTTAAGACATCTTGAAACATAGTACGAAACAAAATAATCTTAAAAACAAAAGAAAGTATAAATTTACGAGAAAAGAAATGAGAACATTTCTCACCATCTGTTGGAATAGTAGATTACTGTATAACAGTATAAACGTGTTATATGATCCAAAACTAATACCAGTATTTTTCTAGTCTAAACTAAACGTCGGTTTCTGTTGTTAGGTACCCTGTTGTTAGGTACCCTGTTGTTAGGTATATATGCAGAATGATGGAGTGATAATTTTAGGATTTTAGTTATTTTAAGGAAGAAAATATAAAAATATATGTGATTCTTTGGGAGATTAATTACGAGAATATTCAAAAGATGCATGAATTTTACCTTCAAAGTTCAAAAACAATAAAAGCAAAAGATACTTCATAATTGCATATAAATTACATTGATATTCATAGGCATGAATGGTGGAGTAAATGAATTTTTTCATTAATATATGGTATATAATTTATATTTCTCTTGTTAGAAATATTCAGAGAATTAATAAAAACCGGCCGAATAAAAACTATATCATGGGAGTATATTTTATTCCATTTTTGAAGCAAGAGGCGTTTATTCAGAATCCCTAATTCAGAATACGGCGTTCCAATTTTCATTTTATGGATATGCAAGGCCGCAGCCGCGTATGATCGATTGTTTCGAGTTGAAAATCAATGGCATATAAGTTGGTTTTCAATATTTATCAATTTAAACCACTTAATTAATACTCCCTCTGTTTTTGAAAGACCGTCCTTTATTTCTTTTTCGTCAATTTCAAAATTGTGCCCAACTTTTGTTTATAGTCATACTTTTTCAATGAACTCTCTAATATATCTTTGAATTCTTTATATTCATAAATTTATTTTTAACGTGACACAATTTAAAATATTAAAGAAATTAGTATAATTGAGGAAACAAATATGTCCTTCATTTCTTTTAAGGAAATATACATTTAACTCTAAAAATTAGATTTCTTATAAAGTTTATATTTCTTAAATTCAATATCTTTTAAATTTCCCTTTTATATTTCGTATTTATAATTCTCACACCAATTTTGGATAATCTTTATTGCTATCATTTTTATTAAAATAAAATAGGTAAATAAATAAGGATAGTCAAGTAAAATAATATGGTCTCCTTAATATTTTAAGAAAGTCAAAACGGACTGTCTTTGTGAAACGGGGGAGTAGTATAATCTTCAATTTTAAAAAAATCTACTTTTTTCTGCATCCATAATTTAGAAATGGCAAAATGAAACATACTTCATCATAGAAAAATCTTAGTATTTTAGTCCGTCGTGTGTATCCTTAATACGGCCGATCATGCGCAGAAACTATGTCAACGTGAATATGGCCAATCATGAGTAGAAACTATCACTATGTGCAAAATCCTATTAACTTTGACCTGTATTTGTCTTGCATATCTCCAATTTAAGCTTTAGTACTAGGTCCATTTGATGACTGTTATTTTCTATTATCTTTTTAATTATTTGGAGCATAAGATTTATTAAGATACTAAAAGATTATTTATTATATGAGGTACATAATATCTGAAGATTCATCAATTACACTAAAATCGGTAAGCCAAAATTCTATAGTAACATGATCGATCACTATTATTGACGGTCTGTCAGTCTGACTTTTTGACTTTGCGGTTCAACCCTAATAACTTAATATACGATAAATTAATCTCCTCAGTCGAATTATTTTTGATCCCAACTTAGATAAAGGAGTTAGACACATAGCCTCGTCAAATGCATTAATGAAAAAAAACAAAAATAGTTTAAAAAACAGAAAATGGACTATTTGTCCAAAAGGGTACTTTGCCCGGTCCAAATGGACGGTTAAACTTTTCCCCTGGATCAAATGGACATGACATAATTTGATTTGAAACAGACTGAAGTGCCCTTATAAAATATCTTCTTATTAGGAAATTGCATAGAGAATATTGAAAGTATTCTCCTTTACCATCTCTCTTCAACTACCATTACTGGTTCTTCCTTCAACATCACCACCACCACATAACTCCAACTCCACCATCGATATCATCTTCTTATGCGATCTCTTCTCCACCACCGTTAACATAAACACAATTATTGATAACATCATCTTTTTCCGTCATCTTAATCTCTTCCACCATCACCAACATCGAATCCATCATCTCTCTCTAATAACACCATCATAGACACTGACAACACCACCATCAAGATTGGTATTTTCAGATGGCCTAATGTACTTAAAAAATTTCAAATTAAATTTTCTAGGGCTTTGTGTTAATCAATTTCAGAAGATAAGTTGTAGCGCCCCAAAATTAAGCTACTTATTAATCCAAGCGATTAACTACCTAACGAGGCATCAAATATCTCAATCATATATCTTAACTTCCAAATAGAAAATCTTATATAAAACTAAACCCGTCACCCGAAACAATTATAAATGAAAAATCTCTCAAGTTATATAAATTAAATAGTGTGTTTGTGATTACAAAAATAATGTTCAAAACCTAAAATAATTCGCAACAACTCTAAAATCTTTAAGAGACGGAAACGAATATCTTCGCATGCACCATATCTTCTGGTAACTGAAAAACTGAAGCGGGAACGAGTGAGCACATCATCCCAAAAGGGGGCTCAGTGGATACCTTTATAACAATCAGGTAATCACTAACATACTTCACAGTTCTACTAAAAAAATGATTGCACATCTGATACACACAACACAAAGCAGAAGATTTCTCCAACTCTCCTCCCTAGATATTGTGTCCATGAACAATATCTATAAAAGATCCACCACCGGACGGATCTACGGAGATGAAATACAACAACCTAAACATATGTCATCCTAACCTCGTCTCACTTAATGAAGGAGAAGATGCTAGAATAACTCCAGTCTCAAATGATAGCATGAATCCAGGTACCATATGATGTTTTCATGGAATGAGTACTCCTCATAAATTCGGATGCCACCATCTAAGTCTAGAATATATAAAAAGGTTTGATTATTATGACTCGACCCCGCACAGCAGGTTCCCAATAGGTCCCATCCTACCAGGAACTTAGAATTTCTTCCTGAGTCGAGATCATAGTAACCCAGTCATACTACTAAGACTGAACAATCAAGCATAATATGCAAACGACCAGTCTCCTCACATATATTCGATAGTTGGGGGATTATTATTCTCCGTTACCCAGTGATACCCTGATGTGTCTCGCAGGTACCCTCAAGGCAGAAAGTCATTCCCCCTATAGTAAAATAGGTATAAAATAATAATATCAACCCACAGCTGCCACCAGACAACTTTTAGGGTCTATGTAATCTATAGGTTGCTTGACATATAGTAATATTGGGTACCGATCTTCACCTACATATTAGTGCGTGGCCTTCCCCACCTATAAACGCTTAGCGAGAATCCGTGGAGAACACAGAAAATCCTCGTGAGGAGACTGGATAATGCATATACGCAACATACACAATCAATTGCACTCAAACATGTATTGCATAAGAACATATAATTACATTCAAACAAGCTCAAAAATAATAAGACACATCATGCTCTCCATTCAAAGTAGCTTAATGATTACAAGAGAGTTATGATAAGCACGTAGTGCTACATTTTGTACCCATATTTATATTTGGTAGGACTCAATATTTTCTCTAACAACGCCATTTTAGTGCTTTTACAGAAAGTACAAGCAATTCTGATTATCCGGAGCATAAACAACCTAAAGCACGAACTAAATAGCGTTTGCGACGAAAATGAAAAAATGTATAGCTGGCCTGGTATTTGCATACATCACCAGCATTCACAATCCGAGAGTGATACAAGGAAACAAAGGTTCTCTTTGTTAGATGCCAAACGCATGAAAGTACACTAAGTGCTAGGCAGTGTGGTGTGGCAAACTGTGAGCCACATTTCACATTACTTATCAAGAGAAGAAATCATGTTTTGTTAGGCAAGCAGTTGTTGCTTTCTTTAGTCGCATGTGTTGTTACCGAGAAGGAACTAGTGGAGATGGAAACTTCATGTGAGATTAGGGTGTTTGTTGGTGGTTAGTGCTACAACGCAACGGCGAAGTAGAGATGTATCTGTTGACTGTAGAAGAAGAAAGGAGTTGATGCTGAGACCGATACTTAGGTGGGCAGAAAACGGATAAGTGAAGTTCTTGACCGACTGAAGATGAAAGTTTGTTTGTGGCCATCCAAGGAAATGACAGCAGTGGGGTTTGCTGATACCTGCAATGTCGTTGGCTGAGAAGTTTTGAAGATTTGAGATGGTCAGAGAACAAGAAAAGTTGCTGGAAGTGATTGCCGGTCCATGTGTTGGAAGATGTTAAAAGAGATTATTTCCCTTATTGGCCTGATTTCCGGTCAAGATATTATTCTCTGTAGTTAATGACTTTCATATAATAATAATATATATTGAGAATCCGATTAAGGGATTACTCAAGGAAGTTTATCCTTCCATTATGGTATCATCCTAAAAGAGATCCTCCTTCTTCTTCCCCCTATTTTCTTCTAAAAAAAAAAAAAATCCATGGCAGGTGATAAAAAATCCCTGCATCCAGCTTTTACTGTCAATAACATAAAAACCCTAATCCCCATTCTTCTTGATATCAAACAAGATGAATACTCATCGTGGGTTTTTCTCTTCGAACTCCATCTCCAGGCTCACAGACTCATTTTCCTCATCGACGGATCAGCAACACCAACAGAAATTGACGCCAATACCTCGCAACAACTAGACGCTCTCTGCCGTCAATGGATGTTCTCCACCATGGCCAAGGATCTAATGCTCACGATTCTAAAATCGGGAAAAACTGCTAAAGAACTTTGGGATCACCTTCAGAAGTTTTTTCAAGATAACAAAGGTAATCGTGCTGCGACCCTTGAAAGTAAATTTGTCAATCTAAAGTTTGTTGATTGTGCTAGCGTCGATGACTATTGCGATAAACTAAAATCGTTGTCGGATCGACTGACCGATCTTGATTTCCCCATGAACGACAAACGATTGGTTATCCAACTTGTCAATGGACTCCCGGAGGAATACAACACTGTTGCATCCTTTATACAACAGTCCATGCCTACTTTTGACGCTGCTCGTTCTCAATTGTGCACTGAGGAGATTCGTCGTGCACAACAAACTAGTCTGTCGTCATCAGCTGCTCTTGCTGCCACAGCCTCATCGACTGATCGTGGGACTCACCGTAGCCACCGTTCAGGATCAGGCAAACGCGGAACTCGACAACCACATCCTGTTCATACAGTAGCCTCTCCGTCGATGGATCCACCCCTACTGCCAACACCGCAGCAATTCCTCCAAGCATACAGACCTCCAGCAGCGTATTACCCTCAATGGAACTCTTACTGGGAAGCTCCTCCGTGTCCTTACCCAACAGCTCCTCATTGGCAGTCATCTTTCTCCCCACGTGGATCAACACATGGTCGCTCTTCTGCTGCTCAGAGTCGTCCTAGGCCCCCTGTTTACGACCAGCCTCAAGCCTACCTTGCTCCATCCAACGAGCTGCTACAGCCAACTGACTTTGCTCAAGCATACAGCTCGATGACCTTACAGCCACCTGATGATACATTCTATATGGATACTGGTGCGACTTCTCATATCACTGCGGATTCAGGTACGCTACACACTGTTTTTAACACTAGTAATGTACAATCCATCTTAGTTGGCAATGGAAACTCCATCCCAGTTACAGCCAGAGGCACTAAATCTATAAATCTCCCTTCCCGAACTCTCCACCTAAAAAATACCCTGGTTGTCCCTGATATAATCAAAAATCTTGTTTCCGTTCGTAAATTCACCACTGATAATCATGTGTCCGTTGAATTTGATCCATCTGATTTTTCTGTGAAGGATTTGAGTTCGAGGGCGATCCTTCTTCGATGTAATAGCTCTGGGGATCTTTATCCTCTCAACATCTCTGCCGTGTCACCTTCAAAATCATCCGCATCTCCTCCCCTGTCTCTTTCTGTGTGCTCGTCTGATATCTGGCATGCACGCCTCGGCCATCCCGGCCATGCTATTCTAGATAATTTACGTTCCAATTCTTATATTCAGTGTAATAAGAAACAGTCTACCAAACTTTGTCATTCTTGTCAAGTTAGTAAACATGTTCGTCTCCCATTTTTTGAATCGAATTCCATGACTTTTTCTCCTTTTTCTCTTATTCATAGTGATTTATGGACTTGTCCCGTACATGTTGAGACTGGTTTTCGCTATTACCTTATCTTGTTGGATGACTATACAAATTATCTATGGGTATATCCTTTAAAACTAAAATCTCAAGTCTATACCAAGTTCTTAGAATTTCGCTCTTTTGTCAAAACTCAATTTGAGCGGGATATAAAATGTTTTCAATCCGACAAGGGTCGTGAATTTGATAATTCCTCTTTTCTTAATTTTTCTCAAACAAATGGCTTGGTTTTTCGATTCTCTTGTCCTCACACTTCATCTCAAAATGGGAAGGCGGAACGAATGATTCGTCGTATTAATGACATCACTCGCACCCTCATGTCGCATGCTTCCGTACCCTCTAAATATTGGGCGATTCTCTTCATATGGCTGTCTATCTCCACAACATTCTCCCCTCTAAAGTGCTCAACTTCACTTCCCCCGTTTCTATTCTTTACCAACGCCAACCAACCTATGACCATCTTCGTACGTTTGGTTGTCTCTGCTATCCCAATCTTTCCGCTACTATCCCACACAAACTGGCTCCTCGTTCATCTAGATGTGTCTTCCTTGGATTTCCTCTTCACCATCGTGGTTATCGTTGCCTCGACCTATCCACCAACAAAATTATTTTATCTCGCCATGTAACGTTTGACGAAAACGTTTTTCCGTTTAGTGAATCTTCTCTTAGTAATCCTTCCACTGCCGATAATTCTCTGTCACCTACTTCGCCCTTAATTCCGGCATCTCTGGCCTACCCATCCTCCACCTCTTCTGGACCTCATTCTCCCACTACTCAACAGTTGTATACTCCCCCACATCGTCGCTTTCCAACTACTTCCGCTGCATCATCTCCTAACGACAGCACCCTCCAATCTCCTGCTGTCATTCCGTCTCTGCTCCCTACAGCAAATTCAGCACCTACATCATCTTCTCCTGTCCCACCTACACACCTACCTCATCTCCTGCTGTCATTCCGTCTCTGCTCCCTACAGCAAATTCAGCACCTACATCATCTTCTCCTGTCCCACCTAACACCCACCTCTCCTCCTTCTCGTCCAGTGACACGCTCTACCACTACTCCTATCTTACCTACAGCACCTACCTCTACTCCTTCTCGTCCAGTAACACGAGCTTCTCGTGGTATCTTCCGACCAACTCAAAAACTAAATCTTCACATTCAAACGAACATATCCAGTCTACCTAGGTCTCATCTCTATGCCCTTAGGGATCCTAACTGGAGTCAAGCCATGCAAGATGAGTACAGTGCTATGTTAAAAACAAACACTTGGGATCTAGTACCGAGACCTCTTGGTGCTCACATTATTCGCTCCATGTGGCTTTTTCGCCACAAATTTCATGCTGATGGTTCCCTGCAACGATATAAGGCTAGACTTGTTGCTAATGGTAAATCTCAACAGGTTGGGGTTGATTGTTTTGAGACTTTTAGTCCGGTGGTTAAACCTGCAACTATTCGCACTATTCTCGCCATTGCTACTTCGCGATCTTGGCCCATACACCAATTGGATGTCAAGAATGCTTTTCTCCATGGGGATTTGACCGAGACAGTGTATATGCATCAGCCTCCAGGTTTTGTTGACCCAACTCTCCCTGACCATGTTTGTCGTCTTCGCAGATCCCTTTATGGTCTCAAACAGGCGCCTCGGGCGTGGTTCCAGAGATTTGCGAGCTTCATCACTCGCTGTGGTTTTCGTGGTAGTATATGCGATCCCTCACTTTTTATTTATCAGTCAGGATTGGACACCGCGTACTTACTGTTATACGTTGATGATATTGTCCTCACTGCTTCCACTGATGCTGTTCTGTGCCGTTTTATTGACATGATGAAACGAGAATTTTCTATGACTGATCTTGGTCCGTTAGGTCATTTTCTGGGCATCTCTGCTACTCGCTCATCCTCAGGAATATTTTTATCTCAGTCATTATATACGAAGGACATCATTGCTCGTGCATCCATGACGAATTGCAATTCGATATCTACTCCGGTCGACACTCAATCCAAGCTCAGTGCTGCATCTGGTCCTTCAGTTGCGGATCCTACGTTATACAGAAGCTTAGCCGGGGCATTACAATATCTCACTTTCACTCGACCAGATATATCTTATGCAGTTCAGCAGGTTTGTCTATTCATGCACGATCCTAGAGAGCCTCACATGCACGCTCTCAAGCGCATACTTCGTTATCTTCAAGGTACTATTGATCACGGTTTGTTTCTCTCCGTTTCCAATATTTCCGGCTTAACTGCATACTCTGATGCTGATTGGGCGGGCTGTCCAGATTCACGTCGGTCTACCTCTGGTTATTGTATCTTTCTTGGAGACAACCTAGTCTCTTGGTCCTCCAAGCGTCAGGCAACAGTTTCCCGCTCTAGTGCTGAAGCAGAATATCGAGGGGTTGCCAATGCTGTTGCTGAAACAACCTGGCTTCGGAATCTTCTTCTTGAGTTACAAATACCACTACGGCGTGCCACCTTGGTTTATTGTGACAATGTGAGTGCTATATACATGTCTGGTGATCCGGTTCAGCATCAACGTACTAAACATGTGGAAATTGACATACATTTTGTTCGTGAGCGCGTTCGTATTGGTGATATTCGTGTCTTGCACATTCCCTCTGAGAATCAATATGCCGATATCTTCACCAAGGGTCTCCCTAGACAACTCTTTATTCGCTTTCGTTCTAGTCTAAGCGTTTGCTCCTCTCACGCTAAGACTAAGGGGGTGTAAAAGAGATTATTTCCCTTATTGGCCTGATTTCCGGTCAAAATATTATTCTCTGTAGCTAATGACTTTCATATAATAATAATATATATTGAGAATCCGATTAAGGGATTACTCAAGGAAGTTTATCCTTCCATTAGATGTGTATGGAAATGGTTGAAGCTTCGTATCAACTGAAGTCGATGGAGCAAAGTAGTTTCTGCCAGGGTTTGTCAAGGTATTTGAATTGCCGTGAAGGTACAGACGATGGAGAGAGGTTCCGTTGGATTCATGGTGCTGGTTGCTCGAGAGATTAAGAAAGCAAAGTTCGGATCATCTTCTGGCAGTGATTGTGAAGTAATCAGAAGCAACAACATGGAGTTCTTTTGGCCGAAGTTGGTCGTAGTATGTTGTGTGTTGCAGTGGTATTGGTCTCGAATAGGAAATGAAACAGCTCTCAGTACTCGGTGTAGAAATAATTGGCAGCCAACAAGATTAGACGAACGAGATATGGTGACGGAGATTGACACATCAGCAATGAGAAGGGAGGCTGCAGCTGTATGCTGTTGTTGAGATGGAGACCAGGAGGTTCAAATGGGGTTTGCTGTGGACTGAACTTGGTTTGTTTGGTTGAGCTCGTCCCACTCGTTAACAGGTAGTCATGGACTAAGACCGTGGACCTGAATGGAGATGGCAGTGATGGACTTGTGCTCTCAAGTTGTCCATGGCATGGTTTCTGGAAATGACATCGATCTTCTACTCGAACTGAAGTCGATGGAGCTGTTGTGAAGTCGAGGGAGCGAAGATGGAGATGGAATGAAGCAATGAACAATTATTGATGTTGGTTGCTGCATCAACAACAACGAGTGGAATTGGTTGGCAGGAAAGAACTGCAGGCGTTGGTCGTCGTTAGACGTACAAGAATGGAGAATATGAAGATGGGTTGTCTCCGAGAATGATGGTGGAAATTTAGTGGTTGCTATGTGATTGAGCTTGACTAGAAGATGTTGTTTGTTATCGATGGAAGACTGATGTTCGAGTTTAGTTAGATGGTGATTGAATTGAGCTGGACTTCGATGGAGCTCTCTACAACAATGGAGATTGGTTTAGTATCTACATACATGGACTGGGTTGGCTTGGATAGTTGCGATGAAAAATTGATGTGGTTGTGATGGCCATGTATACGAGATGGAGATGTGGAGGACTAATTAAGGCAATGGTGTTTACTGCAGCTGAGAACGAAGATGGATGTGCTGGCCGTAGTTAGTCTGTGGTCGGTGATGGGTGGTGGTCAATCTGGGAAGGTGTTGGGGATCGACGGACAGATGATGGAACGGTGGTATTGGACTGGGCCTAATGGGTAGTTTTCGCTAGGTCTTTTCTTCGCAACAACACATATAAAAACGAACAGAAGCAGATTCAAGGAGTGAGGCCGGTTTTTGGGAGTTGCGGCTACTGTGCCGAAACCAGAGAAGAGAAAAGGGACGACGGAGCAGCACTTTGAAGAGACGTGAAGGCAAGAGCACGAGAACAAGCGATGTGAAGGGAGAAGAGACGATTCGGTGACAAGGGTTTAATTTAATTTCTTATTTTCTTTTGTTATTATTTTTTATGAGTTTTGAGAAACTCATAATCATGTCTTGCTAGAACTTTATAACTTGGGTTTGTGTTGAAACCACTCCTGAGTATTAGACCACTTTGATTGGAAACATATATGGTTTTGAGGCTATTTTGATTTGAATAAATTAATTTCATGATCTTATTTATTGATTAATTGAAATATGGGTTGTCGCTTCACCGGTTTTGTATAACCTTTGTGCATAATTGTTGAGATTGAAAATATATTTGTCTACTTATTTGATATTCCATGCTTGGGTTAAATCCTTTGATTGGGTATGCTTAGAATAGCCAGGTATTATTTGAGGACCTAAATTTAGTTTCGTATAACTTTCTCGCTAATGCAATTTGATGGTGCATGCTTTGATTTAGTCTTTTGATGTGTCATGCTTAGGGCGTCCCAGTGATATTTGCGATTCTAATAAATATAATAGGTGATGTCTATAAAACGAATGATAATTAAATATTCATGAATTATGTTTCAATTTAGTAATTGAATAGAAATAGTGGTGGATACTACAAACCCTGGTTACCGTCTGTCCCATTAAATTCATTCTATTAGTTCAGTTTTATTTCTTTGTTTTTATAATTCAAAAATCCAAAACTATTGTTTCCGGCTAATTCATTAAAGATATTAGTTACAGTACTTTCCACCGCTCCCTGTGGGAATGACCCGTACTTGCTGTTGTCTACTAGTGGGACGTCGTGCGATTGCGGTTATCATATATAGACATCTCCGGATCCTATCAATTTTTAGCGCCGCTGCCGGGGAGCGGTTGTCGAATATTGTAATTAGTATTTTTTTTATTTTGTAAATACTTAGGTGTTTATTTATTTTTATTTTTTTGTACAGTATTTTTATTTTTTAGGATTTCTTTTTCCTTTTAATTTGTTTTGTGCTTCAGAATTTTATTTCAGGAGTCTTTTTGAGAACGATGAGTGCTTTAGCGAGACGTCGTCTATGACGCTTGGGGAATACATGTATGGGTCACGGTATAAGGAAGTTCTTGCTTATAATCGTCTCAGGTATGGAACTTGGAATCCACGTAATTTTGCTATGGGTGGTTATTCAGATGAGTATCAACCTCAATACCAAGAGGGTGAAAAGGAACTTGATACTAGAAGTGATTTTAGGAATTATGATACCGATATAATATCTGAATCTATTGTATCTTACCCAACTCATGATCATTTAACTAATTATTTGTCTATTCAAAAGGACGAGATTTGTGTTAGAGATGTCATTTATTCAGATAGTGATGATTTATAAGAATATATATATATATACAGAAGATACTATTGTTGAGTCTGATGACTTAGAGACAGTAGACGTGCATAATGAGATATTTTCTAATCATTCAAATAATGAGTTTCCTATAAGTCACTTAGTTGCAAATAGTGATGAGGCGATTATTCATGATATTGTTGCTCCATTGAGCTCTTGTTTTTCTGATCCATCTAATGATTTTCTGAATGCTGATGTGAATGTTGAACATATTGATATTGGTCAGATAACTTCGATGATTTTGAGCCTTTATCTGTTTGTTTAGCCCACTTTTCTGATTCCGATGACCCTATGATTATTGATATTATCAAGGCTTTTCGACCTCCAATAGTTAATCAAGGTAACTCAACAACGGAAGTTATTTCCGTAGACTTAAAAACCAGATTTAAGAGTTACCGATTTTGATAAACTTAAACCACTAGATGTATGTATAGATCATCGTGCTAATATTGATGATTATTTGCCTTTTGTAATTTTCAATTCATTGCTTCCTCTGATTTCTAGTGAAGATATTGTGTCGTCGGAAGTTATTTCAGATGATTTAGAACCCGATTTAGAGTGTGTTTTCCGAATGGAAACTAATATGCATTCTATGTTTGTTGTTCATGTGAGTGATTTACTAATCTCGACCTTGCATGACTTGATGACTAAGAATTGTTTTCTCTTGGGAATGAATTTACACATCTTTTTGGAGGTTTTTAGTGTTTGCAGATTCATATTTGCAGCTGACCTGATTCTTTGGATTAATCCCCATCTTTTCAGACTTTATATATATGCTTTGCTGCTTACTTTGGTGCAACCTCACCTTGTTTGAGGTTCTTTATGTGCGCAAGCAAGGATACAAAGATTTTGCTTCATGGGAGTCAACCCATACTATTTCGCTTCATGGGAGTCAACCCATCAGATTTGTTTTCTTTCCTCTATCTTTTATTTATTTGCTTGAATTTCCCATCTTAGTTTCTACGTTGGATGACTCAATTCCATTGAGGACAATGTAATGTTTAAGTGCAGGGGAGTGGCATTTTCATTATATAAAAAAAATATTGCATGCTATGATCAGCTGTTTAGCGGGTCTACTATAATAATTAAAAAATAATAATAATAAAAAAAAGATGATCAGCTGTGTAGCGGGTCATAATAAAAAACAATTATTATCATTATGATTTTTAGGGTTATGACCAGCTGTGTAGCGGGTCTTTTGTATGGCATTTGTCATGATCAGCTGTGTAGCGGGTCTTTTGTATAATATTTTCTATGACCAGCTGTGTAGCGGGTCTTGGTATGGTATTTCAAATTTTCATTTTTTGACCAGTTGTGTAGCGGGCCTAACTCTCTCTTATGATATGACCAGCTGTGTAGCGGGTCAATTCTCTGTTTTGCTCGAGGACTAGCAAAATATAAGTGTGGGGTGTTGATAAGCATGTAGTGCTACATTTTGTACCCATATTTATATTAGTTAGGACTCAATATTTTGGCTAACAACACCATTTTAGTGCTTTTACAGAAAGTACAAACAATTCTGATTATCCGGAGCATAAACAACCTAAAGCACGAACTAAATAGCATTTGCGACCAAAATGACAAAATGTATAGCTGGCCTGGTATTTGCATACATTAGCAGCATTCACAGTCCGAGAGTGATACAAAGAAACAAAGGTTCTCTTCGTTAGATGCCAAACACATGAAAGTACACTAAGTGCTAGGCAGTGTGGCGTGGCAAACTGTGAGCCACATTTCACATTACTTATCAAGAGAAGAAATCATGTTTGTTAGTCAAGAAGCTGCTGCTTTCTTTAGTCGCATGTGTTGTTGCCGAGAAGGAACTGGTGGAGATGGAAACTTCATACGAGATAAGGGTGTTTGTTGGTGGTTAGCTACAACGCAGCGGCGAAGTGGAGATGTATGTGTTGACTGTAGAAGAAGAAAGGAGCTGATGCTGAGACCGATGCTTAGGTGGGCAGAAGACTGATAAGTGAAGTTCTTGACCGACAGAATATGAAAGTTTGTTTGTGGTCAGGCAAGGAAATGACAGCAGTGGTGTTTGCTGATACCTCCAATGTCGTTGGCTGAGAAGTTTTGAAGATTTGAGATGGTCAGAGAACAAGAAAATCTGCTGGAAGTGATTGCCGGTCCATGTGTTGGCAGATGTGTATGGAAATGGTTGAAGCTTCGTATCAACTGAAGTCGATGGAGAAATGTAGTTTCTGCCAAGGTTTGTCAAGGTATTTGAATTACAGACGATGGAGAGAGGTTCCGTTGGATTCATGGTGCTGGTTGCTCGAGAGATTAAGAAAGCAAAGTTCGGATCATCTTCTGGCAGTGATTGTGAAGTAATGAGAAGCAGCAACATGGAGTTCTGTTGGCCGAAGTTGGTCGTAGTATGTTGTGTGCTGCAGTGGTATTTGTCTTGAATAGGAAATGAAGCAGCTCTCAGTACTCGGTGTAGAAATATTTGGCAGCCAACAAGATTAGACGAAGGAGATATGGTGACGGAGATTGACACAGCAACAACGAGAAGGGAGGCTGCAGCTGTATGTAGTTGTTGAGATGGAGACCAGGAGGTTCAAATGGGGTTTGCTGTGGACTGAACTTGGTTTGTTTGGTTGAGCTCGTCCCAATCGTTAGCAGGTAGTCATGGACTAAGACCGTGGACCTGAATGGAGATGGCAGTGATGGACTTGTGCTCTCAAGTTGTCCATTGCATGGTTTCTGGAAATGGCATCGATCTTCTACTCGAACTGAAGTCGATGGAGCTGTTGTGCAGTCGAGGGAGCGAAGATGGAGATGGAATGAAGCAATGAACTAATTATGGATGTTGGTTGTTGCATCAACAACAACGAGTGGAATTGATTGGCAGGAAAGAACTGCAGGCGTTGGTCGTCGTTAGACGTACAAGAATGGAGAATATGAAGATGGGTTGTCTCCGAGAATGATGGTGGAAGTTTAGTGGTTGCTAGGTGATTGAGCTTGACTAGCAGATGTTGTTTGTTATCGATGGAAGACTGATGTTCGAGTTCAGTTAGATGGTGATCGAATTGAGCTGGACTTCGATGACAGCAATGGAGATTGGTTTAGTATCTGCATACATGGACTGGGTTGGTTTGGATAGTTGCGATGAAAAATTGATGTTGGTTGTGATGGCCATGTATACGAGATGGAGATGTCGAGGACTGATTAAGGTAATGGTGTTTACTGCAGCTGAGAACGAAGATGGATGTGCTGGCCGTAGTTAGTCTATGTTCGGTGATTGGTGGTGGTCAATCTGGGAAGGTGCTGGGGATCGACGGACAGATGATGGAACGGTGGTATTGGACTGGGCCTAATGGGTAGTTTTTGCTAGGTCTTTTCTTCGCAGCAACACATATAAAAACGAACAGAAGCAGATTCAAGGAGTGAGGCCGGTTTCTGGGAGTTGCGACTATTGTGCCGAAACCAGAGAAGAGAAAAGGGACGACGGAGCAGCACTTTGAAGAGCCGTGAAGGCAAGAGCACAAGAACAAGAGATTTGAAGGGAGAAGAGATGATTCGGTGACAAGGGTTTAATATGATTTCTTATTTTCTTTTGTTATTATTTTTCATGGGTTTTGAGAAACTCATAATCATGTCTTGCTAGAATTTTATAACTAGGGTTTGTGTTGAAACCACTCTTGAGCATTAGACCACTTTGATTGGAAACATATATGGTTTTGAGGCTATTTTGATTTGAATAAATTAATTTCATGATCTTATTTATTGATTAATTGAAATATGGGTTGTCGCTTCACCGGTTTTGTATAACCTTTGTGCATAATTGTTGGGATCGAAAATATATTTGTCTATTTATTTGATATTCCAAGTTTGAGTTAAATCCTTTGATTGGGTACGCTTAGAATAGCCAGGTATTATTTGAGGTCCTAAATTTAGTTTCGTATAACTTTCTCGCTAATGCAATTTGATGGTGCATGCTTTGATTTAGTCTTTTGATGTGTCATGATTAGGACGTCCCAGTGATATTTGCGATTCTAATAAATATAATAGGTGATGTCGATAGAACGAATGATAATTAAATATTCATGAATTATGTTTCAATTCAGTAATTGAATAGAAATAGTGGTGGATACTACAAACCCTGGTTACCGTCTGTCCCATTGAATTCATTATATTAGTTCAGTTTTATTTCTTTGTTTTTATAATTCAAAAATCCAAAAATATTATTTCCTGTTAATTCATTAGAGATATTAGTTATAGTACTTTTCCACCGCTCCCTGTGGGAACAACCCGTACTTGCCGCTGTTTACTAGTGGGACGCCGTGCGATTGCGGTTATCATATATAGGCATCTCCGGATCCTATCAAGTTACAAGAGTTCCTTCCTGTTTTGAAGACAAGCCTCGCCTACCTCAAGATTCTAAATCTACCGGTTCATCCTTTGAATGGATCGTTGTTAATAAAGACTAATTGTTAATCACACAAGCACTCTAAAAATTAGCCAAAAGGCTCATACAAGGCTTATAACATAATCTCACTATTATTGTCTAGTTATAGGCTAAGTGAACTATCTAATGGTCCTAAGCCTATTTATGGTTTTTCATCTTTTCCATTCTCTATCTTTAGCATATCTAAGGTTTACTAATCCAATTAGGTTGATTCTATAGTCCATTAAATATGTCTTAAGAATATCTACAACTTTGTAGAAAGAACCAAAGGATAATTCGGTCCATAAATGGTCCAAATCACCATGATAGCAAAACTATACCTAAGCCCAAGTCCACTAAACAAGCTCATTAACTTAAGGCCCAGTCCACCTAAGTCAACTAACGGTCAATAATAATCAAAGATATCAATTAACAGTCAACGTCAGTCAACTGTCAGGTCCAAAGTCAAAGGAATCAAAGTCTGGTCAACAATCAAGGTAGTCAAGGAATTCAACTCAGTTAAGGTTCACCGAGTTAGGTCTGGTCAAGTCTGATCACTGAGTTAACTCAGTCAGACACTTTAAGTCAGCTGAGCTGACTAACAAGCCAATGCTTAAGCCAAAGCCCTTGCACGGCCAAAGAAACTGTTGCACCATCATGGTGCAACAACAACATATTACACAAAATCTGCCAAGACTCAAAAGATGCATTTCTAAACCCCATTGCAAAAGTACACAACTTAATTATCTCTTCTTTGTTTCAACACAAACACCATAGTGTCATAGCTTCATGAAGTGCCACTCCAGTATCACCATCATTCATACAAGCACCATTATATCAACCAACCATTCTTTGTAATTCCAAAATAAATCTGTTCCATCTGCAACTGCCAACTCTAACTCCAACTACCATCTCTTACATTTATAACCACCATTCTCAACTGAGAAACAACTTCAATACCAAACTCAACCACTTCTCTATCATCTAAGCTTCAACTGAAATATCTTATTTCTCAAATTTCTTACACAAGTTCACTTCATTCGCATCTGCATAACCATTATATGTCTCAACATCTTCTACATCACTACATCTTGATAACTTCAACTACATCTTCATCTAACTGACTTCATCACCAGTTCAATTTGATGAACTTGCTATGCAATCATCTAACATGACCTGCACCACACTAGTATCCCGAATTACAGCTGCAACCCAACAATCCTAGTCAATCATCTAAATTTCAGCTCAGTTCTTTACCTTGTACTGTATAACACAACCCTACTCAATTAAAGCCACCAACAAGTCTATCTCATGATTCAACATCACCTCAGCTTGCATCCCAGATCATCTACAACTCATCTAAACCACTTCATTAGAACTTCATTATTAACACATCTTTCCTTCCTCCCTGTGATCCAACACAATCCTAACAAATAACCTAGGTTGCACCAATACCGCCACGGGCGTCCGACACAGCGGCGTGTCCGCGTGTCCAATACGGCAGTTCTGAAAAACTATGATACGGGGACACAGCGGTATACGTTGAAGTACCGTCAATTTTTAAGATATATATAGAAATGTAAACGAGAAAACCACACAATTGTATTTGTTTTGCACTTGTTTAGAATTGCACAAGTGTATTTCTGCTAGCACATGCATGTTTTCGACTATAATCTTCCTTAGAGGTAGGTGACCTTTAGTTCTCAGTTGTTTCCTAGTTAAGATATATATAAATATGTAAACGAGAAAACCACACAACTGTATTTGTTTTGCACTTGTTTACAATTGCACAAGTGTATTTCTGCTAGCACATGCATTTTTTCGACTATAATCTTCCTTAGAGGTAGGTGACCTTTAGATCTCACTTGTTTCCTAGTTTATAGTAAGATAAAAGTATTTTAGGTGTGTCCGAGTATGTGTGGCTGTGTCCATACGGGGACACACGATACGGAAATCCCCAAGAAGTATTGGTGCAACCCAGCAAATAACTAAAGCTCCATACTATACTCAACTCAACTTCTCTGCCTTGTCCTGCACCAGCAACCGATTTGCTATCAACACCATCTCCAAAATCACGTGCTTTACTAATTCAGCAGCATTATCTCCATAGCTGCATCAACAATAACATCTCCATTACTTCCATTCACCTCAGCTCTACCAACATCTCAGCTATAACAACCAACACCATATCCTTACTTCAACTTCCTCACCATCACCATATCAAAATCACTAACAATAATCCCAATTAAGACAAACCCAAACCCCAATCTTCTCAGTAAAACCCTAATCAGAGTTTATATTTCCTAAAAAACTGAAATTAAATCACAAACATATAACCCAACTTCAATTAAGACTAAACCACCAAAGATTTACGACTTTCAACCACAAACTAAAACGAAATAATCATCAATTCAAAGAAAACCCTAATTAAAGTTTCTGATTTACCTTTTCTTTTATTTCTTCATCAGAACAACTTCATCTCCTCAATTCATCGACAACCCTCTTAATCTCCAATCATTACAACTCGATATCACTCTCGGTTCAACACAAAATCAGCAACCCTAACTCTTAACTCTCTTCCAGATTCACATATCATATTATTCTTCTTTATCTTTGTAATCCATAGCAATAACAACTGATTTCATCGATTCTACTTCATCACCAATTCATCTTAACTCAACACTTAAATCTTCTCTCATTAAACAAATCAAGATGAAGTACAGAGAGCGAGAGGAATGAAGGAGAAGAAAATTGAGAGATAAAGAAAGAAAAAAGAATGAAGAAGAAGAAAATAAAAATCGAGTTTATCTTCTCGATTAGTTGTCGATAAGACCAAGGGGAAAATTACTGGTACACCCGCTGGCAGCCAGGCGGCTTCTAAATGAAATTGCAATTTTACACTCCTTACATATCTGATGATTTGTTCTTCGTCTGATAACCGAATGACACGTTCGAGTAATCTACTTCGCATAACTTTTCGATATCTATCTATCGATACTACTTTCGTATCTAGATTATTGTTAGATTAATTTCTATTAATTAATGTTCGTGTTAATCTAATACATTCATTAGCGGCTAAATCGTGACTTGACTGGTCTGATAGCGTTGACGAGCTTGAGGGTCTTTACATTCTCCCCACCTTATTCATTTTTGTTCTCGAAAATCAAACCAATCTTATGGTCTTCAAAAATCCCCACCTTATAGAGAAATACTATCTCTCTACTATGTACAAGTACTGCTCATACTTACAAACGCGCGAAAAACTAACTCATTTTAAATGAGTTCGAAACAACAAGAAATGAAACACAAGCCTATATGGTTTTCTACAACTAAAATTTGCGGCTCTAGGTTCAAAAGACTATATTATTTTTCAATAATTTACTGGTTCTAAGTACATTAAAAGATAGTTTATAATAACAGAAAATGGGCTATATAGCCAAAAATGTATGTTTCCTGGGTCAAATGGACGGGTAAGCTTTCCGTCTGGGTCAAATGACCAAAAGAATATTTTAATGGGAAGAGACGTTACTGCCCTTCTTCATCTTCTTCAAATGACCAAAAGAATCATTTCTTCTCGTCTTCTTCGCTCGAACACAAATCAGATCTGAAAAAAGCGTAAAACAAGCTCTTCTCCATCTCCGCCATCACCACCGTGGAAAATCAAACTCTCTCTTCAAAAAAATTTCATCACCACCACCAGCACCACCACCAATTATCTCCAAAACCCATCTTCAACTGCACTCCACCGAATCCATTGAGTTATTCTTCTTCTATCGATATTCTCTTTCTCCACCACCACCATCATCAACTATAACAACATCTACCACCACCACCACCATCGACAATACTACAACCACCACCATCGACAATACTACAACCACCACCATCAACATCTACGGAAAACTACAAACAACATCACCACCTTCCTCCACCACCGCACCCATAAAAAATACTACTACCACCGCCATCAGCATCTACAGAAACTACAACCAACACCACCACCTTCCTCATAAAGGTTCCTCCTTTGATCGAAATTCATCTTCTCCGATCTATATCTCTCAAAACATTCCAAAAGGCGGCTCCTTTAGATTTCTTCATCAATTGCTCAAAAAGGTATAAACTTTGATTGGATTCATAATCTAGAACACTTTTCATCTCTTAATTTGAAACTCACAGATCCTTTTGTATTGTTTTCAATCCCAATCAGTCTGGATTGCTAGATCGATCCATTTTATTGTTATATGTGAATCAAATATAAAAATTGGAATGGAACTGTATTGATTGTTTTATATTGAATCAAATTAAAAACTAGAATCAGAACTTTATTGGTTGTTTTAATCCAATTTAAAATTTGAATTGGCAATACCAACATTGAAATCTCATTACCTGTGATTTTTCTTATTTGTTAGTTTCATTTGATGGGTAACTTAATTTTCGTCTCATTGTTCTTGTTTGCCGTATAGATTGTCGTTGATTTGAGGTTGATGGCAACCTGTTTATATGAAGAGGTAAAGAGACTGCAGAATCTTGTGTATAGACTAACCACAGAGATAGATGTAAAGAACCAAAGGATGGAATGCATGGAAAAAAGGTTGACTCTACTATCAACATCTCTTGGGTATGATATTTTTGCTCTGTTTTCACCCACTTTAAACAAGGATGAAACCCAGTTTAAACTAGGATTCAACTGGTTTCATCCTATACTAAATTGGGTTGAATTCGCTTTCACCCATTTTAAACTAGGATGAAACCGGTTTCATCTATAGGTAAGATGAAACTATGAATTTTGAACTAGGTATCACTCACTAACAAGGATGAAACTTGGTTTCATCCTATACTAAATTGGGTCGAATTTGCTTTCACCCATTTTAAACTAGGATGAAACTATGATTTTTGAATTAGGTATCACTCACTGTAAACAAGGATGGTTTCATCCTTATACTAAATTGGGTCGAATTTGGTTTCACCCATTTTAAACTAGGATGAAACCAGTTACATCATGTTTTAAATTTGATTGAATTTGGTTTCATCGATATTTAGGTTGGGATGAAACCAGTTTCATCATGTTTTAAATTTTTTTGAATTTGTTTTCACCCATGTTTAAACTTGGATGAAACTAGTTACATCATGTTTTAAATTTGGTTAAATTTGGTTTCATTGATATTTAGGCTGGGATGAAACCAGTTTCATCATGTTTTATTGACTGACTTTCTATACTCCTATCTGCCTTAATTCTCGGTATAAGTTGTATAACAAACCGTTGTTTTCACATTACAAAGTCTTGGTGGAATATTTTTTCTTTCATTTGACTTTTTTAGTATTTATGTTGTTTATGTCTTATAGAAAAGAGCATGTACCTTGGTGAATATCTTTTGTGATGATCTTCATAATTCATACATTGAGGTTGATTGATGCCTTAACCCTGTTGCAGTTTCTTTGTTAGTGATTGGCCAAGTGCAAATATGGGTTTCAGCAGGTTGATATGTCTGTTTGAGCGTGATCTTTTCTGGTTATGCAGGGATGCCATTGACGCTAGAGATTTAGAATACCAGCATGCATGGTCTGGAGTTCAAAGTCAATAATCTTAACTTGATGAACATGGCTTGGAGATTCGTGTTAAGGAAGCAAACAAAGCTGAAGTTGTATTTTATCTCTATTATCTACTAGGAGTAGCTACAGCAGAAGCTAAGATAGCCGACCTCAAAAAAGTTCAAATTTTCAAGAAGGTTGGTTTTGTATTTCTTGTTTTAATTCCACTATAATGATTTGATACTCGCAAAAATAAATCCTACTGTACGTTGTGAAACTATACCTGTTGGAATCCCTTGTGTTGCAACAACCATGCAATCCCTTATGTTGGCCAGTTTGGTTGTGGCTTCGTTAAGTTTAATATAATTTCTGTTTGCAAACCGTGTACTTTAAAGTGAATAAGAGAATCCATTCAACAATATTATGTCTGTTTCAGAAGGGGTATGAGGTGGTATGTGGATGAAATCCATTTAGCAATATCAGCTTGGTGTCTGGTCAGAATATCTGTTGTCATAAGTCTAGTGTTTGTGTTTATGCTAACGTCCATAAAAGAATTGTTAGACATTTTTCAAATGGTTGAATTTTCTCTGTTTTTTTTTTCAATTTTTGCTCTTCCAGAGGAAGGAGTAGAAGAAACAGAAGAAGTTGGAACTCTGTTTTATGTTACTTCATATTTTCTTTTTTGCAGAGAGCGAGTTCAAGTAGAAGTTGGTGTTTTTTTTCTCTAACTCATGAAACAGAGTACTCTGTTTTTTTTTCTGAGATTGCAGAGTACTCTGTTTTTTTTTCCAACCTTTACTAACCCAACCCAGTAAACATTTGTAGAAAGATAGGGACATATTTGTCTCTTCGGGTTAATAAATAAAAACGATTCTGGGTGAAATATCCATTTTGGCTAAATGAACAGTATTTTTCTGTTTTTTGGCTAATAAACAGTATCTAAAGCTAAGAATCTATTTCACACAGGAAATTTCTGTTTTGGTCTTTTTGACCAATTTTGTGTTATAATAAAGGCTATATAATATTCAGGATCTATCAAATATGATAATCGCACTATTTTTCTATTTCATAATATGATTGTCTCTAAGCTCACTATGATGAATTTGATTCTAACAGTTTAGTATGACCAAGTTCTCCGCGCTAAAATTTATAGTCTAACATTCAATAGTTTATTAATTGATGTAATTTATCCATACAACTAATCTTACATTTTCATATATTTAAAGTTTTAATTAATTTGAATCATTATTTTATACAAATTAAATCATTTTAAATTATTATACAAATTTACTTATTTATTCAATCATTTTATATTAAAAATAAATTCATTTTATCCATATAACTAATTCAAATTTGATTTCACGTAATTCTATAATGTCTGTTATTATAATTTTACTGTTATGCAATATATAATTTTCTAAATATTAATCTGTTTAAAGTTTGGTATTAACTTAATTACTCTAAATGCTATTATAAACTTGTTGTTATTTTCATCATTCTTACTACTATTGTTACTGTTTTGTTGATTGCTCAGTTGGACACCAAGTCTTAATTTTTCTTAAACATGACCCTACATTCACGTAAAGATTGATATAGTTGATTTTATTTATTCATATCGAGTTCGTATACCGTATATATCTTGTTAGATATTAGCGTTGGTAACTTAAAATTATTTCAATCTGAGTGTGCGTAAAATTGTAATGTATCCTAATATTCTTTAGATTTTTTTTTTATTATTGTAAAGTATCCTACTAATATAAGAATTTATTTTCTTTCAAATCTATTTTTGTGCTAAGCATCCAAATACTATTATTGTTTCTTCAAACATATTTGTTTAATTTTTAATGATTTACTAAGTCAGTTATTGAAGAAAATTTGGGTATAAGATTACGGACAAGTTTAGTCTTTTTACTTTACGATGTATATCCCCACGTTCTTAAGCCTAACCTAATAAGTCTTATATTAACAAACTGGTTCAAATGCAAATGAATGTGTTTTCTAATTACAAAATCTAACCACAGATAATTACTAGTAATTTGCGTAGCTACTTGATCCTAACCATTATTTTTAATCGTCATATATTTTCTAATAAGATTTCAATTAGATAAAATTCAATACAATACTATTTGATAAGTGTTACTATTACCTTTATTGTGATTATTAGTGGTAATATTACCATTTATTATTATTAACACTAATGGTTGAACTATTATCTTAAGTATTCTTACAATTTAACTTCATTTCTACTTTAATAGATTAATGATTCTAATTACGAGAAAATGTACTCTATTAATTTCTAAGTAAAATATAGGATCGATCGATTAACTAATAAAAGCAACTTTTCCTTGTATGCCTAGTAAGACAAGGATTCAGTTGTCCTATCTAGGTTCGTGACTCCTGACAATGCCTTCCTACGTAACAAGTATCATAAGAACACGCAAATACTGCAAGCCTCACTAGCTATTTCCCCGGTGCTGGATTATCTAAGTGTTGAATAATTGAGACTAATTAATTTATAATTCTCTATGAAAAGTTTCTAGATTATAAAGTAACTGGTTTCAACCTACAATTTTTTTACTGCATAATTTATAAAAGTAACATACATACAAAAAACATATAATAAGCAATCCAACATTTTATATAAATCAATCAATCAACCAAATCAAAAATCTTTTAGTTATTGATTGTTTTTAGTGAATTAAGATTTATCTCACAAACCCAACCTAGTTCTAAACTACTCTAATAATCTATCTAGCACTGGCTATCATCTGATGTTTCCCATATAAGATCTAATAGTGAGCTCTGATACCAAGTTTGTAGCGTCCCAAAATTAAACTACTTATTAATCCAAGCGATTAACTACCTAATGAGGCATTAAATATCTCAATCATATATCTTAACTTCCAAATAGAAAATCTTATACAAAACTTAACCCAAAACTAAACCCGTCACCTGAAACAATTATAAATGAAAAATCTCTCAAGTTATATAAATTAAATAGTGTGTTTGTGATTACAAAATAATGTACAAAACCTAAAATAATTCGCAACAACTCTAAAATATTTAAGAAACGGAAACAGATATCTTCGCGTGCACCATATGTTCTGGTAACTGAAAAACTGAAGTGGGAACGAGTGAGCACATCATCCCAAAAGGGGGATCAGTGGATACCTTTATAACAATCAGGTAGTCACTAACATACAACACAATTCTACTAAAAAAAAATGATTGCACATTTGATACACACAACACAAAGCAGAAGATTGCTCCAACTCTCCTCCCTAGATATTGTGTCCATGAACAATATCTATAAAAGATCCACCACCGGACGGATCTACGGAGATGAAATACAACAACCTAAACATATGTCATCCTAACCTTGTCTCACTTAATGAAGGAGAAGATGCTAGAATAACTCCAGTCTCAAATGATAGCATGAATCCAGGTACCATATGATGTTTTCATGGAATGAGCACTCCTCATAAATTCAGATACCACCATCTAAGTCTAGAATATATAAGAAGGTTTGATTATTATGACTCGACCCCGCACAGCAGGCTACCAATAGGTCTCATCCTACCGAGAACCTAGAATTTCTTCCTGAGTCGAGATTATAGTAACCTAGTCATACTACTAAGACTGAACAATCAAGCATAATATGCAAACGACCAATCTCCCCACATATATTCGATAGCTGGGGGCTTATTATTCCCCGCTACCCAGTGATACCCTGATGTGTCCCACAGGTACCCTCAAGGCAGAGAGTCATTCCCCCCTATAGTAAAATAGGTATAAAATAATAATATCAACCCACAGCTGCCACCAGACAACTTCTAGGGTCTATGTAATCTATAGGTTGTTTTACCTATAGTAATATTGGGTACCGATCTTCACCTACATACTAGTGCGTGGCCTTACCCACCTATAAACGCTTAGCGAGAATCCGTGGAGAACAAAGACAATCCTCGCGAGGAGACTAGACAATGCATATAGGCAACATACACAATCAATTGCACTCAAACATGTATTGCATAAGAACATATAATTATATTCAAATAAGCTCAAAAATAATAAGACACATCATGCTCTCCATTCAAAGTAACTTAATGATTACAAGAGAGTTACAAGAGTTCCCACCTGTTTTGAAGACAAGCCTCGCCTACCTCAAGATTCTCAATCCACCGGTTCATCCTTTGAATCGATCGTTGTTAATAAAGACTAACTGTTAATCACACAAGCACTCTAAAAATTAGCCAAAAGGCTCATAACATAATCTCAATATTATTGTCTAGTTATAAGCTAAGTGAACTATCTAATGGTCCTAAGCCTATTTATGATTTTTCACCTTTTCCATTCTCTAAGTCAGCTGAGCTGACTAACAAGCCAATGCTTAAGCCAAAGCCCTTGCACGGCCAAAAGAAACTGTTGCACCATCATGGTGCAACAACAACATATTACACAAAATCTGCCAAGACTCAAAAGATGCATTTCTAAACCCCATTGCAAAAGTACACAACTTAATTATCTCTTCCTTGTTTCAACTCAAACACCATAGTGTCATAGATTCATGAAGTGCCACTCTAGTATCACTATCATTCATACAAGCACCATTACATCAACCAACCATTCTTTGTAATTCCAAAATAAATCTGTTCCATCTGCAACTTCCAACTCTAAATCCAACTACCAGCTCTTACATTTATAACCACCATTCTCAACTGAGAAACAACTTCAATACCAAACTCAGCCACTTGTCTATCATCTAAGCTTCAACTGAAATATCTTCTTTCTCAAATTTCTTACACAAGTTCACTTCATTGGCATCTGCATAACCATTATATGTCTCAACATCTTCTACATCACTACATCTTGATAACTTCAACTACATCTTCATCTAACTGACTTCATCACCAGTTCAATTTGATGAACTTGATATGCAATCATCTAACATGACCTGCACCACACTAGTATCCCGAATTACAGCTGCAACCCAACAATCCTAGTCAATCATCTAAATTTCAGCTCAGTTCTTTTCCTTGTACTGTATAACATCACCCTACTCAATTACAGCCACCAACAAGTCTATCTCATGATTCAACATCACCTCAGCTTACATCCCAGATCATCTACAACTCATCTAAACCACTTCATTGCAACTTCATTATTAACACATCTTTCCTTCCTCCTTGTGATCTAACACAATCCTAACAAATAACTAAAGCTCCATACTATACTCAACTCAACTTCTCTACCTTGTCCTGCACAGCAACCGATTTGGTATCAACATCATCTCCAAAATCATGTTCTTTACTAATTCAGCAGCATTATCTCCATAGCTGCATCAACAATAACATCTCCATTACTTCCGTTCACCTCAGATCCACCAACAGCTCAGCTATAACAACCAACACCATATCCTTACTTCAACTGCCTCACCATCTCCATATCAAAATCACTAACAATAATCCTAATTAAGACAAACCCAAACCCCAATCTTCTCATAAAACCCTAATCAGAGTTTATATTTCCTAAAAAACTGAAATTAGATCACAAACATATAACCCAACTTTAATTAAGACTAAACCACCAAAGATTTACGACTTTCAACCACAAACTAAAACGAAATAATCATCAATTCAAAGAAAACCCTAATTAAAGTTTCTGATTTACTTTTTCTTTTATTTCTTCATCAGAACAGCTTCATCTCCTCAATTCATCGACAACCCTCTTAATCTCCAATCATTACAACTCGATATCACTCTCGGTTCAACACAAAATCAGCAACCCTAACTCTTAACTCTCTTCCAGATTCACAGAATCATATTCTTCTCTTTATCTTTGTAATCATAGCAGCAACAACTGTTTCCCCATCGATTCTACTTCATCACCAATTCATCTTAACTCAACACTTAAATCTTCTCTCATTAAAAAAATCAAGATGAAGGACAGAGAGCGAGAGGAATGAAGGAGACGAAAATTGAGAGATAAAGAAAGAAAAAAGAATGAAGAAAATAAAAATCGAGTTTATCTTCTCGATTAGGTGTCGATAAGACCAAGGGGAAAATTACTGGTACACCCGCTGGCATCCAGGCGGCTTCTAAATAAAATTATAATTTTACCATCCTTACATATCTGATGATTTGTTCTTCGTCTGATAACCGAATGACACGTTAGAGTAGTCTACTTCACATAACTTTTCGAGATCTATCTATGGATACTACTTTCGTATCTAGATTATAGTTAGATTAATTTCTATTAATTAATGTTCGTGTTAATCTAATCCATTCATTAGCGGCTAAATTGTGACTTGACTGGTCTAATAGCGTTGACGAGCTTGAGGGTCTTTACATAAGTAATGAAGAATATTCTCAATTTGTAAGTTTCATAAACTTAATTGTCTTTTAGATTACGTTCGAACTCAAATTGGTTTATCTTTGTTAAAAATTTGATGCACCTGTACATATGTAAGTATCAAATTAGAATTTTATGATTGAAGCATTTGGACGTGTTTTTACCGAAAATGTTTGCATGTTTATTTTGATTGGAATAATCTGGGTTCATCCTGTTTCAAATTTTCATATTGATTTATTTTTCTTTTGGTAATGTGGATTCATGTATAAAATAAATTGTTCAATATAGACAGGATGAAACTGATTTCATCGTGTTTGAATTGGGTTTAGTTTGGTTTCACCCATTTTATACTAGGAAGAAATTGGTTTCATCGTGTTTTAGATTAGATTGAGTTTTGTTTCACCAATTTTAAACTAGGATGAAAGTGGTTGCATTGTGTTCTAGGTTGGGTTGAATTTGGTTTCACCTATTTTAAACTGAGATGAAACTAAGTTCATCGTGTTTGGAATTGGGTTTAATTTGGTTTCATCCATTTTAAACTCGGATGAAACTGGTTTCATCGTGTTTTAGAGTGCGTTGAATTTGTCTCACACATTTTTAATAAGGATGAAACTGGTTTCATCGTGTTTTAGTTTTGGTTGAATTTGGTTTTACCTATTTTAAACCAGGATGAAACAGGTTTCATCCCATTTTAGATTGGACTGAAACTAATTTAATTCTACTTAAACTGGTTTATCTTTTATATTCATGGATTTTTTAATCCCCAAAGTGCTTCTTATTCCAAAAACTACCGACTATAATGTATATGTTGTTTGGTTCATTATCTTCATAAGATTGTTGGTGCTCTTTAGAATTTTTAATGTCATGGACGTTAGAAGAAACGAATCCAATTTCACCAGGTTGGTTCTTCCGTTCCAGCTGCACTTTTGCATTGTCATCTATCAAAAAATTTCATGCATTTTTACCAATACTTGGTTAATAATTAGTTGTCCGTATGTAATGCAAACTATATATGTAAAAAGTCGCATTAATAGGCTGTTAATTTTTGCAGCAACTAAACTTGTCGCTTCAACAGCTTGGAATGATACAACACAGTGCTTGGAGGTGCAAACAAGGTTGCTAGGTAGACCAGTTTCAACTCTTGGTGCTTGGCTATTTAAATACTTTTGCCCATTAAATAACCAAAAGATAAGAAAAATTCTGGGTCTGAATGTCGATACTGTGACGCATCTAGAAGAAGTATAAAATAAATACTTGGGGAAACGCAGTGGTGGTGATGGGAATGTTGGACTGGTGATTTGTTGGGGTTGGTTGTAGTGGGGGTGTTGGACTGGTGATGGTCAGATTAAAGTAGGCGTAAAAAGGGTTTTAAAAAAGTTAAGGGTTATTTTAGGTAAAAGACATTTTTTTTTCTGGGTGAAATATCCAAAATGGATAATTGAACAGTATTTTCCTGATTCATGTCCATATAAGCAATATCAAAATGCACAAGTCTGTTTCACCCAGGAATTGTTGATTTTGGTGTTTTTAACCAATTTTGTGTTTAAAAAATGCGTCCCAAGAAATGCATCTAAAGTTGAGGTTCCTATTCAAGCCAAAATAAATCCCTCGTTCTTAACCTTTAGTAATGCACATGTAACTTATGGAATATTTTGCTCGCATCATAACAAATAATTTTTTATGGTGATTTCTGCTTAGAATGCCTCTTTTGATTACACATTCAGCATGACGCTACTATCGTATAATTTAAAATCTTTCTCATTATTTATCATGGACTTAATAATTTCCTCGATTGTACGTGATTTCATTTATAACTACATCATTCTTGTTTGGATAGTTCAAAAAAGGTTCGATGTCCATCAAATTTCTTTAAGGGTAATTTGATAATGTATGCCTGTTTTTTTTTTCGTTTTCAAATATAGGTCTGTTTTTTTTTCGTTTTCAAATATAGGCTGATTTTGACTTTTTTTCTTCCAAAAAGCAGCTAACGGAAAGTTAGCTCAGTTAAGTCCAGGAAAAAGACTTAAAAGTCCTTTGAAACGCTGAGTTGTCTCTGCAAAATGGATTGTGCACTATCCCACCTATTGACATGGATAATTTTGACACGTCATCAGATAAGAAAGTGTCTTGTACTTCTTAATGACTCTTTTTTCCATTGTCCACCATAAACCATCCTCTTTTACACACAGGTTATCATCTGGGTGGGTGTAGAAGTGAATGCTTCTTCAAGTTCAAGCATCTGCAGCCGCACAAAAGTATTGTGTTCCATGTAACAAAGACTAAATATTTTTCACTTAATAAATAGATAAAATTCAGCTATTGAAAATCATGAATCTGCAAACACGTACAGAATCATATCCATATAAATCAATTGAGGTAATCCTAAAAATTAGAAAATATGAAAACTACCCCAGAAAATTGTATAACATACATCTAAGAGGCGAACAACATCAATTAAATAATAATTTATAGGAAATCAATTTCCCCTAAAATTGATTTTAACGTTTTTTTGGTAACAAAATCAAAAACCCAATAACGAACTGAAACAATTGAACCCATACCTTAAAAACATATTTCAGTCACAAAATCAAACAAAAACTAAACTACATAGAAGAAAATCATTTAGGGTTTCATATTACTAACTCATCTGGTGGTTTCGGCGTCTTCACTTCATGTTTATTCAACTCGAGAACTTTATCATTTCTCAACATCATTGCCAAAGCAAAAAACACGACTTAGAGAACCAGCCGATCGACTAAAAGAAGAAAACAACCATAAGAAACACAGAAGAAGTAGAACTGGTCGATCGGTTTCTCTTACCTCTTGAGTAAAATGGAATTAAAACCCCACGTATCTTTTCCTGCACGTGCGATATGCACATTTGAACTCCAGAACCTTCATTTACATCCACATCGTTAGATATCCCTGAGATCTCAACAACAGATCGAACACTACTGTCCATACACGTGTCGATTGCCAAACGTTTGGTCTGCACATGATTATTCTTACACCACTGAAGGGTAGCTAAGTAAAATCGCAGTTTAAAATCGTGTGGTCTGATTATTATTACACGACTAAAGGGTAGCTAAGTAAAAGTGCAGTTCAAAATCTCTTCTCGTCAATGAGAAATTGACCAAACTCGTGAGATATTGACCAGAGATAACAGAAGTGGATGGAAAAGTGTAAACATGCCTATATTTGAAAAGTTTTAAAAAAGAGGCCTATATTTGAAAACGAGGTTTCAAACAGTCCTATATTGCTCGATTTTTCTTTCTTTAATATAGATTAAAAATGACAACAATTAATGAGCATTTCTTCTAATTTATTATTTTTGTTTCCTGACGTCCGTGAAACATATCTTAAAGCTTGCGAAAGTAAAAATGTAATGTTCCAACATTAAATTTTTTTTACTCTAATTGTCAATATTTTGGGTGCCAAAAAATAACATAGGCAAACATTAATTAGTGCATTCCCATATGGCAAACTTCACCATCCACCCGATACACCTCATTATCTACCGACTTGATTTCAACAGTTGATTTCCAAAGGTTGATTTTTAAAATGCGAAACGACGATATTACATACCTCGGATAATACATACTTTTATAAGAATGTATATCACTGTAAAATAACTTATAAAAACAATGGCTCCCGGTTTTTAAAATAAAAATGGTGCCAACATTGTGAGACAGTGCAATAGCAAAAATAGCTAGAAACAAAATCAGGTTAGGCATGCTTAGGAAGAACTAACCTAGAAATCTGGTAGTTAGGAGGTTTAGCTAAAGATATTATGTGTAAAAGTCTCGGGGAGTTATTTATACAACATTTATTGGGTGTTGATGGTGCCGCCCGCAGAGCTGCAAAAATTGGTGAGGTAATTAAAGTGGCGATTGGTTCAAATTTAAAGTTGATGACTGTTGGAACAGAGAAGAATATTTGGTTTCTCTATTTATGATTGGTCTATACTGCAAGAAAATATTCTCTAAATATGCTCTAGATATGCTGCTATCTATACGTAAGATATGTGGTATGTGTAAGCTATATATAAGTATTGTAAAAACTCCATTGATAATAAGAAACCCTAAGTCGTTCTTCTCCCGTGGACGTAGGCTAAAGTCGAACCACGTAAATCTGTGTTCTTTCTTCTACCTGTTTAGTTAACAACATGGTATCAGGGGATCGTTAACGATCCTGACCATTACTCTGTCATCAAGTTTGTTTTCTCTGTGTGTTTACTATGGCACAATCAGATCATAATACTAATCTGCGATTAACTTCTGTTTTGTTGAATGATGTCAATTATGTCAGCTGGTCCAGGGCTGCTGCTCTTGCTCTTGGGGGTAAAAGAAAATCTGGGTATATTGGTGAGAATAGTACCTGTCCAGATGCTAAAGATCCAAAGTATGATGATTGGATTGCTGATGATCAACTGGTTCGCACGTGGCTTCTCCAGTCGATGGAACCACATATTTCAGAAATTTTCTCATACTCAGAATCTGCAAAGGATTTGTGGAAGTCTGTTGCTAGTCTGTATGGCTTACGGAATAATGTTTCTCGGGTGTTTTAGCTGAAACGTGAAATTGCTGAGGCTGAACAAGGTACGAAAAGTTTTACTGAGCATTTTGGTTATTTAAAAAAGAAGTGGGATGAACTTGATACTTATCGTCCTCATACAACTGATGCCAAAACTCTCTTGAAGAGGGTTGAGGAGGATAAAATCTTTGATGTGCTCAGTATCCTCAAAGCAGAGTATGAATCTCTTAGAAGCACTATTCTCATGAGTGCTGAATTGCCAAGTCTGTCTAGTGTCTGTGCGAATGTGAAGCGTGAAGAGACACGTAAGAAAGTTATGAATCCTGTTTCTAAAAGCATTGTAGACCTGGATGCAGCTGAATCCAGTGCTCTTATGAGCTACAAAGATGATAAACGAAGAGCCGTGCCATTTGATAAGGACAAGAACTCTCATGCTAAGGGTAATAGAGAAATATTTCATTGTGATCATTGTAATAAAACTGGTCACAGCAAGGATCGTTGTTGGGATATTTATCCTCATCTTAAAGCTAATTTTGACAAAAATAAGGTTGCTCGAGCTGCTGTAGATGATAACTCATCCTTCACCATAGAACAATTGAAGGATTTCTTTAACCAGTTGGGTAATAAGACTGAGCGCAAGGACACACATACTTCAGGTAACTTACTAGCCTTTCTTACTACGCCTGTTTCCAACCGTCACATCTGGATTATTGATTCTGGTGCTACAGATCATATGGCAAATGATCCTTCGTCAGTTCATGCATTTATTTGCAGCTCTCATAAAGATGTTTCTGTTGCTAATGGCTCTACTGCTCATGTGATGGGCAGTGGGAAAGTGAATTTTTTTCCAGATTGTCCGCCATCTAATGCACTTGTTGTTCCATCGTTTCCTACTCAGTTGTTATCTGTTGGCCAAATCACTAATTCTCTGATTGTGATGTTACATTTACCCCTACCTCGGTCATCTTTCAGGATCGAAAGACGAAGAAGACGATTGGTAGAGGCATATTTTCTCATGGATTGTACCTGTTACGCTCCAGTGACATGGCATGTCTCACTCAAAAAGCTACTCCGCAGTTTCTTTATCATCAACGACTTGGACATCCTTCCAGTCGTGTTTTGTCTAGGATTTTTCCCACCTTTCCTGTTCAGTCTCAAGTCTGTGATGTTTGCCAGTTTTCTAAACAGTCTCGTTTTCCATTTCCTAATTCTGTGACTCGAGCTACAATGGCTTTTGAATTAATTCATTCTGATTTATGGGGTCCTGCTCCAATTGATGCTTATGATGGGTATAAATATTTTGTTATCTTTATAGATGATTGGTCACGTGCTACATGGATCTACTTACTCAAATCCAAAACTGAAGTTTCATCTGTATTTGCGGATTTTCATTGTATGATACGCAACCAATTTGATGCACAGGTTAAAATTTTTAGATCAGATAATGGCACTGAGTTTGTCAAAGGCCTTCTTCCAGGTTATTTGCGCAGTCATGGTATTATCCATCAAACTAGCTGTGTTGGTACCTCGCAGCAAAATGGTGTTGTTGAACGGAAACTCCGTCACATTCTGGAAACAACTCGTGCTCTTATGATTCAGATGCATGTTCGAAAGAAATTCTGGTCTCATGGTTCTCTGACGGCCACTTATTTGATCAATCGTCTGCCTAGTCGTGTGCTTGAGTTCAAATCTCCATTGGAGGTTTTAAAACATCATCATCCTAGCATTTCTCATCTCAGAGTTTTCGGTTGTGTCTGTTATGTACATTTACAGGCAAAGCATCGTGATAAACTGGATTCACGGGCAACCAAATGTGTGTTCTTTGGTTACTCATCTACAAAAAAAAAGGATATATTTGTTATCATCCACCCACTAGAAATCTAAAGATTTCTCGTGATGTTGTGTTTGATGAAACAGTGGCTTACTTTCAGTGTGACTCTGGCAGTCGGTCTCAGGGGGGGTGTTACACAGATTTGGCACTACTTCCAGTTATTAATGAGATACCTACTGCAATAGATTCCCACAGAGATAATGGTGGTGGGGTAGAATTGGTGGACTTACCTAATGCAGTGTTGGATGTGCATAATGAAGCAGTTCATGAGGAAGCTTCAGACAATAATGTTAGTGTTACTGATGATGATACAGGATTACAAGATGTGCCGCATCAAGTTCCAAAAACTGAGGTTATGGTTCCACAAGATCACCAACCAGTGGTACCAATTGTCAGAACCTCAAGTCGTGAGAAGAAAGCTCCATAGAAATATAAAGATTTCTTTACATATCATTCCGCTGCGTATCCCATACAGGCACATTTAACTTATGATCATGTAGGTTCTTCACACTCTGCATTTCTAAGTGCTATATCCAGTCATCAAGAACCTAAAAACTACAATGAAGCAAAGTCTAATCCAAAATGGAGGGCACCAATGGAGAATGAGTTACGTGCCTTAGATGCAAATAATACATACAATATTGTCAAGTTGCCTCCTGGGAAGAAGACTGTTGGATGTAGATGGGTGTACAAAATTAAATACAGAAGTGATGGAACTGTTGAGCGTTATAAGGCGAGATTAGTTGCAAGGGGTTTTACTCAAAGATATGGAGAAGATTACACAGAAACTTTTGCACCAGTTGCAAAGATGAATACTTTTCGTGTTCTCATGTCTCTTGCAGTTAATAAAGATTGGAAATTGTTTCAAATGGATGTGAAGAATGCATTCTTACAAGGTGATCTTGAAGAAGAGGTATATATGAGTATACCACCTGGACACCCTCGAGAAGGAGAGAGCAATATGGTTTGCAAGCTTAAGAAGGCAATATATGGTTTAAAGCAATCACCACGTGTGTGGTATGCAAATCTAAGTTCAGTACTCATCCAGAATAAGTTCAAAAGGAGCTCTGCCGATTCTTCCTTGTTTATTAAAAGAAGTAATCTTGGTACAACTATAATTCTAGTGTATGTTGATGACCTTGTGATTACAGGAGACAATCAACAAGAAATTAGAAATATTAAAGCAATGTTTCATTCCAGATTTGACATCAAGGATTTAGGGATACTGAAGTATTTCCTGGGATTAGAAGTTGCTTACTCAAAGAAGGGTATTTTTCTGAATCAAAGAAAATATGTGTTGGACCTGTTGAAGGCTACAGGAAAAATGGGAGTAAAGCCTTGTGATACTCCTACGGAAAATGGCAACAAACTTGATAATGATGGTGATGTGTTAAGTGATATTGGGTCATATCAAAGGTTAGTAGGCAAGTTAATTTATCTTACTGTTACCAGACCTGACATAGCACATGCAGTAAGCTTAGTCAGTCGTTATATGCATACACCTCGTGTTAAACATTTGAATGCAGTAACTAGGAAGGATCACCAGGAAGAGGAGTTTTGATGACAAAGAATGAAGCTTATTCAATTTCTAGCTACTGTATAACAGCATATTCGGATGTTGATTATGTTGGATGTCCAGTTGATCGTAAATCAACAACAGGGTACTGCATATTCTTTGGTGGTAATCTGGTTACATGGAGAAGCAAGAAACAAAATGTTGTTTCTCGATCAAGTGCTGAAGCAGAATACAGAGCCATGGCTTCAACAACATGTGAGATTGTTTGGTTGCGAGCATTACTTAAAGATTTGGGTTTTCTGTCACCTCAGCCGTCTAAGATGTTTTGTGACAATCAAGCTGCGATACAAATTGCGTCAAATCCCACCTTTCATGAGCGTACAAAGGACATAGAAGTGGATTGTCATTTTGTTAGAGAGAAGGTATTGGCCAAAGTAATATGCACTCCTTTCGTTCGTAGCCATCAACAACTGGCAGATGTTTTTACTAAGGGTTTACCTGTCAAGCAATTCAATGGAATTCTATCCAAGTGGGGCTCCATTGATATCTTCGCACCAACTTGAGGGGGAGTGTTGGAACAGAGAAGAATATTTGGTTTCTCTATTTATGATTGGTCTATACTGCAAGAAAATATTCTCTAGATATGCTGCTATCTATACGTAAGATATGTGGTATGTGTAAGCTATATATAAGTCTTGTTAAAACTCCATTGATAATAAGTTCTTCTTCCGTGGACGTAGGCTAAAGCCGAACCACGTAAATTTGTGTTCTTTCTTCTACCTGTTTAGTTAACAACAATGACAGCTCTCTGGGTAATCCAGGCGGGACAAGTTTCGGTGTTGTTTTTCGAAATGATAATATAGTTTGGCGATAGAGGCTCTAGTCCTTCGGACTTGGAGTTTGCTTGTTCATTGGGGGAATTGCGTGTCTTCCCTCGGGGCAATACAATTTAGATATCCACACATTCACGGAAAGGGAATACTTTTTTTAGCTAATGAGTTAGCTAAATATGAGGCTGATAATGACGTTACTTGGTAGTGAAACGATACCCAGGAATTCATTAGAATATATGCCCTTGGGAATTGATGGATCATCTTTTCCTAATTTCTCATTTGGATGATCCAAGTACTCCATCGTGTATACGTCGATTTTAAAACCAATTGATCTCGCTGACTTTTATTCATCATGTATATATCATAAACGAGTAAAGAGTCTAAAGACACACCAAAATATATTTATGACCACCCAATATAATCACATAAATCAGTAAACGCAGATTCACCAGTGAAGATAACAGTTAATTTCTTTGTCATTCAAACTGTCTCCATCACCGGCAACAAGAACTACACACACTACTTAAAGTACAAAAATCTGGAAAGAAAAAAGTTGTATCATCTTCTCATCCGTGATGCATGGGATATCTAACACCAGAAACCATCACTCTTTGCTGCTCTATCTGTCAAACAAAAATGATAAAAGAAACAGATTTTAGCGAACTCCATAAAAAATCATGATAACTTTTATATATGTCGTAATGCATAGTATATTACTTGGAACAGTTCATGTAATTTGTTTTTGAGATAACAGTACTCGTGCTCCAACACCTCTAGTGCCCGCAAACACCTGAAAAAACACGTGAAAACATTAGAACTCTCACTTCTGATTAATTATTAAATTAAACCCTCCACTAATAATTCTGGTTAATTAAAAATGATAAACAATAGTAAAACCCATGCGTTCAAATTCGAACTACACTCCATTCCCATTCACTACCCAATAATTTTCATTTACTATTAGCATGCCATGTTTTCAATTTCCAATAAGCCGATTCGGAAGAACTTTAGCTAGAGAATTTGAGTTTCAAGGAGGGTACTGAACTGTATAGTAGTACTTGTATATACTGTAGCTAGAGTAATGAACTACACATACCCAGCTCTATTTTCCTGTTCAGATGCAGCAAGGAATGCAACGCAAACACTTCTAACTCGCTTAGCTCCAATGCTTGAACTACTGCCCGTGAAGTGGTTCACATGTATTCCCAATTTCTTGTAATCCAACAACTCTTTATCCATCCTGCACATTTTTGTTACGCATTTATTATATACTAATGCGTTTTCAAAACCCCAAAATTTGACATTTAGCTTAATCTATTATCACCTTATTATGCTAGCTAGCTAGAATGCTAGTATATTAATGTGAATAGTGAAAGGGACAGTGAACTTACAGGAGTTCTCTAAGGCTTCTAAGAAGCTTCTCAGATTCCCGGAAGTATATCGTGACTACTTCGGAAACAAAGTTTGGTGATGACTCATCTTGAAGCTGTTGAAGCTGCAAGAATTGCTCGTCTAAGACTCCCTATACATATAGATCAAATATGAGTTAAAATTTTCGTACAGTGTCACAAATGTAAACCAAATATATAATCAACAAAGATCACTCCAAGTAAAATTGTTGAAGATCAAGTGTTATTATTAGCTCAGTCTTAAAAACATCTCTTTCAATCTCTTTATTATTATAACATTTAGAACCAGGAAGAAGATATAAGATTAGGATCAATAATGATAATCTGATGAGTGTAGTAGAGAAACCTGATGGAAGAGTAAGGCGAGCAAACGATTCATGTCAGCTTGCAAACTTTCCACACCCCACCCAAGCATCCACAACGGAAGACCCGTCTTGACTGAACCCTGAATTACACTTTTAATTTAAATCTTCTATCAAATCAAAACCCAATCAACACTGTTATGATGAGAAACTAAAAACAATGAGAAAATAAAATCTCTCAACTTTGAGTGCACAGTGCTTTGAAGAGCGAGATGGGAAATGAGTTTGGTGTTGAATTTAAAGACCTCGGGCTCGTCTCTCTCTAAGCACAAATTTAAAATAAGGAAAATAAAAGTGAACAGAAAATTGTGAGTGCCTTGGAGTAAGTGTGACAAGTTCGAGGTGAAATGTGTGGAATCAACAAGACCATCCGCAGAGGCCACCAGAGGAGAAGAAAGAGAATAGTTACCTGTAATAACCCGTACTTAGGTCACCTCGCGTGCTATCTGCCTTGTACTGTTACAGGTATAATGTTCACCAACATAACCGACCATTTCCTGCAACCGGTAATGTCAGTATCCCACACAAAAACGGCTTAAACTTTTCAGTCTTCTTTAATTTAATGGGTTGCTTTTTCAGTGTAGTACTAGTAAATAGTTTGTACAGGTGCTGTTGTAGTGACGCACTGACGCGCCGTTTTAGATTTTTTTGACTTTGAAAATACGAACAAGCTGGTTGTTAATAACCAGAAACATCATCATATATGTACATCAGTTTCTTATCTGATCTGGCTCGGTCACTGTTTACTGTTTAGGGTTTGTTTCTGACGTTGACGTTTGTTCGTAAAGGTTTCTGTCTGTGAAACAAGAAGAAAATGTTTTTATCTCTTCCGTAAAACAAGCTTCTCTGGTATCGCTGTCTTGCATGCTTTGTTTCTTGCTTGACATATAATTAACACGTGCATGGTCACATGACCATCGTGGGTACTTCATGAGTAGTTGATTCACGCTGCATGTTCTCTTGTTAGCTTGATAACATGTTCTCTTGCTGCAAGCCCTAATTGCACCATCTTTAGTGAAGATGATAAAGACCGTCTTCTCACTCTCTAAGCTTGGGATTAATCTGGTCTTGTATTCCTTTTAAGAGTCTAGCTGCCTTAGTATATTACAAGATTACAAGCATACAATGTTTTCTTACGCACTGGATGGTCACGATTCCATTTTGCAACAATTCTCAAATCTAGCATTCAAATATACAGGGTTTTGTCAACTACTCATGACTTTGTCAAAGTGAATAGAAACAAATAAATCTTTCAGTGTTATCCAAGCCGTCGAATTTTCATTTCTTATATCTGAATTAGAAAGATAGAAGAATAACTAGACGCGTTTAGTTCCATTCCAAAAATTATTAAAACAAAAATGCAACTCATGTCAACGTTCATTTGGATATAAAGTTATAGACTAATAGAGGTAATGTACCAGTTACCTGAGTTTGAAATGAAATTCGCATTTCCTTTCAAAATGGTCGAACCAAAAAGCTAACAGGTTTCGCACTAAAAACCACATACACACTAGAAAAAGTTATACCCTAGCACAGTACCAATGACGAGTGGGAAAGCCCGGTAACATGTAATAGCAAGTACCATAGGAACCGAAAATCCACCCTGGTTAAATCTCGGGGAAAACAACCCTCATACTCCACAGTCCCGATACACACACAAAAACCCTCGTATTGTGTGGCCAAAGTGCATGGATAAGGTAAGGAGGAGATGATTTAGTTCATTTCTTGAACTAAAGAACGAACTAGGGAATTCTTTCCTACGGATGATGAGTATCAATGCGAAAAGTCTGACATTACCACACTGTATACTATTTTAATCAGTCACATAACTACATTGGACTCACACTTTTAGCCTTTTGTATTCAGGACGCACTCCTCTATATGCCTATTATTAGCTAATCGCCTACTTGTTATCTCTATCTAGAACACTAAACAGAATGAGAATGCCTACAGCTATTCGAGCTACACTACTTATTTGCACAAAACACAGAAACAGAGAGAGTGGATAAAAGTTTCCACTACTGCGGGGAAGCTATATAGTAATTTAATCGCCCAACGGACCTCGAATGAATCCCAAAGAAAGCATGCTTTCGTTTTACGTCGTTCGCACTAACATACAAAAAGAAACAAAGAAAAACCAAGAAATAAATAATCTCAACAACAACCACCAAAGTAATGACTAAACGAGTGCGGCCATTTTCACAGTGGAAGATCACTTTTCGGATAACATCTGTTGTTACTAGCGCTACATTTTTATACCAAAATTTCGTGTACTTGAAATTATGTAATCTTCTTGATACCGGTTCGCATTTCAGCAGTCCATTATTTCACTATGATATTTTTAAACTTTTTGTGATAACGTAAGACAAAATTAAAAGATTATTTGAAAAAATTATTGTCCAAAGTACTGGAAAATCACTTTTTTTTTTTCTTCCATTTGTTTGAATGTATAAAGTTGAATGCATGATGTGTTTTTTTTGTTTGTATGTAAAGTTAAAATGATGTTTGTGGATGTCTGTGTTTATTGTTATATAGTTGTTTTCTTTCTCGTTATTCTTTCTCACCTAGTTATTCACCAAAAGGCATCTCAATTCCTATAGTAGAAGCCTAGTTAGTAAGTTCGCGAATGATTCGCGAATCATTCGCGAATTTTTCCGTATCACGAATTTTACCGTTTTATTCGCGTACGTTTGCAACTCCGAACCCAAGTCGCGTATTATGTGGCATTCCCGGATTATTCGCGAACCGTTCACGAATTTTACGTATTCCGAATGATACGTCCGCTTAAGTCGCCATAAATTCTTTAGCTTTTACTTTTTAAAGACTCCACTTTTTGGGTTTTACTGCCTTCCGAGCATACACGACCGAATATTAGACGTGTTGTAATTTTTATGAAACAAAAACGACTGAAGAGATTTGAAGGTGAAGGTGAGAGAGATCTCAAACTCACTAACCAAGCATCTAAACCACCATACGACGTCCTCTTGGATAACTAATGTTGTATATATTATTAATATCATCATATTAAGTTTATTTTTTCTTTAAATAACTCACACATATGCATAAAAATTGGTCTATGACCTTATAAATACAAATTATTTGTTATATATAGATACCGAATTTTCAGAGCCGAACTCACATTTATAAATCGAATTATACACGTACGTATGCCGTTCCGAATTACTGACGAATCACGTCCCGTTGACCGAATTTTGGACCGAATCTGGATTTTACAAAACCGTATAATACTCGTACGTTTACCGTTCCGTATGTTTGCCGAATCCCGAATTGCTAACTAGGAGTAGAAGAGCACTTCAATTCCACTAGAATTAGATTCTAGTCATAGGAGTTCATGAAGGTGGAATTTTGTTTTCAGTAAAAATAAAATAAAAAGTACTCCACTGCTCGAGAATGTCCGCGTGTTTAAATTTTCCGTGTACTGTAAGTATTGTTTTATCTAGTCAATAGTATTTATTTGATATTTTGAGACAATGGCAGCATCTGTGCTTCAGGAACGGACTTGTGACGTCATCTCACGTGGCTCCCGCTAAGTGAGGAAAGGTTACATCCGGCTTTACAATTTTCTGGTCGATAATGTGCACGCATAGTTGCCATTCGTTTACGATTTTACTCCTTTTTCAAAAAAAAAAAAAAAAAAAAAGTTAATTTTTTTTCTATTACTAGTATTTTTAAAAAGCTTCACAATATACATTTATCATAAAATTGTCATATGTAATTCCAAAAATGGGTCATTTGTCAAAATATTTTTAAAACATGGTTCTAATGGACGAGTAAAAATTAGTATGGTGAAATGGACACCAAAAAAATAGCAAAAATGAATCTGGATTCATCCTGGCTTAAACTTAAAAAAAAGCGAAGATGAAACTGGATGCATCCTGATGTAAATTAAAAATAAGAAAAATTATTTGAAAATGGGTAGGATGAAACTGTTTACATCGTGTCTATTTTTACATTCTCTTCCATTTAGACAATATCAAATATTACATGTCTTTTTCACTCAGGAATTGTTGATTTTGGTCTTTTTAACCAATTTTGTGTATGTAATTCAAGTACATCAAAATCAAATACAAGATTCAAGAGAAGTAACGAGGTATCATCACGAATGCCGATTTGAGCAACCTGAATGGACGTTCGAGGATTGGAGCACGACTTTTGGATTATGCTTCAACCATTTCAATAAAAACACTTCTTCTAAAAAAGATGCATTGGAACCGGATGGTTTTCTCTCTTTTCCCGACAAACAACTTTGGAATCCTAAAATTCCATTGAAGGTGGCTTTTTTAGTCTGGACTTTGTGTTATAATGGAGCTGCAACTTTGCATAAATTATTCAGTGCAGGCTTGTTTCAAGACTCAGCTTGTCTTTTATGTGGCATTCATGTTGAAACAAACTCTCATCTTTTCCTTCATTGTCAAACTACAAATGGTGTTTGGGATTCTTTGGAATCAGTTAGGTGCATTCAAGTGACGTCAAAAGAACAATTTGGGAGTGGGGAAGAAGTAAGAGCAAGAAATTGGTGAAAGTTCTGTGGAGTTATTTTTCTTTTGCTATCTGGTGGTGCGTATGGAACGAGAAGAATAATAGGCTTTACAAAAATGTGTCAAGTAATACTAAGCAATTGATTATTGTGGTCAAAATGTTTGTTGTTCAACTGGACAACAAACTCTGATATCTTAGGGGCTTTAGTTTATCAACTTTGATTTGTAATTGGGATGTTGTTATTCACGCATCTATGTAACTCTTTCTCTTTGTCACTTTTTCGTTGACAAAGAGTTTTTCTTCATAAAATTTGTCTTTTTCAGTCAAAAGAAAAAGATGCTCTCTTTCAGAAAAGAAAAAAAAAAGTAACATGCGCAGGTCCTTGAAGTTTAGAATCTTTAGATCGATATACTTAAAGAAGTTCCGCCTAAAATCACCATTAATACCGCGAAAAACCGTCAAGGGAGCTCAAAGAGAATCTTTAGCCATATGGTAGAAAACATAAGCAAGTAAGGTAAAACACACACAAAATAACTATATCTTCCTCCTTAAAGGCCTTGACAAATAAAACTCTCACACTAAACGGTGATGAAATCCTTGATTCCTATTGGCCGAAATAGGCATTTTCTAATGCATAAGTTATGGTGATGACACTTGACACAACTCTATTGGTTGTAATAATTAAAATTTGGTTCCAGTTCTCCTTAAAGACCTTGACAAATAAAACTCTCACATTAAACGGTGATGAAACCCTTGATTCCTATTGGCCGAAATAGGCCTTTTCTAATGCAGAAGTTATGGTGATGACACTTGGCACAACTCTATGGGTTGTAATAAATAAAATTTGGTTACATCAAATACTAAATAATTTGTTAGTAAAGGTGTAAACAAAAAAGTAGGTGGACAATGCTTATGTCAAAATTTGAGCTTAAACAATTTTGTTACACAGTGTTTACACCAAAACTTAATTGTACATTACTAACACCATCAAAGGAGGAAAATACTTGCAACATCAAAATCGTTAAAGAAAAAAAAATTAAGAAAAAACAAAACGAAAGACTCTTTGCTTCCTACTAATTAAGGAAATCTATTCAATTAAGAAAATCGTTAATTAAGGAAATCCATTCGATTAAGAAAATCGTGTTACAAAATAATTAAGGCAGTCCATTTAATTAAGAAAACCCTGTTAGATACGAAATTGGTATACATTTTTTTCTCTTTTGATGGGTTAGTAAAGCGGTTAGTTGCGACCCCTAAATACTACTAGCAATTACAAGGTCCAGGGTTCGAACCCTTACCTCCTCCAAGGGAGGAGCACGATCAGTTCAGTTCACGGCCAGTTGGTATACTTACGTCAACTTTATTTCTCCCCAGTTCGGTTCACGACCAGTCTCTTTCTCACTGATCATGAGATGCAGCACAGAAGATTGGATCGATACCAATCTGTTGAGTTCATGTATTTAAATACGTTTATGTGATGACAATTCATGCATAAGCATCAAAGATATATATTTGTTTTCGATTTAGGATTCAGCTTCAATCATGAATACTCTTACTGCCATCGATTGCGGATGATTAACAGAGCCGAATGAAGAGATTAGTAGGCATATGCAAATACACAATTTATGAAGAGATTAGTAGGCATATGAAGAGATTGCGGATGATTAAGATCATGAAGGATGTGTTGGCCTTTGCATTCGGACACAATTTATGTTTTTGGTTTTTATTGTTCTCCGTCACAAGCAAATACAAACCCTTATTCTCTTTTCCTCATATCTGCTTTTTTTTTTTTTTATCGCACCGATCTGTTTAGTTCATGTATTTAACTACGTTTGTAATTATCTGATCAGGTGTATTAACGTGTCAGTACCAGTTCCTTTGCCATTTTCTCATTCCCTGGAGAAGAGGCATCTTTTGTATAAGACCTCGAATTTATGAAAGGGGCTTTCTTTCCTGTCTTGCTGTTTCATATGTCTATTGATTATTGAGATATTTCTTTTGCTACTTTTGTCAAAAAGTATTAAATCACTACTGTAAATTTTCCCTGATTTCTCTCTCGAATGTACATATATGTGGTTACAGTCACGTATTTTCCAATTTATAGAGCTCCTGTTGAACCAGATAAAACGAAAACGGTAATCAATCAAATATCACAAGTACTCCCACAACAATAAACGGTCAGCTTAAATAGGCCTAGAAAAATTACCTATTGCAGTTGGTATACATAAGTTTTTTTCTCCTATTGGCCATGGATCCCATGTTGCATCCATTGCTGCTGGCACCTTTGTTGCCGGTGCATCCTGGATGCATTTGACAACGCCATAGGAGATGGTGTCGATGTGCTGTCATTGTTCCTTGGAGCCTCAGCTTTCATGAGGCCGGATTTCTCCTCCAACCCCATTGTAAATAATAGGCGCATGTCGTCTACTGTAGTAAAGCATTGCTCCATGGATATTAGTCGTTGCAAGAGTTAGCAGTCTGTGTTTCCTATTACTACAAGCACCGTTGATCAGCGGTTTGGAGTCCGTCTTGAGTGGTGTCGGGGAGGCTGCAAACAAAGTCATCTAGGTAATCATTCATTACTAAACCAAATAAATCCAAAATAACCAACTTCGTTGATGTAAAACTACCAGAAATGGTTGCACTGACACTCTCAGATAGCCAATAAGGTAGACAAAGCCATTATCCTTCGATACATAGTGCGACAAAACAGGATTTGCACCCATGATGTCATTAATAGATGACATATGATGGATCTTCGTGCTTAATGTTAAACTTGACATTTTTTAGAGTACAGGATCATATCATCCATCCATCATATGCAGTGTTGCGTTTGGTATTGGCCCCTCTGTCATCTAAACACCAGTGGATTTTTTTCTTTATACATAATTGACCCTATGTTCTCAGCTTTGATCGACAGGGTTTGCTACTGGTGGAAGAAGATTCCTTTTGCGCGGATGGTGCATCATGTTAAATTCTTTTGCTATCTTTCCGGTGGTTCAAGTTCAGATGTGATTGTATCAGTACTATAACCATTATTCCACTATTTATACTCAAATTATGAGCAGACTTCTTAGTACCTTCAAGGCTCCAAAGGATTCTTAGACTCCTCTCAAGCGATAAGGGAAAAACAAGCCAGGACAGCGAAGTCATAACCCCCAGTTAAGAATCTTCTCCTCGCCTGATTATATAACAGTACATACTTTTGAGAATACAGATAGTGCTTCCACAATTCATCATAAATAAAGCGCATTTGGAAAACATACACCAACGTCCGGAACAAACGGAATAGGCAAAGTTAACATATAACGATCATTATTGGTTATTTCCCTCTCAATTTGTTACATGAATGATTGTGCATGTGATGGGTCATTTTTATTAACTACTAAAATGTTTGAGAATATTTCTGTAGGCGGTTTGCCGTAATACGAGCGGTTAGCATAAAAGAGAACTAATAAGATTACGTCGGAAATATTATGAACCATTGAAAGCTTATGATTCTTCGGCTTTGAAAATTAGGAATTGACTGTAGGCGACCGGTATGATCTACAACTATAAGAATATGCTAAAATCATTTTCAGTACATTTACCGGTCTTTCCCCGTCGTTGGAATTCCCAGTCTGGGTGAACGTGCATGTTAGTACTGAACATGAGTAGTATTGACTCACCAATAATACATATGTGCCTCTCGATATTGTAAATATGTATATAGCTTTCCAGGCATTCTTTTAATTTTAACTTGGTGCGCACGGGGCTTTGTTCCCGTGGTGATGTATTTTTTACTTAGGGTGGGGCCACGCACACCAAATCAAAATTGCATTAGCACGGGACGAGCCAAAACCCGTTGCACACCAAATCGAAAATGTATTGCCATGGTACGAAGTCCCGCGCACAACAAGCTAAAACAAGAAAAGAATGCCCGGTGCGTAGCACGGACAAAATCTAGTACATTATAAAATCGCATTTGAGGTTAAAGCAAAACCTAATACAACTAACCCTACACTGAAGTACTAACTTAGTACTACTAAGTAACTTCTGAAACAGGAAAAAGAGATAAAACTTTTCATAACCGGCCCAAAATAGACCAGGATCTAAGCTGTGAGTTTGACATCAGTAGAGGTTTTCGAAGTTTTGGGGAAGAACGAGAAGAGAGACAATAAATGTTTTTTCAATTTTCCTTTAATAGAATTGTTATTCATATTTGAACACAATTTTTTGGAAAAATGCTATATGACCGGCCTTTTAACATCTACTTGACAGGTGATCTGACATGGCTAGGCGATGTGGCGGCAAAATTGGTTTTTTCTCCCGTCCATGTCATTAGAGAGATAACAAGCTAATACGAGGCATTCTTTGTTTAAATCCCTGCGTACACCATTACTACCAGTCCATTGTCACTAAGGATATCATTATGATTAGGTTTTTTTTTTTTGAGTTTGTCCCCCTAAATAAGAACGCGCAATTAAGAGATAATAAACTAATTGGGGGATGTAAATTACTATCTCCATCCAATGGTGTATGCTCAGGAGTGTTTGTTAAGGCGGAAATATAAAACTACCGTTCAAAAAAATAAAACTAAATCAAACCTAAATATTCCACACTTTTTTTTTAAATTCTCTTCTCTTTGTCTGCCGGCTCTAGTCACTTTGAAAACGATTTTTTTTTTTTTACATTCAGAATGAAGACTATGCCGGAAATGATTCTTTTTTTTACATTGCCGGCATTGTATTAGTGATGAAGACCATGCCGGAATCAATGAAGACCATGCCGAAATATGGTGTCGGCGTGCTCGATAAATAACTTACAATGTTGGCATTATAAGTTGGGAGTACCCATTTTTGGGCGTTGATTTTGTCGGCATTTTGTAAGTTGGGGGAACTCATTTTTTAACCAAATTCCTATTACATCAAAAAAAATTCCTTATATTCTCACCCAAGTGAAGTGATTATGATTATACTAATCATTTGTCAAAATATCTAATAACTTAACTAATTTTAACTAACACTAACCTAATTAGTGAGGAGTAGATTAGGAATTAGTTAAAATACATGGATAATGGGTGACTCTGATTTACTATTTAAATCCTATTTATGTCTTTTTGTTGTATCCCCAATTAGTTTTAGTATCCCAATTGCGCGTTCCTAAATAAATTAGTAGTGTAGTTTCCCACTAAATTCATAATATTAGTAACTTACCCACTTAAATTTGAATTTGGGTCAAAAATAGCTTACCCACTTAAACTTGTGTGTTTGTTTTTAATTATAAGAAACCAATTACCCTCCGGTGCCTATTCGTGGACTGGGCAAATTAATTAAGAATATACATCAACTTCAGTCGCTAATCCCGTTAAATGCAGATAAAAACAAATTTAAACATGTTTTTAGTGAGATTTAAATGGAAGATTAATTATTTTTTTCTTGCTAAGAAAAGAAACATTGTATTAAGGGATGGAACTTACAAATGTTGCAATAGAAAGTCAGGAATAACTTCCCACCACTCATTATAAGTATTGGATGTTCTACAATGTTTAGCCGCTTTATCGGCAAATATTGGATTTTCTAATGGTTAGTTTTAGAAAATAGAAAAGAGTTTAACATCACACAACAGTCATCCATAATGGAACTGCTGAACCAACATAGAGTATTATTCTTATTCTGTAGATAATCCATAGCTTTTGTCGCATCACTGTATAGGATGATTGTGCTCAGATTCTTGCTTTCACCCATTTAATAGCTTCTAGAATAGCTAGACACTCATCCTCTTTTGCATTCCTTGCTATGCATGAGACTGTTTTGCACCCCTTGAAGTTGCCCGCACCTGTAGACATGTAGAATACCCATATTATTAGTATCTTTATAGAAAGATACATCCCAATAAATTAAAGTACAATCACTTGGTAAATGTTGGTTATGCACTGGGTTGGATGTATTAGTGGTCTGAGTAGACATTGTTCTGTCAGAAGAATTAGCTAGTTGATTGTTGTCCAAGGCCAAAGAAGCAATAGTGTCATTAGCAAGCCTAGTGGCTAGTATGGTTGTAGCCGGAGGCTGTGTAGTTCTCTGTTGGAAGACCTTAAAGCATCTATCTCTCCAGATACTCCAAGTTGTAGTGAAGATTTTCATTTGTGTGTTCATATCCCGACTGTGAAGGAGTCATTTCTATATCCATTCTTTTACAATAGAATTAGAACCAACATCATGCAGAGTGATGAACCCATTTGGCGTGGCAGACCAAACAGATTTTTCAAAGTGGCAGTGAAAGAGTAGGTGTTATGTCGATTCAACAACATTACTGTTACACATACTACATAAACCATCATTGTTAGACACATATTGAGATATCTATAATTAGTTGGCAGAATATCACAAATACATTTCCATAGAAAGAGTTGTACTTTGGGAAACATGGGAATTTTCCATAAATCTTGTAAGATATGAACAGTACCAGAGTTACCTGGTCCATTAGAAGCTACACTAGACAATGTGTTGTACGAGGATTTTACGGAGAAAGTTCCATTATGAGAGGATGACCAAATTAATCTGTCTTCACCAGAATATGGTATTCTAATCTTAGTGATCCCATCAACATTCTCTCTAGTGAAGAAATCCATAAGCATGGAAGCATTCCACTGTTTAGTAGTTTGGTCTATGAAATCAGCCACTAAGTTGGATTAGGATATTGGATGCAGATTGGAGATGAAGCATTAAGTATCCAGGTATCATCAAAAGCACTAATACTACGCTCATTTTTGACTTCCCAAAAAGAAAGTTTTTCACTATGTCTAAGCCTCGGCATGTACCTTTCCAGACCCAGGAACAGTCCTGTTTTTTCTTGTAATATAATGGATTATTATTATTAAAGTACTTACATTTCAAGATTCTAAACCATAACTCGTCCGATCCATGAATTAACCTCTATGCAATTTAATATAGTAAATCTAGATTGAACTTCCTTAAATAACGAAAACCTAGCCCCCTACATGTTTATGCGAACAAATATTTCGCCAGCCTTTTATATAAATCCCTCCATGCCTCTTTTTACCCCACCAGAAGCCCCTCTGGGACTTTTCTATTTGATAAATAATGCTATCAGAAATCAACAAAGAATTCTGGTAAACAGATGACGACTTTAGGACATTCTGGACCATAACTGACCTACCTGCTTGGTTAAAATGTTTACCTTTCCAAGTTGCTACCTTATTATCATGGTGTTCAGCAAGATAAGCAAAGGATTCGGTTTTGTTTCCATTGATGAAAAGAGGAATACCTAGATATTTATCATTTAGGTCTATCTTCTTGACATTGATGGTTCTTATCAGAGAGACACATTTATCTAGTGGGAATTTTTTGCTGAAAAAGCATCCTGATTTTTCAAAGTTTATCATCTGTCCTGAGACAGAGCTGAAAACATTGATTGCCTCAACCAGATTTTATGCTTCATAATGAGTTGTCTTAGTAAACAACAAACAGTCATCAGCGAATAAAAGATGGGACACACTAGGAGCATCAGTAGTGACTTTAGCACCATGAATCCAGTGTTTACTCTCATAATGCATTAAGTATCTGGAGAATGACTCCATACACAAGATAAAAAGGTATGGAGACAAGGGATCACCTTGTCTCAGACCCCTGGTTGTTCTATATGCATTTCAAGGGGACCCATTTAGAAGAATTGAAATGCTAGTCATACTCACACATTGTAAAATCAGATCACACCAATGACTAGAAAATCCAAAAGACTTTAGAACATCAACTAGAAACGACCACTCTAACTCTATCAAAGGCCTTAGACATGTCAAGTTTAAGGCCCATGATACCACTTTTAGCTTTTGTCCTTTTCATAGTATGAACTATTTCATGAGCAATGATAACATTGTCATGAATGTTCCTATTTGGCACGTAAGCTGCCTGAAAAGGAGATATGATTTTGCTAAGTAATGGCTTCATCCTGTTGACAATCAGCTTTGATATGATTTTATAATTTGTGTTACACAAAGATATAGGTCTGAAGTCAACAGGGGAAGAAGGGTTGTTTTTCTTGGGAATTAAACACAAGAATGTGTGATTCATTTCCTTCAGGATATGTTTATTTTCAAAAAAATCCTTAGTAGTGTTCCAAACATCAGTTTTAATAATCTCTAGGTTTCCTTTGTAAAAGCCAGGAGGGAAATCGTCAGGTCCTGGGGCAGTCCAGGATTTCATTTGTTTAATTGTTTCTCTAATTTCATCAAGAGATGTGGGCTTTAAAAGCCTTGCATTGTCCTCCTCAGTAATACAAAGGGTAATGCAATTCAGAAATTGTCTATTCTGAATAGGATTGGTAGTAGTACCAATACTGCTGAAATGATTAACCAATAAGTCTTCTAGTTGTAAGGACTCTATGTGATTAAAGTGCCTCTTCCTGTTCATAGAAGTATGATAAAAACTGGTGCTTCTATCATAGCTTTTTATGTACTCGGTTCTAGACTTTTGCGCATAAAAGTCTTCCTGCACTTTCTGCCAGTGCTCAAGATCATGTTCAACTTGTTTGATAGCATCAATATTCTGAACATATTAAGGTTGTATATTCAGACTATGGAGCTGTTCATTTAGTTGTCGAACCTTGTGATCTATATTACCAAAATGTGAAATATTCCACAATTTAAGTTCATATTTCACATTCCGTAAACAATTAGTCATTTTATAAGCATTAGATCCTCTAGCATTTGTAGTGTAAGCATTCTTTATTAGTTATTTGCAAGAAGGGTCACTACTCCAACATTAAAAATATCTATAGGGTTTGAAACTATTTTGGGATTGGGGGTTAGTCACCAAAATAATTGGAATATGATCTGAACCAGTAGAATCAATATGGAATACTTTTGCAGTTCCATAATGATTGAGCCACATACCATTTCCCATAACCCTATCTAGTCTAGCTCTAATGATATCGTCATTGGATTGTCTGTTAGACCACGTATAAGGTGTACCAGAGTAACCCAAATCATGTGAATCTGAATTACAAATAGAATCTTGAATGAAAGGAAATTCAGAAGTGTTAGGTCTAGTATTGGTTGATCTCTCGTGGGTGTGCATTGTGATATTCAAGTCACCCATGAGGATCCAAGGATGATTAACTCTATTATCAATATCTTTAATGTAATCCCATTGTTCTTTTCTCTCATTATAGTATATAGAACCATAGAGAAAAGTAACTAGGAATTCTGGTCTACTTGCATCAAAGGAAATTAAAACATTGATCATTTTATTAGTATTTTGTACCAAGTCAAATTGGAAACCACTTTTCCATAGAAGTGATATACCTCCAGAGAGGCCAGCGGAAGAGTGGCACCGAATATTTGGATAATTAAATCTCCTAAGGTATTGTTGCATTTTAAACTCATTAATTTTAGTTTCACAGAGAAAGATTACATATGGATTTTGGGCTCTAATGAGATTCCAAAGACTAGTTCTGGTATTAGGGTTGTCGAATCCCTGACAATTCCACGACAAAATTCTCATTATAGTAATATGAGAACAAGCTAAACTAAGCTTTGGATTTAATACAGAACTAGCCTTATAAGATGGATGTAAAACCTTGTGTCTGACCAAGCTGACAGCTTCAATTATATAATCAAAATAAACAGAATCAAATGTGGATTTTAGGTTTTTTGTATGCAATTGGGGATCAACAAGCAAATGGGTCAAATTGAAATTATCTCTAACACAGTTTAGGAAATATACAACTAAAAGTATTAATATGATTTTTAATGAACAAGGCTGAAACCCTAAAATTCAAAAAACAACACAATAAATCAAGAGATTTAAAAGGAAGATTGGGTAAGACAAACAAATCAGGATGTTTCGGAAAATTAAAACAGAGATGAGTTTTGAAGGAAACCTGATTTGTTGTACTTGTGTTTGAAACAGAAGCAGGGAGATGGTGCATCAATTAATTTAGATCTCTAACTCCATTCTCTACATCCTCCATGTTCAAATGATCCCCTTCATGGCTAATACTTTCCATCTCAGATTGACCGCTTCTGCCATTGACAATCACTTGTGCATGCTCTCTAAAGTTTAAGTTATGGTTTTGAGGGTTCATGTCGAGAATAACATATTTATCTTCAAGACTCGAGTCCCTACTTCTTTTATGCTTTCTCGGGTCGGACTCATCTTCATCCAGTTCGTTAAGCCCATTCACCTCTGAGTTATCAAGCCCATTATCATTTTCAGGTACAGATGCACTATTATGCATTTTCTCAACTAAATGAGCATGTTTAGCATAATATTTTTGGAAAGCCGGTTCTGTCATGCCAAAGATGAAAATATTCCAGGCACGCTCATCACACATCTCCTCATTATGGTCTATTGTGAAACAATCAGGATAGATTTGTATAGGTTGCTTCTCAAAGTGATATCTAAACCATATTTTTTGTTTGGCAGCAGTGAGTAGCCAATTTCCCCTTTTGAGTGGTATCCTCAGATCCACTTCAATTTTTGCAGTGACCAACCTTCCTATTTTTATGCGGCCCTTCCCTCGCTATTGAACTGACTTTCCTTCCAATATCTTGACAAAGTTTGTCAATAATCCCATCATCCAGATTTTCTAGGTAGAGCCCTTTAAACATGACTGAGAATACTTGATGTGTAAACTCATAATCTTCCAGTGGGATCTAATTATCATAAATCTTCAAAACTACCAGGTGTTCATGAATAATCCATGGTGCCCTTGCTAAAACAGTGTTCACATAATTATCTGTTTTGAACTTGAAAATATATAGGTTCCTTCCCATCGTGTTTATTTCCACTCTTCTATGCCTCCTCCAGATAATGTTGACATCTCTTTGAACTTTATCAAAGTCAATGTTATCTTTTGAGATAATCTTGCCTATTAGACTTTTAGACCATTTGTTTGCAACAACATCAATTTCTTCTTCAAAAAGTAAACATCCTCTTGCACGTTTCAATTGTTCCGTACCCAAGTTTGATTCTTGAAGTCTTTTTGTAAGTGCATCCATTTGGAGCCTAGAGCTTTGAGACATTCTTGAGACAGAGAAAGTACTTCTTTTTTGCAGTAAAAGACACAAGTTTGGTGAAGCTGAAGATTTAGACTCTGTAACAGGATTATATAGAGATTTCTGGGATTAAGGTTTGACTGAGAATTACCTATTTTATAGAGGAAGTTTCTGGTAATTTGTTAAGATTTTCAAGTAATGCAGTTTATGAGAATATGCAGGAATATAGGGATTGAATTTAGGTAGGTAATATTCAAATTTTTGAGAAAGGTAGAGCTGCTCCCTAGAAAGGTTTGCTTTTCCAAAGATGCCCTTAGTTTGAATGAAGCTGAGTAGAAACAGATCTTGATTATGGTGTTGAGGTTGGACGAGAGATTGATTGATTGGTGTAATGGCAGTGAAACATACAGATTCATGGATCATCCCATGGCAGGTTCTAGATAAGGTAACCACTGTTCCAATGATCCATGAATGGTGTTGAACATGTCCATATTTTAGTTATGGGAAACACTACTGTTCCAATGAATAAACGAGGATCCAAATGCACCACCGTTCCCTTAAAGACCACAACTGCTACATTACTGAAATCAACTTAGTACTACAAATAATAAAGATTAGTTTCCCATGAAAATCAAGAGAATCATGATAAACAACACACAATATAAGAAATTGAAAACCTTAAACAGAACTAAACTGTTATCAAATATCTAATGAAAGAAGATTAAACTCATAAACGATCATAGCTAGATTGATAGAAATCAGAAAATACACATAAAACAGAGAGATTAAACACAAAGATCAAAGAATTTTGTCGCCGATTTAGCCATCTGGGTCAACTCAGATTCTCCCGATCCTTAGAGCTTTGAGAAGAAGCATATCTGAATAGAAGATTAATCACATATCCTTTAGACAAGCTAGGAGACTAGTTGATGATTCCAAATAACTTTACCGGTTATCTCTTCTCTTAGTCCGCGTCGCTGAACTCTTTATGCTATGGGTTTGCTCTGTTATATGTATGTATGTATTGATTCACTTCAGAGCCGGGCCTGAGGACATGCAGGCCGTGCGACCACACAGGGCCCAGCTCTGCCGAGGGCCTTTTTATTTCCAGCCCAATAGTCATACACACCCTTAAACCTTAGGGATCTACTTAACCAATCCATCTAGTGAGCTGAGTGAACTGAGCAATCATTTTGTTTTTTATTCAAATTAGGCCATATTTAATTAGACCTAATACTATTACCTCCCGAAAGTAACCATCAGCATAATGCGTTGCTATATCATCCGAGTTTTCCTGACGTATTCTTATTGACATCAACAAAAAAATAAATAAAAATATGTCATTTTTCTATATAAAATACGCGCGGACACCGCTATTTAGTGTAAGTTTTTTTTAGTGCACTCATCGATAATCTTACAAATTAAATAAAATTTATTGACACTTTTTGTTTATTATTGTTACAAAGTATTCGACATTGTAACAGGCCTTACGAAAAGTTTCGCACAGGGCCCTTCTTGGTACAGGATCGTTTCTGATTCACTTGCAGTGGATTCCTCAAGAATCAAGTATTGTTCCTACCAGACACGCTATATACTCCTGTGTACCCAGTCCATATATAATAGTTTTGGAGACGGTACTGTCGGCGATTTTACATCAGAAAATTGGTGATCCATCCTAGTGCTCAACTGTCGGAGCTTTTAGCTTCTTAAGAATTTGATGATAAGTATCAGAAACCCCATAATACAATGAAACCTCTCCAGAGGAATACTCCATATAGGAATAAATTCCATGTAAGAATAAAAATTTATGGTCTCGACTTGGGCCAGTTATATTTAAGAATAAACTCCATATTAGAATAAGTCATAATTTTTGCTGGTCCCGTCTTAAGGAACCTACCTCCATGTAAGAATAATTGACATCATAATATAGATATATAGCACTTGTCATACATCAAAGTTTAAGATGAAGAGATTCTTGTAACCATATTACAAGTTCATTTTGCTTCAAAATGGATTTTTTGATTTTTTGTGCACAACTTAATACGAATATCTTCGTACTCATTTGATTTCATTTGTCAATTTTTGATGTGATAATTGTGGTGTATGTGAATTATTTTATTACAAAATTTATATATACATAAATATATAAAAAATCCCCATTTGAATAGATTTTGTATATACTTAAATACATTTTGTGTTTCCTATGCATATGCATGAATATGCCCAAATACACATATGAAAAAAATTCTTTTGGTCTATTCAAATTAGACCTCCATATAAGAATAGCCTCCCTATAAGAATATTTTTTGTGGTCCCTCAGATAGTTTTATTCAGAGATTTTATTGTTCAATTTTGTAAGGAAGTTTTTTCAGATTAAATTTTTTATTGTGAATTGCTAATCTTGTGTATTTTATGTAAGATTGTTGGATTTTCTATTTTTATTCTACTTTTCAGATTCTTGATATTAACTTTTTAATTTTGTTCCTCGTACGTTTTGTAATATCGATTTTTAACAATTAATTTGAACTCTTCACGTGAGGGTAAAATTGGTCTTTCTTGATTAACACAAGTGGATCGGACACATGGTCCAAGGAATTTTCTGGCATAAATTGGTGTTTAGGGAGGTAAGTTACTAGTATTAGTAGTTTATGGGGGAAAGCTACATTACTAATTTGTTTCAGTGAGAAAACTCAAAAATCCCTTATGATTATTAATGGAAGATTTACATTCTTATATGCTTGCTTGGTGATAATATTTTATTGAAAACATATCAAATTACCATGAAAAATTTAGGAGAAACTTTTGTTAACCCTTGATCTGTTCAAGACAAATTTCAATTTCAGGTAATACAAGCTTAATTCGACTCGATCTAAACAGGGACTATCACACAATTTAGTATTTGTTACATTAATTAGGGTGTTTTCTAATACTCTTCCTGTTTTCGGAAAATTGATTGGTTGGCTGATCTAAAGAATTGGAACTTTATTGCTCAAAATACGACTTCTGATGAAGAAGAACTATCTTGATCTTTAAGTAATGATTGAATTAAAACTATTAACACCGTGTGTTTTGTCTTTTCTATTGTATGTCATTGTGCAAATAGTGATGGAAAATAGAATAAATCCTTGTGTATTCCGCAGTATTGGTCGATCTCCGATCCACATTTTTGTTCATATATTGTGTTGCTCCGTAAGTTCTCTTATGTCGAGCATGGCCAATTGAGTTGATCATTTTTGTGGTTGATTCAATTGAGTTTTTTGGATACAAATTCATGTTTTCATGTGATTTGGTTATATCCAAAGAAATCCTTCTTTTCTGGTAAAAGCAAGGTCACCTTTGTTTTTCTTTCGGCAATGACATTTTATGGGGGAGAGTTCTTAATTGAACTTGTGCTTAATTTCCAAATCTTTGTGGGGAGTGCGGCTGTGGAATATTATAGGGGTTATCTTGTATCTTTATAAACTCTTTGATGAATGCATTTAGCTTCGGCTTTATGATTTCATCTAAATAAGTTGCTATGTTATTCTCTTTTGGTCATGAAGTATCTCTATGAAAATTTCATGAGGATCCCACTAGTTTTCTTACGTTTGCCAATTTATATTGACAAAAAAGGGGAGAATTAATGTGTAGTTTCAGACTACAAACACATATGGTTTACAGATCATTATGTAAGGGGGAGTGGTTTTCATGTTGAGATGAAGTATTGACTAAGGGGGAGTGATACATATCACCATAGTATTGTTGTCAAAGTTGTGATACAATTGAACTTTGATACTGTATAATAATGCTATGACACTGTATAACAATGATTGAGAGCATTTGTTTTCTCATTGTTATCGCTACGGATCTTCAACAACTATGATGCTGAGTTGAACACGTTTAGAATCATGGAGTATTTGGAAGTGAAGAAGTTTTCGAGTCGTGTTGAAGATGCCATGGAGATCAAGCATTTGGATGAGAATCTACAAATTTTTATTTATTTGGTAATCCATATGTATTGATAGTTTTATCACTAAAATTGACAAAGAGGGAGATTGTTAGAGCACTACTCGGTCGAACTCGCATGCGTTGCTATCTCAAGCATGTTTGTCAATGTTAGTGATCAAAACTATAAGTCTTTATTTCTAGCCTATTTATAGATGTCTCGGACTAGGACATAGATTATGTAGTTGAGCTTAGTTTTCACGGCGTTCATCATTTGAAACGAAGAACTACTAAGGGGAGCTTGTGGAACTTCATCGACAAAAGGTATGTGGAGAATTAAACTCATCTATCACTTGGAAAGTCTATTTCTACTTTATCTCCTATATTGAGACATAAGTTGTATTACGATATAGTTTTCTATATACACGTTTGAGATTTCGAGCTGAGTTTATCTCGCTTACATATCTCTCGAAATATGTGTTGTAAGCTTTCGTTTCAACCAAGTTCATCTTATATCATATGAAAATTGTCGAGGAACATTTTACATGGTTTGTGTGATACAATCATTTGGTGTTGCCTTGGAATGTTTCGTAATGATTATTTCAATAACTTGAAAATTGCTTTGATGCTAATAGTGTGTGAAAAGGCTATTGTCATCCTCTAAGAAAGTTTCAATGATTGAAATAAGAGTTTACAACACTTAACCATTATTGGATATTTCATGTTGTGCACTCTTGCACATATGTAATCCATGTCCAGGAACCATAGTATGCGCACCTGTTCGCGTACCTGTTGGTTTGAGAAATCCGGGAACCTAAGTACGTACTCTTTTGCGTACTAGCGTACAGGTTCATGTCCGAGAATTTTTGCTGGGATTTGAAGTTCGCGTACCCGTTTGCGTACTTGCGTAACTCAATCTTAGTCCAGTTATTTCAAGTATGCGTACCCGTTTGCATACTTGAAGGTTAAAGTTCTAAAATCGGTTTTAAACATGAACATAAACATTTATATAATAAGGAATGCAATCTTTGCAAACCGTGGCTATAATGTTCATGATTGATTCGAGTGAATCAAACCGATTTTGCTTCAATTGTGTTCTTGTTTAATTCTATGAGAATATAACAATTGAACAACTCTTTAACAAGTTTCATTTGAGTCATTTGAACTAGTTATGGTTAAGATGAATAAGGTTGATATGAGAGTAATCGTATGTCTAACCTCGGTCAACTATTTGTGAACCAACATGGTATACACGTTTAGGTGCGGTTACATAAACCTAAATGAGGGTACATTTCATTTGTGTGTAACAAGCTAAGTTCGATCTAACGGTTGAAACATATTAGCTTGGTTGAATCATGTTATTCATATAACCGTAAATATTGAATGCTTCGTTACCAAGGTAACTTGGAATGCAAAACCTGATTTGAAAACCATATAAAGGAGAAATCTACCAACTGGGAAACCTAATCCCCACACCTCCTGTGTGTTACTAGTTGCATAACTATGGCCGATTCTCCTTTAACCTTAGGTTTCTATCGAGGCCCTGTAGGTTAATGACTTCAAAGACTTCATTGGGATTGTGAAGACATGCCCAACTAATTGACTCGAGATTAATCTCTATGATAGGCAAGATAAAAGTAATCACAAACATCTTCGTCTCATCGTTTGTGATTCCACGATATCTTGTTTCGCTAGTCGATTAAGATTATTGTGAGGTGATTGATAATACTAGGTTGTTCTTCTGGAATATAAGTCTGGTTTATCAATTGGTTCATGTTCACCTTGATTTATCAAAAGATGGAACAAAAACTCTTGGGCATTTCTGTGGGAGACAAATTTATTCAATCTATAGACTTTTCTGTATGAGACAAATTTGTTTATCAAGTGTTCGACTTTGGGTCGTAGCAACTCTTGGTTTTGGGTGAGATCAACTAAGGGAATCAAGTGTGTAGTATCCTGCTGGGATCAGAGACATAAGGAACGCAACTGTACCTTGAATCAGTGTGAGATTGATTAGGGTTAAATTACAGTCCAATACGAAGTTAATTGGTAGTAGGCTAGAGTCTGTAGCTGCTTAATACAGTGTGGTGTTCAATCTGGACTAGGTCACCGGGTTTTTATGCATTTGCAGTTTCCTCGTTAACAAAATTCTGGTGTCTGTGTTATTTCTTTTCCGCATTATATTTTTTTATATTATTGAAATATCAGAGGTCGTTCGTTAAGATCAATCAATTAGAATATCCAACCTTTGGTTGTTGGTTTACATTGATTGACACTTGAACATTGGTCTTTGGTACCGTTCAAGTAACTCCTCTTATATTCAATCGGGCTAGCAGATTTCTATTTGTTGATTGCGGATTGAATTAAAAGTTACATATATTAAGCTCTTTGATATACTTTAATCTAGATTGAGTCTGACTGTCTAGTTGATTCTCTAGAAAGTGTATTGGAGTAAGTCCTCTCAGATTGACAAACGAATTTTTGGGTGTGGTTGTTAGACCCCCGCATTTTCAATTGGTGTCAGAGCAGGAAAATACATTAAAGACCTCATAAGTCTGTCTTTGTAGCGATCTGATATGGATAGAAGTGCTATCTCTATAAACGTACCACCAGTATACGATGACTCAATCACGGGTTTATATAGTTAATGGCTATGATGCACCCGTTGTGGCAGTAGGGAACGCGACAGTTCCTAAGGATGTTGGTGCATATGACGCTACTGAGATACTTGTTGCAAAGCAAAACTCCGACGGTTTGAATGCCATCATACATTCCATTACCCCAGATATTCAGCACCATGTGACTACATGCACTCATTCTAAAGATGCTTGGGATATCTTAGAAACCGTATTTGAAGGGAGTACCAGTGAAAAGGAAGCTAAGCTTCAAAACCTAAATTTCGATTGGGAAAACCTTCGTATGGAATATGAAGGTTAATTTGATGAGTTTAATTACAAAGTATCTGAAATTGTTAATGCATCCTTTGCATTGGGTAAGATTATTCCTGAAAGGGACATTGTGATGAAAATTCTCAAATCGCTGTCATCTAGATACAATTCCAAGAAGCATGTCATTGAGGGAAATAACCTTGATACTCTTTCCAGAAGTACTCTTGTGGGAAAGATTAAATTACTTGATCTTGATAAGAATACAGTCAGAACTTCTGCGTTCAATGCTGTGACCATTTCAAGTGAAGCTTCTAACTCGTCATGGGCTGATGAATGTTGTTCTAATCACGTCGATTCTAATAGATCACTGATGACACAAAAGATCAAAGATATGGTAAAGAAATGCAAAAGATATGAGAGATCACATTCTCTCTCTATTGCTTCTGATGATTCAAGTCAAGGAAAAATATCTCAGTGTCCCAACGTCTTACATACTGCTGAAGTGTGTATGGAAGGTTCAGCCTTGTCGGCAGAAATTCCATGCAACTCAAATTCCAGTCTGGAATGCGAGTATGAGACCGAGATCCTAGAATTCTGGATAAGTATGAAGAAATTCACCAGGAAAATATTCAACTGAAGGAGGTGTTGAATAAACTTGAATCATCACTACAGGTGAAAACTCTTGAGATTTACTGTTTTAATGATGAATTCACCAGAACCTTATTTCTAAAAGAAAAAGAGATCAATTCTCTCAAGTGTGACCTGCAAAGGTTGTCATGAAGCTCAGACAAAATTTCAGCAATGTATTTGGTCAAAAGGATTTTGGAAACACAAGCGGTTTAGGGTTCAAAAGTAAGATAGTGAGCACAACGAAATCTTTTGTTCCAGCCGTCTCTGGATCAGTCGATCATGTATGTTGTAACAAACATGAGCCATCTCTACAAAGCAAACCTTCTTTGCTTTTCTCTTTTTGTGAAAGTACAAGTCATGTCTAAAGTAAGTGTTGGAGATTCAAGAGGAACAACAAAAGAATTGCCAAACTTCATAATGACATACAAAAGATGAATCTGACTCAGGAGAAGCAGTCAGTGACGCTTGAGTACAAGAAGAAATCCAAAAGATTTGAAGTCAGACGAGGTAAGTTGGTTTATTCTACAAACCTTGAAATGTCACCTTGTGATACAAGAAGTGAACATTCTGTTCACTGCATTACTATCTAAATCATAGTAATAAACTGTATCCTTATTTCGACTTGAAAAATAAGGATTAGTTCAAGGTTGTTCAAGTCTTGTAAATCGTTTGTTGATTTTTTGTTATATTTTGAGCAAGTAAATTTTTATTGTTGAAATAGATGATGGATCATGAACCGTGGAGACTTTTTCAAAGTCCTTTTAGGGTTTTATTATCCTAGAAGTCTTCTTATGTTCATTTTGAACATCATTGTCCTTTACCTTTTTCTCTTCAAAAGATACAGTCTCATGGCTCCTATAACAAGAGGTACCACAAAAAGAGATGCTTTAGAAGCAGTCAATGTGTATCTTTGTGAAGGAATCCAGTCCTCAAGGAAAAGAAAAGTAAAGGATGCGACTAATGATCCAGGTTCTTCCTCCAACTTCCTATTGTCTGTTTGTCATTCTGATAATAACTTTAGGGTTATGGTAAAGGATTTCATCAGAAAAAGAAATTATTTAAAATCTCGAATCGTTTCATCCTTAAAAGATATTTCTCACTATGAACAAATGTTGTCTCTAACAAAGAACACTCTGGGTGAATTGTAAAAAGAACTTAGTGAGTTAACTGATATTTCTGAAGATTTGGAGGAATTGAACGATCGGATTATCAATGGACTTTTCAATAATGAGAAGGAATTCTCTGTAGATTCCCTGAGAAAGCTCTACAATGTCTAGTAAATCTTCTTATGAGAATTTATTTCTTGTGTTTTTCGAAGAATAACTAGGGTTCGGAATAGCCATTATTGTGAGTACACATGTCTATGTCCAACGTTTTCATCTTCATGTTTTTAGATTTATTTATTTAAATTCTAAGTTTTTGGAAGATGATTTTTGCAGTTTTAATATTTATATTGCAAATTTGTTATGGGATATATTGTTTACGTCCGTGAAACTGTGACTGTCCCATACTTGTTCAAAAGTTATCTCTATTATGTCGGTATGAAAGTATTGATAAAAGATAGAATGAACTTTTGACTTACAAAAGTTAAATCCTTTTATGTCATTATTTGATGGAAGAAAGGATAAAACTTATGTTTACAAGGATTATGTCTATTGTATGTTATTGTGCAAATAGTGATGGAAATAGAATGAATCCTTGTGTATTCCGCAGTATTGGTCGATCTCCGATCCACATTTTTGTGCATATACTGCGTTACTCCGTAAGTTCTCTTATGTCGAGCATGGCCAATTGAGTTGATCATTTCTGTGGTTGATTCAATTGAGTTTTTGGATACAAATTCATGTTTCATGTGATTTGGTTATATCCAAAGAAATCCTTCTTTTCTGGTAAAAGCAAGGTCACCTTTGTTGTTCTTTCGGGAATGACATTTTATGGGGGAGAGTTCTTAATTGAACTTGTGCTTAATTGCCAAATCTTTGTGGGGAGTGCGGTTGTGGAATATTATAGGGGTTATCTTGTATCTTTATAAACTCCTTGATGAATGCATTAAGCTTAGGCTTTATGATTGCATCTAAATAAGTTGGTATGTTATTCTCTTTTGTCGTGAAGTATCTCTATGAAAATTTCATGAGGATCCCACTAGTTTTCTTACCTTTGCCAATTTATATTGACAAAAAGGGGGAGAATTAATGTGTAGTTTCATACTACAAATACATATGGTTTACGAATCATTATGTGAGGGGGAGTGGTTTTCATGTTAAGATGAAGTACTGACTAAGGGGGAGTGATACATATCACCATAGTATTGTTGTCAAAGTTGTGATACAATTGAACTTTGATGATGTATAATAATACTATGACACTGTATAACAATGATTGAGAGCATTTGTTTTCTCATTGTTATCGCTACGGATCTTCAGCAACTATGATGCTGAGTTGAACACGTTTAGAATCGTGGAGTACTTGGAAGTGACGAAGTTTTTGAGTCGTGTTGAAGATGCCAAGGAGGTCAAGCATTTGGATGAGAAGCTACAAATTTTTATTTATTTTGTAATCGATATGTATTGATAGTTTTATCACTAAAATTGACAAAGGGGGAGATTTTTAGAGCACTGGTCGGTCGAACTCGCATGTGTTGCTATCTCAAGCATGTTTGTCAATGTTAGTGATCAAAACTATAAGTCTTGATTTCTAGCCTATTTATAGATGTCTCGGACTAGGACATAGATTGTGTAGTTGAGCTTAGTTTTCACGGCGTTCATCATTTGAAGACGAAGAAATACTAAGGGAAGCTTGTGGAACTTCATCGACAAAAGGTATGTGGAGACTTAAACTCATCTATCAATTGGAAAGTCTATTTCTACTATATCTCCTATATTGAGACGTAAGTCGTATTACGATATAGTTTTCTATATACACATTTGAGATTTCGAGCTGAGTTTATCTCGCTTACATATCTCTCGAAATATGTGTTGCAAGATTTCGCTTCGACCAAGTTCATCTTATATCATGTGAAAATTGCCGAGTAACATCTTACATGGTTTGTGTGGTACAATCATTTGATGTTGCCTTGGAATGTTTCGTAATAAATATTTCAATAACTTGAAAATTGTTTTGATGCTAATAGTGTGTGAAAACGGCTATTGTCATCCTCTAAGAAAGTTTCAATGATTGAAATAAGAGTTTAGAACACTTAACCATTATTGGATATGTCAAGTTGTGCACTCTTGCACATATGTAAACCATGTCCGGGAACCATAGTATGCGACCCGTTTGCATACCTGTTGGGTTGAGAAATCCGGGAACCTAAGTATGCCTACCCGTTTGCTAACTGGCGTACAGGTTCATGTCCGAGAAATTCTTCTGGGATTTGAAGTTCGCGTACCCGTTTGCGTACTGGTGTAACACAATCTTAGTCAGGGTATTTTAAGTATGCGTACCTGTTTGCATACTTGAAGGTTAAAGCTCTAAAATCGGTTTTAAACATGAACATAAACATTTATATAATAAGGAATGCAATCTTTTCAAACCGTGGCTATAATGTTCATGATTGATTCGAGTGAATCAAACCGATTTTGCTTCGATTGTTTTCTTGTATAATTCTATGAGAATATAACAACTGAACAACTCTTTAACAAGTTTTATTTGAGTCATTTGAACTAGTTATGGTTAAGATGAATAAGGTTGATATGAGAGTAATCATATGGATAACCTCGGTCAACTATTTGTGAACCAACATGGTATACACGTTTAGGTCCGGTTACATAAACCTAAATGAGGGTACATTTCATTTGTGTGTAACAAGCTAAGTTCGATCTAACAGTTGAAAGATATTAGCTTGGTTGAATCAGGTTTTTCATCTAACAGTGAATATTGAATGCTTTGTTACCAAGGTAATTTGGATTGCAAACCCTGATTTGAAAACCATATAAAGGAGAACTATAGCAACTGGGAAACCTAATCCCCACACCTACTATGTGTTACTAGTTTCATAACTAGAGTCGATTCTCCTTTAACCTTAGGTTTCTATCGAGACCCTGTAGGTTAACGACTTCAAAGACTTCATTGGGATTGTGAAGCCAGACCCAACTATTTTCTTTGTAATTGCATGTTCTAATCTTGCCCGATTCTATTGTATTGAGTACAATTGAAACAATTGACTCGAGATTAATTTCTCCGATAGGCAAGATAAAAGTAATCACAAACATCTTTGTCTCATCGTTTGTGATTCCACAATATCTTGTTTCGCTAGTCGATTAAGATTCTTGTGAGGTGATTGATAATACTAGGTTTTTCTTCGGGAATATAAGTCCGATTTGTCAATTGATTCATGTTCACCTTGATTTATCAAAAGACGGAACAAAAACTCTTGGGTATTTCTGTGGGAGACAGATTTATTAAATCTATAGACTTTTCTGTATGAGACAGATTTGCTTATCAAGTCTTCGACTTTGGGTCGTAGCAACTCTTGATTGTGGGTGAGATCAACTAAGGGAATCAAGTATGTAGTATCCTACTGGGTTCAGAGATGTAAGGAACACAATTGTACCTTGAATCAATGTGAGATTGATTAGGGTTCAACTACAGTCCAGTCCGAAGTTAATTGGTAGTAGGCTAGAGTCTATAGCGGCTTAATACAGTGCGGTGTTCAATCTGGACTAGGTCCCTGGGTTTTTCTGCATTTTCGGTTTCCTCGTTAACAAAATTCTGGTGTCTGTGTTATTTCTTTTCCGTATTATATTTTATTATATAATTGAAATATCACAGGTTGTGCGTTAAGATCAATCAATTAAAATATACAACCTTTGGTTATTGATTTACATTGATTGACACTTGAACATTGGTCTTTGCTACCATTCAAGTAACTCCTCTTATATTCAATCGGGCTCGCAGATTTCTATTTGCTGATTGAATTAAGAGTTAGAGATATTAAGCTCTTTGATATATTTTACTCTAGATTGAGTCTGATTGTCTAGTTGATTCTTTAGAAAGTGTATTGAAGTAACTTTGATCTAGCTAGTTAATTGAGTGACCCTTATGTCAGAAGAGAAGGCTCTCAAGAATAATCAAACTAGGTGCAATCAAAGTTTCAACAACCGTTAGTCAATCAAATCAATAATCGAAAACTAAAATAACAATGCAATTATCTAGTTTCCCACTAACGGTACTCATAGAGATTCTTGATCCCACAAAAGTCTTTAAACGAGCGGTCATAAGAGATTTCACCTAATTAAGGTACTTTCATCTCCGGATAGACGACTTCACTAGAAACAACTCAAATGAAGTTTTCCTGGCTCTTATGATAGTTTGCAAGAAATGCAAACTCAACTATTTATAGACTAAGGTTGTTTAGACAATAAGGAATTCCAAAACCGAAAATACTCTCAAGATATGCAATAAGTACCTAGTTTCGGATTTCCTATTTCAAACTAATATCCAACCTGTAATTCTGAAATCTCTCATTAGAAAATATCTAATATTAGTTTAGAACTTAACTAATATAACTTTTCAAGAGATATTTTTTGATTTGCTGGAAAATCAAAAGCATATAATCGAAAATCTTAATTCAAAGATTCTCAATATTTCGGATTGGGATCACCTTGAGTAATAAGAAATATCTTTGGCAATTAATGATAAGAATTATATTCATGTTCAAATTATGTCGACATCCAGAACTTTCTTATTTAGCAAACCCTAATTCCAAACTCACACAAAACCGTAAAGTAATATGTGAATATGAAGGATCGTTTTTTCTCTTAGGACCGGTTCTACCATGACTCATAACATAGATTAAGATCGGCTCTACCATGTCTCCAAATAATAGATCGGTTCTACCATGACTCCCAACAATAGCTAGGATCAGTTCTACCGAGTATCCCAATATAGGTAAGGATCGGTTCTAACAAGACTCTCAACAATAGTTAAGATCGGTTATACTATGTATCCCAAATAGGTAAGGATCGGTTCTACCAAGACTCTCAAGATAAGTCAAGATCCGTTCCACCGCACATCCCAAACTAAGTAAATATCTTTTATACTACAACTCTCAACATAATTCAAGATCGGTTCTACCAAAGTTCTTACCTAGGTTCGGATTGGTCATCCAATACATCTTCAATGAAAACCGGACCAAAACGCCTATTTATTTCCTTTCGATTACGAAATAAGTTTCGTATATGTGCTTCCTTTAAACATATGTAATCAAACATACTTTCCTAGAATGAAATCACACCTATATCCAATACAAAATCAAGTAACGACTTACATAGATTATGTCGATGTCACATTTATGAAGTTCAAAAGATAAACGTTATACTTCGTGATCAAATATTCATCTTTGACACTTTGAACATAATAAAATGACCAAGTATAATACTAGAATATTGAATATAACCTCGCATGTTATGTTTTCGATCTTAAACGACTTGAAAGCAACTATAGATAATGGAAACAAGTCAAGTCAGTATCAATATACCTCAAGTGGAAGGATGATGTCTTCATTGTAGTCGATACGTCTTCACGATAGTCAGGTCTTCAAGGTAATACTTATATGTCTCAACATTCCTATACTTTCTAGTATAACCTATACGAAGTTGACTCTAGTACATATAATCAAGCAACTTAATTGGGTTTTGATACTAGAATATGACAACCAGACTTGACATATATACCAATGCATGGTGGGTTCAACGGAGCAATGCTCTAACAGAACTCACCTAAACTTGGCATAATACTCGGATGAACTTATTAGAGGCTTAGAGTCTCGTTGATTATGTATATTTCTACTAACATGACTTACACCTAATTAAAATAAAACTTTTAACACTATCATGTATTGATTTAGCAACGCCAATACAAGTAAAATTATATATAAGTTCAATGCACATGCTTTCAACAATAACATAGCTCAACTTTAAAAGAAAAAAAAATCGGGCTTGGAATCGCTCAAAGTCGGATTTGGCTTGGAATCGGAAAACTCCAAGGTCATTTAATGAGTAGCGATTAATCGCTTGGAAATTAGTTTTGGAGACTTGTCTTAACTACGAGTAGCGATTAATCGCTTGAAAATTACTCTTGGAGACCTGTCTTGACTTCTTTGTTATGATTATGTTTTGGTTTGTAATAAAGTTCATTTTTATTAGTAGATCTTCCTTTTTTGTTGATCGATCAGGGTGTAATATAACAGACGATTTGCTAGGTAATTGTAATACCTTTAGCTAACCACTTTTTCTTTCTTGGTGTATGTTCTCTAGGTCAATATAGTAACTTTAGTTAACCTCTTTTTCTTGCATGTTGTATGTTTTTTAGGTAGTGTAGTAACTTGTAATAAACACGATTATTTTCAACTTTTGTGGTCGTTATTGTTGTAGTTTATAAGATTCTAGTGTCGTGCTTCTAACTTTTGTTAACAATAAAACTTTTATCAACTTAAATCGATCTAGTCATTCCTATGTAATTATTATAGTTGCTCAATTCTCTTATTGCGCAGTTGTTTGGTGATTTTAATATTTATTTCATAATCGTAAATGTCGATTAAAGAAGAAAATTACATGAAAAACTTTTTGATTAGATTTACGTTTGTTTTATCCAAAGCTTTTAGTTTTAATTTCCAAATATTCATATTTTTCATTACACTTTGAATGTTATAGATTAGAACTTAAAACGTAAATGAAATTTTTTATTAAGTAAGGGAGTTCAAAAAAGGAGTCATGCCAAAAAATCCTTGGCACAACTCCTCTACCCTGAACCTAGAACCTTGTTATTCATTTCTAGATTATTCAATAAAAAATTCTAGACGGACGATACAACAAAGCTCACAAAAACCATCACGCTCACACCGAAGTGAGACCCCTACTAACTTTTGGGGTAGGCCCACTCTCACATGAGAAGGACGGTTTTTGTGTGACTTTTTTTGTGTTGTCCATAAAGAATACTCTCGTTTATACAACTATGAAGTGTTATTTAAATAGAAAAACACTTTTCTACACCGTTTTGGTGGTTTTATCTACTCTTTTGAGGTTTATCTTCGCTTTGATGGGATTTTGGGTTATTGGGTTGGGGTCTAAGATCAATAGTGATGCTCTTCAACAACGAAATCTCCATCTTTGTTGTCTTAGGCGACGAACTCTTCATCGGAATCCTCATCATCAACTTATCTGGCGACGAAATCTTCATCAGTGATCTTTTTGACGACGGAAGCTTCATCACTATTTACAAGAGATTTGAGCAAATCACCCTACTTTGGGAGCATTTCTTTCTAAAGAAGAAAACAAGCTAAATGGTTGGAATTTAATTCCGAGAAAAACCATCCTTCTTCCGATTTAATCGGATTTTATTCAGACTTGTATTTGTCTTACTCCGGTAATCCTTCTCTTTCTCTTGTCGGATTTCTCGGTATTGTATTCTTACAATATGTTCTTGTTACTTTGTATTCTCTTATTTTCGATCTTAAGCCCATTGTAACCTTGAAATCCCATTAATGAAAAGGTTCCTTATTTATCAAAAAAAAAAAGCCTTAAGGATAGGGTTGGAAAATCACCTCCTCGAATGCATTCTTTCCCTCCTAATAACACAATACTCAAATTAAGGACATACGAGTTTGGACGGGAGTCTCGACAATAGATATTCTCATCCATATTTTCATTGCCAACTAATCTAATCCCAACTTCTTTTTATTCAACCACCACGGTTGGAGAGAGTTTTATTTTGTTAAACATGTGGCATTAAATTATTTTTGAAACCCAAACTACGTTGGAGATGCTCGTAAGAATGTCAACAAATTTCAATCTCAGTTGATGTATATTTCCATTTAACAACCTTAACTGTCATGCATCAAGATTTATTTATTTTCTTTTTGCAAAATTTTTGCAAAAAGAACCTCACATTTGATTACGAACTAATTAACAAAGGGATGGCTATGCAATTGTAGTTGTCTCGTTGTCGAAAGACATCCTTTGCATTTGTAATGCAGATGGTAACTTCACATCTGTAGCCAATTTAGCAACTTGAAGCAGCCTTACAATGTACCAGGTCATGTCAAGTTGCCACCATTTTAGTCCATGCCGTGCTGAAAATTCGAAGGCGTGGTGATTGTTGTGCCACCCTTCTCCAAATGCAAGCAAATCCACCCACCTGAACATATAACACAATTAAGAAAGTGATTTTCTTAGGTAGAATCTGATAGACCAGGGTCAACTAATTTCAGTACCAATTGTTCCTGGACAAGTCCTTGGTGTTCCTATTGGAGAACTTTGACATGAAAGACTTAGGCCCCGCTGATGTCATATTAGGGATGAAGATTAGAAAAACTTCTAATGGCTATAGTCTGAGTCAGTCTCATTATGTTGAATCCATACTTAAGAAATATAATCAGTTTGACTGTAAACCTGTTTGCACTCCATATGATTCTTCTTGCAAACTCATGAAGAATAAGGGTGTAGGTGTTAACCAACTTGAATACTCGAGAGTCATAGGAAGTCTGATGTATTTGATGAATTGTACGAGACCAGACATTGCTTATGCTGTGAGTAGGTTAAGCAGGTATACTTGTAATCCAGGGCAGAAACATTGGGATGCACTTAATAGAGTGCTAAAGTACTTGAAGTACACAATGACCTTTTGTTTGAATTACGAAGGGTATCCGGCCGTCCTTGAGGGATTTTGCGATGCGAACTGGATAGCAGACTCAGAGGAGTCTAAATCTACGAGTGGATATGTATTCACTCTAGCAGGTGCGTCTGTATCTTGGAAGAGTTCCAAACAGACATGTATAGCTCGCTCAACTATGGAGTCGGAGTTTATTGCGTTAGATAAAGCAGGAGAGGAGGCCGAATGGCTAAGAAACTTTTTAGAAGACATTCCTCTCTGGCATAGGCCTGTGCCAGCTATATCTATACATTGTGACAGCAAATCTGCAATAGGTAGAGCTAAAAATAGCTTCTACAATGGAAAGTCTATACATATGCGTAGAAGACATGATTCTTTGAAATTACTAATCTCAACAGGCGTTATTTCCATAGATTGGACAAGGTCCAAGGAGAATATCGCGGACCCTTTGACGAAAGGCTTGTCCAAGGAGATAGTTAGTAAAGCATCGAAGGGGATGGGGCTTAGGCTCAAATAATTAAACTTGCCATGAAGGATACTCAACCTTGCTGAATGGAGATTCCAAGATCAAGGTTTCGAATGAGACAACTAATTTGTGGTAGTTAAAGGTAAACACTATCAGATAATTTTATTATCTGTCCCTTCCCTATGGTGTTGATGTGATAGTATGACTGCATGTGGAGGATGATTTTTAATTAAGTCTTAATGAGTTCTATAGTTTCAATTTAAGATTGAAGTGGGGGTGTAGCAGTAAACACTCTTGATGGAACTCACCTATCTGAATGAGGAAGTGGGTCGCTTCCTATGAGAATGGATCCAATTCTTTAGAGCATTCTGAGAAACAGGATATGTCCAGGGCCAAAATGGACAAAACGGCACGAACTTAGCAACACTTGGAGGATATCATGCGTGGATATTATTTGAACTACACCAAACGCTAGCAGTTCAAGACATCGCGTTCACTGTTTAGCTAGTAGTTCCGGTAACTTCTCACTAAGCAAGGTTCAAGACCTCATGGACACCTTTGCCTAAATGGTATTTTCCTTACTCTGATTTTTTCGTTTTCCGACATTTCATTCATGTGGGGGATTGTTGGAGAAAATGATTTTTAATTAAAAAGATTTTATGGTCTTGGTATGGTTTGATCTAATGACCTAAGGGTCTAAGGATACTCACTCATTTTTGGGTGAATGAAGTGGAACCTTTAGTCCCACATTGTGGAAAACTAAAGAGGAGCTCCACTATATAATCATACACTTATGTATGAATTGTAAAATGTGGGTGGAGCGGGTAGGCAAAAATACATATTTTGACCCATGCGATATACGCGTATACCATGCACCAAGTCCCTTTCCTACACGGATTTATTTTTGGGAGAATTTTTTCTTTAGGAATTTAATTCCAAAATTATTTTTTAAGAGTTTTATTTGTGGGAAATTCCTTTTACGAGTTTTACTTGTTTTTGAAGAAAACAAAAAACCTAACTTGATTTGCAAGTATCTCATCCTATAAATATGACTCGAAATTCTGTTTTAAAAACACACAAGCAGCGACTATCTCTAGGTCTACTTTTCTTCTTCTTATATTTTGTGCGGCGTTTTGCTTCCATCCCTGTTGCTGAGTTCAAGAGTGGGTAACTTGCGTTGTGCTAACTCAAGTTATATCGGGCAGTCTTATCCTGGGCAAAAAATACATATTTTGACCCATGCGATATACGCGTATACCATGCACCAAGTCCCTTTCCTACACGGATTTATTTTTGGGAGAATTTTTTCTTTAGGAATTTAATTCCAAAATTATTTTTTAAGAGTTTTATTTGTGGGAAATTCCTTTTACGAGTTTTACTTGTTTTTGAAGAAAACAAAAAACCTAACTTGATTTGCAAGTATCTCATCCTATAAATATGACTCGAAATTCTGTTTTAAAAACACACAAGCAGCGACTATCTCTAGGTCTACTTTTCTTCTTCTTATATTTTGTGCGGCGTTTTGCTTCCATCCCTGTTGCTGAGTTCAAGAGTGGGTAACTTGCGTTGTGCTGACTCAAGTTATATCGGGCAGTCTTATCCTGGGAAAAAATACATATTTTGACCCATGCGATATACGCGTATACCATGCACCAAGTCCCTTTCCTACACGGATTTATTTTTGGGAGAATTTTTTCTTTAGGAATTTAATTCCAAAATTATTTTTTAAGAGTTTTATTTGTGGGAAATTCCTTTTACGAGTTTTACTTGTTTTTGAAGAAAACAAAAAACCTAACTTGATTTGCAAGTATCTCATCCTATAAATATGACTCGAAATTCTGTTTTAAAAACACACAAGCAGCGACTATCTCTAGGTCTACTTTTCTTCTTCTTCTTATATTTTGTGCGGCGTTTTGCTTCCATCCCTGTTGCTGAGTTCAAGAGTGGGAAAAAAAACATATTTTGACCCATGCGATATACGCGTATACCATGCACCAAGTCCCTTTCCTACACGGATTTATTTTTGGGAGAATTTTTTCTTTAGGAATTTAATTCCAAAATTATTTTTTAAGAGTTTTATTTGTGGGAAATTCCTTTTACGAGTTTTACTTGTTTTTGAAGAAAACAAAAAACCTAACTTGATTTGCAAGTATCTCATCCTATAAATATGACTCGAAATTCTGTTTTAAAAACACACAAGCAGCGACTATCTCTAGGTCTACTTTTCTTCTTCTTCTTATATTTTGTGCGGCGTTTTGCTTCCATCCCTGTTGCTGAGTTCAAGAGTGGGCAAAAATACATATTTTGACCCATGCGATATACGCGTATACCATGCACCAAGTCCCTTTCCTACACGGATTTATTTTTGGGAGAATTTTTTCTTTAGGAATTTAATTCCAAAATTATTTTTTAAGAGTTTTATTTGTGGGAAATTCCTTTTACGATTTTTACTTGTTTTTGAAGAAAACAAAAAACCTAACTTGATTTGCAAGTATCTCATCCTATAAATATGACTCGAAATTCTGTTTTAAAAACACACAAGCAGCGACTATCTCTAGGTCTACTTTTCTTCTTTTTCTTATATTTTGTGCGGCGTTTTGCTTCCATCCCTGTTGCTGAGTTCAAGAGTGGGTAACTTGCGTTGTGCTAACTCAAGTTATATCGGGCAGTCTTATCCTGGACACATCTTCGCACGTTGGGGTTTAGCATTACTTCAGAGTATACCCGCGAACTAATGTGTTAAGGACAGCTTGTTGAACCTGTGATTCTGCCCTCATCAATTTGTTCGTGGTAGAGTTGTTTGATACTGTTCTTTATATTTATTGTTTGATACATCTGACGTTTCTTCAATTGTTGCAAGATTCCAACAATCTTAACACATTAGTATTCATTGTAACAATGGGAAAGAACGATGTTGAAAGACCACAGAAGTTTAACGGAAAGGATTTCAAGAGATGGCAATCCAAGATGTTATTTTATCTAAGCCATCATGAACTGGATTTTGTACTTGTTCCACATGCTGAATTGATGAATGCTAAAGGTTTAACTGAGGAGGCGATCGAGTATAACAAGAGGTGTAATTTTCTGGCGAAAAATCATATCATGAATGGTTTGGAAGATGCGATGTATGATTTTTACAATGCTAAAGAAAATTTCAGTGCTTATGATTTGTGGACTGCGTTAGAAGAAAAGTATCAAGCGGAGACTGCAGGGAGCAAGAAATTTCTGGTGGCGAAGTTTATGGACTTCAAGATGACGAATGATAAACCTGTTGTTGATCAATTTCTCGAATTTCAACAGATCATTAATGAGATTCTTGCTGAAGGTATGGTCATTGATGAGACGTTTCAAGTATCTGCGGTAATTGAGAAGTTACCATCTCCTTGGTCTGAATACAAGAAAAAGCTAAGACATGAAACTGCTATAGCTTCTGTCCATAACCTACAGATACATCAAATGGATGTAAAGACAGCGTTTTTGAATGGTGAATTAGATGAAGAAATTTATATGGAACAACCCGAAGGATTTGTAGTTAAAGGTTGTGAGAAGAAGGTTTGTAAACTGAAGAAATCTTTGTATGGATTGAAACAAGCACCTAAACAGTGGCATGAGAAATTTGATCATGTGATGATTTTTTCTAGTGGTTTTAGAATTAATGAATCTGATAAGTGTGTTTATACTAAACTTGTCAAGGATGCCTGTGTGATTGTATGCCTGTATGTTGATGATATGCTTATACTAGGTACAAACATGGATGTTATTAATACCACTAAGAAAATGTTGAATGAGAACTTTGACATGAAAGACTTAGGCCCCGCTGATGTCATATTAGGGATGAAGATTAGAAAAACTTCTAATGGCTATAGTCTGAGTCAGTCTCATTATGTTGAATCCATACTTAAGAAATATAATCAGTTTGACTGTAAACCTGTTTGCACTCCATATGATTCTTCTTGCAAACTCATGAAGAATAAGGGTGTAGGTGTTAACCAACTTGAATACTCGAGAGTCATAGGAAGTCTGATGTATTTGATGAATTGTACGAGACCAGACATTGGTTATGCTGTGAGTAGGTTAAGCAGGTATACTTGTAATCCAGGGCAGAAACATTGGGATGCACTTAATAGAGTGCTAAAGTACTTGAAGTACACAATGACCTTTTGTTTGAAGTACGAAGGGTATCCGGCCGTCCTTGAGGGATTTTGCGATGCGAACTGGATAGCAGACTCAGAGGAGTCTAAGTCTACGAGTGGATATGTATTCACTCTAGCAGGTGCGTCTGTATCTTGGAAGAGTTCCAAACAGACATGTATAGCTCGCTCAACTATGGAGTCGGAGTTTATTGCGTTAGATAAAGCAGGAGAGGAGGCCGAATGGCTAAGAAACTTTTTAGAAGACATTCCTCTCTGGCATAGGCCTGTGCCAGCTATATCTGTACATTGTGACAGCAAATCTGCAATAGGTAGAGCTAAAAATAGCTTCTACAATGGAAAGTCTATACATATGCGTAGAAGACATGATTCTTTGAAATTACTAATCTCAACAGGCGTTATTTCCATAGATTGGACAAGGTCCAAGGAGAATATCGCGGACCCTTTGACGAAAGGCTTGTCCAAGGAGATAGTTAGTAAAGCATCGAAGGGGATGGGGCTTAGGCTCAAATAATTAAACTTGCCATGAAGGATACTCAACCTTGCTGACTGGAGATTCCAAGATCAAGGTTTCGAATGAGACAACTAATTTGTGGTAGTTAAAGGTAAACACTATCAGATAATTTTATTATCTGTCCCTTCCCTATGGTGTTGATGTGATAGTATGACTGCATGTGGAGGATGATTTTTAATTAAGTCTTAATGAGTTCTATAGTTTCAATTTAAGATTGAAGTGGGGGTGTAGCAGTAAACACTCTTGATGGAACTAACCTATCTGAATGAGGAAGTGGGTCGCTTCCTATGAGAATGGATCCAATTCTTTAGAGCATTCTGAGAAACAGGATATGTCCAGGGCCAAAATGGACAAAACGGCACGAACTTAGCAACACTTGGAGGATATCATGCGTGGATATTATTTGAACTACACCAAACGCTAGCAGTTCAAGACATCGCGTTCACTGTTTAGCTAGTAGTTCCGGTAACTTCTCACTAAGCAAGGTTCAAGACCTCATGGACACCTTTGCCTAAATGGTATTTTCCTTACTCTGATTTTTTCGTTTTCCGACATTTCATTCATGTGGGGGATTGTTGGAGAAAATGAGTTTTAATTAAAAAGATTTTATGGTCTTGGTATGGTTTGATCTAATGACCTAAGGGTCTAAGGATACTCACTCATTTTTGGGTGAATGAAGTGGAACCTTTAGTCCCACATTGTGGAAAACTAAAGAGGAGCTCCACTATATAATCATACACTTATGTATGAATTGTAAAATGTGGGTGGAGCGGGTAGGCAAAAATACATATTTTGACCCATGTGATATACGCGTATACCATGCACCAAGTCCCTTTCCTACACGGATTTATTTTTGGGAGAATTTTTTCTTTAGGAATTTAATTCCAAAATTATTTTTTAAGAGTTTTATTTGTGGGAAATTCCTTTTACGAGTTTTACTTGTTTTTGAAGAAAACAAAAAACCTAACTTGATTTGCAAGTATCTCATCCTATAAATATGACTCGAAATTCTGTTTTAAAAATACACAAGCAGCGACTATCTCTAGGTCTACTTTTCTTCTTCTTCTTATATTTTGTGCGGCGTTTTGCTTCCATCCCTGTTACTGAGTTCAAGATTGGGTAACTTGCGTTGTGCTAACTCAAGTTATATCGGGCAGTCTTATCCTGGACACATCTTCGCACGTTGGGGTTTAGCATTACTTCAGAGTATACCCGCGAACTAATGTGTTAAGGACAGCTTGTTGAACCTGTGATTCTGCCCTCATCAATTTGTTCGTGGTAGAGTTGTTTGATACTGTTCTTTATATTTATTGTTTGATACATCTGACGTTTCTTCAATTGTTGCAAGATTCCAACAATCTTAACACATTAGTATTCATTGTAACAATGGGAAAGAACGATGTTGAAAGACCACAGAAGTTTAAAGGAAAGGATTTCAAGAGATGGCAATCCAAGATGTTATTTTATCTAAGCCATCATGAACTGGATTTTGTACTTGTTCCACATGCTGAATTGATGAATGCTAAAGGTTTAACTGAGGAGGCGATCGAGTATAACAAGAGGTGTAATTTTCTGGCGAAAAATCATATCATGAATGGTTTGGAAGATGCGATGTATGATTTTTACAATGCTAAAGAAAATTTCAGTGCTTATGATTTGTGGACTGCGTTAGAAGCAAAGTATCAAGCGGAGACTGCAGGGAGCAAGAAATTTCTGGTGGCGAAGTTTATGGACTTCAAGATGACGAATGATAAACCTGTTGTTGATCAATTTCTCGAATTTCAACAGATCATTAATGAGATTCTTGCTGAAGGTATGGTCATTGATGAGACGTTTCAAGTATCTGCGGTAATTGAGAAGTTACCATCTCCTTGGTCTGAATACAAGAAAAAGCTAAGACATGAAACTGGCGAGATCAACATGGTTGAATTAGGAAAGAAAATTCAAGTGGAAGAGATGCTGTGCACCAAGGATAAGAACGTGTCTTCTTCAAGGGACATGAGTAACAAAGCTCATATGACTGAACACAGATCTTCCAAAGCTGGAAAAGGTGAGAGTAACAATCGTAACTCTAAGCGTGGTCCTCCCAAGAAAGGTATGTTTCGAAAACCAGAGTCTAGCATTACTAAAATTAAGGGTGCTTGTTATGCGTGTGGAGTTACTGGACATATGGCAGTTCATTGTAGATATCGTAAGGACAAAAAGGATAGTGCTAACTTGGTTGAAAAGAACAAGGACGAGTTTTCTGCAGTAGTGTCTGAAGTTAATTTGGTGACCAATGTGATGGACTGGTGGGTAGACTCTGGAGCTACCAAGCATGTTTGTGGGAACAGAGACCTGTTCACCTCCTACCAGAGGGTAGGGGAAGGCGAGAAACTCTATATGGGTAACTCATCTGCATCAGAGGTTGCAGGAAAAGGAAAGGTCGGTCTGAAGCTCACATCTGGCAAGACTCTCACATTGAATGAAGTTCTTCATGTTCCAGACATCTGCAAAAATCTTGTTTCTTGTTCTGTTTTAGATGATAAGGGTTTTAAAGTTTCAATTGAGTCTGGAAAACTTATAGTAACTAAGGGCAATGATTATGTGGGTAAGGGTTATAAGACCGGGGGTCTTTACAAACTTAATGTAACCTGTCCTGAAGTGAAATTGAATGATTCTTCTGCTTACATGTGTGTGTCATCGAATGTTTGGCATGGTAGACTTGGTCATGTAAATTACAAATCAATGCATAAACTGGCTAGCGTAGGCTGCATACCCAAATTCACTTTAGATAAAAGTCATAAGTGTGAGATTTGCGTAGAATCTAAGCATGCTAAGAAATCATTCAGGAAGAATGTCTAGAGAAACACTAAACCCTTAGAATTGATTCATTCAGACGTAATTGACATGAAGTCAGTTCAAACTAGAGGTGGTAAGAAATGGTTTGTCACTTTTATAGATGATTGTACGAGGTACTGTCAGGTTTATTTGCTTAGAGGGAAGGACAACGCTTTAGAAGCCTTTAAGATATATAAACGTGAAGTTGAAAACCAATTGAATGCTACCATTAAAACTTTTAGGTCTGACCGTGGTGGTGAGTATCTAATTCCTATTGGAGATTTCTGTGAATAACATGGCATAATACATGAAACTACAGCCCCTTATTCACCTCAATCCAATGGTGTAGCTGAACGAAAGAACCGTACCCTTAAGGATATGATGAATGCCATGTTGATTAGTTCAGGATTACCTTCGAATTTGTGGGGGGAGGCTATCCTCTCAGCCAATTACATCCTGGACAGAGTACCCTTTAAAGGATCAGATAAAAGTCCATATGAGTTATGGAAAGGTAAACAACCATCTTATGATTACTTCAAAGTGTGGGGGTGCTTGGAAAAGGTGGCCATCCCTCCTCCTAAGACAAATAAGATAGGACCCAAAACCGTTGATTGTGTTTTTATAGGGTATCCTGAGCATTCTAGTGCTCATAGGTTTATGGTTGTGAGTTCTGAAATTTCTGACATAGGGTTGAATACTATCATGGAGTCTAGGGATGCTGAGTTCTTTGAGAATGTTTTTCCTATGAAACGTGATTCTCGAAAGAGATGTTTAGATGATCCCCTATAATTTACATCATCCAGTCAGTCATTACCTTTAGAGGAAGATGAACCAGAAATAGAACCTAGAAGAGGTAAAAGGGTTAAAACTATGAAAACCTATCCTGGTTGCATTACATACCTAGCCGAGTCTGATCCTCAGACTTACAAAGAAGCCATGACTTGTCCTGAAGCTCCATGGTGGAAAGAAGCTTCAATTAGTGAAATGGATTCCATTCGAGAAAACGGTACTTTTGAACTTGTAGATTTACCTCCAGGGTCTAAGGCCATAGGTTGTAAATGGATTTTCAAGAGAAAACGTAATATAAATGGAACTATTGAAAAATACAAGGCTAGGTTGGTAGCGAAAGGCTATAAACAGATAGAAGGTATAGACTTCTTTGATACATATTCACCAGTAAGTAGAATTAGCTCCATTAGGATGTTAATTGCTATAGCTTCTGTCCATAACCTACAGATACATCAAATGGATGTAAAGACAGCGTTTTTGAATGGTGAATTAGATGAAGAAATTTATATGGAACAACCCGAAGGATTTGTAGTTAAAGGTTGTGAGAAGAAGGTTTGTAAACTGAAGAAATCTTTGTATGGATTGAAACAAGCACCTAAACAGTGGCATGAGAAATTTGATCATGTGATGATTTCTAGTGGTTTTAGAATTAATGAATCTGATAAGTGTGTTTATACTAAAATTGTCAAGGATGCCTGTGTGATTGTATGCTTGTATGTTGATGATATGCTTATACTAGGTACAAACATGGATGTTATTAATACCACTAAGAAAATGTTGAATGAGAACTTTGACATGAAAGACTTAGGCCCCGCTGATGTCATATTAGGGATGAAGATTAGAAAAACTTCTAATGGCTATAGTCTGAGTCAGTCTCATTATGTTGAATCCATACTTAAGAAATATAATCAGTTTGACTGTAAACCTGTTTGCACTCCATATGATTCTTCTTGCAAACTCATGAAGAATAAGGGTGTAGGTGTTAACCAACTTGAATACTCAAGAGTCATAGGAAGTCTGATGTATTTGATGAATTGTACGAGACCAGACATTGCTTATGCTGTGAGTAGGTTAAGCAGGTATACTTGTAATCCAGGGCAGAAACATTGGGATGCACTTAATAGAGTGCTAAAGTACTTGAAGTACACAATGACCTTTTGTTTGAATTACGAAGGGTATCCGGCCGTCCTTGAGGGATTTTGCGATGCGAACTGGATAGCAGACTCAGAGGAGTCTAAGTCTACGAGTGGATATGTATTCACTCTAGCAGGTGCGTCTGTATCTTGGAAGAGTTCCAAACAGACATGTATAGCTCGCTCAACTATGGAGTCGGAGTTTATTGCGTTAGATAAAGCAGGAGAGGAGGCCGAATGGCTAAGAAACTTTTTAGAAGATATTCCTCTCTGGCATAGGCCTGTGCCAGCTATATCTATACATTGTGACAACAAATCTGCAATAGGTAGAGCTAAAAATAGCTTCTACAATGGAAAGTCTATACATATGCGTAGAAGACATGATTCTTTGAAATTACTAATCTCAACAGGCGTTATTTCCATAGATTGGACAAGGTCCAAGGAGAATATCGCGGACCCTTTGACGAAAGGCTTGTCCAAGGAGATAGTTAGTAAAGCATCGAAGGGGATGGGGCTTAGGCTCAAATAATTAAACTTGCCATGAAGGATACTCAACCTTGCTGACTGGAGATTCCAAGATCAAGGTTTCGAATGAGACAACTAATTTGTGGTAGTTAAAGGTAAACACTATCAGATAATTTTATTATCTGTCCCTTCCCTATGGTGTTGATGTGATAGTGTGACTGCATGTGGAGGATGACTTTTAATTAAGTCTTAATGAGTTCTATAGTTTCAATTTAAGATTGAAGTGGGGTGTAGCAGTAAGCACTCTTGATGGAACTCACCTATCTGAATGAGGAAGTGGGTCGCTTCCTATGAGAATGGAGCCAATTCTTTAGAGCATTCTGAGAAACATGATATGTCCAGGGCCAAAATGGACAAAACGGCACGAACTTAGCAACACTTGGAGGATATCATGCGTGGATATTATTTGAACTACACCAAACGCTAGCAGTTCAAGACATCGCGTTCACTGTTTAGCTAGTAGTTCCGGTAACTTCTCACTAAGCAAGGTTCAAGACCTCATGGACACCTTTGCCTAAATGGTATTTTCCTTACTCTGATTTTTTCGTTTTCCGATATTTCATTCATATGGGGGATTGTTGGAGAAAATGAGTTTTAATTAAAAAGATTTTATGGTCTTGGTATGGTTTGATCTAATGACCTAAGGGTCTAAGGATACTCACTCATTTTTGGGTGAATGAAGTGGAACCTTTAGTCCCACATTGTGGAAAACTAAAGAGGAGCTCCACTATATAATCATACACTTATGTATGAATTGTAAAATGTGGGTGGAGCGGGTAGGCAAAAATACATATTTTGACCCATGCGATATACGCGTATACCATGCACCAAGTCCCTTTCCTACACGGATTTATTTTTGGGAGAATTTTTTCTTTAGGAATTTAATTCCAAAATTATTTTTTAAGAGTTTTATTTGTGGGAAATTCCTTTTACGAGTTTTACTTGTTTTTGAAGAAAACAAAAAACCTAACTTGATTTGCAAGTATTTCATCCTATAAATATGACTCGAAATTCTGTTTTAAAAACACACAAGCAACGACTATCTCTAGGTCTACTTTTCTTCTTCTTATATTTTGTGCGGCGTTTTGCTTCCATCCCTGTTGCTGAGTTCAAGAGTGGGTAACTTGCGTTGTGCTAACTCAAGTTATATCGGGCAGTCTTATCCTGGGAAAAAATACATATTTTGACCCATGCGATATACGCGTATACCATGCACCAAGTCCCTTTCCTACACGGATTTATTTTTGGGAGAATTTTTTCTTTAGGAATTTAATTCCAAAATTATTTTTTAAGAGTTTTATTTGTGGGAAATTCCTTTTACGAGTTTTACTTGTTTTTGAAGAAAACAAAAAACCTAACTTGATTTGCAAGTATCTCATCCTATAAATATGACTCGAAATTCTGTTTTAAAAACACACAATCAGCGACTATCTCTAAGTCTACTTTTCTTCTTCTTCTTCTTCTTATATTTTGTGCGGCGTTTTGCTTCCATCCCTGTTGCTGAGTTCAAGAGTGGGTAACTTGCATGGGGCAAAAATACATATTTTTCCCCATGCGATATACGCGTATACCATGCACCAAGTCCCTTTCCTACATGGATTTATTTTTGGGAGAATTTTTTCTTTAGGAATTTAATTCCAAAATTATTTTTTAAGAGTTTTATTTGTGGGAAATTCCTTTTACGAGTTTTACTTGTTTTTGAAGAAAACAAAAAACCTAACTTGATTTGCAAGTATCTCATCCTATAAATATGACTCGAAATTCTGTTTTAAAAACACACAAGCAGCGACTATCTCTAGGTCTACTTTTCTTCTTCTTATATTTTGTGCGGCGTTTTTCTTCCATCCCTGTTGCTGAGTTCAAGAGTGGGTAACTTGCGTTGTGCTGACTCAAGTTATATCGGGCAGTCTTATCCTGGGAAAAAATACATATTTTGACCCATGCGATATACGCGTATACCATGCACCAAGTCCCTTTCCTACACGGATTTATTTTTGGGAGAATTTTTTCTTTAGGAATTTAATTCCAAAATTATTTTTTAAGAGTTTTATTTGTGGGAAATTCCTTTTACGAGTTTTACTTGTTTTTGAAGAAAACAAAAAACCTAACTTGATTTGCAAGTATCTCATCCTATAAATATGACTCGAAATTCTGTTTTAAAAACACACAAGCAGCGACTATCTCTAGGTCTACTTTTCTTCTTCTTATATTTTGTGCGGCGTTTTGCTTCCATCCCTGTTGCTGAGTTCAAGAGTGGGTAACTTGCGTTGTGCTAACTCAAGTTATATCGGGCAGTCTTATCCTGGGCAAAAAATACATATTTTGACCCATGCGATATACGCGTATACCATGCACCAAGTCCCTTTCCTACACGGATTTATTTTTGGGAGAATTTTTTCTTTAGGAATTTAATTCCAAAATTATTTTTTAAGAGTTTTATTTGTGGGAAATTCCTTTTACGAGTTTTACTTGTTTTTGAAGAAAACAAAAAACCTAACTTGATTTGCAAGTATCTCATCCTATAAATATGACTCGAAATTCTGTTTTAAAAACACACAAGCAGCGACTATCTCTAGGTCTACTTTTCTTCTTCTTATATTTTGTGCGGCGTTTTGCTTCCATCCCTGTTGCTGAGTTCAAGAGTGGGTAACTTGCGTTGTGCTAACTCAAGTTATATCGGGCAGTCTTATCCTGGGAAAAAATACATATTTTGACCCATGCGATATACGCGTATACCATGCACCAAGTCCCTTTCCTACACGGATTTATTTTTGGGAGAATTTTTTCTTTAAGAATTTAATTCCAAAATTATTTTTTAAGAGTTTTATTTGTGGGAAATTCCTTTTACGAGTTTTACTTGTTTTTGAAGAAAACAAAAAACCTAACTTGATTTGCAAGTATCTCATCCTATAAATATGACTCGAAATTCTGTTTTAAAAACACACAAGCAGCGACTATCTCTAGGTCTACTTTTCTTCTTCTTATATTTTGCGCGGCGTTTTGCTTCCATCCCTGTTGCTGAGTTCAAGAGTGGGTAACTTGCGTTGTGCTAACTCAAGTTATATCGGGCAGTCTTATCCTGGGCAAAAATACATATTTTGACCCATGCGATATACGCGTATACCATGCACCAAGTCCCTTTCCTACACGGATTTATTTTTGGGAGAATTTTTTCTTTAGGAATTTAATTCCAAAATTATTTTTTAAGAGTTTTATTTGTGGGAAATTCCTTTTACGAGTTTTACTTGTTTTTGAAGAAAACAAAAAACCTAACTTGATTTGCAAGTATCTCATCCTATAAATATGACTCGAAATTCTGTTTTTAAAAACACACAAGCAGCGACTATCTCTAGGTCTACTTTTCTTCTTCTTATATTTTGTGCGGCGTTTTGCTTCCATCCCTGTTGCTGAGTTCAAGAGTGGGTAACTTGCGTTGTGCTAACTCAAGTTATATTGGGCAGTCTTATCCTGGGCAAAAATACATATTTTGACCCATGCGATATACGCGTATACAATGCACCAAGTCCCTTTCCTACACGGATTTATTTTTGGGAGAATTTTTTCTTTAGGAATTTAATTCCAAAATTATTTTTTAAGAGTTTTATTTGTGGGAAATTCCTTTTACGAGTTTTACTTGTTTTTGAAGAAAACAAAAAACCTAACTTGATTTGCAAGTATCTCATCCTATAAATATGACTCGAAATTCTGTTTTAAAAACATACAAGCAGCGACTATCTCTAGGTCTACTTTTCTTCTTCTTCTTATATTTTGTGCGGCGTTTTGCTTCCATCCCTGTTGCTGAGTTCAAGAGTGGGTAACTTGCGTTGTGCTAACTCAAGTTATATCGGGCAGTCTTATCCTGGGCAAAAATACATATTTTGCCCCATGTGATATACGCGTATACCATGCCCCAAGTCCCTTTCCTACACGGATTTATTTTTGGGAGAATTTTTTCTTTAGGAATTTAATTCCAAAATTATTTTTTAAGAGTTTTATTTGTGGGAAATTCCTTTTACGAGTTTTACTTGTTTTTGAAGAAAACAAAAAACCTAACTTGATTTGCAAGTATCTCATCCTATAAATATGACTCGAAATTCTGTTTTAAAAACATACAAGCAGCGACTATCTCTAGGTCTACTTTTCTTCTTCTTCTTATATTTTGTGCGGCGTTTTGCTTCCATCCCTGTTGCTGAGTTCAAGAGTGGGTAACTTGAATTGTGCTAACTCAAGTTATATCGGGCAGTCTTATCCTGGGCAAAAATACATATTTTGACCCATGCGATATACGCGTATACCATTCCCCAAGTCCCTTTCCTACACGGATTTATTTTTGGGAGAATTTTTTCTTTAGGAATTTAATTCCAAAATTATTTTTTAAGAGTTTTATTTGTGGGAAATTCCTTTTACGAGTTTTACTTGTTTTTGAAGAAAACAAAAAACCTAACTTGATTTGCAAGTATCTCATCCTATAAATATGACTCGAAATTCTGTTTTAAAAACATACAAGCAGCGACTATCTCTAGGTCTACTTTTCTTCTTCTTCTTATATTTTGTGCGGCGTTTTGCTTCCATCCCAGTTGCTGAGTTCAAGAGTGGGTAACTTGCGTTGTGCTAACTCAAGTTATATCGGGCAGTCTTATCCTAGGCAAAAATACATATTTTGACCCATGCGATATACGCGTATACCATGCCCCAAGTCCCTTTCCTACACGGATTTATTTTTGGGAGAATTTTTTCTTTAGGAATTTAATTCCAAAATTATTTTTTAAGAGTTTTATTTGTGGGAAATTCCTTTTACGAGTTTTACTTGTTTTTGAAGAAAACAAAAAACCTAACTTGATTTGCAAGTATCTCATCCTATAAATATGACTCGAAATTCTGTTTTAAAAACATACAAGCAGCGACTATCTCTAGGTCTACTTTTCTTCTTCTTCTTATATTTTGTGCGGCGTTTTGCTTATATCCCTGTTGCTGAGTTCAAGAGTGGGTAACTTGCGTTGTGCTAACTCAAGTTATATCGGGCAGTCTTATCCTGGGAAAAATACATATTTTGACCCATGCGATATACGCGTATACCATGCCCCAAGTCCCTTTCCTACACGGATTTATTTTTGGGAGAATTTTTTCTTTAGGAATTTAATTCCAAAATTATTTTTTAAGAGTTTTATTTGTGGGAAATTCCTTTTACGAGTTTTACTTGTTTTTGAAGAAAACAAAAAACCTAACTTGATTTGCAAGTATCTCATCCTATAAATATGACTCGAAATTATGTTTTAAAAACACACAAGCAGCGACTATCTCTAGGTCTACTTTTCTTCTTCTTCTTATATTTTGTGCGGCGTTTTGCTTCCATCCCTGTTGCTGAGTTCAAGAGTGGGCAAAAATACATATTTTGACCCATGCGATATACGCGTATACCATGCACCAAGTCCCTTTCCTACACGGATTTATTTTTGGGAGAATTTTTTCTTTAGGAATTTAATTCCAAAATTATTTTTTAAGAGTTTTATTTGTGGGAAATTCCTTTTACGAGTTTTACTTGTTTTTGAAGAAAACAAAAAACCTAACTTGATTTGCAAGTATCTCATCCTATAAATATGACTCGAAATTATGTTTTAAAAACACACAAGCAGCGACTATCTCTAGGTCTATTTTTCTTCTTCTTCTTCTTCTTATATTTTGTGCAGCGTTTTACTTCCATCCCTGTTGCTGAGTTCAAGAGTGGGTAACTTGCGTTGTGCTAACTCAAGTTATATCGGGAAGTCTTATCCTGGACACATCTTCGCACGTTGGGGTTTAGCATTACTTCAGAGTATACCATGCGATATACATATTTTGACCCATGCGATATGCGCGTATACCATGCACCAAGTCCCTTTGCTACACGGATTTATTTTTGGGAGAATTTTTTCTTTAGGAATTTAATTCCAAAATTATTTTTTAAGAGTTTTATTTGTGGGAAATTCCTTTTACGAGTTTTACTTGTTTTTGAAGAAAACAAAAAACCTAACTTGATTTGCAAGTATCTCATCCTATAAATATGACTCGAAATTCTGTTTTAAAAACACACAAGCAGCGACTATCTCTAGGTCTATTTTTCTTCTTCTTCTTCTTATATTTTGTGCGGCGTTTTACTTCCATCCCTGTTGCTGAGTTCAAGAGTGGGTAACTTGCGTTGTGCTAACTCAAGTTATATCGGGCAGTCTTATCCTGGACACATCTTCGCACGTTGGGGTTTAGCATTACTTCAGAGTATACCATGCGATATACATATTTTGACCCATGCAATATGCGCGTATACCATGCACCAAGTCCCTTTGCTACACGGATTTATTTTTGGGAGAATTTTTTCTTTAGGAATTTAATTCCAAAATTATTTTTTAAGAGTTTTATTTGTGGGAAATTCCTTTTACGAGTTTTACTTGTTTTTGAAGAAAACAAAAAACCTAACTTGATTTGCAAGTATCTCATCCTATAAATATGACTCGAAATTATGTTTTAAAAACACACAAGCAGCGACTATCTCTAGGTCTATTTTTCTTCTTCTTCTTCTTCTTATATTTTGTGCGGTGTTTTACTTCCATCCCCGCTGCTGAGTTCAAGAGTGGGTAACTTGCGTTGTGCTAACTCAAGTTATATCGGGCAGTCTTATCCTGGACACATCTTCGCACGTTGGGGTTTAGGATTACTTCAGAGTATACCATGCGATATACATATTTTGACCCATGCGATATGCGCGTATACCATGCACCAATTCCCTTTGCTACACGGATTTATTTTTGGGAGAATTTTTTCTTTAGGAATTTAATTCCAAAATTATTTTTTAAGAGTTTTATTTGTGGGAAATTCCTTTTACGAGTTTTACTTGTTTTTGAAGAAAACAAAAAACCTAACTTGATTTGCAAGTATCTCATCCTATAAATATGACTCGAAATTCTGTTTTAAAAACACACAAGCAGCGACTATCTCTAGGTCTATTTTTCTTCTTCTTCTTCTTCTTATATTTTGTGCGGCGTTTTACTTCCATCCCTGTTGCTGAGTTCAAGAGTGGGTAACTTGCGTTGTGCTAACTCAAGTTATATCGGGCAGTCTTATCCTGGACACATCTTCGCACGTTGGGGTTTAGCATTACTTCAGAGTATACCATGTGATATACATATTTTGACCCATGCGATATGCGCGTATACCATGCACCAAGTCCCTTTGCTACACGGATTTATTTTTGGGAGAATTTTTTCTTTAGGAATTTAATTCCAAAATTATTTTTTAAGAGTTTTATTTGTGGGAAATTCCTTTTACGAGTTTTACTTGTTTTTGAAGAAAACAAAAAACCTAACTTGATTTGCAAGTATCTCATCCTATAAATATGACTCGAAATTCGGTTTTAAAAACACACAAGCAGCGACTATCTCTAGGTCTATTTTTCTTCTTCTTCTTCTTCTTATATTTTGTGCGGCGTTTTACTTCCATCCCTGTTGCTGAGTTCAAGAGTGGGTAACTTGCGTTGTGCTAACTCAAGTTATATCGGGCAGTCTTATCCTGGACACATCTTCGCACGTTGGGGTTTAGCATTACTTCAGAGTATACCATGCGATATACATATTTTGACCCATGCAATATGCGCGTATACCATGCACCAAGTCCCTTTGCTACACGGATTTATTTTTGGGAGAATTTTTTCTTTAGGAATTTAATTCCAAAATTATTTTTTAAGAGTTTTATTTGTGGGAAATTCCTTTTACGAGTTTTACTTGTTTTTGAAGAAAACAAAAAACCTAACTTGATTTGCAAGTATCTCATCCTATAAATATGATTCGAAATTCTGTTTTAAAAACACACAAGCAGCGACTATCTCTAGGTCTACTTTTCTTCTTCTTATATTTTGTGCGGCGTTTTGCTTCCATCCCTGTTGCTGAGTTCAAGAGTGGGTAACTTGCGTTGTGCTAACTCAAGTTATATCGGGCAGTCTTATCCTGGGCAAAAATACATATTTTGACCCATGCGATATACGCGTATACCATGCACCAAGTCCCTTTCCTACACGGATTTATTTTTGGGAGAATTTTTTCTTTAGGAATTTAATTCCAAAATTATTTTTTAAGAGTTTTATTTGTGGGAAATTCCTGTTACGAGTTTTACTTTTTTTTGAAGAAAACAAAAAACCTAACTTGATTTGCAAGTATCTCATCCTATAAATATGACTCGAAATTCTGTTTTAAAAACACACAAGCAGCGACTATCTGTAGGTCTACTTTTCTTCTTCTTATATTTTGTGCGGCGTTTTGCTTCCATCCCTGTTGCTGAGTTCAAGAGTGGGTAACTTGCGTTGTGCTAACTCAAGTTATATCGGGCAGTCTTATCCTGGGCAAAAATACATATTTTGACCCATGCGATATACGCGTATACCATGCACCAAGTCCCTTTCCTACACGGATTTATTTTTGGGAGAATTTTTTCTTTAGGAATTTAATTTCAAAATTATTTTTTAAGAGTTTTATTTGTGGGAAATTCCTTTTACGAGTTTTACTTGTTTTTGAAGAAAACAAAAAACCTAACTTGATTTGCAAGTATCTCATCCTATAAATATGACTCGAAATTCTGTTTTAAAAACACACAAGCAGCGACTATCTCTAGGTCTACTTTTCTTTTTCTTATATTTTGTGCGGCGTTTTGCTTCCATCCCTGTTGCTGAGTTCAAGAGTGTGTAACTTGCGTTGTGCTAACTCAAGTTATATCGGGCAGTCTTATCCTGGGCAAAAATACATATTTTGACCCATGCGATATACGCGTATACCATGCACCAAGTCCCTTTCCTACACGGATTTATTTTTGGGAGAATGTTTTCTTTAGGAATTTAATTCAAAAATTATTTTTTAAGAGTTTTATTTGTGGGAAATTCCTTTTACGAGTTTTACTTGTTTTTGAAGAAAACAAAAAACCTAACTTGATTTGCAAGTATCTCATCCTATAAATATGACTCGAAATTCTGTTTTAAAAACACACAAGCAGCGACTATCTCGAGGTCTACTTTTCTTCTTCTTATATTTTGTGCGGCGTTTCGCTTCCATCCCTGTTGCTGAGTTCAAGAGTGGGTAACTTGCGTTGTGCTAACTCAAGTTATATCGGGCAGTCTTATCCTGGTCAAAAATACATATTTTGACCCATGCGATATACGCGTATACCATGCACCAAGTCCCTTTCCTACACGGATTTATTTTTGGGAGAATTGTTTCTTTAGGAATTTAATTCCAAAATTATTTTTTAAGAGTTTTATTTGTGGGAAATTCCTTTTACGAGTTTTACTTGTTTTTGAAGAAAACAAAAAACCTAACTTGATTTGCAAGTATCTCATCCTATAAATATGACTCGAAATTCTGTTTTAAAAACACACAAGCAGCGACTATCTCTAAGTCTACTTTTCTTCTTCTTCTTATATTTTGTGCGGCGTTTTGCTTCCATCCCTGTTGCTGAGTTCAAGAGTGGGTAACTTGCATGGGGCAAAAATACATATTTTCCCCATGCGATATACGCGTATACCATGCACCAAGTCCCTTTCCTACACGGATTTATTTTTGGGAGAATTTTTTCTTTAGGAATTTAATTCCAAAATTATTTTTTAAGAGTTTTATTTGTGGGAAATTCCTTTTACGAGTTTTACTTGTTTTTGAAGAAAACAAAAAACCTAACTTGATTTGCAAGTATCTCATCCTATAAATATGACTCGAAATTCTGTTTTAAAAACACACAAGCAGAGACTATCTCTAAGTCTACTTTTCTTCTTCTTCTTATATTTTGTGCGGCGTTTTGCTTCCATCCCTGTTGCTGAGTTCAAGAGTGGGTAACTTGCATGGGGCAAAAATACATATTTTGCCCCATGCGATATACGCGTATACCATGCACCAAGTCCCTTTCCTACACGGATTTATTTTTGGGAGAATTTTTTCTTTAGGAATTTAATTCCAAAATTATTTTTTAAGAGTTTTATTTGTGGGAAATTCCTTTTACGAGTTTTACTTGTTTTTGAAGAAAACAAAAAACCTAACTTGATTTGCAAGTATCTAATCCTATAAATATGACGCAAAATTCTGTTTTAAAAACACACAAGCAGCGACTATCTCTAAGTCTACTTTTCTTCTTCTTCTTATATTTTGTGCGGCGTTTTGCTTCCATCCCTGTTGCTGAGTTCAAGAGTGGGTAACTTGCATGGGGCAAAAATACATATTTTGCCCCATGCGATATACGCGTATACCATGCACCAAGTCCCTTTCCTACACGGATTTATTTTTGGGAGAATTTTTTCTTTAGGAATTTAATTCCAAAATTATTTTTTAAGAGTTTTATTTGTGGGAAATTCCTTTTACGAGTTTTACTTGTTTTTGAAGAAAACAAAAAACCTAACTTGATTTGCAAGTATCTCATCCTATAAATATGACTCGAAATTCTGTTTTAAAAACACACAAGCAGCGACTATCTCTGAGTCTACTTTTCTTCTTCTTCTTCTTATATTTTGTGCGGCGTTTTGCTTCCATCCCTGTTGCTGAGTTCAAGAGTGGGTAACTTGCATGGGGCAAAAATACATATTTTTCCCCATGCGATATACGCGTATACCATGCACCAAGTCCCTTTCCTACACGAATTTAATTTTGGGAGAATTATTTCTTTAGGAATTTAATTCCAAAACTATTTTTTAAGAATTTTATTTGTGGGAAATTCCTTTTACGAGTTTTACTTGTTTTTGAAGAAAACAAAAAACCTAACTTGATTTTCAAGTATCTCATCCTATAAATATGACTCGAAATTCTGTTTTAAAAACACACAAGCAGCGACTATCTCTAAGTCTACTTTTCTTCTTCTTCTTATATTTTGTGCGGCGTTTTGCTTCCATCCCTGTTGCTGAGTTCAAGAGTGGGTAACTTGCATGGGGCAAAAATACATATTTTTCCCCATGCGATATACGCGTATACCATGCACCAAGTACCTTTCCTACACGGATTTATTTTTGGGAGAATTTTTTCTTTAGGAATTTAATTCCAAAATTATTTTTTAAGAGTTTTATTTGTGGGAAATTCCTTTTACGAGTTTTACTTGTTTTTGAAGAAAACAAAAAACCTAACTTGATTTGCAAGTATCTCATCCTATAAATATGACTCGAAATTCTGTTTTAAAAACATACAAGCAGTGACTATCTCTAGGTCTACTTTTCTTCTTCTTCTTATATTTTGTGCGGCGTTTTGCTTCCATCCCAGTTGCTGAGTTCAAGAGTGGGTAACTTGCGTTGTGCTAACTCAAGTTATATCGGGCAGTCTTATCCTGGGCAAAAATACATATTTTGACCCATGCGATATACGCGTATACCATGCCCCAAGTCCCTTTCCTACACGGATTTATTTTTGGGAGAATTTTTTCTTTAGGAATTTAATTCCAAAATTATTTTTTAAGAGTTTTATTTGTGGGAAATTCCTTTTACGAGTTTTACTTGTTTTTGAAGAAAACAAAAAACCTAACTTGATTTGCAAGTATCTCATCCTATAAATATGACTCGAAATTCTGTTTTAAAAACATACAAGCAGCGACTATCTCTAGGTCTACTTTACTTCTTCTTCTTATATTTTGTGCGGCGTTTTGCTTCCATCCCAGTTGCTGAGTTCAAGAGTGGGTAACTTGCGTTGTGCTAACTCAAGTTATATCGGGCAGTCTTATCCTGGGCAAAAATACATATTTTGACCCATGCGATATACGCGTATACCATGCCCCAAGTCCCTTTCCTACACGGATTTATTTTTGGGAGAATTTTTTCTTTAGGAATTTAATTCCAAAATTATTTTTTAAGAGTTTTATTTGTGGGAAATTCCTTTTACGAGTTTTACTTGTTTTTGAAGAAAACAAAAAACCTAACTTGATTTGCAAGTATCTCATCCTATAAATATGACTCGAAATTCTGTTTTAAAAACATACAAGCAGCGATTATCTCTAGGTCTACTTTTCTTCTTCTTCTTATATTTTGTGCGGCGTTTTGCTTCCATCCCTGTTGCTGAGTTCAAGAGTGGGTAACTTGAGTTGTGCTAACTCAAGTTGTGCTAACTCAAGTTATATCGGGCAGTCTTATCCTGGGCAAAAATACATATTTTGACCCATGCGATATACGCGTATACCATGCCCCAAGTCCCTTTCCTACACGGATTTATTTTTGGGAGAATTTTTTCTTTAGGAATTTAATTCCAAAATTATTTTTTAAGAGTTTTATTTGTGGGAAATTCCTTTTACGAGTTTTACTTGTTTTTGAAGAAAACAAAAAACCTAACTTGATTTGCAAGTATCTCATCCTATAAATATGACTCGAAATTCTGTTTTAAAAACATACAAGCAGCGACTATCTCTATGTATACTTTTCTTCTTCTTCTTATATTTTGTGCGGCGTTTTGCTTCCATCCCTGTTGCTGAGTTCAAGAGTGGGTAACTTGCGTTGTGCTAACTCAAGTTATATCGGGCAGTCTTATCCTGGGCAAAAATACATATTTTGACCCATGCGATATACGCGTATACCATGCCCCAAGTCCCTTTCCTACACGGATTTATTTTTGGGAGAATTTTTTCTTTAGGAATTTAATTCCAAAATTATTTTTTAAGAGTTTTATTTGTGGGAAATTCCTTTTACGAGTTTTACTTGTTTTTGAAGAAAACAAAAAACCTAACTTGATTTGCAAGTATGTCATCCTATAAATATGACTCGAAATTCTGTTTTAAAAACATACAAGCAGCGACTATCTCTAGGTCTACTTTTCTTCTTCTTCTTATATTTTGTGCGGCGTTTTGCTTCCATCCCAGTTGCTGAGTTCAAGAGTGGGTAACTTGCGTTGTGCTAACTCAAGTTATATCGGGCAGTCTTATCCTGGGAAAAAATACATATTTTGACCCATGCGATATACGCGTATACCATGCCCCAAGTCCCTTTCCTACACGGATTTATTTTTGGGAGAATTTTTTCTTTAGGAATTTAATTCCAAAATTATTTTTTAAGAGTTTTATTTGTGGGAAATTCCTTTTACGAGTTTTACTTGTTTTTGAAGAAAACAAAAAACCTAACTTGATTTGCAAGTATCTCATCCTATAAATATGACTCGAAATTCTGTTTTAAAAACATACAAGCAGCGACTATCTCTAGGTCTACTTTTCTTCTTCTTTTTATATTTTGTGCGGCGTTTTGCTTCCATCCCTGTTGCTGAGTTCAAGAGTGGGTAACTTGCGTTGTGCTAACTCAAGTTATATCGGGCAGTCTTATCCTGGGCAAAAATACATATTTTGACCCATGCAATATACGCGTATACCATGCCCCAAGTCCCTTTCCTACACGGATTTATTTTTGGGAGAATTTTTTCTTTAGGAATTTAATTCCAAAATTATTTTTTAAGAGTTTTATTTGTGGGAAATTCCTTTTACGAGTTTTACTTGTTTTTGAAGAAAACAAAAAACATAACTTGATTTGCAAGTATCTCATCCTATAAATATGACTCGAAATTCTGTTTTAAAAACATACAAGCAGCGACTATCTCTAGGTCTACTTTTCTTCTTCTTCTTATATTTTGTGCGGCGTTTTGCTTCCATCCCTGTTGATGAGTTCAAGAGTGGGTAACTTGCGTTGTGCTAACTCAAGTTATATCGGGCAGTCTTATCCTGGGCAAAAATACATATTTTGACCCATGCGATATACGCGTATACCATGCCCCAAGTCCCTTTCCTACACGGATTTATTTTTGGGAGAATTTTTTCTTTAGGAATTTAATTCCAAAATTATTTTTTAAGAGTTTTATTTGTGGGAAATTCCTTTTACGAGTTTTACTTGTTTTTGAAGAAAAAAAAAAACCTAACTTGATTTGCAAGTATCTCATCCTATAAATATGACTCGAAATTCTGTTTTAAAAACATACAAGCAGCGACTATCTCTAGGTCTACTTTTCTTCTTCTTCTTCTTATATTTTGCGCGGCGTTTTGCTTCCATCCCTGTTGCTGAGTTCAAGAGTGGGTAACTTGCGTTGTGCTAACTCAAGTTATATCGGGCAGTCTTATCCTGGGCAAAAATACATATTTTGACCCATGCAATATACGCGTATACCATGCCCCAAGTCCCTTTCCTACACGGATTTATTTTTGGGAGAATTTTTTCTTTAGGAATTTAATTCCAAAATTATTTTTTAAGAGTTTTATTTGTGGGAAATTCCTTTTACGAGTTTTACTTGTTTTTGAAGAAAACAAAAAACATAACTTGATTTGCAAGTATCTCATCCTATAAATATGACTCGAAATTCTGTTTTAAAAACATACAAGCAGCGACTATCTCTAGGTCTACTTTTCTTCTTCTTCTTATATTTTGTGCGGCATTTTGCTTCCATCCCTGTTGATGAGTTCAAGAGTGGGTAACTTGCGTTGTGCTAACTCAAGTTATATCGGGCAGTCTTATCCTGGGCAAAAATACATATTTTGACCCATGCGATATACGCGTATACCATGCCCCAAGTCCCTTTCCTACACGGATTTATTTTTGGGAGAATTTTTTCTTTAGGAAATTAATTCCAAAATTATTTTTTAAGAGTTTTATTTGTGGGAAATTCCTTTTACGAGTTTTACTTGTTTTTGAAGAAAACAAAAAACCTAACTTGATTTGCAAGTATCTCATCCTATAATTATGACTCGAAATTCTGTTTTAAAAACATACAAGCAGCGACTATCTCTAGGTCTACTTTTCTTCTTCTTCTTATATTTTGTGCGGCGTTTTGCTTCCATCCCTGTTGCTGAGTTCAAGAGTGGGTAACTTGCGTTGTGCTAACTCAAGTTATATCGGGCAGTCTTACCCTGGGCAAAAATACATATTTTGACCCATGCGATATACGCGTATACCATGCCCCAAGTCCCTTTCCTACACGGATTTATTTTTGGGAGAATTTTTTCTTTAGGAATTTAATTCCAAAATTATTTTTTAAGAGTTTTATTTGTGGGAAATTCCTTTTACGAGTTTTACTTGTTTTTGAAGAAAGCAAAAAACCTAACTTGATTTGCAAGTATCTCATCCTATAAATATGACTCGAAATTCTGTTTTAAAAACATACAAGCATCGACTATCTCTAGGTCTACTTTTCTTCTTCTTCTTATATTTTGTGCGGCGTTTTGCTTCCATCCCTGTTGCTGAGTTCAAGAGTGGGTAACTTGCGTTGTGCTAACTCAAGTTATATCGGGCAGTCTTATCCTGGGCAAAAATACATATTTTGACCCATGCGATATACGCGTATACCATGCCCCAAGTCCCTTTCCTACACGGATTTATTTTTGGGAGAATTTTTTCTTTAGGAATTTAATTCCAAAATTATTTTTTAAGAGTTTTATTTGTGGGAAATTCCTTTTACGAGTTTTACTTGTTTTTGAAGAAAACAAAAAACCTAACTTGATTTGCAAGTATCTCATCCTATAAATATAACTCGAAATTCTGTTTTAAAAACATACAAGCAGCGACTATCTCTAGGTATACTTTTCTTCTTCTTCTTATATTTTGTGCGGCGTTTTGCTTCCATCCCTGTTGCTGAGTTCAAGAGTGGGTAACTTGCGTTGTGCTAACTCAAGTTATATCGGGCAGTCTTATCCTGGGCAAAAATACATATTTTGACCCATGCGATATACGCGTATACCATGCCCCAAGTCCCTTTCCTACACGGATTTATTTTTGGGAGAATTTTTTCTTTAGGAATTTAATTCCAAAATTATTTTTGAAGAGTTTTATTTGTGGGAAATTCCTTTTACGAGTTTTACTTGTTTTCGAAGAAAACAAAAAACCTAACTTGATTTGCAAGTATCTCATCCTATAAATATGACTCGAAATTCTGTTTTAAAACATACAAGCAGCGACTATCTCTAGGTCTACTTTTCTTCTTCTTCTTATATTTTGTGCGGCGTTTTGCTTCCATCCCTGTTGCTGAGTTCAAGAGTGGGTAACTTGCGTTGTGCTAACTCAAGTTATATCGGGCAGTCTTATCCTGGGCAAAAATACATATTTTGACCCATGCGATCTACGCGTATACCATGCCCCAAGTCCCTTTCCTACACAGATTTATTTTTGGGAGAATTTTTTCTTTAGGAATTTAATTCCAAAATTATTTTTTAAGAGTTTTATTTGTGGGAAATTCCTTTTACGAGTTTTACTTGTTTTTGAAGAAAACAAAAAACCTAACTTGATTTGCAAGTATCTCATCCTATAAATATGACTCGAAATTCTGTTTTAAAAACATACAAGCAGCGACTATCTCTAGGTCTACTTTTCTTCTTCTTCTTATATTTTGTGCGGCGTTTTTCTTCCATCCCTGTTGCTGAGTTCAAGAGTGGGTAACTTGCGTTGTGCTAACTCAAGTTATATCGGGCAGTCTTATCCTGGGCAAAAATACATATTTTGACCCATGCGATATACGCGTATACCATGCCCCAAGTCCCTTTCCTACACGGATATATTTTTGGGAGAATTTTTTCTTTAGGAATTTAATTCCAAAATTATTTTTTAAGAGTTTTATTTGTGGGAAATTCCTTTTACGAGTTTTACTTGTTTTTGAAGAAAACAAAAAACCTAACTTGATTTGCAAGTATCTCATCCTATAAATATGACTCGAAATTCTGTTTTAAAAACATACAAGCAGCGACTATCTCTAGGTCTCCTTTTCTTCTTCTTCTTCTTATATTTTGTGCGGCGTTTTGCTTCCATCCCTGTTGCTGAGTTCAAGAGTGGGTAACTTGCGTTGTGCTAACTCAAGTTATATCGGGCAGTCTTATCCTGGACACATCTTCGCACGTTGGGGTTTAGCATTACTTCAGAGTATACCCGCGAACTAATGTGTTAAGGACAGCTTGTTGAACCTGTGATTCTGCCCTCATCAATTTGTTCGTGGTAGAGTTGTTTGATACTGTTCTTTATATTATTTGTTTGATACATCTGACGTTTCTTCAATTGTTGCAAGATTCCAACAATCTTAACACATTAATATTCCTTGTAACAATGGGAAAGAACGATGTTGAAAGACCACAGAAGTTTAACGGAAAGGATTTCAAGAGATGGCAATCCAAGATGCTATTTTATCTAAGCCATCATGAACTGGATTATGTACTTGTTTCACATGCTGAATTGATGAATGCTGAAGGTTTAACTGAGGAGGCGATCGAGTATAACAAGAGGTGTAATTTTCTGGCGAAAAATCATATCATGAATGGTTTGGAAGATGCGATGTATGATTTTTACAATGCTAAAGAAAATTTCAGTGCTTATGATTTGTGGACTGCGTTAGAAGCAAAGTATCAAGCGGAGACTGCAGGGAGCAAGAAATTTCTGGTGGCGAAGTTTATGGACTTCAAGATGACGAATGATAAACCTGTTGTTGATCAATTTCTCGAATTTCAACAGATCATTAATGAGATTCTTGCTGAAGGTATGGTCATTGATGAGACGTTTCAAGTATCTGCGGTAATTGAGAAGTTACCATCTTCTTGGTCTGAATACAAGAAAAAGATAAGACATGAAACTGGCGAGATCAACATGGTTGAATTAGGAAAGAAAATTCAAGTGGAAGAGATGCTGTGCACCAAGGATAAGAACGTGTCTTCTGCAAGGGACATGAGTAACAAAGCTCATATGACTGAACACAGATCTTCCAAAGCTGGAAAAGGTGAGAGTAACAATCGTAACTCTAAGCGTGGTCCTCCCAAGAAAGGTATGTTTCGAAAACCAGAGTCTAGCATTACTAAAATTAAGGGTGCTTGTTATGCGTGTGGAGTTACTGGACATATGGCAGTTCACTGTAGACATCGTAAGGACAAAAAGGATAGTGCTAACTTGGTTGAAAAGAACAAGGACGAGTTTTCTGCAGTAGTGTCTGAAGTTAATTTGGTGACCAATGTGATGGACTGGTGGGTAGACTCTGGAGCTACCAAGCATGTTTGTGGGAACAGAGACCTGTTCACCTCCTACCAAAGGGTAGGGGAAGGCGAGAAACTCTATATGGGTAACTCATCTGCATCAGAGGTTGCAGGAAAAGGAAAGGTCGGTCTGAAGCTCACATCTGGCAAGACTCTCACATTGAATGAAGTTCTTCATGTTCCAGACATCTGCAAAAATCTTGTTTCTTGTTCTGTTTTAGATGATAAGGGTTTTAAAGTTTCAATTGAGTCTGGAAAAATTATAGTAACTAAGGGCAATGATTATGTGGGTAAGGGTTATAATACTGGAGGTCTTTACAAACTTAATGTAACCTGTCCTGAAGTGAAATTGAATGATTCTTCTGCTTACATGTGTGTGTCATCGAATGTTTGGCATGGTAGACTTGGTCATGTAAATTACAAATCAATGCATAAACTGGCTAGCGTAGGCTGCATACCCAAATTCACTTTGGATAAAAGTTATAAGTGTGAGATTTGCGTAGAATCTAAGCATGCTAAGAAATCATTCAGGAAGAATGTCCAGAGAAACACTAAACCCTTAGAATTGATTCATTCAGACGTAGTTGACATGAAGTCAGTTCAAACTAGAGGTGGTAAGAAATGGTTTGTCACTTTTATAGATGATTGTACGAGGTACTGTCAGGTTTATTTGCTTAGAGGGAAGGACAATGCCTTAGAAGCCTTTAAGATATATAAACGTGAAGTTGAAAACCAATTGAATGCTACCATTAAAACTTTTAGGTCTGACCGTGGTGGTGAGTATCTAATTCCTATTGGAGATTTCTGTGAAGAACATGGGATAATACATGAAACTACAGCCCCTTATTCACCTCAATCCAATGGTGTAGCTGAACGAAAGAACCGTACCCTTAAGGATATGATGAATGCCATGTTGGTTAGTTCAGGATTACCTTCGAATTTGTGGGGGGAGGCTATCCTGTCATCCAATTACATCCTGAACAGAGTACCCTTTAAAGGATCAGATAAAAGTCCATATGAGTTATGGAAAAGTAAACAACCATCTTATGATTACTTCAAAGTGTGGGGGTGCTTGGCAAAGGTGGCCATCCCTCCTCCTAAGACAAATAAGATAGGACCCAAAACCGTTGATTGTGTTTTTATAGGGTATCCTGAGCATTCTAGTGCTCATAGGTTTATGGTTGTGAGTTCTGAAATTTCTGACATAGGGTTGAATACTATCATGGAGTCTAGGGATGCTGAGTTCTTTGAGAATGTTTTTCCTATGAAACGTGATTCTCGAAAGAGATGTTTAGATGATCCCCTAGAATTTACATCATCCAGTCAGTCATTACCTTTAGAGGAAGATGAACCAGAAATAGAACCTAGAAGAGGTAAAAGGGTTAAAACTATGAAAACCTATCCTGGTTGCATTACATACCTAGCCGAGTCTGATCCTCAGACTTACAAAGAAGCCATGACTTGTCCTGAAGCTCCGTGGTGGAAAGAAGCTTCAATTAGTGAAATGGATTCCATTCGAGAAAACGGTACTTTTGAACTTGTAGATTTACCTCCAGGGTCTAAGGCCATAGGTTGTAAATGGATTTTCAAGAGAAAACGTAATATAAATGGAACTATTGAAAAATACAAGGCTAGGTTGGTATCGAAAGGCTATAAACAGATAGAAGGTATAGACTTCTTTGATACATATTCACCAGTAAGTAGAATTAGCTCCATTAGGATGTTAATTGCTATAGCTTCTGTCCATAACCTACAGATACATCAAATGGATGTAAAGACAGCGTTTTTGAATGGTGAATTAGATGAAGAAATTTATATGGAACAACCCGAAGGATTTGTAGTTAAAGGTTGTGAGAAGAAGGTTTGTAAACTGAAGAAATCTTTGTATGGATTGAAACAAGCACCTAAACAGTGGCATGAGAAATTTGATCATGTGATGATTTCTAGTGGTTTTAGAATTAATGAATCTGATAAGTGTGTTTATACTAAACTTGTCAAGGATGCCTGTGTGATTGTATGCTTGTATGTTGATGATATGCTTATACTAGGTACAAACATGGATGTTATTAATACCACTAAGAAAATTTTGAATGAGAACTTTGACATGAAAGACTTAGGCCCCGCTGATGTCATATTAGGGATGAAGATTAGAAAAACTTCTAATGGCTATAGTCTGAGTCAGTCTCATTATGTTGAATCCATACTTAAGAAATATAATCAGTTTGACTGTAAACCTGTTTGCACTCCATATGATTCTTCTTGCAAACTCATGAAGAATAAGGGTGTAGGTGTTAACCAACTTGAATACTCAAGAGTCATAGGAAGTCTGATGTATTTGATGAATTGTACGAGACCAGACATTGCTTATGCTGTGAGTAGGTTAAGCAGGTATACTTGTAATCCAGGGCAGAAACATTGGGATGCACTTAATAGAGTGCTAAAGTACTTGAAGTACACAATGACCTTTTGTTTGAATTACGAAGGGTATCCGGCCGTCCTTGAGGGATTTTGCGATGCGAACTGGATAGCAGACTCAGAGGAGTCTAAGTCTACGAGTGGATATGTATTCACTCTAGCAGGTGCGTCTGTATCTTGGAAGAGTTCCAAACAGACATGTATAGCTCGCTCAACTATGGAGTCGGAGTTTATTGCGTTAGATAAAGCAGGAGAGGAGGCCGAATGGCTAAGAAACTTTTTAGAAGATATTCCTCTCTGGCATAGGCCTGTGCCAGCTATATCTATACATTGTGACAGCAAATCTGCAATAGGTAGAGCTAAAAATAGCTTCTACAATGGAAAATCTATACATATGCGTAGAAGACATGATTCTTTGAAATTACTAATCTCAACAGGCGTTATTTCCATAGATTGGACAAGGTCCAAGGAGAATATCGCGGACCCTTTGACGAAAGGCTTGTCCAAGGAGATAGTTAGTAAAGCATCGAAGGGGATGGGGCTTAGGCTCAAATAATTAAACTTGCCATGAAGGATACTCAACCTTGCTGACTGGAGATTCCAAGATCAAGGTTTCGAATGAGACAACTAATTTGTGGTAGTTAAAGGTAAACACTATCAGATAATTTTATTATCTGTCCCTTCCCTATGGTGTTGATGTGATAGTGTGACTGCATGTGGAGGATGACTTTTAATTAAGTCTTAATGAGTTCTATAGTTTCAATTTAAGATTGAAGTGGGGTGTAGCAGTAAGCACTCTTGATGGAACTCACCTATCTGAATGAGGAAGTGGGTCGCTTCCTATGAGAATGGAGCCAATTCTTTAGAGCATTCTGAGAAACAGGATATGTCCAGGGCCAAAATGGACAAAACGGCACGAACTTAGCAACACTTGGAGGATATCATGCGTGGATATTATTTGAACTACACCAAACGCTAGCAGTTCAAGACATCGCGTTCACTGTTTAGCTAGTAGTTCCGGTAACTTCTCACTAAGCAAGGTTCAAAACCTCATGGACACCTTTGCCTAAATGGTATTTTCCTTACTCTGATATTTTCGTTTTCCGATATTTCATTCATGTGGGGGATTGTTGGAGAAAATGAGTTTTAATTAAAAAGATTTTATGGTCTTGGTATGGTTTGATCTAATGACCTAAGGGTCTAAGGATACTCACTCATTTTTGGGTGAATGAAGTGGAACCTTTAGTCCCACATTGTGGAAAACTAAAGAGGAGCTCCACTATATAATCATACACTTATGTATGAATTGTAAAACGTGGGTGGAGCGGGTGGGCAAAAATACATATTTTTACCCATGCGATATACGCGTATACCATGCACCAAGTCCCTTTCCTATTCGGATTTACTTTTTGGAGAATTTTTTCTTTAGGAATTTAATTCCAAAATTATTTTTTAAGAGTTTTATTTGTGGGAAATTCCTTTTACGAGTTTTACTTGTTTTTGAAGAAAACAAAAAAACCTAACTTGATTTGCAAGTATCTCATCCTATAAATATGACTCGAAATTCTGTTTTTAAAAAAACATACAAGCAGCGACTATCTCTAGGTCTACTTTTCTTCTTCTTCTTATATTTTATGCGGCGTTTTGCTTCCATCCCTGTTGCTGAGTTCAAGAGTGGGTAACTTGCGTTGTGCTAACTCAAGTTATATCGGGCAGTCTTATCCTGGACACATCTTCGCACGTTGGGGTTTAGCATTACTTCAGAGTATACCCGCGAACTAATGTGTTAAGGACAGCTTGTTGAACCTGTGATTCTGCCCTCATCAATTTGTTCGTGGTAGAGTTGTTTGATACTGTTCTTTATATTATTGTTTGATACATCTGACGTTTCTTCAATTGTTGCAAGATTACAACAATCTTAACACATTAATATTCCTTGTAACAATGGGAAAGAACGATGTTGAAAGACCACAGAAGTTTAACGGAAAGGATTTCAAGAGATGGCAATCCAAGATGCTATTTTATCTAAGCCATCATGAACTGGATTATGTACTTGTTCCACATGCTGAATTGATGAATGCTGAAGGTTTAACTGAGGAGGCTATCGAGTATAACAAGAGGTGTAATTTTCTGGCGAAAAATCATATCATGAATGGTTTGGAAGATGCGATGTATGATTTTTACAATGCTAAAGAAAATTTCAGTGCTTATGATTTGTGGACTGCGTTAGAAGCAAAGTATCAAGCGGAGACTGCAGGGAGCAAGAAATTTCTGGTGGCGAAGTTTATGGACTTCAAGATGACGAATGATAAACCTGTTGTTGATCAATTTCTCGAATTTCAACAGATCATTAATGAGATTCTTGCTGAAGGTATGGTCATTGATGAGACGTTTCAAGTATCTGCGGTAATTGAGAAGTTACCATCTCCTTGGTCTGAATACAAGAAAAAGCTAAGACATGAAACTGCTATAGCTTCTGTCCATAACCTACAGATACATCAAATGGATGTAAAGACAACGTTTTTGAATGGTGAATTAGATGAAGAAATTTATATGGAACAACCCGAAGGATTTGTAGTTAAAGGTTGTGAGAAGAAGGTTTGTAAACTGAAGAAATCTTTGTATGGATTGAAACAAGCACCTAAACAGTGGCATGAGAAATTTGATCATGTGATGATTTTTTCTAGTGGTTTTAGAATTAATGAATCTGATAAGTGTGTTTATACTAAACTTGTCAAGGATGCCTGTGTGATTGTATGCTTGTATGTTGATGATATGCTTATACTAGGTACAAACATGGATGTTATTAATACCACTAAGAAAATGTTGAATGAGAACTTTGACATGAAAGACTTAGGCCCCGCTGATGTCATATTAGGGATGAAGATTAGAAAAACTTCTAATGGCTATAGTCTGAGTCAGTCTCATTATGTTGAATCCATACTTAAGAAATATAATCAGTTTGACTGTAAACCTGTTTGCACTCCATATGATTCTTCTTGCAAACTCATGAAGAATAAGGGTGTAGGTGTTAACCAACTTGAATACTCAAGATTCATAGGAAGTCTGATGTATTTGATGAATTGTACGAGACCATACATTGCTTATGCTGTGAGTAGGTTAAGCAGGTATACTTGTAATCCAGGGCAGAAACATTGGGATGCACTTAATAGAGTGCTAAAGTACTTGAAGTACACAATGACCTTTTGTTTGAATTACGAAGGGTATCCGGCCGTCCTTGAGGGATTTTGCGATGCGAACTGGATAGCAGACTCAGAGGAGTCTAAGTCTACGAGTGGATATGTATTCACTCTAGCAGGTGCGTCTGTATCTTGGAAGAGTTCCAAACAGACATGTATAGCTCGCTCAACTATGGAGTCGGAGTTTATTGCGTTAGATAAAGCAGGAGAGGAGGCCGAATGGCTAAGAAACTTTTTAGAAGATATTCCTCTCTGGCATAGGCCTGTGCCAGCTATATCTATACATTGTGATAGCAAATCTGCAATAGGTAGAGCTAAAAATAGCTTCTACAATGGAAAGTCTATACATATGCGTAGAAGACATGATTCTTTGAAATTACTAATCTCAACAGGCGTTATTTCCATAGATTGGACAAGGTCCAAGGAGAATATCGCGGACCCTTTGACGAAAGGCTTGTCCAAGGAGATAGTTAGTAAAGCATCGAAGGGGATGGGGCTTAGGCTCAAATAATTAAACTTGCCATGAAGGATACTCAACCTTGCTGACTGGAGATTCCAAGATCAAGGTTTCGAATGAGACAACTAATTTGTGGTAGTTAAAGGTAAACACTATCAGATAATTTTATTATCTGTCCCTTCCCTATGGTGTTGATGTGATAGTATGACTGCATGTGGAGGATGATTTTTAATTAAGTCTTAATGAGTTCTATAGTTTCAATTTAAGATTGAAGTGGGGGTGTAGCAGTAAACACTCTTGATGGAACTCACCTATCTGAATGAGGAAGTGGGTCGCTTCCTATGAGAATGGATCCAATTCTTTAGAGCATTCTGAGAAACAGGATATGTCCAGGGCCAAAATGGACAAAACGGCACGAACTTAGCAACACTTGGAGGATATCATGCGTGGATATTATTTGAACTACACCAAACGCTAGCAGTTCAAGACATCGCGTTCACTGTTTAGCTAGTAGTTCCGGTAACTTCTCACTAAGCAAGGTTCAAGACCTCATGGACACCTTTGCCTAAATGGTATTTTCCTTACTCTGATTTTTTCGTTTTCCGACATTTCATTCATGTGGGGGATTGTTGGAGAAAATGAGTTTTAATTAAAAAGATTTTATGGTCTTGGTATGGTTTGATCTAATGACCTAAGGGTCTAAGGATACTCACTCATTTTTGGGTGAATGAAGTGGAACCCTTAGTCCCACATTGTGGAAAACTAAAGAGGAGCTCCACTATATAATCATACACTTATGTATGAATTGTAAAACGTGGGTGGAGCGGGTGGGAAAAAATACATATTTTGACCCATGCGATATACGCGTATACCATGCACCAAGTCCCTTTCCTACACGGATTTATTTTTGGGAGAATTTTTTCTTTAGGAATTTAATTCCAAAATTATTTTTTAAGAGTTTTATTTGTGGGAAATTCCTTTTACGAGTTTTACTTGTTTTTGAAGAAAACAAAAAACCTAACTTGATTTGCAAGTATCTCATCCTATAAATATGACTCGAAATTCTGTTTTAAAAATACACAAGCAGCGACTATCTCTAGGTCTACTTTTCTTCTTCTTCTTATATTTTGTGCGGCGTTTTGCTTCCATCCCTGTTACTGAGTTCAAGATTGGGTAACTTGCGTTGTGCTAACTCAAGTTATATCGAGCAGTCTTATCCTGGACACATCTTCGCACGTTGGGGTTTAGCATTACTTCAGAGTATACCCGCGAACTAATGTGTTAAGGACAGCTTGTTGAACCTGTGATTCTGCCCTCATCAATTTGTTCGTGGTAGAGTTGTTTGATACTGTTCTTTATATTTATTGTTTGATACATATGACGTTTCTTCAATTGTTGCAAGATTCCAACAATCTTAACACATTAGTATTCATTGTAACAATGGGAAAGAACGATGTTGAAAGACCACAGAAGTTTAACGGAAAGGATTTCAAGAGATGGCAATCCAAGATGTTATTTTATCTAAGCCATCATGAACTGGATTTTGTACTTGTTCCACATGCTGAATTGATGAATGCTGAAGGTTTAACTGAGGAGGCGATCGAGTATAACAAGAGGTGTAATTTTCTGGCGAAAAATCATATCATGAATGGTTTGGAAGATGCGATGTATGATTTTTACAATGCTAAAGAAAATTTCAGTGCTTATGATTTGTGGACTGCGTTAGAAGCAAAGTATCAAGCGGAGACTGCAGGGAGCAAGAAATTTCTGGTGGCGAAGTTTATGGACTTCAAGATGACGAATGATAAACCTGTTGTTGATCAATTTCTCGAATTTCAACAGATCATTAATGAGATTCTTGCTGAAGGTATGGTCATTGATGAGACGTTTCAAGTATCTGCGGTAATTGAGAAGTTACCATCTCCTTGGTCTGAATACAAGAAAAAGCTAAGACATGCAACTGGCGAGATCAACATGGTTGAATTAGGAAAGAAAATTCAAGTGGAAGAGATGCTGTGCACCAAGGATAAGAACGTGTCTTCTTCAAGGGACATGAGTAACAAAGCTCATATGACTGAACACAGATCTTCCAAAGCTGGAAAAGGTGAGAGTAACAATCGTAACTCTAAGCGTGGTCCTCCCAAGAAAGGTATGTTTCGAAAACCAGAGTCTAGCATTACTAAAATTAAGGGTGCTTGTTATGCGTGTGGAGTTACTGGACATATGGCAGTTCACTGTAGATATCCTAAGGACAAAAAGGATAGTGCTAACTTGGTTGAAAAGAACAAGGACGAGTTTTCTGCAGTAGTGTCTGAAGTTAATTTGGTGACCAATGTGATGGACTGGTGGGTAGACTCTGGAGCTACCAAGCATGTTTGTGGGAACAGAGACCTGTTCACCTCCTACCAGAGGGTAGGGGAAGGCGAGAAACTCTATATGGGTAACTCATCTGCATCAGAGGTTGAAGGAAAAGGAAAGGTCGGTCTGAAGCTCACATCTGGCAAGACTCTCACATTGAATGAAGTTCTTCATGTTCCAGACATCTGCAAAAATCTTGTTTCTTGTTCTGTTTTAGATGATAAGGGTTTTAAAGTTTCAATTGAGTCTGGAAAACTTATAGTAACTAAGGGCAATGATTATGTGGGTAAGGGTTATAAGACTGGGGGTCTTTACAAACTTAATGCAACCTGTCCTGAAGTGAAATTGAATGATTCTTCTGCTTACATGTGTGTGTCATCGAATGTTTGGCATGGTAGACTTGGTCATGTAAATTACAAATTTGTGGGGGGAGGCTATCCTCTCAGCCAATTACATCCTGAACAGAGTACCCTTTAAAGGATCAGATAAAAGTCCATATGAGTTATGGAAAGGTAAACAACCATCTTATGATTACTTCAAAGTGTGGGGGTGCTTGGAAAAGGTGGCCATCCCTCCTCCTAAGACAAATAAGATAGGACCCAAAACCGTTGATTGTGTTTTTATAGGGTATCCTGAGCATTCTAGTGCTCATAGGTTTATGGTTGTGAGTTCTGAAATTTCTGACATAGGGTTGAATACTATCATGGAGTCTAGGGATGCTGAGTTCTTTGAGAATGTTTTTCCTATGAAACGTGATTCTCGAAAGAGATGTTTAGATGATCCCCTAGAATTTACATCATCCAGTCAGTCATTACATTTAGAGGAAGATGAACCAGAAATAGAACCTAGAAGAGGTAAAAGGGTTAAAACTATGAAAACCTATCCTGGTTGCATTACATACCTAGCCGAGTCTGATCCTCAGACTTATAAAGAAGCCATGACTTGTACTGAAGCTCCGTGGTGGAAAGAAGCTTCAATTAGTGAAATGGATTCCATTCGAGAAAACGGTACTTTTGAACTTGTAGATTTACCTCCAGGGTCTAAGGCCATAGGTTGTAAATGGATTTTCAAGAGAAAACGTAATATAAATGGAACTATTGAAAAATACAAGGCTAGGTTGGTAGCGAAAGGCTATAAACAGATAGAAGGTATAGACTTCTTTGATACATATTCACCAGTAAGTAGAATTAGCTCCATTAGGATGTTAATTGCTATAGCTTCTGTCCATAACCTACAGATACATCAAATGGATGTAAAGACAGCGTTTTTGAATGGTGAATTAGATGAAGAAATTTATATGGAACAACCCGAAGGATTTGTAGTTAAAGGTTGTGAGAAGAAGGTTTGTAAACTGAAGAAATCTTTGTATGGATTGAAACAAGCACCTAAACAGTGGCATGAGAAATTTGATCATGTGATGATTTCTAGTGGTTTTAGAATTAATGAATCTGATAAGTGTGTTTATACTAAACTTGTCAAGGATGCCTGTGTGATTGTATGCTTGTATGTTGATGATATGCTTGTATGTTGATGGATGTTATTAATACCACTAAGAAAATGTTGAATGAGAACTTTGACATGAAAGACTTAGGCCCCGCTGATGTCATATTAGGGATGAAGATTAGAAAAACTTCTAATGGCTATAGTCTGAGTCAGTCTCATTATGTTGAATCCATACTTAAGAAATATAATCAGTTTGAATGTAAACCTGTTTGCACTCCATATGATTCTTCTTGCAAACTCATGAAGAATAAGGGTGTAGGTGTTAACCAACTTGAATACTCAAGAGTCATAGGAAGTCTGATGTATTTGATGAATTGTACGAGACCAGACATTGCTTATGCTGTGAGTAGGTTAAGCAGGTATACTTGTAATCCAGGGCAGAAACATTGGGATGCACTTAATAGAGTGCTAAAGTACTTGAAGTACACAATGACCTTTTGTTTGAATTACGAAGGGTATCCGGCCGTCCTTGAGGGATTTTGCGATGCGAACTGGATAGCAGACTCAGAGGAGTCTAAGTCTACGAGTGGATATGTATTCACTCTAGCAGGTGCGTCTGTATCTTGGAAGAGTTCCAAACAGACATGTATAGCTCGCTCAACTATGGAGTCGGAGTTTATTGCGTTAGATAAAGCAGGAGAGGAGGCCGAATGGCTAAGAAACTTTTTAGAAGATATTCCTCTCTGGCATAGGCCTGTGCCAGCTATATCTATACATTGTGACAACAAATCTGCAATAGGTAGAGCTAAAAATAGCTTCTACAATGGAAAGTCTATACATATGCGTAGAAGACATGATTCTTTGAAATTACTAATCTCAACAGGCGTTATTTCCATAGATTGGACAAGGTCCAAGGAGAATATCGCGGACCCTTTGACGAAAGGCTTGTCCAAGGAGATAGTTAGTAAAGCATCGAAGGGGATGGGGCTTAGGCTCAAATAATTAAACTTGCCATGAAGGATACTCAACCTTGCTGACTGGAGATTCCAAGATCAAGGTTTCGAATGAGACAACTAATTTGTGGTAGTTAAAGGTAAACACTATCAGATAATTTTATTATCTGTCCCTTCCCTATGGTGTTGATGTGATAGTGTGACTGCATGTGGAGGATGACTTTTAATTAAGTCTTAATGAGTTTTATAGTTTCAATTTAAGATTGAAGTGGGGTGTAGCAGTAAGCACTCTTGATGGAACTCACCTATCTGAATGAGGAAGTGGGTCGCTTCCTATGAGAATGGAGCCAATTCTTTAGAGCATTCTGAGAAACAGGATATGTCCAGGGCCAAAATGGACAAAACGGCACGAACTTAGCAACACTTGGAGGATATCATGCGTGGATATTATTTGAACTACACCAAACGCTAGCAGTTCAAGACATCGCGTTCACTGTTTAGCTAGTAGTTCCGGTAACTTCTCACTAAGCAAGGTTCAAGACCTCATGGACACCTTTGCCTAAATGGTATTTTCCTTACTCTGATTTTTTCGTTTTCCGATATTTCATTCATGTGGGGGATTGTTGGAGAAAATGAGTTTTAATTAGAAAGATTTTATGGTCTTGGTATGGTTTGATCTAATGACCTAAGGGTCTAAGGATACTCACTCATTTTTGGGTGAATGAAGTGGAACCTTTAGTCCCACATTGTGGAAAACTAAAGAGGAGCTCCACTATATAATCATACACTTATGTATGAATTGTAAAACGTGGGTGGAGCGGGTGGGAAAAAATACATATTTTGACCCATGCGATATACGCGTATACCATGCACCAAGTCCCTTTCCTACACGGATTTATTTTTGGGAGAATTTTTTCTTTAGGAATTTAATTCCAAAATTATTTTTTAAGAGTTTTATTTGTGGGAAATTCCTTTTACGAGTTTTACTTGTTTTTGAAGAAAACAAAAAACCTAACTTGATTTGCAAGTATCTCATCCTATAAATATGACTCGAAATTCTGTTTTTAAAAACACACAAGCAGCGACTATCTCTAGGTCTACTTTTCTTCTTCTTATATTTTGTGCGGCGTTTTGCTTCCATCCCTGTTGCTGAGTTCAAGAGTGGGTAACTCAGTCTTATCCTGGGCAAAAATACATATTTTGACCCATGCGATATACGCGTATACCATGCACCAAGTCCCTTTCCTACACGGATTTATTTTTGGGAGAATTTTTTCTTTAGGAATTTAATTCCAAAATTATTTTTTAAGAGTTTTATTTGTGGGAAATTCCTTTTACGAGTTTTACTTGTTTTTGAAGAAAACAAAAAACCTAACTTGATTTGCAAGTATCTCATCCTATAAATATGACTCGAAATTCTGTTTTAAAAACATACAAGCAGCGACTATCTCTAGGTCTACTTTTCTTCTTCTTCTTCTTCTTATATTTTGTGCGGCGTTTTGCTTCCATCCCAGTTGCTGAGTTCAAGAGTGGGTAACTTGCGTTGTGCTAACTCAAGTTATATCGGGCAGTCTTATCCTGGGCAAAAATACATATTTTGACCCATGCGATATACGCGTATACCATGCCCCAAGTCCCTTTCCTACACGGATTTATTTTTGGGAGAATTTTTTCTTTAGGAATTTAATTCCAAAATTATTTTTTAAGAGTTTTATTTGTGGGAAATTCCTTTTACGAGTTTTACTTGTTTTTGAAGAAAACAAAAAACCTAACTTGATTTGCAAGTATCTCATCCTATAAATATGACTCGAAATTCTGTTTTAAAAACACACAAGCAGCGACTATCTCTAGGTCTACTTTTTTTCTTCTTATATTTTGTGCGGCGTTTTGCTTCCATCCCTGTTGCTGAGTTCAAGAGTGGGTAACTTGCGTTGTGCTAACTCAAGTTATATCGGGCAGTCTTATCCTGGGCAAAAATACATATTTTGACCCATGCGATATACGCGTATACCATGCACCAAGTCCCTTTCCTACACGGATTTATTTTTGGGAGAATTTTTTCTTTAGGAATTTAATTCCAAAATTATTTTTTAAGAGTTTTATTTGTGGGAAATTCCTTTTACGAGTTTTACTTGTTTTTGAAGAAAACAAAAAACCTAACTTGATTTGCAAGTATCTCATCCTATAAATATGACTCGAAATTCTGTTTTAAAAACACACAAGCAGCGACTATCTCTAGGTCTACTTTTCTTCTTTTTCTTATATTTTGTGCGGCGTTTTGCTTCCATCCCTGTTGCTGAGTTCAAGAGTGGGTAACTTGCGTTGTGCTAACTCAAGTTATATCGGGCAGTCTTATCCTGGACACATCTTCGCACGTTGGGGTTTAGCATTACTTCAGAGTATACCCGCGAACTAATGTGTTAAGGACAGCTTGTTGAACCTGTGATTCTGCCCTCATCAATTTGTTCGTGGTAGAGTTGTTTGATACTGTTCTTTATATTTATTGTTTGATACATCTGACGTTTCTTCAATTGTTGCAAGATTCCAACAATCTTAACACATTAGTATTCATTGTAACAATGGGAAAGAACGATGTTGAAAGACCACAGAAGTTTAACGGAAAGGATTTCAAGAGATGGCAATCCAAGATGTTATTTTATCTAAGCCATCATGAACTGGATTTTGTACTTGTTCCACATGCTGAATTGATGAATGCTGAAGGTTTAACTGAGGAGGCGATCGAGTATAACAAGAGGTGTAATTTTCTGGCGAAAAATCATATCATGAATGGTTTGGAAGATGCGATGTATGATTTTTACAATGCTAAAGAAAATTTCAGTGCTTATGATATGTGGACTGCGTTAGAAGCAAAGTATCAAGCGGAGACTGCAGGGAGCAAGAAATTTCTGGTGGCGAAGTTTATGGACTTCAAGATGACGAATGATAAACCTGTTGTTGAACAATTTCTCGAATTTCAACAGATCATTAATGAGATTCTTGCTGAAGGTATGGTCATTGATGAGACGTTTCAAGTATCTGCGGTAATTGAGAAGTTACCATCTCCTTGGTCTGAATACAAGAAAAAGCTAAGACATGAAACTGCTATAGCTTCTGTCCATAACCTACAGATACATCAAATGGATGTAAAGACAGCGTTTTTGAATGGTGAATTAGATGAAGAAATTTATATGGAACAACCCGAAGGATTTGTAGTTAAAGGTTGTGAGAAGAAGGTTTGTAAACTGAAGAAATCTTTGTATGGATTGAAACAAGCACCTAAACAGTGGCATGAGAAATTTGATCATGTGATGATTTTTTCTAGTGGTTTTAGAATTAATGAATCTGATAAGTGTGTTTATACTAAACTTGTCAAGGATGCCTGTGTGATTGTATGCTTGTATGTTGATGATATGCTTATACTAGGTACAAACATGGATGTTATTAATACCACTAAGAAAATGTTGAATGAGAACTTTGACATGAAAGACTTAGGCCCCGCTGATGTCATATTAGGGATGAAGATTAGAAAAACTTCTAATGGCTATAGTCTGAGTCAGTCTCATTATGTTGAATCCATACTTAAGAAATATAATCAGTTTGACTGTAAACCTGTTTGCACTCCATATGATTCTTCTTGCAAACTCATGAAGAATAAGGGTGTAGGTGTTAACCAACTTGAATACTCGAGAGTCATAGGAAGTCTGATGTATTTGATGAATTGTACGAGACCAGACATCGCTTATGCTGTGAGTAGGTTAAGCAGGTATACTTGTAATCCAGGGCAGAAACATTGGGATGCACTTAATAGAGTGCTAAAGTACTTGAAGTACACAATGACCTTTTGTTTGAATTACGAAGGGTATCCGGCCGTCCTTGAGGGATTTTGCGATGCGAACTGGATAGCAGACTCAGAGGAGTCTAAGTCTACGAGTGGATATGTATTCACTCTAGCAGGTGCGTCTGTATCTTGGAAGAGTTCCAAACAGACATGTATAGCTCGCTCAACTATGGAGTCGGAGTTTATTGCGTTAGATAAAGCAGGAGAGGAGGCCGAATGGCTAAGAAACTTTTTAGAAGACATTCCTCTCTGGCATAGGCCTGTGCCAGCTATATCTATACATTGTGACAGCAAATCTGCAATAGGTAGAGCTAAAAATAGCTTCTACAATGGAAAGTCTATACATATGCGTAGAAGACATGATTCTTTGAAATTACTAATCTCAACAGGCGTTATTTCCATAGATTGGACAAGGTCCAAGGAGAATATCGCGGACCCTTTGACGAAAGGCTTGTCCAAGGAGATAGTTAGTAAAGCATCGAAGGGGATGGGGCTTAGGCTCAAATAATTAAACTTGCCATGAAGGATACTCAACCTTGCTGACTGGAGATTCCAAGATCAAGGTTTCGAATGAGACAGCTAATTTGTGGTAGTTAAAGGTAAACACTATCAGATAATTTTATTATCTGTCCCTTCCCTATGGTGTTGATGTGATAGTATGACTGCATGTGGAGGATGATTTTTAATTAAGTCTTAATGAGTTCTATAGTTTCAATTTAAGATTGAAGTGGGGGTGTAGCAGTAAACACTCTTGATGGAACTCACCTATCTGAATGAGGAAGTGGGTCGCTTCCTATGAGAATGGATCCAATTATTTAGAGCATTCTGAGAAACAGGATATGTCCAGGGCCAAAATGGACAAAACGGCAAGAACTTAGCAACACTTGGAGGATATCATGCGTGGATATTATTTGAACTACACCAAACGCTAGCAGTTCAAGACATTGCGTTCACTGTTTAGCTAGTAGTTCCGGTAACTTCTCACTAAGCAAGGTTCAAGACCTCATGGACACCTTTGCCTAAATGGTATTTTCCTTACTCTGATTTTTTCGTTTTCCGACATTTCATTCATGTGGGGGATTGTTGGAGAAAATGAGTTTTAATTAAAAAGATTTTATGGTCTTGGTATGGTTTGATCTAATGACCTAAGGGTCTAAGGATACTCACTCATTTTTGGGTGAATGAAGTGGAACCTTTAGTCCCACATTGTGGAAAACTAAAGAGGAGCTCCACTATATAATCATACACTTATGTATGAATTGTAAAACGTGGGTGGAGCGGGTGGGAAAAAATACATATTTTGACCCATGCGATATACGCGTATACCATGCACCAAGTCCCTTTCCTACACGGATTTATTTTTGGGAGAATTTTTTCTTTAGGAATTTAATTCCAAAATTATTTTTTAAGAGTTTTATTTGTGGGAAATTCCTTTTACGAGTTTTACTTGTTTTTGAAGAAAACAAAAAAACTAACTTGATTTGCAAGTATCTCATCCTATAAATATGACTCGAAATTCTGTTTTAAAAATACACAAGCAGCGACTATCTCTAGGTCTACTTTTCTTCTTCTTCTTATTTTTTGTGCGGCGTTTTGCTTCCATCCCTGTTACTGAGTTCAAGATTGGGTAACTTGCGTTGTGCTAACTCAAGTTATATCGGGCAGTCTTATCCTGGACACATCTTCGCACGTTGGGGTTTAGCATTACTTCAGAGTATACCCGCGAACTAATGTGTTAAGGACAGCTTGTTGAACCTGTGATTCTGCCCTCATCAATTTGTTCGTGGTAGAGTTGTTTGATACTGTTCTTTATATTTATTGTTTGATACATCTGACGTTTCTTCAATTGTTGCAAGATTCCAACAATCTTAACACATTAGTATTCATTGTAACAATGGGAAAGAACGATGTTGAAAGACCACAGAAGTTTAACGGAAAGGATTTCAAGAGATGGCAATCCAAGATGTTATTTTATCTAAGCCATCATGAACTGGATTTTGTACTTGTTCCACATGCTGAATTGATGAATGCTGAAGGTTTAACTGAGGAGGCGATCGAGTATAACAAGAGGTGTAATTTTCTGGCGAAAAATCATATCATGAATGGTTTGGAAGATGCGATGTATGATTTTTACAATGCTAAAGAAAATTTCAGTGCTTATGATTTGTGGACTGCGTTAGAAGCAAAGTATCAAGCGGAGACTGCAGGGAGCAAGAAATTTCTGGTGGCGAAGTTTATGGACTTCAAGATGACGAATGATAAACCTGTTGTTGATCAATTTCTCGAATTTCAACAGATCATTAATGAGATTCTTGCTGAAGGTATGGTCATTGACGAGACGTTTCAAGTATCTGCGGTAATTGAGAAGTTACCATCTCCTTGGTCTGAATACAAGAAAAAGCTAAGACATGAAACTGGCGAGATCAACATGGTTGAATTAGGAAAGAAAATTCAAGTGGAAGAGATGCTGTGCACCAAGGATAAGAACGTGTCTTCTGCAAGGGACATGAGTAACAAAGCTCATATGACTGAACACAGATCTTCCAAAGCTGGAAAAGGTGAGAGTAACAATCGTAACTCTAAGCGTGGTCCTCCCAAGAAAGGTATGTTTCGAAAACCAGAGTCTAGCATTACTAAAATTAAGGGTGCTTGTTATACGTGTGGAGTTACTGGACATATGGCAGTTCACTGTAGATATCGTAAGGACAAAAAGGATAGTGCTAACTTGGTTGAAAAGAACAAGGACGAGTTTTCTGCAGTAGTGTCTGAAGTTAATTTGGTGACCAATGTGATGGACTGGTGGGTAGACTCTGGAGCTACCAAGCATGTTTGTGGGAACAGAGACCTGTTCACCTCCTACCAGAGGGTAGGGGAAGGCGAGAAACTCTATATGGGTAACTCATCTGCATCAGAGGTTGCAGGAAAAGGAAAGGTCGGTCTGAAGCTCACATCTGGCAAGACTCTCACATTGAATGAAGTTCTTCATGTTCCAGACATCTGCAAAAATCTTGTTTCTTGTTCTGTTTTAGATGATAAGGGTTTTAAAGTTTCAATTGAGTCTGGAAAACTTATAGTAACTAAGGGCAATGATTATGTGGGTAAGGGTTATAAGACTGGGGGTCTTTACAAACTTAATGCAACCTGTCCTGAAGTGAAATTGAATGATTCTTCTGCTTACATGTGTGTGTCATCGAATGTTTGGCATGGTAGACTTGGTCATGTAAATTACAAATCAATGCATAAACTGGCTAGCGTAGGCTGCATACCCAAATTCACTTTAGATAAAAGTCATAAGTGTGAGATTTGCGTAGAATCTAAGCATGCTAAGAAATCATTCAGGAAGAATGTCCAGAGAAACACTAAACCCTTAGAATTGATTCATTCAGACGTAGTTGACATGAAGTCAGTTCAAACTAGAGGTGGTAAGAAATGGTTTGTCACTTTTATAGATGATTGTACGAGGTACTGTCAGGTTTATTTGCTTAGAGGGAAGGACAACGCCTTAGAAGCCTTTAAGATATATAAACGTGAAGTTGAAAACCAATTGAATGCTACCATTAAAACTTTTAGGTCTGACCGTGGTGGTGAGTATCTAATTCCTATTGGTGATTTCTGTGAAGAACATGGCATAATACATGAAACTACAGCCCCTTATTCACCTCAATCCAATGGTGTAGCTGAACGAAAGAACCGTACCCTTAAGGATATGATGAATGCCATGTTGATTAGTTCAGGATTACCTTCGAATTTGTGGGGGGAGGCTATCCTCTCAGCCAATTACATCCTGAACAGAGTACCCTTTAAAGGATCAGATAAAAGTCCATATGAGTTATGGAAAGGTAAACAACCATCTTATGATTACTTCAAAGTGTGGGGGTGCTTGGAAAAGGTGGCCATCCCTCCTCCTAAGACAAATAAGATAGGACCCAAAACCGTTGATTGTGTTTTTATAGGGTATCCTGAGCATTCTAGTGCTCATAGGTTTATGGTTGTGAGTTCTGAAATTTCTGACATAGGGTTGAATACTATCATGGAGTCTAGGGATGCTGAGTTCTTTGAGAATGTTTTTCCTATGAAACGTGATTCTCGAAAGAGATGTTTAGATGATCCCCTAGAATTTACATCATCCAGTCAGTCATTACCTTTAGAGGAAGATGAACCAGAAATAGAACCTAGAAGAGGTAAAAGGGTTAAAACTATGAAAACCTATCCTGGTTGCATTACATACCTAGCCGAGTCTGATCCTCAGACTTATAAAGAAGCCATGACTTGTACTGAAGCTCCATGGTGGAAAGAAGCTTCAATTAGTGAAATGGATTCCATTCGAGAAAACGGTACTTTTGAACTTGTAGATTTACCTCCAGGGTCTAAGGCCATAGGTTGTAAATGGATTTTCAAGAGAAAACGTAATATAAATGGAACTATTGAAAAATACAAGGCTAGGTTGGTAGCGAAAGGCTATAAACAGATAGAAGGTATAGACTTCTTTGATACATATTCACCAGTAAGTAGAATTAGCTCCATTAGGATGTTAATTGCTATAGCTTCTGTCCATAACCTACAGATACATCAAATGGATGTAAAGACAGCGTTTTTGAATGGTGAATTAGATGAAGAAATTTATATGGAACAACCCGAAGGATTTGTAGTTAAAGGTTGTGAGAAGAAGGTTTGTAAACTGAAGAAATCTTTGTATGGATTGAAACAAGCACCTAAACAGTGGCATGAGAAATTTGATCATGTGATGATTTTTTCTAGTGGTTTTAGAATTAATGAATCTGATAAGTGTGTTTATACTAAACTTGTCAAGGATGCCTGTGTGATTGTATGCCTGTATGTTGATGATATGCTTATACTAGGTACAAACATGGATGTTATTAATACCACTAAGAAAATGTTGAATGAGAACTTTGACATGAAAGACTTAGGCCCCGCTGATGTCATATTAGGGATGAAGATTAGAAAAACTTCTAATGGCTATAGTCTGAGTCAGTCTCATTATGTTGAATCCATACTTAAGAAATATAATCAGTTTGACTGTAAACCTGTTTGCACTCCATATGATTCTTCTTGCAAACTCATGAAGAATAAGGGTGTAGGTGTTAACCAACTTGAATACTCGAGAGTCATAGGAAGTCTGATGTATTTGATGAATTGTACGAGACCAGACATTGGTTATGCTGTGAGTAGGTTAAGCAGGTATACTTGTAATCCAGGGCAGAAACATTGGGATGCACTTAATAGAGTGCTAAAGTACTTGAAGTACACAATGACCTTTTGTTTGAATTACGAAGGGTATCCGGCCGTCCTTGAGGGATTTTGCGATGCGAACTGGATAGCAGACTCAGAGGAGTCTAAGTCTACGAGTGGATATGTATTCACTCTAGCAGGTGCGTCTGTATCTTGGAAGAGTTCCAAACAGACATGTATAGCTCGCTCAACTATGGAGTCGGAGTTTATTGCGTTAGATAAAGCAGGAGAGGAGGCCGAATGGCTAAGAAACTTTTTAGAAGACATTCCTCTCTGGCATAGGCCTGTGCCAGCTATATCTGTACATTGTGACAGCAAATCTGCAATAGGTAGAGCTAAAAATAGCTTCTACAATGGAAAGTCTATACATATGCGTAGAAGACATGATTCTTTGAAATTACTAATCTCAACAGGCGTTATTTCCATAGATTGGACAAGGTCCAAGGAGAATATCGCGGACCCTTTGACGAAAGGCTTGTCCAAGGAGATAGTTAGTAAAGCATCGAAGGGGATGGGGCTTAGGCTCAAATAATTAAACTTTCCATGAAGGATACTCAACCTTGCTGACTGGAGATTCCAAGATCAAGGTTTCGAATGAGACAACTAATTTGTGGTAGTTAAAGGTAAACACTATCAGATAATTTTATTATCTGTCCCTTCCCTATGGTGTTGATGTGATAGTATGACTGCATGTGGAGGATGATTTTTAATTAAGTCTTAATGAGTTCTATAGTTTCAATTTAAGATTGAAGTGGGGGTGTAGCAGTAAACACTCTTGATGGAACTCACCTATCTGAATGAGGAAGTGGGTCGCTTCCTATGAGAATGGATCCAATTCTTTAGAGCATTCTGAGAAACAGGATATGTCCAGGGACAAAATGGACAAAACGGCACGAACTTAGCAACACTTGGAGGATATCATGCGTGGATATTATTTGAACTACACCAAACGCTAGCAGTTCAAGACATCGCGTTCACTGTTTAGCTAGTAGTTCCGGTAACTTCTCACTAAGCAAGGTTCAAGACCTCATGGACACCTTTGCCTAAATGGTATTTTCCTTACTCTGATTTGGAGGCGATCGAGTATAACAAGAGGTGTAATTTTCTGGCGAAAAATCATATCATGAATGGTTTGGAAGATGCGATGTATGATTTTTACAATGCTAAAGAAAATTTCAGTGCTTATGATTTGTGGACTGCGTTAGAAGCAAAGTATCAAGCGGAGACTGCAGGGAGCAAGAAATTTCTGGTGGCGAAGTTTATGGACTTCAAGATGACGAATGATAAACCTGTTGTTGATCAATTTCTCGAATTTCAACAGATCATTAATGAGATTCTTGCTGAAGGTATGGTCATTGATGAGACGTTTCAAGTATCTGCGGTAATTGAGAAGTTACCATCTCCTTGGTCTGAATACAAGAAAAAGCTAAGACATGAAACTGGCGAGATCAACATGGTTGAATTAGGAAAGAAAATTCAAGTGGAAGAGATGCTGTGCACCAAGGATAAGAACGTGTCTTCTGCAAGGGACATGAGTAACAAAGCTCATATGACTGAACACAGATCTTCCAAAGCTGGAAAAGGTGAGAGTAACAATCGTAACTCTAAGCGTGGTCCTCCCAAGAAAGGTATGTTTCGAAAACCAGAGTCTAGCATTACTAAAATTAAGGGTGCTTGTTATGCGTGTGGAGTTACTGGACATATGGCAGTTCACTGTAGATATCGTAAGGACAAAAAGGATAGTGCTAACTTGGTTGAAAAGAACAAGGACGAGTTTTCTGCAGTAGTGTCTGAAGTTAATTTGGTGACCAATGTGATGGACTGGTGGGTAGACTCTGGAGCTACCAAGCATGTTTGTGGGAACAGAGACCTGTTCACCTCCTACCAGAGGGTAGGGGAAGGCGAGAAACTCTATATGGGTAACTCATCTGCATCAGAGGTTGCAGGAAAAGGAAAGGTCGGTCTGAAGCTCACATCTGGCAAGACTCTCACATTGAATGAAGTTCTTCATGTTCCAGACATCTGCAAAAATCTTGTTTCTTGTTCTGTTTTAGATGATAAGGGTTTTAAAGTTTCAATTGAGTCTGGAAAACTTATAGTAACTAAGGGCAATGATTATGTGGGTAAGGGTTATAAGACTGGGGGTCTTTACAAACTTAATGCAACCTGTCCTGAAGTGAAATTGAATGATTCTTCTGCTTACATGTGTGTGTCATCGAATGTTTGGCATGGTAGACTTGGTCATGTAAATTACAAATTTGTGGGGGGAGGCTATCCTCTCAGCCAATTACATCCTGAACAGAGTACCCTTTAAAGGATCAGATAAAAGTCCATATGAGTTATGGAAAGGTAAACAACCATCTTATGATTACTTCAAAGTGTGGGGGTGCTTGGAAAGGTGGCCATCCCTCCTCCTAAGACAAATAAGATAGGACCCAAAACCGTTGATTGTGTTTTTATAGGGTATCCTGAGCATTCTAGTGCTCATAGGTTTATGGTTGTGAGTTCTGAAATTTCTGACATAGGGTTGAATACTATCATGGAGTCTAGGGATGCTGAGTTCTTTGAGAATGTTTTTCCTATGAAACGTGATTCTCGAAAGAGATGTTTAGATGATCCCCTAGAATTTACATCATCCAGTCAGTCATTACCTTTAGAGGAAGATGAACCAGAAATAGAACCTAGAAGAGGTAAAAGGGTTAAAACTATGAAAACCTATCCTGGTTGCATTACATACCTAGCCGAGTCTGATCCTCAGACTTATAAAGAAGCCATGACTTGTCTGAAGCTCCGTGGTGGAAAGAAGCTTCAATTAGTGAAATGGATTCCATTCGAGAAAACGGTACTTTTGAACTTGTAGATTTACCTCCAGGGTCTAAGGCCATAGGTTGTAAAGGATTTCAAGAGAAAAACGTATATAAATGGAACTATTGAAAAATACAAGGCTAGGTTGGTAGCGAAAGGCTAAAACAATAGAAGGTATAGACTTCTTTGATACATATTCACCAGTAAGTAGATTAGCTCCATTAGGATGTTAATTGCTATAGCTTCTGTCCATAACCTACAGATACATCAAATGGATGTAAAGACAGCGTTTTTGAATGGTGAATTAGATGAAGAAATTTATATGGAACAACCGAAGGATTTGTAGTTAAAGGTTGTGAGAAGAAGGTTTGTAAACTGAAGAAATCTTTGTATGGATTGAAACAAGCACCTAAACAGTGGCATGAGAAATTTGATCATGTGATGATTTTTTCTAGTGGTTTTAGAATTAATGAATCTGATAAGTGTGTTTATACTAAACTTGTCAAGGATGCCTGTGTGATTGTATGCTTGTATGTTGATGATATGCTTATACTAGGTACAAACATGGATGTTATTAATACCACTAAGAAAATGTTGAATGAGAACTTGACATGAAAGACTTAGGCCCCGCTGATGTCATATTAGGGATGAAGATTAGAAAAACTTCTAATGGCTATAGTCTGAGTCAGTCTCATTATGTTGAATCCATACTTAAGAAATATAATCAGTTTGACTGTAAACCTGTTTGCACTCCATATGATTCTTCTTGCAAACTCATGAAGAATAAGGGTGTAGGTGTTAACCAACTTGAATACTCGAGAGTCATAGGAAGTCTGATGTATTTGATGAATTGTACGAGACCAGACATTGCTTATGCTGTGAGTAGGTTAAGCAGGTATACTTGTAATCCAGGGCAGAAACATTGGGATGCACTTAATAGAGTGCTAAAGTACTTGAAGTACACAATGACCTTTTGTTTGAATTACGAAGGGTATCCGGCCGTCCTTGAGGGATTTTGCGATGCGAACTGGATAGCAGACTCAGAGGAGTCTAAGTCTACGAGTGGATATGTATTCACTCTAGCAGGTGCGTCTGTATCTTGGAAGAGTTCCAAACAGACATGTATAGCTCGCTCAACTATGGAGTCGGAGTTTATTGCGTTAGATAAAGCAGGAGAGGAGGCCGAATGGCTAAGAAACTTTTTAGAAGACATTCCTCTCTGGCATAGGCCTGTGCCAGCTATATCTATACATTGTGACAGCAAATCTGCAATAGGTAGAGCTAAAAATAGCTTCTACAATGGAAAGTCTATACATATGCGTAGAAGACATGATTCTTTGAAATTACTAATCTCAACAGGCGTTATTTCCATAGATTGGACAAGGTCCAAGGAGAATATCGCGGACCCTTTGACGAAAGGCTTGTCCAAGGAGATAGTTAGTAAAGCATCGAAGGGGATGGGGCTTAGGCTCAAATAATTAAACTTGCCATGAAGGATACTCAACCTTGCTGACTGGAGATTCCAAGATCAAGGTTTCGAATGAGACAACTAATTTGTGGTAGTTAAAGGTAAACACTATCAGATAATTTTATTATCTGTCCCTTCCCTATGGTGTTGATGTGATAGTATGACTGCATGTGGAGGATGATTTTTAATTAAGTCTTAATGAGTTCTATAGTTTCAATTTAAGATTAAGTGGGGGTGTAGCAGTAAACACTCTTGATGGAACTCACCTATCTGAATGAGGAAGTGGGTCGCTTCCTATGAGAATGGATCCAATTCTTTAGAGCATTCTGAGAAACAGGATATGTCCAGGGCCAAAATGGACAAAACGGCACGAACTTAGCAACACTTGGAGGATATCATGCGTGGATATTATTTGAACTACACCAAACGCTAGCAGTTCAAGACATCGCGTTCACTGTTTAGCTAGTAGTTCCGGTAACTTCTCACTAAGCAAGGTTCAAGACCTCATGGACACCTTTGCCTAAATGGTATTTTCCTTACTCTGATTTTTTCGTTTTCCGACATTTCATTCATGTGGGGGATTGTTGGAGAAATGAGTTTTAATTAAAATATTTTGGTCTTGGTATGGTTTGATCTAATGACCTAAGGGTCTAAGGATACTCACTCATTTTTGGGTGAATGAAGTGGAACCTTTAGTCCCACATTGTGGAAAACTAAAGAGGAGCTCCACTATATAATCATACACTTATGTATGAATTGTAAACGTGGGTGGAGCGGGTGGGCAAAAATACATATTTTGACCCATGCGATATACGCGTATACCATGCACCAAGTCCCTTTCCTACACGGATTTATTTTTGGGAGAATTTTTTCTTTAGGAATTTAATTCCAAATTATTTTTTAAGAGTTTTATTTGTGGGAAATTCCTTTTACGAGTTTTACTTGTTTTTGAAGAAAAAAAAACCTAACTTGATTTGCAAGTATCTCATCCTATAAATATGACTCGAAATTCTGTTTTAAAAATACACAAGCAGCGACTATCTCTAGGTCTACTTTTCTTCTTCTTCTATATTTTGTGCGGCGTTTTGCTTCCATCCCTGTTACTGAGTTCAAGATTGGGTAACTTGCGTTGTGCTAACTCAAGTTATATCGGGCAGTCTTATCCTGGACACATCTTCGCACGTTGGGGTTTAGCATTACTTCAGAGTATACCCGCGAACTAATGTGTTAAGGACAGCTTGTGAACCTGTGATTCTGCCCCCTCATCAATTTGTTCGTGGTAGAGTTGTTTGATACTGTTCTTTATATTTATTGTTTGATACATCTGACGTTTCTTCAATTGTTGCAAGATTCCAACAATCTTAACACATTAGTATTCATTGTAACAATGGGAAAGAACGATGTTGAAAGACCACAGAAGTTTAACGGAAAGGATTTCAAGAGATGGCAATCCAAGATGTTATTTTATCTAAGCCATCATGAACTGGATTTTGTACTTGTTCCACATGCTGAATTGATGAATGCTGAAGGTTTAACTGAGGAGGCGATCGAGTATAACAAGAGGTGTAATTTTCTGGCGAAAAATCATATCATGAATGGTTTGGAAGATGCGATGTATGATTTTTACAATGCTAAAGAAAATTTCAGTGCTTATTTGTGGACTGCGTTAGAAGCAAAGTATCAAGCGGAGACTGCAGGGAGCAAGAAATTTCTGGTGGCGAAGTTTATGGACTTCAAGATGACGAATGATAAACCTGTTGTTGATCAATTTCTCGAATTTCAACAGATCATTAATGAGATTCTGCTGAAGGTATGGTCATTGATGAGACGTTTCAAGTATCTGCGGTAATTGAGAAGTTACCATCTCCTTGGTCTGAATACAAGAAAAAGCTAAGACATGAAACTGGCGAGATCAACATGGTTGAATTAGGAAAGAAAATTCAAGTGGAAGAGATGCTGTGCACCAAGGATAAGAACGTGTCTTCTGCAAGGGACATGAGTAACAAAGCTCATATGACTGAACACAGATCTTCCAAAGCTGGAAAAGGTGAGAGTAACAATCGTAACTCTAAGCGTGGTCCTCCCAAGAAAGGTATGTTTCGAAAACCAGAGTCTAGCATTACTAAAATTAAGGGTGCTTGTTATGCGTGTGGAGTTACTGGACATATGGCAGTTCACTGTAGATATCGTAAGGACAAAAAGGATAGTGCTAACTTGGTTGAAAAGAACAAGGACGAGTTTTCTGCAGTAGTGTCTGAAGTTAATTTGGTGACCAATGTGATGGACTGGTGGGTAGACTCTGGAGCTACCAAGCATGTTTGTGGGAACAGAGACCTGTTCACCTCCTACCAGAGGGTAGGGGAAGGCGAGAAACTCTATATGGGTAACTCATCTGCATCAGAGGTTGCAGGAAAAGGAAAGGTCGGTCTGAAGCTCACATCTGGCAAGACTCTCACATTGAATGAAGTTCTTCATGTTCCAGACATCTGCAAAAATCTTGTTTCTTGTTCTGTTTTAGATGATAAGGGTTTTAAAGTTTCAATTGAGTCTGGAAAACTTATAGTAACTAAGGGCAATGATTATGTGGGTAAGGGTTATAAGACTGGGGGTCTTTACAAACTTAATGCAACCTGTCCTGAAGTGAAATTGAATGATTCTTCTGCTTACATGTGTGTGTCATCGAATGTTTGGCATGGTAGACTTGGTCATGTAAATTACAAATTTGTGGGGGGAGGCTATCCTCTCAGCCAATTACATCCTGAACAGAGTACCCTTTAAAGGATCAGATAAAAGTCCATATGAGTTATGGAAAGGTAAACAACCATCTTATGATTACTTCAAAGTGTGGGGGTGCTTGGAAAAGGTGGCCATCCCTCCTCCTAAGACAAATAAGATAGGACCCAAAACCGTTGATTGTGTTTTTATAGGGTATCCTGAGCATTCTAGTGCTCATAGGTTTATGGTTGTGAGTTCTGAAATTTCTGACATAGGGTTGAATACTATCATGGAGTCTAGGGATGCTGAGTTCTTTGAGAATGTTTTTCCTATGAAACGTGATTCTCGAAAGAGATGTTTAGATGATCCCCTAGAATTTACATCATCCAGTCAGTCATTACCTTTAGAGGAAGATGAACCAGAAATAGAACCTAGAAGAGGTAAAAGGGTTAAAACTATGAAAACCTATCCTGGTTGCATTACATACCTAGCCGAGTCTGATCCTCAGACTTATAAAGAAGCCATGACTTGTACTGAAGCTCCGTGGTGGAAAGAAGCTTCAATTAGTGAAATGGATTCCATTCGAGAAAACGGTACTTTTGAACTTGTAGATTTACCTCCAGGGTCTAAGGCCATAGGTTGTAAATGGATTTTCAAGAGAAAACGTAATATAAATGGAACTATTGAAAAATACAAGGCTAGGTTGGTAGCGAAAGGCTATAAACAGATAGAAGGTATAGACTTCTTTGATACATATTCACCAGTAAGTAGAATTAGCTCCATTAGGATGTTAATTGCTATAGCTTCTGTCCATAACCTACAGATACATCAAATGGATGTAAAGACAGCGTTTTTGAATGGTGAATTAGATGAAGAAATTTATATGGAACAACCCGAAGGATTTGTAGTTAAAGGTTGTGAGAAGAAGGTTTGTAAACTGAAGAAATCTTTGTATGGATTGAAACAAGCACCTAAACAGTGGCATGAGAAATTTGATCATGTGATGATTTTTTCTAGTGGTTTTAGAATTAATGAATCTGATAAGTGTGTTTATACTAAACTTGTCAAGGATGCCTGTGTGATTGTATGCTTGTATGTTGATGATATGCTTATACTAGGTACAAACATGGATGTTATTAATACCACTAAGAAAATGTTGAATGAGAACTTTGACATGAAAGACTTAGGCCCCGCTGATGTCATATTAGGGATGAAGATTAGAAAAACTTCTAATGGCTATAGTCTGAGTCAGTCTCATTATGTTGAATCCATACTTAAGAAATATAATCAGTTTGACTGTAAACCTGTTGCACTCCATATGATTCTTCTTGCAAACTCATGAAGAATAAGGGTGTAGGTGTTAACCAACTTGAATACTCGAGAGTCATAGGAAGTCTGATGTATTTGATGAATTGTACGAGACCAGACATTGCTTATGCTGTGAGTAGGTTAAGCAGGTATACTTGTAATCCAGGGCAGAAACATTGGGATGCACTTAATAGAGTGCTAAAGTACTTGAAGTACACAATGACCTTTTGTTTGAATTACGAAGGGTATCCGGCCGTCCTTGAGGGATTTTGCGATGCGAACTGGATAGCAGACTCAGAGGAGTCTAAGTCTACGAGTGGATATGTATTCACTCTAGCAGGTGCGTCTGTATCTTGGAAGAGTTCCAAACAGACATGTATAGCTCGCTCAACTATGGAGTCGGAGTTTATTGCGTTAGATAAAGCAGGAGAGGAGGCCGAATGGCTAAGAAACTTTTTAGAAGACATTCCTCTCTGGCATAGGCCTGTGCCAGCTATATCTATACATTGTGACAGCAAATCTGCAATAGGTAGAGCTAAAAATAGCTTCTACAATGGAAAGTCTATACATATGCGTAGAAGACATGATTCTTTGAAATTACTAATCTCAACAGGCGTTATTTCCATAGATTGGACAAGGTCCAAGGAGAATATCGCGGACCCTTTGACGAAAGGCTTGTCCAAGGAGATAGTTAGTAAAGCATCGAAGGGGATGGGGCTTAGGCTCAAATAATTAAACTTGCCATGAAGGATACTCAACCTTGCTGACTGGAGATTCCAAGATCAAGGTTTCGAATGAGACAACTAATTTGTGGTAGTTAAAGGTAAACACTATCAGATAATTTTATTATCTGTCCCTTCCCTATGGTGTTGATGTGATAGTATGACTGCATGTGGAGGATGATTTTTAATTAAGTCTTAATGAGTTCTATAGTTTCAATTTAAGATTGAAGTGGGGGTGTAGCAGTAAACACTCTTGATGGAACTCACCTATCTGAATGAGGAAGTGGGTCGCTTCCTATGAGAATGGATCCAATTCTTTAGAGCATTCTGAGAAACAGGATATGTCCAGGGCCAAAATGGACAAAACGGCACGAACTTAGCAACACTTGGAGGATATCATGCGTGGATATTATTTGAACTACACCAAACGCTAGCAGTTCAAGACATCGCGTTCACTGTTTAGCTAGTAGTTCCGGTAACTTCTCACTAAGCAAGGTTCAAGACCTCATGGACACCTTTGCCTAAATGGTATTTTCCTTACTCTGATTTTTTCGTTTTCCGACATTTCATTCATGTGGGGGATTGTTGGAGAAAATGAGTTTTAATTAAAAAGATTTTATGGTCTTGGTATGGTTTGATCTAATGACCTAAGGGTCTAAGGATACTCACTCATTTTTGGGTGAATGAAGTGGAACCTTTAGTCCCACATTGTGGAAAACTAAAGAGGAGCTCCACTATATAATCATACACTTATGTATGAATTGTAAAACGTGGGTGGAGCGGGTGGGAAAAATACATATTTTGACCCATGCGATATACGCGTATACCATGCACCAAGTCCCTTTCCTACACGGATTTATTTTTGGGAGAATTTTTTCTTTAGGAATTTAATTCCAAAATTATTTTTTAAGAGTTTTATTTGTGGGAAATTCCTTTTACGAGTTTTACTTGTTTTTGAAGAAAAAAAAAACCTAACTTGATTTGCAAGTATCTCATCCTATAAATATGACTCGAAATTCTGTTTTAAAAATACACAAGCAGCGACTATCTCTAGGTCTACTTTTCTTCTTTTCTTATATTTTGTGCGGCGTTTTGCTTCCATCCCTGTTACTGAGTTCAAGATTGGGTAACTTGCGTTGTGCTAACTCAAGTTATATCGGCAGTCTTATCCTGGACACATCTTCGCACGTTGGGGTTTAGCATTACTTCAGAGTATACCCGCGAACTAATGTGTTAAGGACAGCTTGTTGAACCTGTGATTCTGCCCTCATCAATTTGTTCGTGGTAGAGTTGTTTGATACTGTTCTTTATATTTATTGTTTGATACATGACGTTTCTTCAATTGTTGCAAGATTCCAACAATCTTAACACATTAGTATTCATTGTAACAATGGGAAAGAACGATGTTGAAAGACCACAGAAGTTTAACGGAAAGGATTTCAAGAGATGGCAATCCAAGATGTTATTTTATCTAAGCCATCATGAACTGGATTTTGTACTTGTTCCACATGCTGAATTGATGAATGCTGAAGGTTTAACTGAGGAGGCGATCGAGTATAACAAGAGGTGTAATTTTCTGGCGAAAAATCATATCATGAATGGTTTGGAAGATGCGATGTATGATTTTTACAATGCTAAAGAAAATTTCAGTGCTTATGATTTGTGGACTGCGTTAGAAGCAAAGTATCAAGCGGAGACTGCAGGGAGCAAGAAATTTCTGGTGGCGAAGTTTATGGACTTCAAGATGACGAATGATAAACCTGTTGTTGATCAATTTCTCGAATTTCAACAGATCATTAATGAGATTCTTGCTGAAGGTATGGTCATTGATGAGACGTTTCAAGTATCTGCGGTAATTGAGAAGTTACCATCTCCTTGGTCTGAATACAAGAAAAAGCTAAGACATGAAACTGGCGAGATCAACATGGTTGAATTAGGAAAGAAAATTCAAGTGGAAGAGATGCTGTGCACCAAGGATAAGAACGTGTCTTCTCAAGGGACATGAGTAACAAAGCTCATATGACTGAACACAGATCTTCCAAAGCTGGAAAAGGTGAGAGTAACAATCGTAACTCTAAGCGTGGTCCTCCCAAGAAAGGTATGTTTCGAAAACCAGAGTCTAGCATTACTAAAATTAAGGGTGCTTGTTATGCGTGTGGAGTTACTGGACATATGGCAGTTCACTGTAGATATCGTAAGGACAAAAAGGATAGTGCTAACTTGGTTGAAAAGAACAAGGACGAGTTTTCTGCAGTAGTGTCTGAAGTTAATTTGGTGACCAATGTGATGGACTGGTGGGTAGACTCTGGAGCTACCAAGCATGTTTGTGGGAACAGAGACCTGTTCACCTCCTACCAGAGGGTAGGGGAAGGCGAGAAACTCTATATGGGTAACTCATCTGCATCAGAGGTTGCAGGAAAAGGAAAGGTCGGTCTGAAGCTCACATCTGGCAAGACTCTCACATTGAATGAAGTTCTTCATGTTCCAGACATCTGCAAAAATCTTGTTTCTTGTTCTGTTTTAGATGATAAGGGTTTTAAAGTTTCAATTGAGTCTGGAAAACTTATAGTAACTAAGGGCAATGATTATGTGGGTAAGGGTTATAAGACTGGGGGTCTTTACAAACTTAATGCAACCTGTCCTGAAGTGAAATTGAATGATTCTTCTGCTTACATGTGTGTGTCATCGAATGTTTGGCATGGTAGACTTGGTCATGTAAATTACAAATTTGTGGGGGGAGGCTATCCTCTCAGCCAATTACATCCTGAACAGAGTACCCTTTAAAGGATCAGATAAAAGTCCATATGAGTTATGGAAAGGTAAACAACCATCTTATGATTACTTCAAAGTGTGGGGGTGCTTGGAAAGGTGGCCATCCCTCCTCCTAAGACAAATAAGATAGGACCCAAAACCGTTGATTGTGTTTTTATAGGGTATCCTGAGCATTCTAGTGCTCATAGGTTTATGGTTGTGAGTTCTGAAATTTCTGACATAGGGTTGAATACTATCATGGAGTCTAGGGATGCTGAGTTCTTTGAGAATGTTTTTCCTATGAAACGTGATTCTCGAAAGAGATGTTTAGATGATCCCCTAGAATTTACATCATCCAGTCAGTCATTACCTTTAGAGGAAGATGAACCAGAAATAGAACCTAGAAGAGGTAAAAGGGTTAAAACTATGAAAACCTATCCTGGTTGCATTACATACCTAGCCGAGTCTGATCCTCAGACTTATAAAGAAGCCATGACTTGTCCTGAAGCTCCGTGGTGGAAAGAAGCTTCAATTAGTGAAATGGATTCCATTCGAGAAAACGGTACTTTTGAACTTGTAGATTTACCTCCAGGGTCTAAGGCCATAGGTTGTAAATGGATTTTCAAGAGAAAACGTAATATAAATGGAACTATTGAAAAATACAAGGCTAGGTTGGTAGCGAAAGGCTATAAACAGATAGAAGGTATAGACTTCTTTGATACATATTCACCAGTAAGTAGAATTAGCTCCATTAGGATGTTAATTGCTATAGCTTCTGTCCATAACCTACAGATACATCAAATGGATGTAAAGACAGCGTTTTTGAATGGTGAATTAGATGAAGAAATTTATATGGAACAACCCGAAGGATTTGTAGTTAAAGGTTGTGAGAAGAAGGTTTGTAAACTGAAGAAATCTTTGTATGGATTGAAACAAGCACCTAAACAGTGGCATGAGAAATTTGATCATGTGATGATTTCTAGTGGTTTTAGAATTAATGAATCTGATAAGTGTGTTTATACTAAACTTGTCAAGGATGCCTGTGTGATTGTATGCTTGTATGTTGATGATATGCTTATACTAGGTACAAACATGGATGTTATTAATACCACTAAGAAAATGTTGAATGAGAACTTTGACATGAAAGACTTAGGCCCCGCTGATGTCATATTAGGGATGAAGATTAGAAAAACTTCTAATGGCTATAGTCTGAGTCAGTCTCATTATGTTGAATCCATACTTAAGAAATATAATCAGTTTGACTGTAAACCTGTTTGCACTCCATATGATTCTTCTTGCAAACTCATGAAGAATAAGGGTGTAGGTGTTAACCAACTTGAATACTCAAGAGTCATAGGAAGTCTGATGTATTTGATGAATTGTACGAGACCAGACATTGCTTATGCTGTGAGTAGGTTAAGCAGGTATACTTGTAATCCAGGGCAGAAACATTGGGATGCACTTAATAGAGTGCTAAAGTACTTGAAGTACACAATGACCTTTTGTTTGAATTACGAAGGGTATCCGGCCGTCCTTGAGGGATTTTGCGATGCGAACTGGATAGCAGACTCAGAGGAGTCTAAGTCTACGAGTGGATATGTATTCACTCTAGCAGGTGCGTCTGTATCTTGGAAGAGTTCCAAACAGACATGTATAGCTCGCTCAACTATGGAGTCGGAGTTTATTGCGTTAGATAAAGCAGGAGAGGAGGCCGAATGGCTAAGAAACTTTTTAGAAGATATTCCTCTCTGGCATAGGCCTGTGCCAGCTATATCTATACATTGTGACAGCAAATCTGCAATAGGTAGAGCTAAAAATAGCTTCTACAATGGAAAGTCTATACATATGCGTAGAAGACATGATTCTTTGAAATTACTAATCTCAACAGGCGTTATTTCCATAGATTGGACAAGGTCCAAGGAGAATATCGCGGACCCTTTGACGAAAGGCTTGTCCAAGGAGATAGTTAGTAAAGCATCGAAGGGGATGGGGCTTAGGCTCAAATAATTAAACTTGCCATGAAGGATACTCAACCTTGCTGACTGGAGATTCCAAGATCAAGGTTTCGAATGAGACAACTAATTTGTGGTAGTTAAAGGTAAACACTATCAGATAATTTTATTATCTGTCCCTTCCCTATGGTGTTGATGTGATAGTGTGACTGCATGTGGAGGATGACTTTTAATTAAGTCTTAATGAGTTCTATAGTTTCAATTTAAGATTGAAGTGGGGTGTAGCAGTAAGCACTCTTGATGGAACTCACCTATCTGAATGAGGAAGTGGGTCGCTTCCTATGAGAATGGAGCCAATTCTTTAGAGCATTCTGAGAAACAGGATATGTCCAGGGCCAAAATGGACAAAACGGCACGAACTTAGCAACACTTGGAGGATATCATGCGTGGATATTATTTGAACTACACCAAACGCTAGCAGTTCAAGACATCGCGTTCACTGTTTAGCTAGTAGTTCCGGTAACTTCTCACTAAGCAAGGTTCAAGACCTCATGGACACCTTTGCCTAAATGGTATTTTCCTTACTCTGATTTTTCGTTTTCCGATATTTCATTCATGTGGGGGATTGTTGGAGAAAATGAGTTTTAATTAAAAAGATTTTATGGTCTTGGTATGGTTTGATCTAATGACCTAAGGGTCTAAGGATACTCACTCATTTTTGGGTGAATGAAGTGGAACCTTTAGTCCCACATTGTGGAAAACTAAAGAGGAGCTCCACTATATAATCATACACTTATGTATGAATTGTAAAACGTGGGTGGAGCGGGTGGGCAAAAATACATATTTTGACCCATGCGATATACGCGTATACCATGCACCAAGTCCCTTTCCTATTCGGATTTATTTTTGGAGAATTTTTTCTTTAGGAATTTAATTCCAAAATTATTTTTTAAGAGTTTTATTTGTGGGAAATTCCTTTTACGAGTTTTACTTGTTTTTGAAGAAAACAAAAAAAAACCTAACTTGATTTGCAAGTATCTCATCCTATAAATATGACTCGAAATTCTGTTTTAAAAAACACAAGCAGCGACTATCTCTAGGTCTACTTTTCTTCTTCTTCTTATATTTTGTGCGGCGTTTTGCTTCCATCCCTGTTGCTGAGTTCAAGAGTGGGTAACTTGCGTTGTGCTAACTCAAGTTATATCGGGCAGTCTTATCCTGGACACATCTTCGCACGTTGGGGTTTAGCATTACTTCAGAGTATACCCGCGAACTAATGTGTTAAGGACAGCTTGTTGAACCTGTGATTCTGCCCTCATCAATTTGTTCGTGGTAGAGTTGTTTGATACTGTTCTTTATATTATTGTTTGATACATCTGACGTTTCTTCAATTGTTGCAAGATTCCAACAATCTTAACACATTATATTCCTTGTAACAATGGGAAAGAACGATGTTGAAAGACCACAGAAGTTTAACGGAAAGGATTTCAAGAGATGGCAATCCAAGATGCTATTTTATCTAAGCCATCATGAACTGGATTATGTACTTGTTCCACATGCTGAATTGATGAATGCTGAAGGTTTAACTGAGGAGGCGATCGAGTATAACAAGAGGTGTAATTTTCTGGCGAAAAATCATATCATGAATGGTTTGGAAGATGCGATGTATGATTTTTACAATGCTAAAGAAAATTTCAGTGCTTATGATTTGTGGACTGCGTTAGAAGCAAAGTATCAAGCGGAGACTGCAGGGAGCAAGAAATTTCTGGTGGCGAAGTTTATGGACTTCAAGATGACGAATGATAAACCTGTTGTTGATCAATTTCTCGAATTTCAACAGATCATTAATGAGATTCTTGCTGAAGGTATGGTCATTGATGAGACGTTTCAAGTATCTGCGGTAATTGAGAAGTTACCATCTTCTTGGTCTGAATACAAGAAAAAGCTAAGACATGAAACTGGCGAGATCAACATGGTTGAATTAGGAAAGAAAATTCAAGTGGAAGAGATGCTGTGCACCAAGGATAAGAACGTGTCTTCTGCAAGGGACATGAGTAACAAAGCTCATATGACTGAACACAGATCTTCCAAAGCTGGAAAAGGTGAGAGTAACAATCGTAACTCTAAGCGTGGTCCTCCCAAGAAAGGTATGTTTCGAAAACCAGAGTCTAGCATTACTAAAATTAAGGGTGCTTGTTATGCGTGTGGAGTTACTGGACATATGGCAGTTCACTGTAGACATCGTAAGGACAAAAAGGATAGTGCTAACTTGGTTGAAAAGAACAAGGACGAGTTTTCTCTGCAGTAGTGTCTGAAGTTAATTTGGTGACCAATGTGATGGACTGGTGGGTAGACTCTGGAGCTACCAAGCATGTTTGTGGGAACAGAGACCTGTTCACCTCCTACCAGAGGGTAGGGGAAGGCGAGAAACTCTATATGGGTAACTCATCTGCATCAGAGGTTGCAGGAAAAGGAAAGGTCGGTCTGAAGCTCACATCTGGCAAGACTCTCACATTGAATGAAGTTCTTCATGTTCCAGACATCTGCAAAAATCTTGTTTCTTGTTCTGTTTTAGATGATAAGGGTTTTAAAGTTTCAATTGAGTCTGGAAAACTTATAGTAACTAAGGGCAATGATTATGTGGGTAAGGGTTATAAGACTGGGGTCTTTACAAACTTAATGTAACCTGTCCTGAAGTGAAATTGAATGATTCTTCTGCTTACATGTGTGTGTCATCGAATGTTTGGCATGGTAGACTTGGTCATGTAAATTACAAATCAATGCATAAACTGGCTAGCGTAGGCTGCATACCCAAATTCACTTTGGATAAAAGTTATAAGTGTGAGATTTGCGTAGAATCTAAGCATGCTAAGAAATCATTCAGGAAGAATGTCCAGAGAAACACTAAACCCTTAGAATTGATTCATTCAGACGTAGTTGACATGAAGTCAGTTCAAACTAGAGGTGGTAAGAAATGGTTTGTCACTTTTATAGATGATTGTACGAGGTACTGTCAGGTTTATTTGCTTAGAGGGAAGGACAATGCCTTAGAAGCCTTTAAGATATATAAACGTGAAGTTGAAAACCAATTGAATGCTACCATTAAAACTTTTAGGTCTGACCGTGGTGGTGAGTATCTAATTCCTATTGGAGATTTCTGTGAAGAACATGGGATAATACATGAAACTACAGCCCCTTATTCACCTCAATCCAATGGTGTAGCTGAACGAAAGAACCGTACCCTTAAGGATATGATGAATGCCATGTTGATTAGTTCAGGATTACCTTCGAATTTGTGGGGGGAGGCTATCCTCTCAGCCAATTACATCCTGAACAGAGTACCCTTTAAAGGATCAGATAAAAGTCCATATGAGTTATGGAAAAGTAAACAACCATCTTATGATTACTTCAAAGTGTGGGGGTGCTTGGCAAAGGTGGCCATCCCTCCTCCTAAGACAAATAAGATAGGACCCAAAACCGTTGATTGTGTTTTTATAGGGTATCCTGAGCATTCTAGTGCTCATAGGTTTATGGTTGTGAGTTCTGAAATTTCTGACATAGGGTTGAATACTATCATGGAGTCTAGGGATGCTGAGTTCTTTGAGAATGTTTTTCCTATGAAACGTGATTCTCGAAAGAGATGTTTAGATGATCCCCTAGAATTTACATCATCCAGTCAGTCATTACCTTTAGAGGAAGATGAACCAGAAATAGAACCTAGAAGAGGTAAAAGGGTTAAAACTATGAAAACCTATCCTGGTTGCATTACATACCTAGCCGAGTCTGATCCTCAGACTTATAAAGAAGCCATGACTGTACTGAAGCTCCATGGTGGAAAGAAGCTTCAATTAGTGAAATGGATTCCATTCGAGAAAACGGTACTTTTGAACTTGTAGATTTACCTCCAGGGTCTAAGGCCATAGGTTGTAAATGGATTTTCAAGAGAAAACGTAATATAAATGGAACTATTGAAAAATACAAGGCTAGGTTGGTAGCGAAAGGCTATAAACAGATAGAAGGTATAGACTTCTTTGATACATATTCACCAGTAAGTAGAATTAGCTCCATTAGGATGTTAATTGCTATAGCTTCTGTCCATAACCTACAGATACATCAAATGGATGTAAAGACAGCGTTTTTGAATGGTGAATTAGATGAAGAAATTTATATGGAACAACCCGAAGGATTTGTAGTTAAAGGTTGTGAGAAGAAGGTTTGTAAACTGAAGAAATCTTTGTATGGATTGAAACAAGCACCTAAACAGTGGCATGAGAAATTTGATCATGTGATGATTTTTTCTAGTGGTTTTAGAATTAATGAATCTGATAAGTGTGTTTATACTAAACTTGTCAAGGATGCCTGTGTGATTGTATGCTTGTATGTTGATGATATGCTTATACTAGGTACAAACATGGATGTTATTAATACCACTAAGAAAATGTTGAATGAGAACTTTGACATGAAAGACTTAGGCCCCGCTGATGTCATATTAGGGATGAAGATTAGAAAAACTTCTAATGGCTATAGTCTGAGTCAGTCTCATTATGTTGAATCCATACTTAAGAAATATAATCAGTTTGACTGTAAACCTGTTTGCACTCCATATGATTCTTCTTGCAAACTCATGAAGAATAAGGGTGTAGGTGTTAACCAACTTGAATACTCGAGAGTCATAGGAAGTCTGATGTATTTGATGAATTGTACGAGACCAGACATTGCTTATGCTGTGAGTAGGTTAAGCAGGTATACTTGTAATCTAGGGCAGAAACATTGGGATGCACTTAATAGAGTGCTAAAGTACTTGAAGTACACAATGACCTTTTGTTTGAATTACGAAGGGTATCCGGCCGTCCTTGAGGGATTTTGCGATGCGAACTGGATAGCAGACTCAGAGGAGTCTAAGTCTACGAGTGGATATGTATTCACTCTAGCAGGTGCGTCTGTATCTTGGAAGAGTTCCAAACAGACATGTATAGCTCGCTCAACTATGGAGTCGGAGTTTATTGCGTTAGATAAAGCAGGAGAGGAGGCCGAATGGCTAAGAAACTTTTTAGAAGACATTCCTCTCTGGCATAGGCCTGTGCCAGCTATATCTATACATTGTGACAGCAAATCTGCAATAGGTAGAGCTAAAAATAGCTTCTACAATGGAAAGTCTATACATATGCGTAGAAGACATGATTCTTTGAAATTACTAATCTCAACAGGCGTTATTTCCATAGATTGGACAAGGTCCAAGGAGAATATCGCGGACCCTTTGACGAAAGGCTTGTCCAAGGAGATAGTTAGTTAAGCATCGAAGGGGATGGGGCTTAGGCTCAAATAATTAAACTTGCCATGAAGGATACTCAACCTTGCTGACTGGAGATTCCAAGATCAAGGTTTCGAATGAGACAACTAATTTGTGGTAGTTAAAGGTAAACACTATCAGATAATTTTATTATCTGTCCCTTCCCTATGGTGTTGATGTGATAGTATGACTGCATGTGGAGGATGATTTTTAATTAAGTCTTAATGAGTTCTATAGTTTCAATTTAAGATTGAAGTGGGGGTGTAGCAGTAAACACTCTTGATGGAACTCACCTATCTGAATGAGGAAGTGGGTCGCTTCCTATGAGAATGGATCCAATTATTTAGAGCATTCTGAGAAACAGGATATGTCCAGGGCCAAAATGGACAAAACGGCACGAACTTAGCAACACTTGGAGGATATCATGCGTGGATATTATTTGAACTACACCAAACGCTAGCAGTTCAAGACATCGCGTTCACTGTTTAGCACACCAAACGCTAGCAGTTCACGGATTTATTTTTGAACTACACCAAACGCTAGCAGTTCACGGATTTATTTTTGGGAGAATTTTTTCTTTAGGAATTTAATTCCAAAATTATTTTTTAAGAGTTTTATTTGTGGGAAATTCCTTTTACGAGTTTTACTTGTTTTTGAAGAAAACAAAAAACCTAACTTGATTTGCAAGTATCTCATCCTATAAATATGACTCGAAATTCTGTTTTAAAAATACACAAGCAGCGACTATCTCTAGGTCTACTTTTCTTCTTCTTCTTATATTTTGTGCGGCGTTTTGCTTCCATCCCTGTTACTGAGTTCAAGATTGGGTAACTTGCGTTGTGCTAACTCAAGTTATATCGGGCAGTCTTATCCTGGACACATCTTCGCACGTTGGGGTTTAGCATTACTTCAGAGTATACCCGCGAACTAATGTGTTAAGGACAGCTTGTTGAACCTGTGATTCTGCCCTCATCAATTTGTTCGTGGTAGAGTTGTTTGATACTGTTCTTTATATTTATTGTTTGATACATCTGACGTTTCTTCAATTGTTGCAAGATTCCAACAGTTCCAATCTGAGTTCCCCACACATGACAAGCTGAATTCACCAGCCAAGTTATATGATACACCCATACTATCCTCACACCCTGCGTTGTCACAAAGTCCCTATCTCATACATTAGCTTTCAAAGAAAGAATGACAAGAACATACGTAAGAGATATCAATGCAAATTCTTACCATGCCCCAGACAGTGAATGGAAATCCTCCAAGCCAATATAAGATCACCCCAAGTATAATTGGATGAACAACATAAGTTTTTTGAAGAAATCTGTAGAAGGGTTGCTTCTCTAGATCTCCTACATTGTTTCGTTCTCCACACTGCGAGCACAATCGTCAGATCGAACGAAAAAAGAAAAAGAAAAAATAACAACAGAAGAGAAAGAAAGAGATTCCATACTTTTTCAAGGATAGAATTAGTGTCAAAGAGCCAACTCATATGGCTAAACCAAAAACCCTCAATGGGGTCCTTGTCTGAATCACAAAATTGGTGATGATACCTATGAGTACTAACCCAATCAATTGGATTTCCCTGCACCCAAACACAAGAATGGGCATCACGAAAAAAATGAAATGACAAAACAAAATTTGGTGAAAAGCATTGAAATTTTGACTCACTTTGAGCACCACAATAAGCAAACAAATATCCAAGAAACTTAGGAAGTTTAAAGCTTCTATGAGAAAGATTTCGATGAAACGAGAGAGTAATTCCAAAGAGTCCAGTGATCACATAAAGCGAAACAGCAACCCAAAATGCATTCCAACTGAACATAAAAGGCGCGAAAAGGCAGCATATATGCATTGAGAGCACAACAACAGCAGTTGCAATATCAGCTGAATTCCATTTCCTTGCAAAATAAACACTCCTCATTTTCACTTTCACATCCGATAAAAATATTTTGCCAACATTTTCGTCTGCCGGTGACACTGCAAAAACAACGGTCACCGGCCGTCTCTTTTGCCGGAGATTCAAAGGATTGTATGCATCTGAGATGAAGAATGAGTGAGTGAGTTGTATCAACATTTTTCCTCACATTAGTCCTAATATTACCACTATGGATGAACTTAGATAGTGATTTTTTGATTACTGGTGTTTGGCGAGAAGATGGGGAGAATCTGGAATTGGGTGTTACTGATGTCAAAGCCATTGAATTGAAAATGGTTGGCTTTTCATTTCTGGGTAAGGCAAAATTTGTTATGGTCAGAGAGATAGATGTACTTGAAAATCAAGGACAACGAGGTTTGAGAGAGACACTTGTCCGCTAGCGACACGATTTTTATTTGAATTTGTGGTTATGTTTCTCACCATATATTTCTTACTGATTGTATGGATTAGGCTGACTGACACTTGCACAGACTTTCTGCAGCTTTGAAGGAGGAGGCTTCAATGGCTGTTTCAACTGCTTCAATTATCTCTTCCCCGTCGCAGCGTCTCTTCAGTCGCCGTTCTTATTCAACTTGCCACTCTAGCCCATCAGTTTCGAATCCTTTTGGTATGCCTTCTTTACTAGTCTGGTTTTTATATATTGTTGATGAAATAGCTCTAAATTGAATTTGTTTTCTTAGAGCTAATATTATAGCTTAAACAGAGATAAAAATTGATGTATCTTGAGCTACGTTTCTTTGAGCTGTATTTAGCAAGGTTTTTCTTTTTGTTGCATAACATGTAATTTTGCAGGTACTCTTCCATTGAGAGGGTATTCTCTTGAAAAGAAAGGAGATGCACTCAAGATAACCACCAAAGTCAGTGCCGCCGCTGTTGCAACCCAAACTGAAGAGGAAACTAAAAAGTATGTATTTCAGATGGAACAAGGCAACCTTTACAAACAATTGGCCATATGAAATTTGAACACATATTCATAATTTTGATTGTAAAACCAAAAATCCTTTAACTTTGCAGGTATCAATTACCGACATGGGCAGACTTTGATCTAGGAAGAGCTCCTGTCTTCTGGAAGACCATGAATGGCCTTCCTCCTACCTCTGTATGTTAGCACTCAGAAACCAAGATTTCTTTATTTTGAGTCAACACAATTTTTGTAATAAAAACAAAGGGACTCAGACATTCAGTTAAACTTAGCTGATTCTGGTAATAAAATTTTGTTAATCTACAGGGTGAGAAGCTAACAATATTCTACAATCCCATGGCAAAAGGTTTGGCTCCAAATGAAGAGTTCGGGGTTGCATTTAATGGTAATCGAATATTCAATTCTTGTAATCTACTTTAGTGAACTATGAGATATACAGCTGCCATTGTTTAAATTCCATCTTTCTCTGCTAACTGGGTTTTCGATGTTAATAGGAGGTTTTAATCAGCCCATTATGTGTGGTGGTGAGCCGCGATCTATGCTCAAGAAGACTCGCGGCAAAGCTGATCCTCCATTTTACACCATCAAGATTTGTGTTCCTAAACATGGTTGGTAATGTTGAATCATTTCATATATACCTTAGCTTTGGCTGGCTCTTATTTTTCCTAACTTTTATGGTTATCTCTCCATGTTTTTTTCGGCATGCAGCTATAAGCTTGATCTTCTCATTCACGAATGGAAGCGAGTGGGACGGACCGTACAAAATTCAGTTTGAGAGTCTTAAAGTATGGAGAAACAGGCCCCTGGCCTTCTTTAACGAGGTAACTACTCTTACACTATGTACGCCGTCTCAAATTACTAAATTTAGCTTCAATTGAAGTAAAAATGCTCCCTAATAAACTTATACATTCTAATGATGCATTGCAGGGGTTGGCTGAAGAATTGAGCCGAGACGGTGCTTGTGAAAAAGCAATTTTCCCGGATTCCGATATTGTTCCTACTCGTTGTCGCATGATTGGTAATTTAAATGTTGAAGGGGTAAGTAAGATGATTTAGCTGTATTAATAAATTTCATTTTAAACAACCCAAGCCAACAAACTGTTAAGCAAACCGATATATCCGACTTGTTATGCTAATGGACGTTGTTAAATTATGTACGACAGGGTGACCGCTGCGAGTTGAACTTTGTAACAGGATGCACGGACCCAAGTTCACCGGAATATAACCCGTTAGCAAATGTAGATGACGGATCTTGTCCGCCATATTCAGACTCAGAGTCAGAGGAATAGAATCAAACCTTCTGTGTCTATTATCCAACTTTGCATGTATGTATAGTGTATCATAAATAATTTGATTACATTCATAATTTATACAGTACATTACAACATAGTTAAAAAAAAATTCTCAAGACCTCATCCACAGAAACAGGGTTGCTCTGTTACTGTCTTTATACTCGAGGAACATTTATGTCTCTTTTCTTTATTTTCAATCCTGCAACTTATTAGTTCTTGTGTTTGTTATACGGAATAAGAACTAGTGCCTAAACGATCCATAGGTATTCGCATATTACAATCACTTGGCTCACGATATGCTTACTTTGTAATGTCCATCTTGTATATATATATTCCTTACTTGGTGTCTTTGATTTATATGCATCACAAACAACTGCCATTGTGCAGCTTTGCTGAGAATGGTTACGATTTCGGCCACGTTATGGCCGAATTATAGTGGACATGTACTAAAATATTGCTTTTAACGGCCAAGTTATGGCTGGCCGGCTATCCTTCGATGTAAACCCCCAAGTTTTTCCATCTTGTTTGCACATTTTCCTATCACATTGTAGTCCCAAAATAAGTATTTATCCAAATGTGTTCATCCCATTGGAATTACCCCGATGGACGCGACAATAAAATCTAGAACGGAAACAACCGTTTCTGGTTGACACTGTAGAATCTAAAAGCATCTCCAATGCAAAGGGTTAAGGTCTTAAAATTGCATGATGCATAGGATTTAAGATCTTATCTACCAAATTTTCATCTCCAATACAAGAGTGGAGGTCATAAATAAAGATGACATGACTAAGTGGGGGTAAAGGAGAAAGTCTTAATAAGACTTTCTTCATGACCCTCGGTCTTAAGTCCACATCATATGTTGTCTTTAAATTTAAACAAAAAGTGTTAGATAACACCTTGGGGATTGGAGATGAAATTTAGGTGGAGATTTTTATATTTATTTATTTTTGTCATGTAGTAAATGACCCACAGCTAAAAGGTGTTAATAAGAGCTCCACATAGGATGACCTTGACCCCTAGCATTGGAGACGCTCTAAAAGCAACTCCAATTGGCATAACAAACAGTCAGATTTTCCTATTATACACCTACAGTGGGGTTGGAAGACCATTAAAACGGATGAGAAAACCTCCAAACACAAGGGTTTGTTCATTGCGTCTCTGATTGAACCGATCGACTCAATCAAGAACGACTGGTTCCAACAAGGCCGATCGGTGTGTACTGAGTCGAGACTCGATTTCCACAGAGCCGAAGCTCGTACCATACTTATCCGGCCGGTTCCTGCTGGGCCGACAACGGCTAATTACATCCAACGGCTACTAATTCACTCCCTATAAATTCAGTTGATTTCAACTCCAAAACTCACACCTTCTCCACCTTCTACACTTAGAAAATTCTTATAATTCATATTCAATGTCTCCTTCAACACCCCCAAAAATTTATAATTTCACTTCACTCACACCTTCTTCACCCACTTTATAATTTCACTTTCTAAAACACATTCTTAGATAAGATGGCAAGTCAAGAAGATACACAAAATTCTGCATCACAAAGAGTTCGCGGTCCGAATTTCAGTTTAGAAGAACATGAAGAAATCTGCAGAGCTTATGCATCATTCTAATTTGAATGTTAATGGAAAGGCTGAGGTATACGATGGAGTCGGTGTGAAAAAAACAAAAAGGCTCAGAAAGAAAGCTCAAGATGATGCACAATCATCAAATTCAACTTCGGCCGAGTTCAACCTTCAAGGTTATTTTGAAAAAAAATAAAAGAATGATATGGATAAACTAGTTATACGTAATAAAATGGCTTCAGAAATGAAGAAATGTCGTAAGGCAGTTGAAAAGAAAAACTTTAATGCACACATGCGAGGAATTATGGGAATGGACTTTTCCAAGATGAATTGGGCACAACTTCGATACTGGCAAGATGAATTTGATGCAATTTAAGCACATAAGGCCCAGCAACGGCCAACACCAGATGACGGATCTTCTTCTGATGAATAAGACGCCCATAAGGAGGATATCAATAATGTCATCACATTGGCATGGTTTTTTAAATTCATGACTTAGTTGTTAGTTTAACTTGTTATGTGTAATTCTTTTAGTTTTTTTTTTTTCAATTTAATCCTTACTTGCAATTTAAATTATCAGAGTACACGAATCAAAGTACATGAATTAAACTACCGAAATCAAAGTACACAAATCAAATTACACTAAAAAAAAAAATTGTAAGGGTTTCTTCTTCCAAAATCATCCCACAAGTGAGCAGTGAGATCCTCCTTTAGTCTTAAATGTAAACCTATGTTTTGAATTCTCTCTTCCACCAATCTATATTCTCGTGCAGGCACACCCCATGAGGGTTGAACATCTTTCCTCATATCTTTATCTGGATAATGAACCCAGGTTTTATCCCGTCGAGTTTCTTCAATTACCATATTGTGCAAAATGATGCAGGTGAGCATAACTCTATTTATTTTTATTGGTTTAAAAGAACGATATGGTCCACAAATTATATGGAACTTTCTCTTCAAAACTCCAAATACTCGTTCCATATCCTTCCTACATGCCATATGTCTTTTGTTAAACAACCATTGAGCACGGACATATTCTTCATTTATAGGTATCTCATCGTAAGCTTGAATTAAAGTTGACCACGCCAGATAAATTCCGCGCGCCAGAAAATACCCCATGTTATACTGATTGTCGTTGATGGTGAAATTGGCAGCTGGAGCATTTCTTCAATTCTTCGAACAACATAGATTTGTGCAAGATATTGATGTCGTTGTTGCAACCCGGAAGTCCAAAAAAAGCATGTTATATCCAACAATCATAAGAAGTTGTCTCTTCCAAAACCACAGTTGGTTTTGTGTAATGTCCCTTGTACTAACCTTGCCAAGCATACGGACATCCATGCCACATCCAATGCATGCAATCAAGGCTACCGAACATTCCAGGAAAGCCTCTCTCCCCATTCTGAGTTAGTAGTCGATTGACATTATCTTGTGTTGGTTGTCATAAAAAACGTGGACCAAAATGGTTTACTACAGTTTCGCAAAACATTTTGAGATTATCATATGCAGTTGTTTTTCCCATGCGAATGTACTCATCCCAAGTGTCCGCTGATAGACGCATTTATGTGTCTATTTTCATATCTTTTGTGTATTTTGTTAGTACCCATTTTTGCTTATTGTGGTGTTTTTATGTTTGTTTAGGTGTTTTTGGAGAAATACCCCTTGTGTAGAAAGAGTTGCTCAATAAGTAATGTTTTACACCCCGGAGAAATACACTGAAAGGCACCCCAGAAATGTACCGGAAACGTCCCAGAAATGTCTCGGAGGATCCCAGAAAAATTACTATTTCCACCCAAATTACTATTCGCACCCCAGCACTCTGGATAAGGGGCACCTTCTTCTCAAATTCAAATAAACTTTTTGGCGGGAAAATTGGTTCATCAACTGGCAGAATTTAAATCGACAAAATGAAGGTGTTGTGGTGCGATTCAATGGCTCAAACTTGGTAGGAAGATGTGATATAGCTTAAGGAACACATTGTGGGCATCGGATTCGATCGGAATTGGCTGGAAATCCTGGTTTGAGTCACGATCTCAAAACAGAGCAACGTGTCATGTAACACGAGTTTGATTGTGTGTTTGCCATGCATGGAGTGTTTTGGAGAAGTTCGATGACTTTGGAGGCGTGGGGAAGGTTAACTAGAGCGTGCAGGATCAAATTTTACGTGTGTAGAAGCCAAAAATGGAAATTATTGTTAAATATGGGCATCGAGCAATGAGGGATTAAATGGAGAATATACGCAAGTAATGGTCGGATATTTTGGTCCTAAAACACTATAAATACAAGGAAAAAGAGCTTGGAAGGGTTGGAGAGTTTTGGGGGAGAGTTTGGAGTCGAGAGAATCAAAAGAAGAGGTCGAAATCATCAAGAGAAAACTTGACAGAAATACACGTTGCTGCTGCTCTGAAGAACAAGGAATCGGCCACGGTTCCTTCATCCGATTTGCAACATCATATTTTAAATCTGAACAAAATGATTATAGATTTTTCGTGGCTTGTAGTTGTAGTGATAAGGGGTATCGTTAAAACTCGAACTTGTGAAGGTAACTTTTTTCTAGATTTAAATAAATAAAATTACATGCACAATATTAACAAAATATGGGAGAGAATTTTTACTGGGGATCAGGATTCCACCATCCACCAAAATTTATGTGATTCAATAACAATTCTTATCATGCAATTCTAAACAATATAACTCCAATCAAAGGAAATTGTGATTCTAATCATTGCCTAAATTAGATTTTGAAAACATCCATTGTTAATCGCAAGCATGAAGTATCAAAAGCAATTTACTAAGCATACTCCATCAAGAGAAAACACAATTGATTAATAAAAATCATTTACTCCATATTTATTCGGTGCAATTAATCATAAAAGAGTTGCATAAATAAATTTAAATAAATTTTACCACATAACTTTTGAAAGAACGGCTTCCCTCGTCACCCCTGGGATTGGATTTAGCTACTCATGATGAAAAACCTCTCAAAATGATTCATTGATGCTCAAAAGTTGTTTACAATCAAGAGAAAATGTAAATATAATCGGGTTTGGAACGCATATAAACGTTACACACTGCCATTACAAGAGCGACAGAAATGAAAAGTTGTTCCCTGGTTGAATGCGACCAACAGCTGAGTGTCGCAGACGCTTGCGAAGAACGACTGCTGCTGCAAGTCTGTTCTTCCCGTTCTTCCTTTCTCGCACCAGCAGAAACTTTCTCTCTGGATGTTTTTTTTTTCTTTGATTCTCTCGACTCCAAACTCTCCCCCAAAACTCTCCAACCCTTCCAAGCTCTTTTTCCTTGTATTTATAGTGTTTTAGTACCAAAATATCCGACCATTACTTGCGTATATTCTCCATTTAATCCGTCATTGCTCGATGCCCATATTTAACAATAATTTCCATTTTTGGCTTCTACACACGTAAAATTTGATCCTGAACGCTCTAGTTAACCTTCCCCACGCCTCCAAAGTCATCGAACTTCTCCAAAACACTCCATGCATGGCAAACACACAATCAAACTCGTGTTACAGGACACGTTGCTCTGTTTTGAGCTCGTGACTCAAACCAGGATTTCCAGCCAATTCCGATCGAATCCGATGCCCACAATGTGTTCCTTAAGCTATATCACATCTTCCTACCAAGTTTGAGCCATTGAATCGCACCACAACACCTTCATTTTGTCGATTTAAATTCTGCCAGTTGATGAACCAATTTTCCCGCCAAAAAGCTTATTTGAATTTGAGAAGAAGGTGCCCCTTATCCAGAGTGCTGGGGTGCGAATAGTAATTTAGGTGGAAATAGTAATTTTTCTGGGATCCTCCGGTACATTTCTGAGACGTTTCCGGTGCATTTCTGGGGTGCCTTTCAGTGCATTTCTCCAGGGTGTAAAACATTACTTATTGAGCAACTCTTTCTACACAAGGGGTATTTCTCCAAAAACACCTAAACAAACATAAAAACACCACAATAAGCAAAAATGGGTACTAACAAAATACACAAAAGAGATGAAAATAGACACATAAATGCGTCTATCAAATACCCCCAAACTTATTATTTGCTAGTCCTCGAGCAAAATTTATTCTTGAAAAGTGACCGAGTTAATCTCGGGTGGGTTTATCAGAGGTGTACCCACAAAAACCAATACTCCAGACCCTATCTATCTACGCAGAACCTTGGAAAGCACTAAAGAACCTCCTTGGTTGGCATACAATTATTGACTCTAAGAGGAAGAACCCTGATGCGAAATTCCAATTGTTGTACACGAGTTTGCACTCAAGCATACTAAAATTCATATAAGTGACAGAGCTCTACTAAGATAGTTTCACGATGGACATCATACTCGGAGTCAGACTAATCACATGAAAAGATTAAGAAGATGGAAAGAAAAATGTAGATGGTTGAAAAGCGAACGGTGTTTCCCATATCTGTCTGAAGGCCTCTGCCAAGATGAACCTAACCTAAATGACTGAGATACCGGTCTGACTAATATTAACACACTGGCATATACAAGGGAACCGGTGGTCAATAACTTAAATCTAGATCAACAAACTGGAAAATACAAGGGAACCAGCAGTTGACTACACATAACAATAACCATTTTTTATTATTATTATTTTTTTTTTGTTAACTTAACGGCATGAATAGATCTTTTGGATCCAAGCGCATGCTTCTTGTCAGCAGATAACACGATAGTTCCCACGGGTCCTGCATTCCACGCTTGCTTAGGCGACGGAAACAGGGAGAACACACACATATTGCTATCCAAGTGTTAGTATTTATTCCGATTGGTCTAACTGGTCCGGTCTATTTTTTTTTTTTTTTTGGAAAAGGTAACTCAGTCACTCTATTTCACCCTAGCAAAGGTAACAACTTGAATCGTGTGCCCCACCAAATCACTTGAAACAAAAGAAAACTAAAAATAGAAAGTGAAAAGGACTCGACAAGATATGGCGAAACTATCATGTTAATTCTAACACCTGAGCTCTGTGCTTTTATGAATAGACTCTATAGATGTTTCCATCTAGTCAGATTGGTTCCTCATCTCCTAAAACAAAAATGTTTCCATCCACTTAGATTGGTTAGTGCTATCCTTAATAGGCGTAAATTTCTAGGCTCTGGAGTTTATTTATTGCAACTAAAAAGTTTCTCCCATACCCCCAAACTTAAAATTAACATTGTCCTCAATGTTCTAAAGATGAAATTAAAAGCATGAACAAGGAGAGACAGTTACTATATGAAGAAAAAGAGTGAAGGAAGGAATTACCGGGTTGCATGAGATTGGGTTACCTCCCAAGAAGTGCTAAGTTTAAAGTCTTCAGCCAGACATCGGAAGGAATTAGTCACCTCATAGAATCATATAGAAGTAGTCGGAATAACTGTGGGTCATCTGGATCAAAAAGTATTACCCACAAGAAGAGGAAACTGCAACAGACCAAAAAGATGCCGAACATACCCTTGTTTAAGACAACTACATCTAGTTGTGGCTCAGGTTCAGGTTCTATAACTGGGTCTAGATAACAGGTTTTCATCGGTTGGATTTCCTCAAAGCTAAGATCCGGTTCAGGTATTAGAGTCTGGAAAAACTCAACTAAGAACTTATAAGCACATAACAACAACCTGAATAACTGGGGATCCTCTAAGTCAATCAGATCTGACTCACACAGCTGATCACAATGAAAGAGGTGGTCTTCCTGAAGAAAATGTGTCGACCCTAATATCCTAAAGTGATTAGGTTTAGTCTCAAAACTTAATAACCAACACATCTTAAAATCAAAAGTTCCCACAATTGGTTGAAAAGTTTTTGGTGGGAAAACAAAGTCAATCTTGGTATCATAGCCTGGGTTAACCACATCAACCAGATGATGGGTTTCTAAAAACTGAGCTTCTTTCTGGACATCATTAGGTTCGGGAAAACGTGTACGAAGATAATCTTGTAAGATGGTTGAGGCACAAATGTCAAGTCCTACAGGAGGGTACTTTTTAAGAGTTAAAGCACACAGAGAATGATAATCACCCCCAAACTTAGAGTTTTCTGTGTCTCTAGGAAGACTAGTCACAATTTCCCTAATTTCTAGGTCATCAGATTCCTGGAAATGGTCAATAGATTCTTCTAAGTTGGGTTCATCCTCACTCATTTCTACGATTTTATCATCTTCTAAGACTAGTGTTTCTAAATCGCTAGATTCTAAAACAGTATTCTCAGGGTAAACTCTTTCCTCTAAACCATCATCACAATCATATAAAGGATTATCAGAGAAAGTTTCATATAAAGGCTCATTAACTAAGGTGTTAATCAAAGTTACTTCCTCCGATCCATTAATAAGTTCATCAAATAATGGATTGTCCAATACTCTGTAGGCTAAAGGATCATGAACTTCATCGTCTAAAACGGTGGTATCTCTAGTCAGATCCACATCCTTTTGAATAGGTGAATAATCATTAAAATTATTGGGATCTGAACCAGAAATAATATTATCATTATGAAGCTCAAATGGAGTAACTAGTTCCGGATCACTATGCCTACAAATGTATGATTCTTCATCAATATTATCTTCATCATAATCATCATGAACCTCATCTAAAGTAGTGTCTTTTATTCTAACCTCGTCTTCTAGATTGGGCAAATATTCACTATTGATATCAAGGGTAGAATTGGAAACACTATATTGGAAATTAAGACTATCTTGAGCAGTTCTGTTCTGGGCCTCGAATAAAAGCTTTTGAATCGACTCACATGACTTCCTTATGGTATCGTGTATAGAAGGTTCACTCATGGGTGCATTTTTTTTATTCATTTCTAAAACAAACCTATTTGTATTCTCAGTTAATTGTTTGAGAGACTCTTCTAGAGGAAGAACAGGTTCAGAAGGATCATAATAGGGACTAGTTTTCAATAGTTTGATTGTATCCCCTAGAGACGAAGAACTAGTACTATAATCTTCTTGCTCGTAAGACTGATGCATGTGTGGATATTAATTGGGCTCACCATGGTATGACCCATATCCTTCCAAAGGATGGCGTTCCCAACCACTATTCCCAACATGGTCATAAAAGGATGATGTCCATATTCAAATTCAGGTCGATACTCATTGTATTGGCTTCTATCATACCAGTTCGACATTCTTAATTGCAAGGGAATTCTACACAACACAAACAAGGCTGACTCGACTCCACCAAAGAAAACCTAAAGATTTCTAGCAAACAAAAAGCATGATGGCTCCACTTAGATTGTTTCTAGACCAGCTTCTATCTTTCAAAAGGGAATTCGTTGCAATTTGAGCAAACCCCTCTGGAATCAATCCGAGTCAAAATAAGTTGAACTGAGGCGAGGGAAGCTCAGTGGAGCTTTGATACCCAAGGCCTCACCGCTATCACAAGGCGGCGCAGTCACGCATTCAACTCACAGAAACCATCATGAACTTTGGAGTGTGCTTAAAGAGCAACCAATATTTTTCGAACGAGTTTCCTATTAAGCTCGTTACCTTATCGGTCTCGTTCTCTTCCAAATTTTAAGCTTGGGTTCGCGTTAGGTTTCGTTTTCCTAAGGCGGGCAAGAAGGGAGCGGTGATGAAATCTGAACCCTTATCTTGTATTGGCCAGGCCTTGCCCTTTACTAGGAATTTAAAAACAGTCCAAATTCGTCCTCAATCAATGAATCACCTTAAGGAATGCAGTAACTCGCTTACAGGAGATTCGCGAGTGTTTCGATGGACTTACCTCCCGTACCAGACGGGGGATGAACCGTTGAAGTCGACTCGGGCCACGACTCCTATGTCAGGTACGAACCCGAGGGGCCGAGACGATATAGTAATCGTCGTCCTTCCCTGCAAACAGTTTATGTATAATTTTTTTTTTATTATTAATAATAAGACCCTTCCGTAGGGTTAAAAAAATGTCCAAAAATCCAGAATAAAGTCCAAATAAAAAGTCCAAAAAAAATTACAAAAATGATAAAAAAAAAAATCCTATTTACAAATTCTAAAAAAAATAAATAAAAGCTATATACAGAAGAAAAAAAATAATAATAATAAATATTAAATCCTAAAAAAGAAAATTATGTCTTTTTTTTTTCCTTCTCCCTTAGCTTTTAGCTTTTACCTTTAAGCTTTTTGTTCCCAAGTCCTTAGTATTCCACTTCGAACCTGTAAATCAAAGACATAAAAAGAAACGTAAAAAGGAACAAATAAAATAATAAAAAATAATAAAAACCTAAAAATTCTACCTAAGCACAAATCCGCGTCGGCGGCACCAAAATGATTATAGATTTTTCGTGGGTTGTAGTTGTAGTGATAAGGGGTATCGTTCAAACTCGAACTTGTGAAGGTAACTTTTTTCTAGATTTAAATAAATAAAATTATATGCACAATATTAACAAAATATGGGAGAGAATTTTTACTGGGGATCAGGATTCCACCATCCACCAAAATTTATGTGATTCAATAACAATTTTTATCATGCAATTCTAAACAATATAACTCCAATCAAAGGAAATTGTGATTCTAATCATTGCCTAAATTAGATTTTGAAAACATCCATTGTTAATCGCGAGCATGAAGTATCAAAAGCAATTTACTAAGCATACTCCATCAAGAGAAAACACAATTGATTAATAAAAATCATTTACTCCATATTTATTCGGTGCAATTAATCATAAAAGAGTTGCATAAATAAATTTAAATAAATTTTACCACATAACTTTTGAAAGAACGGCTTCCCCCGTCACCCCTGGGATTGGATTTAGCTACTCATGATGAAAAACCTCTCAAAATGATTCATTGATGCTCAAAAGTTGTTTACAATCAAGAGAAAATGTAAATATAATCGGGTTTGGAACGCATATAAACGTTACACACTGCCGTTACAAGAGCGACAGAAATGAAAAGTTGTTCCCTGGTTGAATGCGACCAACAGCTGAGTGTCGCAGACGCTTGCGAAGAACGACTGTTGCTGCAAGTCTGTTCTTCCCGTTCTTCCTTTCTCGCACCAGCATAAACTTTCTCTCTGGATGTTTTTTTTTTCTTTGATTCTCTCGACTCCAAACTCTCCCCCAAAACTCTCCAACCCTTCCAAGCTCTTTTGCCTTGTATTTATAGTGTTTTAGGACCAAAATATCCGACCATTACTTGCGTATATTCTCCATTTAATCCGTCATTGCTCAATGCCCATATTTAACAATAATTTCCATTTTTGGCTTCTACACACGTAAAATTTGATCCTGCACGCTCTAGTTAACCTTCCCCACGCCTCCAAAGTCATCGAACTTCTCCAAAACACTCCATGCATGGCAAACACACAATCAAACTCGTGTTACAGGACACGTTGCTCTATTTTGAGCTCGTCACTCAAACCAGGATTTCCAGCCAATCCGATCGAATCCGATGCCCACAATGTGTTCCTTAAGCTATATCACATCTTCCTACCAAGTTTGAGCCATTGAATCGCACCACAACACCTTCATTTTGTCGATTTAAATTCTGCCAGTTGATGAACCAATTTTCCCGCCAAAAAGTTTATTTGAATTTGAGAAGAAGGTGCCCCTTATCCAGAGTGCTGGGGTGCGAATAGTAATTTGGGTGGAAATAGTAATTTTTCTGGGATCCTCCGGTACATTTCTGGGACGTTTCCGGTGCATTTCTGGGGTGCCTTTCAGTGCATTTCTCCGGGGTGTAGAACATTACTTATTGAGCAACTCTTTCTACACAATGGGTATTTCTCCAAAAACACCTAAACAAACATAAAAACACCACAATAAGCAAAAATGGGTACTAACAAAATACACAAAAGAGATGAAAATAGACACATAAGAACCCCATGCCTCGAATCCTAAGGGCTGCGGTGACCTTTTGTTCAGGACTAGGCCCTCGTATGTTTCTTGCATCAAATTGATAGTTAAATTTAGGGTTTACCCGACAAAAGCTCTCTGATAACCCGCATGACCAAGTGTTGTGGCATTCGGTAGCGGCATTGAAAATCATCATCATAGTAGACACCTTCTATTAAGAAAATAATCACGTATCATTTGTTGGTGACCTTCCTCTAGAAATCTCCACGTATATCTTCTTCTCGATACAGTTCCTGGTCCTGGATCTCGTGGAACTTGCCAAGTGTATAATTGTAGTATTGCGTTAATTTTGGATCTCTCATCGTCTGAATCTGTATCCATTTGATCCAGCTGCTACATAATCGCTTCTTGTTGATGGAAAAATGTATTCGCTAATAATTGAGTTTCTTCGTTCTCCATATCAGGATCCATGGTGAAGGAAACTAATGAAAACAAGAGAGATATTTAATAAATTGGAGTAAAAAATGAACATTAGAGAATGATATGTATTTGAGTTTACAATCGGTGGATTGAGTGTGTTTATATAGGTGTAAAACTAAACATAGAAATTGGGGCGAGTGGAATAATAGCCGTTGTCGAACCATACAAGACCGGTCTGCTCATCCTAGGACGAGTGTCGGCTCAATATGAGACGAGCCTCCGGCCAGGCTGAGCCGACCGGCCTCATATGGCACACTCGGCTTATTCTGACTCGATAAACAATCTTCCCACCGCACAAAACTCAGTTTGTCCATCCACCTAGCACCACAGACAACTTTATTTGCATAATCCCATTCGACTTGCTCTAAGGCCATAAAAACAAAAATGCGGAGGATTAGATTATTTTATGATTTAAAATATTCACTTTCACGGGGAAAAGGATTTTATAGAGTTGATGATAATATAAAATATGATACAAAGATTTTGGTTTAGACATTCCTATACATATGCTTAAATAGATTTGGGAAATTCAAATTTAGTGTAAAAATGGAAGAAAGTTTAGCTTCAAGATTCGATTGCTGTAAGTAATCAATCCGCCATTGGATCTCCACGAGATTCAGTGGATCTTCTGCTCTAGTTATTAGAACAGAAATCATGTTCTTTCACTTCTTATTAATCGTCATTTTCTTGTGTTATCATACATCCAGTGAATTGATAACAAGGTTGCCAGGACAACCCAAAAATGTTCCATTTAAACAACATTCTGGTTACATAGTAACAGATGCTGTCCAAGGCCGAGCTCTGTTTTATTATTTCGTCGAAGCTAACTCAGTTCACCCACTCTCGCATCCACTCACTTTGTGGCTTAATGGAGGTCCCGGCTGTTCTTCTCTTGGTTTCGGTGCTTTCATGGAACACGGCCCGTTTCAACCAGACAAGAATGGGTTCTTAATCAGCAACAAATTTTCATAAAATTTGGGTAGTAAATTACACACACTTCAAACTTCAAATCAATGCTTGAGTTAACGGATTTTTCATTTGGGCAGAATCTAATATGTAATGGAAACTGCAAGATGAAACTTAGCTTATATAAAGACAACTCTCTTTATTGATGTTTAGAAAATCTCTCAAAACTAAACACAAGCTCTAATCTTGCTCATATGATCAACCACAACTTTGGTGATCATATATATATAGAACTATGAATTCATTTTCCTAGTCCTATTACCTTATTACATGTCTTTCCTTTTCTTAGAACTAGATGACTTCTAATTCCCTTAGGATTACATCAATTTCCTAATCTTGTCCTAACCAGCTTGTTAGTGACTTCTATGTTGAAGTTTAACCAACATTCTCCCTGTTAAGCTTCAACCTTACCCGTGACATATCTTGTACTCCAATCAGTTGTCTCATTTCTTAAAACTTGATCCGAGCTAATGCCTTTGTCAATATATCTGCTTTCTGCTCAGTTCCAGGTATGTGTTCTACGTTAATGACCTCCTTCTCGATGCATTCTCGTATGAAATGATACCTTTTGTGAATGTGTTTCGTCTTCCCATGAAACACTGGATTTTTAGTGAGTGCAATTGCAGACTTATTATCAATCTTGATAAGAACTTTTTCAGGTTCTCTTCCTTTGATTTCACCCAACAGTTCTTGAAGCCATATTGATTGTTTAGTTGCTTCTGTTGCAGCCATAAACTCAGCTTCACAGGATGAGAGGGCTACAGTGTCTTGCTTCTGTGAACACCATGTAATAGGTGCTTCTCCTGGATAAAATATATGACCAGTTGTACTTTTTCCATCATCTTGGTCAATATTATGACTGCTGTCACTATACCCAACAATTCCTTTTGATCCTCCTCGACCATACTTCAATCCATAGGTGATTGTTCCTCTTAGATATCTCAATATCTGCTTTATTACATCACCATGAGACTTGCGTGGACTCTGCATATAACGGCTTGCTACTCCCACAGAGAAAGCCAAGTCTGGTCTTGTGTGTAACAAGTATCTAAGGAATCCAACATTTCTTCTATAACTCGTTGGATCAATCTCAGCTTCTTCTTGTGCCTTTGAAACTTTAAGTCCAAACTCCATTGGTATCTTAGTTGGATTACAAGTTTCAAGTCCTGCTTCTTTCAGAATTATCCTTGCATAAGCTTCTTGTTTAATCTGAATCCCATCTAGCTTATCAACTAGAAACCAAGTCTTGTTTCTGTTGATTGAGATAATTTCTTCTCTACATGCTTGTGTCCATTTAGTCGAGACCTTTGCTTCCTGAAAATTCCTTGGTTCATCATTAACAGAAAGTAGCATAATCTCACATTCTTCTGCAGCTTGAAGAACATAATCCTCCAGATAATGTGGCTTTTGTATCTGTCTTGTTGATTTTCGCAGTGGAATGAGTTGAGTTATTTCATCGATCTCTTCTTCTTCTACTTCTTCGTTATTCTCAGTGGTTTCATTATTCTCTTATTCTTCTTGATTAACATCATTGTTTCCATTGGTATTGATGATTATGGGTCCTTCGCCTTCATCAATTACTTGACCCCATCTCATGTGAAACATTCCTGGATCCCTACTTGGTCCATCATTAGTTTCTTTCCAGTTCCAGTTTGCTTTTTAATCGAATACCACATCTCGACTCACTATCACTCTTTTCGTTGTTGGATTGAATAATCTGTAAGCTTTGGATCCAGGCTCAATTCCTATATTCACAAGAGTCTGAGATCGATCATCCAGTTTCTTAAGAGTTGCAGAATCAACCTTTGTGTATGCTTTGCAACCAAACACTCTTAAATGATCTATATTTGGTTTTCTCTTTCGCAAACTTTCATATGGAGTCATGTCTTTCAGAGCTTTCGTAGGTATCCTGTTTATTAGGTATGTGGAGTGTCGTACAGCTTATCCCCATAGATAATTAGGTACCTGCATAGCCTTTAAAGAACTTCTTGTCATCTCCATTAGAGTCATGTTTCTCCTCCCCACCACTCCGTTTTATTGTGGTGTATATGGTGCTATGAGTTTCCTTTTGATTCCATTTGACTCACAGAACTTGTTGAACTCTAAGGAAGTGAACTCTCCTCCTCTATCAGTTCTAAGCATTTGGACCTCCTCTTTTAACTCTTTTTCTATCAGATTTCTGAAAGCTTTGAATCTGTCAAATGCTTCACTCTTTTCTTTCATAAGAATAGACCACATATATCTTGAGAAGTCATCTATAATAAAAATAATATGTATTTGTTATTTGCAAGGGTTTGTGGTGTAATAGGACCACATAAATCAGCATGAAGAAGCTCTAATGGTTTTGAAGCTCTGAATGTTGTTGCTTTTGGGAAACCTTGACGAGTTTGTTTCCCAACTAAACATGATTCACAGATTTTTGCTTCATCATTTATCTTTGGTAGTCCTCGAACCATCTTGTTCTGAGACATTGCCTTTAAAGTTCTAAAGCTTATGTGTCCTAACCTTGCGTGCCACTTCCATGTCTGATCTTCCAGTCTCGTATTCATACATAATGGCCTTCAAATCATGAGACTTATCTTGTAGAGTCTATTCTGTGAGTGTGAGACTCTAACTAAAAGTCTTCCACTTGGGTCATGAACTGTTAGATAATCTTTTCGCATTCTAACATCACATCCAACTTCTGTAGCTTGTCCTAAACTTAGAATGTTGCTTTGTAAGTTTGGGATGAAGTAGATGTTTGTGACAAGCTTCTGTTCTCCGGTCTTGCTCTGAAATAGAATTGATCCTTTCCCTTCAATTTCTACAGAAGATCCATCCCAAACTTCACTTGTCCTTTGATTTTCTCATTGAGTTCAGAAAAGTAGTGTTTCTTACCAGTCATGTGATTGTTGGCTCCATTATCTAAATATCAGATTCCTTCTTCTCCATCCTTTGATTCGTAGTTCTTTGGTATTAGTTTCCCTTCGTTTAAGAATACAACTTCGTGCACGAAAAGAGATGTATCTGCTTCCCTTGTTTCATTCTTGTTTGTTTCTTCCATCTTTTGTATTCTTTCAGGGCATACAGAGGAGAAGTGTCCTGGTTTATCACATATGTAACAAATAATGTTCGATCTATCCTTCTTTTCTTTCCCTTGGTTTTGATCATTCTGACTTGTTGTTCTATCTTGTGAGTTAAACCTTCCTCCCCTTCCTCGGCCTCTGTTTCCTCTACCACCTCTTCCACGACCTCTTCCTCTCGTCGCAGAGTTTTGTTGGTAAGAGTTTGTGTACAAGAGTTTTCCTTGAGTTTCTCCATTGTTTTCTTCATCAAGGATTCTCTCTTCATATGCTTTCAATCTTCCAATTATATCTTCATAGCTAGTCTTCTTTAAATCTAAGACTTGTTCGAGAGAAGCTATGATATGAATATACTTGGATCTTGGTAAACTATTGAGAAACTTCTTTACCAGTTTATCTTAATCAATGGATTGTCCAAGTGACGCAACTTTTGAGGCTATCTATGATAGCTTTCCTGCAAAGCTATCAATAGTATCAGTGTCTTTCATCTCCACTCTTTCAAATTCAGACATTAAGGTTTGCAGACGGGCTTCTTTAACTCGATCAGCTCCGAGATTACGTGCCTTTATTGCATCCCAAATTTTCTTTGAAGTTTCCTGTTCACCAACTTGTAGAACAAGACATTATGGTATTGCTTGAAAGAGTAATCCAATGGCAACATTGTTTTTGTCTGGGTCCAATGTACCAGGATCAATTGTTTCCCAAACTTTGTAGATTTTCATCAGTACCTTCATTCTCATGGCCCATACTGTGTAGTTTGTGGCGTTGAGGATTGGAACTTGTATTGATGGTGGCGTGAACTGTTTTACACCCACAATGGTGGTTTCATTTTCCATGGCTCAGAAACAAGCTCTGATACCAATTAATGGCAACTGCAAGATGAAACTTAGCTTATATAAAGACAACTCTCTTTATTGATGTTTAGAAAATCTCTCAAAACTAAACACAAGCTCTAATCTTACTCATATGATCAACCACAACTTTGGTGATCATATATATATATATATATAGAACTATGAATTCCTTTTCCTAGTCCTATTACCTTATTACATGTCTTTCCTTTTCTTAGAACTAGATGACTTCTAATTCCCTTAGGATTACATCACTTTCCTAATCTTGTCCTAACCAGCTTGTTAGTGACTTCTATGTTGAAGTTTAACCAACAATATGTTGTATGTGGAATCTCCCATTGGTGTTGGATTTTCGTACTCGAATACAAGCTCGAATTATGTAATGTGGCACGATATTACAACTGGTGGGTGTCTTCTTAGTACTTGAATCTGGCTTTAATTCGGTTCATGTACTAATTAAATTGTTTTTGGGTTTTGAAATACAGCTGCAGATAATGTAAAGTTTATTGTAAATTGGTTAGAAGAATTTCCAGAGTTCAAAGATTCAGATTTGTATTTGGCTGGAGAGAGCTATGCAGGTAATCAAAAACAAGAAATTTTAGATCCCAAGATTCAAATGCTTCCATTTTGTTGATATTCGGAGTTTCCGACTGCAGGGCATTACGCCCCACAGCTTGCAGCATTGTTACTGGAGTATAACAAGCAACCAAACATCAAACCAATTAACCTTAAAGCCATTGCGGTAAACACTAAGAACTTTGCTTTTCGGAATTTATCAAATTTTATGATTTTACCAAAGTAGAATAAAAGATAAAGATAAGCCATCTATGATTTGTTTGTAGCTTGGGAATCCACTTCTAGACCTAGACATAAGCATTAATGCTGCTGATTACTTATGGTCTCACGGAGCTATTTCAGATGCGACCTTAAAGTTGTTGAAGACGGTTTGTAATGATTCGAGGTTCGTTAGAGAGCATGTTCATGGAATAAGGACTCAGGGATGTAAAGATGTTTTTAATATAGTTGGAGATGAAATTGGTGTTGATATTGATCGAAATGATTTGCTCTTACTTCAATGTCTCTCGTCACCTAATTTGTCCAGTGCTAGAAGTGTCAATTCTGAACAGTTTAAATCCAAAGGAATGCTTGCAGCTATCCATGCAACGGTATGTGTTGCTCTGGTCCCTATATTCACTGCTCCTTGTTCGATTCAGGATTGTTTTACATTATACCATAGGTTTAGAGCTAAGTATGAGCATGCATGCTTAAGAGTTTTGAAAAAGCTTGACAGGAATGGAAACATTGGCGACCCATGCCTAGCTGATAGAATATTCAGCTATCTTAACAAACCACAAGTGCAGGAAGCTCTTCATGCCAACACTACCCACCTTTCCTCTTCTTGGGACTTCTGCTCAGGGTCTCCATCTATCTGTCTCGCTTTCTCCATGTAAAACATACTACTTCGACTTTCTTTCTTTTAACATCGAGTGCTAAATACCGTGCAGGCCTCTTGTCTATCAACAAGATAACCTGGACATGAACCTTATACCTCTTGTCTCAAATCTCATTAGAGACGGAATTCCAGTCATGCTGTACAGGTTTGTCATCAAGACCATATTTACCGTCCCTTTTAAACTCTATCTACTTTTAGACTTATCACGTTGAGAGAAACATTAACTAGTTTCCAAACTGTATTTTCAGTGGAGACCAAGACACGAAAATCCCATTAACACAAACAAGGATTATTGCCAATATGCTTGCTCAAAACCTGAACCTCACTGCCTTCACAAAATATGCCCCGTGGTTCAACAAGAAGCAGGTACAACTTAATCCTGAACAGTTTTGCGGTTTCATACTTTAGATTGTACACAATGCAACTATTGTTGATCATATTGCAGGTTGGTGGTTGGGCTCACTCGTTTGGTGCAATAAGAAAAGATGGAATGAATGTCACCTATCTTACCTATGCCACTGTTAGGGGTGCAGCACATGAAGTTCCACTTACATCTCCCTCACAGGCTCTTACATTGTTCAAGGCATTTCTAATTGGAACTCCATTATTGCCTTCATCTATAGCTTAGGGATGCATTTTAGCAGCCACTTGAGAGACACGTTTTATCAATTGAGCTAGACTCTTACTGATCTTTCAAGTGTCAAGGAGAATTGTTCAGTTTCATGATATTATAACCTTGCTTATTTGAGGCCTATGGAAGTGGAAAATTTCAACCTAATGAATTAGCTACAAGATAACTGATGAGCCCAGTTAGAGCGATTAGTCTTTTTGTGATGATATCGTTTTCTTTTGTTAGAGCGATTGCCTGTGGGCTGTCAGCTAAGATTTGCCTGCAATGTTGAATGGTGGTTTCCATGTGCCAGTGTACGATTTTTATCGGGTGACTGAGCTTTCGCCTGAAGAGATAATTGGACTCAAGACTGACCCAGCAGCAAAGCGGAACAAAGATTTATCATCGGTCAGAAGAGTAAAAAAGGCATAGCCCATGGAGTTTTCATGTTTTCTGTGTTGATAATCAAGTCAACAGTAAGAACTGAGAAGGGACAAAACTAAATTTACAGATCCCAACCAGCATATGGAGAAAACATACATAGACCCAGAACTAATGTATATACAAATCCCAACCAACATATGGAGAAGAAAATACATAGACCCAGCAACTAATGTATATGGATTATGATGCGCTCCAACGGAGCCAATTAGTAATAACAGGATACAAGAATGATGAAAGAGTTTACTGTAAATTTATAATGCAATTCCTGTAAATTTATAACAAATTCACTGTACATCCAAAAACTGTAAATCTATAATACAATCGATTTCCTAGCGGTCCTTGTGTAAGATATCAGACATACATTTACTAGAAAGATGTTTCAGTATATTGGGCAAACAAACTTATTTTACCTTTGATTTTCTTCTTGATTGGATATTAACAGTTTACTATACCGTTGTATGTGCTCAATCTAAACCTTACCCTTCGCATTTCAAGGCTTCTGCGCAGAGAACATGATGAAGGATTGCTGTACTTTACAGGTATAGTTAACAAGGCCACAAGATGTGCACAAGTCCTCTATCTCTTCCTCCGTAAAATTGTTATATGTGCTATTTGTCAGCCCCAAACTCTGGTCATTTGTCACAAAGTAAGTTAATCAATACAACAACAACCAACCTTTAGTTCCAAACAAGTTGGGGTAGGTTAGAAATGAAACCCATGTCTGAAGTCACCAAAGACCAAAACAGAAAGATAAAAGTTAAGTAAAAGATAATCAATACCAGGCACCAAATTCAACTTGAATGAAGCTGGGTGTCGAATTGTCGACCTAGTTTGTATGCAACCAAACATTACAACAGCTCATTTGCTGGAGTGTAATAACTTCCGAACAATCTACACATTCCCTAGCCAGTGATTTCTTCCAAAACTCTGAAATGCTTACCGAATTCTGTTTAAGCTAAGGAAAATCACCCCAATGACAGATTGTTTTTGCTGGTTTGGTTTTAAGGGCAAGTTCTATGAAACTAATTTGGACCAAGGAGAAGGGTAATCGCTTCAAAGAAAAAATATGCAGACCCTAAGTCATAAATAACCTTAAGCCTTACAGTGACAGGGTGCATAATTTGTATATTTCTTTTCTGAAGCAAACCTACAGAGAAATAATTTGTCTATGCAGCGAATTAGTTAACTTTAGTCCTTGTTCAAGTTTTCCTTCAATCTTCAAATGAACTGTCTTTTCAAGTACATCTCTCTGATATGGTGCTTTCGGCAGTGTTAAGTGGTTCACTAGTTGAATGTAAACTAGGAGGGTATGGCACATCCAACACTGGCATATCATAACAAGGCTCAGGTTGGTGAGGTGTGAGAACATGAGGAACGGTGCCTTTAACATGCATGCTTTAAGGCAAAGTATTTCCATAAGTAATACTTTTTTATGGAAATAAAGTGCTCAGTGAGAGATATAGTTACCTGTCTGAAGGGTTTCAATATCTGAGAAGAAGCCGAATTGCCAAAAGAAAAATTCAAAAATGTGGTTCCTACAAAGACTCCACCGCTTCGCAAGATACGACTTATTTCAGCAACCTGGCAAATATGAGCAAGTCATGCAGACGTATGAATAATACCAAACGACTATTCTCACCTTTAAACTGAATGAAAATTTGACAATTCAAACCAATCACCATAAAAATAATTGAGAACTGGAAAAAGAAAACTTTGTTCCGTTGTAACCAACTCGAAAAAAAAAAGTAACATACGCAAAGCAATGCCAAAATGAATGGATCCAAGACTGAAAGATCCTAACTGAACTCAGAAGTTCAGAACCCATTTTATGAAGTAACAACAAAAGTTATTTGCATGCTTCTTGTTAGAGGCAAATGTAACATGCATAGGTCCACATATGATTTGTTTTCAGTTTTCTCAATTACATAACAAAAAGTTTTTCAGAAAAACCTACCCCCAGAGTCCTAGACTATGGCAAGGAAAAATTACTTGAAAATTTTATAGGTAGAACGAAAGCTCAACACTTGACTTGTGCGCATAGTCAGTTAGCAGAGTAGTTTAAGTACAAAACACCTAGGATTCAAAAAACTAAAAATTATAAAATTTTAGCTTGAAACAGATTCGAATACCTTTAATTAAAGAAAAGATTGCACAGCTGATGTAAAATTGGAAATACAAGAGGACACTCATTGGAGCAACTATGAGGAAGCAACTGCATATAATGCTCTGAAATTCTTCTGAAAAGAAAATTGAATTGAATGGTCTACTTCTCAGGCTCCGAGATTCTATCTGGATAAAGAGAACCAATCTATGAACTTCACCAAACTACTAATCTTTTTGCGCTAACACCAAGAAACTGTGGACTAACTCCAATGATGATCTCACACCACTCGGTAGCACTTATTGATTACAACCTTCAAATTTAGGCTTACAGTATTTCTTCCTGTTTCCTGATGCCTACTTATAGTACTGCTTCACTTGTAGCAACACATAAATTTAGTACCAAAAAACAATACCAGTATTATAAAGAAACATCCTCCTTATTAACTTTACTGAAGACAAATATCCAAAAGGTAAACAAAAACATGTAACCTGATCTCACCTAAGAAAAAAAGACTATGAAATTTTCAGCAAAGAAATTTGGTAATGAATGAATTACTCACTGCATTGGAAGGAGATGGCCAGCAGTGCAACGCTGCCCCAGCATGGACAGCATCAACTGAACCTGACGAGAAGGGTAGCCTCGAGACATCAGCCCTAACAAGTGCAAGATTGCTGTTCATAACCCAAATGAACCAAATATCAGAGACCCATAAGTGATAAGAGTACAAAGAAAATTATTCCATCCAGAATTGTTAATATTTGAATCTGATTCCATAAAACAGAAAACATACGGGTTTGATATCGTCTCATCTTTTATTAGTAAATCATAACATTGGCGAAGCATGTTCTCAGAAAAATCCAACGCAATAACTCCAGAATAGGTTCCAGATTTCGCAAATTTTCTCGAAAATAATCCACTCCCGCAGCTGACATCCACAAGGAGTCCACCTTCTGCAGGCTTGAGGTACTCCTGAGCCATTTTGAACTATATGTGACAATGAGGATAAATGATTAGCTTGTGCCCTGACAGGACCCTACCTTTCAAAGGCAAAAAACTATTTTACACCTATCACACGTGAGGTCATATACAATAAAATAACTTAAATGTGGAGAGTAACCAACAGAAAGGAAAATCATAAAATAGAGTAACCAAAATTAATCTGCCAAGTCTATTTTTTTCCGGCAAAGAACATATAATACATGGAAGATAACTGATATGTACACCAATAACAAATGCATACCTCAGATCAGTTATAGTAGAAACATGAAAATAAGAAGCTTACCTCTTCATCAGGCCCGGGAAAGCCACTCCGGCTAAAATTTTGACGCCACCCTCTTTCGTACAAGAATGAAACAAGTGGGTTCCTATAATACACAGGAGAATACAAACAGCAAACAGTAACATGATTTATGATGCACAAGTCAATAGTACTAGATCATCATCAGTTTATTTTCTGTGTTGAAGGAAGTTCATTTGGTCTAGCGTCTTTTGATAACACCCTACATGTTTACCCAGGTTAATTATTATGCACAATACTGTAGTCAGGTCGTTCGCATTTACTTCTTCCATTATTCCTCGACGCGTTCAGTTAGGCTACTTAGACAGGTCAATCCACACGGACCACACCCCTTGTTCTTGATGATAAGGATATTGAAGGCGGGACAAATTGCACGGGAATTGCTAAAGAAAGAAAAACTTTGGGATGATGGAACTAAATGTGGTTACTTGGATGTTCACCGCCTATAAACTTTATGAACTATAATATCTCCATATTCCATACCTAAATAGCTCTGTCCTAGTTGGATATGACTCGGTGTAGTCTTTGCTTCCATTTGTAATGGTGAGATCCAGGTAGATATCTTTGCTGGAATACGACTTGTTGCATTTCTGACACTTGAAAGCCGATCTATATATTGCTGGCCTGCAATTGAATCAACTTTAGACATCCAAGAAACACACATAAATAAGTAATCAGATTTACATACTAAGCAGTTGAACATACAAGTTTAAACCCGGAGGTCCCTTCCTTGTTAGTGGCTCAAAACAAATTGGGCATGAGAAAGAATCATTTCTCGACGCACTCTCTTTTCGGATACTTAAATCCTAGAGGAAAAAAACAACAGTGATTGAATCAGGATTACAGAAATCTTGTCTCAATTATTCAAGTAAACTTACATCATCTTGAACTAGCTTAACAAAATATCCCAACCTAATTAAACCTTTTTATCCTTTTCCTTTTGGAGGTACATCTTTCAACTAGAAACTTAACCTAGCCCAAAATCCATCAAACAAAAGAATGCCAAAATGAATCCAAATTGTAACCAATTCAACTAACAGATTTGATTTGTATCCAAATTGGTTTAATCATCAAAATGAAAAACCCCAAACAGCAATCATTTCTGGTATTATGAAGCTAACACCACACACCATTCTAAACTTTTAATCATGATAAAAACATTAGAATCAAAGAATGAAAAACGATTCAAAGGCATAACAGATGGACAGAAAAATACCGTTTGCAGAGGAACTGTGGAAGAAGTTGATCGAATTTTGGAGGGAGACTTTCTGGTGAGCACTAATAGAGAAGTGGAAGTGGAAATAGAAGAGGAAGGGTATGTTGGGAAACCTATATGATTGAATGAGTTTATACTGTGCAGTGAAGCGGAAGCCATGGAAGCAAATCCTACTTCTTCTTCTTCTTCTACAGTCTACAGATGTTTCTTCTGCCACGACATCTAGCAAAAAAAAAAATGGGAACTGAAAAAATTTCATACACAGAAAATTAAAAGAAAACATAAATAACTTGCGGTAGATATTAGTTGTCACGTGGCGGTGTAATTTGAAAAACGGGTTTCCGGGTGAAAAACGTTTTTCTTTCAAGTTCCTGGCCACAGTGTATTTCAAGGCACTTGACTGTGGTTACAGTCTTTTTTGTATGCTTTTCGTCTAGGTTATTTGTTTCCGCCGGCCGTATAGGTTAAAGAAGAAATTCTCGTGTATCTCCTCTACAACTCCGCCGTCCGCATCTAGGTAATGCTTCATTCAATCTGCAACACCTTGACTTATGTTTCCCTTAATTTCTATCTACGAACTGATCGTAGGGTTTTCGTTTTTTCATTTTAGGTTTTAATTATTATTTTTTTAGTTTTTATATTTTTTGTGTGAATATTTGTGGTAGACTCATCTTTTTTTTTAATGAATATTCGTGAATGAGCCCAGCCAAAGACAGGAACCTTGCAAAAGACAGAAGATGGAAGAGTAAGGAAAACAAGAATGATAGACCATCAAAAGACTTTTGTCTTGGCCTATCCTTGGCTCTACCACCAGCGCTCTATGGGTGCTTTCATCTCCGAATTTGAGAAATTGGATTTGAATATTACACGTAAATATGATTTCCTTTTAATAAATTTTTTTTTTTTTAGTGTTCTTTTCATGTCATCTTAATTAACGCTTTAATATGCTAACATGTTATTTATTTTTTGTTGTTGTACAAGAGATGAGATCCATGGTAGTGACTCGGGATTTCGCTCGTGAGCACCTTGTTAATATTAAATGGGATTCCGAGGCTTTCTCCGAAAGCGTACCTTTACCATGTGCTAGTTGGGTTGAATGCATAGCTCATGGTCCTGTTACTGCTATGATTGTGGAGGGAGATGAAGCTGTTCAAAAAGTTTGTGAGTTATCCAAGAAGCAACAACTACCCTTCCAAGTTGTCGAGTAAGCTTGAAACTCATTGCTATTTTCAGTTATTTCATAATCTCTTTTTTGTTGTCGAGTAGCCTGCTTATTTATAAGTTGTGTAAAAATATTTCTAAGGTGATTGCACTATGCTATATATAAACTTCTCGTTATATAAATGTGATTTTGTTCAGCATCATCACCATACAGATTCACGCCTGTACAAAATCCATGTCACAAAATTATTGCTATGCCGAAGCTTTAGTCCTGCATAATGAGAATTGCAGGAAATCCATGGTGTGCAGAAATGAGGCTGTATAGTGTGAACATTGTAAAAAATAGAGACTGAGGCATCAGTGGGGTAGTTTCAAGCGTCACAATGCAAAACTCCGGTTTCTACAAGATCATCGTGTTTCAGTTTTTCTCTTTTAGCATGTTGTACTAATCTTTACCTTACTTAAACATGCAATTTGCTGGAGACCTTTTGTATTTGACATTTAAGTCAACCTAGATTTGAGCGGGGACTCTCCATTTTTGGGCTTACCAAAAATCATCACTGTCCATATATACATGATAAATAAGAACCAATTTTTGGGATCATGTTTTTTTTTTTTTTGTGGGGACCATGATTTTATTTTAGGCAAGACATTATAAGTAATCTTAAGTCATCCCTTATTTAAATGTTTTTCTTAATACCAAACTTACTCTCCTTAATTAAATGTGTTAGTTTAATAATTAATTAGTTATTAGTTAATGATTAGTAATGATTAGTTACCATTAAGAAGTTCTATTACAAAAAAAAATTGAAATTTTCTTTGCGAGAAACTTTAAATTTTTTTGCGATTAGGTTTGGTTACCCAAATTTATGACCAAAAACGAACTTAATGATTACTGATTAGTATGATTAGTAATCATTAGTTACCAGTAAGAAGTTCGGTTAAAAAAAATTGAAATTTTTCCTTGCGATCAAACCGAACTCTAGATTTGGTGTGACCATTAAATAGTTCGGTTATAAAAAAATTTAAAACTTTTTACGATCAAACCGAACTTAAAGTTCGGTTAAAAAACATTTTTTGCGACGTAACCGAACTAAAGCTCGGTTGGGAAATGTTTTTTGCAACTAACCGAACTATTAGGGTTCGGTTGGGAAATGTTTTTAGCTACTAACCGAACTATTAGGGTTCGGTTGGGAAATGTATTTTGCTACTTGGGAAATGCTTTTTGCGACATAACCGAACTAAGGTTCGGTTGAGAAATATTTTTTTGCGAAATAGCCAAACTGTTATGTTCATCATTTCCATTAGGTTCGGTTAGTTCGACAAAGTTTTTCACATAATTCCTAGCCGAACTTCTCTCTGCAACTTCCATTTTCAACTCATTTTGATGGTTAATACTCATTTTTCAATCGAATGAGGAACGTCAAGCAAAGAGAGAAGAAGAAGAGGATAATTTTTTTTTTCAAAACTAAAAAATTTAGATTCCCCCTATTTTTGATTTTGATTTTGATTTTGGTTAATATAATTAATTTAGATTAGATATATATGATTAGATTTATATAGTTATTAGATTAGTTTTAATTTAAATTAAAGTAAAGGATAAATGTGTACTTACCTAACTTTAGGACACCCCTTACAAGTATAGCGAGGTTGGCCTAATAAGACCATGATCCAAAAAAAATCATGGTCCCTAAAAAATGGTTCATAAATAAAGCACTCTCTTTTAAGTGATTATGAAAGCTACCAATTCAAAGAGCTTGGTTTCTATGCATATATATATGCATAGTGAAGCACCCAACCATGGGAGTTTACCGACCTTTGAGATCTAGATAAAGAAATTGGGATGTAAATGAACATTGAGGGAATATAATAGCCAACAAGCATAAGCAAGGACAAGATCTAAAGGTTAAGTCTCCAAATCCAAAGCGAATGAGTAGTTTACATGACTCACAGGAGGACCTTCATTTTCTTGCATGTTAAATTTTAGTGGCATAAAGCCTCTGCCTTTTATGCATCATATATCTCCATTCTATGTGACAGGAGACAGACGGTCTACTCCAGCAACTCACATGGGCAGATGAAACAAGAAGATATTGAACTATGGTAACTATGGCTGGGTTCTGTTAATTTTATGGTTTTGGACGTTAAATTTTAATGGCATAAAGCCTGTCTTTTTCATTTAGAGCAGTGCTGTCCCACGCAGCTGCGCGGGACTGCTCCACAAACAAACACATTATTTGTCGTTGGATGGATTCAGAAACCGTTAGATAAAAATCATTTTAGATTTTTAGTCAAGATATAGCTGGCAAACTTGTTTAATTAAATGTAGGTCCCTTTAATTTATAAGCATTCTGTACTGTATCCTTTTCTTTCTTAGTAATTAAATGCGTAATTAAATACAGCTGGCATCTTGTTTTTCATTCTCGTCAAGAAGTGATGTCCGGACTCCATTGGTTAAGCGCTTATTCGACTGGTCAAGCTTTATGGCTTCTATACCTTTTAAATGTTGCAATCGAGCTGGTCTATAAAAATTGGAAGGAACGAGGAAAAGGAGAACTGAAAGTGAACATCTCTACCTCTGTTGCTGATCGAGCTAGACTTATAATGAGAGCCAGAGGTAACTTAAGATTGATATTGAATGCTAGCCTTTTCCCTGACATGAAGCTTGCTAACATGGACAAGAGAGGTGTAACTTCTGTTTGCATTAATTCTTGTACTGGTGATGAGGGGAAAGATGTCCTTTCTACTTTTGCATGGAAGTTTAGGGATGCGTCAGTAGTAGAAGAATTCCGTGCGATTGTTACCACACACAAAGGTAAGAAGGCCGCACCTTTAAAGACCCCCGAGAACTCCCCAACAGGAAGTATAGTTTATGGTGATACATTTTCATGTCCAATTTTGTTAAAGAAAGACCTGAATTCGGACCAAAGCTCTTCCTTGCATGATCTTCTTGGTAAGCTATCTCTTTCTCTTGTTTATGGATGGTGAAGCTGTTGTACAGGCCAGCCGGAAAGCCAATTTTTCTGGCCCCTTAACTGATATCTGTAAGCATCAGCTCCTTCATAAACCTGATTTAAAAATACTGAATTAACCAGCAAAATTTTCCTATAGTGATGTTCATAAACAAAAAATCGCAAAGTACCCAACATGAAGACAATTTAGATTTTTTTTCTTAAGTTCCCAAAACTAAATATGATTTTAGATACGTTTGTCTTGCGAAACCGACCAAAAAATATGTAACTGAATAATCCATGACTGCTAAATTTATAGAAACTATGAACTGCATGACTTTCTCTTTAGTTCTTTTTGATAACAAGCATCTGCCTTCCGTCGTCGGTAACGAACGTGGGCTTGGATGGAAGCATATCAATGATACCAGCATCATCATTCTTCAAGAACCTAGGCTTCTCTCTCGGAGGAATCTTACTTCCATTCAAATAGCTAAATCTTGTAGCCCATATAAGAATATATGGATTAGTGACTATGGGCAATAGCATAAACCTCAAACTAAATATATCAAAAGAATATTACCCAACTATGACCAGTAAGATCAATATTAAGATCAATTTTGTTTGGTTGGTGTCGGATGTCAGCATTTTCAGGTTGATGACTGCTTATTTCAGTGAAATTTCCCTTGTTTGATGCTGGAATATATATGCGTAGTTAGCAGGTATAATACTAAACAAAAAGAGGTTGATTATAAAAAATGATTGAATAATAACTATGCACATACATTTTTTTTCTTTTCTTTTGTTGCTTGTCTTGAGAGTTGGTATTAATCAATGCAACTGATTTGTTCTTTTTCCTTTTTTTCGGTTGTTTATCTTGAGAGTTCGTGATCTCCAATTCAACTGTTGGCAACCTGCATGTATAAAAAAAGAGTTAATGTTTTACATAGTGATTACTAATTCTAATAACTTAATTTATTACAGTATCTTGGTGAACTTCCTGATCCTGTTTTCCCCTTTGTTTCCTTTACTTTCGTTTTCTATTGAGCGCATCAACTCATGACTTCCTTCTACCAGGTTTGCCTTTACGCTTTACAATTGGTGGTTCTTTCAAGGGTCTTCGAAAGTTTGGCTGGTTTTCTACAATTTCTTCTTGTCTTGTAATATCCTCATACTGTGTAACGTCAGGTTGTCCATCTGGGTTTACTTGGGAGGATTTTATAGCTTCCTCGATTTCTTTTAAAGCTTTATGTAACGCTTGTACTGCCACGTTGTACACCGGGATTGATGTCGAACCTTTAACTGCAATATTGATCGCATCTTGGCAAAATTTACTGTATCTAACTGTAACCATATCCTGACAATCAGCTACAATTTCTTCACCTTGGTCAAACACCACCGGTCCAAATTTAGCATCTTTGGTCCACCGTTTTAGAACATGTTGAGTTGGAAGATTTTGAACATTCTCGACTACGAAAACCTTTAAGATGTGTCTGCACAAATAACCAGCAATCTCGTACAGTAGACAACTGCATTGAGCACTCTTGTTAAAAGAGTCAAATATCACTGTCCGGTGTTTATGCGCATATCCAACTCTAGATACATGATAAGTAGACAATGTTCCACTTTTGTTCACTCTTTCATGAGAATAAGAAAAACATTCAGTTAACTGTTCTTGGAATTTAGTAAAAATTATCTTTGTGTACACCAAAGCTGCTTCCTCCTCAATACACATTCGAAATCTCAAAACTGGTTTTGTATATATTGTTTCATAATCCATATCGTTCTCTGCCTCTTTTCTTGCAACTACTGCTTTTACATATTGCCGGAAAAATTCACACAAAGGCATATCTCTTCTTAAAAATCCATCAAAATAAGAGTTTATACTCTCACTTCGTTGTGTTGTATACATATCAGCACAAAATACATCACGCGTGTACAATGATGCCCAATGTTCACGTTTGTTGTACAATGTTGATAACCATTTATTTTTATCTAAATTGTGATTTTTAAGCATTGTAGCCCAACCTAGCTCAAACTGTTCAACCGTTTGGCAATTATTGAACTCCGAAACGAATTCTTTGCTCACATTGGAAAAAAAAATTCATAGCATTTCTACATATATGCCATAAGCAATATCTATGATGCCTACCTGGTAGAACATGTGCAATAGCACCTCCAATAGCCGATTCTTGATCTGTAAGAATAACTTCGGGTGCTTTGTCGTGCATTGCCGTCATCCATGTTTTCATTACAATTTACCCTTGTATCAGCTTGGTTCCTTTTCCTTTCTTCAACCGGCTTAGCTCTACGATCCCGTACCCCTTGGCGACTACAACAAAATATACGCCGTATGACTTCGAAAGGCTCAACTCTAGACTTGTTAGGGGTGTGCCGACGAATACTAAATCCAATATTACCTGCATAACGGTTGTAGAAATCATAGGCTTCATCTTGTGATTCAAATTCTTTTCCGATAAATGGGTGAATACTGTTGATCTCTTCTTCCGATAACTCTTTTGTGTTATTTGGTGGAACTATTTCATCATTAAGCTCGTCATTTTTTTCTCCATTAACTGGAATAATGTTCTCATTGTTTCCCATACAGTTATGTGTGTCTTCTTTATAAATATCTTCCTCCTCTTCATACAAAACTTCATTGATCGCTTAAAAATCTGTATATTATCATTGAGTTAATTATGGAACATTACTGAGTATAACAAGTACAAATCAAATTAGTAAAAATATTTATTAAGTGAATTACTGATTAATTATTATTTACACACAAATCCTAATTTATATATTACAAAAATAATTAGGGTTTTGGTTTTTACAATCCCGTAGGATTAAAAGCATAATAACCCAATTACTAAAACGATAAAAAAAAGAAAAAAGTTAATCAGATAAAACCACAAGACTAAGAAGTTTCTTTGAACTTATATACCTTTATGTTGACTTGATTCTTCCAAACTATTGTGAGTGTTCCATTCACTAAAACCAAAATCATCCAAGAAACTAAGATCAAACTGGTTTTTTAAATTTCGTCGAGGACTCATTGCTACAAACCCATCAACAAAAGATATCAGAAGAAGAATACGAGTTTTTGATCACATAGAAGATGAGTATTCTCTTAAGAAACTTTTGGTATTCTTAATCTTAACAATTAACAGTATTAAGTCTTTTGATGAGGATGGTTAAGGGACCTACTTCTAATAACCTAAGTTTTGCCAACTATATTTAAGTTGAAAACTAAACGGATTTTAATCCAACGACATTGGGTGATGATCGGACGACGGATAAGGCATTTGCTTGTGGAGCAGTCCCACGCAGCTGCGTGGGACAGCACTTCTCTTTCATTTATCTCCATTTCTACGTGACATGAGAGAGACTGTTTACACCAGCGATTCAGGGGATCAGGCGAAAATTGATATTGATTTGTGGTTTGGTTCCACTGACTTTGACGAAACCATTGACTTCGAGAAAAGAGCTCGGGAAAGTACAAAGGTGGTATTTGTGCTTCCAGGGGGAGACATACGGCCCAGTATAGCAAGTTAGAGATGTATGGAAGCTTGATGCCTCCTGCAAGATACACGAGTAAGTTACTGTTCAGGATACCGAGCATGTTTCAAATAATTTTTTGCTGAAGGGCTACACGTTAATGCATAACATTTGAAGAGTTTCTGGATTTTGTCGCAGAACAATATTAACTTGACTTGCTTGCTAGGTAATAAGCGATGTCATAGTTTGCTCAGCTTTCACAATTATATTCACTTTACTTGCTAATAAGCGATGTGTCTTAGTTTGCTTGGCTTTTATAAATGGTAGAATGTGAATTGCTATGTCAATATGTGATGGCGTGGCAAATATCTGAGGGTGTGATCCTATCCTTTTGATATAAATAAAAAGTGATTTAACTGTTTTGCCTTTTACCTTTGCTTGCAATTGCATAGTTCTTAGTTGTGCACTAAACAAACCTCGTATCCTGCAACAATCCCATTTATTTATTTCTTTTTAGCTTGTTGTGGTAAGAAAACGTACTAGAATCCATGTTTTACTTTTCAAGGATAGTACGGGTTATTATTGCTATTTTTGGTTAATGTTTGAACTTTAACCTCATCTAAACATTTGTCCGGGTTTATATTTATGTCTGACAAGTCTGTGAGTCTTTGACACAACAAAGTCGAGTGTCTTTAACACTTATGTCTTACTGAGTCACTGTTCTAGGATAAGAATCAGTGATGATGCTTACATCTTTGTGCTATATATATGGCATTTATGAATCTAGCTACCCAACACTTATGAGGGACACCGTTTATTCAACAAATTCTTTTTTATGCTTGTTTGTATATGTCTTGAATTTCTGTACTTTATTTGACATTCATTTCTTCATAAATGGGCACAATTATCCCCTATATCCATTTGAAAGCAATGTGATATTCATTTAATAACCATCTTGCTCACATAAAATTTTCCTATGAAGAAGCTCCTACTGATAGACTTTTATGCTGGATATAAATTCTCATAGTCTTCATTTTTTCAGTCCTTCAATTTATCTTATGATTGATCCTCGAAATCATACTTCTCTTTCAGTTGGTAACCAATGTTTTATGTTTATCTCTTCATTGTTAGCGAAGCACTTTGTGGGTATCTTTCTTTATGTGGTTGGATGCTCAAAATATTAAATCACACTGCGATTTGTCCACTCGTGCTGGAATATGTTTACCTTTATAATTGCAATTTCCTTGAATATAAATGAAAGAATGGTGTTCTATTTTTTTTATTTTGGTTTACTTATTTTCTTTTGATTGCTTCTTCGATCTGTTTATTTCATTATTAGATTATGCCTTCAGGCTAAATTTGTTATGGATATTGTGGCATGTATAAATTGTTTTTCAATTTTGTAGAATCTATATTAGGCATAGCATGGGGACAGTTCCTAATCTTCAGTCTAGAAATGAAAATAACCTAGGTTGGCAGTACATATACAGCCGCAGTAGTTGAGATCCAAGTTATATACGTAATACTTGCAGTAAGTAGTTTTGGTTTATGTTGGGTATCACCTTTTGCGGTAACTCTTAATTTTATTTTTCAGGGACTTTAAAGACAATTTTTTCATGGAAAAGATGTGTGTCTTATTAATCAAGCCTTTAGCTTTCGATAAGCATTGTGTTGGTGAAATTTTGGATGCTATTGAGGCCAACTGTTTGGTTTTAAAAGCTGTGCTAGTAACCCTGCATCTTTGGTTTTATTTTAGCACATGCTTATCATGATAAAATTGGTTACATTGCGAAACTAAATTTTATGTTAGGTTTAAAGCTTGTGAAAAAGGCTAAACACCCTAGCAAGGCATGGGATGCTGATTCTGTTTCTTATGGAGATGAGTATGGTGTCTCCGTGGTTGTTTTTGATTTGGAATCAAGTTTTAAGATTGTGCCGGGAATTCAAATATTATTAACTTCGGGAATAAAAGGTTTGAAATTGGCAGGTAAGGATTTTGAAAGATCATGATTTAATTTTGAATGAATGTTGTTCTTTTAACAGTTCCAGTGGCTTGATGTTTGTGTTAAATTTAAGACTTATTGTTGTTAATTTGTATGCACAGCAACTTCTTTTACAAAAGTGAGCAAGGTGAAGGAGTATTAGAAGCTGCTTTCGATTTTTTCGATTATGGGTTTAATGTTTGGGCATTTGAAAATGATTGCATGTTGCATGGTTATATGTTTGGGGCATCCTTAGTTGGTCTCACCTCGCTGCTGAATTAATTTTATATATGTGTTCTCGTTCTGACTATTTTTGTAACACCCCGAGTTTCGGAACAGGGTCAAACCCATATGGAGATCCGAACGCGAAGCGTTACGGGTCGGAAAGAGACTTATGCATATAGTTTATTATATATATTTATCACAACATACACACCAACATGAGTTTAATTGAAAATAAAATAAACCGACTAACAACATCCTCAACATAATATTTAGATGTGATTACATTCAAACAATGACAAGAAATAAAACCATCAACAAGTTAACTAACTTCTAAATTCCAATTCTTCCATTTATGAAATCTGCAAAAGATGTCAATTGGGGTGAGATGACAGCTCAATAGAATGCACCCCCATTCTCTAAAGATGTGAAAACGAATATCAATCAATCAAAGAGGACATACAACAAAAGACTTTGCACAACTTCAAGGATTCAATTATATGTTCGATTAACAAACTCGCAACATCAATAATATTTCACAGTAATCCAATTTACGATTCAATACATCATTGATAACAACACATTTTGAATTTCAACGCATGAGTTCATAACACCAATTGTGTTTCCAACAATTCATTTAATCTGGATTTCAACACATGATTGATAAATTAATATTGTCACAACAAGCCATGAGTTTACAATACCAAAATAATCATCAAAAAGTCATTCATCGATGACTCAACACATTTATTCACGTATTAATATAGTCACAGGGAAATCATGAGTTCACTAATCATCCATTTGGGATTTAACACAACAATTCACAACTCGTCCATTTAAGTTTCAACTCATGAGTACATAAAACCAATTATGTTTCTAATAAATCATTTAATCTATATTTCAACACATCTCACCAACAAATCTTGAGTTCACGGTACGAAAACCTTGGTTCGCACACCCACCTATCGTTTATCGTCACGGACAACCTCCATCGATGGTCAGGAACGAAAGTTCCTATGGGGATCATACCCATATGCTCTCGGGGATCATTACTCGTTTCATTCACTGTACGAAAACCTTGGTTCGTACACCACCTATCGTTTATCGGCACGGAAAGCCGACATCGATGGTCGGGAAACACAAGTTCCCATGGGGATCATTACCCATTTAACTCTCGGGGATCATTACCCGTCGTTATCATGAAACATGTTCCATATAACGGTAAAACATGAACTCATTTACTTATATAAATCATTTTTACAAACAACACAAGCAATCATGGGTTAACATATGAAAACAACATGAGTTTCTTTCAAGCATTTATGCAAACAAGTTAACTGCAACCATTTTACATCATACATTTCAGGATGATTTCTTTATCTGATCTTATTGAAATTTCAAGACAACATACATAGTTCAATAAACAAACACATATCAAAATTTCACAGTAAACTAATGGCTCAATCAAAAGATAATAATTTTATATTATCAATTTAAAATATGGGCAGATTACATGTTATTAGCAAACAATTCATGGTAAATTTATAATAACCTAAAATTAATCCAATCCAAAGCACACTGATAGATAAATCATAAATATACAACTTTTGTTAAGGATTCAAATCATTTTAACATCATTAAGACTTCCTAAGAATGTCAAAAACATAGCAAAATGGAACTGTCCAAAATTTTATAAACTATCACCAAAATTCAAACAAACATTCAACCGTGAATTTACGGTGGATTATTGATGAGTGCCAAATATTGTATATATTTATCCCTTTTTGTTGGCATTTAACTCATCTTTTGATCATTAATTCTACATTTTATCCCATATTCTGTATTTTCATTGTTTTCAAGAATAAATATTTTTCTTACTTAATTTTGCATTTTTAGGTAATAAATAAAGTCTGGATGACTTGCGGAGCGGAAAAGAGCAGAAAAGTAGTGAAAAGCCGGGAGAAATCACGCAAGGAAGCCGCGAAGAATGGTGCGCACAACCTCATTTTCTACACACAAAAACGCCTCCGTTCTCAGCCATCAGATCAGTTCTCAGAAGCATCCGATGGTCGCTCCTTCATAGATCATCAAAATCTGAAGTCTCTGCCAAACACCACAGCGCTGAAATTCCAAGCCTTCAGATTAGATGGTAGTTGAATCCAACGGTCGCTCCCTTGTTGTTCATCAAATCTCGATACTTTCGCTTAACACTACAGCACCTAACCTCGATCTTCGCCGTTAACTTTGTTGTATTTCACAATCCAACGGTCGAAGTGATTCATCTCTCATACCACCGTTAGATCCACCTACCATCTTCACATCCGACGGATCTCCTCGCTGCGCATCAACTTCAGATGATCCCGATCAACACCTTAGCCATCAAACCCATCGACCCAAACAAACACCCACCTTCTTCTTCCCCAAAACTCATTTCCCCCAAATTTCTCTTCTTCCCCCGACATTTGCAGAGACACCATGTCCTGCCACCACCATCTCTTCCATCACCACCTCCACAACCAGCCGACCAAGACACCTATCGAACCCCCTAGTCTATCTCTCTCCCTCATAGCTTCTTCTCACATAGGTGCTAAGATTAAGAGAGGCAGGCTTAGGGTTTCGCTCCAAGATAGGGTTGCAGTGCAAAGAAGACGAAGAATAGGGGATTTCGAGCAGCGTAAAGCCAGTACAAAGCATGGGTTGGGTCGAAATTATCCAATTGGTATGTCAAATTTGATTTTCCCCAAAAATCAATTTAGGGTTATCAACATTAGGGTTTGTAGAAATTTTAGGGATTTGTAAAACTATAAAAGGGGATGTGTAGGAGATGTAAAAACTGTTCTTGGACTAGCCAAGTTTCCCCCTATTTGGGTTAGGTTAATTCCAATGTTAAATTGCACTGTTAGTTTTTAATGTGATGCTCCTGTTAACTTTCATTGCTCCTGTTAGTTGCATTTTCACTCTTAATTGCATTTGTTGTCATGTTAGTTTGCCATGTTATGTTAGTTTGCCATGTTACTCAATGTTACTCACTGTTATGCTCACTGTTATTTTGCCCTGTTAGTTTGCCATGTTATGTTAGTTTGCCATGTTACTCAATGTTACTCACTGTTAGTTCACTGTTGTTGTCACTGTTAGCTAAATGTTCATTTGTTGTTCCAATTCACTGTCTTGTGATGATTAGTTTGATGGAATGCTAGGCTAGAAGCCTTTAAAGCACTGTTTTGATTGAGCAGTGGGGAGAAATTAGTGCTCATAGCAAGCTAATTTTCTTCCCACTCCATGTAATTGCTTAACTCTATTGCATTGTGTTATTTGAGTAGTGGGGAGAAACTAGTGCTCACTAGTGACAATGAGCAAGCTAGCTCTCTTCCCACTCTAAAAGAGTGCCTTAGTTTAGCTCCATGTTAGCTTAACCATTTCCCCTGCCTTTGTGTCATTTTTACTTTGCTCCTTTGTGTTGTGTTCACTGTTTAGTTTTCATTAGCTTTGTTTTCTTGTTTTGCATTGTTTTTGCCTTGTTATTTGCTTCCCCTCCTGCTGCTGCCACTCCTTGCCTTGTGCTGCTGCTGCAGTACTGCTCCCTTTTTCCCCTGCTGCTGCCTCCTGCCTCAGCTGCTGTTGCTGCTGCCAATCCACTTCTGTGGCTCTTGCACTGCTGCTGTTTGCTTTGCTCTCCACTGCTACTTCAGTTCCTGCAGCCCAAAGCTCACTTCAAAAGTTGAGCCCAATCCAATCCAGGCTTAACCAAAGGCCCAGGTTTTGACTGAAACAAAAGCCCAAGGTTTAGTTCACTGAGGCCCATTGCATTAAGGCTCAAAGCCCAGTTTAGGTTAAGGTTAAAAAACCCAATCCAATTAACTGTGGGCTTAATCAAAAGCTTAAGTTTAAGGCCAAAGCCCATTTACACTTCAAAGATAACTGAGCCCAAGCTCAGTTCATTTTATTTTTGACAAACCCACTAAGCCCAATTCATTCAAAGGGCATTCAAACCCATTAGTACTCAAAGCCCAATTTAAGCCAAAAGGCTTCTAAGCCTAAAGCAAACTAGAAACCCAATTAGCTAAAACACTTCCGAAACACACCCAATCTCTGTGGATCGACCCGTACTTGCACGAGCTACAACTGACGACCGTGCACTTGCGGTATTACTGTAGGCCACCATTTTATTGTGCTTCATTTCTATACACCTTTCAAGGCCTGCCAAGTTTCTGGCGCCGCTGCCGGGGATAATTTTTAGGACCTTTTAGAAGCCTACCAAGTTTTTGGCGCCGCTGCCGGGGATTGGTGCTGTGTTTTTCTTAGCTATTTTGCATTTCATTTCATAGCATTTGCATCTGCATCTGCTTCATTTCATTTGCTGTTGGACCTGCTGATTCTGAACCTGTTTTTCCTTTGCTGGGACGCCACCAAGGAAAAGAACCAAAACCCAACTGGGTTTTTGCAACAATATCAGAGCAGCTGGGCTGTGCTACAAAGGTAAGCCTAAACCCATTTCATTAAGAGAACCCAACCTGTGGGCTTCCAAATTTCTTTAATTGTGGGCTTGTAATAATTAACCCAATTCTTTGGGCTTTTTATTTTTCTATTTTGGGTTTGTAATAATTTATTTGTGGGCTTGTTGTTTAATTTGTGGGCTTGTATTTATTTTGTGTGGGCTTGTTTAAATTTTTCCATTGGACTTGTATTTTGGACTCTGGGTTTAAACCCAGCTGAGCTGATAACCGATTGTGGGCCGCAGCCTTCCTTCCATTTCCTTAGAGGCTTGCACAGTGGGCTTGCTCCCATTCAAAAACCAAATTTTACTTTTACTTTAAAAAAAAAAAAAAAAAAAAAAAAAAAAAAAAAAAATTCTTTGCTCCCAATTTTAAACCAAATTTCTTTTATATCCCACCAAAACCAAATTTTTTCCCAAAAATCCAAACCCATCAAAAACCAAATTTTTGAAAACCCTTTAAAAACCAAATAGTGGGCTTTGTGTCATTTCAAAATGGACCAACCTCATGCTCTCCATGAATACATGTATCCATCAATACAAATTCCATTATCATGTATTGTCTTACCTCAAACCAATAACCCTTTTAAAATAAATGCAAGCATGATACAAATACTTCCTATATTTCGAGGGTTCGATTCTGAGAACCCCTATACTCATGTGAGGGAGTTTGAACAAATTTGTCGGACTATGCAACCTGATCATTTGTCCGAAGACTCTCTGAAATTGCGTTTGTTTACATTTTCTTTAAAGGAAAGGGCCAAAACATGGTTTTACGGTTTGAGACCACAATCAATCACCACTTGGGAACAAACTAATCAATTTTTCCAAAAATTTTTTCCACACCATAGGACCATCGCTATTCGTCAAAGTATCAATTGTTTTGTCCAATTGGATGAGGAAACTGTTTTTCACTATTTCGAACGTTTTAATGATTTGTTGAGTGAATGTCCGCACCATGGAATTGAGAAGTGGAGACTTGTCGTCATCCTCTATGAGGGACTAGACTTTAACTCTCGAACCATGGTTGAGTCTATGTGTAATGGTGAGTTTATTGATAAATCTGTGGATGATGCATGGAATTTTTTAGCCGAGATTGCAGAAAAAACCCATCAATGGGAATCCGTTAGGGAAACAGGAACAACACCACATGATATGAGTCACCCTCATGAATTAGAGTTTTATTCTTGTAATAGCTCCGACCTTAGGATTGAAAATTATCCTAGATTGCAAAATGCCTATCATGATGATGATGATGATTATGATGTTATGTTAGAAGAACATGTCTATACTGAAAATGTTATGGAACCTTTGGGTTCAAATACATTAGGCTTCTCTGCCCCGACCTTAATGCATGATATTTCTTCTAGTATTCCATGTGATGTTTCCCCTGATGTGCCGATACATAAGAATAAATCTGTTGATGATGTTGATAATTCTGATTGTAATCTTGCCAATGTGATTGATGATAATGAGCATGATGTGACATGTGTAGATGAGTTAGAAGATTTTGATTTGATTGATAATGATATGCCTATTCTCCTACATGAGTCACAATCTGTTGGCCTTCCACCCAACCTAGATTTGGTTTGTACCCATATTGTAAAACCAATTTTTCTGAAAATTCCTAATCTAGGATTGGAATTGTGTGCTTCCCAAGTCCTCTTGGACTATTTTGCTTCAAAATATAACACTTTTAAAGAGCCACAGTTGGAAATTGCATGTTTGCCCATCCCGAAAACAGTCCATTATGAGTTAGACCTTTTGAATCCTGAACCCCTAAAATTAATAGATTTTGTGCTTAAAAGTAAACCTGTTGAAAAATTTTGGTTTAGGGGTAATTCATTCGGTTTTTCACTTTCACTCCCATTTAAGTCCAATTTTAGTGTTTTGAAACTTTCTTTGTCTCTACACTTTTTCTTTTGGGTTGATCCTCAACTCTTTAGATTGTTAGTGTATGGTGAATTTTTTGTATATAATCCAGTAGATAAATTTTAAAAACCATTTTGTTCATTTTGTATATATTTTTCTAATCCAATATGATCTCGGCTGAAATATGTTGGATTTTTGCCTTGAATAAACGGAGTTTTAATTCTGCTTTCGCCGAAATCGGGTATTCTCTCTCCTTTTACTCTACTCAGCATGTCCCTTTCCATATGTTGCAGTTTAATTCTTTTCATATTTTGAAACATTGAGGACAATGTTTAGTTTAGGTTTGGGGGTATAGAGTAGATACCACGATAATTTGCCATAATTGAAAACGAACTCCTTCTTCTTTTTGAAAAAATTGAAAAATTCCAAAAAAATTAAAAAATCAAAATTCAAAAAAAATTTAAAAATTGAAAAAAATCATAAAAATGGAGCTCATCTACCTTGAAATGTTGACTCTTGTGCAAATATGTATTTTTATTAGGAGTCTTAGTCTAGATATTTAGGCACCCTGATTCTAGCACAATTCACATAGTGATAAGAAATTTGCACGCGCACGATCTACCAATACATGTATGGCCTCGATCTTCAAGGTGTTTGATAGGAAGTTACGATTGCCAATCACTTTAGAATACTGAACGAAACTTGACTAGCTTGTTCTTTGGTTGGTTGGGATAGAAGATGGAGGTTACATTAAGAAAAAACAACCATCGAATTTAACTGGGTGCATCAAAAAGGGCTACCTCTTGCAAAGTGTCATGTAATTTTTTGTTTTTTTGTTATGTATCAAAAGAGCTACCATATGTAAAAATCAATTTCAAGTTCTTGTGCAAAAAAAAAAAAAAAAAACGATGTATATATTCAAAAAAAAAATATCAAAAAAAAAAAAAAAAAAAAAAAATCAAGTATTTATCAATTCCATCCTCTCTTGTTCCAAAAATAAAAGAGAGTAGTCAATGTAAATAAGAGTCATGTAAAGAGTCATTTTATTGTTTCTTTGTAATAAGCAAGGAGGGTGTATGCCATTGATGTACAACGCGAGTAATTGTGAAATACCTCCAACTCATTCACAATTCTCGTAAAGTCCGGACAGCTAGCTAGATTTCGACCTCAGTTCTTAGCCTGAGAAACTATCTCTTGGTGATTAGTAGTCATAACTTCAGATCTTTCTTTACACATGTGTAGATACACTTTACACTCTTATCACATGTATTTTTTTGTTATCAGTGCTAGGATTGTGCCTTCGATAGCTAGATTGACATCTCCATTTTGCTGTGAGCTTAACTGTTTTGCACATGTCACATTTGATGGAATCTGAGATTATATTTTGACCTAGGTTTTGTAGGTACACCTCTGGTAAACCTTCACGAGACTTCAACTCGTCCACTAGGGACACTTAGTGGTTTAAAAGGCTTAGTGCATACGCTAAATGCATTCGAGAGACCAGCGACAGTGGTATAGGTAGGATTTCCTTAGTTTTGTTTTACTTGAGGACAAGTAAAATTCAGGTTTGGGGGTATTTGATGAGTGCCAAATATTGTATATATTTATCCCTTTTTGTTGGCATTTAACTCATCTTTTGATCATTAATTCTACATTTTATCCCATATTCTGTATTTTCATTGTTTTCAAGAATAAATATTTTTCTTACTTAATTTTGCATTTTTAGGTAAAATAAAGTCTGGATGACTTGCGGAGCGGAAAAGAGCAGAAAAGTAGTGAAAAGCCGGGAGAAATCACGCAAGGAAGCCGTGAAGATGGTGCGCACAACCTCATTTTCTACACACAAAAAACGCCTCCGTTCTCAGCCATCAGATCAGTTCTCAGAAGCATCCGATGGTCGCTCCTTCATAGATCATCAAAATCTGAAGTCTCTGCCAAACACCACAGCGCTGAAATTCCAAGCCTTCAGATTAGATGGTAGTTGAATCCAACGGTCGCTCCCTTGCTGTTCATCAAATCTCGATACTTTCGCTTAACACTACAGCACCTAACCTCGATCTTCGCCGTTAAATTTGTTGTATTTCACAATCCAACGGTCGAAGTGATTCATCTCTATACCACCGTTAGATCCACCTACCATCTTCACATCCGACGGATCTCCTCGATGCGCATCAACTTCAGATGATCCCGATCAACACCTTAGCCATCAAACCCATCGACCCAAACAAACACCCACCTTCTTCTTCCCCAAAACTCATTTCCCCCAAATTTCTCTCTTCCCCCGACATTTGCAGAGACACCATGTCCTGCCACCACCATCTCTTCCATCACCACCTCCACAACCAGCCGACCAAGACACCTATCGAACCCCTAGTCTATCTCTCTCCCTCATAGCTTCTTCTCACATAGGTGCTAAGATTAAGAGAGGCAGGCTTAGGGTTTCGCTCCAAGATAGGGTTGCAGTGCAAAGAAGACGAAGAATATGGGATTTCGAGCAGCGTAAAGCCAGTACAAAGCATGGGTTGGGTCGAAATTATCCAATTGGTATGTCAAATTTGATTTTCCCCAAAAATCAATTTAGGGTTATCAACATTAGGGTTTGTAGAAATTTTAGGGATTTGTAAAACTATAAAAGGGGATGTGTAGGAGATGTAAAAACTGTTCTTGGACTAGCCAAGTTTCCACCCAATTTGGGTTAGGTTAATTCCAATGTTAAATTGCACTGTTAGTTTTTAATGTGATGCTCCTGTTAACTTTCATTGCTCCTGTTAGTTGCATTTTCACTCTTAATTGCATTTGTTGTCATGTTAGTTTGCCATGTTATGTTAGTTTGCCATGTTACTCAATGTTACTCATGTACTCACTGTTATGCTCACTGTTATTTTGCCCTGTTAGTTTGCCATGTTATGTTAGTTTGCCATGTTACTCAATGTTACTCACTGTTAGTTCACTGTTGTTGTCACTGTTAGCTAAATGTTCATTTGTTGTTCCAATTCACTGTCTTGTGATGATTAGTTTGATGGAATGCTAGGCTAGAAGCCTTTAAAGCACTGTTTTGATTGAGCAGTGGGGAGAAATTAGTGCTCATAGCAAGCTAATTTTCTTCCCACTCCATGTAATTGCTTAACTCTATTGCATTGTGTTATTTGAGTAGTGGGGAGAAACTAGTGCTCACTAGTGACAATGAGCAAGCTAGCTCTCTTCCCACTCTAAAAGAGTGCCTTAGTTTAGCTCCATGTTAGCTTAACCATTTCCCCTGCCTTTGTGTCATTTTACTTTGCTCCTTTGTGTTGTGTTCACTGTTTAGTTTTCATTAGCTTTGTTTTCTTGTTTTGCATTGTTTTTGCCTTGTTATTTGCTTCCCCTCCTGCTGCTGCCACTCCTTGCCTTGTGCTGCTGCTGCAGTACTGCTCCCTTTTTCCCCTGCTGCTGCCTCCTGCCTCAGCTGCTGTTGCTGCTGCCAATCCACTTCTGTGGCTCTTGCACTGCTGTTTGCTTTGCTCTCCACTGCTACTTCAGTTCCTGCAGCCCAAAGCTCACTTCAAAAGTTGAGCCCAATCCAATCCAGGCTTAACCAAGGCCCAGGTTCTTGACTGAAACAAAAGCCCAAGGTTAGTTCACTGAGGCCCATTGCATTAAGGCTCAAAGCCCAGTTTAGGTTAAGGTTAAAAAACCCAATCCAATTAACTGTGGGCTTAATCAAAAGCTTAAGTTTAAGGCCAAAGCCCATTTACACTTCAAAGATAACTGAGCCCAAGCTCAGTTCATTTTATTTTTGACAAACCACTAAGCCCAATTCATTCAAAGGGCATTCAAACCCATTAGTACTCAAAGCCCAATTTAAGCCAAAGGCTTCTAAGCCTAAAGCAAACTAGAAACCCAATTAGCTAAACACTTCGAAACACACCCAATCTCTGTGGATCGACCCGTACTTGCACGAGCTACAACTGACGACCGTGCACTTGCGGTATTACTGTAGGCCACCATTTTATTGTGCTTCATTCTATACACCTTTCAAGGCCTGCCAAGTTTTTGGCGCCGCTGCCGGGGATAATTTTTTAGGTTTTAGAAGCCTACCAAGTTTTGGCGCCGCTGCCGGGGATTGGTGCTGTGTTTTTCTTAGCTATTTTGCATTTCATTTCATAGCATTTGCATCTGCATCTGCTTCATTTCATTTGCTGTTGGACCTGCTGATTCTGAACCTGTTTTTCCTTTGCTGGGACGCCACCAAGGAAAAGAACCAAAACCCAACTGGGTTTTTGCAACAATATCAGAGCAGCTGGGCTGAGCAACTGAGTTAGAAGATTTTGATTTGATTGATAATGATATGCCTATTCTCCTACATGAGTCACAATCTGTTGGCCTTCCACCCAACCTAGATTTGGTTTGTACCCATATTGTAAAACCAATTTTTCTGAAAATTCCTAATCTAGGATTGGAATTGTGTGCTTCCCAAGTCCTCTTGGACTATTTTGCTTCAAAATATAACACTTTTAAAGAGCCACAGTTGGAAATTGCATGTTTGCCCATCCCGAAAACAGTCCATTATGAGTTAGACCTTTTGAATCCTGAACCCCTAAAATTAATAGATTTTGTGCTTAAAAGTAAACCTGTTGAAAAATTTTGGTTTAGGGGTAATTCATTCGGTTTTTCACTTTCACTCCCATTTAAGTCCAATTTTAGTGTTTTGAAACTTTCTTTGTCTCTACACTTTTTCTTTTGGGTTGATCCTCAACTCTTTAGATTGTTAGTGTATGGTGAATTTTTTGTATATAATCCAGTAGATAAATTTTAAAAACCATTTTGTTCATTTTGTATATATTTTTCTAATCCAATATGATCTCGGCTGAAATATGTTGGATTTTTGCCTTGAATAAACGGAGTTTTAATTCTGCTTTCGCCGAAATCGGGTATTCTCTCTCCTTTTACTCTACTCAGCATGTCCCTTTCCATATGTTGCATTTTAATTCTTTTCATATTTTGAAACATTGAGGACAATGTTTAGTTTAGGTTTGGGGGTATAGAGTAGATACCACGATAATTTGCCATAATTGAAAACGAACTCCTTCTTCTTTTTGAAAAAATTGAAAAATTCCAAAAAAAATTAAAAAATCAAAATTCAAAAAAAAATTTAAACTGTGTTTTGGATCATAATGTCATTGTCAAGATCGGATGTTGCATTTGGATAGTTTGAACCTGTGACAATTCGGGTATCAGAGCCCTGATTAAGGGTCTCTCTATTCACATTGGAATATAGAAGGCTGATTGAGTTTGTTGTTGTACTTGAAGTTGGTTGTGAATTGTATTTAAAGTGAAGGATCCACAATAAGAGTATAGGTCCTAGAAAGGATGGGACGAAGATCAGGCTAAAAGTTAGCATTAAAGGTATGTGAACCATGTATCCAAGAATCATTACTTGATTATCAGACACGAAGGATGTCCTCGGAACAATTTGATGAGGGTAAACGAGTTATTCTACATATCAGAACTATACTAAGGGTACCGGAGACGCTGCAAGTGCTGATGAGATACATCACGATGCTGGGAAGTCTCAGCATAATGTTGGTATGGGCCAACATCGTAACATCAGTCGCTTACTATGGAGTAAGGCACACACCAAGAAGAAAATGTCTTCGGGACTGATGTACACTGATGTGAAGATCAATGGAGAATGCGTATTGGCGATGGCTGATACTGGTATTATTATATTTTTTATTCATCCAGACGTTGGCTTATTGATGGGTGTCGTAGGCTCAACAAATTAATAATCTTATTTCCCCACAATTAGCTGGTAATATAATGGAAGCAAGGATCGTTCCCACGAAGAGCAGGGAGTTTAGTTGTCAAAAATGTCACACTTGGGGGTTTTTGTTTTAGATTCAAAAGCTAAATAAATAATAAAGCAATGAGAAGTAATTAAGATTGCAAGCAAAATGGAGTGAGATGATCGAGGAATCCTTCTTCGTAACTAAATATTCATCAAAGTAGTATATTCATCCATTCATCATTAATCATATATTATTACTAACCGTAAGATAACAAATACGCTTAGCTATCTCCAAAATCCCTTAACCAACTAGACAACAGGTACGCTTAGTCGCCAGAGTCTATCCGTCTGAACCACCTTGAGGTACGCTTACAAAATATAATTCAGTCGAATGCTTTATGGTCTGTGAATTTAGGTTTAATCCTAGTAGTTAGACTCAGTACGCTCGGTCTACTTTGTAGTGTTGTGTTTACACGCGATTGCTTTACGGAATCCCTCTGCAAGGTCTCACGTTCTCTACTTGTGTAAGAAATTATTCAACAATTATGGAAATCCTAACCCTTATTAGCATTAGATTGAGTTAACAAATATATTCAGTTGGCCACCTAAACAATCTATCAATCAATCATATCCATTTTTAATAATAAACACAAACAATAATCATATGAAGAAATCAGAACAGATTCATATACTAAATCAAATCATATATAGTACTTAGAATTCATCCTCAATCAAATAAGTAAATTAGCTAGACATAATGGAGTTTATAGAAAGCAAACGGTAGTTGCAGAAGAACTCTAGCTACTGCTGCTTTTGTTGCAGGAGATCAGCCACTGTCTCCTTGTTGCAAGAAAACTTTAGCTACTACTGCCTCTGTTGCAAAAGATCAGCCACTGTCTCCTTGTTGCTATAACCTTTCTGCTACTAGTGCATATGTGAAGTTTTTATGCTTTTGTTCTTCTCTGGAGAATTTTATCGAGCAGTTTGTGGGCGTGAAAGTGAGGTGAGGAGATCTCTTTCTGTGGTGATTCGAGCCTCTATTTATAGGCATTTATTCCTCAAATTTCGAATCTGATAATCACAAACATTCCTTAGCCGACTCCAACCCTAAAATTGTCTTAAATCCTCACCGTTCATCTTGAAATTCAACGGTAAAAGCATCACTCGGTGGCTGTTTTGCAACTGCAGTATCAATCCAAAACCATTCTCTGACTGAATTGCCGCTCAAGTCTTGACTTCCAAAGATTATCCAACCTACACAAACGCGTATTGATGATTCCTTGTTTATCTTGGACGCGGAAATATCCTACAGAGTCCACAATAATCACGGCAGCAGCATCAGTTCCATCCTGTATTCTTGGTCGAATATCTTGCTAACAGCATATCAAACTCCTCAGGTCCGTGCTTATCTGTTACTTGTCCATCTAGAGCTCTCCTATTGATCTATTTCTTCTATGTTATAACAACATCATACATCTTACTCGAACTGCACCTTGAATAGCAGCAGCCATTATCACCATGTCCGACCAACAACCACCACCACTGCGTCATCACTATCACAGCTCCAATCACGTCCCTGACCTTGCATTATCATCACCATTATCAGCTGCATCTCAAGTTCTTCTCACGCTTCATCATCAATGCTCATCACCGATGACAGCAAACATCAGTCACCTCTTCTTTTCTTCATAGTTGAGACAGAACTTAAACCCATCACTAATGACTACAGACTCGATCTCGTAACCAACAATGGCAGCAACGTTCACTGCCAGCTTGAGGTCTTCTTCTCTACTCGTCTTCCATCAATTACCGATGCCATCATGCAGTCACCATCAGTCAACATCGAACATTATTCTCCATCAATCACCACTGCCAATGAATGGCAGCAGCATCAACGATTCAGCTAGCACTCCTCTGTTTCATTCTCAGTAGCTACCAAAACCATGATCATCGTGATCATCATCACAGCCCTTTCTCATCTATCCATCTTCATGATCATTACTGCTAATGGCAGAAGCTCGAGCAACACTGCACAGATATCCATGCAGAATAAACTGCACGCGGGATTTTCAGTTTTGAATAAGATTACCCCTTGTAAAATACGTGATTGTGTTTAGCAGTTCCTTTGAGAGCTGACTGCCCCTTAACACTTGATGAGGTGTCAATAGTAGTTGCCCAGAAATTGACCATTGTTCCCTTTTGTCTTCTGAGTTCTTGTTTTGCTCATAACTTCTTCATGCGAACTCGGAATTACTTCATCCTTTCGCCGTTGGCTTCATATTTTCGTCCTCTTTAAGATGTAAAGTAGAAATCTTGTACTTGAACAAGTTCCATTGGGTATTTGGCCCTTCTACACTTGTAGCTAGCTTCTTTTATTTCACAATTAAGTGTCAATTCACTTCTTTTGGATGATTCACCTAATAAAACATAAAATAAGAGAAAACAAGCGTAATGTACAATAATTTGCAAGAATATAAAGAATTACTAGCATGGAATTAACACTAAATATATGTAAAATATGCATTTATCAAATTCCCCCACACTTGACTTTTGCTAGTCCTCGAGCAAACTACCTAACTTAAAACAAAATACAACAACTCCATTTCGCCGAGGATACGGTTACACTTAGCATGTGCAACAAGCCTTTAAACCCCTAGGTGTCCCTAGTGGACGAGTTATAGTCTCGTGAGGGCTTACGAGAGGTATACCCACAAAACCTACTCCAACTTCAAAGCGTTCCATCTTCCCAAGCATCCAAAGAGCTATGAGGACATAGAGTTTCTGCAAGCTAGTAATAAGAAGTTAGAAACATCAAAGAACATATTCATTCTTAAATCTTGAGTGAGAAATAACCACACCATAATGAGAGAACGCGTGTTTGAGAGCGATCGATAAGCATTTCGCCTCGACTTCTGCCTCACTTAAAAGGATTTTATGATAATTGTACTCAATAAGACAGCTTTTTTATGGGTCTCACCTGTGTGCAGGTAGGAATGAAGAGATAATCCTACACACGTTGAATGGTGGGAAGGAAACCTTCCGAATTATTTCTGGAGACCCCACAAGATCGAGGGAAATAAAAATATTTTCTGATGATCTCTAAGAAAGGAAATCAACCACTATAGCAAGGATGGGAGTACTTACCACCTTCACATCCGATCGGCAGTGACGAAAGCACCACTCTCACAGCATCCAATAGAAACGTAGTCTTCAGCTCGTCTTCTTCATCTTCTCGGTCTTCAGTCTTCAACGATTGATGATAAACTCTTGAACTTTGTAGAACTTTGACAATTTCTAACTCTTTTCCTCAATTTCCTTGTTGCTTGAAACTTCTTTATATATTTTTCTTCCTCATGACCTTATTGAACAAATAACAACCTAAATGCAAATCTCTTTGTGTTATTATTATTATTATTTTTTATTTTTTTTATTTTGAGAAGAGATTGCAACTAAAACAATAAATATGAAATACAATTAACATGGCCATGTGAGAAGTATGTTACCACTTTGATCTTCACAACTTGTAATGTCTTTGTATCATAAACTTCAATAATTCTCATCTTTTGATTTTCTTTGCTCTTGTAATAAGTCTTCAACATGTATATAAAAATCCGCTCATTATATGTTGTTTTTTTACTTGGATATGAAATTTTTGCTCTTCCTTGAATTGTTGATTGTAAACCTCAAACGTCTTCAACTTCCCTTGTAGATTCTGATGTCGCTCCACTTGTTGATGATGATGGTGTGTTTCTATGGAGCTGTCGTTGGCGAGATAGAATGGTGTTAACTGCAAATCAAACTACAAGAACGTGGTTTTCATCTATAGACGTCACCCTCATGATTGACAAAATTAGCACTCAAGAGATCAAAAGTAGTGCTTATATTGGTGGGAGGTTGGGTAGCTCACCATTCTACCCGTAATTAACGTGCGGTGACACACACTCGGAAGAAAGCTCTTTAGTCATTTATAAAAAAGAAATCTGGTCTTGTGCCTCGGTTGATATGAAAATGGGTAGTCTCCACTAATGATTGATCAGAAATTCTAATAATGCATTTCTCCCTGCACCTCATTTGCATCACCGGCATGATTAAATCCATTATTTAACACTCCAATTCGTAAGAAATCCTAACGTAGTTCCCTAACACTTCCAAATTCAGTTATGTCGGTCAGAATTCTCTATGTAAACATACCTAGAAGTATGCTAGTGACTCTAAAATTTCTACAAGTTCAAGGTTTTATGCAAAAAAAAATAAATGAAAAATATATATGCAAAATACTCCCCCACACTTAAACTTCACATTGTCATCAATGTGTTAAACCGAAAATTATGCAGCAGATAAAACGAAAAATCTGTGCAAATTGGTGAGGAATTTGGAAAAACTCCGTTTTACAGAAGTTGTTCATTTAAGTGTTTTCTACAAAGTGTCAAAAGGGCACAGTGTTTCGATAAACAGTCTGACAGTTATGGTCTCTGGACTGAACTACGCGCAGTCTGAATATTTCTGACGAAAAGGTATTCGTCATAATTCTCTTCTAAGATAGATTCCTGATTCAATGAAATTAAACATGGGGATGAAAATATGATATGAAAAATAATAAAAACAAAAAATAAAAGGGTTTGAGATACAAAACCTATGGGTTGCCTCCCATTAGCGCTTGGTTTAAAGTCGTCAGCCCGACTGGGCAGTCTCCTTACTACTCCTCCAGAGGGAGTAAATCTTGAAGTCTAATTGCGTCCACCTTCTCAGTAGAGAATTTTTCGTAATATGGCTTCAATCTATGGACGTTAACCTTGGATGTTATCCCGTTTTTACTACTAGTAATCTCAACTGCACCATGAGGAAAAACATTACTAACAATAAAAGGTCCAATCCATCGGGACCTTAGCTTACCAGGAAATAAACGAAGACGAGAATTAAATAAAAGAACTTTTTGTCCCACAGCAAAATTCTTTCGAGAAATCATCTTGTCATGGAAAAGCTTGGTCTTTTCCTTGTATATACGAGCACTCTCGTAAGCATCATTACGTATCTCCTCTAGCTCATTGATTTGTAGTTGCCTTTGTTTCCCCGCTTTGTCATACTCCATGTGGCACATCTTTACTGCCCATAAAGCCTTGTGCTCAAGTTCAACTGGGAGATGGCAAGCTTTTCCATAAACCAATCGATACGAAGACATACCAATCGGCGTCTTGTATGCTGTTCTATACGCCCATAATGCATCGTTTAGTCTAAAACTCCAATCCTTTCGTGTGGTGTTAACGGTTTTCTCAAGGATGGACTTAATCTCACGATTTGAAATTTCAGCTTGCCCACTAGTTTGTGGGTGATACGGCGTACCAATCTTGTGTGTAATGTTATACTTCTTGAGGAGAGCGTGAAAGGATTTCTTGAAGTGCGAGCCTCCATCACTGATAACCACTCTTGGTGTACCATGTCTAGAGAAAATATATTTCTTCACAAACTCACATACAACTTGAGAATCATTAGTAGGGGTGGCTTTTGCTTCCACCCATTTAGAAACATAATCCACAACAAGAAGTATATAAAATTTTCCATTCGAATTAACAAAAGGACCCATAAAATCAATGCCCCACACATCAAAAATCTCGACAGTGAGAATAGGATTGAGGGGCATTTGATTTCGAGCACCTAGATTGCCTGTTCGTTGACATCTATCACAAGATTTGCAAAAGGCATATGCATCCTCAAATAGGGTAGGCCAATAAAAGCCACTCTCAAGGACTTTGAGAGCGGTACGTTTTGCACCAAAGTGGCACCACAAGCATAAGAATGACAAAAAGATAAAATAGATTGAAATTCAGAGTTAGGTACGCACCTGCGAATAATCTGATCAGCACCATATTTCCACAAGTAGGGCTCATCCCACACATACTGTTTGGCTATTTTCTTAAGCTTTAACTTTTGAAAGTTAGACATCGTACTAGGTACTTGCCTTGTAACCAAATAGTTTACTATATCAGCATACCAAGGTGTTGATTCTTCAATTGAGAAAAGTTGTTCGTCTGGAAAACGATCTTGTAAAGGAAGTGCTTCTTCGGAAACAACAAGTATACTAAGATGATCGGCAACTGTATTCTCAACACCTTTATTATCTCTGATTTCCATATTGAATTCTTGCAGCAAAAGAATCCAACGTATGAGTCTTGGCTTGGCCTCCTTTTTTTTAATAGGTCCCGTAGTGCTGCATGATCAGAATATACAATCACATTGGTACCCACCAAATAAGATCTAAATTTTTCTAATGCAAATACTATAGCCAACAACTCCTTCTAAGTAGTAGAATAGTTGATTTGAGCATCGTTTAGGGTCCTTGATGCATAATAAATCACATGTGACCTCTTGTCTACTTTCTGACCCAAAACAGCTCCGACTGCATAATCACTTGCATCACACATTAACTCGAACGGAAAACTCCAGTCAGGTGACTTAATAATTGGTGAAGTAGTCAACAATTCCTTCAATTTATTAAAGGAATCCTTGCACTCCTGGTTGAAGTTAAAGGAAACCTCCTTTTGCAACAATTTGCACATCATCATTGAGATTTTGGAGAAATCTTTGATAAACCTCCTATAAAAACCTGCATGACCAAGAAACGAGCGAATTTCCCTCACCGAAGTGGGATATTGTAAGTTCCTAATCAAGTCTATCTTTGCCTTGTCTACCTCGATCCCTTGAGAGGAAACGATGTGGCCAAGTACAATTCCATGGTTTACCATAAAGTAGCATTTCTCCCAATTTAAAACCAAATTAGTGTTTATGCATCTTTTAAGCACAAGTTCAAGATTATTTAAACAAATATCAAATGAATCGCCATAAACACTAAAGTCGTCCATAAACACCTCAATGATGTTTTCCACGTAATCAGAAAATATACTAACCATACATCTTTGAAAAGTGGCAGGCGCATTGCAAAGACCAAATGGCATTCTTCTGTATGCAAATGTACCGAAAGGACAAGTAAAGGTAGTCTTCTCTTGATCCTCCGGTGCAATAACAATTTGATTGTAGCCCGAATAACCATCCAAAAAGCAATAATGAGAATGTCTCGCTAACCTATGTAACATCTGATCAATGAAAGGCAAAGGAAAGTGATCCTTGCGGGTAGCCGAATTGAGCTTTCTGTAGTCTATGCACACTCGTCATCCTGTTTGAACTCTTGTTGGAATAAGTTCATCATCTTGATTTCTAACAACAGTGACACCTGATTTCTTAGGCACCACTTGCACCGGACTAACCCATTTGCTGTCAGAAATTGGGTAAATCACCCCCACACTTAGTAATTTGAGGATCTCTTTCTTCACGACCTCCATCATTGGGGGGTTAATCCTATGCTGAGCATCACGTACTGGCTTTACATAATCTTCCATTAGGATTCTATGCATGCACATGGCTGGACTAATTCCTTTGATATCAGCAATTGTCCAACCAATAGCCGTTTTGTGCTCTTTCAGAATCCGAAGAAGGCGTTCTTCCTGTACTGCTGTGAGATTCTTTGCAATAATGACTGGAAGCTCTTCCCCATCACCCAAGTAAGCGTACTTTAAGTGATATGGTAGAGGTTTCAGCTCTAATTTAGGTGCCTGCACAACAGAAGGTAAAAGAACTTCATCAGTTACAGGTAAGGAGATATATGAAATATTACCTCTGGTAACTTCTTGTGATGCCGTTAAAGCACCACATGTTTCAACAAACTCTTTGGGAATATCAACATCCAAGTTAGGCATGCCATGGACGTCCATATCTATGTTATTTTGTAGCACAGATTCAAGTTCATCTTCGTTGTGCAAATCAAACATCTGTTGTGCTAATGAACCAATAACATCAACAGAAAATGCGGAATGGATATCACTTGGATAACGCATGGCTTCAAAAATATTGAAGCGTATAACCTCTTTGTCAAACTCCATAGTGAGTGTCCCAGTATCACAATAAATCTTCGTCTTAGAAGTCTTCATAAATGGTCTCCTAAGAAGTAATGAAGTAGACGAACAATTGTCCCCATTTTGCATATCCACAACAAAGAAATCAACCGGAAAGATTAGTTCATTCACTTGCACCAACACGTCTTCCACGAGTCCCTTAGGATATATGTTAGACTTATTAGCCAATTGAATGATAATCCCTGTCTCCTTTAAAGGCCCAAGATTCAATGAATCATAAACATCGGCTGACATCACACTTATGGAAGCTCCCAAATCAAGCAAAGAACGCTCAAACCGTTTTTCACCAATAGTAATTGGCACTGTAAAACCACCAGGATCTTTACACTTTGCAGGCATTTTCTTCAACAACATAGTTGAAGCACTTTCTCCCACCTGAGTGATCTCGTTAGAAATTAACCTCTCCTTCCTTGTGCAAAAATCCTTCAGAACCTTGGCATACCTGGGTACCGTTCTGATGGCCTCAATAAATGGAATGTTGATATGCACCTTGCTGAAAATATCCATAATCTCCTTGTCTAGAGCTTGCTTCTTTGACTTGGCAAAACGACTAGGAAAAGGAGGTGGTGTGGTAAAGGTATGAACTTTGTCCTTAGGTTGGCCAGTTGAGGTTGGATTTTCCTCTTCCAAGTCGTGACTAAACTTTTCTTGTTGTTTTGGCTCTTCTGTTTGCTTCTCACTTCTTAGAGTTACAGCATTAACGTTCGCTCTTGGATTCACGAAAGGATGTGATGGCAACTTTGCCGAATTTTGTGCTTTTATTTCATTCATGTCTGTAGCCAATTGTCCAATTTGAGTTTGCAAGTCCTTTATAGCCATATCTTGTTTCTGCAGAATTGTATCTTGACGCTGAGCATTTGCATCTTGCTTTTGCATCATCATTTTCATCATCTCCTCTAAACTAGAATTCTGAGTTTGCTGTTGAGGTGGAGGTTGTGGTCGGAACTGTGGTTGTTGAAAACCATTTTGTCTCCCATACGGATTAGGAGCTGCATCTTGCTGATTTGCATAACTAAAATTTGGATGATCTTTCCAACCTGGATTATAAGTATTAGAGTAGGGATCATACTTTGGCCTCTGATTAGGGAACATAGCATTCACCTGTTCAGACTCTTCTTCATAAGTAGGAATAATCATTGCCGCCATTCGTTGTACTACCTTCTCTATATTGTTCATCCGTTGCTCTGACTGTGCAGACTCTCCTATCTCGCTAACTCTTCTGACATCAGAGTTGTTTCTGGTGTAGAATTGTTGAGCATTGGAAGCCATACTCTCAATCAAACTGGTTGCCTGCGAGATTGTCTTCTCAGTAACTGCCTGTTTTTTAGAAGAGTAGTTTGGAAAGTTGGCATGGTTGGCCAACTACCTTGTATAAAGTAAATCTGTAACTTCCAGACAGTTACTTGTCTATGGCTTTTGTAAGGCTATATAAGCCTGATTTTGTGATGGGTTGAATATCCGGAACAAGAAGATTTTGTGTAACCTTAAGTGTGCAGTAATAATAAAGTTTTAGTCAAGAAGTGAAGAAATTGGCTAAGGGAAAGTTGGTTGAACTGTGTTGTGGATCATAATGTCATTGTCAAGATCAGATGTTGCATTTGGATAGTTTGAACCTGTGAAAGTTCGGGTATCAGAGCCCTGATTAAGGGTCTCTCTATTCACATTGGAATATAGAAGGCTGATTGAGTTTGTTGTTGTACTTGAAGTTGGTTGTGAATTGTATTTAAAGTGAAGGATCCACAATAAGCGTATAGGTCCTAGAAAGGATGGGACGGAGATCAGGCTAAAATTTAGCATTAAAGGTATGTGAACCATGTATCCAAGAATCATTACTTGATTATCAGACACGAAGGATATCCTCGGAAAAATTTGATGAGGGTAAACGAGTTATTCTACATATCAGAACTACACTAAGGGTACCGGAGACACTGCAAGTGCTGATGAGATACATCACGATGCTGGGAAGGCTCAACATAATGTTGGTATGGGCCAACATTGTAACATCAGTCGCTTACTATGGAGTAAGGCACACACCAAGAAGAAAATGTCTTCCGGACTGATGTACACACTGATATGAAGATCAATGGAGAATGCGTATTAGCGATGGCTGATACTGGTGTTATTATATTTTTTATTCATCCAGACGTTGTCTTATTGATGGGTGTCGTAGGCTCAACAAATTAATAATCTTATTTCCACACAATTAGCTGGTAATATTATGGAAGCAAGGATCGTTCCCATGAAGAGCAGGGAGTTTAGTTGTCAAAAATGTCACACTTGGGGTTTTTTGTTTTAGATTCAAAAGCTAAATAAATAATAAAGCAATGAGAAGTAATTAAGATTACAAGCAAAATGGAGTGAGATGATCGAGGAATCCTTCTTCGTAACTAAATATTCATCAAAGTAGTATATTCATCCATTCATCATTAATCATAGATTATTACTAACCGTAAGATAACAAATACGCTTAGCTATCTCCAAAATCCCTTGAGCCACTAGACAACAGGTACGCTTAATCGCCAGAGTCTATCCGTCTGAACCACCTTGAGGTACGCTTACAAAATATAATTCAGTCGAATGCTTTATGGTCTGTGAATTTAGGTTTAATTCTAGTAGTTAGACTCAGTACGCTCGGTCTACTTTCTAGTGTTGTGTTTACACGCGATTGCTTTACGGAATCCCTCTGCAAGGTCTCACGTTCTCTACTTGTGTAAGAAATTATTCAACAATTACGGATATCCTAACCCTTAATAGCATTAGATTGAGTTAACAAATATATTCAGTTGGCCACCTAAACAATCTATCAATCAATCATATTCATTTTTAATAATAAACACAAACAATAATCATATGAAGAAATCAAAACAGATTCATATACTAAATCAAATCATATATAGTACTTAGAATTCATCCTCAATCAAATAAGTAAATTAGCTAGACATAATGGAGTTTATAGAAAGCAAATTGTAGTTGCAGAAGAACTCTAGCTACTGCTGCTTTTGTTGCAGGAGATCATCCACTGTCTCCTTGTTGCAAGAAAACTTTAGCTACTACTGCCTCTGTAGCAAAAGATCAACCACTGTCTCCTTGTTGCTATAACCTTTCTACTACTAGTGCATATGTGAAGTCTTTATGCTTATGTTCTTCTCTGGAGAATTTTATCGAGCAGTTTGTGGGCGTGAAAGTGAGGGTGAGGAGATATCTTTCTGTGGTGATTCGAGCCTCTATTTATAGGCATTTATTCCTCAAATTTCGAATCTGATAATCACAAACATTCCTTAGCCGACTCCAACCCTAAAATTGTCTTAAATCCTCACCGTTCATCTTGAAATTCAACGGTAAAAGCATCACTCGGTGCCTGTTTTGCAGCTGCAGTATCAATCCAAAACCATTCTCTGACTGAATCTCAAGTCTTGACTTCCAAAGATTATCCAACCTCCACAAACGCGTATCGATGATTCCTTGTTTATCTTGGACGCGGAAATATCCTACAGAGTCCACAATAATCACGGCAGCAGCATCAGTTCCATCCTGTATTCTTGGTCGAATATCTTGCTAACAACATATCAAACTCCTCAGGTCCGTGCTTATCTGTTCCTTGTTCAGCTAGCGCTCTCCTATTGATCTATTTCTTCTCTGTTATAACAATAGAATACATCTTACTCGAACTGCACCTTGAATAGCAGCAGCCATTATCACCATGTCCGACCAACAACCACCACCACTGCGTCATCACTATCACAGCTCCAATCACGTCCCTGACCTTGCATTATCATCACCATTATCATCTGCATCTCAAATTCTTCTCACGCTTCATCATCAATGCTCATCACCTATGACAACAAACATCAGTCACCTCTTCTTTTCTTCATAGTTGAGACAGAACTTAACCCCATCACTAATGACTACAGACTCGATCTCGTCACCAATAATGGCAGCAACGTTCACTGCCAGCTTGAGGTCTTCTTCTCTACTCGTCTTCCATCAATTACCGATGCCATCATGCAGTCACCATCAGTCAACATCGAACATCATTCTCCATCAATCACCACTGCTAATGAATGGCAGCAGCATCAACGATTCAGCTAGCACTCCTTCGTTTCATCCTCAGTAGCTACCAAAACCATGATCATCGTGATCATCATCACAGCCCTTTCTCATCTATCCATCTTCATGATCATTACTGCTAATGGCAGAAGCTCGAGCAACACTGCACAGATATCCATGCAGAAGAAACTGCACGCGGGATTTTCAGTTTTGAATAAGATTACCCCTTGTAAAATACGTGATTGTGTTTAGCAGTTCCTTTGAGAGCTGACTGCCCCTTAACACTTGATGAGGTGTCAATAGTAGTTTCCCATAAATTGACCATTTTGCCCTTTTGTCTTCTGAGTTCTTGTTTTGCTCATAACTTCTTCATGCGAACTCGGAATTACTTCATCCTTTTGCCGTTGGCTTCATATTTTCGTCCTCTTCAAGATGTAAAGTAGAAATCTTGTACTTGAACAAGTTACATTGGGTCTTTGTCCCTTCTACACTTGTAGATAACTTCTTTTATTGCACAATTAAGTGTCAATTCACTTCTTTTGGATGATTCACCTAATAAAACATAAAATAAGAGAAAACAAGCGTAATGTACAATAATTTGCAAGAATATAAAGAATTACTAGCATGGAATTAACAATAAATATATGTAAAATATGCATTTATCACTTATGAACTTAACAGTCACTAGCGCGGCTAGCACCATCAAGGTTGTTAACTCAGAACCACAAACCAACCGAGGGAAAGTTCGCAATGCGGATGTTCAAGTTGGAGAATGGAAAAGAAAACTAGATTTTCTAGTGATGGTCATGGATGATTATGACCTTATATTGGACATGGATTTCTTTTGCGCGACGAAGGCGTTGCCATTACCTCATAGAGATGAGATGTTGATTCAGCACCCTCAATAATGTTTTGTCCCAAGGGTGAGACAAAGTGATGAATCAGACAAGACACTTATACCATGTTTGTCTGCGATTCAGGTGAAGGAAGGTCTACGTAAAGACTTGACTACTTTCCTAGGCGTGACTTGAGACCAAGCCAGGAAAGGTAGTGGAAGTTGAGGATGGAATAGTTGAGGTCTTAGAAGAGTTTGCAGATACGATGCCTGCAGAACTTCCTAAGTCGCTACCACCACGGCGTAAGACCGTCATATGATTGAGTTGGTGTCAGGGGTAAGGCCGCCTGCACAAGCAACATATCGTATGTTACCATTAGAACTCGAGGAAATGCGCAAGCAGATTTCTGAACTGGGTACTCCAGTTATGTTCCAAAAGAAGCAAGATGGCTCGCTTCGTATGTGTGTTGACTATAAGGATTTGAATAAGATAACTGTAAATAACAAGTACCCAATTCCGCTAGTGGCAGACTTGTTCGATAGATCATCCAAGGCTAAGTTCTTCACCAAGTTGGATTTGCGCTCAGATTATTACCAAGTGCAAATAGCAGAAGGAGATGAACTAAAGACTGCAATGGTAACCAGATCATATGGCTCGTATGAATACCGTGTAATGCCATTCGTATTGATGAATGCTCATGCAACCTTTTGCAACCTGATGAATGATGTGTTTGCTGAGTATATTGACCGCTTTGTAGTAGTATACCTGGACGAGATAGTTATTTACAACGAGACTTTGGAAGAGCATGCAATGCATCATCGCAAAGTGTTTTCAAAACTTAAGGAGGCAAGTTTGTATGTGAAGAAGGAAAAGTGTATGAGTTTTCCCAGACCACAATAACTTTCCTTGGCCATGTGAGTGCGTGCATATGGACAAGAAAAAAAGTGCACGCCATTATGGATTGGCCTGAGCCAAAGAAGCTAGGAGAGCTTCGTTCTTTCTTGGGTTTGGCTAACTATTACCGACGCTTTATAGTTGGCTATGCACAGAAAGTAGCCCTTTGACAGATTTTTGAGGAAGGACAAATCATGGGCATGGGATGACGAGTGTCAGTGGTCATTCGATGCATTAAAGGAAGCAGACTCGAAAAAAATCGGTTCTCCGCTTGCCTAGCTTCGATATGCTATTTGAAGTGCACATTGATGCTTCAGACAGGGCTCTAGAGGGAGTCTTGGTGCAATATGACCATCCGGTAGCTTATGAGAGTCGTAAGCTTAATGATGCTGAAGGGAGATATATTGTGCATGAAAAGGTGATGTTGGCAGTGATACATTGCCTATGAACATGGCGTCAATATCTGTTAGGAACTTATTTCATCGTAAGGACATTAATGTGGCAATTACGTTCTTTACCAACCAGAAGAAACTTTCGCCAAAACAAGCACGGTGACTTGACTTTTTGAGAGAGTTCGACTATAAGTTTGAGCGGAAGCCAGGATGGCTTAATTATGTATCAGATGCGTTGAGCAGAAAGTTGGTGGCATAATTATGTTGCGGCACTGACCACGATTGAGACCGAGTTGTTGCCTTGAATCAAAGAATAGACGAAGAATGATCAGGCATGTGTGTGCCTGAATAAGCAAATCTGTGATGGGATCATTCGTCGATATTGGATAAATGATGGAGTCATCTATGCCAAAATTGTCTATGCCAAAAAGGGGGAGAATTTATGTACCTGGATTGAGAAGAGAACTCTTGCGAGAGACGCATGATTCCATTTAGGCTGGTCATCCACGTATGGAACGGACACATATTTTGACAGCTCGTTCTTATTACTGGCCTAAGATGGAAAATCATTAATATCCAATATAACCGACTGGAAATAGCTCAGTTGGCCAGGAGTCGAGCTCCCAATTAGGGGTTCGAATCCTGCCGCTAAAGTGTCCAAGACTATAAAATTACAAGCCCAAAATATATATGCACCGACTACTTACGCAACTAAACATAAACAGAGTCCACTGTTTAGTTGTGCCGAAAAACAGACGTACCACAGCAAAATAAATGTGCACTGTACACAGTGTATTAATAGCAACATTTGTTTAAAGTAGTTCCTGGCCACAGTGTATTTCAAGGCCCTCGACTGTGGTTCCATTCTAAGACTCCGCCGTCTAGGTTAAAGAAGAAATTCTTCTGCATCTCCTCTACAAGACTACAACTCTGCCGTCTGCATCTAGGTAATTCTTCGTTCAATCTGCAACACCTTGACTTATGTTTCCCTTAATCTACGAACTGATCGTAGGGTTTTCGTTTTTTGATTTAGGGTTTTCAGTTTTTTTTTTTTTTTTTGAGTTTTTATATTTTCTGTGAATATTTATGGTAGACTCATCTGCTTCATCTAGGATGGTGAATGAGCTCAGCCAAAGACAGAAGATAGAAGAGTAAGAAAAACAAGAATGATAGACCATCAAAAGACTTTTGTCTTGGCCTATCCTTGGCTCTTCCGCCAGCGCTCTATGGGTGTTCTCGTGTCCGAATTTGAGAAGTTGAAATTGAACATTACAGGTAACTATGATATTCTTTTAACAAATTTATTTCTTTAGTGTTCTTTTCATGTGATCTTAATTGATGCTTTCAAGTTAATATGCTAACATGTTTTTTTTTTACAAGAGATGAGATGCATGGTAGTGACTCCAGATTTCGCTCGTAAGCACCTTGTTAATATTAAATGGGATCCCGAGGCTTTCTCCGAAAGTATACCTTTACCATTTGCTAGTTGGATTGACTGCATAGCTCATGGTCCTGTTACTGCTATGATTGTGGAGGGGGATGACGCTGTTCAAAAAGTTCGTGAGTTATCCAAGAAGCAACAACTACCCTTCCAAGTTGTCGAGTAAGCTTAAAACTCATTGCTATTTTCAATTATTTCATAATCTCTTTCTTGTTGTCGAGTAGCCTCCTTATTTGTAAGTTGTGTAAAAATATTTCCAAGGTGTGGATTTTAAGCGGTTCTCTAGGGTTTAGGTTGGTTGTGTTGGTTTATTACACTGTGCTATATATAAACTTCTCATTATATAAATGTGATTTTGTTCAGCATCAATTCAAACAACCTTATCATCATACAGAATCACGACTGCACAAAATTTATGTCACAATATTGTTGCTATGCCGAACCTTTAGTCCTGCATAATGAGAATTACAGGAAATCCATGGTGTGCAGAAATGAGGTTGTATAGTGTGAACGTTGTAAAAAATAGAGACTCAAGCATCAGTGGGATAGATTCAAGAGTCACTATGCAAAACTCCGGTTTCTACGAGATCATCATGTTTCAGTTTTTCTCTTTTAGTCGCCAATATGTCGGACTAATCTTTATCTTACTTACTTAAACATGCAATTTGCTAGAGACCTTTTGTATTTGACATTTAAGTCAACCTAGACTTGAGCGGGGACTCTCCATTTTTGGGCAAATCATCACTGTGACTCCATATACATGATAAAACACTCTCTTTTAAGTGATTGTGAAAGCTACCAATTCAAAGAGCTTGGTTTCTGCTTATACATATGCATACTGAAGCACCCAACCATGGGAGTTTACCATATCCAATATCAATGAGTCTTATAAAGTTTACAAGCAAACCTTTGAGATCTAGATAAAGAAGTGTGAGATGTCAATGAACATTGAGGGAATATAATAGCCAACAATCATAAGCAAGGACAAGATCTAAAGGTTAAGTCTCCAAATCCAAAGCGATGAGTAGTTTACATGACTCACAGGAAGACCTTTATTGTTTTGCATGTTAAATTTTAATGGCATAAAAGTGTCTGCCTTTTATGCATCATATATCTCCGTTCTATGTGACAGGAGAAAGAAGGTCTACTCCAGCGACTCACGTGGGCTGATGAAACAAGAAGTTATTGAACTATGGTAACTATGGTTCGGTTGCGTTAATTTTATGGTTTTGCACGTTAAATTTTGATGGCATAAAGCCTGTCTTTTTCATTTATCTCCATTTCTACGTGACAGGAGAGAGACTGTTTACACCAGCCATTCAGGGGATCAGGCGAAAATTGATATTGATTTGTGGTTCGGTTCCACTGACTTTGACGAAACCATTGACTTTGAGAAAAGAGCTCGGGAAAGTACAAAGGTGGTATTTGTGCTTCCAGGGGGGAAGACATACGGCCCATTGGACCAAGTTAAAGACGTTTGGAAGCGTGATGCCTCCTACAAGATAAAACAGTAAGTTACTGTTCAGGATACCGAGCATGTTTTAGATTATTTTTTTCTGAAGGGATACACGTTCATGCATAACATTTGAGTAGTTTCTGGATTTTGGCGCAGAACAATATTAACTTGAGTTTCTTGCTAGGTAATAAGCGATGTCATAGTTTGCTCAGCTTTCATAATTATATTCACTTTACTTGCTTGCTAGGTAATAAGCGATGTCTTAGTTTGCTTGGCTTCTATAATCGGTAGAATGTTAATTACTACATCAATATGTTACCGATATATTACTGATACTGATGGCGTGGCAAATATCTGAGGGTGTGAGCCTATCCTTTTGATATAAATAAAAAGTGATTCAACTGTTTTGCCTTTTACCTTTGCTTGCAATTGCATAATTCTTTGTTGTGCACTAAACAGACCTCGTGTCCTGCAAACATCCATTTATTTATTTCTTGTTAGTTTGCTATGGTAAGAAAACGGAGGATAGTACGGGACTTGGGATTATTGTTGCTATTTTTGGTTAATGTTTGAACTTTAACCTCATCTAAACATTTGTCTGTGTTTTATATTTATGTGTGACAAGTCTGTGAGTCTTTGACACAACAAAGTCGAGTGTCTTTAACACTTATGTCTTACTGAGTCACTGTTCTAGGATAAGAATCAGTGATGATGCTTACATCTTTGTACTATATAGATGGCATTTATGAATCTAGCTACCCAACACTTACGAGCGACACCGTTTATTCAACAAATTCTTTTCTATGCTTGCTTGTATATGTCTTGAATTTCTGTACTTTATTTGGCATTTGAAAATCAATGTTTGCTGCGTGGTTGTATGTTTGAGGCATCCTTAGTTGGTCTCACCTGGCTGCTGAATTAATTTTATATGTGTTCTCGTTCCAACTATTTTATTTTTATTTATTTTTTTTGATCGGTAAAGATTCTGACTATTTTATTACTTGAATTTCTTTTCTGGGAGTGTCAAAATACGTTGTGCTTGGTTCTTAGTACTCTAATATCTGTCTTTTCTATTGTGGAATTGTCTATCTGTGTATCTTTCTCAAATCAGATGCCTTTTGATTCCAATTTGCACTTTACCTCTTTAGTAAGTTTTGTTGTCCACACAATCATATTATCTATGTAAATGAAATCAAGTTTTGCAATTTGACCTTCAAACCTGATTAAGATGGTGATTTAGGAATTAATTTCCGAACGTGATCAATTTTATGGCATCTGTTTACTGTTCATCTATGGAAAATTATAGAGTGAGTTATGCTTACCCAATTTTAACAAATTCTGTTTTGTGTGGTTGTGATGGGATTTAGGAAAAATGGGGATGGGAAATATGTAAAATCTTTGAGAAACACAATCATCAAAAAATTACTAACTTTTACACCCTACACAAGAAGAATCAAAGCCACCCAAAAAAAATCAGCCCTGACGATGTCGTTTCTCATAATTGAACTTGCCACAAGCAGTCCCATTTACTAAAACAGAGAAAGGAGTCTTAGAAATGCGACCAGTTAACCTTATCGAAAGCCTGTTCTTGCGGGAAATTTATTGGTTGATCCTAGGCCTATATAGTTGTTTATAGTAGGATCCAACCGGAATTTATAATTATCCGGAAATCCAAACTTAATTAAAAGATGGAAATTACTTACCAACCCATAACGTTGAGCGTGTGTAGAGCTGCACAAGAATCGACCGGTCGAATCAAACCCGTCCACACTCGATGAAATCGTGGATTTTTAAACCGAACCCGCCATGGTTAAGCAGTCCCATTGACTAAAACAGAGAAAGGGGTCTTAGAAGTTAACCTTATCGAAAACTTTTTCTTCCGGAAAATTTATTGGTTGATCCTAGACCTATATAGTTGTTTATAGTAGGATCCAACCGGAATTTATAGTTATCCGCAGGTCCAAACTTAATTAAAAGATGGAAATTACTTACCAACACATAACGCTAAGCGTGTGTAGAGTTGCATAAGACTCGACCGGTCAAATCGAACTCGTCCTCACCCGATGAAATTGTGGGTTTTTAAACCGAACCCGCCATGGTTATGAATCTAAAAACTCGATACAGATGGATCGGTTTATGGTTTCATGCTAAAACCGACCGAACCGGCCCGTGAAAACCGAGAATGTTGATTGTTTAACTTGTTTTTATTGGAAATATTGTTTTAGTATTGAACTTTGAAGATTTATGGTTGTGGTTTGTCTTGTTTAAGTAATTAAGAACTTAAAAAAGTATGTTTAAACTTTAAAACATGTGTATGAGGGTATAAATGCTCACTGAATATATATGGAAAGTGCAAATACACACAAATATTACAAGTGAAAAACTGGAAGAAAATGCTGAATATAGACATCACAGATGGACCGGGTTAATGCGGGTTTAAATCCAAAACCGACCAACCCGTAGTGGGCGAGTTTAAATCCGAACCGAAAATAGGTCGGGCGGTTTTGGTTTTAAATTGTAAAACTGAAGTACTAGCGGGTTGGTAGGTGGATTTAGGTGAAACCTGAACCGACCGACTCATGTGCAACTTTAAGCGTGTGAAGAAACCAATCTCATTCCACGATTTCATTTCTCTATTTTCTCTTCCCCACAAACACCATCTCCAAAACCAGAAACCAAAAAAAACAGTTTCTCATCGAAATCCTTGTAATTCAATCAGAGATTCACAAACCAAAAATCTAGATCTGATTTAAGAGAAATCAAACAAAAACACAAAAATCAAAACCTAGATTACTGTTTCCCAAATTGAGTCAAGTTTTTTTCTAGATCTACGAAGAATAAAAATCGAGAAAAACGATCACAACAAGAAGAATTAGTAGAAAGATTCAAGAAGAAAAAGTAACAAAGGAAGATGGTAGTGCTCCCGTATCAGAAGAAGATGATTATGAAGAATCACCAACACCAAAAACCATGTCAACGAGAGCAAAAAAAACAAAACAAAAAAGTACTTCAATCAAAGAAGAAAGGTATTATATTTTATTTTATTATAACTTTTGTTTCCAAGACAATGATCCACCAATACATATCTCCCATACCGGTGAAAAACATAGTTTATGCTTGAAAAAATCACTAGAAAGTAATGCACTACTTGTTATTTCTGTTTCTGAGACACTGATCCACCAGTACATATCTGCCATACTATTGGAAAACGTTTTTTTTTTTGGAAAAAATTATTATGTTGCATGTTATTTCTGTTTATGTGATAATGATCCACCAATACATATCTCCAGTATTGCATTTTTAGTCTTTCATTTATAACTATCTTTATTTTAAACACTACGAATTTGCGGTACGTAACTCTCATACTGATGAATTAAGTAGTTTCTGAAAAAACGGGGTATAACAACCACACTCAATAATTCGTTCGGAAATCTGTATGGACTAAACTTCAATATAATTCCGAGAGCACCAACTTAAAAGTGAGACTCAATCGAGAAATATATCAAAGAGTTTTATCTCTTTCTCAATACAATCAACAAATCAAACAGATAGAATCCGTGATCCTGATTGGTATGAGAAATACTTGGACGGTACCAAAGACCAATGCCCAAGTGTCAATCAAGTTCTATCCAACAAACAAGGTCGGCTTTATCAATTGTGATTGAACTATGCACAACCTGTGATATTTCAATTATATAAACAAATATAATGCGAAAAAATAACACAGACACCAGAAATTTTGTTAACGAGGAAACCGCAAATGCAGAAAAACCCCGGGACCTAGTCCAGATTTGAACACCATACTGTATTAAGCCGCTACAGACTCTAGCCTACTACAAGTTAACTTCGGACTGGAATGTAGTTCAGCCCTAACCAAGTTTCACAGCGATTAAGGTATAGTCGCGTTCCTTACGCCTCTAAAACCACACCGGATTTTGCGCACTTGATTCCCTTAGTTGATCTCACCCACAACTAAGAGTTGCTACGACCCAAAGTCGAAGACTTATAAACAAATCTGTCTCCCACAAATATGGCTATCATCCCGAAGAGCAGCCTAGAAATATTAGTCACCTCACAATAACCTAACTGATTAACAGAAGAAATTATTGCGGAATCACAAGAGTTTGAGACGAAGAACGGTTGTGATTACTTTTTATATCTTACCTATCAGAGATAAATCTCGAGTAAGTCTTAGAGAAGATAAAACTCAATACGAGAGAACAAGTGAGATCAGAGTACGCAAGTACAGAAAAAAAAATACTTGGATCTAGCTTCACGAATCCCAAATTAAGTCTTCAAGTCGTTAACCTAATAATGGTTTTGGAAAACCTAGGTTAAAGGAGAATCGACTCTAGTTTGCAACTAGGACATACAGAAGTGTTGGGATTAGGTTTCCCAGACGCTTGAATGCTCCCTTATATAGTTTGTCTTTCAAATCAGGGTTTCTTGCAATCAAATCTAAGATATCTTAATAACAAAGCATTCAATATTCACCATTAGATGAACTCCTGATTTAAGATTCAAGCTAAGTCTGCTTAGAAACTAAGCAATCAATCTCCACTGTTAGGTGGTATTAGCTTGATACACATGAAAAATACTTGTATTTAGATATGGATGAACCGTACCCAAACGTGTATACCATGTTGGCTCAATAATAGTTAACTGAAGTTAGCCGTATTAACACTTATAACTTATCCATATTCATCTAACACTTCTGGATCAAATATGATGATGAATCAATCATGATATATAATCAAATGAATATAAATGTATTTCAAGATAGTTGTTCAAATGTTCATCATCTTATAGGAATATGTATATGAACCATTTGAAACAAAATCGATTTGGTTTGTAATTGTACAAAGTACTTATACCCTAACCAATTCATGAACACAATGCCATAGTTTGTAAAACTAGTTCACATACCTTAATACATTAAAGTTCCGGGGACTTTAAGTTCGCAAACGAATCCTGAGTTCCAAATCCAAATCCAAAGCCTTTTCCAGTAGCAAGTACCGGGTCGGCTAGAGAGTATCTCATAAAAGTATAACATATTTTTTGCGCCGGCTTGTCAAGCCATGCACAACCCGCACTACGGCAGGCAAAAATGGATCATGAGTTCATGAGTATGAAGGTCACACTTTACCGATTTTAGAACATAACTGCTTTGTTCGCAAACTGATTACGCGAACAAGAGTTCCGGACTATGGCTTTATCCATCCGTTCGCAAACAGCGTACGCGAACAGGAGTTCCGGACTTGACTTTTTCCAGCCCGTTCGCAAACAAGGTACGCGAACACAAGCTCCGGACCTTTTCACAGGTAAAACCAGTTCGCAAACAGAGTTCGCGAACAATAGTTCCGGGACCTGACTAGACTTGCACAATTAGTATACAAAGTATACCACCTGTATTATATCTAGACACGGTAGTTCTAAAACTCACATTTAATCATTAAAACATCCTTGGAAGACAACAATGGTAATCTTACACATACCACTATCTTCAAGTGATTAATCGATCAATACGAAACTTTTCAAGTTGACATAAAATGGTTATCTCATACAAATCATATAAGATGTTCAAGGTAATTTTCACATGATTATCTTTTGACTTAATATTTAGTTTCCAACAAATAAATTGTCTCCAACTAAACTCGTCAAGAATACGATGAACTTAGCTAAATCTAAAAGATTCCAACGTATTTCGAGAAATAGATAAACGAGATAAACTCGGCTCGAAATATTAAATGTGTATAACGTAAAAGTCTATATAGCTATATAACTTAGTCCGATTAGAAGATATAATAGAATAGACTTCTGAGTGATAGATAAGTTTTAGTCTCCACATACCTTTTGGTTATGAAGTTCCTCCAAGCTCTTCAGTAGATCTTCTTCTTCAATTGGTGAATGTCGTGAAGTCTAAAGCTCAAGTACACACTTTTATCCTAACCCGATACATAGCTATAAGTAGACTAGAAATCAAGTATATAGTTTTGATCAACTAAACTTGACAAACAAGCTTGAGATAGCAACACTTGCGAGTTCGACCGAGCAGTGATCTAACAGTTTCGAGCTGTCATTTATGATTCTCTTTGTATTAGACACTATGAATTTGCAGTACATAATACCCATATTGATTAAATAAGTAATTTTATGCTTTCATGTATGATTGTATGTGTGTTGGACACTATGAATTTTCTTTTGACAATATAAATTAGTAGCACTATATGATGTACTAAAAAAACTAGTTTATTCTGACTAATATGATCTGTCGGTACATATACGATAGTTTATTTGATTTTGATAGTGCGAATTAGCGGTACGTATTTATCGTACTGTACAAACCTAGTTGATTTTAAATAATATGATCCATCAGGTCATATATAACTAAGGCTGCACATGGTCCTGTACGACCCGGTTCTCTTATGGAACCGGTCCCTGTACTTGGTGTTGACCGGTACCTCATTTTGAGGACCGGTACATGTACTTGTACCTGGAGTTGTACCGGTACCGGGTTTTTACTTGTTTTCAAACTATGCAAAAAAAAAATCCAAAGACAAAAAAAATAAATAAATCAAATACAATCAAACCAGTTACAAAAGAAGCAAAGAGAATTGATACCAACAATCTATATTCCAAATTTAGTAATCAATACAATCAAACCAATTACAAAAGCAGCAACGAGAATTGATACCAAAAATCCAAATTTAGTAATTTCGATCTCATGCTTCCTTGAACACAAGCTTCATAACCCAATTCTTCAATTTCAATACAAATCATCCCTAAGAAGTAAGAACCCTAATTTTATTTCTTACTCAAATCAACCATAGCTCAAACACCACAAACAGATTCAATCCCTAAGAACCCATCAAAACACTATTTAATCTCTCAATTTATTGTTCCTTGTTCTTCTCATCCTCTATCAGCAGTTCAACAACTCCATTCTCTAATTTCCCTTCAGCAACACCACCAGATCAATCTCCTTAATCAAATCTATTAATAAGAAGACAAAATCATGTTAGAGAAATGAAAATAAAACCAAAAATCAATCCAAATCCATCTCAAATAAAACCCAAAATCAGATTCAAACATGCAATTAAAAAATTTAATTAAACATGCAATTAATAACCCAAAGTTCATCAAACAATTTATCCAAAATCAAAACACTGTAAACCCATTGTTTACACATCACAAGATCCCTGTAAACCCATTGTTTCTATGTAAGATAATAAACCCAAAACCATCTTCTATTTCATCATTGATCACCTTCGTATTCTCAGAACCATCATAACCAATCTTCGATTCAACAACAATAAATTAATTTCTTCCCCTAATTCTATTGATATATCAGGGTTTTGGAGATTGAGAGATTAGTGAGATTAACTAAGAGATCGGTTACTGATGTTGAAGGAGATGAAGATCGAGAGGTGGTATCGGAGAGGAAGATTTGAATCATGGCGGTGGCGATAGCAGCCATAGTTTCTCTGTGGAGACTAAAGAAGTGAAGAAGAACAAAAAAATTGAGAAGAGAATCTAGGTCATTAGAAATATATATGGTAAATGGATGGTTAAGATTAATGATGATCTTATAATCTAATGGCTAAGACTATGACCAGGTACTACCGGTCCGGGGTGGCCGGGAATAAGGTTAGAACTGGTACCCGTGTCGGCCTACATCGGTTCTCATGTTCCATTCACGTTCCCTGTACCGGCTACACCGGTTCCGGTTCTTTTTTTTCCGGTTCTACTCTGGTACACCGGGTTATTTTTGCAGCCTTATATATAACAGTTTCTCTTTCTTTTGACAGTTTAAATCAGCATTATTATCTGTTGTATTGCGAAAAACCTTGTTTGTTCGCCAATATGGACCATTGGTGCATATATGGTAGCTTCTTTTGTTTTTGACCGTATAAATCAGCAATATGTATATGTTATACTGAAAAATCCTAGTTTGTTTTGATTAATATGACGCGTCGGTGCATATATGATAGTTTCTTTTACTTTTTTCCTAGTGTGGATTAGTTGTACATATCCGTTATATTATAACAAGTAAAAACTAAGTTTATTTTGGTTAATATGATCCATCACTGCTTATATGATAGTTTCTTTTAGTTTTGACAGTATAAATCAGCAATACATATATGTTGTACTGAAGAAGGAAAAATAGTTTGTTTTTACTAACATGGTTCCCCAGTATATGATAGTTTGTTTAGCTTTTGATGATATAATTCATGAATATATATATGTGTCGTACTGAAATAAAAACCTAAAATTTTGACTTGTAGTAAAGGTGGTGACACTGGAGAAGCTATGTTTTGGTTTTGAATCTAGTGGAATTGGGTTTATGGTTGCGGGGTGACGGTATATCAATAATTTAGTCAAAGATTAAAAACATATTTGATTAGAGCATTTTCGTTTTGTAAAACCAGAACCAACAACAAATACCCAGTTGGGATGAACAAAAATGAAGATGATCAAATCCCATACAATAACTAAAAAAAGGGCTTAATTGATGTGTTACTTAACGTTTGGTACCCAGAAAATGACCAACATATTGGTTTGGTATCCAACATTTAAAATATTAAGGGTTGGTACCTTGACCCGTCATTAACTGTCAAGTCAAGCCTTGGACCAAACAGTCAGTTACATCTATTAACAAATATCAATTACTTGACGACATTAAATCACCGTTAGCATGTGACTTTTTTAAAAACCATGTGACCTCATTTATTTTCATCTAATGGTTACAAAAAGACTAATACAATGGATGCTACTTCCTATTCATTGCCATTTCTTCTTCTCCCTTGAACCTGCTCCAACCATTACAAAATTTTACCAGTAATAAATCTTGAATAAAATTGAAAGAAATGTATTGGTTGAGATACTTAGAACATGATGGTTTCCCTACATCAGTAAACGAAGATAGTACACCAAACGAAACCTCATTCTTGCAACAATGGAACCACGGGTAACAATGACATTAAACTTCCAATCCAAACAAATGATAATAATAACATGTTAGTCAATGGACCAATTCTGAGGCCACAGAAAACATTTTAACCGAAGCTATCTCGAAGATTGCTGAAGGACAGAAAGAAAAAATCTCATTGCTCATGTTGTCCATACATTTGAAAGTGTTGAAGAGAAACAATTCATGTACATTTCAGATGGATTACATATGCAGATAAAAATACTTGCTCAATCTCTAAATCATCTCATTTTATCTGGGTGTTTGAAAAAGATGGAAAATACAGTAGCAAACATATCCATCTATCATCAAGCTCACGTCCACTGGGTGTTTGAAAAAGACACCAAAACAAACCTCACATGTTCAGAATACCAGACCGATTGACTCATTTGAGAAACGAAGACACTACATACTCATCCCAAATTAATCATGAATAATGGGAACTCACTGGAAATTGAATTACCTGAAGTAAATTCATTACCAGATGGATTTGTAGAAAGTTCTAATCAATATGAAGAATCACCACCATCAACACAATCACCTCCTGATTATAATGAAGTGATGATATACTTGATACTTTGGGTACACATACCATAAAAAGATAATGAGAGCTCAACATCAAATAATATTTTTGTAGTGAATACAAAATATGGAATACGAGCCTTTTGAACGGAGTTTGATTAGTTTACATATGATTCGAGCAATGGGTATCAATGCGAGCCTTTTAACGGAGTTTCAAAATTCCATGAAACGTAATTTTATATTTGATGATTTTATATGTTCTTGGATCATGAGCACCTCCATTGATTTTGATGAAATTTATAAGTAGTGATAATAATATGAAAAGGCGAGGGTACCCAAATACACCTCAAGCTAAAACTTTTCCTACCTATAAGTCCTTTCTCCGAAAGTGATTGTCTATGGACTGAGTCGAGACAATACAACTAATCGGTTCACACTTCGTGTGACCGTATATGGATACGAGATCGAGACAATACAACAACGAAGTATGTTTACTTGATACAAAGGTTCGGACTTAACCAAACACGATAGGATTGCTTAGGAATTAACACTTGTGTAATTTACTTCAATTATAATAAAACAATTATAATGCGAAAATATAAAGTAAATGACACAGCAAGATTTTGTTAACGAGGAAACCGCAAATGCAGAAAACCCCCGGGACCTTGTCCAAAATTGAATACTCTCAGGATTAAGCCGCTACACAAAATTACACCAACTTTGTATAGTTGAGACCAAGCAACTAAACCTATAGTTCACCTAGTTCCGTATGTATTCCCACGCTAAGTCACGTACTTGGAACAATTCCTTTCGTTCGTATTCCAAACAGTAAAGGAACAACAAATATGTTTGGTATCAAATTTATTCAACCAAGTGATGTGAGTCGGACAAAGGATCTTCTGTTTATCTTAACATAAACTCCTTCGTCAGGTTCTTAGATCTATCTTATGTTTAATTACCGAAGTAATCGTTAAGATTTTGCAATAAATACTTTTAATCACAAAGAATTGTATTGATGTCGATCTACACAACTAATCAATCCAATCTACCACAAGGATAAACCGATTATAGTTGGATCCTCTTTTACCGAAACAAGTATTGTGCACACCAAAAATTATATACCCAAGTCAGAAATCTTCAATCTCTTATTTGTCTTCAAATATTCTTAGATCTTCAATAAACACCTGCAAACAACAACTTGAATCTCTTGTGATCAATCACGCATAGAACGGAGTCTGTTAACAGTGGATTATCACAAGATCTTCTTTAGCACTAACAACAGTCTAAAGATCCCTGTCGAAACTTCGATCTAGTTTGAGCGAATCTTATATCAGAAGAGAAGATTCTCAAGCATAAACAAACTAGGTGCAATCAAAGTTCAACCGCCGTTAGTCAATCAAATCAATCGAAAACACAAGATAAACCGCAATTATCTAGTTTCCCACCAACGGTACTCGTAGAGCTTCTCAATCCTAAAGAAGACTTTAAACTGAGCGGCCGTAAGAGATTTCGCCTAATTTGGTTACTCTCCTCTCTGAATAGGCGGTTACACCAGTAACAACACAACCGAGGAAGTTTGCTGTCACGAAGGATTAGTTTGCTAGAAATGCAAACTTCAAGTATTTATAGACAAGGAAGTTTGGACACCAAGGAATTTCCAAAACCGAAAATATTCTCAAAGATATTCCATACATTCCGAATTCGGTTTCCATAATTCCTGTAAATGCTCTGTCCAAAATAATGATCGAAAATCTCTCTGAAAAATATCAACTAGTAAATGCACATTACTAATTCTCATTTTCCTAAAATAAAATTAACAACCTTAATTAAAAGATTCTTAACTTATTTAATTTTGATCCTGGGATTTTCTTCCTGTACCTATTAAGGAATAACTTTGAACAATAAAAGATAAACAATATTGTTTGTGTTCAAAGTGTGTCGACATCCTCACTTTGTAAGTCCTCTTTCATACTTACACCCTTGAAACCGATTTGTCACACTTCCAAACAAGTTTAGAATTGGTTCATCTGACTTTCAAGAACTATGTGATTGATTAAGAACCACTCAATCACAAATCATGAGTTTAACGGTTCAACCAAAACAAGTTTAAGTTCTACCTCCATGTGAGTACTGTGCATAGTCCCACTAGCTTTCCAAAATTCGGTTGACTAGGTACTAGGATCGGTTACCCATATATATGGTATCTAACTTATATGTGTTGCACATGTCCATAGGATCGGTTCCCCTTTGCCTAAAAACGTGTTGCACATGTTCATATGATCGGTTCCCCTTTCTGCTATAAACCTTGTTGTACCCCATACAAGGATCGATTCCCCTTTGTGATGTACTGCACCTCTTCATAGGATCGGTTCCCCTTTACCCAGATTCGGTTCATAAATCACAAACTCGATCATACCTCACAGGTGATTACTTAAGATCGGTTTCACTAATAAAAGTCATACCAATACATAAGTCAGGCCTTTGTGAATAGTTCTACCAAGAACACAAACAAATCGTGAGCGGTTATACTAAATCACACATATTGGATGTTCACAAGATATGCAATGAGTAACAATCCCAATAACGCCTGGCGATTTCCTTTTCGATTCATAAACAAGTTTATGAACTTACTTCCTTAAAACACATGTAAAACATTGTTTCCTAGGATGAAATCCTCACCTCATACCCATACATAATCACAATAGCATTTAAACAATTATGTCGATGTCTTATCTACAAAGTTTAATGGTTAAGCAATAAACTTCATATTGTATTCCTTAATACTATGTCTATCTAGAGTGTTCATACTTCGCAGTTTTGTTTTCAATATGCACGACTTGAAAGATACGTTAGGGAATGAAACAGTTCAAGCCAAACATCACAAACCTCAAGTGGAAGGATGATGTCGTCGTTGTAGCTTCTTACTTCTTCACTTCTTCAAGACTTCGCAATACTTGTAATGTCTCATATCCTAATACTTTCAAGCTAACCTATACGAAGTTGACTCTAGTACATAATCAAGCGACTCTTAAATGAGTTTTGATTCACTAAAATATGACAACCAAACTTGACATACCAACGCTTGGTGGGTTCAACCGAGCTATGCTCTAACATAATAGTCGGGGTTTTATGCTGAATCTTGAAGAGAAAAACAGTAAAGAAATGAAATAGGGTTAGCTAAAATTTACTCAGAAAGTTAAAATTGGGTTAGCCTACTCATAACCCAACTATTTCCAATCTTCACCGGAAAAGAAGAAGAACAACATAAATTAGGTTAGCCAAAGATTGATTTTGTGTTCAATATCAGCTCATCGTGGCCATGGAATATGACGACACGTAGAGATTGGGACACGAGTTATATCCCTAACTGGATGTTAGGGGAAATCCGAGTCATTGTTCTCATTAAGGGTTATTTAACGTTTGGTACCCAGCAAATGTCTAACACCTTACTTTGGTACCCAACATTTCGTATTTAAGGGTTGGTACCTTGACCTATTATTGACTGTCTGGTCAAACAGTTGACTTAGCCCAATTAATATTACTATAACATAATATGGTTATTACATTATTAGACATACAAATTATAAAAATTACCAGATTTTTCCTAACGTCAAGTTAGAGTATGCATGTCTCGGGATATCTCAAGGTTTTGGGTTCGGGGTCCTTGCCTTCACTACTCTGGGGGAGCTTGGTGGTGAAACTATAGATTTTCTGAAGAGGTTGCGTAACTACTTAGCTAGTCATGATGCGAATATTAATGTGGGAGACTTTCTTTTCCATAGACTAGGTGTGGTCATTCAAAAAGGGGTTGGAGCACAACTTGTTTCTCGACTCCCTTCTAACTCTCTTGTATCTTTTTTGTTGAAATGACTGATTAATAAAGAATTAAAATTAATGATAGAAAATAAAAATAAAAATAAAAATAAAAAATTGTTTATTATAATTAAAAGTAAATTACACAAACGTTAACTCCGTATTACTTGATAGTGATATATCCTATAGAGTTTGGTTAAGTCCGAACCTATTATCAAGTAATCACATTTGATTATTGTATTGTCTCGATCTTGTATCCATAGAGGATCACATAAAGTGTGAATACCGATTTGTAGTATTGTCTCGACTTTTTCTATAGACAACTTTCGGTAAGAGGACTTATAGGTAGATAATTTAAAATATATTAAAATTAAAAATAAAAATAAAATGATGGTGGTAGTGGGTTAGGAAGTTTTATCTTTTATAGAGTAGGAGTAGCAATTCAAAAGGGTGTTGGTGCCCAGCTTGTAGCTAGGTTTCCAACCCATTCATTGTACACAGAATAATTTTTGTTTTTGATAAAAAATGCCTCCATGGTTTCCCTGATGGTGTTCATGGATGGGGTTACGTCAAAGTGTCTTTGGTGAAACACATCCATGACAAACACTTGTCCTCGGAAGCCAGCAAAACAACAATCTGTGAGCTGATTGCAAGGGATTTGAAGGTTTACTTTGATCTGGAGAAGGCTCTACATTTCCTTCGAATGTGGATTTGTGGCAAATGCATGTACTTTCATGCTTGGTCGAAATCCTGCAAGGGACGAGGAAGAATTGTGCATGACTTTATTCAAGGTCCCTGTAGTTGGGAATTTCTGATTCATGGTTTGGATAATCCTGGGGAGACGATAGAGGTTGTACAGGACGTCAGTTTGGAAGACTCGCAAGCTGTAGTTGTTGTTGTCTCGCAGGATGTTGCTATTGCAGACCCAGGGAGACCCGACAGTGATGCTGTGGAGGTGTTGTCAACGGAGTTACTCAATGTTGTGCTCCAACGACAAATACCTACAGTCACTTGTATCCCCCACTAATGCAGACTTGCATTTTCCAGGGCTCTCAAGGTATGTCTCGACCATATTATAGAAAATCCAGGCAGTCTTTCAGCTTGGATTCGTTTGCTTTTCCTTCCCATCCGTACTCTGTCTCTTTACCAATCGAAGAGCTCCGCTGAACGGAAGTCCGGAAATCGCAAACGACTGCAAGTGGTTGCTATTATACAGGCGCTTAATGACTGGAAGGAGACGAATGGGTGTTCTGTTTTGGTTAATAAGTTGTTGCAAAAGCCTGTGCAGTGGGGTTCTAAGAAACCTGACGAGAAGAAGATGGATGAGAAAAGGCTTGGAGCTGCTATTGTGGCTTTTCAGAGGAAGATCAATGCGGGGCATTTCGCAGCGGCTATACGGGTTTTGTCTTCATCTGGTGTTGCACCCTACGATGAGAAGACTTATCTCGACTTGTTAGACAAACATCCCATGGAAGCCTCCCCTGAGGTTCCAACAGATGATATCAATGTGGATCCCATCTTTGTGGATTCCAAGGAAGTTTTGGGAGTTATTAAAATTTTCCCGAAAGGTACATCGTGTGGTAGGGATGGTCTACGGGCGCAGCACCTAGTTGATGTTCTTAGTGGAGCGGCTGCAGCAGTAGCAGATGATTTGCTTTTATCTATCTCTGGGGTTGTCAACCTTTGGTTGGCTGGAAAATCCCTAGTGTTTTGGGAGAATACATTGCTAGCGCTCCTTTGACTCCTTTGCTTAAGTCGGGTGGAGGTCTTAAGCCTATTGCAGTTGGTACAGTCTGGCGTAGATTAGTTTCTAAGGTGGATGCCTTTGCTATCGAGAAGGACATGACTTCTTATTTAGGAGATTACCAATTCGGGGTTGGTGTTCCTGTAAGAGGTGAAGGTATTTTACATGTTGTAAATCGCCTTTTAGAGATGAAGGGTCACTCGGATAATATGTCAATGTTACTAATTGACTTTTCTAATGCTTTCAACATGGTGAGCAGATCTCAGCTCATCAAAGAAGTACGCCTTCACTGTACAGGTATTTCTCGCTGGGTAGAAGTTTGCTACTTACGTCCGGCTAAGTTTTATTATGCCCAATATATTTTGTCCTCATCCCTTGGTGTGCAACAAGGTGACCCTCTCGGGCCCTTGTTATTTGCATTGACACTTCACCCCTTAGTGAAGACCATTGCTTCTCAATGCAAACTTGACTTGCACGCTTGGTACCTTGATGATGGTACCATAGTTGGGGATACTTTAGAGGTGGCCAAGGCTTTGCGTATAATTGAAACTGAAGGACCAGGCAGGGGGTTGCATCTCAATATAAAGAAGACGCAGGTCTTTTGGCCTTCTCTTGATCCTAGGAGTATAATGGATGGTGTTTTCCCTTCGGATATTGGTAGGCCTTCTAAGGGTGTCAAACTTTTGGGTGGTCCAGTGAGTTTAGTCATGGACTTCATTAGCGACATGTTGTTGAATAGGGTGCACAAAACTGTTCAACTAATGAATGCGATCAAGAAACTCAAGGACCCTCAAAGTGAGATGCTTTTGCTTCGCAACTGCATGGGCGTGTCTAGACTTTATTTTGCTATGCGAACTACCAATCCTGATGCTTTACAACCTGCTACTGATCTCTTTGATGACCAGCTTTTTCAGTATTTGAGACTTCTGATTACTGGGGATGGTGCGGGTTTTGGTCTTTTACAGAAGAGATTGGCTACCTTACCTATTAAGGATGGCGGACTTGGCATTTATACCGTGGTTGATACTCGTGCTTACTGCTATCTTGCTTCTCGTAGTCAGACTACTTCAGTACAGAAAATGATCCTTGGTAATTTATTCTCAACGGACAAAGGTTTAGCTTATCATCTGGCTCTTCAGACCTTCACCCAGGTATGTGGTTTAGCGTCTACTTACTGTGTCGATGATACTGCCCCCCCTTCCATGCATTCCCTGACAGTGGTTTATTTTGATGCAGTTAAGAAGCAAATCCCAGACCAATTTCATATGTCTGAAAGAGATTCCATCTTATGGCAATGTAACCGTGTCAAGCATGCTCGGGACTATCTTTTGGCGTTACCCATTAGTGGGATTAATCAATGTCTTAGACCTAGACAATTTAGAGTTGTGCTTTGTTATCGATTGGGTATTCTTCTGTTTGTTGAGAATAGTTTGTGCCCAAGTTGTAACAAGTCTATGGATATTTTTGGAGATCACGCGCTTCATTGTGCTAAAGATATTGGATATAAATTTCGTCATGATGTCATTCGTGATGCTGTCGTAGACATTTGTTACAAGGCTAATGTGCTTGCGCGTAAGGAGGTTTCCCTGGGACTTCAGTCATATGATGGCAAAGATCTAAAACCTGCTGATATCCTTGTTCTCAACTGGGACAATGGGCAAGATGTTTGTATGGATGTTACAGGTGTCTCCCCTTTTACTGGTGATGGTATCCGCTTCTTCGCTCCTGGTAAGGCTATTTCTAGTGTTGTTTCACGAAAACGTGCCAAATACTTGGACAAGTGCGTTGCATATGGCTATGGTTTAGGGGTGCTAGACTTCTCTACCTTAGGGGATCTCGGCAAGGACACTTTTATTTTTTTTAAGCGTCTTAGAAACTGTTTGGTTAGCAATGACGCTAGTAGTGGCTTTGGTAGTTTCATTTTTTATCGTTTGGGTGTTACGATTCAAAGAGGAGTTGGGGCACAGCTTGTTGCTAGGTTGCCAACCAAAAGTTCTGTGTAAATTATATCCATAAATATTATTAATCAGTATGTATTCAACATATTTATGGAATAAAATATTAAGTAATTTTTTTTTAATTTAGTCATTTAGTCTTACTAGGACATCTCCTGACCCTAAACAATGGGTGGCCTAATTAAATCATGGTCCCCCAAAAAAAGTCATGGTCCCCAAAAAGTCGTTCATTTTCTAGGCCAATCTTGCAAATAATCCCAGTTTTTTTAGAATTCAATCTAGAGTCCAAACATTTATTAGCAATTAGTATGTTATCAAAGAAAACTCCTACCTTTCACGGAGGCATGAAGATGGTTATAGATAAGCTTAAGGAGCACTTTAAGCCTATCTACAAGGACTTTAAAAATTGCATTATAGATGTTGGTGGTGAGGCTAGTTCGTCGCAGATTCTTTATGTGCTCTACAAATTATTTTTTTGGCAGCAACGCGATGAAGGTTGACTTAAGACGCCAGTCAACAGTTTCACAGGTCTCGAAATCTAGCACCACTTTCATGATATCTTCTTTCATAAAATCTCAATATTTCAAGATTATGCTATAGAATGAAAACCATTCGGGCCCGGGACTTTATCCTACCCCAACAACTTGAGATCAGAGAGAACTCCATCCTCCCTCAAAGATCTTATTATCCATATAACATCATCAACAAAAATAGATTTGAAAAGCATATCTGATATAGAAGTTGAATAGTCATTCACCAACTTGAATCTGGTATAAAAGTGATCAAATATATTGTTTTTGATAACACTTTTATTTTTGAAAATCACTCCATTTACAGCCAGGGAGGGGAAAGTATTACTTTTACCTCTTCATCTAATTCTTCCAATACGATGAATCAAATTATTATTTATTTCACCTTCTTCATTTCACTACAATAACAACCGTCATGCATAAGGACACTATTTATGATTCCAACAGACATATCAATAACAACCGAATATACAAAAACACAGTTTCAGATTCAGACTAATTCGTAGCATTTCGGAAATCAGATACCTTTTTAGCTTAGAAAGTTGCTTTAGATTAGATAGTTTTATTGTCTTACAAAACCTTGAGAAATGGTTGGATAACATGATGAACCTAACACATCTATTTCATGTAGTGCTGTTATTTTTTTTGGTTTTGTTCATAAGTAAGTAATTCGGCCATTCAAACTAGCTTGGTTACTTGGTTTTTGGTTTATTAAAATGTTAGAGTTGGGTTCAATTGAAATGGTATAACTGAAGAACCTTTATAATCTTATGTAATAGTTGTGAATCTTGATGTTTGTTCAACTTCTTATGTAATGGCCTTCAAAGTTGTTGTCTTTTTAAAATAGTTGTCTTGTAATGATGCCAACCTTGACTCAGTGCTATCAAAATAATTAGGATTCCCCCCCCCCCACACCCACCCCCTCCAAAAAAAAAAGGCTTCCCGAAAATGCCTCTACTCTAGATACGAATGAGACCTTTTAGGGCTTGTATATTTTTTGCAAAAACAAAGCCCAATAGACCACTAAAGAATTAATAAAAAAAAATCCGCTACTGTCTCAAAAGATCCAATAACCACATAATATCCGCTACTGTTTTCAAAAGATCCAATAACCGCATACCCTGAAATCTCCAAGATGGATGACTCCAATCACTCAACTCACAAGAAAGTAACATAGGATTATGATCAGAGAAAGGTCTGACTAAAGCCTCGACCATGATAGATGAAAAATGACCATCCCAAATAGAAGAAAAAACTGTTTAAAAAAAAATAGACACGTTAATTTTGGTCCCATTATTTTGCCTAAAATATGTTTAATTCGCCAAGTTGTATTACGTGTAAGAGGACTTTGCAAGCTTTCATTACTACCAATTTTACGTTTCACTACAAGTAATACAAAACAAAGTAAAAAAATACACATAAACAGTGAAACAAAGATTTATAATTATTTTGCAACAAAGAAAATCACTTCTGAACTTTCTTAAGGTATAACACCGCCTTCAAGTATCAATCTTTTTAGGCTTGCGGTTCATGAATTAGAATTAGGATGTTATTTAGGATGCAACATCAATTTTCCAGCCATGTCAGTAGAAGAGTATGGAATTTTTCTAGAAAGTAGAGAGACAAAACACAATGATAGATTATCTTTCAACACAAACAATGTGAGAGATTCGGGGAAAGTAATAATTGAGTGCACACAATGTCAATATACAAAGTTAGGGCCAACAACATAAACATAATGGAACCTTATTGAATGATTCATGTCGTAGAATAATTGTGAAACAACTATGTATGCAAAGTCGCATGAAGCTATTGGTGTTCACACCCCAATTTTTTTGCATTTTAAAGGAAAATTCATCAATTTGAGATATAGCATTAGGGCTATCATATATAGAAGATAAAATCCAAGGACCCTTCCTCTAATACTAACAACTGCATGTAAGGAACATCTAGATTGAGAAGTAGCTTCAATGTTAACTTCATTTGATTTCAAAGAAGACCCAAATTCAGCTTTAAATCACTGTTCTCTGCATGTGTTTCTCGACATTTCAGCAGTGGCCTAGTTGTTCAATTACAAACCAAAATGACAACTATTGTAAATATTGGATAACTAAATTGGGGCAAGGGTAAAAACTGGGGATTAAAAATTCTGGATGCACTACCTAAGGAGTCTTCCCTGTCATTGAAAAGAAAGTAGTCGAGCGAATTCCCGCGAAGAAATCTCATGTTAAGCATTCGAGTTCACTCAGTGGATGCAAACCACCCTCCCAACGGAGAAGAGGAAGAAGAAGGATGGACAACCACCACTACCAGCACCACCAACTCACATTTAGTCCATTTAACGAACCCTGATTCATATTCAACAACATAAATGGATTATTCATCTCTACCACAAAACAACATATCATCATCTACTCATTCGTCTTCATCTCTTTTATCAAACCCCAATAATAGTAGTGAAACAAATTTTTATTAGGAATTCTAGTGAAATTGCTCATATTTTTGTTCTCGTTGTTCCTAATCATCTCTCCGTCTATGATTTTATTCACTTTTGTGGATCTTATATCCACCATCTTTCAAAAATTCTCATCATCAGATGTAATAGTATACAACTGGTCATAAATTGTTACGAGATACTCATATTGTTCAGTGAAGCTCATAAATTAGGGATGACTTAAAACCACATTCTCCATAATATCTGTGTACCTCTCTCCCTTCATTTTAGCATCACTGGAAAAAAAAACCCAGCAACAACATAACTTAAAATTAAAAGTATATTTTGGTCTAGTATGGTGGCATAAAAGGCAAATGCACTTTTGTTGTTGTTGAAAGACTTAAATGTAGAGAACCAGTTGTCAGTCGATTTTGAAAGTACGGTAATCATATTTGCATCCAAGCATTTCGGGTAATGCCTGGAAACTGATACAAGGGTGTATGCAAATGATAAAAAAAATATAGTCTAGATGTTATGTTTGTGGTAAGAATCAAGATTTTATGCCTCACCTACACTTATCGAGGATGTATGTCAATAATCAAATTGCGTAAATAAATAACCTGGCTAAACAAATATTTTGTCTGGTCCCTAGGGTATGCATTTATCAAGGTTATACTTTGTTTTTGCAACACATGAGACACATTTTTATTACTAAGTTAATATTAATGCATACTTGTGTATTATGCCATTCTTTTTAAAACCTATTCTAGAAGAATATGTTTGCTACCTATAAGTCCAGGTAACTAGACAAAAAAAGAACTAAAATCCCCCCACCCCAGTTCTAACAAGCTTGGAACTTTAGTATCATCACCATGCAAATTACCATTATAATACAATGACATTAGTGTCGTTAGATAAAAGTAAAGACAATGTGCTTGAGGTGAGTTAACCTTAAGGTATTTTGGCTTCCATATCATAGCTATCATACAATAATTAAAAGAAAATAACCAAATATAAATTTGTATACCGGAAAAAAAGAAAAAACTAAAGAAATTTTAAATAAATTAGGAAAAGGAATCTATATAAACCTTTAAAGGGTAGGGGAAAAAATTAGGCAACAAAGCTTTCGAGTACTTCGCGGACTGTTTTTCTTATGTTTTATTATTATGACTTAGTCAAAATTAGCAAATAGTTAAAATTAAAATGTTACATATTAAACTATTTTGTATAACACACTAATTAATATCATAAATATTCACCGATCCCTTCCTTCGATCATTTATGCGTGTTATAATTAACAGATAAGAATGTTACCCGAAACAAATCCTCCTTGATAATCTTTTTTGTATTTGTCATATTGGTCTTGTACCATAGGAGGAGAGTTTTTAGTCATAGTTGACGTTCAATCACTAGAATTAGTTGAACCATCTTGATTGAGAATCCTTCTTATTTCAAGGCTTCGATTTTAACTAATGGATTAGTATGCTTGTGGTCACTAACTATTACTCAAGTTGTTAGATAAAGTTCATACATATGGGATGACTTAAAATTTCATTGGTTCTCCACAAAAACTCTACTTAAAGAGCCGTTTGAGCACCATCGCAACAAGAAAAAAATCAAAAAAATCAATTTGATTTAGTTTTGAAATTAAAATCTTTGTCAACACCTTAATTATAGAATATGTAGTAAATATTGAACTAAATTGTTAAATAGAAGTCAAAAGTTAACAAACAAACTTAAAGTAATCCTAATATTATGTAAGAGCATAGATCGATTGAACCCACCAAGCATTGGTATGTCAAATTTGGTTGTCATATTTTAGTATTAAAACTTATCTAGTGTCGCTTGATTAATTACTAGAGTCAACTTCGGTTAGGTTAGACTAGAAAGTCTATGAATGTTGAGACTAACAAGTATTACTCTAAAGACCTGAAGAATGTAAAGAAGTAGCGACTACGACGAAGACATCATTCTTCCACTTTGAAAACATAACATGCGAAGCTATATTTATAACACTCTAGTGATTAGACTAGGTCGTGGCATTATGATCAAAGTATCAAGGATTATATTGAATTACGAAGTATAAACGCTTATCATTTGAACTTCGTGAATACGACATCAACATAATCTATATATTTAGTTACTTGATTATGTGTGGGATATAGGGTTGATTTCATCCTATAAAACTACATATTATTACATTGGTTTAAGGAAGTAGATGTATGAACTTGTTTCATAATTGAAAGGGAAGTGTGTTGGTACGGTTTTCAATGGAGATTATTTGGATGACCAATGCAAGATGAGAAGGTATAACCGATCCTAACTAGTATTGGGATACAGGGTATAACCAGTCGTAGCATATATTGGGTGACACGGCATAACCGATCCTAACTAGTCTTGGGAAGTGAAAAAGTGGGGGTCTAAATACCTAACCCAATATTTCGCTTAGCAATTTGTATGGACTAACTCCAATATACTTTTAAGAGAATCAACTAAACAGTAAGACTCAATCTCAATATAAAGTATATCAAGGAGTTATATCTCAATTTCTCGATTCAGTACTTACTCAAGAAAATAGAAATCTGCGATTCTAATTGAATACAAGAGAAATTAACTTGAACGGTACAAAAGACCAATGTTCAAGTATCAATCAATTTCAATCAACAATCAAAGGTTGGATTTACCAATTGATCGATTCAACGCACAACCTGTGATATTTCAATTATATAACAAAATATAATGCGGAAAATAAATAACACAGACACCAGAAGTTTTGTTAACGAGGAAACCACAAACGCAGAAAAACCCAGGGACCTAGTCCAGATTGAACACACACTGTATTAAGCCGCTACAGACACTAGACTACTACAAACTAATTTCGGTCTGGACTGTAGTTGAACCCCAATCAATCTCACACTGATCCAAGGTACAGCTGCGCTCCTTAGGTCTCTGATCCCAGTAGGATACTACACACTTGATTCCCTTAGCTGATCTCACTCACAACTAAGAGTTGCTACGACCCAAAGTCGAAGACTTTAATAAACAAATCTGTATCACACAGAAAAGTCTACAGGAATAGATAAACTGTCTCCCACAGAAATACCTACGAGTTTTGTTCCGTCTTTTAATAAATCAAGGTGAACAGGAACAAATCGATAACTCGGACTTATATTCCCGAAGAAAAACCTAGAATAATCAATCACCTCACAATAATCTTAATCGACTAGTGAAACAGGATATTGCAGAATCACAAATGATGAGACGAAGATGTTTTTGATTACTTTTCTATCTTACCTATCGGAGAAACTAATATCGAGCCAATTTTACAATTGTACTCAATAAGATAGAAACAACAAGATCAGATCACGCAACTACAGAGAAAATAGTTGGGTCTGGCTTCACAATCCCAATGAAGTCTTCAAGTCGTTAACCTACAGGGTCTCGATAGAAACCTAAGGTTAAAGGAGAATCGACTCTAGATTATACAACTAGTATCACACAGGAGGTGTGGGGATTAGGTTTCCCAGTTGCTAGAGTTCTCCTTTATATAGTCTTCGAATCAGGGTTCGCAATCAATGCTACCTTGGTAACAAAGCATTAAATATTCACCATTAGATGAAAACCTGATTAGATTCAAGCTAATATCTTTCAACCGTTAGATCGAATCTTAGCTTGTTATACATAAATGAAATGCACGTTCATTTAGGTTTGTGTAATCGTACCTAAACATGTACACCTAGTTGGTTCAACAGTAGTTAACCAAATGGTTAGCCATATGGGCACTTTCATATTAACCATATTCATCTTCACCATAACTAGTTCAAATGACTCAAAAGAACTAGTTAGAGAGTTGTTCAATTGCTTAGATCTTATAGAAGTATACAAGACACAATCGAAGCAAAATCGGTTTTGATTCACTCGAATCGATTCATGAACATTATAGCCACGGTTTGCAAATTGCATTCCTTATTATATAAATGTTTTAGTTCATGAGCAAACGAATTTTATAAAGTAACACACTTAAGTATGCGTACGGGTATGCGAACTTAAGTAACCGGATTTGAGTTTGTTTTGGGTTTCAAACTCAGCAGAAATTCACGAACGTGAACTTTCCGCTAGTATGCCTACGAGTACGCATACTTAGGTAGCTGATTGAGTTGGTTTTGATTTCCAAACTCAGCAGAAATTCACGGTCGTGAACTTCCGCCAGTATGCATACAGGTACGCATACTTACCCAGTCTCCATCAACCATTTAGTACACACACAAGTATGCATACATTTGGTTCCCGGTTTTGGACTTATACACTAATGTGCGTACACACTATATGCTTATATACAAATATGGTTACATATTCTAAACTCTCATTTCAATCATTGAAACATTCTTAGAGGATGTTATATAGCGGTAATTCACATACTATTTTTCATCAAAGCGATTTTCAAAAGATTGAAACAATCAACATGACTTTCGTCACTTGTAAAGATGAACTTGGCCAAAGAGAAAGCTTACCAACAAATATTTCGAGAAATAGATAAGCGAGATAAACTCGACTCGAAATAGCAAATGTGTATAATCGAAGTATATATAGCAATACAACTTTTGTCTCAAGATAGGAGATAGAGTAGATAGACTTTTGAGTGATAGATAAGTTCAAGTCTTCACATACCTTTTAGTCGATGAAGTTCCACCAGTTCCTTGAGTAGTTCTTCATCTTTGTATGATGAACGTCGTGGAGTCTAGAGCTCAACTACACTTTCTATCCTTGCGAGATAGAGCAGAAATCAAGACTTATAGTTTTGACAACTAAACTTGACAAACAAGCTTGAGATAGCAACGCTTGCGAGTTCGACCGATCAGTGCAATAACAATCTCCCCCTTTGTCAATTTTAATGACAAAACTATCAATACATAAGGAATACAAAATAAATAAACTTTGCAGCTTCTCTTCCACATGTATGATCTCCTTGGTTCTTCAACATTACTCGAAATCTTCATCACTTCCAAGTACTCCAATGTTTCCAAATATATTCAATGCAACATCATCGTTGTTGAAGATCCGTAGCCATAACAATGAGAAAACAAAAGCTCTCAATCATTGTTACACAGTGTCATAGTATCATTACACAACATCAAAGTTCAATTGTATCACAACTTCGACAATAATACTATGGTGATATGTATCACTCCTCCTTAGTAAATACTCCATCTCACATTAAAACTACCCCCCCTTACATAATGATCCGAAAACCATATGTATCTGTAGTGTGAACTACACATTAATTCTCCCCCTTTTTGTCAATAAAATTGGCAAAGGTACGAAAACTAGTGGGATCCTAATGAAATTTCCATAGAGACACTTCATGACAAAAAGAAAGCACATATCAACTTTTTAGATGCAATCATATAGCCGAAACTAAATGCATTCATCAAGGAGTTTATAAAGATACAAGATAACCCCTATAATATTCCACAGACGCACTCCCCACAAAGATTTGGCAATTAAGCACAAGTTCAATTAAGAACTCTCCCCCATATAATGTCATTCCCGAAAGAACAACAAGAGCGACCTTACTTTCACAAGAAAAGCAGGATTTCTTTGGACAACAATAAATCACATAAGAATATGAATTTGTATCCAAAAAACTCAATTAAATTAACCACAAGAGAACCCATGATTAATTTAATTGGAAATGCTCTACATAAGAGAACTTACAGAGCCGCACAATATATACATAAAATATGGATCAGGGAAGATCAATACCGCGAAAAAAAACAAAGATTCATTCTATCTTTCATCACTATGTGCACAATGACATACAATAGACTTAATCTTTGTAAACAAAAGTTCATCCTTTCTTCCATCAATGTTTGCATAATGATATAAAAGGCTTAACTTTTGTTTGTCAAAAGTTCATTCAATCTTTTATCAATACTTGCATATCGACATATGACAGACTTAACTTTTGACCACGTATGGGACAATCATAGTTCACGGACGCAAACACATATATCCCATAACAATTTGTAATATATAAAACCATAAAGATTAATACTGCAAAAATCATCTTCCAAACAAACTTTAGAATTTAAACAAATAAATCTAAAATCATTGAAGATGAAAATCGTTGGACATAGCTATGTGTAATCACAATAATGGTTATTCCAAACTCTAGTTATTCTTCTTAAAAAAACAAGAATAAAATTCTCATAAGAAGATTTCCTAGACAAAATCAAAACAACTCTTAGAGAACATGATTCGAAAAATAAACATTAAACATAGCCAGCAACCAAAGATTGAACATGGACGAGCTCATCAGTTGCTTTTGTCAGTTCGTTTTTCAGAAATTCAAGATTCCTTGTTGCAATTCCAAGTTGTTCATGTACGACCTCAAAATCTCTAAGAAGATTTCCTACCAGTTGGGATGACATCTGAACTGGTAGTTTGTTTTCATGATCAACAACATGATAGCAGGTTATGAAAACAGGGTTTTCGTGAAACTCGATAGTCTTTCCCTTCTCAACATTTTCTTCCTTGTTGCATCCATCCATTGTGCACACAGAAATCAGGTCAACCTTTTGACATTACGGAACGTGTATGTACCAAAACGGAGCATGATACATATATATATATATATATATATGAGTGTTTCATAGGAAACCCTAGAGATACTCGTATACGTTCCGTATGGGTCAGGTGTACGTGCACTTATGGTTACAACCTTGGTACGAGACCAAAAGAATAATAGAGCTAAATTTAGAAATTAAAAGTCTTGAAAAACTCAAGAATCATTCTATGTAAAGGATGACATCCTTAGTTTAAAGGAACATAAGATATGTTGAAAATCAAGGTACTCAACAAGGGATTATTCTCAAGAGTGAACGATCAAAAACATTACATCATGTAAGGTAATGGAGCAAGGCTCAACAGTTTTATGATCATCGTTTTGTAAAAAAAAATGAAGTATAACAACAACGACTTTCTCAAGACACAAAGGCTTCTTGAGAATTATGAGCATCCTTCCACATTACAAGAAGGATGCTACATTGAGTAGTCATGTTGTATTTTGATGAGCTTTTTGCTCATCAAGAATATTGACTTCTTCTCTCTTTCCTTCTTGAAGATTTTCAGAAAAATCACTAGGATTAGTTGAAAGAGATTTAACCATAGGGGAACAAGGAATACCTGAACCTGCTGCTTTCCTTGCCTTTTTGATGCTCCGTTTGAGTCTGTTTTTGATGATCTTGAGCTCCGAGACTCGATTATTGATATGAATGAAATCTGGAGCAGACACCTCAGGTTCACTGTCTTCTTTAGAAGGAGATAAAAAATTTGGATTTTCTTTCTTTCTCCTATGACTTTTTCTCTTCTCAGAGTAATTTAAAGGGTCAGTTGTCCACCTGACATTCTTCCTTCTACAATTTTAGGCATTTTTTGTCTCAAAATCATAATCTAGAAATGACTCATCACAACATTTCTCTTGATTGCAGACACTGCCTTTTACTCCAGCAATATGAGAAACAGGTCTAACTACTTTTTTAGGCATCCATGCAAGAATGTTTTGAAGTTTCTCATTCCTCAGTCGAAAACGACATCTTCGTTCAAGATGTCCTTTGTTTCTGCAATAATAGCAGTTAAAGGATTTTTTCTTGACTGTTCTCATGCGAGTTAAATTTGAAGGAGTATAATCCTTGTTTCTAAGACCGTCTGTTGCAGGAAAGGTTTTTTTTACATGAAGAGTTGTCAATAGCTTGAACAAAATTGATCTTATAAGTACTTAGAGCGTCTATTCCCTTATAGTCCAGACCACGTGTATCACGATGTTCTTTACATGCTCCAAGCATAGAAGATAATTTTGTAGATCTAGAATTGAATCTTTCCAGATTATCCTCCAGTGATTTTACCTTATTAAGGGTAGCAGCGAGATCGGTCTCCAAAGATTTTTCCCTGGAGAGGAGACTGAGTTCTCTGTCATTAAAACATTTTTGTTGAGAGTCATATCTTGCTTCAGATTCTGCAAGTATTTCTTTCAACACAAAGAGATTTCGAAGGAGATTATCACATTCAGACCTTTTTGAGCGTAAGTCTTCTTCTCGATCTTTAACGGTAGATTGTAAAAGTTTATATCTACAATCATAACCTTTAAAGAGTTTTCTCATCTTTCTGTTTTCTTGACAGAGAGGTGCCAAATATTTTCTCCAGCAATCTGTTGACTTTTTTTCTTTCAAGGCATGGTCAAAGAGCTTGATATATTGAGAGACTTCCTCATCAATAGTTTGTCCTTCTTCTGAATCACTCTCATCTGAAAGATCATCCAACTGTTCATCAAGACACTTTTCCCAGTTGAAGGCAGATTCAGACACAGAGGCAGGTACAGAAGGCTTCTTAGATGTCTCGGAATTTTGAAACATCTTAGAGAAACTCTGATCTGGTGTTGCATTATCAGAGAGATTACTGCTGCCCATATAGTCAGATCTCTACAAACACATACTTATGGGGTCTTTAAATGTGTTTTCCTGCTCTAATACCAATTGAAAAAGTGGGGTCAAACAACCTCACCCAATATTTCGCTTAACAATCTGTATGAACTAACTCCAATATACTTTTAAGAGAATCAACTAGACAGACAGAGTCAATCTTAATATAAAGTATATTAAGGAGTTATATCTCAATTTCTCGATTCAATACTTACTCAAGCAAATAGAAATCTGCGAGTTTAATTGAATACAAGAGAAATTAACTTGAACGGTACCAAAGACCAATGTTCAAGTATCAATCAATTTCAATCAACAACCAAAGGTTGGATTTACCAATTGATCGATTCAATGCACAACCTGTGATATTTCAATTATATAACAAAATACAATGTGGAAAATAAATAACACAGACACCAGAAGTTTTGTTAACGAGGAAACCGCAAACGCAGAAAAACCCCGGGACCTATTCCAGATTGAACACACACTGTATTAAGCCGCTACAGACACTAGACTACTACAAACTAGTTTTGGGATGGACTGTAGTTGAACCCCAATCAATCTCACACTGATCCAAGGTACAGTTGCGCTCCTTACATCTCTGATCCCAGTAGGATACTACGCACTTGATTCCCTTAGCTGATCTCACCCACAACTAAGAGTTGCTACGACCCAAAGTCGAAGACTTTAATAAACAAATTTGTATTACACAGAAAAGTCTACAAGAATAGATAAATCTGTCTCCCACAGAAATACCTACAAGTTTTGTTCCGTATTTTGATAAATCAAGGTGAACATACAAATCGATAACCCGAACTTATATTCCCGAAGAATAGCCTAGAATTATCAATCACCTCACAATAATCTTAATCGACTAGTGAAACAAGACGTTGCGGAATCACAAACGATGAGACGAAAATGTTTGTGAATACTTTTCTATCTTGCCTATCAGAGAAATTAATCTCTAGCCAATTTTACAATTGTACTAAATACGATAGAAACAACAAGATCAGATCACACAACTACAGAGAAAATAGTTGGGTCTGGCTTCACAATCCCAATGAAGTCTTCAAGTCATTAACCTACAGGGTCTAGATAGAAACCTAAGGTTAAAAGAGAATAGACTCTAGATTATACAACTAGTATCACACGTGAGGTGTGGGGATTAGGTTTCCCAGTTGCTAGAGTTCTTCTTTATATAATCTTCAAATCAGGGTTTGCAATCAATGCTACCTTGGTAACAAAGCATCCAATATTCACCGTTTGATGAAAACCTGATTAGATTCAAGCTAATATCTTTCAACCGTTAGATCGCATCTTAGCTTGTTATACACAAATGAAATGCACGTTCATTTAGGTTTGTGTAACCGTACCTAAACATGTACACCTAGTTGGTTCAACAGTAGTTAACCAAATGGTTTTCCATATGAGCACTTTCATATTAACCATATTCATCTTCACCATAACTAGTTCAAATGACTCAAAAGAAATAGTTAGAGAGTTGTTCAATTGCTTAGATCTTATAGAAGTATACAAGACACAATCGAAGAATAATCGGTTTTGATTCACTCGAATCGATTCATGAACATTATAGACACAGTTTGAAAATTTAATTCCTTATTATATAATTGTTTTAGTTCATGAACAAACCAATTTTAGAAAGTAACACACTTAAGTATGCATAAGGTATGCGTACTTAAGTAACCGGATTTGAGTTTGTTTTGGTTTTCAAACTCAGCAGAAATACACAGACGTGAACTTTTCGTCATACTTAGGTAACTGATTGAGTTGTTTTTGGTTTCCAAACTCAGCAGAAATTCACGGTCGTGAACTTCTGCCAGTATGTGTACGGGTACGCATACTTACCCAGTCTTCATCAACCATTTAGTACACACACAAGTATGCATACATTTGGTTCCCGGTTTTGGACTTATACACTAATGTGCGAACACACTATATGCTTATATCCAAAGATGGTTATATATTCTAAACTCTCATTTCAATCATTGAAACATTCTTAGAGGATGTTATATAGCGGTTATTCACACACTATTTTTCATCAAAGCTATTTTCAAAAGATTGAAACAATCACCATGACATTCGTCACTTGTAAAGATGAACTTGGCCAAAGCGAAAGCTTACCAACACATTTTTAGAGAAATAGATAAGCGAGATAAACTCGACTCGAAATAGTAAATGTGTATAATTGAAGTCTATATATAGCAATACAAATTTTGTCTCAAGATAGGAGATAGAGTAGATAGACTTTTGAATGATAGATAAGTTCAAGTTTGCACATACCTTTTAGTCGATGGAGTTCCACCAGTTCCTTGAGTAGTTCTTCATCTTTGTATGATGAACGCCGTGGAGTCTAGAGCTCAACTACATTTTCTATCCTATTCCGAGACTTAGCTATAAGTAGACTAGAAATCAAGACTTATAGTTTTGGCAACTAAACTTGACAAACAAGCTTGAGATAGCAACGCTTGCGAGTTCGACCGAGTAGTGCTCTAACAGGAAGCAAGGTATAACCGGTCATAACCTATATCTAGTGACATGGTACAACCGATCCTAACTTATTTTGGGAAGCAGGGTATAACCGGTCATAATCTATATTGGGATTCATGGTATAAACAGTCCTAACTTAGTTTGAGAGTCATGGTAGAACCGGTCCCAAGTGAAAAACCGAGTTTCCAAATCCATATATTAATTTCTTCATGTTGTGTGTGAATTAGGAATTAGGGTTTGCTAAGATAGGAAAATTCTGGATGTCGACATTATTTCAACATGTACATTAACTCTTATCATTTATTGTTCAAATATATTCCTTGGTGCTCAAGGTGATCCCAAACCAAAATAATTGAAAAGCATTTAGTTATGATTTTCGATTTTATATGTTTTAATTACCAGCATTAAAGCATATACTCTAGAAAATTATTATTAGTTAATGTGCTAAATTAATAATAGAAATTTTTTATGAGAGGCTTCAAAAATATTGTTTGACATTAATTGGAAATAGGAAAACCAAAATTAGTACTTTATTGCATATCTTAAGAATCTTTCGGTTTTGGAATTTCCTTATTGTCCAAACAACCTTGGTCTATAAATACTTGAGTTTGTATTTCTTGCAAACTATCCTAAGATCCATGCAAACTTCATTCGTGTTGTTTCTGGTGAAGCCGTCTATCTGGAGAGGAAAGTACTCTAATTAGGCGAAATCTCTTACGACCGCTTGTTTAAAGATTTATGTGGGATCAAGAATCTCTACGAGTACCGTTGGTGGGAAACTAGATAATTGCATTGTTATTTTAGTTTTTGATTATTGATTTGATTGACTAACAGTTGTTGAAACTTTGATTGCACCTAGTTTGATTATTCTTGAGAGCCTTCTATTCTGAAATAAGGGTCACTCAAACTAGATCAAAGTATCGACGAGATCTTTATAACTATTGTTAAATCTAAAGACTTCTTGTGATAATCCATTGTTAACAGACTCCGCTATGTACGTGATTGATTACAAGAGGATTCAAGTTTTTGTGTGCAGGTACTTTAAAGATTAATCGGAGATTTGAAGACAAAGAAAAATTTTCTAATTAGTTTTCATATCTTGTGAATTTTGTGCACATATCTTGATCGGTTGGGATACGACTTAGATCTGGTTTATCTCTTGATATATTTGATCAGAAAGTTGTATAGATCGACAACTATCATTTGGTGGTACTCTTCAGTATCTGAATCTGATAGTTGTGAATTTGAATCTAAGTTACTGATTCAGATTGATCTTTCCCAACAAAGGAGTTGATTAGATTAAACGGAAGAGCCTTCGTCAACAATTCAAAAAATCTTTTATTCTAAAGATAATTAAAGTGGTTGCGAAACAGATTTATTCCTCTACTGTTTGGAATACGATCAAAATGAGTTGGGTAGATAAAGACTTTACTGGGTAAAAAAACTTGAGATAGTGATTTCTCTCTTGAGATTCACGTGCGTGACCATAAGGTCGAAGATGCAGGGATACTGAGGAAACTAAGTAACTAGGGGTAGTTTACTTGGTCTCAACTATACAAAGTTAGGTTATGTTCTTTGTATAGCGGCTTAATTCTGAGAGTATTCAAAACTGGAGTAGGTCCCGAGGTTTTTCTGCGTTTTCGGGTTCCTCGTAAACAAAATCTTGTGTGTGTAATTTACTTTATTCTGCATTATAATTGTCTTACTATAATAAAGTAAATTACACCCGTACGTTAATCTCAATCAATTGATATTAATCATATAGTAAATCGGTTTCAGACCATAACTATTATCAAGTGAATATCAAGTTGTCGTATTGTCTCGACTTTGTCTATAGACGATCACACTTGGTATCATACTTATAGGTTGAAATTAAAAGATTGTGGTGTTGTTAGAGCATAGCTCGGTTGAACCCATCAAACATTGGTATGTCAAGTTTGGATGTCATATTTTAGTATCAAAACTCATCTAAAGTCGCTTGATTATTTACTAGAGTCAACTTCGTTTAGGTTAGACTAGAAAGTCTAAGAATATTGAGATACACAAGTATTACTCTGAAGACCCGAAGAATGTGAAGAAGTAACGACTACAACGAAGATATCATCCTTCCACTTGAGGTTAGTAATACTGACTTGACTTGTTTCCATTCCTAACGTATCTTTCAAGTCGTATTATATTGAAAACATAACATGCGAAGCTGTATATATATATATATATATATATATATAATACTCTAGTAATTAGACTTGGTCGCAACATTATGATCAAAGTGTCAAGGAAATGTATTACGAAGTATAACGCTTATCTTTTAAACTTCGTAAATACGACATCGACATAATCTGTGTATTTAGTTACTTGATTATGTATAAGATATAGGTGTTGATTTCATCCTAGGAAACTATGTTTTATAACATTTGTTTAAAGGAAATACATATACAAATTTGTTTCGTAATCGAAAGGAAATCAATAAGTGTGTTGGTTTGTGTAACACCTTGTGTTTTTAGCATGGCGCATGCTCAAAGATGCGCCATGGCATGGGATGGAGATTCATCTCAAGTTCTATCGCGTGTTAAGAGGAACATTAGCCTAGGTCGATACGTTGTCAAAATGACGCATTATGTTGGGTATATTGGTCAAGGACAATATGGCACCAAGAGGGTGTAAGTTGTAAGCTATATTGGCAAATGAAAATCTCGCATCAAAGGATGCATTAGGAAAGTTGGGTAGATTGCATTGAGCAAAGCTAGTGCTAATCATAGCACATTACCATGTCATTGGACTAAGGCCAATATCCTCTTACTGTGTTGCATCAATCCAGAGCAGGCTGGCTTAGGAAATGTTCAGCCATCATGGCCAGACATTAGAACTGACATGTGAGTCATAACTGAATGTGCAGCCATTATGGCCGTGTTTTGCAAGCTGGCTGAGCACAATGAAGCTTCATTTGGGAAAGGCCTCTGCAAGATTCGGCCTTGGGACTTGATGAATTATTTTTCCTCCCCTAATCTAAGTTGTAAAAATTTCTTTAAAATATATATAGGTAAGGGTAGTTGGTTGAAGGTGCATATGCGGACCATGCACCAAATAAGCTTCATAGCCTAGCCGAAAGAGTATAAATGATGCTTAAGCCTCATTTATAGTTGCGTAGCCTTTCCAATGGGGCATATGATGCTTAAGCATCACTATGCCATGTCTCGGACTAAATATGCATCACTTGGATGTATTTTGACAGAACGTCCTATACAGATTAGGCCATTACCATTATTGCTTGGCGACGTCCTTGCAAATGAGTTCGATTAAGTTGTTTGTCCCTTCGAGGATGAACTACGGTATATGTTGTCGGTCCAACACTTTGTCACTCATATCACCTAATTAAGAGATGATTGCGGCACATTGGCCTCTCATACCATCTGGCTCGGTATTGCGATACTAGAGATGATTGTAGCCACACTTGATGAGGCTAGTTGCATGCCATTCACTGGATATGAAAATTGCGAGTTGGGCATCACAAAGAAAGTAAGCTACATCAATATGCAAGTTATAGGATCTTGCATAAGCCTAAGAAGTGTACGACATGAGCCTGATTGATGGACCCTTGGCACGAGCAAGACAAGTGCATGCTTTCAGCAATGCCTAAGCAGGTGAAGAGGGGGTATTAGGATTTAAATGGCCTATGCGTAAGTTCAAGGCATGCCTTATGCCTGTACAAGACTAGGAAGCCACTGATGCACATAAGGTGCATCGGCCATAGCCTTCAAGGATAATACCCTTTGCAGAACAATGGTAAGTTGGTATGATGTGGAAGCTAAGTTAGATGCATCATGCTCCACGGGCATGCTTGTAGGGGAAAATGGACATGCATTTTCCTAGTATCAAGGCCCGATTAGTAGCATCAGAGTGGCACATCGGGAAAGTTATGGCCTGCGCAGCGCTAGGCGTAATTACCGGTGCGTCACAGTTCGGTTCTTCATTGAATATATGTTTGGATGACCAATACATAATGACAAGGTAGAACCTATCATAACTTATGTTGATATTTGAGGTATAACCGGTCATAGCCTATAATGTGTAGCAGTTGTAATCGGTCACAAACGAAGAAAGGTGTAACCGGTCATAAGCTACATTGAGAAGTTAGTTGTAATTGGTAAAAAGCTACTTTAGGAAGCAAGGTGTAACTGGTCACAAGCTAATTTGGGAAGTAAGGTGTAACCGATCACAAGCTACATTGGGAAACATGGTATAACCGGTCATAACCTATCTTGGGGAGCATGGTATAATCGGTCATAAATTACATTGTGAATCATGGTAGAACCGACCCCAAGAGCAAAACTGAGTTTCCAATATTCACATATTTCTTTATGACTTGTGTGACTTTGGAATTGGGGTTTGTTAAGAGAAACTTTTAGATGTCGACATCATTTGAACATGTACATAACTCTTATCATTTATTGTTTAAAGATATTCCTTGATTGTCAAGGTAATCCCAAACAGAAATATTGAAAAACATTTAATTATGATTTTCGATTTTATATGATTTGATTTCCAACAATTAAAGCATATTCTCTAGAAAAAGATCATTAGTAAATGTGCTATGCTAATAATAACAATTTTCTATGAGAGATTTCTGAATATTTGGTTGACATTTATTGGAAATAGGAAAATCAAAATTAGGTACTTTATTGCATATCTTGAGAATATTTTCGGTTTTGGAATTTCCTTGTTGTCTAAACAACCTTGGTTTATAAATACTTGAATTTGCATTTCTTGTAAACTATCTTAAGAGACAGACAAACTTCATTCATGTTGTTTCTGGTGGAGCCGTCTATCCGGAGAGGAAAGTATCCTAATTAGGCGAAATATATGACGACCGCTCGTTTAAAGACTTATGTGGGATCAAGAAGCTTTACGAGTACCGTTGGTGGGAAAATAGATAATTGCATTTTTATTTTAGTTTTCGATTATTGATTTGATTGACTAACGGTTGTTGAAACTTTGATTGCACCTAGTTTGATTATTCTTGAGAGACTTCTCTTCCGACATAAGGGTCACTCAAACTAGATCAAAGTATTTACGGGATCTTTAAGACCATTTGCGGATCTAAAGAATCTTTTGATAATCCATCGTTCACAGATTTCGTTATGCGCGTGATTGATCACAAGAGAATTCAAGTTTGTGTTGTGTAGGTTATTAAGAAGGCAATTGAAAATTTGAAGATGAAGAATTTCTTATTAGTTTTCGTATCTTGTGAAATTGTGCAAACACCTTGATCGGCTAGGATCCGACTTAGATTAGATTTATCTTTGATAAATTTGATCAAAAAGTCGTACTGATTGGCAACTATGATTTGGTGGCATTCTTCAGTGTTCGAATATGATAGTTGTGAATCTGAATCTAAGTTACTGATTTGGATTGGTTTTACCTGACAAAAGAGTTTATTAGATTCAACAGAAGAGCCTTTTTCGACTACTCAACAAGTATTTTTATGTAAAAGATAATTGAAGTGGTTACCAAACAGTTTATTCATTTACTGTTTGGAATACGATCCAAAGGAGTTGAGTACATTAAGACTCTACTGGGTAAAGCAAATTGAAATAACTTTTATCTTGAGATTCACGTATGTGACTCTAGAAGTCAAAGGCGCAGGGATACTGAGGGAATTAAGTAGCTAGGAGTAGTCTACTTGGTCTCAACTATACAAAGTTGGCATTAGATCGGCTTAATTCTGAGAGTATTCAAAACTGGACTAGGTCTCGGGGTTTTTCTTCTTTGCAGTTTCCTTGTTAACAAAATCTTACTGTGCCATTTACTTTATTATTCCGTAATTATAATTTGTTTATTACACTTGTACGTTAATTCTTATTCACTTGATACCGATCTTATAGTGTTTCAGTTCAACACCGTACTTATTATCAAGTGAACACTTTGTTTTTGCATTGTCTCAATTTCATATGTAGACGATCACAAAGTGAATACCATAGTTTTTGTATTGTATCAACTTTTTCTATAGACGATCACACTTGGTATATGACTTATATGTTGATATTTAAAAGATTTTGGTGTATTTGGATACCCTAGTCTTTTCAATTGGTATCAAAGCAGGCAAACACGATCTAACAATCCGTGTTTGGTGCGATCCAACCTATAAGAAATGAATTCAAATTCACGTGAATCGATTTATGTTTACGTACTGCCAAGATTTGACTGAACTAACTATTTGCGGTGGAAATCTACTATGAAATATTTTATTCAATCAGGAGATTTTAATACTTGGTTATTAGTCGTTGATGGATATAATCTTCCGAAAATAGAAGGATCGAAAACTGAGTTTAAACACTTAGTTGATCTGATCATACAAGTGAAGAAAAGGTTTTTACAAAGCTGAATTCAGATGGTTAGAATGCTATCATACATGTTGTAAGTCGAGATCTGCAACATCATGTATCCACATGCCAAACTTCAAAGGAATCTTGGGATAATCTTCTGATCGTATTCGAATGTAATACATCAAAAAAGGAAGCAAGACTTCAAACCCTCACTTCTGATTGAGAAAACCTTCGTATGGATGATAATGATACTTTTGAAGAGTCTCAGATAGTTAATGTTTCTTTGTCTCTTGGAAAGACTATTTCTGAAAAAATATATAGTTCATGGATTCCCAGCCGTGATTAGGTCTGGCGGTTGGAAACGTAGGGTTTTCGGAAGGAAAAAAATCGAAACTTCATGCAACTCTGAGCTTGGAAACTGAAATTGGAGTTAGATTAGAGGTATACCTGGTAATCTTGAGCATTTGTTTCTTCGATTTCTTCTTCGGTTAGTCCTTTAAAATCATAGTAAGGTTCATAATGGTTTTGTTGAGTTTGAGAAAAAATTTCATGATTTTCTAAAAAATCAGCAAAGAACTGATCGTTGTTGATGGGTATTAACATGTTATCATATTTTGAAGATGAGGATTCACCTAAATCAAAAGTATTGGTTGAATCACTCATTTCCAAAATTTCCCCAATTTTTTTTCTCTTCTTCTCCTCTTCCTTCTGATTTTTCTTGTTGTTTTGATTTTCATCTTCATTACTTAACTTAAAGAAATGAATTAGTCTTAATTGAATCACTAATCATGATTAGTGATGTTAATCAAGTTTATTATCTCAAATCAAATGGAGACAAATTAGTCATTATGTAGATTATTGGGATAAAGGGTGATCAATATTACTATTTCATGACCATATGCAACCCCCAGAAACCAAGCCTTTTCAAGCCCTAATAATAGGATTCTACTTCTCGATTAACAGCCTTGCTCAGACACCAGCCTTATGAATGGAACTAGGATATGTATATATTCTTCTCCACAAATTTTCCAACATGAGGTTTTTTAAGAATAACTTTTAAACCGGCACTTGTTCCCCATAATGCGTTTTACGACATGATCATCCAACAGAACGTCCTGAGCAAAATCCATCAGGCATAAACACTCTGATAAACCCTATATATGACACTGGCTTCAAAGTTTCCGTTTGTGAAGAGGGAAAGAAAATTAAGCCTAATTTAACCTGGCATTTTTAGGGGCGACCCCAAAAGAATTAGGGGCGACTTTTTTATTCCCAACCCATAGACAACGTTATGGGATGTCCAAATTTGCGGAGATTACCATTGTATCCTCATACAATCGGCAGCTACGGTAGTGGTATAACCTACCGATTATTAGTATTCTCAATGATGTCGTCGCTAGCAATCGGTAGATAGGTGAAGGTCATAAATAACTTCATAACCTACCGATTATTCTAGTTCCCAAATTCCAAAAAATTGAAATTTCGACAAAAACAAAATTTGGGGCATCTGAATAATCAGAGGTTATTTAACATCCGATTATAGTAGTTCCTAAATTCCAAAAATCGGTGATTTCGGCGTAGAAGAAATTTGGGGCAACTTTATAATCGGACGTCATATTAACTTACTTACCTACCGATTGTTATAGAAATAAGAAATCTTTAGAATTTTGCCATGTAATCGGACGTTAAAAAAATGTCTGAACTCACGATTATTATTTTCGAGAAATTCAGTTTTTTTAGAACTTTGAATAACTGTAATTTGGGGCTACTTATAATCGGTAGCTAATGAGATGTTATTAGCTACCGATTAATAACCGTTTGACCTACAAAACTAATGTCAACCTAAATTCATTTCATTTCTTTTCAACTTCAATTCCTCTTCTCCTCTTCACATCCGATTGCAGAGAGGAAAACTTCCCCCTCGTTGAACTCCGCTTCAATACATCGTTATCATTAATCGTCGAATCGAATCATTGTCGATTATTCTCTATAAAGATGAAAGATAAGGAACGTAAGAAATCTCGAACCAAAGACGTAGTGCGCGGTGTGGATCCAAATATTGGATTGCATTCCCGTAATAAAGAGATTGTAACTGAAGAACGCGAAGAACGCGAAGAATACGAAGAAAACGAATATGATGATGTCCCCGATGTAGGCGATACTGATAGCCAAACTCTCAGGAAACTTGAAATGGCGTTTATTAGGTAAGATTCTATCATTAATTTGGTTTATATTGCTTCAATTCGACGAGTCAATGATTCTTTTTTTAGGGTTTTCTGTTATTACCCAGATTCGGTAGGTTAGTTATTGTTTTAAACTTCCGATTGTGGTCGAATTCTTCATTTCACAAGAACATTTGTCATATTCGGGTGGTAAATATTTAGGTTGCCTACCGATTGTAGAACGTTTTTCATTACTGAGGCCTAAATCGATCATAATCGGAAGTTAATTGTGTTTTTGCCTTCCGAATATACTAGGGAAGAACAAGTATGAGAGACGCAATAATCGGGTGATATGTTTTGTAATTTTCTTCCGATTGTTTAGGCTCAACCAATTTAGTAATTTCTAGACACAAAGTGATGCATATTCGGTAGAAATTATTTTTGTGAGGCTTCCGATTGTGATGCATTCGAAAGGGTATACTTTTTGTGACTTTCGATTATTCGTATTCAGAAGATTATGTTGAAATTTAGCATCCGATTATTGTGTGTAGATAAACATATTCGAACACCAAAAAATTTCTTTTGTTTCCGATCATACATACTCGGTAGCTTTTGGTGAACTGAAACTTCCGATTGTGCATAATCGGAGGCTAATGGTTAACTCAACCAACCGAATATGCATATTCGGGAACGTTGGTTTTAGCTTAACTTCCGATTATATAGTTTACTAACCTGTTGTACTTTCTTTTGTTGTTTAGGGATAGGCGAGGTAAAAAAGTCGAAGATGCAATTGTCTCAGCTAGTGCAAGGAAGGAAAGGCGTCAGAACCTGACAGCTAGTGCAAGGAGAGCTAGGACTGCTAAAGCCGCTTCAAGTGCTCAAGATGGAACTCAACAAGCAAGTCAATAAGGTGTTCAACCAAGTGTCCCTCAATCAGAACCGGTTAAAGAAGGTGTTCAATCAAGTACCTCTCAATCACAACCAGTTCAAGAAGGTGTTCAACCAAGTGCTCCACAATCACAAGAAGAAATTCAACTAGAATCACCCGAAGATAGAGTACCAGAAGTAGGACAATCTAGTGGTGCGCAAGAAGAAGGAGAAACCGAAAATAAAAATCCTCCTCGAAAGAAAGCGCAACACCTTGTCCCACAAAGACTGAAGGTGTAGGATATTCCAGAAGGTGTGATCCTTGGGCTGCCGGAGGATGACAATTGTTATTTGGATACAAAGACTCCTGGGCCAAAGAAATATATGAAACCGAGGTAATAATCGTATCCATTTTATTTACCTATTATCTTTTTTCTTCGTAATAGTTTTAGGTTATTCTATTTTTTTGAACTTGTCATGTGTTTAATAGTATCATTCTGATGCGGTTCGTCTACTCAAACCCACAGCCGCACCAACTAAAATGCTGGATTGGCCTTTGAAGGATGAATGTGAAAGGTTCAAGACAATTATTGCTAATTCGGGGTTGGATGATGCTGCCGAGAACTCTATGTTGGAACATGACCGGGTGGCTATATCGGCGTTTGTGGAGAGACTTTATCCTGAGACCGACACCTTCCATATGCCGTTTGGGGAGATGATGATTACCCCAGATGATGTTGTGCAGATTGTTGGACTCCATGTCCATGGAAAAGGTGTTAGGGCTGAGTTCACAAAGTAGTTGGAATGGCCCAAACTTTATTCTCTAACTAAGAAGTGTTTAGGTTGGGATGAAGAAACATCAACAACTGAGTTCAAAAAATGCATGAAGTATAGAACTAGACAGTTCAACATGGGTCCTATTATGGATATGTTCAAGGGCACCAAGGAAAAAGAAGAGAAAGGAAATTTAACCGATGAGCAAGTCAACCACGCGGCCACCGCATATCTCCTATGTGTATTGGGATGTGTCATTTTCCCCAATACCAGTGGAAATCGGGTTGACGCCAACTTTTTACAACTTCTGGATCCTATCAATAAAGTGCATGAGTACTCTTGGGGCATGCCATGCCATGCGTGGTTGATATTGGAAGAGTTGAGAAAGGCGTCGAGGCTTGGAATTAACCAATTGGCCGGGAACGTGAGTCTACTACAAGTATTGTTTATTAACTCTACATACTTGGTTATTTTTTAATTTTTACACCATTGAAGAATCAATTTCCTAATACTTGCAAAAATGACAATATAGACATGGATCTACGACCACTTCCCTATCTTGGGATTGGACTGAAAACCCCACGTGGGCGAAAAGTGACCCTAGAGGAACAAAGTACGTCTTCAATAACAACCATTCTAGGACAAAGGAGCAGCAGTTGATTCGTTTGAGGGAGATTTTGGATGAACTGAAAGCCCAAGACGTATGCTTTGATCCATACAAGGAAGACCGAGCTAATGAACATATCGCGGGTCGCTCCGATTTGGCCCTTTATTTTGGACCGTTGTGGCACCCCACATGATATGTGATGTACAATGCCTCAAGGGTGATGCGACAACACGGTTATGTACAAGGTATACCAGAGGAGGTAATCCATGGAAATTTCTCTTTCGATCTGGAAGAATGCAAGTCTGATAAAGATTCTATCACGGTGTTTTACAAGGGTACACCATCCTGTAAATTCCATTGGGATGGAAGGACAGTTTACTTGATCGATGGTGGAAGGCCAGTCAACCAAGGTTTTGAAACTGCTCCCAACTATATGGATTGGTACCGGAATGTTTCTCATCTTCGTGTAATCCGTGATCTTAAAGCAAAGCCCGCACCATCGTATAAGAGTATCCTCAAAGAGAAACCTCCGGTTTTGATAAATTGGTACGTATTGTTTTCTTAATTTAGTTTAATATTATGGGTCAAAATAGAGTAATAACCGATTGATGGTATGCTATGTTTTAAAACAGATGAGCAGGTTCAAGAGTTTGTCCAAATGGTGCACTAATTGCATAAAGGCCGGAGAGCCTGTGCCACTTGAGAAGATAAAAAAGCACCAAGAGTTGATTGATAACGTTGACAATGAAGATTATGCATCTCAATTTGGGGAAAAAGTAAAGCAACCTACAAAGAAGGTGACCAAAAGAACTCGGGCGTCATCGAGCACTCAAGTTGATGAAACCAATGATGATGTTGGTCCAAGTGGTAGTAAAGGTCGCAAAGTCAAGGAAAATAGGAACAACTAAACTCTCGGTGTTTTGTTAACTTTATGGATAACTTTGTTTATGTCGGATTATGTCATTTTCAAAGTTTGTGTCGGATTATAAGTTGGTACGTTATGTTTATGGTTTGTGAATGGTTCGTTTTATGAATTATGAATGGTTTTATTGCTATCTTTATGCATTTAACGATGACTCGCAAGCGAATTACATGCAGAGATATGAAACTGTTGAATTTTATACAAACAATCGGAAGATTAGTTTATATACATAGCTCCCGATTCTAGGGATATTGCAATTTTATTGTCAGAATCGGGAGCTATTTATATTATGTAGCTACCGAATCTGGGGATTTTGCAAAATAATATCAGATTCGGAAGATTGTTAATTTCGTTGCCTACCGATTATGCTTTGTGAACAAATAATTTTTGTTCTGTAACCAAAACATACCATATTCGGGAACTTAGTTAACTTATTAAACTGCCGATTATTGTCATCAGTAGGGTTAGTTTATATTATTCCTACGATTATTCTATGTGAAGAAAACTTTGTTTTCTGTATCCAAACAACACTATAATCGGGAAATAACATCATTCCTTAGCCTCCAATTATTACACTCTAAAGTCCTTTGTGATCTGTAACCAAACAACACCATATTCGGTAACAAAGTTAACTTCTTAAACTTTCGATTATATTAGTCGGTAGGTTTATTTTATATGTTTCTTTCGATTATTCTATGTGAGGAAAACTTTGTTTTCTGTATCCAAACAACACCATAATCGGAAACATATATCACTCCTTGGCTTTCAATTATAACAACAAAAAGTCCTTTTGTTTTCTGTATCCAAACAACATAATATTCGGAAATTAAAGTAACTCATAAAGTTTCCGATTATGGTAATCGATTGCTTATTTAACCAAATAAACTACCGGTTATTGTTAATCGGTAGCCTTTATATTAATAATCTTCCAATTGCAGCTATTACATAAAGACCTTAACGTTACAATCACTTTAAAACCACCTAAATACTCTTACAATCACTTAAAAGTATTAAAAAAGATCATAACTTCCAGTGACCATAGAAATTGTCCCTCTTGATTTTGTAGCATCCTTCATGTTCAAATCGTTTCCCGTAGAGGTCCACATACCGGCGATCCGCAAGATTTCTCTGAAATTACGAATGAGTAACAAGTTAGTACTAACTTATGCTAATGTGAGTCGGAGTTACAGAGATACTTACTCGTTTTTCATATGTCCACCAAGGAAAAACGTCCCTAACAAATCGATCCTCATCTTCAAGTTTGTCAATCTCCTTATCGAGCGCCTTTAACCTCGTCTTAATGTCATTGGATGATCTTCGAATTCATTTACCATATAACGCCTCAAATACCATTAAAATACGATTCCATAGCTGCTCTTGGGATTCCGATTTGTGGAGCTTGTGAACACGATCATGAGCAATTACCACAACGTACGCTCTATAAATAGCACAATCTTCTTCTAGGGAAAAAGCAAAAGCAATATCCATATTTTTGTTTTCAAAATTAGAACTAAAGAGAGGAAAAAGTTTGGTGCAATTGGGTTGATAGATATGAGTTTCTTTATATAGGTTTAGGGTCCAACGACTCTTTTTCTTTTTCCCAAAAACTCCAACGACTATTTCATAAATTTGGTTTAAACTGCAGCGGCTAATTTGACGAAGGTTGAATATGGAGAAACCAATTATCGGTAGGTATTTAAGTTAGAATATCTACCGATTATGGTAGCTTTCAAAATTTGAATATAGGGCAACCTATAATCGGAGGTTTTGCAACCTATTGGACTTCCGATTATGGCTACATCCAAAACACAAACCAAATGGTTATGGTTGACAAGATGAATCTGGGGCCACTTATAATCGGTAGGGTTATAAGTTTGATCATCTACCGATTATGGCAGATTTCAAAATTTTGAAAAAAAAAAAGATTTAAGCAAAAACTCATTTTGGGGCAACTTATAATCGAGAAGTTTTGTAACCTATTTGACCTCCGATTATGGCTACATCCAAAACATAAACCATATGGTTATGGTTGGCTCTGTACCCTCATAACCTATGCAATTTGGCAAAAGTTGAATCTGGGGCCACTTATAATCGGTAGTTTACAAGTTAGATTACCTACCGATTATGGCAGATTTCAAAGTTTATCAAATAAAGGATTTAAGCAAAATCTCATTTTGGGGAAACCCATAATCGAGAGGTTATGTAACCAATTTGACCTTCGATTATGGCTACATCCAAAACACAAACCACGTGGTTATGGTAGGGCTATGTACCCGTCAAAACCTATGGAATTTGGCCAAGTTTGAATCTGGGGCTACTAATAATCGGTAAATTTATAAGTTATTTTAGCTATCGATTATAGAATGGCATATTAGCCGAAATATGAATACAATAATCGGAGACCAATTAGTGTATATTTACTATCGATTATTGGTTAACTACTGATTGTTGTGTTTGCTACCGATTATATAAGGGCATAGTTGCCATTTAAAAATTTCGGAGATAAGGGATAACTTAGATTTACGTTTGGGTGATTTTTTTTGTCTTTTAGTGTCGTCCCTAATTTTTTTGGGATCGCCCCTAAAAATGCCAGGTAATTTAACACGCCCGTTTCACCGGTCAGGAGCATAAGATTTTACAGTTGCGGGTCACCAGTGCGGTCTGGCAAGGGGCGGATCCAATTGGGGGTGTATTCAGTAGTTTTTAGTTTTTCAGACCGCTTGGCCTGTAATATAAAATCACAACAAATCCCAAATTTTCAACATCGAAAATTCCAAATTAAATCTCCACAGAAAGAAATCGAGAAAATTCCCGCGAAGATGTTTAGCATCCGAGTTCACTCCGTGGATTCAAACCACCCTCTTGGCGGAGAAGAAGAAGGATGGACAACCACCACTATCAGCAACACCCATTCACGCTCAGTCCATTTTACAAACCCTAATTTTGATATTCAACAACGTAAAGGAATTATTCATCTATACCGCAATAACAACATATCATCATCTACTCATTCTTCTTCATCTCTTTTGTCAAACCCTAATTATAATCACGAAACCAATATTATTAGGAATTCCAGTGAAACTACTCTTCTTTTTGTTCTCGCTGTTCCGATTCATCTCTCCATCTATGATTTCATTCACTTTTGTGGATCTTATATCCATCATCTTTCAGAAATTCTCATCATCAGGTATGTATATTGTCTTTTCAACGGAATTTTTTGATTGATAATTTATGGATTTTCAAATTTTAATTTTACTTTATTTTTGTTGTTGCTGAATTTTTGATGGTATTTTGTAGAAATGATGTATTGGAAGATCGGTACAGTTTGTTGATTAAGCTCGTTGATCAGAAAAAAACTGATAGTTTCTTTCGGAATTTCAATGGAAGGCCGTTTTCATCCACTGAGGTTAGAGTGTGTTGTGATTTTTATTAAATTTCAGATTACTCAAAAGTGAATCTGATGTGCAGATAAAAATATGTAAATTTGTACTTCTGCAAGCAATTTTGAAGCACTCACAGCTGAATTTCTAGTATTTGATTGAAACTGATGAGTTTCTGTTTGGTTCTAATATGCTTGACTTTTACAGGCTGAGATTTGTCATATACTCTCTATAGTGTCTGTGGAATATACTGAATTAACTGAGATTGCCAATACACCTCCACCTGGATTTACAGAATTGCCAACTTGTCCTGTTTGTCTCGGTCAGTTATGCACTCCATGATTTGGGTTTTCTCTAGGGTTTATCTTCTTCTGTTTGTGGGGTATATTAAGTTATTTTGTTTGAATTTGATTGTTCAGAGAGACTAGACCAAGATACAAGTGGGATTCTAACGACAGTTTGTGACCATTCGTTCCAATGCCCATGCATTTCAAGATGGGCTGATTCATCTTGTCCTGTAAGTACATTATCGAATTTTTTTTGCTTCTTTCCGACTAGAACTGGAATTAAATTCTTCATTTTCTAAAGACAAACTCCTGCACGAGGAGTTAAGTTACAAAGATGAACATTGAGGTTGCTTCTGAGTTGTACGATTTGATACTATAGTTTTGTAAATATGAGTTTACGTAATTCCAAAGATCGCATGGTGCAATTATATTTAAAGGAAACTTAGTATTTTCAAAATTGGATGAGTACGAGTTCGCATAAGTTTATTCTTGATCTACATAAGTAGTCCTTTATTACGCTCTCGTGAGAGCCATAATCACAAGCATGTGTGCTCATTTCCTGGATTACTCACTCACATTTTGCATTTTGATGCAATACAATATCAGTTTACATATTTTTACATCTTGTGCCAATTCTCTTCCAATTAGCGTAAAGTAGATCAAAATGTAGGCTCAACCTACATCAAAGAGAATGTTAAATCTAGAAGTGTTCTAGATTGTTTATACTGATCAAGTAAACAAAAAATTAGAAAAAGCAAAAAACCCTACATACCAACCGGTACCGCATTGCCAAACTTTAAATCAGTTGCTTAACATTAGGTGCTAGCTAACCTTGAGAATGTGCTCGAATCTACAAGGCAGATATATTCATGTATGAGACGGCCACTCCCAAGTCAGTTTTCTGAAGCAAATAATGCTTTTTGTATTCCCGGATTGATTAAATATATTTTTTTCTTCTTGTTACCAGGAAATCATTTATATTGGATAAGTAGACCTTTAGCCCCATACTGATCATAATATTCCATATTTTTGGGTCAATTGATTGTAGAAGATTGAATCAGAAAAAGTTTTGTTTCAGACTTTTTCTTTTTTCTTTTTTTGGTCTTAGACTTTTGGCACATCAGTAATCCAGTTGGTGTATTAGTTACAACGATGAACGAAGGTGCTGATATTTAACAAAAACACAACCATCGTAGGATAATTTGATGTGACACTCTACGTGATATTGTGAGATGATACAATGATATTTCTAGGTAGAAACATCTATAACATACTGTGTTCTGTAGGTTTGCCGTTTTTGTCAGCAGCAGACTGCGAAACCGACATGTGCTGTTTGTGCAACTCAGGAGGACCTATGGATCTGTCTAATTTGTGGTTTTGTAGGATGTGGAAGGTGGGCATTAATAATTCTGAATTTCTCTTCTACTATAAGGAGTAGTATTAAAGTAATTGGGTTATCTTCTTCTATCCTGTTAATTTGATAAGATGTATTTTAATGATGTAAGGTATAAAGGGCGTCATGCTATCAGACACTGGGAAGATACCAAACATTGTTATTCACTCGACGTAGAAGCACAGCGAGTCTGGGATTATGTTGGTGATACCTATGTCCACCGTTTAAATCAGTCAAAAACAGATGGTAAGATGGCAGATTTGAACTCCAGATGTAGGTCTGTTGATGGAGATTGTGGACCTTGTTCGACTTGCGAATGTAGCGAAGATTCTGGAGCTAGTGGTGCTGTCTTTGGTGATAGAGTTGAAACGGTAGCTTCACTTCTTATTCTTGGAAATGATTGTTGGTGAGATTTTGTTTGTGAACTACTAACAAAGAACTAAATTCTAGATTATGAACAAATACCATATAGGAACAGTTAAATTTCTTATAGTTACATGTTATTCGGTGTAAAATAAATGCATGAAGAAATATATAGGTTAATGAGAAGGTATTAAAAAGATCATGGTCACTAAGAGGGATGATTTCTTAAGTTTTAACCAACTCACTGCAAGAGTAACTAGAAAGAGATTCGGTAGTACTAGCTTTGGTAATTCTCGTCTCCCAACCTATTGTTCCAAAGAGATACCCAACCTGCGAAACCTTGAAGTTAAAACATGATTCACAGTTTTTATTTGAAAGGAAAGGATAGAAGTACAACTGTCAATGACAAGGAATATTCAAACTTGTCACCAACAATACCCTCTCCAGAAGTCGAAAAGCACTTTCCTACGGTGCACTGTCGTTATTACAGCCTTTTTTAAACCAATCTAACTATTTTTAGTATGTTTCGAGGCTCCCGCCAACGTAATGTAAAGGTGCCCGTCCTTTTGAGTAGATTTTGTCCTAGAAGGTGCCTAATTGTCAGTGTATACTGAGATACAATGCACAGCAACGAATCATACTGATTGTACCGCCTTAGGTTAATATAGTGTGGTGCGTAAATGTTTCAGTCTTTAGTATTCAACGAAGTACTGTTAATGATACACCTGTATAATTTACCTGCCAATAATAATATGATAATATGTTTTTATCTCTCAACAGATTGTCGATGAGTACAACCATCTGCTCGCAAGCCGGCTTGAGAAACAGAGAGAGGTAAAAATGCTTAAAATTTCCTCAGTGGTTGGTGGATGATTGAATGTGTACGTCTAAGACTCAAGACAGTCTTCTTTTGTCATCTTCATTTCTATGATATGTTCATAAATAATGTTTAGCCATAATAGTAGTAGCAGTGTACTGAATATCTTCACGGAGATGCATGGGAATGACCCACTTTTCATCATCACTGATTTACTATCTATTAGATCTATCAAATAAAGCCTTATTTACCGTAGATGCAAGATATCCAAAGTGGGATCAGTTTGGTGGTAACACTCCTAGCATCTTCAAGTGGAATTGCACACTCTACTATTGTACACGTTTTCTATATTATGTTTTGGTACCTTGCGTTTCCCCATTAGCGTTAATATAAGATTTGTAGTACTCTTATGAATGTTGTTTCTAAGTCATTTGTTTCGATTATTAGGACTATGAAACACTACTTGCTGAAAACAAAGAAAAAAGGGGGAAGTTTGTTTTAGACAAAGTGGAGAAGGCTGTGAATTTGAAGCTGCAGGAAACTCAACACAAGATTGAAAAATGTTTGGAGGAAAAGACTGCCATTGCCAGCGTAAGTAATTAGAACTTCAGTGGCTGATTTTTTTTTTTATTTTACAAAGGATCGGCATAGATACATTCCTAAACTTTTTATTGCTGTGTTTAGAGAAATGAGAATCTGATGAAGAACCAAGATAAATGGCGGAAGACAATTATGGAACTGGAAGAAAGGTACATTTCTTTCTTTTCATAGATATGCAGTGGGGTCAGGATCCACTTGCACTATTTTTTCTATATCAATTTTAGTGCTCCATGTGGCCCACATGAGATGGTTGTTCAGTGAGAATGTTCTCTCATCAGGTGGATCATCTTCATTGGAAATCACCCATTATAGAACAAGTAACACATCTGTTTGAAAAATGATGGTAAACACATACCCTGCACCCCTGAAATTTGGCCACAGGTCATGATGTTAAATGTTCCCAATGTAGTTACGTGGGCATAATGGAGCAGGGTATGAGGATCAAATTCAGTCTTGTACTCTGGTTAATGGTTTTATATCTTGTAGTTTGAGCTCTTCCATCATATTTTTAGGCTTGTGATACCCCATGCCTAAACTAGTAAGGTACACATTGGAATATTCCTTGGTGGAGATGTTGGGCCCCTGGTAGGCTGGTACCAAATTAAGGACCGTCTTTCTGTGAGAATGTTCAGCGCATAACAATGATTATCCTTGGGGAAAATCAGCTCATTATATAATTTGTATTTCCAACATCCAATCATTGGATGATTTGGTGACTGAATATCATCTGATCATTGGAAGGGTTATTGACTTTGGAATGTGTAGAATATCTACGTGTAGAATATCTTCACCAGATAGTGGATCTTGAAATGGTTCAAGTTAAACCCACATGTTTATCAGTAAAACATCAGTAGCATGTGGCCCTTAGGTATGCAGTGGATACTACGACTTATTTGAGTTGTTGATTAAGCTGCTGATAGGGCATGAAAATTGCTTTTTCTCTTACCTTGGGATATGTTATGTCAATGGAAAAGGTGGTATAATACTTCCAAATTTTGAACTATGCAAATCTGAACTTACTCATTTTCACTATTTGTTTCAGAGAAAGATCATCAATTGCTCTGAGGGATGAGAAGATATTGGATCTGGAAGAACAGGTAATTGTTATCATTTGTAGCTTCATTCATGATTTGTCTTTCAGTTGTCATTACACTCGAAGTAATGTTTTTCATTGGTATTTCCAGATAAGAGATCTTACGGTGTATGTTGAAGCTCAGAAAACACTAGCTAAACTGACAGACTCCGATGGCATTAAAGGAGGAACCGTCTTGTCAGTTCCTTTACAGCAACAATCTTCTTTACCCAATACGAAAAGACGCTCAAAGACCAATAAAAGGCGATAAAGAGTAAATACTTGTGGATCGATATCCTACACAGGTTAATGTTCATGTATAGGTAGTATATTTTTATAATCAGCAAATTACCAGATACGGATTCTGTAAAATTTTGTTGTGGAAAACAAGTAAGTTCCGACTTGCATGTGAATGCAGAATTCTTGAAGCCTTGTCCAACATTGTGCATATCTAAAATTACAGCCAAAAATTACTAAAGCATAGTAGATTTTTTGTGAACCTCTCTTGGTAGTTTGTAGTCGAAACCAACTCACTCTGTTCTTCAGCTTTTCTCTTAAAAATAGGTAGTCATGACAAGGCAACATTGTCCTTTTCTGCAACTTGCTCCTCAAAATAATAGATAATCCATTTCCAATGCTTTCTGGAATTTGCCAGAGCTTCCACAATGGACGCCCAAAAAAGCCAAACATTCATTTATTTTAGTTCGGCAAGTGCCAAATCTGCCAATTTGGCTCTGTTTCATTATTATTCATTCAATTTAAAATCACGTCAATTGACAAGGCTGACTTCTAAACTCCGTTCCTCAGTGGCGGAGCCGGAAAATAAAGCTAGGATGGCTTGAAAACTAATTGGATTTGTGGGGTGGCTTAAGCCTATGTTTTAGACATGATTTTTTTTTTTGCCGAACTTAAAAGTAAAACCATAGTAAAAAAACCGAGTTTTTCTGGATTTTGGGTTGGCTGAAAGTATCATTCGGCTACGTGCTCATTTCCAAGTGCTCATTTAATGTGTACTTGGCTAAATGTATCATTCGGCTACCGGTGTGTGATATGCTTAAGTAGTTAAAGTTATAGTAGTATAGTTTAGAGCGTGTTTTTTGTTTTTTGCGGGCACGTAAGCGTGTTTAGATACACATACACATACAGAAGTATGTTTTCGATTTATAGAAGTGAAAAAGTAAGAATTAATTTGGCCCGTTCGTGCGCATTTGGAATACCAAAAGCATAAAAGTCATTTGAAAAGTTAACTTTTTTGCGGGCACGTAAGCACGTTTGGATACACATACAGAAGTATCTTTACGACTTATAGAAGTGAAAACGTAAGAATTTAGTTTGGCCTATTCGTGCGCATTTGGAATACCAAAAGCATAAAAGTCGTTTGAAAAGTTATTTTTTTTGCGGGCGCGTAAGCGCGTTTAGGTAGACATACAGAAGTATCTTTACGACTTACAGAAGTGAAAACGTAAGCATTTAGTTTGGCCCGTTCGTGAGCATTTGGAATACCAAAAGCATAGATGTTGTTTGAAAAGTTAACTTTTTTTGCTTCTAGAAGTCGTTTTGAAATTCGATATCCAAACTGACTTCTTGCTTTTTGACTTTTGGAAGTCGAAAAGTAACTTCCGAGTGCACAGCCAAACATGCAGAACGACTTCTAAAATCAGAAAAGTCAACTTTTTGTATAACACGTTTGGATACGAAAATTTGACTTTTCTGCATCTAGAAGTCGTTCTGAAAAATTATTATATCAAACTGATGTTTGACTTATCAACTTCCAGAAGTCGAAAAATAATTTCTGAGTGTACATCCAAACACCTTATAATGCATAGCGCGTTTGAATACAAATCTGCTTCTGACTTTTGCTTTTCCAGAAATCGAAGTCAGAAGCAGAAGTCAAAAGCAAATTTATTTTGCTTCACAAAAAGTTAACTTTTCGACTTCTAAAAGTCATTTTGAAGTCTGACAGCCAAACTAACTTCTGACTTTTCGCCTTTTAAAAGTCGATAAGTTATTTCTAATGTGTTATCCAAACAACCTATCGCGTTTGGATACAAATCTGCTTCTCCAGAAGTCGAAGTCAGAAGCAAAACTATTTTTCTTCACAAAAAGTTAATTTTCTGACTTCTGAAAATAGTTTTGAAATATGACAGCCAACTAACTTCTGACTTTTCAACTTCTAGAAGTCGAAAAGTTACTTCTAATGTGCTATCCTAAAATGTTTTTACTTTTTATCTCTACTTCCTCTCTCTCCAATAAGTCAAAAGAGAGGCAACAGCCAACAGGATTACCACTGGGGCACGAGAATTGGACCCTAGTGAGTTCGATTACTCTGTCGACTCTTCTTCAAATCTCACTTTGCTATCTTTCTAATGAAAATAAAAATAAAAATAGTCAATGAATATTCCCGCGCACGCATCTAACTACCGTGTGGGGTGCTAGTCAGACCCTCTCTCTATTCCTTCGTCCAGAAGAAAACCAGAACTAGAAGTTCGATCTGTCATCTCATCTTACACACACATACTCTCTCTCCCTAATTATCAGTAACGATGCAAGAAGCAGAACTCCAAGATTTGGCTGATGATGCCGATTACGCTGTAGCTATCGCATCTGAGAAACCGGTAATCTATCCTCCTCAATTCCGATCTTAATATTGTAATCTTGTTTCGAAAATTTGTTTTCTTGGAACCCTAGTCGCATTAAATTCCCCAATCCAATATGGTGTAATTTTGTTTTGGAAACCCTAATTTACCCGATGAATTAATTCACTGAACCTAAATTTATTACTAGACTAGAATAGTTGATTCATTAGGGGAATGAATTTTCTCACCCTTTTCTTCTTTGTTCTACGAAGGCACCCAAAAGTATAACTCGTATGGATAGCAAAAAGAGCGAACCAGATGGAGCTGAACTTGTTTATTTGAAGGATAATGTGACGATTCATCCAACTCAGTATGCATCTGAAAGGATAAGTGGTCGGTTACGGCTAACTAAACAAGGGGCTTCTGTATTTTTGGTAAGTATGTTTTATCTTAGTTTTTGTTAATTACTAGGCAATGTTTTAGTGATTTGTTGATGTGGATTTTTTTTTATCATTGATAACAGACATGGATACCTTATAAAGCTAGTCCTAGTGGTGCTGATTCAATGTTTCAGAGTTCGAACCCGAATTTACTAGACAGAGGTTAGGTTTTGCTGCACAATTTCGTAGTTTAAATGTATTCTTGTATGTTTGTTATTGTTCTTGGTTTTAATTGAGTGTTGCTTGTACAGATAGAAGTTTATACACTATTAGGGCAGTTCCTTTTACTGATGTGCGATCTATTCGTCGGCATACTCCTACTCTTGGCTGGCAGTATATAATCATTGTCTTGTCATCTGGTAAGTGAACTATGTCATTCCAAAACTTTTAGTCATTTCTGTGTTTTTACACCTTTGATAAATGCTTGTTAAGGGTTGGTCAGCATATTTTTTCATTTTTGTTGAGTGAGGTTTATACTAATATATAAGGGGGCTGATAGATGATCCCACTTAGTTGTACGTCATCATGTCATATATGTACTACATAGCACTATGTAACAGGGGTATGGGTAGCCACCAGTCTGAGGAAATTTTTATATGCAACTTTGAAACTGTTTATGAACCTTTGGTAGGTGAATTAGAATCCTGTCTGTGATTTATTATTACCATATATGATAAATGACACTAACTTCTATTGTAGTCCTTTAGATTATGCATCAAAGATGTAATTGAGAGCTTTGTGCAGGACTTGCATTTCCACCGCTTTACTTTTATAATGGAGGTGTTCGGGAGTTCCTTGCTACACTAAAACAACATGTTTCCCTTATCAGGTTGGTTTTCTTTGTTTTCTTTCTGGGCGTTTCTATTTACTATAAGGCTTATGGTCCAACACAGCGTAAAACACATGCACAATGAACAGACACTTTTTTCGGTGTCAAGCAGTGCGACGTAGTTACACCCTTATTGAGCCTAAAATCCAACATAACCTAAGCACGGTTCTAGTAAGTAGTAACCTATGTACAATTGGTGCAATACTTCCATCAGCTGTGTACACCGGTACAGTGTTTTAAACGTAATAGCCAATAGACTGAGTGAATGATGCCATATAAATTACATGTGCAACTGTCTGCAGATACTTAAGTACTTAATGGTGTAGAACTTCTGCATAGGGCACAGAAAATGGATTTGTATATGAACTCTGCATGTTTCATAGATCTTAATAATTAATACCAATGAATGTATGTAGTGCGTAGTACATCTTTCATTTCTCTATCGTATCAATACCAACTGCTCTGAATCTCGATGAACCTATAGTCTAAAAGTCGTGTGATGGCTCTTCCAAAACTGTGCTTGATGGTAGTGCCGTTATGATGATTAACTTTCCTTGAGTGCAATAGCCAAGTCATTTGGTGTCAGCAATTACCCATGTTCGTTTTACCAATTTGTTTGTATTGATTTCTAGGTCCGCAGATGATGCCAATGTATTCCTCGTGAATGATTTTCAAGATCCTCTTCAGGTAGTTATACTTCTGAAACACTGAGAACTTAATGTTAGCAAAATACTTTTTATAATTAATGTATTCAAGGAGTGCTGCTTAAATAGATCTATTGCTTACATGTGGGGTGTGGTAGTAGGAACAATATCTTTGCTTCTGAATTATTAGTGACTTTTCCCTAGGATTTCGATCGGATGTATCTTTGGTTATTTTTCAAACTATTAGTTTACTGTATGAGTGTACTTTTATTAAGACAAGACGATAACAATTATGGTGCTATATTTGGTGTGTGTTAGGTCACCCATATTTTAATACAGTTAGATCACAATCCCATTTTTGTGCTCAAGTAATTTGTTTTGGGTTGTTGTGGTGAAAATGCTAGACTGAGCTGTGGGTTTGTTGGTACTAGACATGCTGGATGCCTGGATCTAACCTGTAACATTGAAATTTCTTGTTGTGATGTTGGATTGATTAGAGTTCTAAACCATGTTTACATTAGAAAAATGGATGATTAACTATCCTATATTTGAACCATGATGTAAGAGTCAGCGTGAAAGAATGTGACTGAAAACAGGAAATTCTCGGTAATAATGAATGTCTGATTAAAGTATCTTCGTGGAGTGTCTGGAGTTATCAATATCTAGTCTACTTCTCAAAACACGGTGAATATACTACATGCTAGTCGACACACTTAAGTTACATATGCCCCAGGTATCAATAAGTTGTATTTTATGTTAAGGTCCGGTGAAATTTCAAATGTGAGCTAGTTTATTTCCTTCATTCATTGTTAACTGTTGTTTAATCAAGAATACCAGAAATTTGCTTGTGTAGACTATAGTTTATCATATTGATTGGGTTACTTATTTTTGAGTATTGGGTCCAGTAGTGTAATGTCAAGCTGCTTTCACTGCAGAGAAGCTTGTCTTCGTTGGAGCTTCATAGAGCTCTTTCAATTGCAAATAGTGCATCTACCTCAGTAATTCCGGCCCCTTCCTGTGAAACCTCTGCTAGGACGGATGATGGTCTCAGTATTATTCAGCATACAGGGAGGAGACAAAAGGTTAACGATCCTGCTCGTGATATTTCAATTCAAGTGCTGGAGAAATTTTCACTTGTGACCAAGTTTGCTCGGGATACTACCTCTCAACTTCTCCGGGAAATTCAAAGTGACACTTTCAGTGCGAATGATAGAAAGAACCGTATCCCGGCTCCTCTCTCAAATAATATTACTGAACCAGAGAATAGCATCGCAAGCGTTTCAGATGAAATACCGGTGGCTGCAGATCCTCATGAGGTGACTTTTTAATCTACTATGAAATTTTTGATTGTTGCAAAATTCCTATGAAAGTTAAAATCTTGCATTAGCTAATCTTTCATTAAGATAACCTAGCAGGGCTAAACATTCTAGCATTGGCAGGTCTATGATCGTCTCATGCTTGAAAATGTGTTTGATCTGAGATATAACTGTATATGATGAGAGTTATATTGATCATCAATATTCCTGAAGCATCTTTTGAATTTTTATTTCTCGACGTGAGTGTCTTTCGCGTGAAGCATGTGGTTGATTTCATAATTTTTTTAATATTCAAGGTTTCGAACTCTGCTGTGCCAAATGTCTTGGTTAGAAAGCAATATACTTTGACCAGAACTTGGTGGAACTATTTTGATACATTCTGACAGAATATGAATTGTTTGATAACTCAAGTAAACTAATAAGACATGTAACTTTAAACCGTGACCTATGGATCCTGAAGCTACTCTAGTATTGTTTTGACAATACGAAGAAAAAGTGACAAATATTAAGGTCTTGTCCCTCCAATCACCACTATAACTGAAATGAAATATCACAGTAAAACTTTGAAAATGCATGCAACTCTTAATGGAGTTTCCTGGCAGAATTTCTTGAGGCATAGTGGCAACCCATTACAAATTCCTCTCACAATATATTCATAGGCATTCCAAAGCATTCAAAACTTTGAACCATGCTTGTAAATGTCAATGAAGTTCGCTTGAAGAATTTCTGGAGACAGTTCATTATATCTGCTTTAGATAATGTTATAGAGATCAGATTGTGGTAATACATAGTGTTGCTTGTTTCTAATCTCTTAGTTGCTGGAGAATATATTATTTATTGCAATCACATCTTAGGAATTTTAGTAAGGCAGTAGCTTCACACATGTATATTACATGTCTTTATTGCTTTGAGAAATGATCACTTTTTTAAGACCCTATCATTTTTGTAGACAAGCCTATCAAGACCTATTTTTATAATTTTTTCTGTTTCTTCCTTTCATCTCAAATTTATAATATGCCCTTTTTTACAGGTTGATAAGATCTCGCTGGTTTGGGGTAAACCACGGCAAACTCCTTTAGGAGCTGGAGAGGTGTGTTTTTCTGTTCTCTAGAATATCTTCATTTTGAATATGGACTCTTGAACATTTAATATCTAGTGTTTCAAATATGTTGTAGTTCTATAATTTCAACCTGCAAGATTAATGTCGCAATGCTAACTAGATAAGCGGCTGTAAAAGTACGATCAACTAGGTATCTTTTCATGGTTGTTGCATTGACAGTTGATAAGAACAACCTTCTGTTGAGGTAATGAGATGTATTAGTATATTAGCAAAGAATAAAAATAGAGAAAGAAGCTGAATCACCATTTTTTTTTGCCTAATTTATTGTAAACTGAATGATTCTTTCCACATGTATGGATGTTGTGGGTCCCAGACATACTTCCAGCATTAGGCTAGTAGAATAACTCCTTCCTTTATCAGCATTTGGTTCTTTAGCATCTGGTATTATCTTACTGTCACTCCCTTCGGAGATTTCACATTAATTTTTTTAACAATCCGATTTGTGCTATCGATTTTTAATCTCCTTAATATATTGCTGATCTTTGTGTGCAAGTCAAAAGTCGTTCATTAATGTAACTTAATGTAACTTATTAGATATATGGGATACTAACAGTTTTCAAGATTTCTTAGTATGAGTTGAAATGTTTTTGCCTTGTGCAATTCATCAAACTAGTTGCTATTATTAAATATGATGTCACACCTTCGTGTTAATGGTGCTGAGCTTGCTTTTATTAATATGCGTTTGATTGTTTTTGAACTCATGACCACATGGAATGGTTGCCACATGGAATAGTTTTTTTGACAAATGAGAAATTGTGTTATTATTGTTTTCCTTACGAACATAGTTATCTTTCCAGTGGGCTACTTTCTTAGATGCTGAAGGAAGAATCTTGGATTCAACAGGGTTAAGAAAGAGAATATTTTATGGAGGAGTCGAGCATAGACTGCGAAAAGAGGTTTGTAGGTTAAAGTTTTATACTTAACTAGTCGAAAATAGAAGCATGATATTGATTTTTCTTCTCTGATCGTTTCATCCTTGGTATGTATATATGATCAATCTGATGTGTGTAATGGATGCAGGCCTGGAAATTCTTGTTGGGCTACTATGGTTATGATTCGACATTTGCTGAGAGGGAATATCTAGCTTCAGTTAAAAAAGAAGAATATGAAACAATGAAGCGGCAGTGGCAGGTTTTAATCACTTCTCTCAGAATATGTTTTTTTTTTTTTTTTGGTTTGGTTCCTTAACTTCGTACTTCATGTACAATACCAAATTTGAAGATATGAATTTTGCATTACATTTCATGATTACCTTCTCCCATGGATACATATGTGAGCTTGCATTAGTTCCCATTAGCAATTAATGCCCGTGACTCCGGGTGCATCAAATTGATGAAGAACAATTCTAATAGTTCAGCCTGGAGTGCAGGAAATTCCACTTAAAATTTATATTGAGCAACTAATCACACCCAAATTTCATATTTGAAAGTATGAGGCATTAGAAGATGCCGTACTTCGATTCTTGTATTTTTATCATCGTCATAAAGAAGTAAGATGGAAATTATTACATGAAATCTTCAAGTTCATTTGCCTTCTATTCCTCTGTCAACAGAAATAGTTATTTGAACAATTGGATATAGTTCAGTTTTTCCTGATTAAAAAATTATTGAATCTTATGCTTGAATGTTTCTATCTACAGAGTATTACGCCAGCACAGGCAAAACGATTTACAAAATTCAGGGAGAGAAAAGGCCTCATTGATAAGGATGTGGTATTACACCGTGTAGCCATTTTAAAGAAAACCAGTGTTACTAGTCTTTACACTTTATGATCCTAATTGTGTTACTTGCGTTGTTTTTGTTTTCAAGGTGAGAACTGACAGAACTGTCTCATTCTATGATGGAGATGACAATCCCAATGTGAGAATTCTACGAGACATACTGTTGACTTACTCGTTCTACAACTTTGATCTTGGTTACTGCCAGGTAAATACTTTTGTGTCATTTTGTTTCCTGTCTAATGAATTTATATTTCATCATATTTTGTGTTGAAGCTGCTAATCTTGAAACAACCTTTCCTGTTCTTTTCGTAGGGTATGAGTGATCTCTTATCTCCCATATTGTTCGTAATGAAAGATGAGCAAGAATCATTTTGGTGTTTTGTTGCACTGATGGAAAGGCTTGGACCTAATTTTAATCGTGACCAAGCTGGCATGCATTCACAGTTGTTTGCATTGTCGAAGGTATGTAGTACACAAGGAAATTCTTTATAAATTTACAAGTATTATACATAAACGCAGGTTAATAACATACTCTCAATTCAAAATCCAACCTAATTGGCTAAATATAGGGGAGAGTTCTGGATTTATAATATATTTTGGTTTATTTGTTTAATTTTTTTTTTCCTTCAAATTTAAAACAAAATAAAATAATTCCCCAACACAAATATAGGAGAAAAAATAGTGAGAAAACTAGTGCTGGTAGTGGTCCTAAGCCCAAAACAAATGAGGAATGCTTTAACATCTGTGGTAACTTGTCTTGTCACATACTACGGGAAATATTCCATGTGAGCAGTTACCGAATTTGGCCACGATCTCCATGCATGCTTATTTATCAGATAGTGCATTAGCTGCAAAAATATGTATTTAGATGAAAACTGAAAAGAGAATTGTCAGAAAGAAACCTTTTCCGACTATTTGGAAATTCCATTCGATTGTATGTAGAAGCAACTTGGTCACGAGTAAATTAATTGCAATGGAGGATGGAAAAGTTACTGCCCTCCCAAACTACAAAAGGTAGTAATATGCAGGTTGTGCAAACCATTTGGAATTCTCAAGCTGCTTGAGTGAGCTAGTGAGGTAGTTGATTTATGTAAAGAAAATCTGTGTGCATTTGGAATTCCCAACCATGTAGAATTAGTCTCAGAACAGATCTCTCATCTGTATAGTGGCTATTTTCAAGGAGCCTTGGATATGATGCTGAAATTGATACTGTTCTCCTTAGTTTCTATTCACCCGTTAAATTATCCATTTATCCTGAAGGGTTCACAGGACCCTATGGGCTTCAACCTAAGAATATTATGATTGATATGAAGCTAAGAAATCGCCTCCTCCTTTCTTGAAGAAATGTTGGGTTCTAAACTTAGAGCTACCCCACATTAATTGTACCTGGTTAGTCATGCCAAAAAGTTCACTTTTAAAAGCTACATTTTAGAACCCCTAACTGATACCAATGCATCTAAGGTATCTTATATACGGGCTGGTGGTGTGAGACTACTGAGTGCCACTTAACTGTTCGTCATTTTTCTTTTTGGTCGATGTTCTCTCATACTAGCGAATTATAGGTTTTCTCCTTCATTATTGTATTCTTGTTTTTTTTTGATAAAAATCGTAATAACTGTCCACATGCTAATGAACTTATCTTGAATTGTGCCAGTTGGTAGAGTTGCTAGACAGTCCGTTGCACAACTATTTCAAGCAGAATGATTGCTTAAACTACTTCTTTTGTTTCCGCTGGGTGCTTATACAATTTAAGAGGTAAGGTTTTCAATAATTAATGGATGGAAACCCTATATCACGTATCCTGTTAATTATATGAGAATGCATTAAAAGTGAAATGTTATCTAGTAATTTTCTTTTCATGTATCATTTAATTGCCCGTCCTAGATTTATTACCATATATGAAATGTATGAATACATGTGGTCGGACAAATGATAGAAGTAAAGTTTAATTTTGCGGGGGTTCAATAGAGAAGAATCTTGGTGCAAGATATGTTGACGCATTACAATCTTGGATCCATACTTATTAACGGGAAAAAAAACAAACAAGGACTGCTTACTTTGTTCTAATTGCTGAGCCCATCTTCAAGTAGATAGTAACTTCATATGTTATTTTTTCACATTTAAGTTTCTGGCATCTTAATGGCTTATGTGAGTGGTGTTGCACTAGAAGCTCCTTAGAATTTTGTTGCACATGGTAATGTTGGCAAATCAGAAGTTTTTATGACAGTATAATTGACCAAGGATGTCATGGTTATCTATGTTGCAATTTTGTACAAGTTTTTCTCTCTGGTGTTGCTCTGTTTTTTTATCTAGTTTCATCTTTTGTTTTTAATTTTGTAATTGATTTGAGTAGTTTTGGCAATAAAATTTGATGATTTAGCTAATAATATTTTGAAGTTTCCGGGATTCACACTAAAGAAGGGTCAGAGTAGCCTTAAACAGTGCTTTAGACTGGTTTCACTTGTAGTTAAGGTGACAGCAAAACAAGTTTATAAGTTACTTATTTAGTTACAAAAGCCGTCATTGAACTTATCCATTGTCGGTTAAGGGTTGTTCTTGTTTCAGCTAATTGAATGCATTGCTCGGATGGTTGTCCATTAGATTTCAATGCCTGGATTTGATATTGTTGATTTTGATCATGGATCATTATTCTTTTGCTTGTCTTATAGGATTTGAACTTTGTTTTACATTGTGCTTGTTGAATATTCTTAATTTATGCAAATAATGAACATGCTTATTCTCTATCCTTTGTTTCACAAGCATTTGCTGCCATCGAAAAACGTTATGATAATTGGTTTTCATCTTTATTGATTCTTAGGGAGCTTGAATATGAGGAAACAATGCTTTTGTGGGAGGTGTTATGGACGCATCATCTATCCGAGCATCTTCACTTGTACTTGTGTGTAGCAATTCTGAAGAGGCATCGAAAGAAGATAATGGGTGAGCAGATGGATTTCGATACATTATTGAAATTCATCAACGAGCTAAGTGGTCACATTGATTTAAATGCAGCCCTAAGGGACGCAGAGGCATTGTTCTTCTGTGCAGGTGAGAATGGTGAAGCATGCATTCCCCCTGGCACGCCCCCATCCTTGCCTGCTGAGGACACGTCTCTGATGTACTCTCAACAGGATGACGATGAAATACTGTAGGAATTTAAGAAAAGAGATCATTAGTACTTACTTTCAGTAAGATCTGTAATTATACTGTCACTAATTTTATACTAGTATTTCATCGACCCTATGGTTATCACTGCAATTCTTTCAGTTACCAAGTATATATCTTAATAATATAATTGCACGTTTTCCCAGTTTTTTTTTTTTTTTTTTAGCAACGACCTTAAAAATGGCTAATGATGCGTCTCAACAATTGGCCTAAGCCAAATTAGAGATATAGACCACCACATACAGGAATTGTTTGTTTTAGCTTATTGTGCTAGGGTATGAGTATAGCTCTTGGGTCGTTGATATAAGGGAAAAACTAATCAGTAAGGGAAAAGCAACTAACCAGTAAGGGAAAAACTAACCAGTAAGAAAAGCAACTAACCAGTAAGGGAAAAACTGAATGTCTTTAAAGATAACATTTGTTCTTGGGTCGTTGATATAAGTATAGCTCTGGCCTCAGCTTCAGTGGCAGAATTAACATAAAAACAATTGATGCACCAAAGGAAGCTTTATTTGAGACGTCTCTCATCACATAGCCTGGCCTGCACCATTATCCAAGGTTTGGACTGTTAACGAGAACTCCAGACCAGGCTTTGGATCTATGATTGCTGCAAGAGTGAAAGTTAACTTAAAGAAACCACTTTATAAAGGAGGATGGTGGAATATGGTTGCTGGGGATGTTACCTGGGTTAGATATCATTGGAAGAGACAACCTCATAGCCTTTGTCAACATTGTTACTATAGATCATGATAATGCAGAATGCCATAATGTTGATGATGATTTAAGAGTAAGAAGACTCACCGATAATTATTGTCATGAACTTGCAGGAGCCTATGGAGTTGACCTTTCTTACGATTTAGACGCGATGCTGCAAAAAATATGTGAAGCTAGTCAAAGACAGATTAATGAGGAAACAGAAGACCAAGAGGAGATAAGAAAAACCAAAAGGTCCGGAAGCACCGAAGAAGAGACTACATAAAACACTAGAATCCTTAATAAACATGTGCTTTAAAGTCACGACTTACACATCATAGTACTGGAAAAAAAAAGTCAATCATTACTGAGTTTGGTAGCATGGAGCACCACTTGATTGATGAAGGAGATCCAAATGCAAATGAGTACTTTCATGAGATGGAGGAGGCTACTGCTGTTTTGGTAACTACTTTCTCTTTCTCTAAATCTCATTATTACTCTATTTATTTGATCTTCTATGATCCTTTAAATTCTGGCTTAAGTCATAGCTTTGTTTATTATGAATTTCATTGCTACTCCGTTACTCATTTTAGATGCACTATGAAAGTCTTAAGTTGGAACTGCCAAGGTTTCCTAGGAAACAAATCTAGAGATCTCTTCATCATCTGAATTCTTTACATGCTCCAGATATAATTTTTATTTCAGAAACTAAGATTAATTATGGCAGAATACTAAAACTCACAAGTTTTCTTTGCACCAATAGAGTTTATGTTCCCCCAGTGGGTGAAGCTGGTGGTCTTATTCTCTAATAGAAGGATGGCTTTTCACTAGAAATTGTTGGCAGTACAGATAAAATGATACATGCTTTAGTTACTAAACCTAGCAAAGGAGGGTAATTTTTCCCTCTTGTGTCTATGGAACTCCTTACTGATCAAGTCAACCAATGGAGCTATAGTAAATATCTTAGCACCACAGTTAATATACCTAGTGTACTCATCGGTGACTTAAACATTACTATTTCCCCAGATCATAAAAACATTTCCTCATCCAGTTCTAGTTCCCCTGAGGTTCTTTTTCTCATAAGAGAATCTGACTTGTCAGATTTAGGATTTAGTGGGAATCCTTTTACTTGGACGATTAACAAGCATGGAACTGGTAAATATATATAAGTCTAGACTTGATAGAGGTTTAATAAACAGTGAATGACATAAGAGCTTTAATATAAGTCTTGATAGAGCTTTATTTCTATGAGATAATCGGCATTTGAACAACTCTCTAAAAACACTATCTAGACATTTTTGATCATATGTGTGATTCAAGAACATGGTTAATCTTATCGTTCAATTGGCTAGTTTCGGCTAACCTTCATGAACATGTCATTGTACACGGTCCAGTTATGGTTAATCCTAACCAGAGTGTATATTCTATTATGTTAATCTCAAGTCAAGTTAAGGAGAACCTCAAACAACTAGGATCTTTAAATCCCTGACACTATTCTTGTGTGTCCTAGTTGTAAACTAGAGTCGTCCTCTCCTTAAAACCCTTCTAGGGTTTAGCGACTAAAAACACTTCACCTAGGGATTCGTCAAGCCAGGTCCAACTATCATTATCTTGATAGTTTGTGTATCCTGATATTGTTTTGGTTGTTGAGATTTGCTCCAACAAACAAGATAGATAGAAACCACAAAGTTTCTTCGTCTTAGGCTTTGTGATTCCACAAGTTTATACTTGTGAGGTGAATAATAATCTAGGCTGCTCTTCGGGAGTCATAAGACCGGATTTTGAGACTTGCTAGACTTTGTCTATTGCAATCGATTTCCTACCCTACCTTGATCTTTGATCAGAACGAAAATCACATATAGGCTTATCTGTGGGAGGAAGATTGGTTTAAAGTATTCAATTGAGTTGAAGTGACTCTTAGGTTGTAAAGGACGTCAGCTAAGGGAATCAATTGCGCGGAGTCCTGCTGGGATTCAAGAGGCGTAAGGAGCGCGGCTGTAACTGAATTTCCGTGACAGTTTAATTCGGTCTCAACTACAATCTAGTCCGAAGTTGTGATAGTAGTCTAGTGTCTGTAGCGGCTTAATACAGTTTGGTGTTCAAATCTGGACTAGGTCCCGGGGTTTTTCTGCATTTGCGGTTTCCTCGTTAACAAAATTTATGGTGTATGTGTTATTTCTTTTTCCACATTATATTGTTTATCTTTATAACTGAAATATCACAGGTTGTATGTAAATCAATCAAAATAGATATATCTTTGTTTGTTGGATAAAACTTGATTGATTCTTGGATATTGTTCTTTGGAATCGTCCAAGTACTCTCACGGCATAATCAGGTTCACGAACTAGTTTCTGTAACATTCTGATTGTGAGAGAAAGAGATATAAACTTTTCATATCTTTCCTGATTCAGACTCATTAAGTTGAACTCTCAGAATTATATTTGAGTTTAGTCCATACAGGTTTCCTAAGAAAAAGTTGGTGGTGTATTCTAGTACCCCCACATACCCTAAATGTGAAACTGCAAGACAAACCAAATATAGGAGATAGTTGCATTTGGAAGGGTTTACATTCGGGGGTGCAACAAATAAATAAGAATGTTTTCTGAGAAATTGGAAATGAAGAAAGTATTGACATCTGGAAAGGCTATTTGATACCAGATACTAAACCTCCCCTAGTAAAACTCTAATAGGAACTGAAAATCTAAGTAAGGTGAGCTAATGATAAGTCTAAATGCCTGAGACCATGATAAATTGTTAGCCCGTTTTGTTAGGGGAAGCAAAAGGGAGTGTTTTAAAAATCCAAATTCCAAATAATGCAAGGGAATATGAAACTCAATGGACACTAAACAACACAGTTAAGTTCACTGTTAAAACCCTGTATGATTCAATTAACACAACAGAAAGTCTCTCAAAGGACTGGAGCATGATACAAAGCATGCAAGTACCAACTTCTGTTAAACTCTTTATTGATTTTTTTTATTCTGTCGAACATAAATACTACTTGCATACTATGTGGTACTGGTAGTGAAACCTTAACTCATTTATTTATGCAGTGCAATTTTATCAACCAGGTGTGGATGCATCTCCGAAATATAACAATTAGAATAACTGACTTCCATGATTGGTTGAGTACTTGGTTTACCAACCAAAATAGTTGTTTAAATGCAATAAGATGGCTTGAATTCTAGGGAATAATAACTTGGCATGCTTGAAAAGCAAGATATCATGTAACCTAGTCTTTGGTAAAATAAACCAGAATAAAGCGAAAACATCAAGTGACATAGTTAGATACATAAACAACTACAAAAAGGTATATTCCTAGCTATCTCTATGTCAAATCCCATTAAAAATTTAGGAATTGGTCTAACTTTAACAACTTTTGCAGGAGAAAATGAAGGGAAAGGAACCTATGTTGATTGCACTGCAAGAGAAGATCTAGACGAAAAAGGAGAAGAGGTTTCTTTCAGACGAGCTACTCAATGGAGCGGATTCAACATTATTTTCAAAGTGATACAAAAGTTATTTTAAGGCTACTTATGGGAATGTATTCCCGAGATCGACAAAACAAAAACTTTATTAGTGAGGATTTAGGGGGTTCAACCTAGTACTTGCATAGACTTTAAAGTAAATGGATTTGTTTTAAAAATAGGTACGCCCATTATTTAGGAAGCTCACATTTCATCATACTGTAACTAGAATGTTGTTAACAAGCACTTGAATGATGGAAAATCTAAGAATATTATTGTACAAATAAAATTTTCAATTTTCCAGGGATACTGTAATAAACATTAATCTCTAACTCAACAGAGGCGTGGAAAATCCTTCAACATATAAATGAGGTTCGTACCTCTTTTATCGGAAAAATAAAAAAAATACTTGTATTCATACCTATAATTCATCAAACGTGGAGGAAGCGCTTTTCAAGATTTGGGAAGCCTAAGAGTTCTTCGGCCAACGAATTTTTGACCGGGCCAATTAAATTTTAGCAGCATAAGAAACCTATAAATAGTTATTTAAAAATGAATCATGTAAAGTAACGAGCAACATATAAAAATACTTCGATTGATTCGTCCATCTCTTTCATTTCCATCCAGTCTCGCAATTGGCGGGCAATATAATTACCAAGATTATTTTGGTTGTCTCATAATAACATTTCTTACCAAAAAGAACATCATGATGCACACGAGGTCACAACAACCGAAGATTTGTATTTACATACACAAAGCAGACCAAAAGGCTAGACTTGCAATATTTATGGATAGACTCACTGATTAGTAACCAAACGACGACATATAGATGATAGGTCACTATAAAGTTAAATGTACACCAGACGCTAAATCTTATTTTGATAGAAAATATGAGTACATATGGGAAAAACACTAGAAATATATTACCTTCTCTTATCATATATAGTACTCACAAAATATAAATTCAAAGTCACTGTAAAATTTTCCTCTTTCTATGTAATCTCGTCCAGTGGAAGAACCAATATTTGATTTAAGGGACAAAATTTTTCTTATTTAAATTTGTTGTCTTCTTTTATTTTTTTGTCAAAAAAAAAATACAAAAACAACAACCTTTGAGGTTTATAGATGTTATATTTGAATGCCTGAAAAATTATCTTATGTTAGCTCCCAAGGAAGATACAATCACTAGAATAATATATAATCTTATTTTCTTTTATTTTTCAACTTTCTTTTGTTTCTATACGCACGACAAGTTATACGTTGAACGTGTCTTTTGCGCAGTTGTCTTTTTAGTTCCTAAAATATACAATCGTAACTAATTAAGTTTTTGTTACACTCACTCAGAATCTGCATCTACTACAAATTGTGTTCGTAAATCCGAAGGGAAAACATCCGAGATTGTATCTGTAAAACCGATCAGTTTAATCAGAATGGCAGGAAATGTTGCTCCTAATATGGCAGATAACGTCACAGCTGAATACGTTATTGTTACCCTGGGTGGAATCAAGGTGAGTATGGGGAAGCCCGAACTTGCGGTAAGGGTATGAACCATTTGAGTGCTGAATTGCGTCAGAGAATTGAAGCCTGTATTCTCCTGTTGAGAACTTATGGGGATCAAAACAACATTGTTGTTCCTCAAGCTGCACAAGCCGCAACAAAACTCACTAAGAAGCTTGGTATCTCTATTCAATCAACTGGCCCCTCAAGAACCAGCCTTACCAGCTGTTTCAAACTTTACAAAGTGTGGTTAACCTGTATTTAAACGCCTTTAATGAAGAGCGAAACCGTCGCAATGCTAATTGATCTGAGTTCGTTCCATTCATGAAGAAATGGAGTGTTCGGAAGCCATAATGCTAGTTATCATTTCAAGAATTTCAAATGGATTTAATAGTCTTATTTAGGAATAGTTAAACACGAAGGTTTTGGTACCATGAAATAACCAAATCATGTTACTTATTATTATGGATAATGGAATTATGAGTTTAATGTCTGCTTGAAAAAGAAAAAAAAGTAACTGATTAATTTAATAATAATGCAATAGTAAATACAATTGTATAATATATATTTCTTATCAAGTGTTAGTGATATTTTTTGAAAATATGATATTGATCAATATATATTACATCATTTATTATTTAACAAAAAATCAAGGGAGAATGCAGTATATATAAAACCTACAAAACTTGTTAATACTTTATCAACAAATATAAGAAAAGAAAACCAATGACGATGTTAATAAAGAATTTTTTTTTGAAGTTATAAAGAGAATTATGCAATCAATTTGGCATACAACATATTTAAGCGTGGATATAAAATATTAACAATATTATAGTATAAGGTCTTAACTAGTGGAAGTAAAATAGCAAATGTTTTACAGTAAAATATAATATGGAAAAAGAAAGAAGTAGAGAAAGAGAGGGATTCCATGGATAAGAGTTATGTGGTTACATGGATATCATATCTTTGTATACATGGATAAGGGAAAACCAAAAGACTCCCGTTTTGGTCCACACATCCATGGGCGTGGGCTCTTTAACACTCCCGCTTGTGTGGTTCAACAACAAAACTTTATACATAGTGCTTCACATATAGTTCTTTGAATGTAGTTCTTCAAATGTTGTTCTCTCCTTGATGACTTATGTCGAAATCAATTGCCTTACTAAAACTTTGACAAGGAAAAACTCAGTGGGATAAAACCTTGGTACAACTCTTCACATGTAGTGCTTCACATATTGTCTCTTACTTTACATGTAGTTCATCACATGCAATACGATCTTTACAGATCGATGAGTCTAAGTTAATTGCCTCGTTAAAACTTCGCCAGGGAAACCCAGAGGGAAAAAACCTGAACTAAAGAAAAAGAGTACAATATTAATCAAACTTACAACATAGTTGGACTCGAATATGTTGCCTCATTAAAACCTTGACAAGGAAAACCCAGTGGGATAAAACCTTGACGAAGGGAAAAGAGTACAACGTGACAGATGCAAGTAAAGGTGATCTGTTGTTGATGGTCACTTTGTTCCGTTGAAGTTGACTAGTTGCTTCACAACTCCTAAGGAAGAAAATCCTCGTGCGAAAGACAATAGCCTTAGTTGGGAAATTATTTCCCGGTATTTGTTGTTGTCTCATTAAAAACCTTGCCGAGCAACAAAACCATGTGGGAAAAAGTAACCTCGGTGAAGGAAAAGAGTTCAACACACCATTAGATGCTCCCCCTGATATCAGACAATTTTTTTTAGTCTAATGCAGTCAAAAGGAGTTTATCACACTTTAATTTGGTGACTTTGATGTTTATAGAACCATGTTGTTGATTCTGGAAGTTACGTTGCTTTACGGACTATCGTGTTTCATTTCTTTGATTCAGATATTTTCAATAATATCAACGCGATCTTTATGTCTTCAACGTTCAACATACTTGATGCTTTTAGTATTGTCTCGCCAAAAACCTTGTCAAGTAATAATACCCTTTGGGAAAAACTATTCTCGATCGAAGGGGAAAAGAGTACACCACATCTTCAATTTCGAAGTAAATTATGTCGACATCATATCCTTGGATCCTCCCCCTGATGTCGGCATCTCCCCTGATTACTTTCAGAGTTGTTCCAGACTGTTCCTTTAGTCATGTACTTTTCGAAACTGAATATCAGTAATGACCTAGAAAATAGTCTACCTTATCTCCCCCTGATTACTTTCGTTGGAGAAGATATTATTGTTCCTTTATAATCAACAATCCTTGGATTGCACTTTCGTTAGCGTTCCTTTTTATGTCTTTGCATGGATAAAAAAAATTTATGTCTTTGCATGGATAAAACAAATTTATGTCAATGGTTACTTTTAAGCACATGATTACATTCATTATACCATTCCAATGACGTTGTGTTGGCGCTGAGCTATATCTAGCTAACAAGTTCATTGAGTATGTAGTATTTAGTCGAGTACATTACACTAAGTATAATAATGCGTCTATTATACTTAGATAAGGAAAGTTCATCTCCCGACCCAACTTCGTCATCTTCCTTCAGACGAATTGGTCATTTATGTACATTTGAAACTCGACTAATCATGGGAGTGCTAGCAGCATGCACGTCCTTGTTAAATTGCCTGACAATGTACATATGCAAACTGGTGGAATAATATACCACAAACTCGGTCTTCTAGTTTAGAACATAGATAAGATCGAGATTTCCCAGGATTTTCATCTCAAATTCAGATTTTAAATAGATTGTAAGATCTCTTATACCATTAAGAGTACTTATCATGTCCATACCGTCGACATAGATAGCTATAATTCTGAATCAGGAACTTATTTAATACGCATGGTACGAAACCTTACTTGTTTATCCCTTCCCAATCAAATAGTCACTTAGACGAGTATACCACATCCGCCTGGTTGTTTAAATCAATAAGTGAGTGTTCCAGTGTAACTGCAAACACACTCCTTGGTTTAGAGTTATTCGACATGGGAAGCAAAAGTCCATCATGCACTTTTGTAAATATCTTTGAGCCTAAATCTCCAGAGATATAACCACATCTACTATGTTTCAAGTTCTTTTGAAACTACCAAGCAAACTAATTAACTGAACATTATGATGTTCAAAAGAGTAAGCGATCCAAGGGTTTGTGAGAAACCTCGCGCCACAAGGTGATTCTTTATACTTTAAGACCTCATTCTTCTCACTACACTTTGTGACAAATAACCACATATGTCCCACAGACTTTATACTAGGTTGGTTAGCACTACCACACCAAATACTCGTATATTTGTCAAAGAACTAAGTTCTACCTGGATTGCGTAGGCCAAATATGATATTTATTTGAAATTAATCAAAATAAAGCATGGTTCGATCTCACTGTGCTCTACTTCTGGAGCAACTATTTCTGGATTATATCATCATTGTGCACGCATGATCCTTCCATTGACTCATATGCATTCCCATAATCCGTCAGGATTTCATTGTTCTCTAGAATCATTTAAAACTTCGGAGCGTCCTCCAGTTTGATTCATGGACATATTCAGAGACAATCTTATGAGATGATTTCTGATGATATAAATAAGTTGTGCCTTACTCACCTACTTCCTTTCTAGGTGAGGATTGATCAAACCAAGTGGTCTCTCTAACTTCCTTTATGGAGCCTCGACCTCAACCACACTTCCACTGAGTATAGTTGCAACACCTTAGTCTATTGTGTATATCCCTGTTGATGGTGATTTTTAGCTTAGGGTGAAAATCGTAAAACTTTGCATCAGATGTGACGTCACTCTGCAAGGAAACGGTGCTGCGAGTACTAACCTCTCCACCGACACATTTATTGAGCCGCTCAATATACTTTTATCCATAACACTCTGTCAATTCTAGCACCTCGCCGATACTAGACTCACTGAGTACTTTCATGTAATATGTTCCCCAGCAGAACCCTTAAATCGGTATGGCATGACGGATTTATGTTCACTCGCAGCGGAATAGCATGAACCTCCAAGTACCAAAGTTAAGGCCATTGCACGAAATGCTCAGACAGAAAGCACACTGCATTCTGTAGATAAAGATTTTGTGCGGCAACATACAAAATCCAGCCAATTACTGTGATAACTCACAAAGAACTCATAAACCCGACTAATTTGCAAAATTAGGGTTTCGCGCCCCGCACAATATACTATACCCCATCGGTTGAAACCATGCTTAGCCAAGCTAGGCAACCAAATCCGCCACAACGCACCAAAAGTGCGGCCGCCCCCTAGCACGCCGGCCCTCTTTCCATCGACCAATCAAGTCGCTTCAAATCCGCCACTGCGCGTTAAAAGTGTGGTCGTGCCCTAAGCTTGCCGGCCCCCTACTTTCATTGACCAATCAGGTTTCTCCAAACCTGCCACGGTCTCAAAAGAGGTCGCTAGCTTCCCAAAACACGCTAGCGTCCCAAAGCACGTTAGCTTCCTAAAACACGCTAGCGTCCCAAAACTCGCCAGCGTCCCAAAACATGCTAGCTTCCCAAAACACGCTAGCCTCCCAAAAACGCGCCAACTTCCAAAACGCGCCAAACATGCCGCACGCGCATACTACACGCACTAATTAGGGTTTCAACACGCCAAACCCTAATTTGGGCAAGTTGCTACCAACATCCCTCCTGAATTCTTCCTGAGTTTTACTTTCGGGGTGTTTTCACCTCCCGAACGAGCTCAAAACCAAAATACTCCCGCGTGGGGAGATACAAAATTCTTTTACGTGCAGAATGGAGGGGCGGACCATCAAAATCTGAGTCCGTACGAGAATTCTACAGCGATTCTAGTAAAGGGAGCTAAGTAGGGTTTCAGCATACCAAACCATAATTTAGACAAACCATAATTTAGCCGCAAGCGCTTCCATCCATGCCGCTGGCTGCCAAACGGAAGGTTACAACAATCAACGACTATCCTTCCTTCTGAGATGCAAATCTCAGCCGTACAAGTTCGTCACCGAACCGGCAAGCCTCTCAATTTTAACTTGCCAAACAATAGCAACATGATACACGTTTTCCACGAAAATACTCGAGACATCAAAACATGTCACAAACTGGGGGATGCTCATCAGGGTATTGGTCTAGCGGTTTACAGCGTGCGACGTACAATACGCACGTTACAGGAAAGTGTCATAAGAGTGAGGCGGTTAGTAAATACAAGAAGTAATGGTGAAACGTTTCCTTCATTATGGAAACATTAATTCCAGGCGTTACCCATTACCGCTTTCTTCCATTACTCAACTATTTCCACTTCTTACGAGGCTAGGGTACGTTTCGTTGCGACTTGTATAAATAGGTCTCACCTATTTCCACCAAAAAGAAGGTTTTCGTCAGGAGAACAATACACATCCAGAAATCACATGGTAGCTTTCCATTCAGCTTGCCAGTTCAACTTTCGGATACAAGTCGCAAAACACCCACACTTCCATAATCAACTATTCTTGCCTCAACACTTCCTTCGCTTCCCTCCCTAAGACCAACCCTTATCCTTCACTTTGTGACCGAAGCAAGCCTGGAACGACCATTTCTTGGTTTAGGCCAGGATTGTACAGATTGATATCTCGAATCAAAAGTACTCCCGTGCAGCACATTGTTTTGGGTTTAGATTTGTTTCTCACCCGCACTTGCACGAAATTACCGAAATCACCAGAAACGGTTTTCACCCACAAACAATTGGCGACCACAGTGGGAGATTTATCTCTCGGTTACAATATCAATTTCCAATTTTCAATTTCATCTTTCAATTCCAAACTCAATATGGTAGATGCAAACGATCCACTCAGGGATCAACAACTCAGTTACCAGTTATCAAACGAAAATGGATGACTGAGGACTTCTAAGATGGTGGAAGCAAACGATCCGCTCGAGGATCGATGGCTCAGTCACCAAACGGCTCAGTTACCATATACCACACGACAAGGGATGACTGGGGACTTCTAAGATGGTGGAAGCAAACGATCCGCTCGGGGATCGATGACTCAGTCACCAGACGGCTCAGTTACCAGTTATCACACGACAAGGGATGACTGGGGACTTCTAAGATGGTGGAAGCAAACGATCCGCTCGGGGATCGATGGCTCAGTCACCAAACGACTCAGTTACCAGTTACCACACGACAAGGGATGATTGGGGACTTCTAAGATAGTGGAAGCAAACGATCCGCTCGGGGATCGATGGCTCAGTCACCAAACGGCTCAGTGACCAGTTATCACACGACGATGAGTGACTGGGGACTTATCGCGGCGTCTCCCATAAAACTATGGCGGACATGCCTATGGCTAGGGTTTGCACCAACAATAGAAGAGCAAACAGAAAGAAGAAACCCGAAGATACGTACTTGGAATGTGTTCGCCTGCTTTATTGCTACCACTCTGCCGCTAGCACCAAGACATGGAAACAAATCCAATAATGCGAGGTAAAGAGGATAGGTGACGCCCTTTATAGGCATAGAACTTTTAAAGTTCGAATGGAGGAAGGTTTCTTGTTTTGAGCTATACACGGAAAGAGGCAGCCGGATCCGCGCTGGCAAAGATCCATGGCGCCAACAGGCCGCGGCCAAGCTAGCGCCAGCGATTCGCATCCCAGCTAGCACCATGACCGACGCCAACAGGCCACTCCCAGCACCAACAATCCACGTCATATCCAGCAGCCGTCCCTGTCATTCCATGATCTAGCCAGCGCCATCTTTCCGCTCCACAGCCAACCAAAGTCCAACGCTATCTTCTCCGCTCTACAACCAGCCAAAGCAGCGCCATCCTCACTCTTCGAAACATCGTCATGGCTCCAGCACTCCGTGATCAAAACCGCGCCATCTCTGCACGTTACACCTACGATCACCAGAGCCAGAGCCCCTTCCGCCTCCCCCAATGTTTCTTCAAGTATGACAGCTCCAACCGTCACCAAAGCCGCTGCTACTCCAACATCAGGACGAGAGATTGGAGGAGTCAGAAGAAGCCGATCTCCTCTTACCATTGTTGATTTGATGGAAAGACAAAAGGTTCTCTTAAGGCTCAGACATACATGGCTACAACTCAGAAAGAGATACCTATTTTCCTCAAGACACTAACAGAGCGGCTACCACAAGAGTCACGTCAACCCCAGATGGAGCTGACAAGGAATACTTTTAACATCCGGCGTAGGCACTCCAGCAGGACACGCGTTTATAGATGAAGAGGCTCGCGTTGCTCTTGAACGACCAGTAGAAATGAATCAGCAATCCAATTCCATCACACGTGAAGATCAGGAACGACTTCTCCAAAATCGGGGCAAATAAAATCAGCAACCCTCCTGAGTTCACAGAGACCCTCTTCCCGTCAGGACCTGCATGATTTCTGGGGACTTCGCCCACAAAATCATGCAGTCTATGATGAAACATTTATGTGAGATTCTGTATTTCTCCAAGGTGCAGCGTCAAGACATATTTGCAGCCCTCAACCTCACTGCATCAGGAAAGCAGCTGTTTCCATCCAGGGAAGTTGTTCCCAAACCCCAACCTCTCCCTGGAAAACACGATTGATGGATGGAACTGGGGACTCCTGACCACTGTTCACTTGAAGAATGTCGAGTTTGACAGCACGCTGATTGACGTGGCCTCTGACTTCAACATTGTAATCGTCAAGGCTCTGAGAGTTGTAAGGGAAAATCGAACAGAAGAAGCGTATTCTTTCCCATGAGGATAAAAACATTGCTTGCTGACTAGCACTATTTGTGACGTCTTCCCATATACTATATCGTATCAAGCCGTTTTTCTAAGTCAAGGGTTAATAGTGCCCTCACTGAAGTTTTCTCCTGGAGTCACTTCGACGTTCTCTCCAGAAGTCACTCCACTTCAACGTTCTCCAGCAGCGGCTCCGCTTCAATGTTAGCTCCAGTAGCCGCTCCGCTTCAATGTTCTCCACTAGCGATTCCGCTTCAATGTTCGCTCCACTAGCCGCTCCGCTTCAACGTTCTCCAGCAGCGGCTCCGCTTCAACGTTTGCTCCAGCTTCAGCATTCTTTCCATAAGCTGCTCCAGGATCCGAAACCGAAGCTTCAGCGTTCTCTCCATAAACTACTCCAGGATCCGAAACCGAAGCTTCAACTTTTTGATCCGTAAAGTTTCAACGTCTTGTCCAAGAGCCGAAGCCGCTTCAACGCCTCCTTCCTGCCAAGGTTCGTGCCCGTGGCCTCCTTCCAAGGATCGTGTTGTATCCGCCACTCCTTTTTTCCAAGGATCGTGTCATAGCCGCCGCTCTCCCTTGCCGAGGATCGTGCCATAGCCGCCACTCCTTCCTGCCAAGGGTCGTTCCACCACACTCCCCATGTCAAGGATCATGATCGCAACCATCCAATCTTCGTAGTCGTGGCCACCTTTTGATCCATCCCGCCAAGGCTCGTGGTCAAGGACAGTTTGCTCGCTTACGCATCCAGCGAACCTACTTTGTTCCCACGACAATGTAGTCTCTTCTGATCACATCTGCTGCCAAGAACTGTTTCCGCTCGTTTGTTGATACCAGCCAGAGCTTCACCATAGCAACAATCACTACAGAGTATGAACGCACGATGGTGATGTCTTTATCATGGTCAACCCACCGACCATACAAGATGGAAACATGTAAACCACACTTGGGGACTGAGGATCTACACGGAATCCCTTCACTGTCAAAGCTCAAAAGACATGGTCAACCAAAATGTCATATCCACGACAAGGTCATCTACTCTTCAAGGACGTAACATGATAATATCATCACCTCTCTGTATACAAGGCGCCCGCAACACGTGACGAGGCCGCGGCGGATCCCAAACCTTCTCAGAGGAAACAACTTCAGAAGCTAAAAAGTGCGACTGGGGACGGCTCATCGCAGTCCATCCCGACGACCATCAAAGACTCATGAGATAACTCCAGAGACGCGGCTGAAACATTTTCTCGAAGAAACAGAGGGAGACACGATAAACAACATTACTCTCTCATTTCTACCTCTTCGCTATCCAGAATATTTCGTCTATGTGATATTTTGAGCATCCCAGCGTCACATCCAGAAGAGTACAATAAGCTTGTATCAGATACCGTAGACGTGGATTCAAGGAGATGCGATGAAAGTAGGCTACACATGGGGACTACCAGCATGGGACGCTTTCACTTCCCTCAACCAGGTTATTTCCGATTTCAACATCATCACTGTCGAAGTCCTACCGCAAAAATTTCTCAACACGAAGCCGTACACGCGCATCAAAAACCCCAAAAGTACGCCACAGAGATATATTCACATATCCATCCACACCATCGGATCTAACAGAAGTATAACTGGGCAATGCTCACTGCATCCCATTCCATACAATAGTCCAAGGTTCAGAAGATGGTTCAAAGGATATCGTTTGGAACGACGTCCTTGAGTACTTGATAGCAGCACATCGGCAACGGAACATCTCTCAACTCATTACCTTCACCCAATGGTTGCGGAAGATTTCGACTATACAAGCATCCACAGTATATCATCATCGCAATCAAAAGTCTAGGTACCAAATAACCTAAAGTCAAGGATGAACCGACAACGCAACCACAATCTCCAAGATTATCCCTGACATTATTTCATCCATCCATCCCAAGAAGTGCAATGGAGTTTGGTAAATCTTGAAATCTACTGGAGAGGTCAGATACTCATCCTTCTGGGGTCAGAACCTTATTACACATTCTGGAGAAGATCGATGGAACTGTTGGGTGGATACATGCGAGAGCACCTACCTTGAGTTCTCCTGGATCGCCTTGATGCTGATTTGGAGATTGCTTTGTTACCATTAATGCTTGCTCTACCACCGCTAACAAATGACGAAGAGGAGCCAGATATTGCAGATGAAAGCACGGAGCTGGACGAACAACAAAAACAGAAGAGGGTCGATACCCCTTTTCATACGAATGCAATTTCTAGACTTTGAACAGAATAAGGATTCCTTACTTCCATGAACGAGAATGGATGACTGGGAGCACCACACTCATGCTCCATAGCCGAAAAATTAGTGTGCCAATATCTCCGCTCTATGACCGAACCAACAGCGCGACAGCACGAAGAACACCAGTCGCTCAACCTGCAACTCTCCATGACTCCATCACTTTGTGGTTAAGTTCGCGCCAACGCTCCAGCATTCCGTGATCCATCCTGCAAGCCTTCCAAGTGCCATTTCCACCGTCCCACGGACTGAAGCCATTAGCACTATCATCACCGCTTAATAGCCAACAGTCCGCGGCCAAGTGATTAATGATTTTTCGTGGGTTGTAGTAATGAAGGTTCGAACTCTAAGACTTGTGAAGGTGAAGGATTTTTAGATTTATAAAAATTATATACAAAAATATTGACAAATTTGTAGAGAGGTACTGAGACTAATGATTCGGCCAATCTTCATAACATAGGGCTCAATGATTTATTCTCAACAATAATCGCTCAAAACATATATGGACTCTTATTTTGCCAAAGTAGATTCTCAAAACATTGATTGTAAATGTTAAGCATGGAACATCAAATCACCTAAGCTAAGCATGGCCCATCTAATCAAATAACACCCAATTTAATCAAATCATATTTCAATTCATTTTTAATGCAAAAGTCTTAAAAAGAATTAATAAAATTACCCATGTATGAAGCTCGGCCTCCTCCGTCGTCCCAGTGTTGGGGTTTAACTCATCATAGTAAAAATGCTCTCAAAATAATTTATTATGGCTCAAAAATGGTTTACAAATGATGAGAATATGAGAAATACAATAAAACCAGAGAACTACGACCCTCAGTGATAAAATAAGACTGCTGAAGCTCTGTCGCAAACGCTGTTGAAAATAAGACTTCCTGATTACGACCCACAGGTGTTAGTCGTTACTACTGTAGAAAAACGACTGCTGTTGCAGGTCCGTTCTTCGTGTTCTTCATGTTCATCAACAACAGCAGCAGAAACCGAGTTTGGGAAAACTCGAATTTCTTCTTCTCTGGCTCTCCTCAGCCCCCCAGACTCTCGACACCTTTCCCAAACTGTTTTGCCTTGTATTTATAGTGAGTTGGAGCCAAAAATCCGACCATTGATTGCATATATTCTCCATTTAATCCAAATATTCTCGGCTGCCAATAATAACAAAAATTTCCATTTTTAATCCCATGCACGCGTTAACTTTGATCCTGCACGCTCCCATTCTACTTATTCACGCCTCAACACTCTTCCAACGCCAGCAGAACTCCCCATGCACACAAGAACTTCAATTTTGCTCGTGTTACAGTACACGTGCTCTGTTTTGGGTGTGTGAATCATACCGAAAATTCCAGCCAAATTTGATCGATCATGTCACCCATACTATGTTCCTTAACCTATATCACATCTCTATACCAAATTTCAGCCATTGAATCGACCCATAACCCCTTCATTTTGACGATCGAAATTCTGCCAGAACTGTTTAGAAATTTCCCGCCAAAATCGTTTCAAATGGGGAAGAAACTGGTAGCCCCCTATCCAGAGTAGGGGTGCGAATAACAGCTGCCTTGGGGGTGACCTGGGGGTGCCCCTTAGTAATTGGGTTACCCCTTATCCAAAAGCGAGAGTCCGAATAACACTTGTCCTCCGGGTGCAAAAATCAACTTTTCGAGCCGAATTTTCCAAAAATGTTTATTTCCTAAAAATACATAAAAACACAATATTAGTAAAAAAATAGAGTTCCAACAATACAGACATTGAGGACAAATTAGACACAAAAATGTGTCTATCAAATACCCCCAAACTTATTATTTGCTAGTCCTCGAGCAAATTTATTCTAGAAAGGAAAATCATTTGAACCCCTAGGTGGCCCTAGTGGCGGAGTGTTGTCTCCGGAGGGTTTACCAGAGGTGTACCCACAAAACCTTTACTCCAGACCCTAGCTATCTACGCAGAACCTTGGAAGGCACTAAAGAATCTCCTTGGTTGGCATACTTATTTACTACAAGAGGAAGTACCATGATGCGAAATTTCAATTGATGTACACGAGTTTGCACTCAAGCATACTAAAATTCATATATAAGTGACAGAGCTCTACTCAGATAGTTGCACTATGGACATCATATTCAGAGTCAAACTAATCACATGGAAAGATTAAGAGATGGATATAGAAAAACATAGATGGTTTTGATGTTTACTAAGTGAACGACGTTTCCCATATCTGTCTGAAGGCCTCCGCCAAAATGAACCTATCCTAATGGATTGAGATACTAGTCTGACTAATATCAACACACTGGCATATACAAGGGAACCAGTGGTCGATAACCTAACTCTAGGTCAACACAACTGGCATATACAAGGGTACCAGTGGTCGACTTTAATAAATTTATTCCTTTTGGTCAAATGGTCTGGTCTCAATATATTTTTTTTTCATGGTATCTCAATCACTCTAATTCACCCTAGCATTGGTAACAACTTGAATCGTGGGCCCCACCTAATCACTTAGAGTACATAGTTTAAAAACAAAATAAAAATAGAAGTGAAAATGACTCAACGAGATATGGTGCAACTATCATGTTATTTCTAACACCTGAGCTATGTGCTTTTATGAATAGAATCTTTAGATGTTTCCATCTATTCAGATTGGTTCCTCAACTCCTACAACCAAAATGCTTCCATCCACTTAGATTGGTTAGTGCCATCCTAAATACGCATAAATTTCTAGGCTCTGGAGTTTATTTATTGCAACTAAAAAGTTTCTCCCATACCCCCAAACTTAAATCTAACATTGTCCTTAATGTTCTAAAGATGAAACTAAAAGCATGAACAAGGAGAAACTGTTACCATTTGAAGCAAAAAGAGTTAAGGAAGGATATTACCGTGTTGCATGAGATTGGGTTACCTCCCAAGAAGTTCTAAGTTTAAAGTCTTCAGCCAGACGTAGGAAAGGTTTAGTCAACTCGAACCGTATAACAGTAGCCGGAATAACTGTGGGTCTTTAAAACCAAAAAGAGCTGACAAAAGGAAACTGCAGTGAACCAACGAAATGAACAACACTAGCATGCCCTTACCTAGTTTCCTGATAACTATTGCTAATTGTGGTTCAGGTTCAGGTTCTATGAAAGGGTCTAAATAGAATATTTTCATTGGTTGCGTTTCTTCATAGGTTGGATCCAAATTATTAGGTCCTAGAGTCTGGAAAAACTCAAATATTATCTTAGAAGCGCACAGTAATAACCTAAATAACTGAGGATCCTCTAAGTCAATAATATTTGACTTACATAATTGACCAAAATGAGAGTAGTGGTCATTCTTAAGCAAATGTGTCGATTCTAATTTCCTAAAGCATTTAGGTTTAGTCTCACAACTTAATATTTGACACATTTGGAATATAAACGTTCCCACAGTTGGAAGAAAACTATTTGGTGGGAAAACAAAGTCAATCTGGGGATCATAGCCTGGGCAAACCACATCAACCAGAGGATGGGTTTCTAACGACTGAACTCCTTCATGGACATCATTAGGCTCGGGAAAACGAGTATGAAGGTAATCTTGTAAAATGGTCGAGGCACAGATATCAAGTCCTAAGTGTGGGGACTTTCTGAGAGTTAAAGGTAAGGCACTAGGGAAGTGATAATCACCCCCAAACTTAGAGTTTTCAGTGTCTCTAGATAGACCTCTAATTATTTCTTGAATTTCTGTATCTTCAGAGTCCTTAAAATATTCAAGAGATTCTTCTAAGTTATTATCAGGTTGTGCATCTTTACTCATCTCTACGAGTCTATCTTCTTCTTCCAAGACTATTGTTTCTAAGTCGCTAGACTCTAAAACAGTATTTTCGAAATGAACCCGTTCCTCTAAACCACTATCGGCTTCGTAATCAAAAGGAAAAACTACACCGTCTAAAACGGTGGTATCCCTAATCAAATCCTCGTCCTTTTGAATAGGTGAATAATCATAAAAATTATTTGGATTTGAACTAGAAATAATATAATCATTATAAAGCTCAATTGGATTAATAGATTCCTGATCACTATGCCTACATATTTCAGATTCTTCATTACTACTATCCTCATCATAATAATAGTACAAAGATAATTGAACCTTATCTAAATAAGTAGTGTCTTTTATTCTAACCTCGTCCTCTAGATTGGGCAAATATTCACTATTGATATCAAGGGTAGAATGGAAACACTATTTTGGAAATTTAGATTATTTCGAGCAGCATTAGCTAACTGTTCATTTTCTTCCTCTAAACGTGCTTGAATTTCACTGAGCGTAACACTTATACGTTCACAAGTCTCATTGAATATCTTAGACCGTTGTGTACTCTCTTCTCTTGAAATAACTGCACGTTCATACTCCCTTCGAATTTGTTGGTAGGTTTCTTCTAGAGATTGAACAGGTTTAGAAATGTCATAATCAGGACTAGTGTTTAAGTAATTTTCCAAAAACGCATGACTAGTACTATAATATATTGCTGATTTTCTTGCTCGTAACACCAATTCGTGTGTGGATAGTAATTGGGCTCACTATGGTATGAACCATAATCTTGAAAAGGTTGGCGTTCCCAACTACTATTCCCACCATGGTTATAAAACTGATGGTGTCCATATTCAAATTCAGGTCGATACTCATTGTATTGGCTTCTATCATACCAGTTCGACATTCTTAATTGCAAGGGAATTCTACACAACCACAAACAAGGCTGACTCGACCAAATCAAACATATAAAATCTAGCAAACAACAAGCATGATGGCTCCACTTAGATTGTTTCTAGACTTGCTTCTATCTCTCGAAGGGGAATTCTTTACAATTTAATCAAACCCCTCTGGAATCAATCCGAGTCAAAGTAAGTTGAATTGAGGCGAGGGAAGCTCAGTGGAGCTTTGATACCCAAGGCCTCACCGCTATCACAAGGCGGCGCAGTCACGCATTCAACTCACAGAAACCATCATGAACTTCGAGGTGTGCCTAAGAAAGTAACCAATATCCTTCGAAATTTTTTCCTAATAAGCGCGTTACCCTATCGGTCTCGTTCTAATCAAATTTTAAGCTTGGGTTCGCGTTAGGTTTCATTTTACTAAGGTGGGCAAGAAGGGAGCGGTGATGAAATCCGAACCCTTATCTTGTATTGGCCAGGCCTTGCCCTTTACTAGGAATTTAAAAACAGTCCAAATTCGTCCTCAATCAATGAATCACCTTAAGGAATACAGTAACTCGCTTACAGGAGATTCGTGAGTGTTTCGATGGACTTACCTCCCGTACCAGACGGGGGATGAACCGTTGAAGTCGACTCGGGCCACGACTCCTATGTCATATACGAACCCGAGGGGCCGAGACGATATAGTAATCGTCGTCCTTCCCTGCACACAGTTTATATAAATTTTTTCTTTTTTAATAATACCCTTCCGTAAGGTTAAAAAATTAAAGTCCAAATGTCCAGTCCAATTAAAAAGTCCAAAAATTACAAAAATTATGAAAAATAAAGCCTATTTACAAATTCTAAAAATAAATAAATAAAAGCTATATACAAAAAAAAATAATAAAAAAATTAAATCCTAAAAAAAAAATTATGTCTTTTTTTTCTTCTCTTTTAGCTTTAAGCTTTTTGTTCCCAAGTCCTTAGTATTCCACTTCGAACCTGTAAATCAAAGACACAAAAATAAACGTAAAAAGGAACAAATAATAGTAAAAAAAAAAAAACCTAAAAATTCTACCTAAGCACAAATCCGCGTCGGCGGCGCCAAAATGATTAATGATTTTTCGTGGGTTGTAGTAATGAAGGTTCGAACTCTAAGACTTGTGAAGGTGAAGGATTTTTATATTTATAAAAATTATATACGAAAATATTGACAAATTGGTAGAGAGGTACTGAGACTAATGATTCGGCCAATCTTCATAACATAGGGCTCAATGATTTATTCTCAACAATAATCGCTCAAAACATATATGGACTCTTATTTTGCCAAAGTAGATTCTCAAAACATTGATTGTAAATGTTAAGCATGGAACATGAAATCACCTAAGCTAAGCATGACCCATCTAATCAAATAACACCCAATTTAATCAAATCATATTTCAATTAATTTTTAATGCAAAAGTCTTAAAAAGAATTAATAAAATTACCCATGTATGAAGCTCGGCCTCCTCCGTCGTCCCAGTGTTGGGGTTTAACTCATCATAGTAAAAATTCTCTCAAAATAATTTATTATGGCTCAAAAATGGTTTACAAATGATGAGAATATGAGAAATACAATAAAACCAGAGAACTACGACCCTCAGTGATAAAATAAGACTACTGAAGCTCTGTCGCAAACGCTGTTGAAAATAAGACTGCCTGATTACGACCCACAGGTGTTAGTCGTTACTACTGTAGAAAAACGACTGCTGTTGCAGGTCCGTTCTTCGTGTTCTTCATGTTCATCAGCAGCAGCAGCAGAAACCGAGTTTGGGAAAACTCGAATTTCTTCTTCTCTGGCTCTCCTCATCCCCCCAGACTCTCGACACCTTTCCCAAACTGTTTTTCCTTGTATTTATAGTGAGTTGGAGCCAAAAATCCGACCATTGATTGCATATATTCTCCATTTAATCCAAATATTCTCGGCTGCCAATAATAACGAAAATTTTCATTTTTAATCCCATGCACGCGTTCACTTTGATCCTGCACGCTCCCATTCTACTTATTCACGCCTCAACACTCTTCCAACGCCAGCAGAACTCCCCCATGCACACAAGAACTTCAATTTTGCTCGTGTTACAGTACACGTGCTCTGTTTTGGGTGTGTGAATCATACCGAAAATTCCAGCCAAATTTGATCGATCATGTCACCCATACTATGTTCCTTAACCTATATCACATCTCTATACCAAATTTCAGCCATTGAATCGACCCATAACCCCTTCATTTTGACGATCGAAATTCTGCCAGAACTGTTTAGAAATTTCCCGCCAAAATCGTTTCAAATGGGGAAGAAACTAGTAGCCCCCTATCCAGAGTAGGGGTGCGAATAGAAGCTGCCTTGGGGTGACCTGGGAGTGCCCCTTAGTAATTAGGTTACCCCTTATCCAAAAGCGAGAGTCTGAATAACACTTGTCCTCCGGGTGCCCAAATCAACTTTTCGAGTCGAATTTTCCAAAAATGTTTATTTCCTAAAAATACATAAAAACACAATATTAGTACAAAAATAGAGTTCCAACAATACGGACATTGAGGACAAATTAGACACAAAAATGTGTCTATCACCAAGACAATGCTAGACGCGCTTACTAGACGCGCATGCCAGACGCGCTTTCCAGACGCTCTTACCAGACGCGCATGCCAGACGCGCATGCCAGACGCTCTTACCAGACGCGCTTACCAGACGCACATGCCGCACGCGCATGCCAAAAGGCATGTGCAAGCCATGCCAACCACAATACCACACCCTGGCCAGCACCAACATCTTGCATCCTTCCAGTGCTAGCTTCTCTGCTCGACAACCGATGCACCAACAACCTGCGTCCTTCTCAGCGCCCAAGCCTTCCGCGTCCAAGCTGCGTCCAAGCCGCGCTCAGCCAAGTCGCGCCTAATCCAAGCCTTCCGCATCCAAGCCGCGCCAAGCCAAGTCGCGCCCAATCCAAGCCAAGTCGCGCCCAATCCAGGCCAAGTCACGCCCAAGCCAAGCCAAGTCGCGCCAAGCCATCTCCGCGCCCGAGCCTAAGCAAGTCAAGCTAACACCGGTGCCAACGTCCCATGACCAAGATGAATCCATTCAAACTCCGCCAGCACAAGGATCACAGATTTCTCATTCCTTCTACTAAAGGTTAGTTGAATTTTCTTGGCGATCTCTTCACGTATTGCTCTCTCGATTTTACTCTCGTCTGTCACCATCTCATGCTTACCCCGCAACAATGCCACTGTCACGTGCTAAACATGGGACTTAATGTTGACGGTGCTGCGAGTACTAACCTCTCCACCGACACATTTATTGAGCCTCTCAATACACTTTTATCCATAACACTCTGTCAATTCTGGCACCTCGCCGATACTTGACTCACTGAGTACCTTTCTGTGCTATGTTCCCTAGCAGAACCCTTAAATCGGTATGGCATGACAGATAGGGCTGGCAACGGATAAATATCCGCCGGATATTGGAAGTACCGATAAGGTTAAGGTTAAGTATTATCGGATATCCGGTATCCGATAATATCCGGCGGATATCAAAAATTCCATATCGATAAGGTTAATGGTAAGATATCGGATATCAGACTTTTATCCGATAAAATTCAGTAACTAGAAAAAAACTTAAAACTTAGAAAAAACATAGTCTTAGTCTTTTTGAGTTCAAAATGTTCAGTGAAAAATACAAACCCCACACAAGCACAATGTAAACAAATTCCTGAATTCCTTGAATACGACACTTAAACATCAGTTGCAGTCATCATTGATCACTGAAAACATGGACATTGCGTGCCTTCTAGTACTGTTATGATACTAGTTTCTTTTTCAGACATGAGAATTCAAGCTAATACTGGAAATAAAACACGTTTAAACAAGTACGTGATGTACTTCCATAGTCACACGCGATAATTATTCGAAATAAAAAGATAGCTTTTATCAATAAAAGTAACGACCGTTACAACGTTCCACTGCTTCATCTGCTGGTTCCAACGCAACTAACATTATAATCTTAGATTTACTTAACAATCCCAATTAAATAAAAGAGAAGGAAAAATATAGCTAATGAGGTCGATCATTTTACCTAATTCCTTGGAAGAGGCTATATTTTTTCACAAAGAGAATGCACATCCCAACTTGCAGTACTCATTGATTTCATTTTCGTCCTTTACTTTGCTTTGTTCTTCATCATCACCAATGTCTACTGTCCAAAACAAATAAGATTAAAATTTGGAAAAAATTACCTAAATTTCAATCAGTTTGTCACACATTTGCTATGTAAACTAACACCAAGTGAAACTCAAAATTATTGAAAGAAAAAACACACCAAGAGATCTTAAGCCAAACTGTTCATAGACATTAGACAAGGCTTGAACATAATAGAGGCAAATTCTCATTCTTCAATACAGATTTCAACAAATTCCAGTGAGATAATTTAATGATGCAGAAAGAAAGCGACCCCAATAATACTCATGCAACACAATAACAGTGCCATAATGCACTTTTGTGCACAGACGAATGAAAGAATTTCAGATATGTGGTTATTGAATCAGTTAGTAATCAAGATTATGGTAGGTACTGTGACTTTGATGCTCCCAGTCCCAGTTGAGCCAATGAATCAGCAAACACAAAAATCTAGTTTGTTATCAACTAAACGTCTATAATAAATCAAAATACGAAACCTGGATAGTAAAGTACTCTTTATCATGTGATTCCTAAGCAATGACGCCGAATTTCTAGCTCCTAATTCTTGAGCAGACTCAACAAGACCTGCTTTAAAAAGATAAAAGAAAGAAGAACATAATCAGTTCATAATCCGATTTCACTCTAACCTAGATCGAGTCTTTCCTAACCATAACACCATATCATTTCACTATTACCATATCATGCCCAATACATGCATCGAAAACCCACATCAGTACATGAACTCGCCATTGAAAATTCAAACAACTAAATGCTAATTTAACCCATTTTCACGAACTGTATCTTTTAACCTAAAAATAAAAATTAGGGCAAACGTCAATTACAAAGACAGAATAATAGCAAAGGATTTCAATCATAAGAAAAGGGAATAAGAAAAAAATTAATCAGATGAACAATATTAATTAACAGAAAACCCTAGCAATAATTTTAATCTGTAATTGAACAAAATTTGTGTTCATACTTATCTAACAAATTAGGGAAGAAGAACAGTGACAGAATTTCATTATTCTACGAAAAACATAAGAGAGAATCTCTTCTGAAAGAAAATGGTTTAAAGGCTTCACGAAATCGAAGGAATGTTTTTAGGGAAACGAAAAATTTCTGTGAACAAATATTCCGAGAGAAGTGAGAACCGAGAAGAGAAGAAAAAAAATAAAGGGAAATGAGTTCTGTACTTCTCGACTCCTCCTCGACTAGTAGATTCGGTATGGGAGAATTACAAGTATGCCCCTACACTATCGGATATTAACCAAATGGAAAGACCCAATCCGATTCCGCTTCCGATAAGAGGTATTATCCGATAGCTTATCGGATTCGGATATCCGATATGTCGGATTAAATCCTATAGGATATCGGATTTTCGGAAACGGATCTCGGATTTCGGCTATCCATTGCCAGCCCTAATGACAAATTTATGTTCACTCGCAGCGGAGTAGCATGAACCTCCAAGTACCAAAGTTAAGGCCATTGCACTAAATGCTCAAACAGAAAGCACACTGCATTCTGTAGATAAAGATTTTGTGCGGCAGCATAAAAAATCCATCCAATTAATGTGATAACTCACAAAGAACTCATAAACCCGACTAATTTGCAAGATTAGGGTTTCGGTCCCCGCGCAGTATACTAGACCCTGTTGGTTGAAACCATGCTTAGCCAAGCTAGGCAACCAAATCCGCCACAGCGCACCAAAAGTACGGCCGCGCCCTAGCACGCCGGTCCTCTTTCCATCGACCAATCAAGTCGTTTCAAATCCGCCACCACGCGTTAAAAGTGTGGTCGTGCCCTAAGCTTGACGACCCCTACTTTCATTGACCAATCAGGTTGCTCCAAACCTGCCACGGTCTCAAAAGAGATCGCTAGCTTCCCAAAACACACTAGCGTCCCAAAACACGCCAGCTTCCCAAAACTCGCCAGCGTCCCAAAACTCGCCAGCGTCCCAAAACATGCTAGCTTCCCAAACACGCTAGCCTCCCAAAAACGCGCCAAACATGCCGCACGCGCATACGACACGCACTAATTAGGGTTTCAACACGCCAAACGCTAATTTGGGCAAGTTTCTACCAACATCCCTCCTGAATTCTTCCTGTGTTTTACTTTCGGGATGTTTTCACCTCCCGAACGAGCTTAAAACCTAAATATTCCCTCGTGAGGAGATAGGAAATTCTTTTCCGTGCAGAATGGAGGGTCGTACCATCAAAATCCGAGTCCGTACGAGAATTCTACAACGATTCTAGTAAAGGGAGCTAATTAGGGTTTCGGCATACCAAACCCTAATTTAGACAAAGATGCAAGCGCTTACCTTCCAAGCCGCAAGCGTTTCCCTCCATGACGCTGGCTCCAAACGGAAGGTTGCAACAATCAACGGCTATCCTTCCTTTTGAGATGCAAATCTCAGCCGTACAAGTTCGTCACCGAACCGGCAAGCCTCTCAATTTTAACTTGCCAAACAATAGCAACATGCTACATGTTTTCCACGAAAACACTCGAGACATCAAAACATGTCACAAACTGGGGGATGCTCACCAGGGTATTGGTCTGGCGGTTTACAACGTGCGGCTTGCAATACACCCGTTACAGAAAAGTGTCATAAGAGTGAGGCGGTTAGTAAATACAAGAAGTAATGGTGAAACGTTTCCTTCATTATGGAAACATCAATTCCAGGAGTTACCCGTTACCGTTTTCTTCCATTACTCAACCGTTTTCACTTCTTACGAGGCTAGGTTACGTTTCGTTGCGACTTGTATAAATAGGTCTCACCTATTTCCACCAAAAAGAAGGTTTTGGTCAGGAAAACAATACACATCTAGAAATCACCTGGTAGCTTTCCATTCAGCTCGCCAGTTCAACTTTCGGATACAAGTCGCAAAACACCCACACTTCCAGAATCAACTATTCTGGCCTCAACACTTCCTTCGCTTCCCTCCCTAAGACCAACCCTTCTCCTTCACTTTGTGATCGAAGCAAGCCTGGAACAACCATTTCTTGGTTTAGGCCAGGATTGTACAGATTGATCTCTCGAATCAAAAGTACTCCCGCGCAGTACATTGTTTTGGGTTTATATTTGTTTCTCACCTGCACTTACACGAAATTACCGAAATCAGCAGAAACGGTTTTCACCCACAAACAATCCCGTATTGAAGATTTGTAACTTTGCAGGTAGGTTTGCGGCTGCTATGTGTGATCTCATCACTTTAGCAACATCAGTGTACATTCTGAAAATCGAATATTCTTTATCACTTCACATTTACATTTGTGGAGTACAAGAATCAATATGAGATACAGTGGGAATACACCACGACAATTCTTGTCGTTCCCTTAAAAAAATATTTTTTCTTATCTCCCCCTAACGACGGGAATACTGTCTCATTAAATTGATAACCTGCAAATCTAGTGGTAAGAGATCTCTTGCCAAAAGTTTTAAAATGAGGATAATTGTTGGGAACTCATTTCCAACATAACTACTTAACAGTTTTGAAGACCCATCATAGTACAATGTGGAGTCGTAATGGCACATGTATAGTGCAACCAAAAATGCGTAAGAACACGAATGTCAGGCTTAAATCCAGTTACCAACTGGTGTGCACAAAAGGTTGACTAATATTGGGTTCTAAAAACAAATTAAGTAAGATGCGTGTAATATTGCATATCCCCAAAGCAATAAAAAATAGGTTGGTATGCATAACCTATTCCTTAGGCAGCATTTGTAACCTTTTATGGTAGCCTCTGCGAGACCATTGGGTATAAGATGCTCTAAATTGATCCTATTAACATGTAATATTCATCAAGTCCTTTTGATGTAAATTCTATGGCATTAATAAGGGTGGTGATACTTTGCACTTTGTGTTGTGTAATATGTGCTAGGAGTTTTTAAACGCAAATGTCTTGGGAAATATAACTAGTCCAAAATGTCAAAACATTCACCAGAGCCATAAGTCACTTTAATGGTCCGCATTCCGCATGAATATTTTTCTAAATTTCACCTCGTTATCTTTGTAATATGGATTGTTTACCATTTGCATCTTAGGATGGTCTCGATCCTGTTTTACTGAAGACTTTGTAAAATGAGTGACATGCTCTCTTTCTTAAAAGCATAATGGGAGGGAGGAGGGGGTTGTACATCTGGTACTTTAGAAAACACTTATTGAGAGATATGTCGTTACTTCGCAATCTGTCGATCTTTTTCCCGTTGTCTCGTCCACTCAAACACAACGATGTACGTATGCGTCCTTTCAAAACGAAACATCATGTCACAACCAAAGTTCCTTCGTGGTTATGTCAAAGTCTGTATGAGTCAATTTCCAACATTTCATCGTCGGAGTCAATATGGATTCAATAATCCAAATTAATACTATAATGATTTACATTTCACTAAATTGAATCATTAGTCTCTCTAAAGTATGTTTCCTTCCAAATACATTAGTGACTATAAAAGATGCAATCAATTACATTATCATCACAGTCAGGTTCCACATGATATCCATTTGCATGGGTTTCTTTGGAATTTAACAAGGTGTGATTATATCTCGGTACATATAGAAATTTTGTGACGTCTTTGTTCTATCTTGAAAACAAATTTTTGAGCGGTGTTGCGCTCGATGGTCCAATCCTCGTAGTCACATATTATAAGGAAATATTTCAACAACTAGTTTAAATTTCTTAAGCTAGTGGAAGAAAAACAACTATGAGTTAGACATTTGGGTCTTGAGAGTTTTAATAAGTGGTGTTGCCTTATTACGTAATAAAAGTGGGATTCAACTCAATTACTTTAGACTGAATATATATTACGTTTCACCCAATATATCTCAAGTGCTTTAGAGAATTTATGTCTCGTGTTTTCATTCCATAGGTGCAGATATTGGATCTAGTTCAACTGAATAAGATAGTCAATTGTCCCGGCAAAGTTCTTGTTGCCATTAAAGTTGATGTGAAAATTGGTTGCTACTATGATACACACATTATATTGTATATATCAACACCTATGACCAGGTGCATTTCCAACTCTTTCATTTATGATGGGAGCTAGAATTACATCTTAGCTTCATCCCATATTCAGCTGATACCTATACTTTGGTGTCATTACTACTGGGAAAAAAATACATCTTTGTCTCATGATATATATGTCCCTTTGCACATGCTTTATATGAGTCATTACATCTAACCCTTATTACTTCGGGGTTCTTTCCATTTTCAATTTTGCTACATTTAGCTTAATTTGAGAAATTTCTTTATCTCAATAGGCCAAGAGAATCTCACTACACATGTCAACCAATTACTTTAGGTTGAATAGATTACTAAATATAGTTCTCTTGTTGTCATATTTCAACATATACTGGTTCGTTAGTATCATGGATAAAATAGAGAAATGGAAATTTTCTGACTCATATCATCTTTTGTTAGTTCATCCACAAAATTTGGAATACATGTGATTTTATTTGCAACGTATCTTTTTAAAATACCGACTCTTAATAGTCGATCCAGTGGATTGCATCCCTCGGAACATTTCAAATTTGGGAAGAAAATAACAAGTACACAAATAATGGTGTTCAAGTACTTCAAAACCCCAAATAAATACATTGGAATTGAGTTGGTACAACCAATTAAAAAAAAGACACATTCAACTATAGCCAATATCATATTCAAGAGAATAAAATAACACTAAAATCAAAATTCTTAATGGTCGAGATAAACAGTCATAGTTTAAGTTGACCATTATATGATATGGACTTATCTTAAGACACACAGAAACAGAACTAGGCATGTTCTAAAATCAAATAAATAGATAAGCCCAACAAATATTCAATGTAAAAACCCACATTAGTTGGTTACATACCTTTATTTTTGGTTCCCGCTATATATAGACAGAACCGGAACAACTTTGGTCGTGCACGATCCAAATAAAGAACGAAAACAAAACTGAAATACAGAACAAGTCAAAACAGGACAAACCAGGATGGAGTGGGTTGGATCGGTTCGCCTGGACCGTGTTGGATTGGTTCGTCTAGACCGGGTTGAGTGGACCGGGCCAGACCGGGTTGGGTGGACCGGCTTGGACTAGATCGGGATGTTTCTTCCTCTGACCTAATTTCACTTCCTCGTTTTTTTTCCCGCGAACAGAGAAGAAAAGTTCTTATTTACCCCACCCACGAACAGAAACAACAACCAACCATAAAAAAAAAGTGCAGTATTAGTATATAATCACAATAAGATTGTGGGATTGTATTTATTTGTATACGAATTCCTAATTAAACATAGGGCAACAAAAAAATTATAAAAAAATGTATCAGTAATCATAGTACGATCGGGATTGGATCTACGATGGGCATACAAATTCACAATTATATTTGATCTGATATATTCCAAAATCAAAACCACATCAAAATTAGGGACAAGAAAAAAAAAGTATATAAGAGAAAATAGATCCAACTTAGCTGATTTTGATTTGATTCCAGCGAAAAAAATAAAATAATCAACCGTTCCAATCTAGCTATGCGGTATAGCTTCGTGCATGATAACGTTTTACAGTAGAATATAATAGGGAAAGAGAAAGAGGTAGAAAAAGAGAGGGTAAGAGTTATGTGGTTACATGGATATCATATCTTTGTATACATGGAGAAGGGAAAACCAAAAGACTCCCATTTTGGACCACACATCCATGGGCATGGGCTCTTTAATAAAATAATTTTTATTTTATTTTTGAATCTTGTTATTAATAATGATATCGGTATTATGGTGTACAATTTGAAAAGTCATTGTTATTGTAGTTCAGTCAAGATGATAACTCTTGGAATTATTTTTTTAAGCATTGTTAAATTGTAATTCTTCATCATCAATTTGTTCTTGCTTCTTTATAACTGTTTGATCTGCATTAAACTCATCTCCATGATGAAATGCCTCTTTATCATTTATTGGAAGTACTTTAGGAATCTTTGATTTATCTCTTAACATCCTCTGTGGAACATGATTTTTACTCTTAATTGAAGATTCGAGAGATAAAATTTCGGTTATTCTCCTTGAATTTTGGTCCTGCTCCCTATCTCTATGATTATCCAGATCAGCTTGCTCAAATTTTCGTTGGCAGTCACTGCATATCACTGCAACAACAACAACAACAAAAAACCGATCAAAACCTAATTTCATAAATAAAAATAAACTAACGAATTAAATTTGATTATTGAAACCCTAAAACAAATTAGATCTAAATGTTAGAACAAATTAGTACAAAAACCTAATAATTTCGTATAACAAACATTGGAGTACTTAATTACCTATTTTGAAAACATTTGATTACTTATTAATAGGTTCATCTTTGTCAAAACGTTTTCTATGATGAAGTTCTTCACTATCTGTATGTTCTTGCTTCTTAATAACCGGTTGACCCTAATATCACTTCCATCATGAATTGCCTCCTCTTTTGATTTATCTCTTGACATCCTCTCTGCAAAAACAACAACAATAATAAAAAATAAAACCCAGATCAAAACCTAATTTCATAAATAAACATAAACTAGATAATTAAATTCGATTACTGAAACCCTAAAACAAATTAGATCTAAATGTTAGAACACAATGAGTACCGAAAACCTGAAAATTTCGTATAACAAATATTTGAGTTCAGAGAGTTCAAAGACCTCAGAGAGACATACATGAAAGTTGTAGAAAGGAGAGTTCAGAGAGATGGAGGAGAGAGTAATGATATATAAAGTGATTTTGAAATTTGCAAGAGGGATGGGTGGCCTGTGATACTTGTTATGGATTGGTTTGTGGTTGAGAAGATCTATAATGGAAAACGTAAGAAACAAAGTGGAGAGTAAAATAATTTTTTTTTATATATAAAATAAATCTTTTTATTCATGTGCATATTGAAATATGATGATTGTAGTTGCATAATAAATTTAGCTACCTTAGATATCCTATTAACTATTTTCTTCTACCAAGATTTTAAAACGACTATAATAATTTAAATTTTGTTAATATGCTTCAATATCTTAGTAGCTTCAAACAACACATACATACAATTTAGTCTCAGTATTATTATTGTTACACAACTATACTAGTTCGAACGGTATAACAAACATGTGACATTTTATTGTTACAGAATAATACGGAAAAATACGCGTATAATTCACCGTATTACTAACTAAGGTTCGTCATAAGGTGGGAAGGTTAGGAGTCTTCCCTCTCTATCCTCTGAATAAATTAGGCCCAAAGAAATCTTAGGAAGTGCCTTTAAAGCTGCTAACCAACATGTGTGAGATGGACCTAAGAGCATCTCCAATAGCAGGTGTTAAAAATCATACGTTGAAATTTTATTAAGACCCTTATATAGGAGGATTTTCACATATAATAAATATATGACCCCGTAAGTTATAAATTATCTCCAATAGTATATAGGTTTGATCCCTAGAAAATCTTATATGATGAAATCTTAATGTTTAATTGTATTTTAATTAAAAATCGAAAATATGACGTGGAGGTCACTCCTGTTTTGTAGGACCTACTGTTGGAGATGAATTTAGTTAAAATGAAGGGGGAAAATATTGGGTGCAATAATCAAAAACAAGGAAAAATCAAATAAGCAAAAGTTAATGATGCTTAACTTCTATATAATGAAAGTAATCTATTTGACGAAAAGGACGAGCTCCCCAGATCTCCGTCACAGCAACAAGGCAAAACTTTGGAAAAACAGAGTGAGTCACGTGTTCAACATGCTTTCCTTAAGACATTAACGTCCGTCTACACTCAAAAGTGATGTTATAGCCCTCACAGGGTGGATATCTCCAGGATAAAACACGTTACTGCACCTACTACTAGCATATGTAGTAGATGCTAAACTTGAACTTCGCAACTCCGAAAAAACCCTTAAGGAAAATAAAACAATATAAAAATACTTTTCCTTTGGGGTCTCCCTAAAATATAGAAAAACCCCTTTCCCATACACTGTATTTTACAAAAAGTATTGAATTTTGTTTATATAATGGAATTATACAACTTCAGAAGAAGAACTCCCCGATGTGGGAATAATAAGTTTATATATTATAGTAAAACAATTTAAGATTGGAAACTCTGCGATGTGGGACTAATAAGATTTTCATTTACAAAGAAAACAAAAATTAATTTTATTTAGTTAAAAACTTTAAAATAAAAATTAATAAATATTGTTTCCCAACAATCCCCACATGAATGAAAAACCTCGGTGAAATATGAAAAACAAAGATAGATCTTGGTAAATCAACACCCTAATCCCCACAACTCTGGTTGACCGAACAGATATACAAACCGTCCTTGTGTTGAAATCATACTAGTCATTTTTACGTCCTCTTCCTGACACAAAAGTGTGTTGACCCTATGGTCTTACTATGGATTGTATAAATCATAATAGCATAGAGAACTTTCATCTTTAGTTTCTCACAGGTAAGACTAAAGGTTTCTTTCACCAAAGTGAAAAAGCATGAACTAGTGAACCCTTAGTGACCCTTAGGTCCTAAGTTCCAGTAATACCAAAACCATCAAAATGAAAATCACGTAAAAAACACAGTAAATACCATTTTAAGTAGAGGTGTCCACGAGGTCTTGAACCTTTTGAAAAAGCGGGGATCCAACAACCTCACCCAATATGTCGCTTAGCAATCTGTATGGACTAACTCCAATATACTTTCAAGAGAATCAACTAGACAGTCAGACTCAATATTAAGCAAAAGTATATCAAAGAGTTATATCTCAATTTCTCAATTCAATCCGTAATCAAACAAATAGGAATTTGCGAGCCTGATTGAATATAAGAGAAATAACTTGAACGGTACCAAAGACCAATGTTCAAGGATCAATTGATGCGTGTCGTAAGTGCAATAAAATTAATAATCTTATTTCCACATAATTAACTGGTAATATAATGGAAGTAAGGATCGTTCCCACGAAAAGCAGTGAGTTTTAGTTGTCAAATATCACAAAAGGGGGTTTTGTTTTAGATTGTAAACAAAATAAATAATCAAAACAATTAAAGTTGAATTGTAATCAATAAAGAGATATGATCGAGGAATCCTTCTTCGTATATAAACCGTCAATGAGTTATTATAATTTCCTACTCGTCGTTAATCACAGATTATCACCAACCATAGAATAACAGCTAGATCAGTGCTATCCTCTAAACTCCTTATATCACTGGATACGGAAGTTCTCGCCTACCAGATTCTATTCAACGAACCACCAAGTAGTAGATCACTCAAGGTGTAATCCAATCGAATGTTTTATCTTTTGTGAATTTATAGGTTGATCCTACTAGTTAGACTCTTAGATCAAGGTCCACTTTTTAGTGTTGTTTATACACACAATCGCTCCACAGAATCCCTCTGCAAGGTTTTGTGTTCTCTACTTGTGTACAAGTTATTCGACGACTATTTATCTCCTAACTCAATACTAGCAATAGATTGAATCAACAAATCAATTTAGTTGGCCACCTAAACAATCTATCAATCAATCATAAATATTCAGATAGTATAGAAAAACGATAATCATATGAAGAACTTCAAAGTATATTAATATAATAACTCAAATCTTATTTACAACTTAGAATTCATTCTCAATCAATAGGTGTTTAGCTACTCATGGATGTAGAAACATCCATGATATACATATGAGAAAAGTGAAGAGATAACGTTACGATTGATAATCGCTCCGTGTGATGTTTCTTCTCTCCAAACCCTAACAATTTCGTGACCTCATGATGTGATATGATTTCACATAACCTAATACCTTTTTTATATGTTTTACATTGCTTGGCGTTCACGTATTGGGTTCGGTTCAAGAACCCGACCCAAAATAATGAATTAACGTTCCCAAACGTGCCCTTAGGCCTTCCAAGGTGTGAATACACGTTTTACATTTGATAAGTTCGCGTACTCAGTCCGCAAACTTCAAATTCCAGCAGAAATTTTCGGAAATAAGTCTGCGAAATCGGTTCGCAAACCCAGTTCGCGGACTTCACTGTCTTCGGTATTCAATGAAAACTGTTTTCGCCACAACTTCTTCATTCGAACTCGGAATGACCTCATTATTTTTGCATTATTTTTATCTTTCAATTATGTTCAAGATGATGATGAGAAATCCTTAATTTGAATGAGTTAAGATCGGTCTTTGTCCCTTCTCTTGATTTTGAGCGTTTTGCTCCTTTTCGTCGCACTTGTTCCACTTCTCTTGGACTTGGGCGCTTGGATACTTGGGATTCTTCTCTTCTTAGCTCTTTTCAGAACTTTGTAGCTCCTTTTTGGATGATTCACCTGATAGAGGCAAATAAGAGAAAACGAGAGTAATAATACAAATACATGCAAGAATAATAGCTAAAACAAGTATGGAAAGGACACTAAAATCATATGGATTATGCACTTATAAAATTCCCCCACACTTAGCTTTTGCTAGTCCTCGAGCAAACTAAATAAAACTAATCCTAAATACAACAACTCCATCTCGTTGAGGAAACAATTACTCCTAGCATGAATAACAGGCCTTTAAACCCCTAGGTGTCCATAGTGGACGAGTTATAGTCTCGTGAGGGATTACAAGAGGTATACCAGAAAACCTACTCCAATTTCTCGCCTTGGAAGAACCACTAAGGATAGACACAAAGCAAAAATCAAGTAATTAGCTCGCATATGTTCTCTAGCTACAAACATCCCACATACATTCCAATCATCACACATAAGTAATTACTTACGTGTGTCATTCAACCTGGTTGCAAAACTCTACTAAGATAGTCATCGTACTTGTTGCAATGTTTGTCACAACACTCGCATACTGAAATCACATGGATAAACAAGATAATGGAAATAGAAAAGTGAAGTGTGCAAATGTTGACTTAAGTGAAAGATATTACCCACAATACTTGTATGAATGTCATCAAAGGATATATGTTTATAGCGCACTAGTTGAGAGAAACACCCATTTAACTTGACCACATGATTAGATACTCGAATCGCATATTTCCTTTTCAACAAGTATGCGATAGTTGCCTTGGATCCTGCGTTCCACGCTTGCTTAGGCGACGAAGACAAGGACAACATTTAACACATACTTCTATCCAAGTGTCAAGAACCTCATCAATAGTCTTTTGACTTGCTATATAATGATGATATGGTTTTTGTATTCATCGACTATGATTATCCGCGATTCCGGACCTATCATTTATTAATGTCAATAAAAGAAGAGGAGCCATATTTTTTTATTTTTTTTATTTTTTTTTCGGCTCACTCTTTACTCTTTAAGAGTGTAAGACAATTGTCTTATGGGACTTTTATATACTCAACCAATGATTAACTTGCTACAACATCCACGGCAGTATTAGGATCCCACCAAATCACTTTAGAGAAACATAAACTGCAAAAATAAAAAGAAAGTGATTCAGTAATGATTGCGAGGATGAATCTTTCAAGCGACTACCATAGTTTAGTTTCGCATTCAGTTAATGAACATATATATTTAAGGATTGAAATAACTGGAACTTAATCTATAGCCGTAAGAACTGTAAGAGGTGTAGAGTGTCATCCTAAATAGCTCATAATTAACTCCAAAAGATGAAGTCTCAGGGATGCAATAAATCAAAGAGTATTATTTGTTATGTGCATATTAAAATAGTATGATACTAAATGCTCCCCCACACTTAAACTCAACATTGTCCTCATTGTTCAAAACCGAAAATTCGGATTTCTGACATAACATCCCTGAAAAACTCAAAAACTGTACAAATGGGTAGGGAGCTAGGAAACACATCCTAAACAAAAGTTGTTCGTATATGTCTTTTCTATAATTTGTCAAAAGGGAACAATGTTTCGATAAACGGTCTGACTTTTATGGCCTCCGGACTGACTGACATGCAATCTGAAAAGTTCTGAAAAAATACCAAAACTCAAATGTCCAGGCCAATCGGTCCAAATTAACAGACTTCTAATTCGGATTTTCTTTTTGGAAAAGAAAGGTGAGTCTGTCCTCTTTAAAAGTTGCGGTCAACCACTCAAATCGGACTCCGTATGAAATCTCGAGAGCTATTTCCGTAACAAGTGTGCAGTCAGAATTTTCTGACGAGAATTCGTCAAAACTTTCATTAAAGATATAGGACTTGTAAAATCTAAGATGGGAATGCACGATACGATATTAAGAAAATTAAAAACAATAGGATAGAGATACAAAACCGATGAGTTGCCTCCCATTTAGCGCTTAGCTTAATGTCCTCAGCCCGACTTGGCATTCCGTTAATTACTCCTCCAGAGGGAGATAATCATGAAATTCCTGCACATCCATATCCACATAAGCAATGCTTTCATAATATGGCTTCAATCTATGGCCGTTCACCTTTAAATTTGTTCCATCTCTAAGACTATAAATTTCAACTGCGCCATGAGAATAAACATTAGTAACAACATATGGTCCGATCCATCTGGACCTTCGCTTACCAGGAAATAGTTTAAGACGAGAATAAAATAAAAGAACTTTTTGCCCCACAACAAAATTCTTTCGATAAATCATCTTGTCATGGAAAAGTTTCGTCTGTTCCTTGTAAATACGAGAACTCTCGTAAGCATCATTACGTATCTCCTGTAGCTCATTGAGTTGCAACTTCCTTTGTTTCCCCGCATTGTCATAATCCATGTTGCATCTTTATCGCCCAATATGCCTTATGTTTAAGTTCAACCAGAAGATGACAAGCTTTTCCATAAACCAACCGATATGGAGACATACCAATCGGTGTTTTGTACGCCGTTCTATACGCCAATAATGCATCATTAAGCCTATAACTCCAATCTTTCCGTGTGTTTACGGTTTTCTCAAGAATGGATTTAATCTCACGGTTTGAGATTTCGGCTTGCCAACTAGTTTGTGGGTGGTATGGCGTACCAACCTTGTGTGTTATGTTGTACTTCTTGAGTAGAGCATGGAAGGATTTCTGAAAATGCGAACCTCTGTCACTGATAACCACTCTTGGTGTACCATGTCTAGAGAAAATATATTCCTTCACAAACTCACAAACAACTTGAGAATCATTAGTAGGGGTGGCTTTAGCTTCCACCCATTTCGAAACATAATCCACATCAAGAAGTATATAAAATTTTCCATTAGAATTGACAAAAGGACACATAAAATCAATTCCCCACACATCAAATACTTCAACAACAAGAATTGGTGTGAATGGCATTTGAGTTAGAGCACCTAGATTGCCTGTTCTTTGACATCTATCACAAGATTTGCAAAAAATATATGCATCTTCAAATAGAGTAGGCCAGTAAAAGCCGCTTTTAAGTACTTTGAAAGCGGTACGTTTAGAACCAAAGTGACCACCACATGCATAAGTATGACAAAAATTAAGAATAGATTGAAATTAGGTATGCACCTGCGGATGATTTGATCAGAACCGTATTTCCACAAGTAGGGCTCATCCCACACATACTGCTTGGCTATCTTCTTAAGCTTAAGCTTTTGAAAATTAAACATTGTACTAGGTACTTGTCTTGTAACCAAGTAGTTCTCTATATCCGCGTACCAAGGTGTTGAATCTTCAATTGAGAAAAGTTGTTCGTCTGGAAAACGATCTTGTAAAGGAAGTTCTTCTTCGGAAACAGCAAGTCTGATGAGATGATCCGCAACAGTATTTTCAACACCTCTTTTATCCTTGATTTCATAATGAAATTCTTGTAGTAGCAGTATCCACCGTATAAGTCTTGGCTTAGCTTCTTTCTTCTTTAGTAGGTACCTAAGTGCTGTGTGATCGGAATACACAACCACTTTTGAACCAATCAAATAGGATCTAAATTTTTCAAGTGCAAACACTATAGCCAAAAATTCTTTCTCGGTGGTAGAATAATTGATTTGTGCATCGTTTAGGGTCTTAGATGCATAATAAATCACATGAGACAGCTTGTCTACTCTTTGACCCAAAACGGCTCCAACTGCATAGTCACTTGCATCACACATTAATTCAAATGGTAAACTCCAATATGGTGACTTGATAATTGGTGCAGTTGTCAACAATTCTTTCAATTTATCAAAGACATCCTTGCACTCCTTGTTGAAGTCAAAAATAACCTCTTTTTGCAATAATCTGCACATCGGCATTGAGATTTTGGAGAAATCCATGATAAACCGCCTGTCAAAACCTGCATGACCAAGAAAAGAACGAATTTCCCTCACCGAAGTGGGATATTGTAAGTTTCTTATTAAGTATATCTTTGCTTTGTCAACTTCAAGCCCTTGAGAGGACACAATGTGACCAAGCACTATGCCATGGTTTACCATAAAGTGACATTTCTCCCAATTAAGAACAGGATTAGTGTCTATGCATTTTTTAAGCATAAGTTAAAGATTTTGTAAACAAATATCAAATGAATTTCCATAAACACTAAAATCATCCATAAATACCTCAATAATATGCTCCACATAGTCAGAAAATACACAAACCATACACCTTTGAAAAGTGGCAGGCGCATTGCAAAGACCAAACGACATCCGTCTATAGGCAAACGTACCAAAAGGACAAGTGAAAGTAGTCTTATCTTGATCCTCCGGTGCAATAACAATCTTATTGTAGCCCGAATAACCGTCCAAAAAGCAATAATGTGAATGTCCCGCTAACCTCTCCAACATCTGATCAATGGAAGGCAAAGGAAAGTGATCCTTTAGGGTTGCGACATTAAGCTTTCTGTAGTCTATGCATACTCTCCATCCAGTTTGAACTCTTGTAGGAACGAGTTCATCATCTTGATTTCTAACAACAGTGACACCTGATTTCTTAGGCACCACTTGAACCGGACTAACCCATTTACTGTCAGAAATTGGGTAAATCATCCCCACACTTAGTAATTTGAGGATCTCTTTCTTCACGACCTCCATCATTGGGGGGTTAAGCCTATGCTGAGCATCACATACTGGCTTGAAATCATCTTCCATTAGGATTCTATGCATGCACATGGATGGAATAGTGCCTTTGATATCAGCAATTGTCCAACCAATAGCCGTTTTGTGCTCTTTCAGAACCCTAAGTAGACGTTCTTCTTGTATTGGGGTGAGGTTCTTTGCAATAATCACCGGAAGTTCTTCTTTATCACCCAAGTACGCGTACTTTAAGTGATCCGGAAGCGGCTTCAATTCAATTTTCGGTGCCTGCACAATAGAAGGTAAAAGAACCTCATTAGTTATGGGTAAAGAAATATAAGAAATATTAACCGGTTTAGCTTCTTGTAGTGCTGTTAAAGCACCACACATCTCCACTAGCTATTTGGATAATTTAACGTCCAAGGTCGGTTGTCCATGAATGTCCAAATCAATGCTATTGCGTAACACAACTCCAAGTTCGTCTTCAGCATTAAATTCAGACATTTGTTGTGCTAACGAACCAATAACATCAATGGAGAAAGCTGAGTGAACATCACTAGGATAGCGCATGGTTTCAAAAACATTGAACCGTATGATATCAAAAATATTGAACCGTATGATCTCCTTATAAAATTCCATAGTGAGTGCACCACTATCAACATCAATCTTCATCTTTGCAGTCTTCATAAATGGTCTCCCAAGAAGTAACGAATTAGATGAACAATTATCTCCATTGTGCATATCCACAATGTAGAAATCAACCGGAAAATTAAGTGATTCACTTGAACTAACACGTCCTCAACGACTCCCTTAGGATATATATTGGACTTGTTAGCCAATTGAATAGTGATCTTCGCCTCTTTTAAAGGTGCAAGATTCAAAATATCATAAACATCGTCTAACATAACACTTATGGAAGCTCCCAAATCAAGCAAAACACGCTCAAATCGTCGGTTACCAATGGTAACTGGTACCGTAAAACCGCCAGGATCTTCACACTTTGCAGGCATCTTCTTTCGCAAAATAGCTGTAGCACTTTCGCCCACTTGAGTAATCTCATTAGCAATCAACCTATCCTTCAAAACCTTGGAATACCTGGGTATGGTTTTGATGGCCTCAATAAATGGAATGTTGATGTGCATCTAGCTGAAAATATCCATGATCTCCTTATCTTGAGCTTGCTTCTCCGACTTGGCAAAACGACTAGGGAAAGGAGGTGGTATGGTAAAAGTGGGAACCGTGTCCTTAGGTTGGCCGTTTGAGGTTGGCTTTTCCTTTGGTACGGTTCCCTCTTCTACTTCCTTTTCGATGTCGTTACTAACCTCTTTTTTGTTGATGTGGCTCTTCATTTTGTCTCCCACTTCTTAGAGTCACTGCATTAACGTGCTCTCTTGGGTTCACAAAATGTTGTGATGGAAAACTTTGTTGAAGCTTGTGCCTTCAGTAAATTCACATCAGTTGCTATTTGCCCCATTTGTAATTGTAGATCTTTGACAGTAGCATCGTTTTTTTTGTTGATATTGTGTGTTCTGTTGTAATATTTCATCTTGTTTATGCATCATGGATTTCATCATCTCTTCTAAACTGGATCTTTGATTTTGCTGTTGATGTTGTGGTTGGAATTGTGATTGTTGAAAACCACCTTGTCTTCCGAAAACGGGGTTGGAAACTGCAGCTTGCTTGTTTTCATAACTGAAATTCGGATGATCTTTCTAACCAGGGTTATAAGTATTAGAGTATGGATCATACCTTTGCCTTTGACTCAGAAACACATCGTTCACCTGTTCGGCCTCTTCTTCATAAGCAGGAATGATCACAGCCGCCATTTGTTGCATCATCTTCTCCATATTACCCATTTTTTCCTCTAAGTGTGAAGAAGAACTGACTTCGTTGACCCTCCTATCCATCGACGTGCCTCTTGTATTAAATTGCTGCGTGTTTGCAGTCATGTTCTCGATCAGTTCTGCGGCTTCATCAATGGTTTTGTTGGTTAATGCACCACCACTAGCCGCATCTATGAGATTTCTCTCCGATTGAAGCATCCCATCATAAAAATACTGCACTATGAGTTGCTCACTGATTTGGTGGTGTGGACAGCTAGACAATAACTTCTTGTACCGTTCCCAGTAATTTTAAAGAGTTTCACCAACAATTTGCTCAATTCCACTTATTGCTTTACGAATAGTTGCTGCTTTGGAAGCGGGAAAATACTTTTATAAAAACACTTTCTGCATGTCATTCCATGATGTAATACTTCCTTGTGGAAGGTTGTAAAACCATTCTTCCACAGAATCTGTCAAAGAAAATGGAAAAGCTGTAAGTAAAGATATTCCTTTGTCAGTTCCAGTTGGCTTCAAACTTGTCAACCTATGTTGAAATAGTTGCAAGTGTTTATTAGGATCATCTCCAGGTAGCCCTTTAAACTTCGGCAACCAATGTACCAACTAAAATTTGAGTTCAATAGAATCATCTAAGTTGATGCAAAGATTTTGTTGATAAAATGATGGAGATGTTAGATCTTTGAGCGTACTCCTTGGAGGAGTCCCCGTCGGAGGTGGAGGTGGTGGTGGATTGTCTCTGTCTACCATTTCTTCTAAAGGTTCTTGTTGTGTTTGCTGACGTGCTTGTAGTACCGTTCCTTTACGGGTTTGAATACCGCACCTCAAATAATCCCAATCCTTCGATGCCAGAGATTAAGTACCTGAAACCAAAAATCTAGAAAACGAAATTAAAAAAAAAACTAACAAGAGATTATAAAAACGATAATAAAACTAAAATAAATAACAACTAAAGCTACCGACTTCTCCCCGGAAGCGGCGCCAAAATTTGATGGCTGTCGTAAGAGCAATCAAATTAATAATCTTATTTCCACACAATTAACTGGTAATATAATGGAAGTAAGGATCGTTCCTACGAAGAGCAGTGAGTTTTAGTTGTCAAATGTCACAAAGGGGTTTTTTGTTTTGGATTGTAAACAAAATAAATAATCAAAGCAATTACAGTTGAATTGAAATCAATAGAGAGCTATGATCGAGGAATCCTTCTTCGTATATAAACCGTCAATGAGTTATTATAATTGCCTACTCGTCGTTAATCACAGATTATCACCAACCGTAGAATAACATCTAGATCAGTGCTATCCCCTAAACTCCTTATATCACTGGATACAGAAGTTCTCGCCTACCAGATTCTATTCAACGAACTACCAAGTAGTATATCACTCAAGGTGTAATCCAATCGAATGCTTTATCTTTTGTGAATTTATAGGTTGATCCTACTAGTTAGACTCTTAGATCAAGGTCCACTTTTTAGTGTTGTTTATACACACAATTGCTCCACAGAATCCCTCTGCAAGGTTTTGTGTTCTCTACTTGTGGACAAGTTATTCAACGATTACTTATCTCCTAACTAAATACTAGCAATAGATTGAATCAAAAAATCAATTTACTTGGCCACCTAAACAATATATCAATCAATCATAAATATTCAAATAATATAGACAAAAGATAATCATATGAAGAACTTCAAATTAGATTAATATAATAAATCAAATCTTGTGTACAACTTAGAATTCATCCTCAATCAATAGGTGTTTAGCTACTCATGGATGTAGAAACATCCATGATATACATATGAGAAAAGTGAAGAGATAACGTTACGATTGATAATCGCTCCGTGTGATGTTTCTTCTCTCCAAACCCTAACAATTTCGTGACCTCATGATATGATATGATTTCACAGAACCTAATACCTTTTTATATGTTTTACATTGCTTGGCGTTCACGTATTGGGTTCGGTTCAAGAACCCGACCCAAAATAATGAATTAACGTTCCCAAACGTGCCCTTAGGCCTTCCTAGGTGTGAATACACATTTCCCATTTGATAAGTTCGCGTACCCAGTACGCAAACTTCAAATTCCAGCAGAAATTTTCGGGAATAAGTCTGCGGACTCGGTTCACAAACCCAGTTCGCGGACTTCACTGTCTTCGGTATTCAATGAAAACTGGTTTGGCCACAACTTCTTCATCCGAACTCGGAATGACCTCATTCTTTTTTCATTCTTTCTATATTTAAATTATATTAAATATGATGACAATAAATCCTTAATTTAAATGAGTTAAGATCGGTATTTGGCCTGTGTCTTGATTATGAGCGTTTTACTCCTTTTCGTCGCACTTCTTCCACTTCTCTTGGACTTGGGTGCTTGGATTTTTGGAATACTTCTCTTCTTAGATTTTTTCATCACTTTATAGATCCTTTTTCGATGATTCACCTAATTGAGACAAACAAGAGAAAACAAAAGTAATAATACGAAAATATGCAAGGATAATAGCTAAAACAAGTATGGAATGGACGCTAAAATCATATGAATTATGCACTTATCATCAATCAATTTCAGTCAAAAACTAAAGGTTGGATTTAGCAATTGATCAATTCAACTCACAACCTGATATTTCAATTATATATCAAAATATCATACGGAAAAGAAATAACACAGACACCAGAAGTTTTGTTAACAAGGAAACCACAAATGCAGAAAAACCCTGGGACCTAGTCCAGATTTGAACACCACACTGTATTAAGCCGCTACAGACACTATCCTACTACCAATGACTTCGGACTGGAATGTAGTTGATCCCTAATCAATCTCACATTGATCAAGGTACAGTTGCGCTCCTTACATCTCTGAACCCCAGCAGGATTCTATGCATTTGATTCCCTTAGCTGATCTCACCCACACCTAAGAGTTGTTATGACCCAAATTCGAAGACTTGATAAACAAATCTGTATTACACAGAAAAGTCTATTGAATAGATAAATCTGTCTCCCACAGAAATACCTATGAGTTTTGTTTCGTCTTTTGATAAATCAAGGTGAACAAGAACCAATTGATAATCCAGACTTATATTCCCGAAGAACAACCTAGTATTATCAATCACCTCACAATAATCTTAATCGATTAACGAAACAAGATATTATGGAGTCACAAACGATGAGACGAAGGTGTTTGTGATTACTTTTCAATCTTGCCTATCGGATATAAAATATCGAGCAAATCTTAAAGAAGATAGTACTCAATCACGACAGAAAACAGCAAGATCAGAACACGCAACTATAGAGAAAATAGTTGGGTCTGGCTTCACAATCCCAATGAAGTCTTCAAGTCGTTAACCTACATGGTTTCGTGAAAAACCTAAGGTTAAATGGAAATCGACTCTAGCTTATGCAACTAGTATCACACAGGAGGTTTGGGGATTAAGTTTCCTAGTTGCTAGAGTTCTCCTTTATATAGACTTCAAATCATAGTTTTCAATCTATGTTACCTTGGTAACAAAGCATTCAATATTCATCATTAGATGAAAACCTGATTAGATTGAAGCTAATATCTTTCAACTGTTAGATCGAACTTAGCTTGTTATACACAAATGAAATGTATCTTCATTTAGGTTTGAGTAATCGTACCTAAACGTGTACACTTAGTCGATTTAAGAATAGTTAACCAATGGTTAGCCATATGAGCACTTTCATATCAACCTTATTCATCTTTACAATAACTAGTTCGAATGACTCAAATGAAACTAGTTAGAGAGTTGTTCAATTGCTTAGATCTCATAGAAGTATACAAGACACAATTGAAGCAAAATCGATTTTGATTCACTCGAATAAATTCATGAACATCATATCCATGGTTTGCAAAATATTGCATTCCTTATTACATAAATGTTTTAGTTCATGAACAAACCGATTTTAGAAAGTAACCTACTTAAGTATGCAAACGGGTACGCATACCTAAGTAGCCTGACCGAGTTTTGTTACTCCATTACACGTACGGGTACACATACCAATTCACACTTCCAAACTCCAATAGAAATTCACGGAACCCAAACTTCCGCCAGTACGCGTATGCATACCTTAGTTCCGGACTTATAACAACCAACCAGTACGCGTACGGGTACGCATACTTAGGTTCCCGGTTTTGGATTTTACACAAATGTGAATACACACTATGTTTATATTCAAACATGGTTACTTGTTTTAAACTTTCATTTCAAACATTGAAACTTTCTTAGAGGATGACAAGGTTGTTATCCACAAACTATTATCATCAAAGCGATTTTCAAGTTATTGAAATAATCAATATGACTTTCATCAAGAGTGAGATAAACTTGGTTAAAGCGAAAGCTTTCCAACACATATTTCGAGAAATAGATAAGTGAGTTAAACTCAGCTCGAAATAGCAAATGTGTATAATTGAAGTCTATGTAACAATACGACTTTTGTCTCAAACATGAGATAAAATAGATAGACTTTTGAGTGATAGATAAGTTCAAGTCTCCACATACCTTTTGTTGATGAAGTTCCACAAGTTTTCTTGAGTAGTTCTTCGTCTTCATTCGATGAATGCCATGGAGTCTAAAGCTCAAGTACACTTACCATCCTAATCCGAGACATAGTTATAAGTAGACTAGAAATCAAGACTTATAGTTTTGGCAACTAAACTTGACAAACAAGCTTGAGATAGAAACGCTTGCGAGTTCGACCGAGCAGTGCTCTAACACCTTTTCTTAGTGAGATATTACCGGAACTACTTACTAGAGACAGTGGACGCGATTTCTTGAACTACTAGCGTTTGATGTAATTCGCGATAACAACCACAGGTGGTATTTCCAAGGTTTCTGCTAAGTTCGTGCCATTTTGTCCAATTTGGCCCTGGACATATCCTGTTTCTCAGAATGCTCTAAAGAATCAAAGCTCATATTCTCGTAGGAAGCGGCCCCACTTCCTCATTCAAATAGGTGAGTTTCCATAAAGAGTATTACTGCTACACCCCACTTCAATTTTAAATTGAAACTATATAACTCGTTAATACTTCTTAAAAGTCATCCTTCACATGCAGTCACACTATCACAACAAAGCACCATAGGGAGGGACAGAGAATATAATTCTCTTGATAGTGCATACTTTTAATCACTGCAAATTAGTTGTCTCATTCGAAATCTTGATCTTGGGATCTCTAGTCAGCAAGGTTGAGTATCCTTCATGGAAATTTTATTTAATGAGCTTCAGTCCCATCCCCCTCGATGCAACACTAACTATCTCTTTAGACAAACCTTTCGTCAAAGGGTCTGCGATATTCTCCTTGGACTTTATCCAATCAATGAAAATAACACCTATTGATATTAGTTGTTTTTAAGCTTTGGCTATTTACATCTTGGCTAACACAATGTATAAATATAGCTGACACAGGCCTATGCCAGAGAGGAATATCTTCTAAAAAGTATCTTAGGAACTCGGCCCCCTCTCGTGCTATATCTAACGCAATAAGCAATATATGTCGGTTTTTGAAAAATTTCCAAACATAAACCCTCCTGCTAGAGTGAATATGTATCCACTCATAGACTTAGACTCCTCTGAGTCAACTATCCAGTTTGCATCACAAATTCCCTCAAGGACATCAAGATACCTTTCATAAATCAAACAAAAGGTAATATAGTATTTTAGGTACTTAATACTCTATTAAGTGCATCCCGATGCTCTTTCTCTAGACTAAAAGTATATCTACTTAGCTTACTCCCAATATAGGCAAAGTCTGGACTCTTACAGTTCATTAAATTCATCAGACATCTTATAACTCTTGAGTATTCAAGTTAAGATATACTTGTAGTCCAGAGAAAGAGCATTTAGATGCACTTTGTAGAGTATTACGGTACCTAAAATACTCTATTACCTTTTGTTTGATTTATGAAAGGTATCTTGCTGTCCTTGAGGGAATTTGTGATGCAAACTGGATAGTTGACTCAGAGGAGTCTAAGTATACGAGTGGATATATATTCACTCTAGCAGGAGGGTTTGTTTTTTGTTTTTCACTCCACAATTATCATCCATGATTCACAAAAAAATCAACCATTTTCGATTATTACGAATAATAATGTCTTAAGATTGTTGGGTGCAATAATCAAAAACAAGGAAAAATCAAATAATCAAAAGTTATTGATACTTAGCTTCTTTATAATGGAAGTGATCGATTTGACGAAATGGACGAGCTCCCCAGATTTCCGCAACAACAACAAGGCAAGACTTTGGTAAAACAGAGCAAGTCACGTGTTCAACACGCTGTCCTTAAGAAATGAGCGCCCGGCTACACTCAAGAGTGATGTTATATCCCTCACAGGACGGATATCTCCAGGATAAAACACCCTACTACACCTACTACTAGCATATGTAGTAGATGCTTAACTTGAGATTGGCAACTCTGAAAAACCTTAAGAAAAATAAAACAATATACAAATATTTTCCCTTTGAGGTTTCTCTAAAATATAGAGAAACCCCTTTCCCATATATTTTACAAAAGTAGAGAATTTTGTTTATATAATGGAATAACACACAACTTAAGAAGAGGAACTCCCCGATGTGGGACTAATAAGTTTACATAGTATAGTAAAACAATTTAAGATTGAAAACTCCCCGATGTGGGACTAGTAAGATTTTCATTCACAAAGAAAACAAAAATTTATTTTATTTAGTTAAAAAGTTTTAAAAAAAATTAATAAATATTGTTTCCCAACAAAAAATCCTATATGTCACTAAAAAAATAAATCTTCCACCTTCTATTGGAGATGCTTTAAGGGGTATTTATTATTTGTTACAAGAAACAAATAAAATTATTATCTCTTGAATATAAACTAGCTAGGTTTGAAAAATATAGAGGCTTTACTTTGATAAGTGTTGCTATAATGTTCAGCAGTTATACACTGACCGGAGATTTCACCTCGATTTTTACGGAAGCATTAGTAGAGGGTGGGCTCCACCACCAACCAAAAACTAACAAAAGCCATCTCTATGAGTGCTTTTGGATAAGGAAAATTTTTGGGCTAAGGCCCAACCCACGGGTTACCCATAATATGAGACCCTTAATTAAAAGAAGTTTAATTCTAGGACCCAAATTATAAAAAGACTTTGATATCCTTATGCATATTGTCAAGTCCATAATTAAATAAAATTTCAATCTAGGCCCAAAATTATTAAAGTATAGTGCGAATGTGTAAACAGAAGTTACACATGCATATGGCATGTGTATCCAGAAGTTACACATCCTTATGACATGTGTAATGCAAAGTTACACTTGTATATATATGTGTGGACTCATACATCAGTATAGAAAGAAACGGTTACACGTGTGTACCCAGAAGTTACACATGTATATGGCATGTGTATCTACAAGTTACACATCCATATGCATGTGTAACTTTTTATTACACATGATATATGTATGTGTATCTACAAGTTACTCATCAGTTATACATCAAACTACACATACGGAAAATACATGTATTACTTTAATTTTCATTTACAGTAATTCGTATGTTTATCAATTATAGTAATTGGTTGTTATTGAACGCAATAAACGAATTAAAACACAAGATATGCAAAGCGAAATCCTAGAAATAATCCACTATATCATATAATTTAAATGTTTCCTTCCTTTTTTGTCTTTCTCGATTCTAATATACTTGCACATCTGTCAGGGTCGTCTCTGACATTTCGATGACCTTGTGCCAAAGAGTACGGAACATCCTTTTACACAATTTTTTTCTCGCAATTATTGTTATATGTTTTCCAAATAAATTCTATTGCATAACATTGAAAATTAAGTAATTTATGTCGCGCAACTTAAGAGCAACATTAATAAGTCAGGAATTTTCCATCGAAAATGAAAACAAACAAATTTTTAACAACTGTTTAAGAAGGAAATTTTGAGGACCAAAGCACTAAGATTAGTTAATCAAATTGAAATATCAAAAGCACTAAAACATCCATCCAGTAAGATATCATAAAGATTCAAAGTGAAATCAACAGATAGAAATCAAGTTCATCAACTAATTTACTAGCCCCAGTAAGGCAGTAACATCCAAAAACGCAACTAGCCTTCAAGTGAATTTTTTTATGCTACCAGAACACGAAAAAATAATAAGACTATAAGATAAGAGATAGAGGTTACCTATGAATTGAATGGAAGGAATTTTTTTCTGCTACTAGAATAGATACGAATGGAAATATGGAATTGGAATGAACTTTCTCCTTCACAGCGTTCTTCTGGAATCTCGGATAGAGTTTATCGTCAAGAGTTTTCTTTTTCTTGAATATATAGTTTAAGGGAGAAGCGATGACCCAGGAATATAAGAAATATTGGGATCGTCGGATCGAACATGTATGATATGTGATTATGTGCAACTAAAACGTAGAAGGTCTCCCAGGCCACCAAATTTTGGGACTCGGAGTAATATATATCCATCCACTAATCCAAAAAAATCTCGCCCTCCAAAAATTCCCGCCCTGTGCCGTTGCCCAAGACACACCACTTCAGAACCGGGCCTGACATCTGTAAACAAAAATACACATCCATGGGATTATGTTGGATGGGCTAAAAATAAAGAAACAAAATTATAGAATATTTCAATATATTCACTAAGCAATTCCATTAGATGATCTGGTAGTTTCCTAAATGTATGATCTATTAGAGCAACATCACTGGTGTCAACTTCCACGAATCAAATTAAAGTATTTTTCTACTTTTCAGTGAAAATTAAGAATCAAAACAAGAAATTGCAAGGAACAATCACCGTGAAACTCATCAAACAAACACGATGATGAAGACAAATTGTAAGAGAGATCAATACCTGAAAGCTTTATCCTCTTACCTGCAACTTTGCTTTCTCCTTGTTGATACATGAAAAATAAACCCCTTAATGGGTTTAGGGTGTTCCTGAAGATGTAGCTAAACAAGATAAAAGCATAGAGACTTGGGGACTAATCCCAAGTCCAACAAAAGAGTATACACTAAAAGGGAAGGACAAGGAAGGGATTGGTAAATAAGAAGAAGGTTATCTTAAGAAATGGCATTAGGAGTAATTAAGGAGGTCCAGGACACATGACATGATATCATAAAAGAAGGGGCTTTTTGGAAAGCCTATATAAGAAAGGACAAGGTACAATGGAAAGACAACTCTCTCTCTTACTATTCTTAGAAAAGTGAGGTCATTTGGCTAGCTAGGACGGGTAGAAACTCAAACCTGAATTCATCCCTCAAAATTTGGCGACCATAGCCGGAGGCTCGTGCCTAGATCACCATGAAACACACATAAGGAACTATCTCAGGCGCGTTAGGAAATCAAGCGGCTGATCAACCCTTTAATCTGGACGAGGTGACGATGGAAGATGATAGCGAGGAGGAAACACTGATCCTAGGCGTTGTCAGGCAATCGGTAAGTCATAGATCCCAGGATGGATAGGTAGCAACACCATGGGAAAAGAACAGACAGACAGCTCGACTAGCGAAACCCGTATCCTCAACCTTACAAAACATGCATGAAGAATTGAATGAGCGCTCATGAAGGAGACAAGAACTCGAAGATTGGATAGCACCGGCAGTAAAAGCAAGAAAAAGTACGCCCGAAGAGGCAACAAAAGGAGAAAAACTCAAAGGTACCAAGACGACAGTGACATCGCGAGAAGAAATCGCCGAATACCTAGAACAGAACTATCATGTGGTAAAACAAGACAACCATTGCCGTGTGAATAGTTTGTATCCAGCGCACATTCGAGAATACTTATACCCCGATGACTACACTTCTTCCAAGTTCAAAGTATACGAGGGTCAAGGAAATGCGCGAGAACATCTCAGCCGATTTTTATTAACAATGAACGACATGGCTAACGATGGAAAACTGTGTTTAAAAGAGTTCCCCAAGTCACTTACTGGCACCACGTTCACTTGGTATGATAACCTAAAGGAAGAAAGCGTGGATTCCTGACAGACTTTATCCACACTCTTTCTTAGGAAGTTTTACTCAGCTAAAAGGAAGATAACGGCGATAGACCTGAGCAAGAACGGGCAGCGAATAGGCGAAGAAGTAGGGAAGTACATCTTACGGTTCCGGCGCCTGGCATTGGGCTGTCATGAAGACATCGACGAGGAAGCACTTGTCGAGATCTGCGTACGCGGAATGGTCTCATCCTTCAAAAGGGGTTTAATTAATTTCATGTTTCAAACCTTTGTTGAGCTAGAAGAAGCGGCCAAGAGGATCGCTGACTGCATAGAGGAAATGTTGACAGATGCTGTTTGGCGCACCACGGTTAGCGCTGCAACGGGAACCTCACGCAATGTGAGACCTAATACTAATGAGGGTGGGAACCAATACCACGTGGATGGAAGAAACCAAGGAAGGAACGGAAGGAGAAAGCGCGAGTACAAAACACCACCACCTCTAACCTGCAGTAGAGAACGCGCGATCAAGCTTCTGAATCAATGGGTCGTTGACAAGGAAATTCAGCTACCCCCAACCAGAGTAGATATCAAAAAAATGGACAAAAGTTCGGCCAAATACTACTGCTACCACCAAAGAATGGGACATCCAACAGAAGAGTGTTTCGCCATTCGAAGTATATTCGAGCGCAAGCGAGCGGCTGGGGAACTCGAGGCGTCAAGACAAACAATTGAGCATGATCCATTCCCTCGCCATTAACCCGAAAGAGAGAGGAAAGGAGAATGCGGAGTACAAACCCACAAATTGTAAAAATCATATTTTGGTAAGAACGGTTTTCCTAATGATTAGTGGGCAGATATCTCAAAGGTCTCAGGGCAGCCAAAGGCGCCTGATTCACAAAAGGTCCCGGGGACGCCAAAGACACCTGGTCGACTGACAAATTTACAAAAGGTCTCAGGACAGCCAAAGGTGCCTAATTGACTGAAAAATTCACGAAAGGTCTCAGGACAACCAAAGGCGCCTGATTGACTGATAAATTCACGAAAGGTCTCAGGACAGCCAAAGGCGCCTGATTGACTGACAAATTCATGAAAGGTCTCAGGACAGCCAAAGGCGCCTGATTGACTGACAAATTCACGAAAGGTCTCAGGAAAACCAAAGGCGCCTGATTGACCGACAAATTCACAAAAGGTCTCAGGGCAGCCAACGACGCCTGATTGACTGACAAATTCACAAAAGGTCTCAGGACAGCCAAAGGCGCCTGATTGACTGACAAATTCACGAAAGGTCTCAGGGAAGCCAAAGGCGCCTAATTGACTGACAAATTCACAAAAGGTCTTAGGACAGCCAAAGGCGCCTGGTTGACTGACAAATTCACAAAAGGGATCAGGGCAGCCAAAGGCGCCTGGTTGACTGATATTTACAAAAGTCTCAGAGCACCAAAGTCCCATTGGAAATAAAAAGAGAGGGGAGTAGGTGCGTTCTACCAATGCCCATGTCACCCAAGCCTTGTTCGAAAAAAAAAAGAGAAGGGTAATATGCGCGTTTTACCATCGCCCACCCCGCCCAATCCCTATTAGAAATAAAAAAAGGGGGGGGGGGGGGAGTATGCGCCCAGCTGACTGACAAGTTCACAAAAACCCCAGAAGTCAAAGGCGCCTGGACGACTAACATTCGCGAAAGGTCTTAGGAACGCCAAGAGCGCTTGACCAATCAGAATTCACAAAAGGCCTCAAGACATGTTTTGTTAACACCCGTTCTGACGAAACCCCCCTAAAAAATAAAACGAAGGGGGAAGGCGCGTTCCACTAATGCGTACTCTACCAAATACCATCGAAAACGCCCACACAGTTCCCCGGTATTCACTCTGACTAACGACTATCTACAAATTAATATGAGGGAATAGACGCGCCCTACCCACACCTACTCCTACCAGAGCCTACTGATCGCTAAAAAAAAGAGAACAGATGCGATCGCCAACGTTGAGCATACTTAACAAGGCTGCAAACATTCACTTAACCACACACACATTTCGATAATACAAGAAAATTATAAGAGCAAGTCTTATGGTGGAAGAGTTCCATCTTTCATCTTCCACGCTACCTCAGTATTTGGAACCGTGGATGGAAGTGCAAGTGTAGTGGTGGAATAGTGAAAATGCTATTCTTAATAGCGCTAAAAAAACGCTATTAAGAATAACGTTTTTTTCTCAGCCGTTAGATTTAAACAACTCATCCTAAATCTACGGACAAAAAAAACGCTATTCTTATTGGCGTTCAGATGGATTCCACGAACCCTTCCACGAAACGGTGGAACCTTACTTAGATTTTCTGTGGATTACCCCAACTTGGAAGCCATTAGACTTGACATTCCATGGTTTTTCCACACTTGGAATAGGTTGGATTCCACTATAAGACTTGCTCTAAACAAGAAAAACAGCCAATAAATAGATACCAGCAACAAGAAAAATTAATTCAAACACCAATAGAATATCCCATAATCCAAGAGCAAACCAACAACAAATCCAACAAAGGGAAACGAAAAAAAAAACAGAGAGAAAGAGAAGCCAACATAAGAACGAGGCGCCTTAAGCGAATCTGATTTTCTCCAACTCTTGTCGTTTCTCCTCAAGTTCTGCACGAACCGCCTCCTCAGCAGCCTCAGCATGCAGCACCTTGTCGGTTGCTAACCCAACGTCATTGAGTAGCAGGTTTAGCACCACCCTCTTGCTTGAATTCGTCTCCAAACACTTCTCTAACTTCTCCTCTAATTTAGAGATTTGACCAGACAGACGACTACGAGGATCATTGCAGCTCTTTACCTTCGCCAACAGTTCCTTCAGCCACACTACAGGGAACTTGACGTTGAGTGTGGATTGCACGGCGGCTTCCCATCTACGCAGCTTAGCCTCATCGACAGGATCATTCCCTACATGGGTAAGCTGGTCTGCAATCTCCAAGAGATTCCTAGTCATGTAGCACAAGATAGGGATAGCCAAAAGACCCTCCTTCGCCATATGACCACCACCACGCTCAACAATGTCTCTATAGGTGGCGGAAAAACCATTCGGAACCCAAAAGCCATGGACTACAGTGTGGGTAGCGGAATCTACCCCAGCCTCGGCAGCGCTCACTACCAAAGAGAAGCGAAAACGCACATCCTCATACTCCTCCGTACGACAGGGTTAATCGTCACGTCAGCAACAGGAGTATCGGTATGCTTCTCCGAAAGAACAGACGAACTGCCAACATCCACTCTAGTGTGCTTAGAAGATCCATCGCCACCAGGAACCACGCGCCTGGTACCGTCCATGTCGGGCTTTGTGGGTTCCTTTCGCTTATTACCCATACCCTAACGCCGACCACAGTGTTAAAAAGAAAATAAATACATACAATAATAGCAGTATGAAAAAAAAAAAGATAAAGAACCAACCTCGGGAATTGACGAGTCCAACGGAGTATCAACAATATTGGGACGAGACGCGGAGGAACTAGAGGACGATTCAGAGCTGCTAGTGGAGCCTGAAAAATGATAAATAAGCACCATCACGAAACAACTTAGATTATAAGAAAACATAGGAGAGAAAAGCAAAGAGAGAGGAATAACAAAAACAAAGACACGTATTAAATAGGAAACTACCTGCAAGATCATTAATGGTTGGTGCCGCGTGGGATGAGGACCCACCAAAGATTGGCCGGATGGACCCAGAAGGGCTCATTGACTGCAGAACGACACTAGGAGATACTGGAAGTTCACCCCTACCACGTACAGTCTCAGCCCTGAGAGGGTGAACTGATGATACATGAAAGCGTGGCGTTACCCAACCAGCCCCTATGGGGAGGCTAACCCCTAAGTCCCTCAGCTGATCCACAAACGAAGGAGTCGGGCTGGCACTCGTATCCCTAACAGGATGTGATGCGCTCTCCGATGACTTTGACGAGTCTGCAAAGGCGCGGTATTAGCAGAGGAACAAGGGCGCGGGGCAGACGATTGGTTTGCTTCCCACCTAGATTTTTTCATTAGACTAATCTCAGTCCAGTCACACTCAGGCATGTTCAAGTATTCCTCCATCACATAAGAAGGGGTCTTCCACCCTACGCGACTAAAAGGAGGAGTTCCCTGGGGAAACGATTCCCACCACTCATCTCGTCAAAATAAAGGGAAAAACGAAACGATGAATAGTGAAACACAAGATGAAGGAATAACAAATACATGAGGTGCCAAAGGACTAGCAGTTGGCTTCACATTTAACCGCGGAGGCTTACGATCGTAAAACGACCCCTTCTTCGGCTTTGTAGGCTCACAACCCTCAAGTGAGGCCTAAGAGGTCACCACGGGATCCGAGCGACCCTTATTAGCTGGAACAAGGCGATGCTCGGCAGCTATGGCGTCATCAAGTTTGATTCGACCAGACACATAAATCTCCCAAAGATCCTGAGTAGTCAAGTTGCGAGGAGGAGAAGATTCGCGCAAGAGAAAGTTCAAAGTCCGGCGCCGTAAGAAATCATGATACTCGTGAGCCCTTTCAGTAACTGCTAAGAGCCGCGCAGGGATGGGCTGCCTGAATAAAAAATTGATCCCTCGATCAGACAAGTGCGTCGCTCCTTTGAAGACGTAACGATTGAAGCTAGCAATAACATCCTCGACGTCAGAACTTTCCGGGGGAGGGAACCTGTGAGGAACTCCTTGATCGAACCCCACCTGCCGAGCCGTGCGATCATGGTTGTAGGATATGGCAATGAACTTACCAGCGTAGAAACCAGGAAGATAACCCGGCAACACGGCCATCACTGAATCGAAATCGGCCTCTGTAAGGAGCTTTGTCGAATCCAATTCCGCGTCAAAGGGTGCAAAAAAATCATAATGCGCCAGACCTGATCGACCATCTTGGTAAGGGAATGGTTCAAAATCCTTGGCCACGTCCAAGTGTTTACCAAGATCGCCCTTGGGGACTTTCCCTTTCAAGTTCCAAAGAGCCATTCGCGGGTAGCCGTAAACAACGGTGAGCTTCTTGACGAAACCATCATCCTGTTTCACATCTTCTTCCCGGTGAACCGCGAGTTCATTAGGCTCAGGCGCGCACGTGTTCCCAGTACCAATCCTGCATAAAAGAAGCTGGGATATAGGTCTCGATCTTGTGATACGAACCCACCGTCTGAAGATCTCGACAGAACAAGTCAAGATGGCGGTACAAACCACCTAAGAACATTGGTGCAAGTGGAAAAGAGACGTCGCGGGAAAGCAACACTGCCATTGGCACGAGCTCACCCTTGATGGTATCTTGGGGACTATATTCGAATATGTCGTGACAAAGCCAGAATAAAATGAAGGCAGCTAGTTCCGCGCGGGGATCCTTCTTCTTGCGTTTAGGAGGGAACACCTTGTTAGAGCATAGCTCGGTCGACCTCGCATGCGTTGATATATCAAGAATGTTTGTCAATGTTAGTGATCAAAACTACGAGTCTTGATTTCTAGTCTACATAGCTAAGTCTCGGACTAGGATAGAAAAGTGTAGTTGAGCTCAAGGACTTCATGACGATTCATCATACAACGACGAAGATCTACTCAAGGAACCGTGGAACTTCATCAACAAAAAGGTATGTGGATACTTGAACTTATCTATCACTCAAAAGTCTATCTATTCTATCTCTTACTTCTTATGAGACAAAAAGTCGTATGTTATATAGACTGGATCATACACATTTGACATTTCGAGCTGAGTATTCACTACTTATCTTTTTCTCGAAATCGTGTGTTGGTAAAGCGTTTCACTTTGATCAAGTTTATCTTCACCTAGTGACGAAAGTCATGAAAAGTCTCAATTACTTTGAGAATTGCTCTGACGTGAAACGGTCTGTGAATAACGCCTATATAACGTCCTCTGAGAATGTCTGAATGATTGGAATGAGAGTTTATATTACATAACCATGTATTCCTTAATCTGAAGTTTTCGAACTTTGTTGATTGAGAGGAACCAGAGGAATTGGATTTGCCAAGTCCGCGAACCCAGTCCGCGAACTCAGTCCGCGAACTGAAGGAAGTTCTCTTACCGAGAATTTCTGTTGGGATTTTCCAAAAACTCATTTGCGTGTTTAGTCCGCGAACTAGCGGAAGTCTCTTTGCCGAGATTTTCTGCTGAGTTTGGAAAACTCTGCCGGTTGCCTTAAGTCCGCCAACTTGTTTGTGAGCTTAAGTGGTTATGATCTAAAGATGTGCTCTGAACATGAAACTTAAATTACTAAGGAATGCTTTATGCAAACCGTGGCTATAAAGTTCATGAGCCGATTCATCGAATCGAATCATCTTTGTTTCAATTGTGTCTTGTGTAGTTACATAAAATCTCATAGCAATTGAACAACTCTCTAACTAGTTAATTTGAGTCAATTGAACTAGTTATGGTGAAGAAGAACTAGGTTAATATGAAATGCTCATATGGTTAACCTTTTGGGTTACTATGTTGAACCAACATACACGTACACGTTTGGGCACGGTTTTCACAAACCCAGTAAATGTCTACCCAAGTGTGTGTGACAAGCTAAGTTTTCGATCTAACGGTTGAGAAATATTCACTTGAATCTAAATCAGGTTTTCATCTAACGGTGAATATGGATTGCTTTGTAACTAAGGCAAAACCCTGATTTGAAGACTATATATAAGAGACATCTAGCATTAGGCAAAACTAATCCCCACAAGTCTGTGTGATACTAGTGCGCTCGCTAGAGTCGATTCTCCTTTAACCTTTGGTTTTCTTCTCTAAAAGCAGGTTAACGACTTAAAGACTTCATTGGGATTGTGAAGCCAGACCGATACTACTTTTATCGTAGTTGTGTGATCTGATCTTGCATCTTCTATCGTACGAGTACAATCTTTGATTGGCTTGATATCGTGAGATTTCTCTGACAGGCAAGATAAAGAAGTCACAAACATCTTCGTCTCACTGTTTGTGATTTCTCGACAAACCGCTTGTGTAGTCAAGAAGGATTGTTGAGAGGTGATTGATTAATCTAGGCTGTTCTTCGGGAATATAAGACCAGATTATCAATTGGTTCCTGTTCACCTTGATTTTATATCTTAAGACGGAACCAAACCTAGGGTTTTTCTGTGGGAGACATATTTATCCTTTGATAGACTTTTCTGTGTGCGACAGATTTGTTTATTACCAAGTCTGCGATTTTGGGTTGCAACAACTCTTAGTTGTGGGTGAGATCAGCTAAGGGAATTGATAGACACATTTTTGTGTCTAATTTGTCCTCAATGTCCGTATTGTTGGCACTCGATTTTGTACTAATTTTGTTATTTTATGTATTTGTAGGTATTTTTTGGAAATAAATATTTTAAGAAAATTCGGCTCGAAAAGTTGATTTTGGCACCCGGAGGACAAGTGTTATTCGGAATCTCGCTTTTGGATAAGGGGCGACCACTGGATAAGGGGCGACCTTCTTTCAAAATTCAAAATTTGTTTTGGCGGGAAAATTCTTTCCTTTACTGGCAGATTTTCAATTCGACATTTGAAGGTGTTTTAACGAGATTAAAGAGCTGAGACTTAATGGGTATATGTGATATGAGTATATGAAGATATTATGGTGGTTGGGATCGATCAAATTTGTCCAGAAAATCAATTCCCAATCAAAACAGAGAAAATAATATCGTCTCATTTTTGGAAAGAAAATCACGTAAAAGATGTTGCATGTTTGTGTAGTTAAGCCCATATATTCTCCTAGGATGCGTATAAATCAGTTTATGAAGATTTCCAAGACAATTAACGTACACAGAGGAAGAAATAAGAAATTATTCTCAAAAATATTTTTCTTCATTGTGAAGATTTTTGAGGAGTTATGGCGAGATTCAATGAGGATTAGGTGTATAAATAGGTTTCTACTATCACAGGGAAGGTCTGTCGAGAGTTGGGAGTTGAAAGGAGGGCCAGAGGAGCAGAAATCATAGTTTTCAGAACTCTGTTGCTGCTGCTGCTGCTGCCCGTGAAGAACAAGGAATCGGCCACGGTTCCTTCATCCATTTGCAACTGTTTCTTCAACTGCTCTGCAACGTTTATCTTCATCGCAACAGTTTCTTCATCATATTTTGCAACAGAGAAGTAAACCACAGCATTTAATTTTCCGTCACCATTTGTTTCTCTGTAACAGTCCAACATCGTCTTCGCAACAGGAACTGCTGTTGCGATTTCTCTGTTGCATTGTTTACTCAATTGTAATCAACTTTGGAGCAATAATAAAACATTTTGAGATTATGATTAATATGAGGAGCTAAACCCAACATTGGGACGACGGAGGGAGTCTATTTTCGTCATTGTGGTAAATTTAATTTATTCTTTTTATGACTTTTGCACTGATTAAAAATTGAAAAATGATTTTAATTAATTAGTTATCATTTTATTTGATGCGGCATGCTTGCTTAAATGTTTGATGTCCCATGCTTACGATTTATAACTAATATTCTGAGAATCTATTTTGGCAAAATAAGAGTCCATATATTTATGTTTTGAGCAGTAATTGTTAAGAATAAATAAAATATACCACATGCATGAAGAATTGGCCAAGTCCTTAGTCTCAATACCTCTCGAACATCTTGTGACAAATTTGTACATATATTTTCGTTTTAAAGTCTATTCAAGTCCGAGCAACGAACTTTTACTTACCTCTGAAAAAATACTATAACAAAATGGCGCCGCCGACGCGGACTTGTATATAGATTGATTTATTTTTTTTAGGTTTATTATTATTTTATTTTTTAGAATTGTTTGTTCCCTTTTACGTTTCTTTTTGTCTTTATTTTGCAGGTTCAAAGTGAAAACTAAGGACTTGGAGAGGAAAAATCTTAAAGCGAAAAGCGAAAAGAGAAGAAAAAAAGGACAATTTTAGGATTTAATTTTTAATTTTTTTTTTTTTTATAGTGTGTGAGGAAAACTGTAAAAAAAAATTTATTATTTATTTTGGACTTTGGACTTTATTCTGGACAATTGGACTTTATTCTTTTTTTTTACCCTACGGAAGGGTATTATTATAAAAAAAAATAAAAAATTATTATATAAACTGTGTGCAGGGAAGGACGACGATTACTATATCGTCTCGGCCCCTCGGGTTCGCACACGGCATAGGAGTCGTGTCCCGAGTCGACGACAACGGTTCATCGCCCGTCTGGTACGGGAGGTAAGTCCAATCGAAACACCCGCGAATCTCCTGCAAGCGGGTTACTGTCTGCCTTAAGGTGATAATTGTTTGAGGACGAACCGGACTGTCTTTATTTTCCTAGTAAAGGGCAAGGCCTGGCCTAAACAAGATAAGGGTTCGGATTTCATCACCGTTCCCTTCTTGCCCGCCTTAGGAAAACGAAACCTAACGCGAACCCAAGCTTAAAATTTGGAATAGAACGAGACCGATAGGGTAACGAGCTTAATAGGAAACTCGTTCGAAAAATATTGGTTGCTCTTTAAGCACACTCCAAAGTTCATGATGGTTTCTGTGGGTTGAATGCGTGACTGCGCCGCCTTGTGATAGCGGTGAGGCCTTGGGTATCAAAGCTCCACTGAGCTTCCCTCGCCTCAATTCAACTTACTTTGACTCGGATTGATTCCAGAAGGGTTTGCTCAAATTGCAACGAATTCCCTTTCGAAAGATAGAAGCTGGTCTAGAAACAATCTAAGTGGAGCCATCATGCTTTTTGTTTGCTAGAAATCTTTAGGTTTGCTTTGGTGGAGTCGAGTCGGCCTTGTTTGTGATTGTATAGAATCCCTCTGTAGTTTATATTTCTTCGGTGATGAATCCTTTTGAGGAGACGCCACCTGCGATGACGTTGCGAGAATATATGTCTAGAAATTCTCGTTATCAAGAGACGTCTTCGGAAATGACTCTTGGTGAATATATGCGTGGGCAGCGATATATGGATACTCCAACTTTTATTGAGGAATCACCTCTAACGATCTATGAGAAATATTATAAACATAGACCATGTAGTTTGGAACAAAGATTGAGAATTCTTGAATTTCAAAAATTGTATCATGATGATGAGGAGGATAGTGATGATGAAGAATCTGAAATATGTGGGAATAGTGATCAGGAATTTGTTACCCCAGTTGAGCCTTATAATGATTATATTATTTCTGATTCAGATCCTAATAATTTTAAAAATTATTCACCTATTCAAAAGGACGAGGATTTGACTAGAGATACCCCCGTTTCAGACGATGTAGTATGTCCTGTTTACGAAACCGATGATGGTTTAGAGGAACCAGTTTATCTTGAGATCGAGTCAAACGATTTAGAAACAATAGTCTTAGATGAACTCGTAGAGATTAGCGAGGATGAACCTGACTTAGAAAAATCAATTGCCGACCTAGAAATTAGGGAGGTTATGACTAGTCTATCTAGAGACGCCGAAAACTCTAAGTTTGGGGGTGAGTATCATTCTCCATGTGCTTTAACTCTTAGTAAGGTCCCTCACTTGGGACTTGACATCAATGCCTCAACCATCTTACAAGATTATCTTCATAATCGTTTTCCAGAACCTAATGATATCCAACAAGAGTCTCAAATGTTAGAAACCCATCCTCTGGTTGATGTGGTTAACCCATGCAATAATACCAAGATTGATTTTGTTTTCCCACCAAATAGTTTTCTTCCAATTGTGGGAACGTATAGATTTCAAATGTGTCACTTATTAAGTTCTGAGACTAAGCCTAAGTACTTTAGGTTAATGGAATCGACACATTTTCCTAAGAATGACCACTACTCTCACTGTGGTCAACTATGTAAGTCATATCTGATTGACTTAGAGGATCCGCAATTATTTAGGTTATTACTTCGTGATTCTAAGTTCGTATTTGAGTTTTTACAGACTCTAAGACCTAGTGATTCGGATCCCATCTATGAAGAAACGCAGCCAATGAAAATATTCTATCAAGATCCTTTCATAGAACCTGAACCTGAACCACAATGGGACATAGGTATCTTCATCAGGAAACTAGATAAGGGTATGCAGTACATGTTCACTTTCTTGGGTTATTGTAGTTTCCTTTGGTCAGCTCTATTTAGTTTTGAAGACCCACAGTTATTTCGACTGTTACTTTATGGTTCGAGTTGACTAATCCTTTCCTAAGTCTGGCTGAAGACTTTAAACTTAGCACTTCTTGGGAGGTAACCCAATCTCACGCAACACGGTAATATCCTTCCTTAACTCTTTTACTTCAAATAGTAACCGTTTCTCCTTGTTCATGTTTTTAATTTTATCTTTAGAACATTGAGGACAATGTTAGATTTAAGTTTGGGGGTATTGGGAGAAACTTTTTAGTTGCGAATAAATAAACTCCAGAGCCTAGAAATTTATGCGTATTTAGGATAGCACTAACCAATCTAAGTGGATGGAAACATTTTTGTTTTAGGAGTTGAGGAACCAATCTGACTAGATGGAAACATCTATAGAGTCTATTCATAAAAGCACAGAGCTCAGGTGTTAGAAATAACATGATAGTTTCGCCATATCTTGTCGAGTCCTTTTCACTTTCTATTTTTAGTTTTCTTTTATTTCAAGTGATTTGGTGGGGCACACGATTCAAGTTGTTACCTTTGCTAGGGTGAAATAGAGTGACTGAGTTACCTTTTCAAAAAAAAAAAAAAAAAAAAAAAAAAAAAAAAAAAAAGACCGGACCAGTTAGACCAATCGGAATAAGTATTAACACTTGGATAGCAATATGCGTGTGTTCTCCCTGTTTCCGTCGCCTAAGCAAGCGTGGAATGCAGGACCCGTGGGAACTATCGTGTAATCTGCTGACAAGAAGCATGCGCTTGGATCCAAAAGATCTATTCATGCCGTTAAGTTTAAAAAAAAAAAAAATGATTATTGTTATGTGTAGTCAACTGCTGGTTCCCTTGTATTTGCCAGTTTGTTGATCTAGATTTAAGTTATTGACCACTGGTTCCCTTGTATATGCCAGTGTGTTAATATTAGTCAGACCGGTATCTCAGTCATTTAGGTTAGGTTCATCTTGGCAGAGGCCTTCAGACAGATATGGGAAACACCGTTCGCTTTTCAACCATCTACATTTTTCTTTTTCCATCTTCTTAATCTTTTCATGTGATTAGTCTGACTCCGAGTGATGTCCATCGTGAAACTCTTAGTAGAGCTCTGTCACTTATATGAATTTTAGTATGCTTGAGTGCAAACTCGTATACAGCAATTGGAATTTCGCGTCAGGGTACTTCCTCCTGTAATTAATAAGTATGCCAACCAAGGAGGTTCTTTAGTGCTTTCCAAGATTTTTCGTAGATAGCTAGGGTCTGGAGTATTGGTTTTTGTGGGTACACCTCTGATAAACCCACCCGAGATTAACTCGGTCACTTTTCAAGAATAAATTTTGCTCGAGGACTAGCAAATAATAAGTTTGGGGGTATTTGATAGACACATTTTTGTGTCTAATTTGTCCTCAATGTCCGTATTGTTGGCACTCGATTTTGTACTAATTTTGTTATTTTATGTATTTGTAGGTATTTTTTGGAAATAAATATTTTAAGAAAATTCGGCTCGAAAAGTTGATTTTGGCACCCGGAGGACAAGTGTTATTCGGACTCTCGCTTTTGGATAAGGGGCGACCACTGGATAAGGGGCGACCTTCTTTCAAAATTCAAAATTTGTTTTGGCGGGAAAATTCTTTCCTTTACTGGCAGATTTTCAATTCGACATTTGAAGGTGTTTTAACGAGATTAAAGAGCTGAGACTTAATGGGTATATGTGATATGAGTATATGAAGATATTATGGTGGTTGGGATCGATCAAATTTGTCCAGAAAATCAATTCCCAATCAAAACAGAGAAAAGAATATCGTCTCATTTTTGGAAAGAAAATCACGTAAAAGATTTGCATGTTTGTGTAGTTAAGCCCATATATTCTCCTAGGATGCGTATAAATCAGTTTATGAAGATTTCCAAGACAATTAACGTACACAGAGGAAGAAATAAGAAATTATTCTCAAAAATATTTTTCTTCATTGTGAAGATTTTTGAGGAGTTATGGCGAGATTCAATGAGGATTAGGTGTATAAATAGGTTTCTACTATCACAGGGAAGGTCTGTCGAGAGTTGGGAGTTGAAAGGAGGGCCAGAGGAGCAGAAATCAGAGTTTTCAGAACTCTGTTGCTGCTGCTGCTGCTGCCCGTGAAGAACAAGGAATCGGCCACGGTTCCTTCATCCATTTGCAACTGTTTCTTCAACTGCTCTGCAACGTTTATCTTCATCGCAACAGTTTCTTCATCATATTTTGCAACAGAGAAGTAAACCACAGCATTTAATTTTCCGTCACCATTTGTTTCTCTGTAACAGTCCAACATCGTCTTCGCAACAGGAACTGCTGTTGCGATTTCTCTGTTGCATTGTTTACTCAATTGTAATCAACTTTGGAGCAATAATAAAACATTTTGAGATTATGATTAATATGAGGAGCTAAACCCAACATTGGGACGACGGAGGGAGTCTATTTTCGTCATTGTGGTAAATTTAATTTATTCTTTTTATGACTTTTGCACTGATTAAAAATTGAAAAATGATTTTAATTAATTAGTTATCATTTTATTTGATGCGGCATGCTTGCTTAAATGTTTGATGTCCCATGCTTACGATTTATAACTAATATTCTGAGAATCTATTTTGGCAAAATAAGAGTCCATATATTTATGTTTTGAGCAGTAATTGTTAAGAATAAATAAAATATACCACATGCATGAAGAATTGGCCAAGTCCTTAGTCTCAATACCTCTCGAACATCTTGTGACAAATTTGTACATATATTTTCGTTTTAAAGTCTATTCAAGTCCGAGCAACGAACTTTTACTTACCTCTGAAAAAATACTATAACAGGAATCAAGTGCGCAATATCCTGCTGGGATCAAAGACGTAGGAGTACAACTGTACCTTGAATTAGTGGGAGACTGATTGGGGTTCAACTATAGTCCAGTCCGAAGTTAGCTTGGAGTAGGCTAGTGTCTGTAGTGGCTTAATACCGTGTGTATTCAATCTGGACTAGGTCCTGGGATTTTTCTGCATTTGCGGTTTCCTCGTTAACAAAACTTGTGGTGTCTGTGTTATTTCTTTTCCGCATTATATTTTTTTATATAATTGAAATAATACAGGTTGTGCGTTAAAGATCATCAATTGGAAATCCAACCTTTGGTTGTTTATTGATATTAATTGATCCTTGGACATTGGTCTTTGGTACCGTCCAAGTTATATCTCTTTGATAAAGACTCGCAGATTTCCATTTGCTTGAGTAAAGATCAAATCGAGAGATTGAGATATAAACTCTTTGATATATCTTTTTATTGATTGAGTCTAACTGTCTAGTTGATTATCATAAAAAGTATATTAGAGTTTGTCCATACAGATTGCTAAGCGAAATATTGGGTGTTGTTGTTAGACCCCCGCTTTTTCACACCTTATCGCCAATCATCTGAGGAGCCCAATATTTCAGCCAAAGGGGAAAAGAAACGCGTCGATTAACTTTAATGACCCATTCATAATCAGCTTCTGTCGGGTCTGATGAACCATGGATCGACTCATAGGCGCGGATGGAGTCGGATAACAGGCGATCTCCAGGAGGGTACCTGGGAGGAGCTTCCATCTCTTTTACCCACTTAGCCTTCCCCTTATGAGTGGATGAATATGCCCATTTCTTATCTGAGTCAGCAACTCCCTTGTCCTTACCTCTCCCTGATGGCGTCTGGCTATTATGTACTAGTTCACGACGGCAGTCATCTTTGCACTTCAACAAATAAGTACACAGTTCCTTGTCCTCGTCATTTAGCGCCTCCAAGACGACTGCCTCATCATATGAATGACTGTCATGAATCAGTAACCCTGTAAGAGCGACCATGTCCTCTAGAGATAGTGGCTTCCCCCATGCTGTGAGAAGGGTGTGACCGGGAGGAACCCGGCGGCAGTAAATCCGTATCACATCACGAATGCACCTATTTACCTCCCGTTTAAGAGACGAGTCTATGGCTTCATTAATACCCGCCTTCCGGAGAGCAGCAGCATGGATGGAGTTGGAGCGTATATAAGATGCCCAATGAGGCCACACCGGGGGAGTTTTCGATTTAAATCGGATGTCGATAACAGGGAGGTTATAATCTCCACGATGGATGTCCATCCGCGGCATGGTCTTGAACGCGAAAGTGTCCATGGTTTCTGACTCGGGGCACATAAGCCATGCAGGATCAGAAGGGTAAGAAAGCACGGGCGGATTTAAAAGACGAGAGGTTAGGATATCATCCATAGGGAAAACGCGTTTACCTTCACGGAGTTCTCTTAACCTCAAGGCGCATTTTAAGGCAGGGCCGCTTGTGAACTCAACAATAGTATACAACCTGCCATCTGTTGGGGTGGGTAGGACGATCTCATCCTGATCAGAATACTCGGCTTCCTCGGAGTCCTCATGCCTAGGTTGCTCAGATTCGCTAGACTCCTCGGACGAAGAACTACGTACTAGAAGAACTACTAGACATAGAGAGTGTATGGGTGCGTTTGGAAGAAGCAAAGAAGAAGAAAAGTTGAAAGGAAAATGAATTGACAACTCTATATATAGAAATCCCTAAAGATCGAACGTGTCAGTTATGTACGGGAGAAAAGTAACTGTCAGAGTACCAGAAGGAGAAGCGGTTTTGCACGATGAGGAGTCGAAACGTCGCCCACAAACGTAAGTTCAGCAAAGGGGAAAGACCCACCTTGTTAATGGACTATAAAGGAGGGTGCTCAAAGAGGGTTCTTTGACTATTGGGTCATTAAACAATTGACCCAATAGTCAGGGGACTAATGTTGATACATGAAAAATAACACCCCTTAATGGGTTTAGGGTGTTCCTGAAGAAGTAGCTAAACAAGGTAAAAGCATGGGGACTTGGGGACTAAGCCCAAGTCCAAAGAAAGTATCCACTAAAAGGGAAGGACAGGGAAGGGATTAGTAAATAAGAAGAAGGTTATCTTAATAAATGGCATTAGGAGTAATTAAGGAGGTCTAGGACACATGGCATGATGTCATAAAAGAAGGGGCTTTTTGGAAAGTCTATATAAGAAAGGATAAGGTACAATGGAAAGACAACTCTCTTTCTTACTATTCTTAGAAAAGTGAGGTCATTTGGCTAGCTAGGACGGGTAGAACCTCAAACCTGAATTCACCCCTCAACACTCCTCTTTACCTATTAACTGCAATCATTGATTAAAAAACTCAACTGCAGCTATCTTCTCTTTACCTGAAAAATTGCTTCCAATCCACAATAGCACCACCACATCTCCATCTATAACTCAGACAAACATAGCCATTCGCATCCAATGCTAGCCTGCATTTACATCTCAGTCACCAACACATTTCCATTCTTCTCTTCTACGAATTCCATCAATATCACACCTCCTTGTTTCAGCTCCAACAATTTAGTTCAAAAATCAACCTGCAATTTCAGTTCCAAAACCATATAATTAGCATACGTAACTAGTTCAGGAATATATGCAACTAATAAACTGAATAAGGTATCATTTCAGGTTTACTCAAACTTTTACCAGCATGTGTAACTAGCAGTTACAGATCCATATAGCTTGTGTAACTAGTGGTTACAGATCCATATAGCTTGTGTAACAACTAGTTACACATCCTTATAACTACTGAAATACATTTACAAAAACAGTGAAATTCTGAGTTGTAACTTTCATACCATCTGGATGAGGCTCAACAATCCTCAGAAAAAACTTAATACGAAACCCTCCATAGTTCCTGGAGCATAGAAATCACACACAACCCCAAATCAGCAAGACCACAGACAAAGCAAAACAACTAAGTATTTTAAGGTTTAACATCAAACTCTATATAACAAATATAAATCAAAATACACCAATCAAATAATATTTTTTCATCAGAGAGACCTTTGAATCATAGAATAGGTGCCTGCACATACATTTGGATCCTCAGACCACTAACTCATGTGATTTCTTACAAATCTAATTCAAACAAAAAAGAAAAAGAACAAACTAAACAACATCCGGTATAATCATTATATGCATGAAAGTTATCTATTGAATGGAAATTGATCAACTAAAGTACTATTTAACCAAACAAATGTGGAATCTTTTTAGACATACAATAATATAGTTACACAACAATGACTGAATATCAAATTATTATGAAGATAAATATACCTAATGTAGAAGAAAATGAGAAAGACGGAGAAAATAAAATATCATTGTAAGTTGGAGTTACACATGCATTTAACTAGTGTAAGTATGAGTTACACATGCATATGACTAGTGTAACTGAGAGCTACACATGCATATGATTTGTGTAACTGAGAGTTACACATGCGTATGACTTGTGAAACTGAGAGTTATCTTTGCTATGATATACTATGTGACAAATCAAGATTAAGAATGTGTAAGATACTCACATTATCATTGCTTTCTTCTTTACTTCCTCGATATCTTGTTCTTGTTCTAAATCATTGCAGCTTCTTCGAAGTCTATTCCCTTTCTACTCCGCCAACATGAGCACCTGAATTATTGTTATCCATATTTGTTGTTCTTGTGCTAGCTGCATGAAGTGAATAAGACTGTAAACAACAATTACAATAGGTATAAGACTTTTAAATTAGCTAAGAAAAAACAATGTCCAAACATAAAAGTATTATCATATAAATGTTAGCTTCTTATTATTGGCCATGCATAATTTCTATAAAACGCAAGCAAAAACCCATAAAGAAAGTTCTTACGTATACCACAATATCTTCCAACTATTCTTTAGCCTCATCTACTCCCACAACGTCAGTAAATGTGATTGCTTCACGGTGTTCAACAACTTTTTCTCCACCTAAACTCCCATTTTTACGACTCCTCGGCTACACAGATGTATCTTGTATGAACAACATACATCTTCCACTCCTTTCTTCAACAAATTCCATCAACAACATCACATTTCCTTATTTTAGCTCCAACAATTTAGTTCAAAAATCAACCTGCAATTTCAAATCCACAACCAACCATATCACCACCACTAATTTCCAACAAAAAAAATACTATGTAACAATTAAATTCAATTTTATTGACAAATATATATCAAACTACATAGTTTCAGAAGTAAAGTACACAAAATTGAGCAATTCAGTCAAAGTATATGAAATTCGTAAAAAATAGATGGGTAATAGAGATGACAATTCGTTGATATCGAATCTGAAAACAGAATTTCAATCGAGAGTTAAGATAACGATATTGATCCTCAATAAAGAAACCTAGCAAATGTTTGTAATATTTTTTCCAGATTTTCATCTAAAAACCAATGCAAAGAGCAAACTATAACAGATCTAAACTCCGATTACGAGTTCATCTAGGAATATCAGTTGAAATTGTAGAAATATTTCTAATCAAAGTTGTTTACAAATCTGAAATCAGAAATAAAGATTAACATCGTATTACGAATCTGAAATTAAATCAACAACTCCTCACAAATCAAGCCTGATCTAGAACTTACAAGCTTAAAAATTCAATCGAATCATTATTTTTAATAGAAGATGATACTTATACTTAGCTTGCTAATGAATTCATAGTTGAATCTGCGGATCTATTAATTCAAATCTGTTTCTTGGAATCATTTTTTTCTACTGAAACTGATAATCCTCCTTCTCCTGGTGGTGGATTTGTGATCTCTTTTGTCACCATCGATGATAACAATTTACCCTGATATGATTCTGCTTCAGATTTGCTCTTCACTGTTTCGTTTGACTGGAAATGATAAAAAGAAACCAAATCTTACTCAAATTCGAGTGGAGATCCATAAACATCATCACTAGCTATGGAACCAGAGATCGATGGAGCTCTGAAAACCCTAGAATTCTTTAGCCGAGAGAGAGAAAGTGAAAAAGGAAATGAATCTGGAAATGAAACCTATAGCCTATTTCATTAGGTATATATAGTAAAGGGCATTCATGGTATTACTAATTTCCCCTAACCGAATACTTTATTACCAAGCCATGAATTCTAAATTTTTGGACCTAGAAATATCAAAATATGAAAGAATGGAGTTCATAAGAAGGATCCATTTTGTGGGGCTTCTATATATTGAACCCATATAGTAAGGGGGTTATAGCATTTTTCACTTTGGATAAACCGATGTGAACTCTCCGGTAAGTCCATCATTTTTGGATAATGTTATTAGAGCATCTTCAACGGTGGGTGTAAAGAATCCTACATGGAAATCTAATTAAGACTTCTATTTAGGAGATTTTACACATATATATAGTAAATATAGGACCACATGGTTAAAAAGTATCTCCAATAGTGAAGGGTTTAATCCTTAGAATATTTTACTCCCTCTGTTTCTAAAAAATAGTCAGGTTTGTGTGCAAATTTACACACAAACAAGCCTATTATTTAGAAACGGAGGGAGTATATGTTAAGATCTTAACCGCTTACTATTACTTTAACTAATTTTAAAAAAAATAGGATAATTAAAAATATAACGTGGAGGTGCACTGAAGGTGTAAATAAGACTTTCTTTAACACCTTCATATTCATTTTCCAATCCCTTCTAGATTGTAGGAGCCAACCAATGGAGATGGATTTATATTAATTGGGGGTCTAAATTCCTACATGTCATCGAAAATAAAAAAAATTCACGCTCTTTTAGATATGCCGTTAGAGTAGATATTGATTAATAGAGTGAGTGGTTTTATGACTTTGTCATGATCTACTAAATTTAACTGTTTAGTTATTATCTTTTAGATATTATAGAAATCTTGGGAAATGTTATTAACTTATATAGGTGGTCTTTCCCTGCTTCAAAGATGTAAAGTTTAAAGATATATATAGTTTGTCTTCCTGATAAACTAAAGTTATCTTTTTGCTTCAAAACTCGCTATTCTCTTTTGAAAAGAATTGCTTAAACAATTTTAACTCTTTAAACCAAGTTATTTAACCTTTTCTTCTATCAAAATGGTCTTTCCCTGGTACAAAGATGTAAAGCTTGAAACATTTAGTTGGTCTTCTTGATAAATTAAAGTTGCCTAAGCCTTTTTTGCTTAAAAAAAGCTCGCCCTAATTAACTTTTCACGTAAACGATTTTAACCATGTAATTTAAACTTTTCTTCCATGAAAAAAAAGTTAACCTTTTCGATTTTTTTATTTAAAAAATCAAAAGAAAAGAAAAAACCCTATACCATTTGTAAAGACAACTATAAATTTGGATTTTTATTAATGACAATTACCGACAACCAACACCAAAACGGGTACAAGTTGATATGTTATTTTCTTCCCACTTAATTCCTTATTGAGGGCCTAAGTGCCTAACATTGATTTAGATAGCATATAAGCGTAGCTGCGCAAGTACTAGCCAGAAACAACACCATCCCAGAATTTTGGCCAACCAAGCATGCATGACCTAAATTTAAGTTTGAACTATAAAGCAGCTAAGCACGAAATCTACTAAACACGGAAAATTTAACATATCAAGCCTTGTATGCGAGCAGTGACCAGCAGGATACTTAGTCCTCCTCCAAGTCATGCAATCTCAGTTTATTAGTCCAGCAGTCTTCGTAGTTGTTATCCAGCGAATCAAACGGAAGGATGGAGTAGTCAAGAGATGGCACAAATGGGACATAAAACGTCGGCTCGTCTGACAACCAACATGAATAAATTTCCTCTTCACTAATGATCTTCGCAATATCACCAGCCGCTGAATTGTCCAGAGTGGTGCTAGTAGCATATCGTTGTACAGCATTAACTTCTTCAGCTCCACTGGATGTACTAGTAGTACTGCTGGGATTACTTAACTGTGCATCAACTCTTTCATCTGATCCATTGAAAATATTGCTTTCATCCTGCTGTTTAGTGCTTACAATGGATATTGTCTGCTGAGTATCATTCGTATCTGAGACCATACTCCTCCTTTTCTTACAGTTAAAAGTGACACTATTCATTGATTGACCTTGATGATTTAGGTTTCTTTTGCTAAGGTGGGTATTCCAATAGTTCTTTACTTCATTGTCGGTTCGACCAGGAATTCGCCCAGCAATCAACGACCACCTTCATTTGACATACGAGAGAATTATAAATTAGTTCCACACTGATATATATATATAATCAATGACAAACATGTAGTTGCTAAGGGAATGTTAATAATTACCGGTTTCCGAGTAGTTTATGCATTCGAATGATGAGATCTTCTTCGTCTTCTGATATCTGCCCATGTTTGATATTGGGTCTCAAATGATTCTTCCATCTCATTCTACAACTCTTTGCACTTCTCATTAACCCTGCAAATTCAAAAGAAACATAAACACCTTCATCCTTTAAAGAGTGATACTCAAATAAAAATGCACAATGAGTTACCTGATTTCTTAGAAACCGTAGTCCATTTCCCTTCTCCATTAGCTTCAATATATCTTTTCAGAATCAAATCTTCTTCTGGTTTCCATGCACCTCTCTTGAATTCTTCATTAGTACATACTTGTTTCTTCATAATTCTAAGAATCTCTCTTTCTGTCTAAGTAAAAGTACACTGAAAGTAGAACTAGTTTATTAACGACGAAGTGGAAAGGAACAAAGTGTTTGCTTAAATAGACAAGCAAAAACTTAATGTGAACGTGGGTTTTAATTAATCTTTGCTGCCTCGTAATAATAGAGTATACATGTTTATAATATCTGTTACATCATGGCGATGAATATAAATATATTTGATGTTAACTGCTTTATTTTTTTCTTATAAAATATTTATCTCCTTTTGCCCACCAAAAGTGCATTTTGTCTACACAGAAATATTCGACGTATGATTTAGCTAGTGATGGGCCATATAACTTTGATTAATTTGTTGGCTAAAGCGAATCACTAACAGAGAGTAGTGGAATCTTGTACTTTAAGGACTAATTTCATCGCAAACTGGTAGGTGATTTATAAGCATCACATTATAATGATGTACAATATTTTATCATAGAATGAATGATGGCTCCTTGTTGATTACTGATTTGGACCCCAACCTACTTGCATGATTGTTTATAGTTTTCAGAACTATGTAAGTTTTCAATCACCATAACAAGTACCTATGTTAGCTTCATTGTAAATTGTTTTGTATCTTTTTTCTTTGCCCAAAAGCTACAGTATGTGAGGTTGCCCGGATCTACATTGTGCTTTCTATAGTATATTCTAAAAAAAAAAAAAAGTAAAAAAAAAATGACCATTTAACATCCTTCTATTGTTAAAGACTGTTACGTGGTTAAAAGAGAATGTCTCGTCAAGTGTTTCATTAGTGACCGATTGAAAAGTCCTGGCAGACAATATTAACAAGGTAAGCACAGATCTCCGTTAGACAGCATAAAACAATTTGCAGGAAACCAAGACAATTTTGAAAGATATTCCTCAAGCTCAGGTAGAGTTTATAATTAGAAAGCACAATTCAGCAGCGAACTACATAGTTAAAGAAGCAAGAGTAAAAAGTCTTCGGCATATGTCTACTAAACTTAACAAAAAATTCAGAAATCTAACATTTGTTCTAACATTTTTGATAACAAAGAAATTATAAACTTTTTGTACTATATTTGCTAGTTAGTATATATATATATTATATTATATATATATATATATATATCTTTTTCATAATCTTTGTAAATTGTTTTTTTTCTTTGCTCCAGAGCTACATTATATATTTTGAGGTCGAGTCGGTATTTGGTAGCGGGGAATGCAAAATAAAGTTATATCTGGTACACTAATTAGGGAAAAAAAAACTTGCAGTAATGCATGGAAGAATTAGCTAGAGCATCAAGAAGTAGTATAATCCTAAACTTTGAAAGATAAATAAGAAATTTAAGAATCTATTTCCTTTTTTTTTTTTTGTTAAATTAGGGATCAATATATACAATCCTTAATCTTTAGGCAAATTTTTTTTTTCTCGAAGAGGTAAGGTAGGTTTAGTCTTAAGCTAAGTAGAAAATATATCGAATCGTCTAATTTTTAAGATATTTTTTTTGCAGGGGCTATTTTAATTCTAGACCTACACGTATCAGACAACATAGAGGAAATAATATATTTTAAAAATCTTATGGGGCCTGAAGGCCTTTGGCCCAACAGGCCCATCTATATTTGTTTTTGGAGTTGCCTCTATTCTGTCGAATAATCTTTATGACTTTCCTAACTTACTGTACCAATAATATACATAGTATCTAAATGAAAGTGGAGAGTCTTGTGTGGATCCACCCAAAATCTTAAGATTTTAAATTTGCAATTATGAACATTTTACTGATAAGAGTTTTAAATCGTACAATGGATCGTGATTTGTTTCTCGTTTTTAATAATCGATGTGTATGTTAAATCATGAATCGAAGATTTATGGTTAATTTCTAAAACTCTTTATTGTAGTGTGCTTGTGCATACTTAACACTAAATTACATACACTGGTTGATAAAAATCTCTTAGTATATGGTATAAATCGAAACAAAGTTCAACATTATCAACAAATAACAACTTAGTTCAATGGAAAAAGGTCGACATTCATATATGAGGAGCAGGAAGGGTTCAATTTTTAGGCAATCAACACGAGGACTTCCATAAAGGCCATCCATCTTAAAACTACTTTCACCCAAACACACTTAATTGCGGAGTTCTGATGGGTTATGAGGAGCATGAAGGATTTGAATAATGCTGCTCCGACTCCTTTTATGTAAAATTGAATTTTGATTACTGAGTTAAAATGCAACCTTATGTTTATTCGTTGCAAATTTTTTTTAAACTAACTATATTCTGGTGTCGTACCCAATCAAATTAACCTTTTGTCTCCACCCTATCACAGAGTTAGAGCATGATATGGAAGCTTAAAACTTGTTTCGGCAGTTTTTTTTTTCTTTTCTTTTTGATCGGTTAAAATAAATTTCATTGAATAAGAGGTATTTAAGAAGGGTACCTAAACCCAATAAAAACAACCGAAAAAAAAGGAAACCGATTTGGTCCCTCACAAATGGTACAATAGAAATACGAATCCCACAAACAAACTAGTACCATATTAGCCGTTAATCCTCGCATTTTGGTATTTGATTCCGCCCAAAAGAAAGCTTGATTCTTGACATCTCAAATTATACTTGTTAAATTTTTCCTTTTGTTGTTGTTGTTGAAGATCCTTTCATTTCTTTCCTTCCAAATGCACCACCATATTGCGGCCGGAAGATTGTTCCATATACGGTTAGGCCGCTTATCACCCCAATCATAAATCCAAGTTTGAATCGTTGTGGAAATATGATCATTTAGCTCCAACGGAAATCACAACTTTCAACAAAATAAGTCTAAATTCTTTTAATTCTCCAACACTCGTAAAACAAGTGAGTGCTTGTTTCGTCTTCTTCTTCAAAAAAACTACATGTCTTATACATAATCATTTAATAATTATTATTATTATATATTTATTATTATTATTGGATAAAGCGTATTACATTAACTAATTGGAACCCTAACAAGCTAAGTTCCAACAACATACTACTACATTAATTGAACAGGTTGTTGTGCTAGCCTACTAGTGAGCCTCATGGGTAACCTAGCCAAGAGAGCCGAAGCGGATCGGGGTGGGGGTGGGGGATTGTGTCACAAGGGGGAAAATTAGCTCTACCTTCCATGTTAATTCCTGCAATATTACGCCACTGAGGGATCGAACCTGTGACCTCCTAGAACGCATGAAACTTTGGGAAACGGGGATGACCAGCTGAGCTAAGTACCCGTATTTTATTATTATTATTATTTTTTAATTTTACTTTTTCTTTAATTTAAAGAGTATTACATTAACTAGTTGGAAGCGTAACAAGCTATGTTCCAACAACATACTACTACATTAATTGAACAGGTTGTTGTGCTAGCCTACCAGCGAGCCGCATGGGTAACCTATCCAAGGGAGCCGAAGCGAATGGGTGGGGGGGGGGGGTGAGATTGTGTCACAAGGAGGGTAAACTAACTCTACCTTCCATGTTAATTTCTGCAATATTACGCCATTGGGGGCTCGAACCTGGGACCTCCTGAAACGCATGAAACTTTGGGGAACGGGGATGACCAGCTGAGCTAGGTACCCGTTAACAGCAGAATGCATAGGTTTAGTCAGAAGGTACCCGTTAATGGAGGTGTGCGAAGGTAGGATCAAGTTTTGATTCTGCTCGTGAGCGTAATGGTATAAGTCTTCCTGAATGTGAGACTTACTAGTCGAACAGAGACGAAAGTCGGCCATAGTAATCCGGGAGTCCTGTGTGGAAGGGCTCTCGCTCAACAGATCAAAGGTATGTCGGGGATAACAGGCTGATGACTCCCAAGAGCTCTTACCGAAGGAGTCATTTGGCACCTAGATGTCGACTCATCACATCCTGGGGTTGAAGAAGGTCCCAAGGGTCGGTTGTTCGCCTATTCAAGTGGTACCTGAGTTGGGTTTAGAACGTCGTGAGACAGTTCGATTCCTATCTATCGTTGGTGTTAAAGGGAGAACTGAGAGGAGCCAACCCTAGTACGAGAGGACTGGGTTGGGACAACCTATGGTGTACCGGTTGTTATGTCAATATCATCGTCGGGAAGCTAAGTTGGTATGGAAGAACTGCAGCTTGCGGGAAATCCTTCTCAATACAAGTTCTCGTACAAGGTTTTAGAATAGAACTTCGATAGGCGAGAGGTGTAAGCATCGAGAGGTGTTCAGCCATCTCGTACTAAACGAAAGAAAAAGAAAAGAAATGCAATAAGCAAAGTCAAGAAAGTCATGGCTTGTTAATGCAGGGTGTTAGACTCACTCTCAAAAATGTGGAGTGTTAGTGTCACACATTGGTCGGTTCCTTTTCAGCAACTGGCTCATCCGTGTAAGAATAAGGAATTCCTCTGCCAACAAGTTCTAAAAGAGGAAGAATCACAAAGAACAAGAAGAAAAAAAGATGTGAGATTTGCCCAAATGTCACGAATGGTGGCTCCACTGGCTGACATCCGATCCAACCTAGCAAGCAACGATCTGCCAAAAGCAACCAAAAAAGTCTCTGATAGGGCGAAAACTTGAACTACACACATAGAGACTCTTCAGAAAAGGTAGAGTTAACAGGAAAATGGAAACGAGTGCTATTGCGGCTACACCTCCTGCTTTATCAGGAATACTATGAAGGATTGCATAGACTGGTAGGAAATATCATTCAGGAACAATATGAGCTGGAGTGGACATCGGATTATCAAGTATGTATTATCTGGATGCCCCAGGACATTAGGAGCATAAAGATGGTTTATTATTATTATTTTTGAAGCACATTTGATAATTAATTATCCATATTGTTCACTGTATATCTTCATTTATATGAAACAGTATAATTCTAATTATTCAAGGAAAAGTCCCATATGGTATTGAAAAACTTCCTTTATGTTGACATGTTGTGGCTGTTGCGTGTTGTCTGTCGGTTATCGATTTTTAGTTATGGAGCAACACGGTATATGCACAAAGTTGTGGATCAGGTAATGTGGATTAACTATTTTGCCAAGAGATGTAATGCAAATCACCCTTTAAATTATACAAACACACCAAAAACAACAGATTTACATACACAACAACTAGGCACAAGGCATTAACAACCTGAAAGTGAAGTTCCAATAAAAAAAACCTGAAAGTGAAATCATGTGACTTACCGGGGAAGGAAAATTTTACTATTGTCAAAATTAACGATCTCCTCCTCCTCTACTTCTTTTTGCAGGACATATAGGTATGTACTTACTTGTGCAATAGATTGAGACGTGTTTAGCAAAAAAAATGTTGCAACTTGCAACAGTTCAATTAGGAAATGGTTATTTTTAGCCCACATGATCGCACTATTGCAGGAACTATTACTTGATCAAGACTCGGGTATCTTTTATGCGGATTCCCTCTTTTTGCATGTGTTTCACGTCTACAATTCTAGGCAACAACATTATTTATTTTATTCTGGAAAAACATCTTTTGTACGTAATTACCAATTACATATATAAATATTCAAATTTCAGTTTTGCAAAACTTTAATCATGGACGTAACCCCAGCATGAGGGGCACCATATATGGGGCCAATTACAGGACAGATTCTGAAGCCAAATCTTGATCTGCTACATACGACTGAAATTATTGCCATCTTCAATCAAGCAAAAAAAAGATATTGCCATCTCCATTTGAGTGCATGCAAGGAACTCTAGCAGGTTCTTTGAACATTGGGCATGGCATGGCCCTAGCTAACTCTTAGGTTCTCTGAACATTGGGCATGGTTTTGATTGAAGGCCTAAATATAGTGGTGATCATACTAACTGCATACAACCTGGTCGGTTCACATATATACATCTTCCTCGGTAAAGATTGATGTGAGGCTAACTAGCTTTAAAGTGAATGGGAGACGCTAAGTCACTAGCAATATCTTATTGGAATCTTAACTGTTGCTCATCATGCATATCATCTCGTAATTAGGAAACAGAAATTTATCTGTAGAGAATAATTACCTCTCCGTTCTTCCCATGCTCGAACTGACAAAATAGTAAAATAGATGATTCTTATTTTGAGTTTGCCGAAAGCTATCTATAACCGACGTTCATCTCTTCCCTAAAAAACTATTACAGTTATACGTTATACCAACTTATTTTATAAAAACAATTTAAGTACGCTTACCTTACGCATCTAGTACTAGTTTATTTTTCCTCGTTTAAGTCGTTGATGTTCTTTTTTTTTTTTTACGAGGAAAGAAAAGTTATACTATTTATAACCTGGAAAAGTAATTGCAGAATTTTCCACTGGCTCGCAGAAAAGAAAACACTAGGAGAAACTTACAAAGCAGTTAAATTCATTAAGTTACGTTCATTTTTAATACACCATAACATCAAAGTTTATACTGTAGTTTCATCCATATCTCTTGATCTACTTCTACTGCACCTTATGCACTTAAATTTCTTTCTTTCTGCACAATTGCCATGTGATTGCATATGGAATGAGCGGCCACAACCTTCCCGCACCTCTCTCTGCATGTGATGAAATCCCACTCGAGGAACTGGGATACTGTCCGACTGTGGTGGTATCCATCAAAAAAATATTTGAAGCACACGTTTCGGTACTATGAACAGCCCTGCCCCTACACTAAACGAAACCGCACTACCATGAAATAGAGATAAAAAAGAACTCTATCAATCAGCAAAAAAAATCATGGAACCCCACACGTGAACATGATATCCACAAATAGGTGATTGGTTGAGTGATTGGTTAAGTGTTAAAGGTTGATCATTTCATCTTCTAAGTTTGAACGTATCAAAGGTTTGAAGCAGTTGTGTACTGTGCAAAACAACGCTAATAGTTTGTTTAAGTGACCTAGTTGCTTAAATTGGGTCCATTATGATTATTGCTCAACAGTGTGGTAGTTTTCATTTTGGCCCTTTAATTATGACAGTGAATTGCTTTGTTTTCTAAAAAGACAAAGATTTCATGATTTAACCTCTACTCGTTTGGATATTCAAAAGATTGTTTTTCTACTTTGGAGGGAAAGATTAAAGAAATATAAAATATAAATAAAGTTTTGCATTCTCTTTTTTTTCTTTTCTTTTTTCCTTTAATTTTTTTGATGGAAAAGTTCAGCTCATTCCGCAAATTAGCTTTCGTCCCTGGAAATGGAAAGATGGCTTTCTTATATATATTTGATCGGTAGAACCCCGTTTAAAGATTGTGTGGGTGTAGCCACGGCCACCTGCAACTTTTAGTACTGTGGTACACGGATTTTTTGTCACGGATGGATTTCCTTTCCTTTTCTTTTTTTCTTTTCTTTTAGTTTTTCCTTGACACTCCATGTTCTTCCAATCCTCTCTTTTTTTATCCGTGAAATTCTCTATCTATCTCACCCAATCAATTTATCATTGTTATCAACCCTCTTTCATGTAAATTAATTTGTCTCTCGCCCTATTTTTTTCATATCTTGATTATGTCCGGAATAAAATTGTGAAAACGATTTGATTTTATTGTGAAAATAATCAAGTAATTAAAGAAGCGAACATCTCGAAAAAAAGAGACATATATTCATAATAATATATGTGCAGAACTATATATATTTAAGTCTCAAAATATGTTTATAAACTCCTTGCTAATGACCACTACGTCTAAGTCATCATAAATATAACAAGAGAACTCAGAAATGTGAAACCTGAAATGTATAAGTATGTAAAAATTTGAAACAATGTGGATGCTTATGCGCTAATTTGATTTTATTATGGACAAAGAGTGCAGATAAGTCCAGCAAATGCACCTCTAATGACGACGTTCCACCGGACGTGGACTTCAACCAAATCAGGCATGGCCTACACATATTTAAGTCGATATTCAATGAGATAATTTCTTTAATATGGAGGTTGGCAATGCCTTTGTGAAGAATTTGCAAGCTAGTTGATGTAGTTTTCTTTTGTGTTGTGCAAGCATCGTTATGTTGCCAAGTCTATATTATTTATGCGTTTCTTTCTTAACCGACCCTCTTTTGCTAACTAGAAATTACATATGATGGGATGGTATTTACATCGGTCTAAGAACTATCATATTTTATGAAATTAAATTAGGACATGATGGTCATACATATTTAAGCGATGATCAAGTAATTAAACTTACAAGGGAGGGGGTAATATGTTTCTTTATAATGCTAGAAAGATCACACCATACTTGCTTATTCTGTAATGCTCAACTTGAAACTAATGAGCACTTATTCTCGCTCTATAACACCATTTTTAAAGTTTAGACCTATTTTATTTATTTTTAAGTTTTGGTATGAATTGGGTCCTTGCTAACAAGTTAAAGGCTAATTTATGAAAATGAAAACCTAAGAAGAGCTCCAAGAGTTAAAAGAATCCGGAGCTTGTTGCATTTTGCAATCTGGTGAAGTTTGTATAAATAAAGAAATGAAACATTGTACAACAAAAAAAAATTAGGAGTTACAAGCAAATTATTTTGGCACCTAAGTGTTTATTATTAATTGGTGTATTAACTCTGATTTGGAGGTTTGTTCTTTGTCCTCTCTTATTTGAAATTGGAATGCAGTTGTTCACACATCCGTGTAATTGTTTTTTCTTTGTCCACTCTCGAAGCTTTTTATATAAATTTTTATTCTGTAGTTACAAAAAAAATTAAGCGTAATTGGTTTTTCCTCTTTAAAGCGCACAAATTAATTATTTAAAAGCACAATTAAATATTCTAGTTTAATTGGGGGCCATAACTTCCAATTGGGGGCCATGGAATTTTGTTTGCCCCCCAAAATTTTCAGGGGTGTAAATATAGCAATATGAATATACTATTTTACCCTTCACTAATTGAAAATCATTTTCACTAATTAACTACCCTTATTAAGGCCCATAATCTATACACCCTAATTAAATCAAAGACAAAATCAGTTTCTCTTTTATCTTCATGTTCCTCTCCTCCCTTTCTCTTCTCCACCTCCACCATTAACGACTCCACCTCCACCGAGGAAAATTTTTCGAACCGATTCATCGCGTAATCGTCGATGATAAAACTTTAATCGACGATTAACTTCTTCTACAAATATGGCTAAAACAAAGCAAACCGCTCGCAAAGCACTTCAAATTCCTAACCTTGTAGATACGGTGAATGCAAAGGTGTACGTGCGAAGAGCTCCTGAAGCAAGCAAATCGAAACCCAAAAAGGGAATGGCTCCAATTAGAGGGTACGTGAACTTAAACCCACCTCCTATTCGATGTTTTGGTTGTTTTTTGATTGTGTAATCGAGATTGGTAACTGAAAAATAAAAGTTACAGAGTGAGAGTCGTTAGCATCGAAGAAATAATACCCTAACGACTCTTACATTGCATGCTTTTTCTATGAAAAATCGTTAACCTGTTAGTGTAAATATGACGACCCTTGTTCTGCTACTTCGACCTTTTGTGCCCTAGAATAGAGTCGTCGCCATATTAGGTTGAAGATGACGATTGTAGTTTGACGACCCCAAATTAGTGCATAACGACTCTGGGTTGAACTTGAACTTCCTTCTGTTGGAGAAAACGATAGAGTCGTCAGTAGTATATAATCCCTAGACTAGAGTCGTTAGTAATCTATAATCCCTAGAGTCGTCATCTCTTTTAAAGGGTGGGCAGTTACTTGTTTGACAACTCAAGTTTAATCTTTAACGACCCTTTAAGGACCAAAATCATCCTCAGTGTCCAATTTTTGCAAAGAGTCGTTACCTTATAAATTACAGTCGTTACTTTGTAATGAAGAGTCGTTATTTTGTTAGAGCATATCATTGGCGACTCTTTAACTGATAGAGATAAAGTTGATGTCTTATAAAAAAAAATTCGTGTTTGGAATGTAGTGACAAGAAAACGAAAGACAAGGTTGAAATCACGATAACTCCTCCTTCGAAACCTCCCCGCAACGATAAATACTTACTTGCCGGTCCATTGCGCGGAAGAAGGCCGAGTGAGGTATCATTTTCTATCACCGAACCAAGAGACAAAGGTAATGAGTTGTCCGATTCGTCAGAATCAGACACTCCTGTTATTTCAGCTAACACTAGTGCTGAAAAAGAAGATGAACAAGAAGAAGAGCAAGTAGAGGAGGAACAGGGTGTAGAACATGAGATACAAGAAGAAGAGATTCAAGAAGAAGAAGATGAACAATAAGAAGATCAAGAAGAGGAGGAAGAGGGTGAAGGTAATGGTAGTGGTGATGATGAGGATGATGGTAATGAGGAGGAACAACATAAAGGTAATAATGGCGGTGATGATAATGATGATGAGGAGGAAGAGAATGAAGGTAATGATGATGAAAAGGATGAAGGTGGTGATGATGATAAAACCACTGTTGAGGATGAGGATGAAATGTAAAGGCGAAAAAGCCGGTAATGAGGGTTAAGAAGGATGGAACAGATATTGCACCCAGTGCGAGACACGTTCCCGCTACTCATTTGATGTTGCCTCCTCTTCGAGGTGGTAAACTTAGAGGAGAACCTAGAGATGGGGGCAAAGTTCTATTTGGATATCCTGGATCGTGGGCTCATTGCATTAGTGAGACAATCGTAAGAATCCCAAATTTGCTTGCTATTTGATTAGTTGGTGTTAACTTGTTTATGTTTTGTTTTTTAAATACGTGTTTGTTTATGTTTTGTAGGATCATAAGGATGCCGAACGTCTTTTCCGCACCAATCTTCTTTCAAGAAAATGGAGTTGTGGCCGCTAGAAGGTGAATGTGCAAGAGTTAGAGATTTGGTTGAAAACTCAGGTTTGTACAATGCCGTTCTGAACTCTGTGATTGCGTATGACAAGGTCGCAGTATCTAGTTTCTGTGAAAGGTATCACGCTGAAGTCGACACATTCCAACTTCCTTTTGGTGAGATGGCGATAACTCCTGATGACGCAGAACAGATATTAGGGTTGCAGGTCGAAGGCAAATCAACCGGTGAGAAGTTCAAGAGAAGGCCTAGTTGGGAAGACATCTATACATGGACCAAGAACTTGTTTGGCTGGGATTCCGAGAAGACTAATGGGCTTTTCGAGAAGGGACCTAAGTACCCGAAGAAAGAGTTCAAACTTGTAGATATTAGGAACATGTTTTCTGGGACAGAAAAGAAGGAAAAAGAAGGAGGTCTCTCTGATATGGAATGTCGCTATGCGGCGGCTGGGTATTTGTTGTATGTCCTTGCGTCGGTTAATTTCCTGACAGCAAAGGTAACGGGTGAGCGCCAACCTTCTTCAGCTTTTGGATCCCTTGGAAGATGTGAGCAAGTACTCTTGGGGGACTGCCATAATTGCACACCTGAATGGTCAGCTTTCTCAGGGATCTCGCAAACTAACTTCTCAAATTAATGGGAATTTGGCTCTAATCCAGGTATTTGGATTGATGAAAGTTTTCTTATTTTTGTACATTTTAAAAATTGAATTATTTATGTTTATTTCATTGGTTGCTATAGGTGTGGATTTATGATCATTTCCCATCACTGATCAAAGATAATGAAGATGTGGAACTCAACCCACAATGAAGCAAAGGTAGTCCAACGCGAACCAAATACTTGTTCACTGGTTCTCAAGATAAGGAACAAACTGATGCGTTGATACAAATGCGTCAAAAACTTGACAACATCCCGGCTAAAGAGGTAGTCTTCAATCCGTAAAAGAATAATAGAGTTGGCGCAATGGAAGATGTCTTGTATTACCATGGACCTTTGTTTCACCCTAACGGTTTTTCAATGTACAATCCGATAAGAATCATGTGTCAACTTGGTTTATTCAAGATTCACCCGATAAGGATTATGTACCTCCGTTCAAGCACAAGTTGGAAAAGTGTGAGGCTGACGAAGCGGGTATAAAGGTTGCTTATGAACCTGAAGTTGATGTCAAGCATTGGAATGATAGACACTCTAGGCTTGTAGACATCTCATGGTGGGTGCATGCGGATGAAGGTCATGAGGCAACACCGGATTACGTCGAATGGTATGAAGGCTTCTCCCATGGTAGGGTGATATGGGTAGATCCGACTCCGGGTAGGAGGACCAACAGAGCATCCACCTATTCTTCTTCTCAAGTCGAAAGTAGAGATGCTACTTCCATTCTGACACTAGTGGTGAGTATTTAATTTTGTAATTTTGTTATTCACCTACATATAAGAGAGTTAATGTGAAATTGTTTTTGAATGCATATAGAGGGAGCGAATGAAGCTTCTTGTCAAGGCTTTTTGTTGCTCGGCTGACAAAGGGGAAGTGATGGATCCTGCGAAGCAATGTCGGTACGCAGATTACTGCACGCACATTGAAAATCCCAATGCAAAGAAGATGTTCAAGGAGCTGGCTAAGGAAGGTAAGAGGAGACGGAAATCACGTAGCCAAAGAGCACAAGAAGTTGATGAGCATGGCCAAAGTAGACAACATCATGATGAACATCCCTCAGAGGTACACGAAATTACTAGAGAAGATGTTGGTTCCCCAGAGGGTGCTCCTCCTAAGAAAAGCCGGAGAGTTAGCAGGTCAGGGAGGCAGTAAGGTGGTGGTCGAGGTCGAGATGGTCGACTTCAACTTATGCTAATTTTACTTTATGAATTGAACTTAAGGGTGTGTTGAAACAACTTATGTGTTTGGTTTGAAGTCTTTGTTTCGAGTACTTTTATGTTTGGTAACTCCTGTGTTTGTTGCAAATACTATGTTTTCAAGTATGCTCGTTAGAACCATGTAGTACTCCAATGCAGACAACATTTCCCTTCCTCATACCAAGGGTCGTCATCTTCATTTCATAGTACTTTGACGACCCTAATTGTATTTACCACTTCAACACACATAGTCGTTAATATCCTCAAATAGAGATCTAACGACCATTTTTTTCCCAAAACATCCAGGAGATGGAAAGAATATTTCTGGATAGAGTCGTCAGTGTTTATAATGAAATAAATGACGACCCTTGGTTAACAAAATATATCCAGGAGGTTTGAATTTATTTGGCTAGAGTCGTTAGATTTTTCATGTCAATGACGACTGTTTGTTGGATTTAGGAGTCGTTACTCTGCTATGGATACCTGTGACGACTCTCATTTTGAAACTAGAAAGGATTTTGATTTCATTAGGAAAATAACATTACATCTATCTCGTATTGCATAAGAGTTAACATGGGTATTCTTGAAGTTAATGCATCAAATGGTCGTAAACGTTGTATATTCTTTATGGTGAATGAAACTTAGTTTCCCCATTACGTATTGTCCATAACCCATCGAAACGTTCCAGCTGAAATTAAACGAGGAATGTTATAACTTTGAAGCATGACAGAAGTATAAATATTAACGGAATACTCACTTTTTCCTTAAGAGGAGCTCTTGGATGGCGAAGTAGATCCCAACGGTCTGTTATTTTGAAATTCAAAATAAGGGTCGTTAGTTTTGTTTTTACACAAGATGACGACTCTGGTGATAACCAGAGTCATCACTCTTTTACTAAAACTGATAACGACTCTTTATGAAAACATTACATGTTATTGTTCTTTCCGGTGTGAGATTTAACTACCATTGCGGCTTCGATGTGATGAAACTGCTCTCCTCTCCATTTGGTATATTCTTTTTGGGCCACACGTCTATCGCCTTTATGCCTCACGATAAACTCTTTGTACTTGTTGCACAATCTCATAATTTGTCCTATCACGAATGTGGGACAGTTCATAATCATAGCGTAGATGCGCGTGGGAATTAAGGAAAGGACCGCAACCAACGTTTATCCAAGACCTGGTAAAAGCACTGTGCCAAATCCATCATCCTAGGATGGGCAAGAAAAATATGAGTCACTTTGTCGCCTAGACCGACCCTCGTTTGCATGGTATAGTTATGTTTTTCTGCCAACCACTCTGATTGTTGCATAATTAATCTACCATCCCATTCAGTTCTCTTGATCGTTGCTTTGGCAGCGTAGATTGTGGAAAGAATAGACAAGTTTAACTTATCTTCCGCCTTTATTGCATTTAGAATCTTAAGGGGCCTATATGGCTTCATCTGCCGAACCTTTTCCATTTGATGTGGTTTCAATCAGGCATATGCTGGGTGCCCTAAAAGATTACTAGGTGGAGGATGGTTGTGACGACCATCCGGAATACTATACATCCACCATAGTAGAGTTTCGGGATGCCTTTTGAAAACAATCCTGAAGGGGCATTTTATCTTCTTCGACGAAGTTTTGTAGACCCTCGTCGTCTTCTTCACATACTTGTAGTTCTTCCCTTTGTGACTTTCTTTCTTATCCCCCGCTCTCTCGCATACCATCTCCATTTGCTTACAATCAACGTGTTTGCTTGGAACAATTACGCACATATTCTCTTTTGCCTTGGAAATAATCCATTCCTTGACCTCAGCCTTTGTTTTCCACGTCTACATTAAACAAATAACATGTTCATTATAAAATACTAAGTAAACAATTTTCGTATGGATATACATTGACTCAAACAATAAAAACGTACCAAATCGGTCATATATGCTTGGGAGGTATCCGGGCCGACAGTGTCGAGGGGTTCAGGTTGAGAGCTCACCCGTACAACCAACTACAAAAAAAAAGAACAACAAAATCAGTATAGGGTCGTCACTCTATAAGATGTTAATATGACGACCCAGACAGTCGTCAGCATAATTTACAGGTGAACGACTCTTTAAGTCGTCACCCAGATTTTTTATAGACCAACGACTCTTTTCTCGATGTATGACGACTCTTTTTTATAAAGTGACGACTCTACATTGATAGATATAACCAACTCTGCCCAGTTTTCACCTTGAATCATCACCTTGTATACATATAAAATAACGACTCTACGAGTCGTTCTCTGGTACATATGAAGAGTTGTTTGGTTTTAATCTTTACGGATTAACGATTCATGTTAGTGGTTGCATTTATTTTTGAATTTAACTCAACCAAATGTGGTTGAGGCAGTTTGGTCGCTCCATTCTATATATAGAGGCCCATATCTCACCTATTCCATATCAAAACCCTAATTATAAACCTCCTCTTCTCCTTCTCATTTAATTACCATTTAAGAGCAAAAAAAAGAGAAACATCATGACTCCATTCACTAATGAAGAGAATTGTGCCATTACAAGTGCTTGGAAAACAATCACTAACCACTGTGAAAGTCTAGACAAAGACATTGATGAAACATCGGATGCTTGGTGGAACCGCGTATTCATCGTTTTTGTGGCGTTGGACGGAAATTGCAACTCAAGGTCTTTGAAACAAGTCAAGGAACGCTTCCAGAAGATACAATTCGAGTGTGATATTTTGAAAAGAAAACTTAAGGATGTTAGGGAAGCCTTTCCGGATACGTTGAGTGTTGTAAGAGTAAGTATTTGAACAAGAGGTAAAACTTATAAAAAGCTTTGATCGATACTAACTAAGTATATTTGCATTTTCAGTTGGGGAAGACGTATTTCTATTATGAGGAGCTTCGTGGGGAAAATTTTGAGCTCCACGATTGCTACTTTATCTTGGAAGGCACTATATATAACTACGCCATATATGATTAAGTGTATCAGTGCACCTTTATTATCTATTGTATTTCATTTCCTTCAATGCAACGCTATGCGAGATGTATGTCTTTTACGATTCAATGAAATGATTCTATGAAATGAAAAATTATGAGAATCTAGTGCAAGGGTCGTTATTTTATATAACTAATCAAACTAACGACTCTAAAAGAAATTAGTAATTGATAGCTAGGATCGTCATTTCATATGACTACATGTATGACGACCCTAAGTGTTACTTTTTACAGAGAGTTTTGGTTTTAGAGTCGTCAATGTGTAAACAAAACAACAAAACGACTCTAAGTGACCTAGTTAAAAAGGGTCGTCAATGTTTAGCACACTATCCTAACGATTTTTCATAACCTGGAAAAGTTGCAGGTTTGAGTCGTTATTGGTAGTGTCAATATACTGACGACCTTAGAGAGTCATTTGGGTATACACCCCCCGACTATGACGACCCTTTCTCTGAGTTGTTCCATAGTGTGGATGATTCGACCACTTGGAGCACCATTCCGACAATTTGAAGAGTATAAGAAGTTTACCTGATTGTTTTGGCCTTGGGGTTCCTCATTTTGAGTGTTGGTTCCTTCATCTTGAGCACTGGGATCTTCATTCCAACCATTGTTCAAGCCTTCCTCTATCAACATCTCCTCATCAAACATCCAACACATATCATTAGTTGAGACAATCTTACCATCAACACAATCATTGTTGTTATTTGAAGCTTCGCCAATCTCATTCCCTCCACTTGAATCACCCATTTGTAAAAACCCTAGGTTTTCCTCTCAAAACTCCTCCTCTTCTTCTCAACACATAAAACACATTTTCCATAATTTTTTTCCTAAAATCACATTTTAATCTAAATACACTTACCACACTAATCAAACTAATTAATTCCTAATACTAATCATATAAGGGCAGTTTTGCCATTTAGAAAATATTTTTTTATGAGGTGACCCAAATTAGGATTGGTGACCTTTTTTGTCCCGTAGTGCATGGCCTCCAATTGGAAGTTATGGCCCCCAATTAAGCTAGGTTAAATATTCCACCCCAATCATAACGATTGTAATTAATTATTTATTCAACGATAGGAAAGGCAATAATATAGCGAAAGTGCTGGACTGGCCCAGAGAAAATTGTATAAAAAATCTCAACGAAAAGACCCAATTTAACCTTTTGTAATCCCAATGTTGGAAGAGCATTTATCCTTTCCCTGCCTGCTGATAGACACATTTTTGTGTCTAATTTGATCTCAATACTGTATATTGTTGGCACTCGAGTTTGTACTAATTTTGGTGTTTTATTTGTTTGTAGGCACTTTTGGAAAATAAACATTTTTGGGAAAATTCGGCTCGAAAAGTAGGTAAAAGCTCCCAGGAGGACAAGTGTTATTCGGACTCTCACTTTGGATAAGGGGAACCCCATGAGAGGCATGTGCTAAAGGGACACCATAACTGGATTAGGGGGAGGTCAGTTTTCTTACCAAATTCAAAACAGAATTTTGGCGGGAAAACTGGTTATTTCATGCATATTCACTGGATAATTTTGGACTCGAATTTTGGAGCAGATTTGAAGAGGTTCAATCGCTAGAAACAGCTGGGCTGAACGTGATTAAGCTAAACATGGCTAGTGCAAGTGATTTCACGAAGCAGATTGGGATGGATAATTTATTCTCGGCAAAACAGAGCCATGAGTTATTACGGGTCCTGTTTGGTTCCAATTATGGAAGTTACGTGACCAGATGGGTAAGAAGATATTCTGTTTGATTTGGGTACATCCTATGAAGATTTTGGAGAGGTTAAAACAAGCCAGCAGACGCGTGCATGGAAAGAAAATTTCTTGGGAATATTTTCATTCACTGCCGAGTAATGAGAAGATTTTTTGGATTAATGAGAAGTTATTCTTGGTCCAAAGGTGTATAAATATAACTCTTGGGTTAGCATAGAGGGGATGGAGAGTTTGGGAGAAGTATAGAGCATTAACGGAGCGAGAAAATCAAGTTACAGGAAAATTTCTGCTGCTGCTGCTGCCATTGAAGAACACGAAGAACGGACAGACCAGGGCAGTCGTTCTTCAACAATGATAACGACTAACATGTGAGGGTCTTAGAATTACCGTCAGCAGCAGTTTATTTCTATCGTTTCTGTAACAGTGTTCTGCAACAATTATAAGTGTTGCAAACACCCGATTTACTCAATTATTTTCCTTTTTATCATTTGTAAAACACTTGTGAGCATCAATGAAATATTTTGAGAGGTTTTTCAACATGATGAGTGGCTAAAATACCTGGTGACTGAGGCGACGGAGGAGCTATTCACTCATGTTTGATTCGTAAATTCTTTTTATAATGTCTTAATTATTTATTTTATTTAATTCACTTGGATCAATAAAAAAAGAGATAAAAATGATTTTCTTAATTAGTTGTGAATCAGTTTGATGTTTTATGCTTAGAATTAATTCTTTGATAAATCACTTAAGGATTACAATTTAATATTTGGACACCTTATAGATTAATAAATGATTTTATGGAAAAAGAGCTAGATAATAATTATGAAATATTTTTTTAACCAATCAACTTGAAGTAATAGTGAATCCGGAGGCTTAGTCCATTTTAAATCTTGACATCACTCTTTGAAAATTAATTTTCTTTATTTTTATTAAGTCTAAAATTCATTGCCTTCACAAGTCTTAAAACAACCCTTTTATCACTATCTACAACAACTTTGAAAACACATCAAATTTTTGGCGCCGCCGACGCAGACTTGTCTTTAGGATAGAGTTTTTAGATTTATTTTTTTTTTAGTTTTTTTTGTTCTTCTTTACGTTTTTGGGTTTTTGTCTTTTCCTTTCAGATTTTGGGAATTTGGAGCGAAAGAAATTTTTGCCAAATCTTTTGGCGAATATTTAAAGACTTGAAGTAAAAGGCAAAGCGAAGGAGCTAAAGAAGAAAAAAAAAGTTTATATAGAAAAAGAGAGAAAAAAAAAGAGAGTGTTACTTTATTAGATTGTATTAGGAATTCTTTTTATTTTGTATTTTTATTTTTCTTTTTGCACTTTATTTTTTGGACCTTTCTTTTGGACTTTGGACATTGGACATTAATTTTTTTTTAAACCCTACGGAAGGGTAGATTAAATATTAAACTTTTTGCAGAGAAGGACGGTGATTACGGTATCACCTCGGCCCCTCGGGTTCTTACACAACATAGGAGTTGTGTCCCGAGTCGATGACAACGGTTCATCCCCCGTCTGGAACGGGAGGTAAGTCTGTCGAAACACTCGCGAATCCCCTGTCAGCGAGTTACTGTATTCCTTCGTTTGCATATATGCTGAGAAACCGAAAACGGTTGTTTTAAATTCCTAGTAAAGGGCAAGGACTGGCCATACAAGATAAGGGTTCGGATTTCATCATCGTTCTCTTCTTGCCCGCCTTAGGAAAACGAAACCAAACGCGAACCTAAGCTTTAAAATTTGGAATAGAAAGAGACCTATAGGGTAACGAGCTTAGTAGGAAAGTCGTTCGAAAAATATTGGTTACTCTTTTAGCATACTTCGAAGTTCATGATGGTTTCTGTGAGTTGATTGCGTGACTGCGCCGCCTTGTGATAGCGGTGAGGCCTTGGGTATCAAAGCTCCACCGAGCTTCCCTCGCCTCAATTCAACTTACTTTGACTTGGATTGATTACAGAGGGGTTTGCTTAAATTGTAACGAATTCCCTTTCGAAGGATTAGAAGCTGGTCTAGAAACAATCTAACTAGAGCCATCATGCTTTTTGTTTGCTAGAAATCAGTAGGTTTGCTGTGGTGGAGTCAGCCTTGTTTGTGTTTGCATAGAACTTCCCTTCCTTTTAGGACTTTTTTCTTTTTCTTTTGTTAGTGTATGCCCGAAAGGGCTTGGAAAAGAAATAGTTTTGGCCGTTTGATTGGTGACGAGCCAAGAAGTTCTTCTTGTGAAAGCGGGGAGCTCGAAGACTCTTCTTTTGAGAGCCCTGTTTTTGGAAAATTTAGTTTTGAGAATCTGTCTCTTCGTGAGGAAAGTACCCCTAGTACTTCAGCTGTGCCAGCGATGGCAACTTCGAAAGATTACATGTTCCCAACTAGGACCAACCGAGCTTCGTGCATTAAATTTCCAGCCAGTATGGCTAATTTCGAGATAAAACCTAGTATTCTTCAGATGATCCCTATGTTCTTAGGAAAAGATGATGAGAACCCTTATTTTCATATTAGGGACTTTGAGGAAATCTGTGGGACAGTTAAAATAAAAGACCTCACTGATGAAGCTTTGAAACTTAAGATGTTTCCCTTTTCCTTGAGAGATAAAGCCGAAACCTGGCTGAACAACCTACCACCTGAGTCCATTGAAACATGGCAGGAACTTGTTGTTGTTTTCTATATGAAATTCTACCCTAAGCATAAAACTGCAGCTATTAGGCAGAAAATTAGTGTTAGTGTGCAACAAGAGGGAGAGTCTATTTATAGGTTTTTAAAGAGATTCAATGATCTCCTATCTCAGTGTCCCCACCATGGATTTGATAAAATGAAACTTGTTGAGATTATTTATAATGGTTTAGACTATTCGACCAAAGCCATGGTCGAGTCTATGTGCGCTGGCGAGTTCACCAGTAAAAATGTTGATGATGCTTTTACCTTCTTAGGAGTTATCTCTGAAAAATCCCAACAGTGGGAGTCTTGTGTTGAACCCCCTAAAAGACTCTTGGTCAATAGAAGTAGCACCAATGTGGTAGATACAAGCTTCGAGTCAGATGCTAAGTTTGCTGCTTTGTCTAGAAGGTTAGAAGCTTTGGAATTGAATCAGCCTAATTAAAGGTCTCTTGTTGAACCTGATGATAGGATTAGAGCCGCTCAAGTCTCTAGTTGTGGAGTAGAGCCCAGTAACTCTTTTTGGGAAGGTCATGTTAGTGAAGAACAAGCCCATGATGTCTATAACAACGCTAGGTTTGAGAACCGTTAGAAGTTTGACCCATACTCAGAAACCTACAACCATGGTTGGAGAAACCATCCTAATTTTTATTGGTCTAAGGGCCAGAAACAAGGTCAGTCTGGTAATTCTCAGCCTCCCCCAGGTTTTGGTTATGCTAATAACTCTTCAGGTCAACCCCAGTTTTATAACCCTTCGGATAAAAAGATCACAAGTTTAAAAGACACTCTAGCCTAGTTTATTAAAAACTCTGATAAGATCAACCTAATGGTTGCTCAAGGGATAGAAGAAAGTAAAAATATAGGCAGATTCGCTCTTATGCCAAGTTCCTTAAGGACTTGTGTACGCGAAAGCGTAAGCTCAGTGTACAGAAGAAAGCCTTCATAGCTAGTCATGTGAGTTATATTATTCAGAATACCACTACTCCTAAGTATAAAGACCCAGGGTCCCCTACCATTGCTTGTACAATAGGTAAGTACCGTGTTGAAAAAGCGTTGCTTGACTTAGGAGCCAGTGTGAACTTACTTCCATACCATGTGTACCTTAAGCTAGGACTTGGTGAGATGAAACCTACACAGATGACACTTCAGTTAGCTGATAGGTCCGTTAAAATTCCTCGTGGTGTGATCGAGGATGTTCTCATAGAGGTCGACAAGTTTATATATCCGGTGGATTTTCTTATCCTAGATACCCAACCTGTCCCTGACCCAGAAAACCAAATACCAGTGATTTTAGGTCGCCCGTTTTTAGCTACATCCAATGCGATCATTAACTGTCGAAATTGTATTATGAATTTGTCTTTTGGTAATATGACTATTAAGATGAACATTTTTAATATTAGTAATCTACCCTCTGAACTAGATGACTCGAATATAAAAGAGGTGAACATGATATGAACATTAGTCGAGGGGTCATTATCAAACACTTTGTTAGAAGATCCATTAGAGAAATGCCTAGCTCACTTTGGGATTTATTTTGATGATGATAAGGTGATTAATGAGGTGAATGATTTGTTAGATTCAACCTCTTTGTTAGATACTAGTAATGGATGGAAACCTAAGTTCGAACCACTACCAGTTTCTAAGTCTACCCTAGTTCCTTCTTTAGAAGAGCCTCATAAGTTGGACCTAAAACCATTGCCAGATACCCTGAAGTATGTGTTTTTAGGCCCGTCTGAGACTTTACCTGTGATTGTTTCTTCCGAATTGGATAGAGATCAGGAAAGTAGGCTAGTAACCGTCCTTCAAAACAACAAGGAAGCTTTAGGGTGGACCATAACAGACATTAAGGGTATAAGTCCTACTGTTTGTATGCATCAGATCTATTTAGAGGAAGACACCAAACCTTCTAGGGAGATGCAACGTCGACTAAACCCCAATATGAAAGAAGTAGTTCGAACTGAGGTTCTTAAGCTATTAGATGCAGGCATTATCTACCCTATTTCAGACAGTAAGTGGGTCAGCCCCGTTCAGGTTGTTCCCAAGAAATCTGGTATTACTATAGTCCAGAATGATAACAATGAGTTAATCCCAACCCGAGTGACCACGGGTTGGCGTGTTTGTATTGACTATAGGAAATTGAACAAGGTCACTAGGAAGGACCACTTTCCCCTTCCCTTCATCGACCAGATGCTAGAGAGATTAGCTGAACATAGTCACTACTGCTTTTTAGATGGCTACTCTGGATATAATCAGATCGTTATTTCCCCAGAAGACCAGGAGAAAACCACTTTTATCTGTCCCTTTGGTACCTTTACGTATAGACGCATGCCTTCCGGGCTATGTAATGCCCCTGCGAATTTTCAGCGTTGCATGATGAGCATATTTTCTGACATGGTAGAACGGTTCTTAGAGGTCTTTATGGATGATTTTTCAGTGTTTGGTTCGTCTTTCGATGAGTGCTTGCATCATTTGTCATTAGTTTTGACTAGGTGTAAGGAAAAGAATTTAGTGCTTAATTGGGAGAAATGTCACTTTATGGTTCGTTCAGGAATTGTTCTAAGGCATATTGTATCTTCAAAGGGTATAGAGGTAGATAGAGCCAAAGTTGACCTTATTAAAACTTTACCGGTCCCAAAAACCGTAAGAGATATTAGGTCATTCTTAGGGCATGCTGGTTTTTATCGTCGTTTCATTAAGGATTTTAGCTTGATGTTAAGTTTGTCTTTGATTATGCTTGTTTAGAGGCTTTTGAGAAGCTTAAGTCATTACTCACTACCGCCCCCATAGTCCAGGCGCCCAACTGGAACCTACCCTTTGAGATCATGTGTGATGCTTCAGATTATGCTATTGGTGTTGTGCTAGGTCAGCGAGAAAATAAGTTACTTCATGTGATTTACTATGCTAGCAAAACTATGAATGATGCCCAGTTGAACTATACCACTACCGAGAAGGAACTATTAGCCATTGTGTTTTCCTTAGACAAGTTTAGACCCTATCTATTAGGTTCTAAGATCATCATATATACTGATCATGCTGCTTTAAAATATCTTTTGTCTAAGAAGGATATTAAACCTAGATTGATTAGGTGGATTCTGTTGTTGCAAGAGTTTTCTCTAGACATTAGAGACAAAAAGGGTGCCGAGAATGTTGTAGCAGATCACTTGTCTAGGCTAGTTGTTAGTTCCCCAGATGATTCCCTTCCTATAAGGGATATCTTTCCTGATGAACAATTGTTCTTTGTTACCCAATTACCTTGGTATGCGAATATAGTGAACTATCTTGTTACTGGTCGAATGCCCCAACATTGGGGTAAACAAGATCGTTCTAGATTTTTAGCTGAGGTTAAGCACTTCTTTTGGGATGATCCTTTTTTGTTTAAGTATTGTCCAGACCAGATTATTAGGAGATGTATACCTGAGAGTGACCAGTCCAGTATTATTTCCTTTTGTCATGATCATGCTTGTGGGGGTCACTTTAGTGCTAAGAAAACTGCTGCTAAGATATTGCAGTGTGGATTCTATTGGCCTTCGTTGTTTAAAGACTCCCACAGTTACTGCGTTACTTGTGAACGATGCCAGAAATTAGGAACCATTTCCCATAGGAACATGATGCCCTTGAACCCTATTTTAATTGTTGAGGTCTTTGATGTGTGGGTTATTGACTTTATGGGTCAGTTTCCTAATTATTTTGGTAACCTATACATCCTTGTCGCCGTAGACTATGTCTCTAAGTGGATTGAGGTGGTTGCGTGTAAAACCAATGACCATAGAGTTTTGATTGAGTTCTTGAAAAATAATATACTTACACGTTTTGGTACACCACGAGCTATAATTAGTGATGGAGGGTCGCACTTTTGTAATGGGCCTTTTAAGCTTCTGATGAAGAAATATGGTATTACACATAAGATAGCTATCCCGTATCATCCATAGACTAGTGGTCAGGTAGAGGTTTCCAATAGGGAGATAAAACGTATATTAGAGAAAATAGTTAATCCTAATCGGAAAGACTGGTCGTCTAGGCTTAATGATTCCTTATGGTCATTCTTAAGCAAATGTGTCGATTCTAACTTCCTAAAGCATTTAGGTTTAGTCTCAGAACTTAATATTCGACTCATTTGAAACGTTCCCACATTTGGAAGAAAACTATTTGGTGGGAAAACAAAGTCAATCTGGGTATCATAGCCTGGGTTAACCACATCAACCAGAGGACGGGTTTCTAACAACTGAGCTTCTCTTTGGATATCATTAGGTTCAGGTAAAAGTGTACGAAGATAATCTTGTAAGATGGTTGAGGCACAAATGTCAAGTCCTACACGGGGGAACTTTCTAAGAGTTAAAGAACCCGGAGACTGATAATCACCCCCAAACTTAGAGTTTTTTGTGTCTCTAGAAAGACTATTCACAACTTCCCTAATTTCTAGGTCATCGGATTCCTGAAAATGGTCAATTGATTCTTCTAAGTCGGGTTCATTCTCACTCATTTCTACGAGTTCATTTTATTTTTCTAAGTCTAATGTTTCTAAATTTCTAGACTCTAAAATAATATTCTCCGAATAAACTCGTTCCTCAAAACTATCATCGGTTTCGTAGACAGGAAATACTACATCGTCTAAAACGAGGGTATCTCTAGTCAAATCCTCGTTCTTTTGAATAGGTGAATAATTATTATAATTATTTGGATTTGAAATAGAAATAATATTATCATTGTAAAGCTCAATTGGAGTATCCATTTCCTGATCACTATTCCTACACAAGTATGATTCTCCATCAACACTATCCTCATCATAATAACATGAAAAAGATCGAACCTCATCAAAACAAGTAGTTCTACCAATTCTAACCTTGTTATCTTGATTATGTAAATAACTATCTTCATTCTCAAGGGTATTATTGGATATACTATATTGGCAATTCAAGTAATTTCGAGCAATTCTTTCGTTCGTCTCAGCTATCCGCTTGAGGTGGTCTTCTAAATAAGGTTCACTCATTATTGTAGTTCTTTCGTCTATAATTATATTATTCATCTCAGCTAACTTACGCGTCGACTCAGCTAACTTACGTGTTGACTCTAGTAAAGAGGAATTATCGGAAGGATCATAAAAAGGACTACTTTTCAATAGTTTGATTGTATCCTCTAGAGACGAAGAACTAGTACTATAATCTTCTTGCTCGTAAGACTGATGCATGTGTGGATAGTAATTGGGCTCACCAGGGTATGACCCATATCCTTCCAAAGGATGGCGTTCCCAACCACTATTCCCAACATGGTCATAAAAATGATGGTGTCCATATTCAAATTCAGATCGATACTCATTGTATTGGCTTCTGTCATACCAGTTCGACATTCTTAATTGCAAGGGAATTCTACACAATCACAAACAAGGATGACTCGACCAAATCAAACCTACAGAATCTAGAAAACAAAAAGCATGATGGCTCCACTTAGGTTGTTTTCTAGACCAGCTTCTATTCCTTCGAAAAGGAATTCGTTACAATTTGAGCACACCCCTCTGGAATCAATCCGAGCTAATGTAAGTTGAATCGAGGCGAGGGAAGCTCAGTGGAGCTTTGATACCCAAGGCCTCACCGCTATCACAAGGCGGCGCAGTCACGCATTCAACTCACAGAAACCATCATGAACTTCGAAGTATGCTAAAAGAGTAACCAATATTTTTCGAAAGATTTTCCTACCAAGCTCGTTACCCTATCGGTCTCGTTCTAATCAAATTTTAAGCTTGGGTTCGCATTAGGTTTCGTTTACCTAAGGCGGGCAAGAAGGGAACGGTGATGAAATCCGAACCCTTATCTTGTATTGGCCAGGCCTTGCCCTTTACTAGGAATTTAAAAACAGTCCAAATTCGTCCTCAATAAATGAATCACCTTAAGGAATACAGTAAACCCGCTGACAGGGGATTCGCGAGTGTTTCGATGGACTTACCACCCGTACCAGACGGGGGATGAACCGTTGAAGTCGACTCGGGCCACGACTCCTATGTCATGTACGAACCCGAGGGACCGAGACGATATTGTAATCGTCGTCCTTCCCTGCAAACAGTTTATATTTAATTTTAATTTTTTTTATATAACCCTTCCGTAGGGTTTAAAATTAAAATAAATTGTCCAAAGTCCAGAATAAAGTCCAAATAAAAAGTCCAAAAATTACAAAAATTATGACAAATAAAGCCTATTTACAAATTCTAAAAAATAAATAAATAAAATATATATACAAAAAAAAAATAATAAAAATTAAATCCTAAAAAAAAATTATGTCTTTTTTTTTCTTCTCTTTTAGCTTTTAGCTTTAAGCTTTTTGTTCCCAAGTCCTTACTATTCCACTTCGAACCTGTAAATCAAAGACACAAAAAGAAACGTAAAAAGGAACAAATAATAATAAATAAATAAAAAATTAAACCCAAAAACAAATCTATATACAAGTCCGCGTCGGCGGCGCCATTTTGTTGTAGTATTTTGATTGCGGAAAATAAGGATTCGTTGCTCGGACTTGAAAAGATTTTTAAAACAAAAATATATACAAAATTTGTCACAGGATCAAGAGATACTAGGACTCAGGATTCCACCAATTCTTATACTCATGAGAAACAACTATTAATTCTAGACAATTATAGCTTATAATGATAACAAATATCGACTCTTTTCTTTGCGAAAAATAGATTTTATAAAGTATTAGATGTAAATCATAAGCATGATGCATCAAGAGTTCCTATACTAAGCATACATCATCAGATAAAATCACAAATTATCAAGATAAATCAAAAATCAACTTATAATAGTGCAAATAATCATAAAAGAATTAAATAGAATTACTCATGCATAAAGAATGGTTTCCTCCATCATACCAGTATTGGGGTTTAGCTACTCATAATAATCATGTTCTCAAAATACATACTTGATGCTCAAAATATGATTAAAAGAGTGAAAAATATAATACAGTGAAACTACGACCCTCTTTAAGCGTCCAGAGAAGAACGATACTTTAGCGCTGCTGTTGAATAACGACGCAAGTCTGCTGCTGCTAGCACTGTTGAAGAACGACGGCCCTGGAGGGTCCGTTCTTCGTCTTCTTCTTCCTCCTCGAGCAGCAGCAGCAACAGCATGAAACTTTTCCTGCAACTCCTGTTCTTCGCTCCTCCGGTCTCTCTCTAGTCCCTGCTCGACCCCAAACACTTGATAAACCTTATCTCAATTCTCAACACCTCTTATATACTTCACAACCTCAAGAAATCCCGCAAAATCTTCTCTTTTTTTCCTTGCTACCAAGTTACGTAACTTCCCTGCAGTTTGAGAGAAAATCTCTCCTGTTGATTTTTGTACGCGTCTTCTAGCTATTTTCTTGTCACCAAACTCTCCCAGGACTTGAACCATTCCAGATAGACGTCTATCCAGCGTGAGACTCTCCCAAAAAATCTCACAAAATATTTGAACATGAACAAAAAGAGGACGTACTCTGTTTGGACTTTGATTGCTTCCTCCGACTTGTCCAGCCCAATTGGTTGGATCTAAACAATCCCATAGACCCTGTTAAGCTCTAAGAAGACAAGCCCAACCAAATTTAGCTATTGAATCTCCATGAAACTCGTTCAAATCTTCAATCCAAAATCAACAGTGTCTGCATGCATTTTTCCCGCCAAAAACCATTATTTGAAATTTGAAGAAGACCTCCCCCTATCCAGTTCAGGGGTACGAAGAGTAAGTTGGGCTGAAATATAATTCCTGGGGTGGAAATAACCAAATCTTGGGTGCCTTTAGTAATTTTTATGGGATGTTTTCCGGACTTTTTCGGGCTTCCTCCGGGGTATTTCTGGGGTACTTCCGGTATACTATCAACGGAGCTCCAAACGTCATATTTTAGCCAATTTCGCCGCAAAAGCTTATTTCTCCAAAAACACCTACAAAGACATAAAATAACCAAATAAGTACAAAATCGAGCACTAACAATATATACAATTGGGACAAATTAGACACATAAATGTGTCTATCAAATACCCCCAAACTTATTATTTGCTAGTCCCGAGCAAATCAAAACTACAAAATAAAATCCTAACTCACTGTCGCAGGCATCGTCGTTTGCATTTAGCGTATGCAATAAGCCTTTAAACCCCTAGGTGTCCCTAGTGGCCGAGTTATAGTCTCGGGAGGGCTTACTAGAGATATACCCACAAAACCTTAATACTCCAGACCCTAGCTATCTACAACGAACTTTGGAAGGCACTAAAGAATCTCCTTGGTTGGCATACTTATTGACTACAAGAGGAAGTACCCTGATGCGAAATTCCAATTGATGTACACGAGTTTGCACTCAAGCATACTAAAATTCATATAAAGTGACAGAGCTCTACTCAGATAGTCGCACTATGGACATCAATATCCGGAGTCAAAACTAATCACATGGATAGATTAAGAGATGGATATAGAAAAACATAGATGGTTTTGATGTTTACTAAGTGAAAGGCGTTTCCCATATCTGTCTGAAGGCCTCCGCCAAAATGATCCTATCTTAATGGATTGAGATACTAGTCTGACTAATATCAACACACTGGCATATACAAGGGTACCAGTGGTCGATAACCTAACTCTAGGTCAACACAACTGGCATATACAAGGGTACCAGTGGTCGACTTTATTGAATTTATTCCTTTTGGTCGAATGGTCTGGTCTCAATTTTTTTTTTGTAACTCAATCACTTTAATTCATCCTAGCATTGGTAACAACTTGAATCGTGGGCCCCACCTATCACTTAGAGAAACATGGTTTAAAACACAAAATACAATAAAATAAAAATAGAAGTGAAAATGACTCAACGAGATATGGCGAAACTATCATGTTATTTCTAACACCTGAGCTCTGTGTTTTTATGAATAGACTCTTTAGATGTTTCCATCTATTCAGATTGGTTCCTCAACTCCTACAACCAAAATGCTTCCATCCACTTAGATTGGTTAGTGCCATCCTAAATACGCATAAATTTCTAGGCTCTGGAGTTTATTTATTCATACTGCAACTAAAAAGTTTCTCCCATACCCCCAAACTTAAATCTAACATTGTCCTCAATGTTCTAAAGATGAAATTAAAATCATGAACAAGGAGAAACTGTTACCAATGAAGCAAAAGAGATAAGGAAAGATATTACCGTGTTGCAGGAGCATGGGATACCTCCCAAGAAGTGCTAAGTTTAAAGTCTTCAGCCAGACTTAGGAAAGGATTAGTCAACTTGAACCATAAAATAACAATCGAAATAACTGTGGATCTTCAAAACTAAATAGATCTGACCAAAGGAAACTGCAATGAACCAAGAAAGTGAACAAGACTAGCATGCCCTTACTTAGTTTCCTGATTAAGAAATTTATATCTAATTGTGGTTCAGGTTCTATGAAAGGGTCTAAATAGAAATTTTTCATTGGTTGCGTTTCTTCATAGGTGGGATCCGAATCATTAGGTCCTAAAGTCTGGAAAAACTCAAATATGATCTTAGAAGCGCACAATAATAACCTAAATAACTGAGGATCCTCTAAGTCAATAAGATTTGACTTACATAATTGACCAAAATGAGAGTAGTGGTCATTCTTAAGCAAATGTGTCGATTCTAACTTCCTAAAGCATTTAGGTTTAGTCTCAGAACTTAATATTCGACTCATTTGAAACGTTCCCACAGTTGGAAGAAAACTATTTGGTGGGAAAACAAAGTCAATCTGGGTATCATAGCCTGGGTTAACCACATCAACCAGAGGATGGGTTTCTAACAACTGAGCTTCTCTCTGGACATCATTAGGTTCAGGTAAAAGTGTACGAAGATAATCTTGTAAGATGGTTGAGGCACAAATGTCAAGTCCTACACGGGGGAACTTTCTAAGAGTTAAAGAACCCGGAGACTGATAATCACCCCCAAACTTAGAGTTTTCTGTGTCTCTAGAAAGACTAGTCACAACTTCCCTAATTTCTAGGTCATCGGATTCCTGAAAATGGTCAATTGATTCTTCTAAGTCGGGTTCATCCTCACTCATTTCTACGAGTTCATTTTCTTTTTCTAAGTCTAATGTTTCTAAATTTCTAGACTCTAAAACAATATTCTCCGAATAAACTCGTTCCTCAAAACTATCATCGACTTCGTAGACAGGAAATACTACATCGTATAAAACGAGGGTATCTCTAGTCAAATCCTCGTCCTTTTGAATAGGTGAATAATTATTAAAATTATTTGGATTTGAAATAGAAATAATATTATCATTTTAAAGCTCAATTGGAGTATCCATTTCCTGATCACTATTCCTACATAAGTATGATTCTCCATCAACACTATCCTCATCATAATAACATGAAAAAGATCGAACCTCATCAAAACAAGTAGTGCTACCAATTCTAACCTTGTTATCTTGATTATGTAAATAGCTATCTTCATTCTCAAGGATATTATTGGATACACTATATTGGCAATTCAAGTAATTTCGAGCAATTCTTTCGTTCGTCTCAGCTATCCGCTTGAGGTGGTCTTCTAAAGAAGGTTCACTCATTATTGTTGTTCTTTCGTCTATAATTATATTATTCATCTCAGCTAACTTATGCGTCGACTCAGCTAACTTACGCGTCGACTCAGCTAACTTACGTGTTGACTCTAGTAAAGAGGAATTATCAGAAGGATCATAAAAAGGACTACTTTTCAATAGTTTGATTGTATCTTCTAGAGACGAAGAACTAGTACTATAATCTTCTTTCTCGTAAGACTGATGCATGTGTGGATAGTAATTGGGCTCACCAGGGTATGACCCATATCCTTCCAAAGGATGGCGTTCCCAACCACTATTCCCAACATGGTCATAAAAATGATGATGTCCGTATTCAAATTCAGATCGATACTCATTGTATTGGCTTCTGTCATACCAGTTCGACATTCTTAATTGCAAGGGAATTCTACACAATCACAAACAAGGATGACTCGACCAAATCAAACCTACAGAATCTAGAAAACAAAAAGCATGATGGCTCCACTTAGATTCTTTTCTAGACCAGCTTCTATTCCTTCGAAAAGGAATTCGTTACAATTTGAGCACACCCTTCTGGAATCAATCCGAGCTAATGTAAGTTGAATCGAGGCGAGGGAAGCTCAGTGGAGCTTTGATACCCAAGGCCTCACCGCTATCACAAGGCGGCGCAGTCACGCATTCAACTCACAGAAACCATCATGAACTTCGAAGTATGCTAAAAGAGTAACCAATATTTTTCGAAAGATTTTCCTACCAAGCTCGTTACCCTATCGGTCTCGTTCTAATCAAATTTTAAGCTTGGGTTCGCGTTAGGTTTCGTTTACCTAAGGCGGGCAAGAAGGGGACGGTGATGAAATCCGAACCCTTATCTTGTATTGGCCAGGCCTTGCCCTTTACTAGGAATTTAAAAACAGTCCAAATTCGTCCTCAATAAATGAATCACCTTAAGGAATACAGTAAACCCGCTGACAGGGGATTCGCGAGTGTTTCGATGGACTTACCTCCCGTACCAGACGGGGGATGAATCGTTGAAGTCGACTCGTGCCAAGACTCCTATGTCATGTACGAACCCGAGGGGACGAGACGATATTGTAATCGTCGTCCTTCCCTGCAAACAGTTTATATTTAAAAAAAATTTTATATAACCCTTCCGTAGGGTTTAAAATTAAAATAAATTGTCCAAAGTCCAGAATAAAGTCCAAATAAAAAGTCCAAAATTTACAAAAATTATGACAAATAAAGCCTATTTACAAATTCTAAAAAATAAATAAATAAAAGCTATATACAAAAAAAAAAAATAATAAAAATTAAATCCTAAAAAAAAAAATTATGTCTTTTTTCTTTCTTCTCTTTTAGCTTTTAGCTTTTAGCTTTAAGCTTTTTGTTCCCAAGTCCTTACTATTCCACTTCGAACCTGTAAATCAAAGACACAAAAAGAAACGTAAAAAGGAACAAATAATAATAAATAAAATAAAAATTAAACCCAAAAACAAATCTATATATAAGTCCGCGTCGGCGGCGCCATTTTGTTGTAGTATTTCGATTGCGGTAAATAAGGATTCGTTGCTCGGACTTGAAAAGATTTTTAAAACAAAAATATATACAAAATTTGTCACAGGATCAAGAGATACTAGGTCTCAGGATTCCACCAATTCTTATACTCATGCGAAACAACTATTAATTCTAGACAATTATAGCTTATAATGATAACAAATATCGACTCTTTTCTTTGCGAAAAATAGATTTTATAAAGTATTAGATGTAAATCATAAGCATGATGCATCAAGAGTTCCTAGACTAAGCATACATCATCAGATAAAATCACAAATTATCAAGAAAAATCAAAAATCAACTTATAATAGTGCAAATAGTCATAAAAGAATTAAATAGAATTACTCATGCATAAAGAATGGTTTCCTACATCATACAGTATTGGGGTTTAGCTACTCATAATAATCATGTTCTCAAAATACATACTTGATGCTCAAAATATGATTAAAAGAGTGAAAAATATAATACAGTGAAACTACGACCCTCTTTAAGCGTCCAGAGAAGAACGATACTTTAGCGCTGCTGTTGAATAACGACGCAAGTCTGCTGCTGCTAGCACTGTTGAAGAACGACGGCCCTGGAGGGTCCGTTCTTCGTCTTCTTCTTCCTCCTCGAGCAGCAGCAACAGCAGGAAACTTTTCATGCAACTCCTGTTCTTCGCTCCTCCGGTCTCTCTCTGGTCCCTGCTCGACCCCAAACACTTGATAAACCTTATCTCAATTCTAGACACCTCTTATATACTTCACAACCCCAAGAAATGCCGCAAAATCTTCTCTCTTTTTCCTTGCTGCCAAGTTACGTAACTTCCCTGCAGTTTGAGAGAAAATCTCTCATGTTGATTTTTGTACGCGTCTTCTAGCTATTTTCTTGTCACCAAACTCTCCCAGGACTTGAACCATACTAGATAGACGTCTATCCAGCGTGAGACTCTCCAAAAAAATCTCACAAAATATTTGAACATGAACAGAAAGAGGACGCACTCTGTTTGGACTTTGATTGCTTCCTCCGACTTGTCCAGCCCAATTGGTTGGATCTAAACAATCCCATAAACCCTGTTAAGCTTTAAGAAGACAAGCCCAACCAAATTTAGCTATTGAATCTCCATGAAACTCGTTCAAATCTTCAATCCAAAATCAACAGTGTCTGCATGCATTTTTCCCGCCAAAAACCATTATTTGAAATTTGAAGAAGACCTCCCCCTATCCAGTTCAGGGGTACGAATAGTAAGTTGGGCTGAAATATAATTCCTGGGGTGGAAATAACCAAATCTTGGGTGCCTTTAGTAATTTTTCTGGGATGTTTTCCGGACTTTTTTGGGCTTCCTCCGGGGTATTTCTGGGGTACTTCCGGTATACTGTCAACGGAGCTCCAAACGCCATATTTTAGCCAATTTCGCCGCAAAAGCTTATTTCTCCAAAAACACCTACAAAGACATAAAATAACCAAATAAGTACAAAATCGAGCACTAACAATATATACAATTGGGACAAATTAGACACATAAATGCGTCTATCAGAGGTTCCTCTGGAGGACCATGTTTACCCTTGATTGATCATCGAGGCAGTTGTATGTTGTATATTAGTTTTTGATTTTCTTCACCCATGTACTATCTTTCCAACTTCTCCTCGTGTTATTTTACTTTTGGTACTGCTCTTTAATTAGAAATATTGAGGACAATGTTAGATTTAAGTCTGGGGTGGGGAAGAAACTTTTTGTTAGCTTTTAGTTGCAATAAATAAACTCCAGAGCCTAGAAATTTATGCGTATTCAGGATAGCACTAACTAATCTAAGTGGATGGAAGCATCTTGGTTGTAGGAGTTGAGGAACCAATCTGATTAGATGGAAACATCTATAGAGTCTATTCATAAAAGCACAGAGCTCAGGTGTTAGAAATAACATGATAGTTGCACCATATCTCGTTGAGTCCTTTTCATTTCTTTTTTTATTTTCTTTTTTCATTTTAAACTATGTTTCTCTAAGTGATTAGGTGGGGCACATGATTCAAGTTGTTACCACTACTAGGGTGAATTAGAGTGACTGAGTTACTAAAAATAAAAAAAATAAAAAAATAAAGACCGGACCAGTTAGACCAATCGGAATAAGTATTAACACTTGGATAGCAATATGCGTATGTTCTCCCTGTTTCCGTCGCCTAAGTAAGCGTGGAATGCAAGACCCGTGGGAACTATCGTGTAATCAGCTGACAAGATCAAAAAGATCTATTCATGCCGTTAAGCTAAAAAAAAAGGTTATTGTTCTGTGTAGTCAACTGTTGGTTCCCTTATATTTTCCAGTTTGTTGATCTAGATTTAAGTTATTGACCACTAGTTCCCTTGTATATGCCAGTTGTGTTGATATTAGTCAGACCGGTATCTCAGTCCATTAGGATAGGTTCATTCTGGCAGTGGCCTTCAGACAGATATGTGAAACATCGATCATTTGGTTAACATCAAAACCATCTACATTTTTCTATTTCCATCTCCTTTTTTCTATCCATATGATTAGTTTGACTCCGAATATGATGTCCATAGTGCAACTATCTGAGTAGAGCTCTGTCACTTTATATGAATTTTATTATGCTTGAGTGCAAACTCGTGTACAACAATTGGAATTTCGCATCAGGGTACTTCCTCCTATAGTCAATGATTGTATGCCAACCAAGGAGATTCTTTAGTGGCTTCCAAGGTTCGTTGTAGATAGCTAGGGTCTGGAGTAAAGGTTTTGTGGATACACCTCTGGTAAACCCTCCGGAGACAACACTCCGCCACTAGGGCCACCTAGTGGTTTAACGGCTTGTTGCACGTGTTAAGTGTAGTCATTTTACTTTCTAGGTTAGATTTGCTCGAGGACTAGCAAATAATAAGTTTGGGGGTATTTGATAGACACATTTTTGTGTCTAATTTGATCTCAATACTGTATATTGTTGGCACTCGAGTTTGTACTAATTTTGGTGTTTTATTTGTTTGTAGGCACCTTTGGAAAATAAACATTTTTTTGAAAATTCGGCTCGAAAAGTTGGTAAAAGCTCCCAGGAGGACAAGTGTTATTCGGACTCTCACTTTGGATAAGGGGCACCCCATGAGGGGCATGTGCTAAAGGGACACCATAACTGGATTAGGGGGAGGTCAGTTTTCTTACCAAATTCAAAACAGAATTTTGGGCGGAAAACTGGTTATTTCATGCATATTCACTGGATAATTTTGGACTCGAATTTTGGAGCAGATTTGAAGAGATTCAATCGCTAGAAACAGCTGGGCTGAACGTGATTAAGTTAAACATGGCTAGTGCAAGTGATTTCACGAAGCAGATTGGGCTGGATAGTTTGTTCTCGGCAAAACAGAGCCATGAGTTATTTCGGGTCCTGTTTGGTTCCAATTATGGAAGTTACGTGACCAGATGGGTAAGAAGATATTGTGTTTGATTTGGGTACATCCTATGAAGATTTTGGAGAGGTTAAAACAAGCCAGCAGACGCGTGCATGGAAAGAAAATTTCTTGGGAATATTTTCATTCATTGCCGAGTAATGGGAAGATTTTTTGGATTAATGAGAAGTTATTCTTAGTCCAAAGGTGTATAAATATAATTCTTGGGTTAGCATAGAGGGGATGGAGAGTTTGGGAGAAGTATAGAGCATTAACAGAGCGAGAAAATCAAGTTACAGGAAAGTTTCTGCTGGTGCTGCTGCCATTGAAGAACACGAAGAACGGACAGACCAGGGCAGTCGTTCTTCAACAGTGATAACGACTAACAGGTGAGGGTCTTATAATTAACGTCAGCAGGAGTTTATTTCTATTGTTTCTGTAACAGTGTTCTGCAACAATTATAAGTGTTGCAAACACCCGATTTACTCAATTATTTTCCTTTTTATCATTTGTAAAACACTTGTGAGCATCAATGAAATATTTTGAGAGGTTTTTCAACATGATGAGTGGCTAAAATACCTGGTGACTGAGGTGACGGAGGAGCTATTCACTCATGTTTGATTGGTAAATTCTTTTTATAATTTCTTAATTATTTATTTTATTTAATTCACTTGGATCAATAAAAAAAAGAGATAAAAATGGTTTTCTTAATTAGTTGTGAATCAGTTTGATGTTTTATGCTTAGAATTAATTCTTTGATAAATCATGCTTAAGGATTACAATTTAATATTTGGACACCTTATAGATTAATAAGTGATTTAATGGAAAAAGAGCTAGATAATAATTATGAAATATTTTTGTAACCAATCAACTTGAAGTATTAGTGAATCCGGAGCCTTAGTCCATTTTAAATCTTGACATCACTCTTTGAAAATTAATTTGCTTTATTTTTATTAAGTTTAAAATTCATTGCTTTCACAAGTCTTAAAACAATCCTTTTATCACTATTTACAACAACTTTGAAAACACATCACCTGCCTGGTAATAAAAAATATCTTATATGAAAGCTTTCATTTTAAGAAAGTAAAAATAATATATACACATTAGTTAAGGTAGATTCTGGATTTTAACTGACAATAGATACCACAAACAATGAGCATGTACATATGAGCGGATTTACATTTGTGTCTTGTACGCCATACTCAACTACGTATTAGTTATTATAATGGAACCCCCCAGTATTTCATAGATAAACATGAACAATATTTTAACAAATCTCCGACAAAAGATGATGTCCTGAATTCTTTAAAGATGAAAAATAAAAATAAAAAATCGCTGAAATAAACATATGTTTCTTTCACTCGTTCTCGATACAAGGAATTGACCTCACGTGTTAAACCAAACTACAACAAGGACTCCACTCACCGTGGGGAAAGGGTTCATCAACTCAAAGTAAACTTTGTTGGGGCCGGATTTTCACAATGATACTAAACATGCAGAAGTTGGGTCACTACTCAGGTACTCTCTGGTACTTGCAGGGGTTCAAGATCGGTCATGGAAATAGCTTTGAACCCAAACGAAGTAGAAAGTAAAGCTGCAACAATAAAGTGGGTAGAAGAATTAAAACTACAGAAGGTGGAGCTAGAGTGGAGTAGCTTGGCAGTTATATGAACTCTTTGAAAGGGAGTTTTACTTCTACGGCATGGCATGAAATTTTTTAATTTTAGAAGGGACAGTTTCTCTTTAGTGTAAAAATCAAGTAAATTTTCTTACTGTGCAACCAGGTAGCGGATGCATTCACTCATGAACAAAATTAATTAAATCGAGAGGTCATCCTGGATTTTGTCATGATTAATTATGCTCCTCTGGGTTCTGTTTGAGCCTAAGGCTTGACATGGACCTTTCACCTTTGGTTCACATATTTACTTTCTTTTTTCTTTTACCAAAATTAAAGAAATAATCATTTCTGGACTAAATCAATATCTAAAGTTTAGGTCTGGTTAAAGATGATGAATTGATGATGATGAAAAAGAAACAAAAATAACACTGCAAAGATTTAGGGATAGATGTGGTAAATTTGATCAATTAGTAAAAAAAGAACAGGGACAAATAGGGATAGTCAATAGTTGGTAACCGACTTTTCTCACCGGATACCAACAAAATGTTCTAATTTTGTCACTAAATGTTCTAATTTTGTCACTAATAGAGTGAAAATCTAGCAAGGACAAAACAAGAAAGAAAGAAACCGAGAAAACCGAGGATTGTTATTAGTGCATATATAGCTCCACGTGATTCCTATCAGAATCATCTAAGAGGGAAATTATTGATATAATGAGCATGTACGAGAAAAATCTTAATCAGTTCCCATAATATTGTCACAATTCATTAGTGAAAATGACCTCGTCGGAATCTTGTCATAAAATTATTGTAAATAACTTGATTAATAGTTAACAATAGGATAATTAAAAAAATAATAATAATTAAGCAATTACACTATAGATATTAACATATTACATATGGCACGTTGCCGCCAAATTACTGATCCTGATCAGAGCCAGCTTAGGTTTTTGTCCCAAGCACAGTAGTCGTCATCTGAATTATGTTCGAATGGCTCATACGAAACCGGGAAGTAGTAATCGTAAGATGGCAACAGAGGGACATCATAAAATATGGTCTCGTTTGATAACCACAGTGAAAAGTTTTCATCTTCACTTATCATATTATAATCCACCATCGGAAAGTCTGGGAAAGTAGAACCTTCTGTATCATCACTTTCACCTGATACCAGTGACTGATCACTAAGTATCGTACTTCCATTGTTATCATCAGATCTTTGCTCAGAAGATGATGGTTGGGTCTCGATCGTCGTCGTCGTTGTATTGTCACTTTGTACATCAGCCTCAGCATCCAATCTCCCTTGATCATCTAATATTCCGTCCATAATACAGTTTTCGTGGGTGCTTGTAATTCCCCTTAATGGTTTCTCTGGATCTTCCATTTGTATTAGTCCCCTACTCTTCGAACAGTTAATAGCACTAGGAATTACAGTATGTCCTTGATATTGGTTTAGATTTCTTCTACTGAGATGGGTGTTCCAGTAATTTTTGACTTCATTGTCTGTTCGACCGGGAAGTCGGCCTGCTATCAGCGACCACCTTCAACATACAATCAAAGTAAGAAAGTTTAGTATCTTGTTTCAAGATATTTATATATATATAACAGTGGTACCACACTTTTGGGCACATGTAAAAAGAAAAAGATTCAGATTAAGAGGAAACATGCCAGCAGGTTATTAAGGTGTGACTGACCTATTGCCAAGTAACTTATGCATACGGATGATAAGATCTTTTTCATCTTCTGATATCTGGCCTCGCTTGATATTGGGTCTAAGATGATTCTTCCATCTCATCCTGCAACTCTTTGCACCCCTCATCAACCCTGCTCAATAAGAACATATCAAATCAGTATATCGGAGACAACCATTTAATTAAGTAACTGTCAATATACACATATATAGATAGATAGAATTCTAATTAATTCATGTTCCGGTCGGGTGTGTGATATACATACCTGATTTTTTAGAAACAGTAGTCCATTTGCCTTCTCCATGAGTTTCTATGTATCTTTTAAGAATCATATCTTCTTCTGGTTTCCACTGACCTTTCTTGATAATTCCATTCTCTCCTTTCTTGTAAATATTTTCTTGTTTCTCCATAACTCTCTACTATCTAGAACTAGCTAATTCCTTGAGGATTTTCTATTTTTTTGGTTTGGAGAAGATAAAATTCACTCAAAAAAGAAGTATTGAGGTAGCACTTAGAGTGAAGAGGATGATGATAGTTCTTCTACGATGAAGACAAAGGAGGACACATCTATATATATATATATAGTACTTTTTAGATTTTAAGAATATTACACAGCTGAAAAATTATCAAAAAAGCTAAGCTCTATAAGTAGAGATAAGCAAAGAAAGATCCATGAGATACGAATATTGTTAAAGGTTAATTTTACTTAATTATGCATATATGACGTGATAGAAAAAATGTGAAAAAAATATAAAACCCCTCCCCAACACACGATCTTAATAATTCACTTTATCTGTCTCAACTTTTTCACATTCACAAAAGCAAGATTAGGGGTTTAATGTTTTTTTAAATTAGTGGACCATATGATGATTTTCATTTCATAGTCAGAAGAAAATGTGGAAAAAAGTAAATTTAGTTTATTATCTACTAGTGGCGACTGATTTACTAGAGATGATCATATCCTAAATCTTGCGGTGATTTCTAACCATTTGAATAAACAAATTGATCTTTTCTTTTGTTGTTGTAAATTAGCTTCTTTTCTTTCTTATCGGTTTCTCTTTTGGTAACTAGTAATTATTGCATATGGGGGATAGGACTGGTCAGGATTGGATGGGATTCGCATCAATATGTGAATTATAATCAAGTACACTACGGAATTGGATTAGTTCATGATCATAAAAACCAAATGATGGTTATAGATTATTAACTTATCATTACAACAAAAATGTTTTACCGTAGGTTCTTTACTGTTAACCGCCTCTCCATCTTACTCCCTTTTCTTGTTTGTAATGATTAAAATCAATAGGTTTGGACTTTAATGTTGATTAGAAAACTAAGATTAAAATAAAAACAATTTGGCTTGAAAAGTAAATAAGTGAGATTGCTTGGAAATACTAGCAAATGAGCTTTGAGAGACATAGAGTTTACAGTAAAAGAAGAAAAAGATGGAGACTGCAATTAAAAAATATGTAAAAAATTCTAAGACAGCGTTCAAAGAGTGTATTGTAACTTAACTAGGGGTTTATTTGTGTTTATTGGCTGCCCGGCCTTTCATTTTACCTTTCTCAAATTTAAGGGTAAATGTGAAAACTTCATTGTACTTATATTTGCGCGAAATGACCCTCCAACTTAAGTAACAAATTTTGCAATGACGTAAAGAAAACGCGGTGCACGTCGGTGATGGACCCAAAAAGTTTTAATTTTTTCTCAGTCTGGGCTAATCGCCTTGGTCCAGTGTAGCATTTCAATTTTTAGGTTGTTGGGCTGTGACGACTATCTGGGCTAAAGTCCGGATTAACCCAACTGTAGGTCCGTCAGTGGTGCACGTGGTCTCCCACTTCTCCATAGCTACGAACAGAATTAACCACCAAAACGTATTTTATTAAGAAATGAAGCCTGATGGTAATTTGGTATACAATCAATTTGGATATGTAACTATTGCATTGGAAATGCTAAGATTCAAATTTTGTTCTTAATTAAAATTTAATTAACTATATATATATATATTTATTTATTTTTATCCGACAGCACCTGGCGCTGTAAAATAAAGTGGTCCTCCACATACATACGACATATTTTAGCACAGTTGCAGTAAACTGAACCCTTGTTTCACTTATTTTTTTTTCATAGAAAGGAAGATATTAAAGAACATCATAAGAATATACAAGAGTTACTGAATACACTAGAGGTAAAGACAAGGGGGGAAAAGGTTACAGGCAAATGGAATCTCAATCTTACACCGAAAACGATAAGTCTATACGCAAAGAATGGCCTGCCTTTGCCAAAGTTAGCCGATCTTGCCTCAGAGCTCAACTTACTATCAGTCTTAAAAGCATACTCTTGGTTGGAAGTACGTTTGTTACCTTCTCTCAAATGAACCCATATACAAGAGTTGCTGAATATACTAGAGGTAAAGATAAGGGGGGAAAAGGTTACAGGCAAATGGAATCTCAATCTTACACCGAAAACGATAAGTCTATACGCAAAGAATGGCCTGCCTTTGCCCAAGTTAGCAACATGGATCTTGCCTCAGAGCTCAAGTTACTATAAATCTTAAAAGCATACTCTTGGTCGGAACTCGGAAGTACGTTTGTTACCTTCTCCCAAAAGAACCGGTGTAACAGCTACGAGAATGAGAGGTCAATTCATACGTCCCAAGTTTGATAAACTTTAGACTTACAGTAACACGTGAAATCAAGCATGGATTTCGAAAAAACCCATGACCAACCCACCTAGGAGTTAAGGTCTGCCATACCCCTCCTGGCCACTTTAGTACTTTACAATGCAATAAGATGTGATGAATGAACCCTTCCTCATCATCACAGTGTATGCAAGAATTGTACAAAAAAATATCTACCTAGAAGCCTAGAGCCTATCAACTGTATTCAGCTTACCATGAACCGCAGTCCAACTAAATAAAAAGGATCTCAAGCTGGTGGAAGAATTACCTTGGTGTGAATACAGTTTAACCCAAACGAAAGGGAATGCGGAAAAAAGTTGAAATGTCACCAGCAAAGTGGTGTGAATAGAATTTAACCCTTGTTTCACTTGTACTTTGAAGATTTGGGGACGGGTCTACAAAATGGTCGCCTAAATCAACATGATAATTGCTACTAAGCTACTCTTTTTGAAAGCAGCACGATCATGCTAGCTCTCACCTTTGGATTCTGTTCATCCGATGAGAGGCACCTCTTTTCTCCCGCGGGATGTACTTTTGGGTCTTAGTCGTAGCTAATCATTTAGTCCTTTGTGGAGAACGCGTCACTAAATCTTGTCGCCGGTCCCCGTCTTCAAGGTATGGGTGTGTGAGTGTGTGCGTCTCTTAAAGCATATTGATGATTTGAAGGATCAAGAAGTTAGGACAGTAATTGACTACTCCCTATCTGTCATTCCAACTGATTCGTTCTTTGCTTCAGATAAAGAACGATTCACCGTACTGATGATATCGAGCGCGGTTATCGAGGTGAAACAAAAAGTGCAGTGTGTTTAAGGGCTTTATTGTTTTTACTTGTGTTAGAAATGCACGAGATTAGCCAAATTTGTACTTAATATCGAACTAGTGAATATATATATGATTGTTAGCGTAAATATATGAGCGATCATGCACAATTACAAAGAAATCTTTTGCTCGGAAAAACTACTTTCACAAAGAAATTTAGCCCTTTTTGTTAAAAATGATTCGACATAATTATGAAAGTCATCATCTTTAACATCGAGTGTTCAACGTTGGTTCACAAGTTCAAACAAGGTCCAAAAGGGCCAAGCCAGTATTAACATGTGCGAATTTATCTTAGTTCCACCAGACTGTAATTTCGATTACTTTTAGCAGAATAACAAAAAAAAAAAAAACGCAAGTGGGTTACCAGCCGAGATCGCTAATGTTGATCAGTGTGTGTTTAGCTTTTGTTTGAGCATCACTGATTCTACTAAATGGCAGTTCTCGATCAGAACGTGGATTTTTTTTTTGGTTTACAATCAAATAAAAATTGGACAGAACAGATATCAAGAACCCTTCTTATAATTATGAAATTATATACTATCAAAGAGTGGAAGACATCATCATGACGTTAAGTACACAGTGAGTTCATAAGGAAACACTTATAAGATGGGTCGTTGTTGTATATTATGTTTGTTCGTTAACTTGCAAATCATGCAGATTGCCGGCGGTGATGAGTGATTCCTTTTTTGAGCAATAATTGCAAGAGTTGCAATGTAAACAGATGATCCCTGATTGTTTTCATAACAATGATTGCGTTCAAACTATGTTTGGAATTCAAAGACCTAGTGCTCTGAATTTGTAGGAGTGATAATAGCTAGTACATGGTACTTGATTGTATAGGAAACTTTCAAACCAAGCCACTACAGTACTTCAATCAAGTGCTTGGAATTACTTTCTCCGGTCACCCCAGCAAAAACATAGTGTCTTGACTGGCTACTTTTTAACTTTACCTCTCATGCACGATGCACCCATGAAGACTAAGTTGAATGAACAGACAGAGAGCCTTATGTTAGTCCTAGAAGGTCATAGAGGTTGTATCGTTGGGCCTAAATAGTCACAGAAAGCTGATTCGTGCAAGCAAAAAAAATTATTGATTACAAATCCTGTATTTAAACAAAACCTTTTCATATCTTTAATTATCCAAATGCATTTGAATGTTAATAACAATGGATCATTTTAATGTGGAATATCAGTGTTGTTTTCAAGTCTTCACTGACCTGTAGTCAACTGTTGAACAGAAGTTTTATTCATCAAGAAGGAAGTTCTACCACTTGGTCGACCTTATTATGGTCAACAGCTTCAGAAGAAGTTTGTACAACCACAATTTCTCGTATGGGCAATTTTTATGAAAAAATAAATAAATTTGTCGAGCCACGTGCATGAACAAACTTGTTTTGCCACTATCGGAATAGTTAACTAGTGACAGAAGATTAGCTGTGCAGCATATGTTGGGCCGCGTGGTTCGAGATTACAGTATATCAATCAAGAGTTTGGAATTGCTTTCTCCGGTCACCCCTAGCAAAAACATAGTGGCTTGACAGGCTATTTTTTAACTTTTCTTACCTCTCGTGCACCCATGAGGCCGAGGTTGAATGAACATAGAGCCTTATGTTAGGCCTTAGATGGAGTCATGGAGGTTGTAGCTTGGTTGGGCCTATAAATCACAGAGCTGATAACAAATTTAAGAACCATTTTTTGGGGACTACTCAAAAATGGTGGGGGACTATTCTCCACTTTTTGGGGTGGATATTAGAAGTAAAAATGAGTCACCTCTTATCTAAGTTTTTTTGAATACCAAATTTGCCCTTGACAATTAAATTAGTTAGTGTAATGATTGATTAGTGTTAGTATAATGATTAATCAGTGGGGTTAAGTTGATTAGTTGGTGTTTTTAAAAGAATAATTTTGTGATAAGAAGGGGGGTTTTGGTTTTTTTTTTTTTTTTATAATATGATTGATTTTGAAATGAGGGTTTTGGGTACTTAGGTATACTTCAAATTTAGTTAATGTTGCTCGAATTGGCAAAATCTTTCGAAAAAATGAAAAATTTATAAACTGATTTCGACCATGGAAATAGAGTTCGGTTAGGACATCTGAAGAACAGGTAACCGAACTCATCTGCAAGTGTAGTTCGGTTAATGGTTCTGAAAACACATGTAGCCGAACTCAGCTTTAATGGAGTTTTTGCTTTCAAAGAAAAGTTCGGCAAAGAAAAAAAATGGCGACGCAACTGAACCAAATGTTCGGCTGGGGAAAAAAATTGACGTTACCGAACTCAAATATATAGGTTTTCAGAGAAAAGTTCGGTTAGGAGAAAAAAATTGCGACATAACCGAACTAAAAGTTCGGCTAGGAGAAAAAGGAAAAAAAGTTGCGACGTAAAGTTCGGTTGGAAATTTTTTTTTGCGAGGTAACCGAACTTTTCTCTGAAAGAAAAAACTCCATTAAAGCTGAGTTCGGCTAGCTCGAAAAACTGTTTCACATAATTCCTAGCCGAACTTTTCTCTGTAACTTCCATTTTCAACTCATTTTGATGATTACTTCTCATTATTTCAACGGAAAACGAATGAAAAGTAATGGGTTTGTTATAATTTTGATTTTGATTTTTATTTTGTTAATGATTTAAACTAAGCTATATATAGAGGTGGTCGGTGGTGGTGGTGGTGGTGGCCGGTGGTGGTCGGTGGTGGTTGGTGGTGCTGAGCGGCGGTGGTGATGGGAGGAGGTGGTTATATATATAGGTGGTGATGGGAGGAGGTTATTATATATATAGGTGAAGGGTAGGTTGGTTCCACACTTTAGGACACCCCTTATAAGTATAGGGTGAACATTTCTATCACAAAGTAGTCCCCCACCTTTTTTGAGTAGTCCCCAAAAAATCGTTCAGGCCAAAAAAAAATAATATTCTTATTGTCAGGCCCACAATTAATTTTAGGTACCGTGACACCCATAATTATTTCCGTGACACGCATAATTATATGAAATTATTAAGAATGTCTGCATGGCGGATTATGCATCCGCATGACGGGTTATGCATCAGAGGTATAATTGACAACGCAACTTGGATATTAAGAGATCTACGCAATGAGTACAAACAAGAATATCAAATTTTTGTTTTCCACAAAAAAATCGGAGGTGATCAATCATTTTAAGAAAAAATTTCGAAAACTTGATACATATCTATTATATAGCCACCAAAAAAGATGCATAACACATTCTACAGACGCATAACGAATTATGCGACCATTTTCTCGACTACATAAAAAAGTTATGCATCTATAAGCCATTGTTTTGGTTGATTTTAGTGCGTACATAAAAAATTGATGCATAATGCATTATGCATCCATATTTACGGATGCATGTCAGGTTATGCATCTATTTTCTCGATGCATAAAAGATTGTGCAACAATTTTCTCGATGCATAATGCATTATGCAATCATATTTTCGGATGCATAACAGGTTATACATCTATTTTCACGACTGCATAACATGTTATGCAAATATTATTGTAGGTGCATGACAAGTTATGCAGTCTTTGTTTTTGTTGGTTTCAATAATAACAAAAAATTTGTTGCATAACATGTTATCCAACCGTTTTCTGGAGTGCATAACAAGTTATCCAACAAATTTTATAAATGCATAACAGGCTATGCATCCATTTTCACAGCTGCATTACATGTTATGCAATCGAGTCTGCATGACCTCTGATCTACTTATAAGGCATATGAAAATGACATTGATCTACTTCTTCCTGTTGGGGAGAATATTACGAACCCAACTCGAAAATCTTCCATGCAATCCACCAACAATAGATGGATGAGTTGCTACAATTGCTTCATACATTCAACTGCATCATAGTCATTGCTCTCCTCGCAACCACCACCACTAGTCTGCAACTACACAGCAACCTTTAAGCCAACTGCCTATATCAATGCCACTTCAATCCCATCATTGTAACCAATTCTTGACATTTGTACATTCACCATTCTTTCATCATGGCTAATTCTACTGCTCCCTGCCTGCATCTCAGCTGTAACCACCACCATGATCATCTGTAACTCAGTTCCAACAGCATCATTGCATCAAACACCGTCCTCTCTGTCACATCTTGAGCACCAATTTCTCCATGTTCTTCTTGACCACCAAGAACAACAACTAACAAACACATCTACCTCCAGCTAACTCATCATCCTCCTCATGGCATTCACACCTGCAACTCTCCCTTGCACAACATCATAACCACTATAAACCATCAATTGTTCCTCATTCAGCTCAGAGAAACAACAACTCCTCTGCTTGATTCTATCCCTGGCACTACTGCCACAGCCAAGACCACTACAGAATCACCACCATTCTTCAATTCACTAATCACCATCTCGGATTCCGTTAAACTCATAACTGGTCACCAAATCTCATTTCCTGGACCTTGCATCCTCTCTGTAATCACAACAACTAGCAGCAACAACTTCTGGTTCTTCTCGGAATCAGCAAACCCATCCTTCTCAGCTAAAGCACAAGCAACTTGAGATAGATAGACCAAACAAGAATTCCATGAAGACATAGAAGGTGTAACAGGACAATGAAGTTGTAAGAAAATCTGCAGCTAAGGTTTGCCATTTCTTCCTTGACGCAACTTGATGTTGTTCCCTGATGACTTCTTTAGAGATGAATTTAGACATTGTAATTAAACTGCTTTGTTAGCAATATCCAATCCAAAGAATGAATTAAAAGGTTATCAAACACAGTCATACAGTTTCAGTACTCCGTATTGTTTTTTCTTCACAATTAAGTGTTCTTTTTGTGAATGTATGAACAGGTTGAACAGACCTTTCTGTTAGATATAGGGGCGATACACATGTAACCCTAATATTCATCTTCCATTCATTGAAACCCTATCTGTGAAATTCAACTTCCTAAAAAAATCAAAATTAAACCTCTCACAACCATTTTTACTCCAATTAAAAATAAACCCACCGACAATTGATCGATTTAAATCGATTTCATAAATATCAATCATTAACGAAACCCTAAATTAGCTTACCCTTTTCTTCTTCTTCCAGAGCTCAATCGACTTCATCACCATCACCTTCTCCCTCAATTCATCAAGCTACTAAACTTCCTAGAGATTACTCACACAAAATCAAGCTCAATTCCTTTGAATTGAGGTCGACAAAGAGACAAGAAGAACAGTAGAAAACGAGACAAAGAAGAGATGAGAAAAATATAATATCAAAAGAAGAAAAAGGCCGGAACATAATTCTATAAATTCTGGGTGTGTGAGAAATTTTCTTACAGAAAATGAGTGCGTGCCTGAGTTATTTTGGGCATGGGTTTCACCGTGGAAAAAATCTAAAAAATGGGTTTGTCTGTAGTTTTCACATTTAACATACCTGTATTCGAACAAATTTTTTGTACCTCCAGGGAAGTTCCTATGCGTCAATTTTTCTTCTATATGAACTCAACAAATATGAAAAACGATTAAGAATTTGCACTTTGCTATAGAAGAAGAGATGCACATTCTTAAATCGCACATAAGTTGTGTTGAGCGGTTGAAGTAAAGACGCGAACAGCGACATAAGTTGCGCACACGGTTGAAGTAAAGACATAGTAAAGACATGGGCGACATAATATTTTTGGGTGACTCTAGGTAGGTCGCCCAAGAACTAATTCAACGATTGTATTTGAATTCCCTATAAATATTTCATTTTTTATCCAATCCAAATCATAAGTTTTCCAAAATTTCTCTAATCTCTCCCAAAACTTTCCTAAAATCCTAACTATTGTGTAAAACGGTAGCGCTTCGCAACAAATATCCAATAGGGATCGTGGTATGAAGTTTCCGGTGGATGAAGATGAATTTATTTGTAGGAATTATATATACTTAACAAAAGATATTATCAATAGTTTTCAACAAGCCACATTTTATCAGAAACTTTTTGACAAATTTAAAGAAGAAACCGGTAACATCCTTCATCATTATGGGGACGGGTTGTCTCGTTGCTTTCATTCTATCAGCGAAGTAAGTTGGTGAATATTTAGCTTTGATCAATGCACTGATGCAAAAGAAGTGGTGATGATGAACCACATGTTCTAAGAATAAATTTGTATTTCACTTTGATGAATATTTTAGTTTTTTTACTCTTTTAGTTAAATTACTTTTCCCAAATTGCATGAATGAAAATGTCGAGCAGAGTGGCAAAGGACCCAAAAAGTGGATTCCAGTACGAGAACTTTTTCAACATTCTGAGAGTGCTAAACAAATTTAACTCATACATATTATAAGGTAATCAAGTGTCAACAAGATGCCCATACGGTCCTATTTTGCAGGAATTTCATAATGGTATACCACTTTCCTCTCCAGAAACAACTTCAACACCACCAAATAATGGATCTCTAAGTAATCAGGAATTTCACAATTCTAATCTCCATGTTATAACAATACCAAAAGAAAAATAAGGAAGAGGCAAAAAAGTGTAAAAGTAGCAAAATAAAAAAAAAACACAAAAAGCAGCATTTAGTTCAACAACTGAGTTTGATTATGCTGAGTACATGGAAAATGACTATCAGGAATAAATGCAAAGCTGGGCTTGGTGATAAGGCAATTTCGAAAAAGTCTTCTTTCACGAGAACTACATTACAAGAATTTTAACAAGAGCAAAATTCTTTTCATGAACACTTCAATAATGAATTTCGCGACAACATATGTCATGGGAAAGGGAAGCGGACAAGATGAAAGAACAATTGAATGAACAACAAATCTCACGAACTTCTTAGTATGAGGATGACGATGTCTCTAGAGAATCAGAAAAAGAAGAATACCATGTTGATTAAATGACTCTGCTTCAATGCAGTAGTTACGTTCTATTTAAGTTTGAAAACTGAATGTACTAGCTAGTTGAAATTTAAATAAAGTCGAATACACTAATTTTATTTTAATTTAAAATTTACTAGTTTAGTTTTCGTTTTAAATGTAATAGGTAAGCTTAATGTAATCCTTATGCAAAATAATGTATTAGCTTTTAGTGTATCACTTCATTTAAGTAGTCCCACTTCAATAAATTTTCTTCCAAATTACATTAACTCATTGAAATACTTTAAACATAACAACATCTAGTCTAACAAAATTCAATTGGCTCGGTTTTGACTAGGATGCGCAACTCTTTTTCTAGACCAAAGGTGCACAGTCAGATCCTCTATGAGTTGTCTATAGAGGTCCAGATTTTGAATTATATCAGTTTCATGCCTATATTTTCTTGCAGGATGGTCATGGAACAGTTGAAGAGCAAGGTTCAAATCTTCATCTGGTTAACTAGTCCATGTGGGATCACGCGGGGTTTTCTCAATGAAGATGTTCTGCAGAATTATGCATGTGCACATAATTTTGTTCATTTATTGAATATCGAAAAAACGACACGGTCCCAAATGATGGCGAACCTGTTTTTCAAAATTCCAAAAACGCGTTCAACGTCCTTCGTCAGAACCATTTGTTGTGTTTTAAAATAATTCTTATCCTTTGATGCCGGACCCAAGCCGGTCTAATTGTAGATTTAAATTAAAGCATACCATTGTGGATAGATCACATATGACAGATAATACCTCTGAGTGTAGTTATGACCGATGATGGAAGAATTACAGTGTGGCACAAGCCCAACTTAAGATTTTTAGAAAATGGTGATTTATGCAAAGTATTGATGTCATTTGTGAACCTGGAAGTCCAAAACAAACATGTCAAATCCAAAAATCATAAGTAGTCGAAGCTTCCAAAATAATCGATGGTCTTGGGTAATGACTCTTATACTGACTTCCTCATTTAGCAAGACATATCTGCCACATCCAATGCATACAATCAAGACTACTTAGCATTCCTCGGAAACCCCTAGTTGTGTTTTGGGAAACAATTTTATCTTCATCTATCTGAGTAGGTTTTCGTAGGAAATTTGGAACAAAATGGTCGGCTACCGTGTCGTAAAAAAATTGAGATACCTAAATGTTGTTGTTTTTCCCATACATATGCACTCGTCTGTGGAGTCTGTTGGTACCCCATAAAATAATATTCGAACGGATGCAATGATCTTTGGTCGGGACTAAAATCTCGTACATGTCATGTATCATATACTGATAACTAAATAAAGGTTGTACCTAACAAAGCTCAACAATAATCAATTGAGTCAAATTACGACCCATGAGGATCCAACACTGAAAATCTTGATCAGAATACATACGTATCCGTCATTAAAATAGTTATGCATCATCTTGTCATGGTAAATATGTCGCTCTCGCCACGTCCATATTTCTAGTGAAAACTTATTTTGACTCTAAAGGCTTAGGTATCATTCCTAAATGTAATTGCATCATAAGTCTTTGCCGCCTTTTATCCTCATTTGACACTTCATCCGATTGACGCAAATCTTTAAATACATTTCCTTCTTTTCTTCGTACAGAGTTTCATCAATTTTTGCATCCTCTTCATAAGAATCAAATCGATCATGGTAGAAAATAAATTAAATTGACTGAAATCTAGAGAAAATTGATACACATAAAGAGAATTGTGATTTTATGAAAGAGAATGGTCGCTAATTTATAAGGAGAAAAATAAATAGTCACTGGAGGTAGTTGTTGGAAAACTAGCCTTTGGCGGTCGCACCATCACTGCGCGACGAAACTTCATCCGCTTGCGGCTTGTGTCGACTTATTTGTCAGGACGACTATTTCGGAAACTAACATACGGAAGTGCCAGGATTGAGATTCTTATGTCCACAGAGTCCTCTATTTATATTGATGAACAAGGCTTGGTAGCTTACAATCAAAGTTATATTCGTGAACTAGTCTCTATGTTTACGAATTTATTTATAGCCAAGCAAGCTTAACTTATCCACATAGATTGTACATGTAAGCATGTGATAAGTTTGCCTTGAATAACAAAGAAGATATGTGCAACCATAAGTATACGTTATGCACCAAATAGTTTGCCAAGGAACAATGGTTAAGTAGTTCCGGAACCGACAATATTGAATTAGAGCACAATATTACAAGTCCAAAATCAGTTCATGAACTGTCCAAAACAGTCTGGAAACAAATAGTCGCCTCGTAACTCAGAAATCTTTTGTATTGGACAACTGCGTGAACTTTCCAAAACAGTTTGTGTAATTGAATACAAAAAGGTATCCAGGAAATATTCAAAATCAACCAGTTCGCGAATTTCATAAATCAGTTCGTGTATTATTGAAAGAAACAATATCCAAGACTATCTCAAAATTGACAAGTCTGCGAACTGAGCAAATCAGTTCGTGTATTCGAGTTATTCGAGATATTCGAGATATATTCATTAAGTTTTTATTTTTATAAGTTCAAGCTCGTGAACTGAGTTAGTTAGTTTGTGAATATAAGAACTAAATTGACTACTCCTTATTGCTTGAATTATATTTTGCAATGTTCATCATAATACTAAAGTCATACGAAATGTTTCAGTAGATAGAATGGTAGATAATATGAGCGAATAAGATAGTCAGTCTCCACGTATCTTTGTTGGTGAAGTTTTCGTTGACGTCGTCGTTCTTCAGTGTCGATTAATAAATTCTGATAATCAACTACCATGTTCTTAGTTCGAAATAAATTTTAGTAAACTAGAAATAAAAACATAGGCTTAATCAACTAAAATTGACAACAATCTTGATATATACCAAAACATGTGAGTTTAACCGAACGATGCTCTATCAATAATCTTTTTTATATGGCCTTTATGTTATAATGCTGCACAAACCTTAGACACATATAAGAATTCCCTTATAGTTAACGGGTGGTTATTTTGTAAGAAGGTAGCTGAATCAAATCACCATATTTTCTTACGTTGTGAAACATCAAGAGATATATGAAATCTTTTCCTGGATAGTTATAAGCTTTAATGGTTTTTCAAAAGCATGTTAAAAGTAGAATTTGGAAGTGGAGATGAAATAAAAAAGCTAATTCACACATCGAAAGAAGAATTTGGGATATCACCTCATTTACCATTTGGTGAGCTATCTAAATTGAGAGAATTTAAAGGATTTTCAATAACAAATATCAAAATTTGGAGAAACTGATTGATTGACGATGTCAAAATATTTATCTACAATTGATGTGTAGCTAATGACATCTTTAATATGATTTAAACGTGTACAACAAGTGCATATCGATAAATTAATCATAATCAGCTCTAAAAACCAAGGTGACCAAATTGGTGATACAAAAAATCCATCCATATTATTTTTAATGAATAAAAACAATTTGATTAAAAAGTGGCACAAAAACCCTAAATCAAATAATAATGAATAAATTTAGTTTTTATTATTTTTCAAAAGCTCAAACATACCTTTTTTATCTTTATTTCTTCTTCTTCTTCTCTCCTTTCTTCTTTCTTCCGCCTCCTTATCTCCACCACCATCATCACCAACAACAACAAAGATAGATCCCCATGAACACCAACAGCAACACCTCCGTCACCACCAGCAGCAGCACCTCCATCTCCTCCATGAAGCCTCCATTTATTTTTCTGCTACTTTTATGTTCAAATCTATCACCAACAGTAGCTCCGCCACCACCAAACCAGTTGTTATGTCCATATCCGTCACCAACAACACCTCCATCTCTTCCACGAGCACCTCCTTATTCTTTTTTCTACTTGTATGTTCAGATTTATCACCAACAGTAGCTTCGCCACCATTAAAACAGTTGCTATGTCCAGATCCGCCACCAACATCACCACCGTCTCCTCCATTAACACCATCATCACCTTCTTCTCTTTCTACGTCATGATTTTTCATCAACAACATCGCTCCTCTTACTTTTGTTTTTTCCCACCACCACATGTCAGATCCTCCACCAACACTATTTCTGCCTCCTCCTTCTATCATCTAAAACCACCACCAATACCTTCAAATCGGCCACCAACAACACCTCCTCCTCATTTTATCATCTAAAATCAACACCAGTACTTGCAGATCTGCTACCAACAACACCTCCGTCTCCTCATTCATTCCTCTACAGTCACCACCACCATCACTACCTTCCGATGTTTCATCACCAACAAATAATGTTACATCTTCGTCGTCGAAATCAATATTATGTTGGGGAAATGACATATTTATGATGAAATCAAAATTGGTTTCATCGTATTCTGACAGTTTTGGTTGGTGAAAACAGTAAACTAATGATGAAACCAAATTTGGTTTCATCATAAACTTGCCTATTTTCTATCATGAAACCAAAGATTTTAATGATGAAAATTAAGTTTATGATGAAACCAAAATTTGGTTTCACCTGATTTTTGCCTAGTTTATTTTGGCCTAACTTGGAAGTTATCGGTATTGGTTTCATCATTGAAGTTGTGTTGGTGAAATGGAAATATGTGGAAAAATGATGAAACCTAATTAGGTTTCATCGTATTTTTTTCATTTTGTCGAATATTGATCTCTATGAAACCAATTTTTGATGGCGAGACACAGGTGGATTGTTTTTTGTTGAAACTAGTTTTAGTTGAGGAGGTAATGGTAGTGGTGGTTGTGGCGGCGATGGGGGTGGTGCAGTTGATGGGGGTGTTATGAATTATTTCCATGACTTGTAACCATTGTGTCGAATGTTGATCCCCAAAAAGCGATCCTTGGTGTGTTTCTTTCTATTGTCTAATACTTTTTGTTGTAATTATATTTCTTCCCTAGAACATGAAAATGTTCCATGCCTTGAAATATATCAAAATTTTGAGTTTAAACCAAGCCGTGATTCACCTGCAATATTGGAACCCTTTCTGGTTTCATCATTTTACTGCTACAGTGGAATCAAAATATGCTGGAAACCTTTTTGGTTTCATTAAAAAACAGACATAACATTCCGCGACAATATGGTTTGGGTTAAACATAATTGAAACCATTACAAACATTGTTTACAACTGGTTGACAGTACACCACCTGAAACCATTCATAAAACATTTAAACCTTTTCTAAACTATTATAAGCGTTTAAGTTTACAACTAGTTGACAGTACACTAATTTTTATGTCTTCATTTATAATTCTTTTAGTGTCTTGTCCATCAGGATATTGTAACACAACCTTGCTCCCCTGTTCTCCACCTTTTCTAAAATATTATATTCATGAGACTTCATGTTTCCCTTCAAGAGGCTCTTCATGTAATAGCAAACGTGAAGGCTACAATCTACCCTGAAATTACAAAACAAATTTCTCAGTGAATCTTCACGTCTTTTCCATGCAAAACAAAAATGATTTTAGTAGCCAAAACAAGAATAAACTAACACTGCCGAACCAATTTTGGTAGAACCAAAAGGGGAAGAATGATGAAACCATTTTTGGTTTCATCAAAACTACCAGAGTTAACCAACAACACCAAACCAGTATTGGTGGAACCAAATTCGATAGGGGAACAATGATGAAACCATTTTTGGTTTCATCAAAACAACCAGAATTAATCAACATACCAACAGAGTGTTGGTGGAACCAAATTTTACAAAGTGAAAATAATGGAACCAAAATTTGTTTCATAAAAACCACCAGAATTAATCAACACACCAACAGTTCGGGTGAAATCAAGTTCGACAAGAGAAAAATGATGAAACCATTTTTGGTTTCATCAAAACCACCAGAATTAATCAACACACCAACAATTTCAGGTGGAATCAAGTTCGACAAGAGAAAAATGATGAAACCATTTTTGGTTTCATCAAAACCACCAGAATTAATCAAAACACCAACAATTCAGGTGGAACCAAGTTCGACAAGGGAAAAATGATGAAACCATTTTTGGTTTCATCGAAACTACCAGAATTAATGGCTACGTGATTTCATCAAAAAAGACAAAAAAAAAACTAACACCATCACCATAGATTTTATACGATTCTTACCTTTGGAGTTTTTTTCACTGTTTTCGTTAACTTTTCATCTCTCCTTTTCTCTTGTTTAGTTTGCTTCTTCACTATTTTGTTGTTTGAGAGGATTTAGGTCAGAAAATTGAGACGATTAGGTCAGAATTGATTTCATTGGTTGAAGTAAGTAATCATTGAAGAACAAAAGAAGGGGAAATCGAAAATCTCAAGATGATTTTCGCTACGAATGAAGACAGGAAAAATTCGTAGATCTGATTTAGGTCAGAATTGGTTTCATCCATTGAAGTAAGTAACCATTGAAGAAGAGAAGAAGGGAAAATCAAAAATCGGAGGATGATTTTCGCGACGGATAAAGTAGATCTGATTTCTTCTTATGTTTCAGAGACTAGGAAAGAGAGTTAGAAGAAGATAATGACGGTATCGAAAAATGAGTAGGGTTTATTTGCTCTATTAGCTTTGGTCGAACGGTCCGCGAGTTATAACCCCAAAGGAGTCACTATCCATTCACAAAAAACCCGCCAAAACAAAAGTAACACAAAAACTCCAAAAAACAAAAATTTTCATCATAAAATTTGATGAAACCTCGTAGAATTTGACGAAACCAATTTTTGGTTTCATCATAAAATTTGATGAAACCAATTTTGAAATTTGGGGTTTTTGTATCAAGTTTTTAAAATTTTGGGGTTTTTGTATAATTTAGTTTAAGATGGAGTTTTAATGAAACCCAACATTTGAGTGGGGTTTTTGTACCACAAGTTTGGTCACCTTGGGTTTTTATGACTAGTTTTGTTGGCCGAATAACAATAAAGGGTATTTCAGACAGTTTAGGAATTTTGGGGTTTTTTTACATCATTTGTTTTGTTGGAGTTTTCTTACATATAACGCGCGCGTTATAAATGAAACCTATTTTGAGGCATCCTCATTTTTTTTGAGGCATACTCATCCATTATATTATCTAGGGTGGGTTTATAAGGGGTGTATAAAGGTAGTGTAATTACCTATGTATCCCTAAATAATTTCAATTTGTCATAGTTCCCTTATCCTCAAAAATCTAAAATTAAAAATCAAAATAAACTTTAAACTTAAACATCTAGGACTCCAATTCAATAAATAAATTAATCAAACAAAGGAAACACGAATCGAAGTGAGCGATGTTGGAATGCGAAATCCAAATCTCAATTGCTCTTAGATGTATTTTAGAATGTATGCGTAACAAACCCATCTTGATTTTGATTGATTTTATTTTGTTTGATCGGTAGAATATGATTTCAAAGATGAAATTAGGGTTTTCGGAAGATCAGTTCGGCTGATCTTGCAGTATCAAGTTTGAGCCGAACTTAGTGTATGATTTAGAGAAACACTATGTCCGGCTAATGCGACTTTACAATATTTTCAGCCGAACCTCAATTTTCCAGCCGAACCTCAATTTTTCAAGCCGAACCTAGTGGATGATTCAGTTTCTGAGTGAAGTTCGGCTCAAAAGTTATCAGTCGAGCTGTTCATCTGGTCAGCAGATCTGGGTGTTAAAAATTCAATTTTTTGGCAGATTCAACTTATAAAAGGAAATTAAACCTCGATAGAAGTTTACCTCTGATTTGAATCACACATTTTGGTCACTTCTAATCACTAAAATCTCAAAAGTCAAAACCCAAGCTTTTTTTCTTCACTTCTTCTTCTTCCTCTCAAAAATCCCAACTCTCTCACATAAAATTTATTTTTCTACTAATTCACCACTAATAATTTAATGTTTAATCAATCCTTAAAATTCATAATTAATCAATTCTAATCATAATCATTTACACTAATTATATAAGGGTAGTTATGCCATTATCAAAAATGGTGGATGAGGGGTGATGTTGTTTTGCATT